>NW_026061724.1:0-1445000 GCF_023897955.1 Schistocerca gregaria
AGTAAACCTTCCAACAAAGAGACACAAATGAACATGGAGCGGTCTGTAGCTTCTCTCAGAAATGCTTCACATAGGGTATGGATGAAATACGATGATTCTGGCTATGTAGGAACCCTAACAACAGATAGATGCCTATGAGGGAGGAGCTTTCTGCAGCTTCCCTCTGAAATACTTAACATAGGGTAATGGATGAAAATGATTATTCTGGCTTTGTAGTAAGCATACCAACAAAGAGACACAAATGAGGGAGGAGCCTTCTGCGGCTCCTCTCATAAATACTTCACATCAGGTAAAAGATGAAAAGTCATGATTGGGTCTGTGTACTAATCATACCAACAAACAGATACAAGAGAGGGAGGAGCTTTCCGCAACATCTCTCAGATATACTTCAAATAGGGTAATAGATGGAATGCGAATATTCTGGCTTTGTACTAACCATACCAACAAAGAGACGCAAGTGAGGGAGGAGCTTTCTGTAGCTTCTATCTGAAATACACCACATAGGGTAAAAAATGAAATCCGATGATTTTGGCTTTGTAATAACCATACCAACAAACTAATGCAAATGAGGGAGGAGCTTTCTGTAGCTATACTCAGAAATACTTCACATAGGGTAATAGGTGAAATGCGATGATTCTGGCTTTGTAGTAAACATACTAACAATCAAACGCAAATGAGGGAGGAGCTTTCTGAAGCTTCCATCAGAAATACTTCACAGCAGGTAATAGATGAAGTGTAATGATAGTGTCTGTGTACTAATCATACCAACAAACAGGTGCAAGTGAGGGAGAAGCTTTGTGCAGCTTCACTCAGAATTACATCAAATAGGGTAGTGGACAAAACATGATTCTTGTGGCTTTGCAGTAACCATACCAACATAGTGACACAAATGAGGGAGTAGCTCTCTGTGGCTTCTCTCATAAATACTTGACATCAGGTAAAAGATGAAAAGTCGTGATTGTGTCTGTGTACTAATCATACCAACATACAGATGCAAGTGAGGGAGGAGCTTTCTGAAGCTTCTCTCTGAAATACTTCACATAGGGTAATGAATGAAATGCGATTTTTCTGGCTTTGCAGTAACCATACCAACAAAGAGACGCAAATAAGGGAGGAGCTTTCAGCGGCTTCTATAATAAATACCTCACATCAGTTAATGGATGAAATGTAATGATCTTTTCTGTGTAACAATCATACCAAAAAAGAGATGCAAGTAAGGGAGGAACGTCCAGCAGCTTCTCTCAGAAATACTTCACTTAAGGTAACGGATGAAATGCAATGATTCTGCCTTTCTAGTAACCATACAAAAAAAAAAAAGAAACTCAAATGGGGGATGAGTTTTCTGTAGCTTCCCTCAGAAATACTTCACATCAGGTAATGGATGAGATGTAATGATTGTGACTGTGTACTAATTATACCAATAAAAGATGCAAGTGAGGGAGGAGCTTTCTGCAGCTTCTATCAGAAGTACTTCACATAGGGTAATAGATGAAATGGGATGATTCTGGGCTTGTAGTAACCATACCAACAAACAAACACAAGTGCGGGTGGAGCTTTCTGTAGCATCCCACAGAAATATTTCACATCAGGTAAGGGATGAAATGTAACCATAGTGTCTGTGTAGTAATCTTACCAACAAACAGATGCAAGTGAGGGATGAGCTTTCTGCAGCTTTTCTCTGAAATACATCAAATAGGGTAATAGATGAAATGCAATGATTCTGGCTTAGTAGTAAACTTACCAACCAATGCACGACAATGTGGGAGGTGCTTTCTGTAGCTTCCCTCAGAAATACTCCATATCAGGTAATGGGTGAAATGTAATGATTGTGTCTGTGTACTAATCATATCAACTGCCAGATGCAAGTGAGGGAGGAGCATTCTGTAGCGTCCCTCAGAACTACTTCACATCAGGAAATGGATGAAATGTAATGATTGTGTCTGTTTAATCAAACCAACAAACAGATGCAAGTGAGGGAGGAGCTTTCATCAGCTTCTCTCTGAAATACTTCACATATGCTAATGGATGAAATGAGATTATTTAGGCTTTGTAGTAACCATACCAACAATGAGACGTAAACAAGGGAGGAGTGGGAGGAGCGTCCTGCAGCTTCTCTCAGAAATACTTCACATAGGGTAATAGATTAAATGCGAGGGTCTGGCTTTGTAGTAACCATACCAACAAACAAACACAAATGAGGGTGGAGCTTTCTGTAGCCTCCCTCAGAAATACTTCACATCAGGTAATGGATGAAATGTAATGATCGTGTCTGTGTACTAATCATACCAACTAACAGATGAAAGTGAGGGAGGAGCATTCTGTAGCGTCCCTCAGAACTACTTCACATCAGGAAATGGATGAAATGTAATGACTGTGTCTGTTTAATCAAACCAACAAACAGATGCAAGTGAGGGAGGAGCTTTCATCAGCTTCTCTCTGAAATACTTCACATATGCTAATGGATGAAATGAGATTATTTAGGCTTTGTAGTAACCATACCAACAAAGAGACGTAAACAAGGGAGGAGTGGGAGGAGCGTCCTGCAGGTTCTCTCAGAAATACTTCACATAGGGTAATAGATTAAATGCGAGGGTCTGGCTTTGTAGTAACCATACCAACAAACAAACACAAATGAGGGTGGAGCTTTCTGTAGCCTCCCTCAGAAATACTTCACATCAGGTAATGGATGAAATGTAATGATTGTGTCTGTGTACTAATCATACCAACAAACAGATGCAAGTGAGGGAGGAGCATTCTGTAGCGTCCCTCAGAACTACTTCACATCAGGAAATGGATGAAATGTAATGATTGTGTCTGTTTAATCAAACCAACAAACAGATGCAAGTGAGGGAGGAGCTTTCATCAGCTTCTCTCTGAAATACTTCACATATGCTAATGGATGAAATGAGATTATTTAGGCTTTGTAGTAACCATACCAACAAAGAGACGTAAACAAGGGAGGAGTGGGAGGAGCGTCCTGCAGGTTCTCTCAGAAATACTTCACATAGGGTAATAGATTAAATGCGAGGGTCTGGCTTTGTAGTAACCATACCAACAAACAAACACAAATGAGGGTGGAGCTTTCTGTAGCCTCCCTCAGAAATACTTCACATCAGGTAATGGATGAAATGTAATGATTGTGTCTGTGTACTAATCATACCAACAAACAGATGCAAGTGAGGGAGGAGCTTTCTGCAGCTTCACTCATAAATACTTCACATAGGGTAATAGATGAAATGCGATGATTCTGGGCTTGTAGTAACCGTACCAACAAACAAACACAAGTGCGGGTAGAGTTTTCTGTAGCATCCCACAGAAATATTTCACATCAGGTAAGGGATGAAATGTAACCATAGTGTCTGTGTTGTAATCTTACCAACAAACAGATGCAAGTGAGAGAGGAGCATACTACAGCTTGTCTCAGAAATACTTCACATAGGGTAGTAGATGAAATGCGATGTTTCTGGCTTTGTAGTAACCATACCAACAAACAAATCCAAATGAGGGGGGAGCTATCTGTAGCTTCCCTCAGAAATACTTCACATTAGGAAATGAATGAAATATAATGATTGTGTCTGTGTACTAATCATACCAACAAACAGATGCAAGAGAGGGAAGAGCTTTCTGCAGCTTCTCTCTGAAATACATCAAATAGGGTAATAGATGAAATGCAATGATTCTGACTTAGTAGTAATGCATGCCAATGAGGGAGGAGCTTTCTGTAGCCTCCCTCAGAAATACTCCATATCAGGTAATGGATGAAATGTAATGATTTTATCTGTGTACTAATCATACAAACAAACATATGCAAGTGAGGGAGAAACTTTCTGCAGCTTCTCTCTGAGATACTTCACATAGGATAAAAATGAAATGCGATGTTTCTGGCTTTGTAGTAACCATTCAACAAACAAACTCAAATGGGGGATGAGTTTTCTGTAGCTTCCCTCAGAAATACTACACATCAGGTTATGGATGAGATGTAATGATTGTGTCTGTCTACTAATCATACAAAAAAAATGCAAGTGAGGGAGGAGCTTTCTGCAGCTTCTATCAGAAATACTTCACTATAGGGTAATAGATGAAATGGGATGATTCTGGGTTTGTAGTAACCATACAAACAGAAAAACACATATGAGGGAGGAGCTTTCTCCAGCTTCCCTCAGAAATATGTCACATCAGGTAATGGATGAAATCTAATGATTGTGTCTGTGTACTAATCATACCACAAAGCAGAAGCAGGTGAGTGATTACCTTTCTGCAGATTCTCTCATAAATACTTCGCATAGGGTAATGAATGAAATTTAATGATTCTGGGTTTGTAGTAACCATACCAACAAACAAACACAAATGAGGGATGAGCTTTCTGTAGCTTCCCTCAGAAATACTTCACATCAGGTAATGGATGAAATGTAATCATTGTGTTTGTGTAGTTATCATACCAACAAACAGATGCAAGTGAAGGAGGAGTTTTCTGTACCTTTTCTATGAAAAACATCACACACGGTAATGGATGAAATGCAATGATTCTAGCTTTGTAGTGACCATACCAACAATCAAAAGCAAATGAGCTAGGAGAATCCTGCATCCTCTGTCTGAAATACATCACAAAGGGTAATGGATGAAATGATATTATTGTGGCTTTGTAGTAACCATACCAACAATCAAACCAAAATGAGGTGGGAGCTTTCTGTACCTTTTCTCAGCAATACTTCACATAGGGTAATAGATGAAATGCGAGGATTCCGGCTTTGTAGTAAACATACCAACAAAAAAACACAAATGATGGTGGTGCTTTCTGTAGCTTCACTCAGAAATACATCACATACGGTAATAGATGAAATTCAATGATCCTAGCATTGTAGTAACCTTACCAACAAACAAACACAAATGAAGGAGGAGCTTCTGTAGCTTCCGTCAGAAATAATTCACATCGGGTAATGAATGAAATGTAAAGATTGTGTCTGTGTACTAATCATACCAACAAACATATGCAAGTGAGGGAGGAACTTTCTGCAGCTTCTCACTGAAATAGTTCACATAGGGTAAAAATGAAATGCGATGATTCTGGATTTGTAGTAACCATACCAACAAACACACACAAATGAGGGAGGAGCTTTCTGTAGCTTCCCTCACATATACTTTACATCTGGTAATGGATGAAATGTAATAATTGTGTCTGTGTCCTAATCATACCAACAACAGATGCAAGTGAGGGAGGATCTTTCTGTAGCTTCTCTCAGAAATACATCACATAGGGTAATAGATGAAATGCGATGATTCTGGGCTTATAGTATCCATACCAACAAACAAACACAAGTGCAGGTGGAGCTTTCTGTAGCATCCCACAGAAATATTTCACATCAGGTAAGGGATGAAATGTAACCACAGTGTGTGTATAGTAATCTTACCAACAAACAGATGCAAGTGAGGGAGGAGCATTCTGCAGCTTTTCTCAGAAATACTTCACATAGGGTAGTAGATGAAATGCTATGTTTCTGGCATGGTAGTAACCATACCAACAAACAAAATCCAGATGAGCGGAGAGCTTTCTGTAGCTTATCTCAGAAATACTTCACATTAGGTAATGAATGAAATGTAATGATTGTGTCTGTGTACCAATGATACCAACAAACAGATGCAAGTGAGGGATGAGCTTTCTGCAGCTTCTCTCTGAAATACATCAAATAGGGTAATAGATGAAATGCTATGATTCTGGCTTAGTAGTAATCTTACCAACAAATGCACGTCATAGAGGGAGGAGCTTTCTGTAGCTTCCCTCAGAAATACACCACATCAGGTAATGGATGAAATGTAATGATTGTGTCTGTGTACCAATCGTACAAACAAACAGATGCAAGTGAGGGAGGCGCTTTGTGTAGCTTCCCTCAGAAATACTTTACATCAGGAAATGGATGAAATGTAATTATTGTGTCTGTTTAATCAAGCCAACAAACAGATGCAAGTGAGGGAGGAGCTTTCAGCATCTTCTCTCTGAAATACGTCACATAGGGTAATAATTGAAATGCGATGATTCTGGCTTTGTAGTAACAATGCCAACAAACAAATGCAAATTAGGGGGGAGCTTTCTGTAGCTTACAGCAGAAATACTTCACATCAGGTAATGGATGAAATGTAATGATTGTGTCTGTTTAATCAAACCAACAAACAGATGCAAGTGAGGGAGGAGCTTTCAGCATCTTCTCTCTGAAATACATCACATTGGGTAATAGTTGAAATGCGATGATTCTGGATTTGAAGTAACCATGCCAACAAACAAATGCAAATGAGGGGGGAGCTTTCTGTAGCTTACCTCAGAAATACATCACATCAGGTAATGGAAGAAATTTAATGATTGTGTCTGTGTACTAATCATACCAACAAACAGATGCAAGTGACGGAGGTGTTTTCTGTACCTTTTCTCTGAAATACATCACAGAGGGTAATGGATGAATTGCAATGATTCTGGCTTTGTAGTAACCATACCAACAAACAAACGTAAATGAGGGGCGAGCTTTCTGTAGCATCCCTCAGAAGAACTCAACATCAGCTAATGGATGAAATGTAATGATTGTGTCTGTGTGATAATCATACTAACAAACAAACGCATGTGAGGGAGGAGCTTTCTGCAGCTTCTCTCTGAAGTGCATCATTGAGGGTAAAAAATGAAATCCGATGATTCTGCCTTTGTAATAACCATACCAATAACCTAAGGCAAATGTGGGAGGGGCTTTCTGTAGCTATTCTCAGAAATAGTTCACATAGGGTAATAGATGAATTGCGATGAATCTGGCTTTGTAGTAACCATACCAACAATCATACGCAAATGATTGAGGAGCTTTCTGTAACTTTCCTCAGAAATACTTCACATCATGCAATAAATGAAATGTATTGATTGTGTGTGTGTACTAAACATACCAACAAACAGATGTAAAAGAGGGATGAGCTTTCTGCAGCATCTCTCAGAAATACTTCACATTAGGTGAAAAATGAAATCCTATGATTCTGGCTTTGTAGTAACCTTAAGAACAAACAAAAACAGAAGAGGTTGGAACGTTCTGTAGCTTCCATCAGAAATATTTCACATCAGGTAATGTGTGATATGTAATGATTGAGTCTGTATTCTGATCATATCAACAAACAGATGCAAGTGAGGGTGAAGTATTCTGCAGCTTCTCTCTGAAATACATCACATAATGTAATAGATGAACTGCGGTGATACTGGCTTTGTAGTAACCATACAAACAAACAAACGCAAGTGATGGAGGAGCTTTCTGTAGTTTCTCTCAGAAATTCTTCACATTGTGTAATAGATGAAACGCGATGTTTCTGGCTTGTAGTGACCGTACCAGCAAACAGATGCAAGTGAGTGAGGAGCTTTCTACATTTTCCATCAGAAATACTCCACATCAGGTAATGGATGGAATGTAATGATGGTGTCTGTGGACTAATCATACCAACAAACTGATGCAAATTAGGGGAGAGGTTTCTGGAGCTTCTCTGTGAAACACATCACGTAGGGTATTGTGTGAAATGCAATGATTCTTACTTGGTAGAAAACATACCAACAATCAAATGCAATTGAGGAAGGAGCTTTCTTTAGCTTCCCCCAGATATACCTCACATCTGGAAATGGATGAAATGTAATGATTGTGTCTATGTACTAATCATACCAACAAACAGATGCAAGTGAAGGAGAAGCTTTCTGCAGCTTCACTCTGAAATACATCACAAAGGGTAGTTGATGAAATGCAATGAATCTGGCTTTGTAGTAACCATACCAACAAACAAACGCAAATGACGGAGGAGCATTCAGTAGCTTCTCTCAGAAATACTTCACATCATTTAATAAATGAAATATAATTGTGGTGTCTGTGTACTAATCATACCAACAAACAGATGCAAGTGAGGGAGTAGCTTACTGCAGCATCTGTCTGAAATACATCACATATGGTAAAATATGAAATACGATGTTTCTTGCTTTGTAGTAACCATACCAAAAAACAAAACCAAATGAGGTAGGAGCTTTCTGTAGCTTTTCTTGAAAATATTTCACATAGTGCAATAGATGAAATGCGTTGATTCTGGCTTTGTAGTAACCATACCAACAAACAATCGTAAATGATGGGCGAGCTTTCTGTAGCATCCCTCAGAAATACTCCACATCAGGTAATGGATGAAATGTAGTGATTGTGTCTGAGTACTAATCATACCAACAAACAGATGCACATGAGTGAGGAGCTTTCTGTAGCTTCTCTCACAAATATTTCATATACGTATAGGATGAATTGCGATGATTCTGGCTTTGTAGTAACTATACCAACAAACAAACGCAAATGAGGGAGGAGCTTTCTGTTGATTTCCTCAGAAATATTTCACATAGTTTAATAGGTGAAATGCTATGATTCTGGCTTTGTACTAACCATACCAACAATCAGATTAAAGGGAGGGTGGAGCTTTCTGCAGCTTCTCTCTGAAATACATCACATAGGGTAATAGATGAAATGCAATGATTCTGGCTTTGTAGTAACCACAGCAACAAACAAATGCAAATGACGCAATAGCTTTCTGTAGCTTTTCTCAGAAATACTTTACATAGGGTAATAGATAAAATGTGATGATTCTGGCTTTGTAGTAACCATAGCAACAACCAAACGCAAATGAGGGAGGAGCTTTCTGTAGCTTACCTCAGAAATACATCACATCAGGTAATGGATGAAATGTAATGACTGTGTCTCTGTACTAATCATAAAAACAACCATATGCAAGTGAGGGAGGAGCTTTCTGAGCTTCTCTCTGAAATACATTACATAGGATAATAGATGAATTCTGATGATCCTGGCTTTGTAGTAACCATACCAACAAACATACGCAAATGATTGAGGAGCTTTCTGTAGCTTCCCTCAGAAATACTTCACATCAGGTGATGGATTAAATATAATGATTGTGACGGTGTACCAATCATACCAACAAACAGATGCAAGTGAGAGATAAGCTTTCTGAGGCTTCTATCTGAAATACACCACATAGGGTAAAATATGAAATACGATGAATTTGGCTTTGTAACAACCATCCCAACAAACTAACGCAAATGAGGGAGAAGCTTTCTGTAGCTATTCTTAGAAATACTTCACTAAGGGTAATAGATGAAGTGCGATTATTCTGGCTTTGTAGTAACAATAGTAACAAACAAACGTAAGTGATGGTGCAACTTTCTGTAGCTTCCCTCAGAAATACTTCACATCAGGTAATGGATAAGTAGCTGGAACTATTCTGGAATTTGTATCTATCATCGCCACCAAGAAATGACATAGTCCAGCAATTCTACCCGCAATTCCACCTACTGACATGCAGTCGCCACTACATTGCGCAATCACTGTAATCGAGTACTATAATGATGTACAGTGATGGATCAGCTAAATGGATGTGTTAGTGTGCTCAAATATAAGGTAATTAATAACTGAGTTTATGTACCTACCTTGATTTTTCTCCTTACCATAACACCTATCAGGTTCCTCTCCGTTTGAAGTAAAGAGATTTCCGAGTGTCCCTACTGAAAGAACATTAAAGACCAGTGTTTTTGCTAATTAATGCCTCTTGAACATAAAAAAAGAAAGTTAATGAAAGTAATTTTCCTAATAAAACTGCTTATTAATGCATTGTTGCCAACTTCAAATTAAAAAGTTCGTGAGGCTGAGGCTTATAAAGTTTTGCTTCGTAAATGATCTCATTACTGCCTGTTGTAAATCACAGAAGGTGAGTCAGTATCTTACATATATGTTAATTTTGTGTGTCAATGTAGTAAAAGTGGAAAACTGCAGTGTGGAACATTATATACTCAAGTCTGCTAAGTGTATGTCTCTCCTGTGTATTAGAAGTGCTTATTAATAATATAACAGGATCCACAGTTTGTATATTGGGTTAATGCTTGGTAACAAGTAACAGAAAGACCACTAATTAGGAAAACCTTAATTTCTTTAATCAAATGATAGTGAGGAGCAACCTGTAAGTGGATTCAAATTAACTTTCATTTTAAATAGTAACGCACTTAACTGAGAGTGACTTAACCTACATCCAATTAATGATTCTGCAGTTAGTAGTAATAATGTTATAAAGACCATGCAGTTTGTGTAAGCCCTGAAAGTAATAGTGTGTTTCAGTATCTGTTATAATTTTGCAAAAAGTTTGTGCTGCTTTAACTGTTAGTTTCAATCTTACCGTACCCACATGAATGTGTCAAGAGTATACTGCTCTCGCATGTGACAATGTATAGGTTGTGTTTATCCATTCAAGTTACTAATAACTATTTTCTTGAACGAGAATGTTAATCATTCTCTTGCCTACTTAGGCTGGCGACCGTTTTCTTTACCTGTTAAACAGTGCAGATAGGCAAAATTTTGTTTATTACTGTTCAAATATTTCCGTAACTCTGACTTTCATTTCCGATAAGCCACTTCCGTTAGGTACAACACGGTCAACACAACAAAATTCCTCCCAGAGGGTAACACTGCTCTGTTGCATTATACCATAATTGCTTTAATAATATTGTTTTACTTCACAACCTGCTTTAAGGTTATGGTTCAGCAGCAGCAGACAAGAGTGTTATAAGCTTTCTGCAGCTTCCCTCAGAAACATTTCACATCAGGTAATGGATGAAATGTAATGATTGTGTCTGTGTAGTAATCATTCCAACAAACAGATGCAAGTGAGGGAGGAGCTTTCTGCAGCTTCCCTCTGAAATACATCACATAGGGTAATAGATGAAATGTGATGATTCTGGCTTTGTAGTAACCACACCAACAAACAAACGCAAATGACGGAGGAGCTTTCTGTAGCTTCCCTCAGAAATACTTCACATCAGGTAATGGGTGAAATGTAATGATTGTGTCTGTGTACTAATCATTCCAACAAACAGATACAAGTGAGGAAGGAGCTTTCATCAGCTGAAATAAATAACATAGGGTAATGGATGAAATGCAATGATTCTGGCTTTGTGGTAACTATACCATCAAACAAACGAAAATGAGGGAGGAGCTTTCTGTAGATTTCTTTAGAAATACTTAACATTGGGTAATAGATGAAATGTGATGATTCTGGATTTGAAGTAGCCATACTAACAAACAAATGCAAATGAGGGTGGAGTTTTCTGTAGCTTCCCTCACAATTATTTGACATCAGGTAATGGATGAAATCTAATCATTGTGTCTGTGTACTAATCATACCAACAAACAGATACAAGTGAGGGAGGAGCTTTCTGCTGTTTCTCTCTGAAATACATCAAATAGGGTAAAAAATTAAATCCAATGATTCTGGACAAACTAATGCAAATGAGTTAGGAGTTTTCTGTAGCTATTCTCAGAAATAATTCTCATAGGGTAATAGATGAAATGCGATGATTCTGGCTTTGTAGTAACCACACCAACAAGCAAATAAAAATGACGCTTGAGCTTCCTGTAGCTTTTTTTCAAAATACTTCACAAAGGGTAATAGATAAAATGCGATGATGCTGGCTTTGTAGTAACCATACCAACAAACAAACACAACTAAGGGAGGAGCTTTCGTTAGCCCCCCTCAGAAATACTTCACATCAGGTAATGGATGAAATGCAGTGATTGTGTCTGTGTACTATTCATAACAAAAAACAGGTGTAAGTGAGATAAGAGCTTTCTGCAGCTTCCCTCAGAAATATTCCACATCCGGTAATGGATGAAAGATAATGATTGTGTCAGTGAACTAATCATAACCACAAACAGATGCAAGTGAGGGCCAAAATATCTGCAGCTTCTCTCTGAAATACATCACATAGGGTAATGGAAGAAATGCAATGATACTGGCTTTGTAGTAACCATAGCAACAAACAAACGCAAATGGTGGAGGAGCTTTCTGTAGCCTCCACCAGAAATACTTCACATCAGGTGAAGGATGAAATGCAGTGATTGTGTCTGTGTACTAATCATAACAACAAACAGATGTAAGTGAGGGAAGAGCTTTATGCAGCTTCCCTCAGAAATACTTCACATCCGGTGACGGATGAAATGTATCGATTGTGTCTGTGTACTAATCATACCATAAACAGATGCAAGGGAGGGAAGAGCTTTCTGCAGCTATTAACTGAAATACATCATGTAGGGTAGTAGATGATATGCAATGATTCAGGCTTTGTGGTAACCATACTAACAAACAAACACAAATGAGGGAGGAACTTCCTCTAGCTTCCCTCAGAATTACTTCACATCATGTAATAAATGAAATGTAATGATTGTGGCTGTGTACTAATCATTCCAACAAAGAGATGCAAGTGAGGGAGGAGCTTTCTGCTGCTTCTCTCTGAAATACCTCACATAGGGTAATGGGTGAAATGCAATGATTCTGGCTTTGTAGTAACCATACCAACTAACAAACGCAAATGAGTGAGGAGCTTTCTATAGCTTCCTTCAGAAATATTTCACATCAGGTAATGGATGAAATGTAATGATTGTGTCGGTGTACTAATCATACCAACAAACAGATGCAAATGAGGGAGGAGCTTTCTGCAGCTTCTATCTGAAATACATCACATAGGGTAAAATATGAAATAAGATGATTCTGGCTTTGTAATAACCAGCCCAACAAACTAACGCAAATGAGGGATGAGCATTTTGTATCTATTCTCAGAAATACTTCACATAGGGTAATAGATAGAAATGCAACGATTCTGGCTTTGTCGTAACCATACCAACAAACAAACACATTTCACTCATAAATACTTCACATCAGGTAATGCATGAAATGTAATGATTGTGTCTGTGTACTAATCGTACCAACAATCAGATGCAGGTGAGGGAGAAAATTTCTGCAGTCTCTTTCTGAAATACATCGCATGGAGTAATAGATGATATTCAAAGATTCTGGCTTTGTAGTAACCATACCAACCAACAAATGCAACTGAGGTAAGATCTTTCTGTAAATTCCCTCAGAAATACCTCACATCAGGTAATGGATGAAATGTAATGAGTGTGTGTGTGTATTAATCATTATAACAAATAAATGCAAGTGAGGGAGGAGCTTTCTGCAGATCCTTTCTGAAATACATCACATAAAGTAATAAATGAATTGTGATGATTCTGGCTTTGTAATAACCATACCAACAAACTAAAGCAAATAAGGGGGGAGCTTTCTGTAGCTATTCTCAGAAATTCATCACATGGGATAATAAATGAAATGCGATGATTTTGGCTTTGTAGTAACCATACCAACAAATGAAACCCAAATAAGGGTTGTGATTTCTGTAGCCTCCCTCTGAAATATTTCACAACAGGTAATGGATGAAATATAATGATAGTGTCTGTGTACTAATCATAACAAAAAAAGGAGCAAGTGAGGCACGAGCTTTCTTCAGCTTCTCTCTGAGATACATCACATAGGATAATGGATGAAATGCGATGATTCTGGTTTTGTAGTAACCATAAAAACAAACAAACGCAAATGACACTTGAGCCTTCTGTATCTTTTCTCAGGAATACTTCACATAGTGTGATAGATGAAATGCGATGATTCTGGCTTTGTAGTAATAATACCAACAAACAAACGCAAATGATTGAGGAGCTTGCTGTAGCCCCCCTCAGAAATACTTCACATCAGATAATGGATGAAATGAAATGATTGTGTCTGTGTACTAATCATAGAAACAAACAGATGTAGGTGAGGGATAAGCTTTCTGCAGCTTCCCTCATAAATACTTCACATCCAGTAATGGATGAAAAGTAATGATTGTGTCTGTGTACTAATCATACCATAAACAGATGCAAGTGAGGGAAGAGTTTTCTGCAGCTTCCCTCAGAAATACTTCACATCAGGTAATGGATGTTATGTAATGAGTGTGTGTGTGTATTAATCATTATAACAAACAGATGCAAGTGAGGGTGGAGCTTTCTGCAGCTCCATGCTGAAATACATCACATAAAGTAATAGATGAATTGCGATGATTCTAGCTTTGTAGTAACCATACCAACAAACAAACGCAAATGACACTTGAGCTTCCTGTATTTTATTTAGAAATATTTCACATAGGGTAATAGATGAAATGCGATGACACTATATTTGTAGTAACCTTACCAACAAACGAACGCAACTGAGAGAGGAGCTTTCTGTAGCTCCCCTGAGAAATATTTCAAATCAGGTAATGGATGAAATGTAATGATTGTGTCTGTGTACTCATCATACCATAAACAGATGCAAATGAGTAATGAGCTTTCTGCAGCTTTCCTCTGAAATTCATCACATAGGTTAATAGATTAAATGCGATGATTCTGGCTCTGTAGTAACCATACCAACAATGAAACGCAAATGAGGGTTGTGCTTTCTGTAGTTTCCCTCAGAAATATTTCACATCAGGTAATGGATGAAATGCAATGATTGTGTCTGTGTACTAATCATACCATAAACAGAAGCAAATGAGGGATGAGCTTTCTGCAGCTTTTCTCTGAAATACATCACATGGGGTAATAGATGAAATGCAATGATTCTGACTTTGTAGTAACCATACCAACAAAGAAACACAAATGAGGGAGGAGTTTTCTGCAGTTTTTTTCAGAAATACTTCACATTGGGTAATAGATGAAATGTGATGGTTCTGGCTTTGTAGTAACCATACCAACAATCAAACGCAAATGAGGGAGGTGCTTTCTGTAGTAATCATTCCAACGAACCGATGCAAGTTAGAAAGGAGCTTACTGCAGCTTCCCTCTGAAATACATCACATAGGGTAATAGATGAAATACGATGATTCAGGCTTTGTAGTAACCCCACCAACAAACAAACGAAAATTACGAGGAGCTTTTACAGCATCCCTCAGAAATACTTCACATCCAGTAATGGATGAAATGAAATGATTTTGTCTGTGTACTAATATTGCCATAAACAGATGCAAGTGAGGGAAGAGCATACTGCAGCTTCTCTCTTTGATACATCACATAGGATAACGGATGAAACACAATGTTTCTGGCTTCGCAGTAACCGTACCAACAAACAAACGCAAATGAGGGAGGAGCTTTTCTGTAGCTTCTCTCAGAAATTCCTCACATCAGATAATGGATGAAATGTAACGATTGTGTCTGTGTACTAATCATACCAACATACAGAGCAAGTGAGGGAGGAGCTTTCTGCTGCTCCTCTCTGAAATACCTCATATATGGTAATAGATGAAATGCGATGATTCTGGCTTTGTAGTAACCATACCAACAAACAAATGCAAATAAGGGAGCTGCTTAGAGAGCATCCCTGAGACATACTTCACATCATCTAGTAAATGAAATTTAATGTTTGTGTATGTGTACTAATAATAGCAACAAACAGATGCAAGTGAGGGAAGAGTTTTCTGCAACTTCTCCCTGAAATACATCACATAGAGTAATAAATGAAATGCAATGATTCTGGTTTTGTAGTAAGAATACCAACAAACAAATGCAAGTGAGGGAGGAGCTTTCTGCTGCTCCTCTCTGAAATACATCACATATCGCAATGGATGAAATGCAATGATTCTGGCTTTGTAGTAACGGTAGCAACAAACAAACTCATATAAGACAGGAGCTTTCTGTAGCTATTCTCAGAAATAAATCGCATAGGGTAATAGATGAAATTTGTTGATTCTGGCATCATAGTAACCCCACCAACAAACAAACGCAAGTCATGGAGGAGCTTTCTGTAGCTTCCCTTTGAACTACTTCACATCAAGCAAAGGGTGAAATCTACTGATTGTGTCTGTGTACTAATCATTCCAACAAACAGATGCAAGTGATTAAGGAGGTTTCTTCGGCTGAAATGCATAGGGTAATGGATGAAATGCAATGATTCTGGCTTTGTAGTAACCATACCAACAAACTAACGCAAGTGATGCTTGAGCCTTCTGTAGCTTATCTGAGAAATACTTCACATCCGGTAATGGATGAAATGCGATGATCCTGGATTTGTAGTAATAATACCAACAAAGAAACACAACTGATGTAGGAGCTTCCTGTAGCCCCCCTCAGAAATACTTCACATCAGGTAATGGAGGAAATGCAGTGATTGTGTCTGTGTAATAATCATACCATAAACAGATGCAAGTGAGGGAAGAGCTTTCTGCAGCTTTGACATGAAATACATTACATAGAGTAATAGATGAAATGCAATGATTCTGGTTTTGTGGTAACCAAACCAACATCCAAATGCAAATGAGGGAAGAGCTTTCTGTAGCTTCCCTCAGAAATATTTCACATCAGGTTATGGATGAAATGTAATGATTGTGTCTGTGTACTAATCATAACAACAAACAGGTGCAAGTGAGGGACAAGGATTCTGCAGCTTCTCTCTGAAATACATCACATGGGGTAATAGATGAAATGCAATGATTCTGGCTTTGTAGTAACCATACCAAAAACAAACGCAAATGAATGAGTAGCTTTCTTTAGCTATTCTCAGAAATACTTCACATAGGGTAATAGATGAGATGCATTAATTCTGGCTTTGTAATAACCAGACCAACAAACAAACACAATTGAGGGAGGTGCTTTCTGTAGCTTCCCTCCGATATATTTCACATCTGGTAATGGATGGAATGTAATGATTGTGTCTGTGTACTAATCATAAGAACAAAGAGGTGCAAGTGTGGGACGAGCTTTCTGCATCTTCTCTCCGAGATACATCACGTAGGGTAATGGATAAAATGCAATATTTCTGGTTTTGTAGTAACCATTCCAACAAACAAACGAAAATGAGGGAGGAGCTTTCTGTAGATTCCCTCAGAAATACTTCACATCAGGTAATGGACGAAATGTAATGATTGTGTCAGTGTACTAATCGTACCAACAAACAGATGCAAGTGAGGGAGGAGATTTCTGCAGTCTCTCTCTGAAATACATCACAAGGGGTAATAGATGGAATGCAATGATTCTGGCTTTGTAGTAATAATACCAACCAACAAACGCAACTAAGGGAGGTTATTTCTATAGCTTTCCTCAGAAATACATCACATCAGGTAATGGATGAAATGAAATAATTGTGTCTGTGTACTGATCAGAACAACAAACAGATGCAAGTGAGGGAATAGCTTTCTGCAGCCTCCCTCAGAAATACTTCACATCAGGTAATGATGAATGTAATGATTGTGTCTCTGTACTAATCATTCCAAAAAACAGATGCGAGTGAGGGAGGAGCTTTCTGCAGCTTTTTTCTCAAATACATCACATAGGGTAAAAAAAGAAATACGATGATTCTGGCTTTGTAATAACCATACCAACAAACAAACGCAAATGGCGCTTGAGCTTTCTGTAGCTTACCTCAGAAATACTTCACATAGGGAAATAGATGAAATGCGATGATTCTGGCTTTGTGGTAACCATACCAACAAACAAACGCAACTGAGAGTGGAGCTTTCTGTAGCTTCCCTCAGAAATATTCCACGTCAGGTATTGGATGGAGTGTAATGATTGTGTCTGTGTACTAATCTTAACAACAAACAGATGCAAGTGTGGGAGGAGCTCTCTGCAGGTTCCATCAGAAATAATTCACTTTAAGTAATGGATAAAATGTAATGATTGTGTCTGTGTACTAATCATACAAACAATCAGATGCATGTGAGGGAGTAGCTTTCTGCAGCTTCTCTCTGAAATACTTCATATAGGAGAATAGATGAAATGCAATTATTCGTGCTTTGTAGTAACCATACCAATAAACAAACACAAATGAGGGAGGAGCTTTCTGTAGCTTTTCTGAGAAATATTTCACATAGGGTAATAGATGAAATCCAATGATTCCATCTTTGTAGTATCCATACCAACAATCAAACGCAAATGAGGGAGGAGCTTTCATTAGCTTCCCTCAGAAATTCTTCACATCAGGTAGTGGATGAAATGCAATGTTTGTGTATACGTACTAATCATACCAAAAAACAGATGTATGTGAATGAAGAGCTTTCTGCAGCTTCTCTCTGAAATAAATATCATATTGTAATAGATGAAATGCGATGTTTCTGGCTTTCTAGTAACCATACCAACAAACAAACGCAAATGAGTGAGGAGCTTTCTGTAGCTTCCCTCAGAAATACTTCACATCAGGGAATGGATGAAATATAAGGATTGTGTCTGTGTACTAATTATTCCAACAAACAGATGCAAGTGAGGGAGGAGCTTTCTGCAGCTTCCCTCTGAAATACATCACATAGGGTAATAGATGAAATGTGATGATTCTGGCTTTGTAGTAACCACACCAACAAACAAATGCAAATGACGGAGGAGCTTTCTGTAGCTTCCCTCAGAAATACTTCACATCAGGTAATGGGTGAAATGTAATGATTGTGTCTGTGTACTAATCATTCCAACAAACAGATACAAGTGAGGAAGGAGCTTTCATCAGCTGAAATAAATAACATAGGGTAATGGATGAAATGCAATGATTCTGGCTTCGTAGTAACTATACCATCAAACAAACGAAAATGAGGGAGGAGCTTTCTGTAGATTTCTTTAGAAATACTTAACATTGGGTAATAGATGAAATGTGATGATTCTGGATTTGAAGTAGCCATACTAACAAACAAATGCAAATCAGGGTGGAGTTTTCTGTAGCTTCCCTCAGAATTATTTGACATCAGGTAATGGATGAAATCTAATCATTGTGTCTGTGTACTAATCATACCAACAAACAGATACAAGTGAGGGAGGAGCTTTCTGCTGTTTCTCTCTGAAGTACATCAAATAGGGTAAAAAATTAAATCCAATGATTCTGGACAAACTAATGCAAATGAGTTTGGAGCTTTCTGTAGCTATTCTCAGAAATAATTCTCCCACTTGCCTCCATGGGAGTCATGTCTCAAAGAGTTTACGATTTGATCGTTCCCTGGAAGATCAGTAGTAGTTTCCGATGCACATCTGGAGACATTCTGTAATCTGTGGACTATCAGAGTGTTGATGAAATACAGAAATTGCATCGGGATTGAATACAACAGTCACCATGCGTACTTTCCTCCATGGGAGTAATGTCTCAAACAGTCTACGCTTTGATCGTTCCCTGGAAGACCAGTAGTACTTTCCGATGCTCATCTGGAGCTTTCCGTAAACTGTGGAATATCAGAATGTTGATGAAGCACAGAAATTGCATCGGGATTGAATACAACAGTCACCATACGCACTTTCCTCCACGGGAGTAATGTCTCAAACAGTCTACGCTTTGATCGTTCCTGGAAGACCAGTAGTAGTTTCCGATGCACGTCTGGTGGCATTCTGTAATCTGTGGACTATCAGAGTGTTGATGAAACACAGAAATTGCCTCGGGATTGAATACAACAGTCACAATGCGTACATTCCTTGATGGGAATAATGTCTCAAACAGTCTACGCTTTGATCGTTCCCAGGAAGACCAGTAGTAGTTTCCGATGCACATCTGAAAGCATTCTGTAATCTGTGGACTATAAGAGTGCTGATGAAACACAGAAATTGCATCGGGATTGAAGACAACAGTCACCATGCGCACTTTCGTCCATGGGAGTAATGTCTCTAACAGTCTACGCTTTGATCGTTTCCAGGAAGACCAGTAGTACTTTCCGATGCTCATCTGGAGGCTTTCCGTAAACTGTGGACTATCAGAATGTTGATGAGGCACAGAAATTGCTTCGGGATAGAATACAATAGTCACCATGCGCACTTTCCCCCATTGGAGTAATGTCTCAAACAGTTTACTCTTTGATCGTTCCCTGGAAGACCAGTAGTAGTTTCCGATGCACATCTGGAGGCATTCTGTAATCTGTGGACAATCAGAGTGTTGATGAAACACAGAAATTGCATCGGGTTTGAATACAACAGTCACCATGAGCAATTTCCTTAATGGGAGTAATGTCTCTAACAGTCTACGCTTTGATCGTTCCCTGGAAGACCAGTAGTAGTTTCCGATGCACATCTGGAGGCTTTCCGTAATTTGTGGACTATCAGAGTGTTGATGAAACAGAGAAATTGCATCGGGATTGAATACAACAGTCACCATGCGCACTTTCCTCCACGGGAGTAATGTCTCAAATAGTCTACGCTTTGATCGTTCCCTGGAAGACCAGTAGTAGTTTCCGATGCACATCTGGTGGCATTCTGTAATATGTAGACTATCAGAGTGTTGATGAAACAAAGATTTTGCATCGGGATTGAATACAACAGTCACCATGCGCACTTTCAGCCATGGGAGTAATGTCTCTAACAGCCTACGATTTGATCGTTCCCTGGAAGACCAGTAGTAGTTTCTGATGCACATCTGGATGCTTTCTGTAATCTGTGGACTATCAGAGGGTTGATGAAACACAGAAATTGCATCGGGATTGAATACAACAGTCTTCATGAGCAGTTTCCTCCATGGGAGTAATGTCTCAAGGAGTCTACGCTTTGATCGTTCCCTGGAAGACCAGTAGTAGTTTCCGATGCACATCTCGTGGCATTCTGTAATCCGTGGAGTATCAGAGTGTTGATTAAACACAGAAATTGCATCGGGATAGAATACAACAGTCACCATGCGCACTTTCCTTCACAGGAGTAATGTCTCAAACAGTCCACGCTTTGATCGTTCCTGGAAGACCAGTAGTAGTTTCCGATGCACGTCTGGTGGCATTCTGTAATCTGTGGACTATCAGGGTGTTGATGAAACACAGAAGTTGCCTAGGGATTGAATACAACAGTCACAATGCGCACATTCCTTCATGGGACTAATGTCTCAAACAGTCTACGCTTTGATCGTTCCCAGGAGGACCAGTAGTAGCTTCCGATGCACATCTGAAAGCATTCTGTAATCTGTGGACTATAAGAGTGCTGATGAAACACTGTTGTATTCAATCCCGATGCAATTTCAGTCACCATGCGCACTTCCCTCCATCGGAGTCATGTCTCAAAGAGTTTACGCTTTGATCGTTCCCTGGAAGACCAGTAGTAGTTTCCGATGCACATCTGGAGGCATTCTGTAATCTGTGGACTATCAGAGTGTTGATGAAACACAGAAATTGCATCGGGATTGAATACAACAGTCACCATGCGCACTTTCCTCCATGGGAGTAATGTCTCTAACAGTCTACGCTTTGTTCGTTCCCTGGAAGACCAGTAGTAGTTTCCGATGCACATCTGGTGGCATTCTGTAGTCTGTGGACTATCAGAGTGTTGATTTAAAACAGAGATTGCATCGGGATAGAATACAACAGTCACCAAGCGCACTTTCCTCCACGGGAGTAATGTCTCAATCAGTCTACGCTTTGATCGTTCCTATAAGACCAGTAGTAGTTTCCGATGCACGTCTGGTGGCATTCTGTAATCTGTGGACTATCAGAGTGTTGATGAAACACAGAAATTGCCTCGGGATTGAATACAACAGTCACAATGCGCACATTCCGTCATGGGAATAATGTCTCAAACAGTCTACGCTTTGATCGTTCCCAGGAAGACCAGTAGTAGTTTCCGATGCACATCTGAAAGCATTCTGTAATCTGTGGACTATAAGAGTGCTGATGAAACACAGAAATTGCATCGGGATTGAATACAACAGTCACCATGCGCACTTTCCTCCACGGGAGTAATGTCTCTAACAGTCTACGCTTTGATCGTTTCCAGGAAGACCAGTAGTACTTTCCGATGCTCATCTGGAGGCTTTCCGTAAACTGTGGACTATCAGAATGTTGATGAAGCACAGAAATTGCATCGGGATAGAATACAACAGTCACCATGCGCACTTTCATCCATGGGAGTAATGTCTCAAACAGTCTTCTCTTTGATCGTTCCCTGGAAGACCAGTAGTAGTTTGAGATGCACATCTGGAGGCATTCTGTAATCTGTGTACTATCAGAGTGTTGATGAAACAGAGAAATTGCATCGGGATTGAATACAACAGTCACCATGCGCAAATTCCTTAAGGGGAGTAATGTCTCTAACAGTCTACGCTTTGATCGTTCCCTGGAAGACCAGTAGTCGTTTCCGATGCACATCTGGAGGCTTTCCGTAATTTGTGGACTATCAGAGTGTTGATGAAACAGAGAAATTGCATCGGGATTGAATACAACAGTCACCATGCGCACTTTCCTCCACGGGAGTAATATCTAAAAACAGTCTACGCTTTCATCGTTCCCTGGAAGACCAGTAGTAGTTTCCGATGCACATCTGGTGGCATTCTGTAATATGTAGACTATCAGAGTGTTGATGAAACAAAGATATTGCATCGGGATTGATTACAACAGTATCCATGCGCACTTTCAACCATGGGAGTAATGTCTCTAACAGCCTACGATTTGATCGTTCCCTGGAAGACCAGTAGTAGTTTCCTATGCACGTCTGGTGTCATTCTGTAATCGGTGGACTATCAGAGTGTTGATGAAGCACAGAAATTGCCTCGGGATTGAATACAACAGTCACAATGCGCACATTCCTTCATGGGAATAATGTCTCAAACAGACTACGCTTTGATCGTTGCCTGGAAGACCAGTAGTAGTTTCTAATGCACCTCTGGAGGCTTTCCATAATTTGTGGACTAACAGAGTGTTGATGACACACAGAAATTGCATTGGGATTGAATACAACAGTCACCATGCGCACTTTCCTCCAAGAGAGTAATGTCTCAAACAATCTACGCTTTGATCGTTCCCTGGAAGACCAGTATTGGTTTCCGATGCACATCTGGAGGCATTCTGTAATCTGTGGACTATCATAGTGTTGATGAAACACAGAAATTGCATCGGGATTGAACACAACAGTCGACATGCGCACTTTCCTCCACGGGAGTAATGTCTCAGACAGACTACGCTTTGATTGGTCCCTGGAAGACCAGTAGTAGTTTCTGATGCACATCTGGATGCTTTCTGTAATCTGTGGACTATCAGAGTGTTGATGAAACAAAGATTTTGCAAAGGGATTGAATACAACAGTCACCATGCGCACTTTCAACCATGGGAGTAATGTCTCTAACAGCCTACGATTTGATCGTTCCCTGGAAGACCAGTAGTAGTTTCTGATGCACATCTGGATGCTTTCTGTAATCTGTGGACTATCAGAGGGTTGATGAAACACAGAAATTGCATCGGGATTGAATACAACAGTCTTCATGAGCAGTTTCCTCCATGGGAGTAATGTCTCAAACAGTCTACGCTTTGATCGTTCCCTGGAAGACCAGTAGTAGTTTCCGATGCACATCTGGTGGCATTCTGTAATCCGTGGAGTATCAGAGTGTTGATTAAACACAGAAATTGCATCGGGATAGAATACAACAGTCACCATGCGCACTTTCCTTCACAGGAGTAATGTCTCAAACAGTCCACGCTTTGATCGTTCCTGGAAGACCAGTAGTAGTTTCCGATGCACGTCTGGTGGCATTCTGTAATCTGTGGACTATCAGAGTGTTGATGAAACACAGAAATTGCCTCGGGATTGAATACAACAGTCACAATGCGCACATTCCTTCATGGGAATAATGTCTCAAACAGTCTACGCTTTGATCGTTCCCAGGAAGACCAGTAGTAGTTTCCGATGCACATGTGAAAGCATTCTGTAATCTGTGGACTATAAGAGTGCTGATGAAACACAGAAATTGCATCGGGATTGAATACAACAGTCACCATGCGCACTTTCCTCCACGGGAGTAATGTCTCTAACAGTCTACGCTTTGATCGTTTCCAGGAAGACCAGTAGTACTTTCCGATGCTCATCTGGAGGCTTTCCGTAAACTGTGGACTATCAGAATGTTGATGAAGCACAGAAATTGCATCGGGATAGAATACAACAGTCACCATGCGCACTTTCATCCATGGGAGGAATGTCTCAAACAGTCTTCTCTTTGATCGTTCCCTGGAAGACCAGTGGTAGTTTGAGATGCACATCTGGAGGCATTCTGTAATCTGTGTACTATCAGAGTGTTGATGAAACAGAGAAATTGCATCGGGATTGAATACAACAGTCACCATGCGCAATTTCCTTAAGGGGAGTAATGTCTCTAACAGTCTACGCTTTGATCGTTCCCTGGAAGACCAGTAGTCGTTTCCGATGCACATCTGGAGGCTTTCCGTAATTTGTGGACTATCAGAGTGTTGATGAAACAGAGAAATTGCATCGGGATTGAATACAACAGTCACCATGCGCACTTTCCTCCACGGGAGTAATATCTAAAAACAGTCTACGCTTTCATCGTTCCCTGGAAGACCAGTAGTAGTTTCCGATGCACATCTGGTGGCATTCTGTAATATGTAGACTATCAGAGTGTTGATGAAACAAAGATATTGCATCGGGATTGAATACAACAGTATCCATGCGCACTTTCAACCATGGGAGTAATGTCTCTAACAGCCTACGATTTGATCGTTCCCTGGAAGACCAGTAGTAGTTTCTTATGCACATCTGGATGCTTTCTGTAAACTGTGGACTATCAGAGTGTTGATGAAACACAGAAATTGCAACGGGATTGAATACAACAGTCTTCATGAGCAGTTTCCTCCATGGGAGTAATGTCTCAAACAGTCTACGCTTTGATCGTTCCCTGGAAGACCAGTAGTAGTTTCCGATGCACATCTGGTGGCATTCTGTAATCTGTGGAGTATCAGAGTGTTGATTAAACACAGAAATTGCATCGGGATACAATACAACAGTCACCATGCGCACTTTCCTTCACGGGAGTAATGTCTCAAACAGTCTACGCTTTGATCGTTCCTGGAAGACCAGTAGTAGTTTCCTATGCACGTCTGGTGTCATTCTGTAATCGGTGGACTATCAGAGTGTTGATGAAGCACAGAAATTGCCTCGGGATTGAATACAACAGTCACAATGCGCACATTCCTTCATGGGAATAATGTCTCAAACAGACTACGCTTTGATCGGTCCCTGGAAGACCAGTAGTAGTTTCCGATGCACATCTGGTGGCATTCTGTAATCTGTGGACAATCAGAGAGTTGATGAAACACAGAAATTGAATGGGAATTGAATACAACAGTCACCATGCGCACTTACCTCCACGGGAGTAATGTCTCAAACAGTCTACGCTCTGATCGTTCCCTGGAAGACCAGTAGTAGTTTCCGATGCACATCTGGTGGCATTCTGTATTCTGTGGAGTATCAGAGTGTTGATGAAACACAGAAGTTGCCTCGGGATTGAATACAACAGTCACAATGCTCACATTCCTTCATGGGAATAATGTCTCAAACAGTCTACGCTTTGATCGTTCCCAGGAGGACCAGTAGTAGTTTCCGATGCACATCTGAAAGCATTCTGTAATCTGTGTACTATAAGAGTGCTGATGAAACACTGAAATTGCATCGGGATTGAATACAACAGTCACCATGCGCACTTCGCTCCATCTGAGTCATGTCTCAAAGAGTTTACGCTTTGATCGTTCCCTGGAAGACCAGTAGTAGTTTCCGATGCACATCTGGAGGCATTCTGTAATCTGTGGACTATCAGAGTGTTGATGAAACACAGAAATTGCCTCGGGATTGAATACAACAGTCACAATGCGCACATTTCTTCATATGAATAATGTCTCAAACAGTCTACGCTTTGATCGTTCCCAGGTAGACCAGTAGTAGTTTCCGATGCACATCTGAAAGCATTCTGTAATCTGTGGACTATAAGAGTGCTGATGAAACACAGAAATTGCATCGGGATTGAATACAATAGTCACCATGCGCACTTTCTTCAATGGGAGTAATGTCTTCAACAGTCTACGATTTGACCGTTCCCTGGAAGACCAGTAGTAGTTTCCGATGCACATCTAGTGGCATTCTGTAATCTGTGGAGTATCAGATTGTTCATGAAACACAGAATTTGCATCGGGATTGAATCCAACAGTCACCATGCGAACTTTCCTCCATGGGCGTAATTCTCAAACAGTTTACGCTTTGATCGTTCCCTGGAACACCAGTAGTAGTTTCCGATGCACATCTGGTTGCATTCTGTAATCTGTGGACTATCAGAGTGTTGATGAAACACAGAAATTGCATCGGGATTGAATACAACAGTCACCATGCGCACTTTCCTCGATGGGAGAAATGTCTCAAACAGTCTACTCTTTAATCGTTCCCTGGAAGACCAGTAGTAGTTTCCGATGCACATCTGGAGGCTTTCCGTAATTTGTGGACTATCAGTGTGTTGATGAAACACAGAAATTGCATCGGGATTGAATACAACTGTCACCATGCGCACTTTCGTCCATGGGAGTAATGCTCAAACAATCTACGCTTTGATCGTTCCCTGGAAGACCAGTAGTAGTTTCCGATGCACATCTGGAGGCATTCTGTAATCTGTGGACTATCAGAGTGTTGATGAAACACAGAAATTGTATCGGGATTGAATACAACAGTCACCATGCGCACTTTCTTCCATGGGAGTAATGTCTTAAACAGTCTACGATTTGATCGTTCCATGGAAGACCAGTAGTAGTTTCCAATGCACATCTGGTGGCATTCTGTAATCTGTGGAGTATCATATTGTTCATGAAACACAGAAATTGCATCGGGATTGAATACAACAGTCACCATGCTCACTTTCCTTCATGGGAGTAATGTCTCAAACACTCTACGCTCTTATTGATCCCTGGAAGACCAGTAGTAGTTTCCGGTGCACATCTGGAGGCATTCTGTAATCTGTGGACTATCAGAGTGTTGATGAAACACAGAAATTGCATCGGGATTGAATACAACAGTCACCATGCGAACTTTCCTCCATCTAAGTAATTCTCAAACAGTCTACGCTTTGATCGTTCACTGGAAGACCAATAGTAGTTTCCGATGCACATCTGGTGGCATTCTGTAATCTGTGGACTATCAGAGTGTTGATGAAAAACAGAAATTGCATCGGGATTGAATGCAACAATCACCATGCGCTCTTTCCTCCACGGGAGTAATGTCTCAAACAGTCTACGCTTTGTTCGTTCCCCGGAATACCTGTTGTAGTTTCCGATGCACATCTCGTGGCATTCTGTAATCTGTGGACTATCAGAGTGGTGATGAAACACCGAAATTGCATCGGGATTGATTACAACAGTCACCATGCGCACTTTCCTCCATGGGAGTAATGTCTCTAACAGTCTACGCTTTGATCGTTGCCTGGAAGACCAGTAGTAGTTTCCGATGCACATCTGGAGGCTTTCCGTAATTTGTGGACTATCAGAGTGTTGATGAAACACAGAAATTGCATCGGGATTGAATACAACTGTCACCATGCGCACTTTCGTCCATGGGAGTAATGTCTCAAACAGTCTACGCTTTGATCGTTCCCTGGAAGACCAGTAGTGGTTTTCGATGCACATCTGGAGGCATTCTGTAATCTGTGGACTATCAGAGTGTTGATGAAACACAGAAATTGCATCGGGATTGAATACAACAATCACCATGCGCACTTTCCTCCATGGGAGTATTGTCTCAAACAGTCTACTCTTTGAACTTTCCCTGGAAGACCAGTAGTAGTTTCCGATGCACATCTGGAGACATTCTGTAATCTGTTGACTATCAGAATGTTGATGAAACACAGAAATTGCATCGGGATTGTATACAACAGTCACCATGCGCACTTTCCTCCATGTAAGTAATGTCTCAAACGGTCTAATTTTGATCGTTCCCTGGAAGACCAGTAGTGGTTTCCGATGCACATCTGGAGGCATTCTGTAATCTGTGGACTATCAGAGTTTTGATGAAACACAGAAATTGGATCGGGATTGAATACAACAGTCACCATGCTCACTTTCCTTCATGGGAGTAATGTCTCAAACACTCTACGCTCTGATTGATCCCTGGAAGACCAGTAGTAGTTTCCGGTGCACATCTGGAGGCATTCTGTAATCTGTAGACTATCAGAGTGTTGATGAAATACAGAAATTGCATCGGGATTGAATACAACAATCACCAAGCGCTCTTTCCTCCACGGGAGTAATGTCTCAAACAGTCTACGCTTTGATCGTTCCCCGGAAGACCTGTAGTAGTTTCCGATGCACATCTGGTGTCATTCTGTAATCTGTGGACTATCAGAGTGTTGATGAAACACAGAAATTGCATCGGGATTGAATACAACATTCACCATGCGCACTTTCCTCCATCGGAGTAATGTCTCTAACAGTCTACGCTTTGATCGTTGCCTGGAAGACCAGTAGTAGTTTCTAATGCACCTCTGGAGGCTTTCCGTAATTTGTGGAGTAACAGAGTGTTGATGACACACAGAAATTGCATTGGGATTGAATACAACAGTCACCATGCGCACTTTCCTCCAAGAGAGTAATGTCTCAAACAATCTACGCTTTGATCGTTCCCTGGAAGACCAGTATTGGTTTCCGATGCACATCTGGAGGCATTCTGTAATCTGTGGACTATCATAGTGTTGATGAAACACAGAAATTGCATCGGGATTGAACACAACAGTCGACATGCGCACTTTCCTCCACGGGAGTAATGTCTCAGACAGACTACGCTTTGATTGGTCCCTGGAAGACCAGTAGTAGTTTCTGATGCACATCTGGATGCTTTCTGTAATCTGTGGACTATCAGAGTGTTGATGAAACACAGAAATTGCATCGGGATTGAATACAACAGTCGACATGCGCACTTTCCTCCACGGGAGTAATGTCTCAAACAGACTACGCTTTGATCGGTCCCCGGAAGACCTGTAGTAGTTTCCGATGCACATCTGGTGTCATTCTGTAATCTGTGGACTATAAGAGTGTTGATGAAACAGAGAAATTGCATCGGGATTGAATACAACTGTCACCATGCGCACTTTCATCCAAGGGAGTAATGTCTCTAACAGCCTACGATTTGATCGTTCCCTGGAAGACCAGTAACAGTTTCTGATGCACATCTGGATGCTTTCTGTAATCTGTGGACTATCAGAGTGTTGATGAAACACAGAAATTGCATCGGGATTGAATACAACAGTCTCCATGAGCAGCTTCCTCCATGGGAGTAATGTCTCAAACAGTCTACGCTTTGATCGTTCCCTGGAAGACAAGTAGTAGTTTCCGATGCACATCTGGTGGCATTCTGTAATCTGTGGACTATCAGAGTGTTGATGAAACACAGAAATTGCATCGGGATTGAATACAACAGTCGACATGCGCACTTTCCTCCACAGGAGTAATGTCTCAAACAGACTACGCTTTGATCGGTCCCTGGAAGACCAGTAGTAGTTTCTGATGCACACCTGGATGCTTTCTGTAATCTGTGGACTATCAGAGTGTTGATTAAACACAGAAATTGCCTCGGGATAGAATACAACAGTCACCATGCGCACTTTCCTCCAGGGGAGTAATGTCTCAAACAGTCTACGCTTTGATCGTTCCTGGAAGACCTGTAGTAGTTTCCGATGCACGTCTGGTGGCATTCTGTAATCTGTGGACTATCAGAGTGTTGATGAAACACAGAAATTTCCTCGGGATTGAATACAATAGTCACAATGCGCACATTCCTTTATGGGAATAATGTCTCAAACAGTCTACGCTTTGATCGTTCCCTAGAGGACCAGTAGTAGTTTCCGATGCACATCTGGAGGCTTTCCGTAATTTGTGGACTATCAGAGTGTTGATGAAACAGAGAAATTGCATCGGGATTGAATACAACAGTCAGCATGCGCACTTTCCTCCACGGGAGTAATGTCTCAAACAGTCTACGTTTTGATCGTTCCCTGGAAGACCAGTAGTAGTTTCTGATGCACATCTGGATGCTTTCTGTAATCTGTGGACTATCAGAGTGTTGATGAAACACAGAAATTGAATCGGGATTGAATACAACAGTCTCCATGAGCAGTTTCCTCCATGGGAGTAATGTCTCAAACAGTCTACGCTTTGATCGTTCCCTGGAAGACCAGTAGTAGTTTCCGATGCACATCTGGATGCTTTCTGTGATCTGTGGACTATCAGAGTGTTGGTGAAACACAGAAATTGCATCGGGATTGAATATCAATGTCACCATGCGCACTTTCCTCCATAAAAGTAATGTGTAAAACAGTCTACGCTTTGATCGTTCCCTGGAAGACCAGTAGTAGTTTCCGATGCACATCTGGTGGCATTCTGTAATCTGTGTAGTATCAGAGTGTTGATTAAACACAGAAATTGCATCGGGATAGAATACAACAGTCACCATGCGCACTTGCCTCCATGGGAGTCATGTCTCAAAGAGTTTACGATTTGATCGTTCCCTGGAAGATCTGTAGTAGTTTCCGATGCACATCTGGAGGCATTCTGTAATCTGTGAACTATCAGAGTGTTGATGAAATACAGAAATTGCATCGGGATAGAAATCAACAGTCACCATGCGCACTTTCCTCCATGGGAGTAATGTCTCTAACAGTCTACGCTTTGATCGTTCCCTGGAAGATCAGTAGTAGTTTCCGATGCACATCTGGAGGAATTCTGTAATCTGTGAACTATCAGAGTGTTGATGAAATACAGAAATTGCATCGGGATAGAATACAACAGTCACCATGCGCACTTTCCTCCATGGGAGTAATGTCTCTAACAGTCTACGCTTTTATCGTTCCCTGGAAGACCAGTAGTACTTTCCGATGCTCATCTGGCGCTTTCCGTAAACTGTGGAATATCAGAATGTTGATGAAGCACAGAGATTGCATCGGGATAGAAGACAACAGTCACCATGCGCACTTTCCTCCATGGGAGTAAGGTCTCAAACAGTCTACTCATTGATCGTTCCATGGAAGACCAGTAGTAGTTTCTGATGCACATCTGGTGGCATTCTGTAATCTGTGGACTATCAGAATGTTGATGAACCAGAGAAATTGCATCGGGATTGAATACAACAGTCACCATGCGCACTTTCCTCCACGGGACTAATGTCTCAAACTGTCTACGCTTTGATCGTTCCCCGGAAGACCAGTAGTAGTTTCCGATGCACGTCTGGTGGCATTCTGTAATCTGTGGACTATCAGAGTGTTGATGAAACACAGATATTGCCTCGAGATTGAATACAACAGTCTCAATGCGCACATTCCTTCATGGGAATAATGTCTCAAACAGTCTACGCTTTGATCGTTCCCTGGAAGACCAGTAGTAGTTTCCGATGCACATCTGGTGACATTCTGTAATCTGTGGACTATCAGAGTGCTGATGAAACACAGATATTGCATCGGGATTGAATACACCAGTCACCATGCGCACTTTCCTTGATGGGAATAATGTCTCAAACAGTCTACGCTTTGATCGTTCCCAGGAAGACCAGTAGTAGTTTCCGATGCACATCTGAAAGCATTCTGTAATCTGTGGACTATAAGAGTGCTGATGAAACACAGAAATTGCATCGGGATTGAGTACAACAATCACCATGCGCACTTTCCTCCATGGGAGTATTGTCTCAAACAGTCTACTCTTTGAACTTTCCCTGGAAGACCAGTAGTAGTTTCCGATGCACATCTGGAGGCATTCTGTAATCTGTTGACTATAAGAGTGTTGATGAAACACAGAAATTGCATCGGGATTGTATACAACAGTCACCATGCGCACTTTCCTCCATGGAAGTAATGTCTCAAACGGTCTAATTTTGATCGTTCCCTGGAAGACCAGTAGTGGTTTCCGATGCACATCTGGAGGCATTCTGTAATCTGTGGACTATCAGAGTTTTGATGAAACACAGAAATTGGATCGGGATTGAATACAACAGTCACCATGCTCACTTTCCTTCATGGGAGTAATGTCTCAAACACTCTACGCTCTGATTGATCCCTGGAAGACCAGTAGTAGTTTCCGGTGCACATCTGGAGGCATTCTGTAATCTGTGGACTATCAGAGTGTTGATGAAATACAGAAATTGCATCGGGATTGAATACAACAATCACCAAGCGCTCTTTCCTCCACGGGAGTAATGTCTCTAACAGTCTACGCTTTGATCGTTCCCCGGAAGACCTGTAGTAGTTTCCGATGCACATCTGGTGTCATTCTGTAATCTGTGGACTATCAGAGTGTTGATGAAACACAGAAATTGCATCGGGATTGAATACAACATTCACCATGCGCACTTTCCTCCATCGGAGTAATGTCTCTAACAGTCTACGCTTTGATCGTTGCCTGGAAGACCAGTAGTAGTTCCTAATGCACCTCTGGAGGCTTTCCGTAATTTGTGGACTAACAGAGTGTTGATGACACACAGAAATTGCATTGGGATTGAATACAACAGTCACCATGCGCACTTTCCTCCAAGAGAGTAATGTCTCAAACAATATACGCTTTGATCGTTCCCTGGAAGACCAGTATTGGTTTCCGATGCACATCTGGAGGCATTCTGTAATCTGTGGACTATCATAGTGTTGATGAAACACAGAAATTGCATCGGGATTGAACACAACAGTCGACATGCGCACTTTCCTCCACGGGAGTAATGTCTCAGACAGACTACGCTTTGATTGGTCCCTGGAAGACCAGTAGTAGTTTCTGATGCACATCTGGATGCTTTCTGTAATCTGTGGAGTATCAGAGTGTTGATGAAACACAGAAATTGCATCGGGACTGAATACAACAGTCGACATGCGCACTTTCCTCCACGGGAGTAATGTCTCAAACAGACTACGCTTTGATCGGTCCCCGGAAGACCTGTAGTAGTTTCCGATGCACATCTGGTGTCATTCTGTAATCTGTGGACTATAAGAGTGTTGATGAAACAGAGAAATTGCATCGGGATTGAATACAACTGTCACCATGCGCACTTTCATCCAAGGGAGTAATGTCTCTAACAGCCTACGATTTGATCGTTCCCTGGAAGACCAGTAACAGTTTCTGATGCACATCTGGATGCTTTCTGTAATCTGTGGACTATCAGAGTGTTGATGAAACACAGAAATTGCATCGGGATTGAATACAACAGTCTCCATGAGCAGCTTCCTCCATGGGAGTAATGTCTCAAACAGTCTACGCTTTGATCGTTCCCTGGAAGACAAGTAGTAGTTTCCGATGCACATCTGGTGGCATTCTGTAATCTTTGGACTATCAGAGTGTTGATGAAACACAGAAATTGCATCGGGATTGAATACAACAGTTACCATGCGCACTTTCCTCCACAGGAGTAATGTCTCAAACAGACTACGCTTTGATCGGTCCCTGGAAGACCAGTAGTAGTTTCTGATGCACACCTGGATGCTTTCTGTAATCTGTGGACTATCAGAGTGTTGATTAAACACAGAAATTGCCTCGGGATAGAATACAACAGTCACCATGCGCACTTTCCTCCAGGGGAGTAATGTCTCAAACAGTCTACGCTTTGATCGTTCCTGGAAGACCTGTAGTAGTTTCCGATGCACGTCTGGTGGCATTCTGTAATCTGTGGACTATCAGAGTGTTGATGAAACACAGAAATTGCCTCGGGATTTAATACAATAGTCACAATGCGCACATTCCTTTATGGGAATAATGTCTCAAACAGTCTACGCTTTGATCGTTCCCTGGAGGACCAGTAGTAGTTTCCGATGCACATCTGGAGGCTTTCCGTAATTTGTGGACTATCAGAGTGTTGATGAAACAGAGAAATTGCATCGGGATTGAATACAACAGTCAGCATGCGCACTTTCCTCCACGGGAGTAATGTCTCAAACAGTCTACGTTTTGATCGTTCCCTGGAAGACCAGTAGTAGTTTCTGATGCACATCTGGATGCTTTCTGTAATCTGTGGACTATCAGAGTGTTGATGAAACACAGAAATTGAATCGGGATTGAATACAACAGGCTCCATGAGCAGTTTCCTCCTTGGGAGTAATGTCTCAAACAGTCTACGCTTTGATCGTTCCCTGGAAGACCAGTAGTAGTTTCCGATGCACATCTGGATGCTTTCTGTGATCTGTGGACTATCAGAGTGTTGGTGAAACACAGAAATTGCATCGGGATTGAATATCAATGTCACCATGCGCACTTTCCTCCATAAAAGTAATGTGTAAAACAGTCTACGCTTTGATCGTTCCCTGGAAGACCAGTAGTAGTTTCCGATGCACATCTGGTGGCATTCTGTAATCTGTGTAGTATCAGAGTGTTGATTAAACACAGAAATTGCATCGGGATAGAATACAACAGTCACCATGCGCACTTGCCTCCATGGGAGTCATGTCTCAAAGAGTTTACGATTTGATCGTCCCTGGAAGATCTGTAGTAGTTTCCGATGCACATCTGGAGGCATTCTGTAATCTGTGAACTATCAGAGTGTTGATGAAATACAGAAATGGCATCGGGATAGAATACAACAGTCACCATGCGCACTTTCCTCCATTGGAGTAATGTCTCTAACAGTCTACGCTTTGATCGTTCCCTGGAAGATCAGTAGTAGTTTCCGATGCACATCTGGAGGAATTCTGTAATCTGTGAACTATCAGAGTGTTGATGAAATACAGAAATTGCATCGGGATAGAATACAACAGTCACCATGCGCACTTTCCTCCATGGGAGTAATGTCTCTAACAGTCTACGCTTTTATCGTTCCCTGGAAGACCAGTAGTACTTTCCGATGCTCATCTGGAGCTTTCCGTAAACTGTGGAATATCAGAATGTTGATGAAGCACAGAAATTGCATCGGGATAGAATACAACAGTCACCATGCGCACTTTCCTCCATGGGAGTAAGGTCTCAAACAGTCTACTCATTGATCGTTCCATGGAAGACCAGTAGTAGTTTCTGATGCACATCTGGTGGCATTCTGTAATCTGTGGACTATCAGAATGTTGATGAACCAGAGAAATTGCATCGGGATTGAATACAACAGTCACCATGCGCACTTTCCTCCACGGGACTAATGTCTCAAACAGTCTACGCTTTGATCGTTCCCCGGAAGACCAGTAGTAGTTTCCGATGCACGTCTGGTGGCATTCTGTAATCTGTGGACTATCAGAGTGTTGATGAAACACAGATATTGCCTCGAGATTGAATACAACAGTCTCAATGCGCACATTCCTTCATGGGAATAATGTCTCAAACAGTCTACGCTTTGATCGTTCCCTGGAAGACCAGTAGTAGTTTCCGATGCACATCTGGTGACATTCTGTAATCTGTGGACTATCAGAGTGCTGATGAAACACAGAAATTGCATCGGGATTGAATACACCAGTCACCATGCGCACTTTCCTTGATGGGAATAATGTCTCAAACAGTCTACGCTTTGATCGTTCCCAGGAAGACCAGTAGTAGTTTCCGATGCACATCTGAAAGCATTCTGTAATCTGTGGACTATAAGAGTGCTGATGAAACACAGAAATTGCATCGGGATTGAATACAACAGTCACCATGCGCACTTTCGTCCATGGGAGTAATGTCACAAACAGTCTACGCTTTGATCGTTTCCAGGAAGACCAGTAGTACTTTCCGATGCTTATCTGGAGGCTTTCCGTAAACTGTGGACTATCAGAATGTTGATGAAGCACAGAAATTGCTTCGGGATAGAATACAATAGTCACCATGCGCACTTTCTCCCATGGGAGTAATGTCTCAAACAGTCTACTCTTTCATCGTTCCCTGGAAGACCAGTAGTAGTTTCCGATGCACATCTGGAAGCATTCTGTAACTTGTGGACAATCAGAGTGTTGATGAAACACAGAATTTGCATCGGGTTTGAATACAACAGTCACCATGAGCAATTTCCTTAATGGGAGTAATGTCTCTAACAGTCTACGTTTGATCGTTCCCTGGAAGACCAGTAGTAGTTTCCGATGCACATCTGGAGGCTTTCCGTAATTTGTGGACTATCAGAGTGTTGATGAAACAGAGAAATTGCATCGGGATTGAATACAACAGTCACCATGCGCACTTTCCTCCACGGGAGTAATGTCTCAAATAGTCTACGCTTTGATCGTTCCCTGGAAGACCAGTAGTAGTTTCCGATGCACATCTGGTGGCATTCTGTAATATGTAGACTATCAGAGTGTTGATGAAACAAAGATATTGCATCGGGATTGAATACAACAGTCACCATGCGCACTTTCAACCATGGGAGTAATGTCTCTAAAAGCCTACGATTTGATCGTTCCCTGGAAGACCAGTAGTAGTTTCTGATGCACATCTGGATGCTTTCTGTAATCTGTGGACTATCAGAGGGTTGATGAAACACAGAAATTGCATCGGGATTGAATACAACAGTCTTCATGAGCAGTTTCCTCCATAGGAGTAATGTCTCAAACAGTCAACGTTTTGATCGTTCCCTGGAAGACCAGTAGTAGTTTCCGATGCACATCTGGTGGCATTCTGTAATCCGTGGAGTATCAGAGTGTTGATTAAACACAGAAATTGCATCGGGATAGAATACAACAGTCACCATGCGCACTTTCCTTCACAGGAGTAATGTCTCAAACAGTCCACGCTTTGATCGTTCCTGGAAGACCAGTAGTAGTTTCCGATGCACGTCAGGTGGCATTCTGTAATCTGTGGACTATCAGAGTGTTGATGAAACACAGAAGTTGCCTCGGGATTGAATACAACAGTCACAATGCGCACATTCCTTCATGGGAATAATGTCTCAAACAGTCTACGCTTTGATCGTTCCCAGGAAGGCCAGTAGTAGTTTCCGATGCACATCTGAAAGCATTCTGTAATCTGTGGACTATAAGAGTGCTGATGAAACACTGAAATTGCATCGGGATTGAATACAACAGTCACCGTGCGCACTTCCCTCCATCGGAGTCATGTCTCAAAGAGTTTACGCTTTGATCGTTCCCTGGAAGACCAGTAGTAGTTTCCGATGCACATCTGGAGGCATTCTGTAATCTGTGGACTATCAGAGTGTTGATGAAACACAGAAATTGCATCGGGATTGAATACAACAGTCACCATGCGCACTTTCCTCCATGGGAGTAATGTCTCTAACAGTCTACGCTTTGTTCGTTCCCTAGAAGACCAGTAGTAGTTTCCGATGCACATCTGAAAGCATTCTGTGTTCTGTTGACTATAAGAGTGCTGATGAAACACAGAAATTCCATCGGGATTGAATACAACAGTCACCATGCGCACTTTCCTCCACGCTAGTAATGTTTCTAACAGTCTACGCTTTGATCGTTTCCAGGAAGACCAGTAGTACTTTCCGATGCTCATCTGGAGGCTTTCCGTAAACTGTGGACTATCAGAATGTTGATGAAGCACAGAAATTGCATCGGGATAGAATACAACAGTCACCATGCGCACTTTCCTCCATGGGAGTAATGTCTCAAACAGTCTACTCTTTGATCGTTCCCTGGAAGACCAGTAGTAGTTTGAGATGCACATCTGGAGGCATTCTGTAATCTGTGTACTATCAGAGTGTTGATGAAACAGAGAAATTGCATCGGGATTGAATACAACAGTCACCATGCGCACTTTCCTTAAGGGGAGTAATGTCTCTAACAGTCTACGCTTTGATCGTTCCCTGGAAGACCAGTAGTAGTTTCCGATGCACATCTGGACGCTTTCCGTAGTTTGTGGACTATCAGAGTGTTGATGAAACAGAGAAATTGCATCGGGATTGAATACAACAATCACCATGCGCACTTTCCTCCACGGGAGTAATGTCTCAAACAGTCTACGCTTTAATCGTTCCCTGGAAGACCTGTAGTAGTTTCCGATGCACATCTGGTGGCATTCTGTAATATGTAGACTATCAGAGTGTTGATGAAACAAAGATATTGCATCGGGAATGAATACAACAGTATCCATGCGCACTGTCAACCATGGGAGTAATGTCTCTAACAGCCTACGATTTGATCGTTCCCTGGAAGACCAGTAGTAGTTTCTTATGCACATCTGGATGCTTTCTGTAATCTGTGGACTATCAGAGTGTTGATGAAACACAGAAATTGCATCGGGATTGAATACAACAGTCTTCATGAGCAGTTTCCTCCATGGGAGTAATGTCTCAAACAGTCTACGCTTTGATCGTTCCCTGGAAGACCAGTAGTAGTTTCCGATGCACATCTGGTGGCATTCTGTAATCTGTGGGGTATCAGAGTGTTGATTAAACACAGAAATTGCATCGGGATACAATACAACAGTCACCATGCGCACTTTCCTTCACGGGAGTAATGTCTCAAACAGTCTACGCTTTGATCGTTCCTGGAAGACCAGTAGTAGTTTCCGATGCACGTCTGGTGTCATTCTGTAATCGGTGGACTATCAGAATGCTGATGAAGCACAGAAATTGCCTCGGGATTGAATACAACAGTCACAATGCGCACATTCCTTCATGGGAATAATATCTCAAACAGTCTACGCTTTGATCGTTCCCAGGAAGACCAGTAGTAGTTTCCGATGCACATCTGAAAGCATTCTGTAATCTGTGTACTATAAGAGTGCTGATGAAACACTGAAATAGCATCGGGATTGAATACAACAGTCACCATGCGCACTTCGCTCCATCTGAGTCATGTCTCAAAGAGTTTACGCTTTGATCGTTCCCTGGAAGACCAGTAGTAGTTTCCGATGCACATCTGGAGGCATTCTGTAATCTGTGGACTATCAGAGTGTTGATGAAACACAGAAATTGCATCGGGATTGAATACAACAGTTACCATGCGCACTTTCCTCCACGGGAGTAATGTCTCAAACAGACTACGCTTTGATCTGTCCCTGGAAGACCAGTAGTAGTTTCCGATGCACATCTGGTGGCATTCTGTAATCTGTGGACAATCAGAGAGTTGATGAAACACAGAAATTGAACGGGAATTGAATACAACAGTCACCATGCGCACTTTCCTCCACGGGAGTAATGTCTCAAACAGTCTACGCTTTGATCGTTCCCAGGAAGACCAGTAGTAGTTTTCGATGCACATCTGAAAGCATTCTGTAATCTGTGGACTATAAGAGTGCTGATGAAACACTGAAATTGCATCGGGATTGAATACAACAGTCACCGTGCGCACTTCCCTCCATCGGAGTCATGTCTCAAAGAGTTTACGCTTTGATCGTTCCCTGGAAGACCAGTAGTAGTTTCCGATGCACATCTGGAGGCATTCTGTAATCTGTGGACTATCAGAGTGTTGATGAAACACAGAAATTGCATCGGGATTGAATACAACAGTCACCATGCGCACTTTCCTCCATGGGAGTAATGTCTCTAACAGTCTACGCTTTGTTCGTTCCCTGGAAGACCAGTAGTAGTTTCCGATGCACATCTGGAGGCATTCTGTAATCTGTGGACTATCAGAGTGTTGATGAAACACAGAAATTGCATCGGGATTGAATACAACAGTCACCGTGCGCACTTCCCTCCATCGGAGGCATGTCTCAAAGAGTTTACGCTTTGATCGTTCCCTGGAAGACCAGTAGTAGTTTCCGATGCACATCTGGAGGCATTCTGTAATCTGTGGACTATCAGAGTGTAGATGAAGCACAGAAATTGCCTCGGGATTGAATACAACAGTCACAATGCGCACATTCCTTCATGGGAATAATATCTCAAACAGTCTACGCTTTGATCGTTCCCTGGAAGACCAGGAGTACATTCCGATGCTCATCTGGAGCTTTCCGTAAACTGTGGAATATCAGAATGTTGATGAAGCACAGAAATTGGATCGGGATAGAATACAACAGTCACCATGCGCACTTTCCTCCATGGGAGGAAGGTCTCAAACAGTCTACTCATTGATCGTTACCTGGAAGACCAGTAGTAGTATCTGATGCACATCTGGTGGCATTCTGTGATCAGTGGACTATCAGAGTGTTGATGAAACACAGAAATTGCATCGGGATTGAATACAACAGTCACCATGCGCACTTTCCTCCACGGGACTTATGTCTCAAACAGTCTACGCTTTGATCGTTCCCCGGAAGACCAGTAGTAGTTTTCGATGCACATCTGGAGGTATTCTGTTGTCTGTGGACTATCAGAGTGTTTGTGAAACACAGAAATTGCATCGGGATTGAATACCAATGTCACCATGCGCACTTTCCTCCATAAAAGTAATGTCTAAAACAGCCTACGCTTTGATCGATCCCTGGAAGACCAGTAGTAGTTTCCGATGCACATCTGGTGGCATTCTGTAATCTGTGGACTATCAGAGTGTTGATGAAACACAGAAATTGCATCGGGATTGAATACAACAGTCACCATGAGCACTTTGCTCCACGGGAGTAATGTCTCAAACAGACTACGCTTTGATCGGTCCCTGGAAGACCAGTAGTACTTTCCGATGCACATCTGGTTTCATTCTGTAATCTGTGGACAATCAGAGTGTTGACGAAACACAGAAATTGAATGGGAATTGAATACAACAGTCACCATGCGCACTTTCCTCCACAGGAGTAATGTCTCAAACAGTCTACGCTTTGATCTTTCCCCGGAAGACCAGTAGTAGTTTCCGATGCACGTCTGGTGGCATTCTGTAATCTGTGGACTATCAGAGTGTTGATGAAACACAGATATTGCCTCGAGATTGAATACAACAGTCACAATGCGCACATTCCTTCATGGGAATAATGTCTCAAACAGTCTACGCTTTGATCGTTCCCTGGAAGACCAGTAGTAGTTTCCGATGCACATCTGGTGACATTCTGTAATCTGTGGACTATCAGAGTGCTGATGAAACACAGAAATTGCATCGGGATTGAATACACCAGTCACCATGCGCACTTTCCTCCACGGGAGTAATGTCTCAAACAGTCTACGCTTTGATCGTTCCTGGAAGACCAGTAGTAGTTTCCGATGCACGTCTGGTGGCATTCTGTAATCTGTGGACTCTCAGAGTGTTGATGAAACACAGAAATTGCCTAGAGATTGAATACAACAGTCACAATGCGTACATTCCTTGATGGGAATAATGTCTCAAACAGTCTACGCTTTGATCGTTCCCTGGAAGACCAGTAGTAGTTTCCGATGCACATCTGGAGGCATTCTGTAATCTGTGGACAATCAGAGTGTTGATGAAACACAGAAATTGCATCGGGATTGAATACAACAGTCACCATGCGCACTTTCGTCCATGGGAGTAATGTCTCAAACAGTCTACGCTTTGATCGTTTCCAGGAAGACCAGTAGTACTTTCCGATGCTCATCTGGAGGCTTTCCGTAAACTGTGGACTATCAGAATGTTGATGAAGCACAGAAATTGCTTCGGGATAGAATACAATGGTCACCATGCGCACTTTCCCCCATGGGAGTAATGTCTCAAACAGTCTACTCTTTGATCGTTCCCTGGAAGACCAGTAGTAGTTTCCGATGCACATCTGGAAGCATTCTATAATCTGTGGACAATCAGAGTGTTGATGAAACACAGAATTTGCATCGCGTTTGAATACAACAGTCACCATGAGCAATTTCCTTAATGGGAGTAATGTCTCTAACAGTCTACGTTTGATCGTTCCCTGGAAGACCAGTAGTAGTTTCCGATGCACATCTGGAGGCTTTCCGTAATTTGTGGACTATCAGAGTGTTGATGAAACAGAGAAATTGCATTGGGATTGAATACAACAGTCACCATGCGCACTTTCAACCATGGGAGTAATGTCTCTAACAGCCTACGATTTGATCGTTCCCTGGAAGACCAGCAGTAGTTTCTGATGCACATCTGGATGCTTTCTGTAATCTGTGGACTATCAGAGGGTTGATGAAACACAGAAATTGCATCGGGATTGAATACAACAGTCTTCATGAGCAGTTTCCTCCATGGGAGTAATGTCTCAAACAGTCTACGCTTTGATCGTTCCCTGGAAGACCAGTAGTAGTTTCCGATGCACATCTGGTGGCATTCTGTAATCCGTGGAGTATCAGAGTGTTGATTAAACACAGAAATTGCATCGGGATAGAATACAACAGTCACCATGCGCACTTTCCTTCACAGGAGTAATGTCTCAAACAGTCCACGCTTTGATCGTTCCTGGAAGACCAGTAGTAGTTTCCGATGCACGTCTGGTGGCATTCTGTAATCTGTGGATTATCAGAGTGTTGATGAAACACAGAAGTTGCCTCGGGATTGAATACAACAGTCACAATGCGCACATTCCTTCATGGGAATAATGTCTCAAACAGTCTACGCTTTGATCGTTCCCAGGAAGACCAGTAGTAGTTTCCGATGCACATCTGAAAGCATTCTGTAATCTGTGGACTATAAGAGTGCTGATGAAACACTGAAATTGCATCGGGATTGAATACAACAGTCACCGTGCGCACTTCCCTCCTTCGGAGTCATGTCTCAAAGAGTTTACGCTTTGATCGTTCCCTGGAAGACCAGTAGTAGTTTCCGATGCACATCTGGAGGCATTCTGTAATCTGTGGACTATCAGAGTGTTGATGAAACACAGAAATTGCATCGGGATTGAATACAACAGTCACCATGCGCACTTTCCTCCATGGGAGTAATGTCTCTAACAGTCTACGCTTTGTTCGTTCCCTGGAAGACCAGTAGTAGTTTCCGATGCACATCTGGAGGCATTCTGTAATCTGTGGACTATCAGAGTGTTGATGAAACACAGAAATTGCATCGGGATTGAATACAACAGTCACCATGCGCACTTTCCTCCACGGGAGTAATGTCTCAAACAGTCTACGCTTTGATCGTTCCTATAAGACCAGTAGTAGTTTCCGATGCACGTCTGGTGGCATTCTGTAATCTGTGGACTATCAGAGTGTTGATGAAACACAGAAATTGCCTCGGGATTGAATACAACAGTCACAATGCGCACATTCCTCCATGGGAATAATGTCTCAAACAGTCTACGCTTTGATCGTTCCCAGGAAGACCAGTAGTAGTTTCCGATGCACATCTGAAAGCATTCTGTAATCTGTGGACTATAAGAGTGCTGATGAAACACAGAAATTCCATCGGGATTGAATACAACAGTCACCATGCGCACTTTCCTCCACGGGAGTAATGTCTCTAACAGTCTACGCTTTGATCGTTTCCAGGAAGACCAGTAGTACTTTCCGATGCTCATCTGGAGGCTTTCCGTAAACTGTGGACTATCAGAATGTTGATGAAGCACAGAAATTGCATCGGGATAGAATACAACAGTCACCATGCGCACTTTCCTCCATGGGAGTAATGTCTCTAACAGCCTACGATTTGATCGTTCCCTGGAAGACCAGTAGTAGTTTCTTATGCACATCTGGAGGCATTCTGTAATCTGTGTACTATCAGAGTGTTGATGAAACAGAGAAATTGCATCGGGATTGAATACAACAGTCACCATGCGCACTTTCCTTAAGGGGAGTAATGTCTCTAACAGTCTGCGCTTTGATCGTTCCCTGGAAAACCAGTAGTAGTTTCCGATGCACATCTGGAGGCTTTCCGTAATTTGTGGACTATCAGAGTGTTGATGAAACAGAGAAATTGCATCGGGATTGAATACAACAGTCACCATGCGCACTTTCCTCCACGGGAGTAATGTCTCAAACAGTCTACGCTTTAATCGTTCCCTGGAAGACCTGTAGTAGTTTCCGATGCACTTCTGGTGGCATTCTGTAATATGTAGACTATCAGAGTGTTGATGAAACAAAGATATTGCATCGGGATTGAATACAACAGTATCCATGCGCACTTTCAACCATGGGAGTAATGTCTCTAACAGCCTACGCTTTGATCGTTCCCCGGAAGACCAGTAGTAGTTTCCGATGCACGTCTGGTGGCATTCTGTAATCTGTGGACTATCAGAGTGTTGATGAAACACAGATATTGCCTCGAGATTGAATACAACAGTCACAATGCGCACATTCCTTCATGGGAATAATGTCTCAAACTGTCTACGCTTTGATCGTTCCCTGGAAGACCAGTAGTAGTTTCCGATGCACATCTGGTGACATTCTGTAATCTGTGGACTATCAGAGTGCTGATGAAACACAGAAATTGCATCGGGATTGAATACACCAGTCACCATGCGCACTTTCCTCCACGGGAGTAATGTCTCAAACAGTCTACGCTTTGATCGTTCCTGGAAGACCAGTAGTAGTTTCCGATGCACGTCTGGTGGCATTCTGTAATCTGTGGACTCTCAGAGTGTTGATGAAACACAGAAATTGCCTCGAGATTGAATACAACAGTCACAATGCGTACATTCCTTGATGGGAATAATGTCTCAAACAGTCTACGCTTTGATCGTTCCCAAGAAGACCAGTAGTAGCTTCCGATGCACATCTGAAAGCATTCTGTAATCTGTGGACAATCAGAGTGTTGATGAAACACAGAAATTGCATCGGGATTGAATACAACAGTCACCATGCGCACTTTCGTCCATGGGAGTAATGTCTCAAACAGTCTACGCTTTGATCGTTTCCAGGAAGACCAGTAGTACTTTCCGATGCTCATCTGGAGGCTTTCCGTAAACTGTGGACTATCAGAATGTTGATGAAGCACAGAAATTGCTTCGGGATAGAATACAATGGTCACCATGCGCACTTTCCCCCATGGGAGTAATGTCTCAAACAGTCTACTCTTTGATCGTTCCCTGGAAGACCAGTAGTAGTTTCCGATGCACATCTGGAAGCATTCTATAATCTGTGGACAATCAGAGTGTTGATGAAACACAGAATTTGCATCGCGTTTGAATACAACAGTCACCATGAGCAATTTCCTTAATGGGAGTAATGTCTCTAACAGTCTACGCTTTGATCGTTTCCAGGAAGACCAGTAGTACTTTCCGATGCTCATCTGGAGGCTTTCCGTAAACTGTGGACTATCAGAATGTTGATGAAACACAGAAATTGCATCGGGATTGAATATAATAGTCACTATGCGCCCTTTCCGCCATGGGAGTAATGTCTCAGACAGTCTACGCTTTGATCTTTCCCTGGAAGACCAGTAGTAGTTTCCGATGCACATCTGGAGGCATTCTGTAATTTGTGGACTATCAGAGTGTTGATGAAACACAGAAATTGCATCGGGATTGAATACAACAATCACCATGAGCACTTTCTTCCATGGGAGTAATGTCTCTAACAATCTAAGATTTGATCGTTCCATGGAAGACCAGTGGTAGTTTCCGATGCACATCTGGTGATACTCTGTAATCTGTGACTATCAGACTGTTGATGAAACACAGAAATTGCATCGAGATTGAATACAACAGTCACCATTCGCACTTTCCTATATGGGAGTAATGTCTCAAACAGTCTACGCATTGATCGTTCACTGGAAGACCAGTAGTAGTTTCTGATGCACATCTGGTAGGATTCTGTAATGTGTAGACTATCAGAGTGTTAATGGAACACAGTAATTCTATCGGGATTAAATACAACAATCACCATGCGCACTTTTCTCCATGGGAGTAATGTCTCTTACAGTCTACGCTTTGCTCGTTCCCTGGAAGCTCAGTAGTAGTTTCCGATGCACATCTGAAGGCATTCTGTAATCTGTGGACTATCAGAGTGTTGATGAAACACAGAAATTGCATCGGGATTGAATACAATAGACACCATGCGCTCTTTCCGCCATGGGAGTAATGTCTCCAACAGTCTACGCTTTGATCGTTCCCCGGAAGACCAGTAGTAGTTTCCGATGCACATCTGGAGGCATTCTGTAATTTGTGGAGTATCAGAGTGTTGACCAAACACAGAAATAGCATCGGGATTGAATGCAACATTCACCATGCGCACTTTCCTCCACGGGAGTAATGTCTCAAACAATCTACGCTTTGATCGTTCCCTGGCAGACCAGTAGTAGTTTCCGATGCACATCTGGTGGCATTCTGTAATGTGCAGACTATCAGAGTGTTGATGAAACACAGTAATTGCATCGGGATTGAATACCACAGTCACCATGCGCACTTTCCTCCATGGGAGTAATGTCTCTAACAGGCTACGCTTTGATCTTTCCCTGGAAGACCAGTGGTAGTTTCCGATGAACTTCTGGTGGCATTCTGTAATCTGTGGCCTATCAGAGTGTTAATGAAACACAGAAATTGCATCGGGATCGAATACAACAGTCACCATGCGCACTTTCCTCTATGGGAGTAATTCTCAAACAGTCTATGCTTTGATCGTTCCCTCTACGACCAGTAGTAGTTTCCGATGCACATCTGGAGGCATTCTGTATTCTGTGGACTAAAAGAGTGTTGATGAAACACAGATATTGCATCGGGATTGAATACAACAGTCACCATGCGTACTTTCCTCATTGAGAGTAATGTCTCTAACAGTCTACGATTTAATCGTTCCCTGGAACACCAGTAGTAATTTCCGATGCACATCTGGAGGCTTTCTGTACTCTGTGGACTATCAGAGTGTTGATGAAACTCAGTTATTGCATCGGGATTGAATACAACAGTCACCATGCGCACTTTCCTCCATGGGAGTAATGTCTCTAACAGTCTACGGTTTGATCGTTCCCTGGAAGACCAGTAGTAGTTTACGATGAACATCTGGAGGCTTTCTGTACTCTGTGGACTATCGGAGTGTTCATGAAACAAATAAATTGCATCGGGATTGAATACAACAGTCTCCATGCGCACTTTCCTAAATGGGAGTAATTCTCAAACAGTCTATGCTTTGATCGTTCCCTGTAAGACCAGTAGTAGTTTCCAATGCACATCTGAAGGCATTCTGTAATCTGTGGACTATCAGAGTGTTGATGAAACACAGAAATTGCATCGGGATTGAATGCAATAGTCACTATGCGCACTTCCCGCCACGGGAGTAATGTCTCAGACAGTCTACGCTTTGATCTTTCCCTGGAAGACCAGTAGTAGTTTCCGATGCACATCTGGAGGCATTCTGTAATTTGGGGACTGTCAGAGTGTATGATGAAACACAGAAATTGCATCGGGATTGAATACAACAGTCAGCATTCGCACTTTCCTCCATGGGAGTAATGTCTCAAACAGTCTACGCTTTGATCGTTCCCTGGAAGACCACTAGTAGTTTCTGATGCACATCTGGTGGCATTCTGTAATGTGTAGACTATCAGAGTGTTGATGAAACACAGTAATTCTATCGGGATTAAATACAACAGTCACCATGCGCACTTTCTTCCATGGGAGTAATGTCTCTAACAGTCTACGCTTTGCTCGTTCCCTGGAAGACCAGTAGTAGTTTCCGATGCACATCTGGAGGCTTTCTGTTCTCTGTGGACTATCAGAGTGTTGATGAAACACGGAAATTGCTTCGGGATTGAATACAACAGTCACCATGCGCACTTTCCTCCATGGGAGTAATGTCTCAAACAGTCAACGCTTTGATCGTTCCCTGGAAGACCAGTAGTAGTTTCCGGTGCACATCTGAAGGCATTCTGTAATCTGTGGACTATCAGAGTGTTGATGAAACACAGAAATTGCATCGGGATTGAATACAATAGTCACCATGCACACTTTCCGCCATGGGAGTAATGTCTCCAACAGTCTACGCTTTGATCGTTTCCTGGAAGACCAGTAGTAGTTCCCGATGCACATCTGGAGGCATTCTGTAATCTGTGGACTATCAGAGTGTTGATGAAACACAGAAATTGCATCGGGATTGAATACAACAGTCACCATGCGTACTATCCTCCATGCGAGTAATATCTAAAACAGCCTAGGCTTTGATCGTTCCCTGGAAGACCATAGTAGTTATTGATGCATATCTGAAGAAATTCTGTAATCTGTGGACTATCAGAGTGTTGATGAAACACAGTAATTGCATCGGGATTGAATACAACAGTCACCATGCGCACTTTCCTCCATGGGAGTAATGTCTCTAACAGTCTACGCTTTGATCGTTCCCTGGAAGACCAGTAGTAGTTTCCGATGCACATCTGGAGGCTTTCTGTACTCTGTGGACTATCAGAGTGTTGATGAAACACAGATATTGCAACTTGAATGAATACAACAGTCTCCATGCGCAGTTTCCTCCATGGGAGTAATGTCTCAAACAGTCTACGCTTTGATCGTTCCCTGGTAGACCAGTAGTAGTTTCAATTGCACATCTGGAGGCATTCTGTAATCTGTGGACTACCAGAGTGTTGATGAAACACAGAAATTGCATCGGGATTGAATACAACAGTCACCATGCGCAATTTACTAAATGGGAATAATGTCTCTAACAGTCTACGCTTTGATCGTTCCCTGGAAGACCAGTAGTAGATTCCGATGCACATATGGAGGCTTTCCGTAATTGTGGACTATCAGAGTGTTGTTGAAACACAGAAATTGCATCGGGATTGAATACAACAGTCACCATGCGCACATTCCTCCATAAAAGTATTGTCTCAACAGTCTATGCTTTGATCGTTCCCTGGAAGACCAGTAGTAGTTTCCGATGCACATCTGGAGGCATTTTGTAATCTGTGGAATATCAGAGTGTTGATGAAACACAGAAATTGCATCGGGATTGAATACAACAGTCACCATGCGAACTTTCCTCCATGGGAGTAATGTATCAAACAGTCTACGTTGTGATCGTTCCCTGGAAGACCAGTAGTAGTTTCCGATGCACATCTGGAGGCATTTTGTAATCTGTGGAATATCAGAGTGTTGAAGAAACACAGAAATTGCATCGGGATTGAATACAACAGTCACCATGCGCACTTTACTCCATGGGAGTAATGTATCAAACAGTCTACGCTTTGATCGTTCCCTGGAAGACCAGTAGTAGTTTCCGATGCACATCTGGAGGCATTCTGTAATCTGTGGAGCATCAGAGTGTTGATGAAACACAGAAATTGCATCGGGATTGAATACAAGAGTCTCCATGCGCAGTTTCCTCCATGGGAGTAATGTCTCAAACAGTCTACGCTTTGATCGTTCCCTGGAAGACCAGTAGAGGTTTACGATGAACATCTGGAGGCATTCTGTAATCTGTGGACTATCAGAATGTTGATGAAACACAGAAATTGCATCGGGATTGAATACAAAAGTCACCATGCGCACTTTCCTCCATGGGAGTAATTCTCAAACAGTCTATGCTTTGATCGTTCCCTGTAAGACCAGTAGTAGTTCCGATGCACATCTGGTGGCATTCTGTAATCTGTGGACTATCAGAGTGTTGATGAAACACAGAAATTGCATCGGGAATGAATACAACAGACACCATGCGCAGTTTACTCCATGGGAGTAATGTATCAAACAGTCTACGCTTTGATCGTTCCCTGGAAGACCAGTAGTAGTTTCCGATGCACATCTGGAGGCATTCTGTAATCTGTGGAGTATCAGAGTGTTGATGAAACACAGAAATTGCATCGGGATTGAATACAAGAGTCTCCATGCGCAGTTTCCTCCATGGGAGTAATGTCTCAAACAATCTACTCTTTGATCGTTCCCTGGAAGACCAGTAGAGGTTTACGATGAACATCTGGAGGCATTCTGTAATCTGTGGACTATCAGAATGTTGGTGAAACACAGAAATTGCATCGGGATTGAATACAACTGTCAACATGCGCACTTTCCTCCATGGGAGTAATGTTACAAAGAGTTTACGCTTTGATCGTTCCCTGGAAGACCACTAGCAGTTTCCGATGCACATGTGGAGGCATTCTGTAATCTGTTGAGTATCAGAGTGTTGATGAAACACAGAAGTTGCATCGGGATTGAATACAACAGTCACCATGCGCACATTCCTCCATAAAAGTAATGTCTCAACAGTCTATGCTTTGATCGTTCCCTGGAAGACCAGTAGTAGTTTCCGATGCACATCTGGAGGCATTTTGTAATCTGTGGAATATCAGAGTGTTGATGAAACACAGAAATTGCATCGGGATTGAATACAAGAGTCTCCATGCGCACTTTCCTCCATGGGAGTAATGTATCAAACAGTCTACGCTTTGATCGTTCCCTGGAAGACCAGTAGAGGTTTACGATGAACATCTGGAGGCATTCTGTAATCTGTGGACTATCAGAATGTTGATGAAACACAGAAATTGCATCGGGATTGAATACAACAGTCCCCATGCGCACTTTCCTCCATGGGAGTAATTCTCAAACAGTCTATGCTTTGATCGTTCCCTGTAAGACCAGTAGTAGTTTCCGATGCACATCTGGTGGCGTTCTGTAATCTGTGGACTATCAGAGTGTTGATGAAACACAGAAATTGCATCGGGAATGAATACAACAGACACCATGCGCAGCTTCCTCCATGGGAGTGATGTCTCAAACAGTCTACGCTTTGATCGTTCCCTGGAAGACCAGTAGTAGTTACAGATGCACATCTCGAGGCATTCTGTACTCTGTGGACTATCAGAGTGTTGATGAAACACAGAAATTGCATCGGGATTGAATACAACAGTCACCATGCGCTCTTTCCTCTATGGGAGTAATGTCTCTAACAGTCTACTCATTGATCGTTCCCTGGAAGACCAGTAGCAGTTTCCGATGCACATCTGGAGGCTTTCTGTACTCTGTGGGCTATCAGAGTGTTGATGAAACATAGTAATTGCATCGGGATTGAATACAACAGTCACCATGCGCACTTTCCTCCATGGGAGTAATTCTCAAACAGTCTATTCTTTGACCGTTCCCTGTAAGACCAGTAGTAGTTTCCGATGCACATCTGGTGGCATTCTGTAATCTGTGGACTATCAGAGTGTTGATGAAACACAGAAATTGCATCGGGAATGAATACAACAGACACCATGCGCACTTTCTTCCATGGGAGTAATGTGTCTAACAGTCTACGCTTTGCGCGTTCCCTGGAAGACCAGTAGTGGTTTCCGATGCATATCTGGGGGCTTTCTGTTCTCTGTGGACTATCAGAGTGTTGATGAAACACAGAAATTTCATCGGGATTGAATACAACAGTCACCATGCGCACTTTTCTCCATGGGAGTAATATCTCAAACAGTCAACGCTTTGATCGGTCCCTGGAAGACCAGTAGTAGTTTCCGATGCACATCTGAAGGCATTCTGTATTCTGTGGACTATCAGAGTGTTGATGAAACGCAGAAATTGCATCGGGATTGAATACAATAGTCACCATGCGCACATTCCGCCATGGGATTAATGTCTCCAACAGTCTACGCTTTGATCGTTCCCTGGAAGACCAGTAGTAGTTTCCGATGCACATCTGGAGGCATTCTGTAATCTGTGGACTATCAGAGTGTTGATGAAACACAGAAATTGCATCGGGATTGAATACAACAGTCACCATGCGCACTATCCTCCATGCGAGTAATATCTAAAACAGCCTACGCTTTGATCGTTCCCTGGAAGACCAGTAGTAGTTATTGATGCATATCTGAAGAAATTCTGTAATCTGTGGACTATCAGAGTGTTGATGAAACACAGTAATTGCATCGGGATTGAATACAACAGTCACCATGCGCACTTTCCTCCATGGGAGTAATGTCTCTAACAGTCTACGCTTTGAACGTTCCCTGGAAGACCAGTAGTAGTTTCCGATGCACATCTGGAGGCTTTCTGTACTCTGTGGACTATCAGAGTGTTGATGAATCACAGAAATAGCATCTTGATTGAATACAACTGTCTCCATGCGCAGTTTCCTCCATGGGAGTAATGTCTCAAACAGTCTACGCTTTGATCGTTCCCTGGTAGACCAGTAGTAGTTTCAATTGCACATCTGGAGGCATTCTGTAATCTGTGGACTACCAGAGTGTTGATGAAACACAGAGATTGCATCGGGATTGAATACAACAGTCACCATGCGCACTTTACTAAATGGGAATAATGTCTCTAACAGTCTACGCTTTGATCGTTCCCTGGAAGACCAGTAGTAGTTTCCGATGCACATATGGAGGCTTTCCGTAATCTGTGGACTATCAGAGTGTTGATGAAACACAGAAATTGCATGGGGATTGAATACAACAGTCAACATGCGCACTTTCCTCCATGGGAGTAATGTTTCAAAGAGATTACGCTTTGATCGTTCCCTGGAAGACCACTAGCAGTTACCGATGCACATGTGGAGGCATTCTGTAATCTGTGGACTATCAGAGTGTTGATGAAACACAGAAATTGCATCGGGATTGAATACAACAGTCACCATGCGTACTATTCTCCATGCGAGTAATATCTAAAACAGCCTAGGCTTTGATCGTTCCCTGGAAGACCATAGTAGTTATTGATGCTTATCTGAAGAAATTCTGTAATCTGTGGACTATCAGAGTGTTGATGAAACACAGTAATTGCATCGGGATTGAATACAACAGTCACCATGCGCACTTTCCTCCATGGGAGTAATGTCTCTAACAGTCTACGCTTTGATCGTTCCCTGGAAGACCAGTAGTAGTTTCCGATGCACATCTGGAGGCTTTCTGTACTCTGTGGACTATCAGAGTGTTGATGAAACACAGAAATTGCATCTTGATTGAATACAACAGTCTCCATGCGCAGTTTCCTCCATGGGAGTAGTGTCTCAAACAGTCTACGCTTTGATCGTTCCCTGGTAGACCAGTAGTAGTTTCAATTGCACATCTGGAGGCATTCTGTAATCTGTGGACCACCAGAGTGTTGATGAAACACAGAAATTGCATCGGGATTGAATACAACAGTCACCATGCGCAATTTACTAAATGGGAATAATGTCTCTATCAGTCTACGCTTTGATCGTTCCCTGGAAGACCAGTAGTAGTTTCCGATGCACATATGGAGGCTTTCCGTAATCTGTGGACTATCAGAGTGTTGTTGAAACACAGAAATTGCATCGGGATTGAATACAACAGTCACCATGCGCACATTCCTCCATAAAAGTATTGTCTCAACAGTCTATGCTTTGATCGTTCCCTGGAAGACCAGTAGAGGTTTACGATGAACATCTGGAGGCATTCTGTAATCTGTGGACTATCAGAATGTTGATGAAACACAGAAATTGCATCGGGATTGAATACAACAGTCACCATGCGCACTTTCCTCCATGGGAGTAATTCTCAAACAGTCTATGCTTTGATCGTTCCCTGTAAGACCAGTAGTAGTTCCGATGCACATCTGGTGGCATTCTGTAATCTGTGGACTATCAGAGTGTTGATGAAACACAGAAATTGCATCGGGAATGAATACAACAGACACCATGCGCAGTTTACTCCATGGGAGTAATGAATCAAACAGTCTACGCTTTGATCGTTCCCTGGAAGACCAGTAGTAGTTTCCGATGCACATCTGGAGGCATTCTGTAATCTGTGGAGTATCAGAGTGTTGATGAAACACAGAAATTGCATCGGCGTTGAATACAACAGTCACCATTCGCACATTCCTCCATAAAAGTAATGTCTCAACAGTCTATGCTTTGATCGTTCCCTGGAAGACCAGTAGTAGTTTCCGATGCACATCTGGAGGCATTTTGTAATCTGTGGAATATCAGAGTGTTGATGAAACACAGAAATTGCATCGGTATTCAATACAACAGTCACCATGCGCACTTTACTCCATGGAAGTAATGTATCAAACAGTCTACGCTTTGATCGTTCCCTGGAAGACCAGTGGTAGTTTCCGATGCACATCTGGTGGCATTCTGTAATCTGTGGACTATCAGAGTGTTGATGAAACACAGAAATTGCATCGGGATTGAATACAACAGAAACCATGCGCAGTTTCCTCCATGGGAGTGATGTCTCAAACGGTCTACGCTTTGATCGTTCCCTGGAAGACCAGTAGTAGTTACAGATGCACATCTCGAGGCATTCTGTACTCTGTGGACTATCAGAGTGTTGATGAAACACAGAAATTGCATCGGGATTGAATACAACAGTCACCATGCGCTCTTTCCTCTATGGGAGTAATGTCTCTAACAGTTTACTCATTGATCGTTCCCTGGAAGACCAGTAGTAGTTTCCGATGCACATCTGGAGGCTTTCTGTACTCTGTGGGCTATCAGAGTGTTGATGAAACATAGTAATTGCATCGGGATTGAATACAACAGTCACCATGCGCACTTTCCTCCATGGGAGTAATTCTCAAACAGTCTATTCTTTGACCGTTCCCTGTAAGACCAGTAGTAGTTTCCGATGCACATCTGGTGGCATTCTGTAATCTGTGGACTATCAGAGTGTTGATGAAACACAGAAATTGCATCGGGAATGAATACAACAGACACCATGCGCACTTTCTTCCATGGGAGTAATGTGTCTAACAGTCTACGCTTTGCGCGTTCCCTGGAAGACCAGTAGTGGTTTCCAATGCATATCTGGAGGCTTTCTGTTCTCTGTGGACTATCAGAGTGTTGATGAAACACAGAAATTTCATCGGGATTGAATACAACAGTCACCATGCGCACTTTCTTCCATGGGAGTAATATCTCAAACAGTCAACGCTTTGATCGTTCCCTGGAAGACCAGTAGTAGTTTCCGATGCACATCTGAAGGCATTCTGTAATCTGTGGACTATCAGAGTGTTGATGAAACGCAGAAATTGCATCGGGAATGAATACAATAGTCACCATGCGCACATTCCGCCATGGGAGTAATGTCTCCAACAGTCTACGCTTTGATCGTTCCCTGGAAGACCAGTAGTAGTTTCCGATGCACATCTGGAGGCATTCTGTAATCTGTGGACTATCAGAGTGTTGATGAAACACAGAAATTGCATCGGGATTGAATACAACAGTCACCATGCGCACTATCCTCCATGCGAGTAATATCTAAAACAGCCTACGCTTTGATCGTTCCCTGGAAGACCAGTAGTAGTTATTGATGCATATCTGAAGAAATTCTGTAATCTGTGGACTATCAGAGTGTTGATGAAACACAGTAATTGCATCGGGATTGAATACAACAGTCACCATGCGCACTTTCCTCCATGGGAGTAATGTCTCTAACAGTCTACGCTTTGATCGTTCCCTGGAAGACCAGTAGTAGTTTCCGATGCACATCTGGAGGCTTTCTGTACTCTGTGGACTATCAGAGTGTTGATGAAACACAGAAATTGCATCTTGATTGAATACAACTGTCTCCATGCGCAGTTTCCTCCATGGGAGTAATGTCTCAAACAGTCTACGCTTTGATCGTTCCCTGGTAGACCACTAGCAGTTTCCGATGCACATGTGGAGGCATTCTGTAATCTGTGGAGTATCAGAGTGTTGATGAAACACAGAAATTGCATCGGGATTGAATACAACAGTCACCATGCGCTCTTTCCTCTATGGGAGTAATGTCTCTAACAGTCTACGCTTTGATCGTTCCCTGGAAGACCAGTAGTAGTTATTGATGCATATCTGAAGAAATTCTGTAATCTGTGGACTATCAGAGTGTTGATGAAACACAGTAATTGCATCGGGATTGAATACAACAGTCACCATGCGCACTTTACTAAATGGGAATAATGTCTCTAACAGTCTACGCTTTGATCGTTCCCTGGAAGACCAGTAGTAGTTTCCGATGCACATATGGAGGCTTTCCGTAATCTGTGGACTATCAGAGTGTTGATGAAACACAGAAATTGCATGGGGATTGAATACAACAGTCAACATGCGCACTTTCCTCCATGGGAGTAATGTTTCAAAGAGTTTACGCTTTGATCGTTCCCTGGAAGACCACTAGCAGTTTCCGATGCACATGTGGAGGCATTCTGTAATCTGTGGAGTATCAGAGTGTTGATGAAACACAGAAATTGCATCGGGATTGAATACAACAGTCACCATGCGCTCTTTCCTCTATGGGAGTAATGTCTCTAACAGTCTACTCATTGATCGTTCCCTGGAAGACCAGTACTAGTTTCCGATGCACATCTGGAGGCTTTCTGTACTCTGCGGGCTATCAGAGTGTTGATGAAACATAGTAATTGCATCGGGATTGAATACAACAGTCACCATGCGCACTTTCCTCCATGGGAGTAATTCTCAAACAGTCTATTCTTTGACCGTTCCCTGTAAGACCAGTAGTAGTTTCCGATGCACATCTGGTGGCATTCTGTAATCTGTGGACTATCAGAGTGTTGATGAAACACAGAAATTGCATCGGGAATGAATACAACAGACACCATGCGCACTTTCTTCCATGGGAGTAATGTCTCTAACAGTCTACGCTTTGCGCGTTCCCTGGATGACCAGTAGTGGTTTCCGATGCATATCTGGAGGCTTTCTGTTCTCTGTGGACTATCAGAGTGTTGATGAAACACAGAAATTTCATCGGGATTGAATACAACAGTCACCATGCGCACTTTTCTCCATTGGAGTAATATCTCAAACAGTCAACGCTTTGATCGTTCCCTGGAAGACCAGTAGTAGTTTCCGATGCACATCTGAAGGCATTCTGTATTCAGTGGACTATCAGAGTGTTGATGAAACGCAGAAATTGCATCGGGATTGAATACAATAGTCGCCACGCGCACATTCCGCCATGGGAGTAATGTCTCCAACAGTCTACGCTTTGATCGTTCCCTGGAAGACCAGTAGTAGTTTCCGATGCACATCTGGAGGCATTCTGTAATCTGTGGACTATCAGAGTGTTGATGAAACACAGAAATTGCATCGGGATTGAATACAACAGTCACCATGCGCACTATCCTCCATGCGAGTAATATCTAAAACAGCCTACGCTTTGATCGTTCCCTGGAAGACCAGTAGTAGTTATTGATGCATATCTGAAGAAATTCTGTAATCTGTGGACTATCAGAGTGTTGATGAAACACAGTAATTGCATCGGGATTGAATACAACAGTCACCATGCGCACTTTCCTCCATGGGAGTAATGTCTCTAACAGTCTACGCTTTGATCGTTCCCTGGAAGACCAGTAGTAGTTTCCGATGCACATCTGGAGGCTTTCTGTACTCTGTGGACTATCAGAGTGTTGATGAAACACAGAAATTGCATCTTGATTGAATACAACTGTCTCCATGCGCAGTTTCCTCCATGGGAGTAATGTCTCAAACAGTCTACGCTTTGATCGTTCCCTGGTAGACCAGTAGTAGTTTCAATTGCACATCTGGAGGCATTCTGTAATCTGTGGACTACCAGAGTGTTGATGAAACACAGAGATTGCATCGGGATTTAATACAACAGTCACCATGCGCACTTTACTAAATGGGAATAATGTCTCTAACAGTCTACGCTTTGATCGTTCCCTGGAAGACCAGTAGTAGTTTCCGATGCACATATGGAGGCTTTCCGTAATCTGTGGACTATCAGAGTGTTGATGAAACACAGAAATTGCATGGGGATTGAATACAACAGTCAACATGCGCACTTTCCTCCATGGGAGTAATGTTTCAAAGAGATTACGCTATGATCGTTCCCTGGAAGACCACTATCAGTTTCCGATGCACATGTGGAGGCATTCTGTAATCTGTGGACTATCAGAGTGTTGATGAAACACAGAAATTGCATCGGGATTGAATACAACAGTCACCATGCGTACTATCCTCCATGCGAGTAATATCTAAAACAGCCTAGGCTTTGATCGTTCCCTGGGAGACCATAGTAGTTATTGATGCTTATCTGAAGAAATTCTGTAATCTGTGGACTATCAGAGTGTTGATGAAACACAGTAATTGCATCGGGATTGAATACAACAGTCACCATGCGCACTTTCCTCCATGGGAGTAATGTCTCTAACAGTCTACGCTTTGATCGTTCCCTGGAAGACCAGTAGTAGTTTCCGATGCACATCTGGAGGCTTTCTGTACTCTGTGGACTATCAGAGTGTTGATGAAACACAGAAATTGCATCTTGATTGAATACAACAGTCTCCATGCGCAGTTTCCTCCATGGGAGTAGTGTCTCAAACAGTCTACGCTTTGATCGTTCCCTGGTAGACCAGTAGTAGTTTCAATTGCACATCTGGAGGCATTCTGTAATCTGTGGACCACCAGAGTGTTGATGAAACACAGAAATTGCATCGGGATTGAATACAACAGTCACCATGCGCAATTTACTAAATGGGAATAATGTCTCTATCAGTCTACGCTTTGATCGTTCCCTGGAAGACCAGTAGTAGTTTCCGATGCACATATGGAGGCTTTCCGTAATCTGTGGACTATCAGAGTGTTGTTGAAACACAGAAATTGCATCGGGATTGAATACAACAGTCACCATGCGCACATTCCTCCATAAAAGTATTGTCTCAACAGTCTATGCTTTGATCGTTCCCTGGAAGACCAGTAGAGGTTTACGATGAACATCTGGAGGCATTCTGTAATCTGTGGACTATCAGAATGTTGATGAAACACAGAAATTGCATCGGGATTGAATACAACAGTCACCATGCGCACTTTCCTCCATGGGAGTAATTCTCAAACAGTCTATGCTTTGATCGTTCCCTGTAAGACCAGTAGTAGTTCCGATGCACATCTGGTGGCATTCTGTAATCTGTGGACTATCAGAGTGTTGATGAAACACAGAAATTGCATCGGGAATGAATACAACAGACACCATGCGCAGTTTACTCCATGGGAGTAATGAATCAAACAGTCTACGCTTTGATCGTTCCCTGGAAGACCAGTAGTAGTTTCCGATGCACATCTGGAGGCATTCTGTAATCTGTGGAGTATCAGAGTGTTGATGAAACACAGAAATTGCGTCGGGATTGAATACAACAGTCACCATTCGCACATTCCTCCATAAAAGTAATGTCTCAACAGTCTATGCTTTGATCGTTCCCTGGAAGACCAGTAGTAGTTTCCGATGCACATCTGGAGGCATTCTGTAATCTGTGGACTATCAGAGTGTTGATGAAACACAGAAATTGCATCGGGATTGAATACAACAGAAACCATGCGCAGTTTCCTCCATGGGAGTGATGTCTCAAACGGTCTACGCTTTGATCGTTCCCTGGAAGACCAGTAGTAGTTACAGATGCACATCTCGAGGCATTCTGTACTCTGTGGACTATCAGAGTGTTGATGAAACACAGAAATTGCATCGGGATTGAATACAACAGTCACCATGCGCTCTTTCCTCTATGGGAGTAATGTCTCTAACAGTCTACTCATTGATCGTTCCCTGGAAGACCAGTAGTAGTTTCCGATGCACATCTGGAGGCTTTCTGTACTCTGTGGGCTATCAGAGTGTTGATGAAACATAGTAATTGCATCGGGATTGAATACAACAGTCACCATGCGCACTTTCCTCCATGGGAGTAATTCTCAAACAGTCTATTCTTTGACCGTTCCCTGTAAGACCAGTAGTAGTTTCCGATGCACATCTGGTGGCATTCTGTAATCTGTGGACTATCAGAGTGTTGATGAAACACAGAAATTGCATCGGGAATGAATACAACAGACACCATGCGCACTTTCTTCCATGGGAGTAATGTGTCTAACAGTCTACGCTTTGCGCGTTCCCTGGAAGACCAGTAGTGGTTTCCAATGCATATCTGGAGGCTTTCTGTTCTCTGTGGACTATCAGAGTGTTGATGAAACACAGAAATTTCATCGGGATTGAATACAACAGTCACCATGCGCACTTTCTTCCATGGGAGTAATATCTCAAACAGTCAACGCTTTGATCGTTCCCTGGAAGACCAGTAGTAGTTTCCGATGCACATCTGAAGGCATTCTGTAATCTGTGGACTATCAGAGTGTTGATGAAACGCAGAAATTGCATCGGGAATGAATACAATAGTCACCATGCGCACATTCCGCCATGGGAGTAATGTCTCCAACAGTCTACGCTTTGATCGTTCCCTGGAAGACCAGTAGTAGTTTCCGATGCACATCTGGAGGCATTCTGTAATCTGTGGACTATCAGAGTGTTGATGAAACACAGAAATTGCATCGGGATTGAATACAACAGTCGACATGCGCACTATCCTCCATGCGAGTAATATCTAAAACAGCCTACGCTTTGATCGTTCCCTGGAAGACCAGTAGTAGTTATTGATGCATATCTGAAGAAATTCTGTAATCTGTGGACTATCAGAGTGTTGATGAAACACAGTAATTGCATCGGGATTGAATACAACAGTCACCATGCGCACTTTCCTCCATGGGAGTAATGTCTCTAACAGTCTACGCTTTGATCGTTCCCTGGAAGACCAGTAGTAGTTTCCGATGCACATCTGGAGGCTTTCTGTACTCTGTGGACTATCAGAGTGTTGATGAAACACAGAAATTGCATCTTGATTGAATACAACTGTCTCCATGCGCAGTTTCCTCCATGGGAGTAATGTCTCAAACAGTCTACGCTTTGATCGTTCCCTGGTAGACCACTAGCAGTTTCCGATGCACATGTGGAGGCATTCAGTAATCTGTGGAGTATCAGAGTGTTGATGAAACACAGAAATTGCATCGGGATTGAATACAACAGTCACCATGCGCTCTTTCCTCTATGGGAGTAATGTCTCTAACAGTCTACGCTTTGATCGTTCCCTGGAAGACCAGTAGTAGTTATTGATGCATATCTGAAGAAATTCTGTAATCTGTGGACTATCAGAGTGTTGATGAAACACAGTAATTGCATCGGGATTGAATACAACAGTCACCATGCGCACTTTACTAAATGGGAATAATGTCTCTAACAGTCTACGCTTTGATCGTTCCCTGGAAGACCAGTAGTAGTTTCCGATGCACATATGGAGGCTTTCCGTAATCTGTGGACTATCAGAGTGTTGATGAAACACAGAAATTGCATGGGGATTGAATACAACAGTCAACATGCGCACTTTCCTCCATGGGAGTAATGTTTCAAAGAGTTTACGCTTTGATCGTTCCCTGGAAGACCACTAGCAGTTTCCGATGCACATGTGGAGGCATTCTGTAATCTGTGGAGTATCAGAGTGTTGATGAAACACAGAAATTGCATCGGGATTGAATACAACAGTCACCATGCGCTCTTTCCTCTATGGGAGTAATGTCTCTAACAGTCTACTCATTGATCGTTCCCTGGAAGACCAGTACTAGTTTCCGATGCACATCTGGAGGCTTTCTGTACTCTGCGGGCTATCAGAGTGTTGATGAAACATAGTAATTGCATCGGGATTGAATACAACAGTCACCATGCGCACTTTCCTCCATGGGAGTAATTCTCAAACAGTCTATTCTTTGACCGTTCCCTGTAAGACCAGTAGTAGTTTCCGATGCACATCTGGTGGCATTCTGTAATCTGTGGACTATCAGAGTGTTGATGAAACACAGAAATTGCATCGGGAATGAATACAACAGACACCATGCGCACTTTCTTCCATGGGAGTAATGTCTCTAACAGTCTACGCTTTGCGCGTTCCCTGGATGACCAGTAGTGGTTTCCGATGCATATCTGGAGGCTTTCTGTTCTCTGTGGACTATCAGAGTGTTGATGAAACACAGAAATTTCATCGGGATTGAATACAACAGTCACCATGCGCACTTTTCTCCATTGGAGTAATATCTCAAACAGTCAACGCTTTGATCGTTCCCTGGAAGACCAGTAGTAGTTTCCGATGCACATCTGAAGGCATTCTGTATTCAGTGGACTATCAGAGTGTTGATGAAACGCAGAAATTGCATCGGGATTGAATACAATAGTCGCCACGCGCACATTCCGCCATGGGAGTAATGTCTCCAACAGTCTACGCTTTGATCGTTCCCTGGAAGACCAGTAGTAGTTTCCGATGCACATCTGGAGGCATTCTGTAATCTGTGGACTATCAGAGTGTTGATGAAACACAGAAATTGCATCGGGATTGAATACAACAGTCACCATGCGCACTATCCTCCATGCGAGTAATATCTAAAACAGCCTACGCTTTGATCGTTCCCTGGAAGACCAGTAGTAGTTATTGATGCATATCTGAAGAAATTCTGTAATCTGTGGACTATCAGAGTGTTGATGAAACACAGTAATTGCATCGGGATTGAATACAACAGTCACCATGCGCACTTTCCTCCATGGGAGTAATGTCTCTAACAGTCTACGCTTTGATCGTTCCCTGGAAGACCAGTAGTAGTTTCCGATGCACATCTGGAGGCTTTCTGTACTCTGTGGACTATCAGAGTGTTGATGAAACACAGAAATTGCATCTTGATTGAATACAACTGTCTCCATGCGCAGTTTCCTCCATGGGAGTAATGTCTCAAACAGTCTACGCTTTGATCGTTCCCTGGTAGACCAGTAGTAGTTTCAATTGCACATCTGGAGGCATTCTGTAATCTGTGGACTACCAGAGTGTTGATGAAACACAGAGATTGCATCGGGATTTAATACAACAGTCACCATGCGCACTTTACTAAATGGGAATAATGTCTCTAACAGTCTACGCTTTGATCGTTCCCTGGAAGACCAGTAGTAGTTTCCGATGCACATATGGAGGCTTTCCGTAATCTGTGGACTATCAGAGTGTTGATGAAACACAGAAATTGCATGGGGATTGAATACAACAGTCAACATGCGCACTTTCCTCCATGGGAGTAATGTTTCAAAGAGATTACGCTATGATCGTTCCCTGGAAGACCACTATCAGTTTCCGATGCACATGTGGAGGCATTCTGTAATCTGTGGACTATCAGAGTGTTGATGAAACACAGAAATTGCATCGGGATTGAATACAACAGTCACCATGCGTACTATCCTCCATGCGAGTAATATCTAAAACAGCCTAGGCTTTGATCGTTCCCTGGGAGACCATAGTAGTTATTGATGCTTATCTGAAGAAATTCTGTAATCTGTGGACTATCAGAGTGTTGATGAAACACAGTAATTGCATCGGGATTGAATACAACAGTCACCATGCGCACTTTCCTCCATGGGAGTAATGTCTCTAACAGTCTACGCTTTGATCGTTCCCTGGAAGACCAGTAGTAGTTTCCGATGCACATCTGGAGGCTTTCTGTACTCTGTGGACTATCAGAGTGTTGATGAAACACAGAAATTGCATCTTGATTGAATACAACAGTCTCCATGCGCAGTTTCCTCCATGGGAGTAATGTCTCAAACAGTCTACGCTTTGATCGTTCCCTGGTAGACCAGTAGTAGTTTCAATTGCACATCTGGAGGCATTCTGTAATCTGTGGACTACCAGAGTGTTGATGAAACACAGAAATTGCATCGGGATTGAATACAACAGTCACCATGCGCAATTTACTAAATGGGAATAATGTCTCTATCAGTCTACGCTTTGATCGTTCCCTGGAAGACCAGTAGTAGTTTCCGATGCACATATGGAGGCTTTCCGTAATCTGTGGACTATCAGAGTGTTGTTGAAACACAGAAATTGCATCGGGATTGAATACAACAGTCACCATGCGCACATTCCTCCATAAAAGTATTGTCTCAACAGTCTATGCTTTGATCGTTCCCTGGAAGACCAGTAGAGGTTTACGATGAACATCTGGAGGCATTCTGTAATCTGTGGACTATCAGAATGTTGATGAAACACAGAAATTGCATCGGGATTGAATACAACAGTCACCATGCGCACTTTCCTCCATGGGAGTAATTCTCAAACAGTCTATGCTTTGATCGTTCCCTGTAAGACCAGTAGTAGTTCCGATGCACATCTGGTGGCATTCTGTAATCTGTGGACTATCAGAGTGTTGATGAAACACAGAAATTGCATCGGGAATGAATACAACAGACACCATGCGCAGTTTACTCCATGGGAGTAATGAATCAAACAGTCTACGCTTTGATCGTTCCCTGGAAGACCAGTAGTAGTTTCCGATGCACATCTGGAGGCATTCTGTAATCTGTGGAGTATCAGAGTGTTGATGAAACACAGAAATTGCGTCGGGATTGAATACAACAGTCACCATTCGCACATTCCTCCATAAAAGTAATGTCTCAACAGTCTATGCTTTGATCGTTCCCTGGAAGACCAGTAGTAGTTTCCGATGCACATCTGGAGGCATTTTGTAATCTGTGGAATATCAGAGTGTTGATGAAACACAGAAATTGCATCGGTATTCAATACAACAGTCACCATGCGCACTTTCCTCCATTTGAGTAATGTATCTAACAGTCTACGCCTTGATCGTTCCCTGGAAGACCAGTAGTAGTTTCCGATGCACATCTGGAGGCATTTTGTAATCTGTGGAATATCAGAGTGTTGATGAAACACAGAAATTGCATCGGGATTGAATACAACAGTCACCATGCGCACTTTACTCCATGGGAGTAATGTATCAAACAGTCTACGCTTTGATCGTTCCCTGGAAGACCAGTGGTAGTTTCCGATGCACATCTGGAGGCATTCTGTAATCTGTGGAGTATCAGAGTGTTGATGAAACACAGAAATTGCATCGTGATTGAATACAAGAGTCTCCATGCGCAGTTTACTCCATGGGAGTAATGTCTCAAACAGTCTACGCTTTGATCGTTCCATGGAAGACCAGTAGAGGTTTACGATGAACATCTGGAGCCATTCTGTAATCTGTGGACTATCAGAATGTTGATGAAACACAGAAATTGCATCGGGATTGAATACAACAGTCCCCATGCGCACTTTCCTCCATGGGAGTAATTCTCAAACAGTCTATGCTTTGATCGTTCCCTGTAAGACCAGTAGTAGTTTCCGATGCACATCTGGTGGCATTCTGTAATCTGTGGACTATCAGAGTGTTGATGAAACACAGAAATACCATCGGGATTGAATACAACAGACACCATGCGCAGTTTCCTCCATGGGAGTGATGTCTCAAACAGTCTACGCTTTGATCGTTCCCTGGAAGACCAGTAGTAGTTACAGATGCACATCTCGAGGCATTCTGTACTCTGTGGACTATCAGAGTGTTGATGAAACACAGAAATTGCATCGGGATTGAATACAACAGTCACCATGCGCTCTTTCCTCTATGGGAGTAATGTCTCTAACAGTCTACTCATTGATCGTTCCCTGGAAGACCAGTAGTAGTTTCCGATGCACATCTGGAGGCTTTCTGTACTCTGTGGGCTATCAGAGTGTTGATGAAACATAGTAATTGCATCGGGATTGAATACAACAGTCACCATGCGCACTTTCCTCCATGGGAGTAATTCTCAAACAGTCTATTCTTTGACCGTTCCCTGTAAGACCAGTAGTAGTTTCCGATGCACATCTGGTGGCATTCTGTAATCTGTGGACTATCAGAGTGTTGATGAAACACAGAAATTGCATCGGGAATGAATAAAACAGACACCATGCGCACTTTCTTCCATGGGAGTAATGTGTCTAACAGTCTACGCTTTGCGCGTTCCCTGGAAGACCAGTAGTGGTTTCCGATGCATATCTGGAGGCTTTCTGTTCTCTGTGGACTATCAGAGTGTTGATGAAACACAGAAATTTCATCGGGATTGAATACAACAGTCACCATGCGCACTTTCCTCCATGGGAGTAATATCTCAAACAGTCAACGCTTTGATCGTTCCCTGGAAGACCAGTAGTAGTTTCCGATGCACATCTGGTGGCATTCTGTAATCTGTGGACTATCAGAGTGTTGATGAAACGCAGAAATTGCATCGGGAATGAATACAATAGTCACCATGCGCACATTCCGCCATGGGAGTAATGTCTCCAACAGTCTACGCTTTGATCGTTCCCTGGAAGACCAGTAGTAGTTTCCGATGCACATCTGGAGGCATTCTGTAATCTGTGGACTATCAGAGTGTTGATGAAACACAGAAATTGCATCGGGATTGAATACAACAGTCACCATGCGCACTATCCTCCATGCGAGTAATATCTAAAACAGCCTACGCTTTGATCGTTCCCTGGAAGACCAGTAGTAGTTATTGATGCATATCTGAAGAAATTCTGTAATCTGTGGACTATCAGAGTGTTGATGAAACACAGTAATTGCATCGGGATTGAATACAACAGTCACCATGCGCACTTTCCTCCATGGGAGTAATGTCTCTAACAGTCTACGCTTTGATCGTTCCCTGGAAGACCAGTAGTAGTTTCCGATGCACATCTGGAGGCTTTCTGTACTCTGTGGACTATCAGAGTGTTGATGAAACACAGAAATTGCATCTTGATTGAATACAACTGTCTCCATGCGCAGTTTCCTCCATGGGAGTAATGTCTCAAACAGTCTACGCTTTGATCGTTCCCTGGTAGACCAGTAGTAGTTTCAATTGCACATCTGGAGGCATTCTGTAATCTGTGGACTACCAGAGTGTTGATGAAACACAGAAATTGCATCGGGATTGAATACAACAGTCACCATGCGCACTTTACTAAATGGGAATAATGTCTCTAACAGTCTACGCTTTGATCGTTCCCTGGAAGACCAGTAGTAGTTTCCGATGCACATATGGAGGCTTTCCGTAATCTGTGGACTATCAGAGTGTTGATGAAACACAGAAATTGCATGGGGATTGAATACAACAGTCAACATGCGCACTTTCCTCCATGGGAGTAATGTTTCAAAGAGTTTACGCTTTGATCGTTCCCTGGAAGACCACTAGCAGTTTCCGATGCACATGTGGAGGCATTCTGTAATCTGTGGAGTATCAGAGTGTTGATGAAACACAGAAATTGCATCGGGATTGAATACAACAGTCACCATGCGCTCTTTCCTCTATGGGAGTAATGTCTCTAACAGTCTACTCATTGATCGTTCCCTGGAAGACCAGTAGTAGTTTCCGATGCACATCTGGAGGCTTTCTGTACTCTGTGGGCTATCAGAGTGTTGATGAAACATAGTAATTGCATCGGGATTGAATACAACAGTCACCATGCGCACTTTCCTCCATGGGAGTAATTCTCAAACAGTCTATTCTTTGACCGTTCCCTGTAAGACCAGTAGTAGTTTCCGATGCACATCTGGTGGCATTCTGTAATCTGTGGACTATCAGAGTGTTGATGAAACACAGAAATTGCATCGGGAATGAATACAACAGACACCATGCGCACTTTCTTCCATGGGAGTAATGTCTCTAACAGTCTACGTTTTGCGCGTTCCCTGGAAGACCAGTAGTAGTTTCCGATGCATATCTGGAGGCTTTCTGTTCTCTGTGGACTATCAGAGTGTTGATGAAACACAGAAATTTCATCGGGATTGAATACAACAGTCACCATGCGCACTTTCCTCCATGGGAGTAATATCTCAAACTGTCAACGCTTTGATCGTTCCCTGGAAGATCAGTAGTAGTTTCCGATGCACATCTGAAGGCATTCTGTAATCTGTGGACTATCAGAGTGTGATGAAACGCAGAAATTGCATCGGGATTGAATACAATAGTCACCATGCGCACATTCCGCCATGGGAGTAATGTCTCCAACAGTCTACGCTTTGATCGTTCCCTGGAAGACCAGTAGTAGTTTCCGATGAACATCTGGAGGCATTCTGTAATCTGTGGACTATCAGAGTGTTGATGAAACACAAAAATTGCATCGGGATTAAATACAACAGTCACCATGCGCACTATCCTCCATGCGAGTAATATCTAAAACAGCCTACGCTTTGATCGTTCCCTGGAAGACCAGTAGTAGTTATTGATGCATATCTGAAGAAATTCTGTAATCTGTGGACTATCAGAGTGTTGATGAAACACAGTAATTGCATCGGGATTGAATACAACAGTCACCATGCGCACTTTCTTCCATGGGAATAATGTCTCTAACAGTCTACGCTTTGATCGTTCCCTGGAAGACCAGTAGTAGTTTCCGATGCACATATGGAGGCTTTCCGTAATCTGTGGACTATCAGAGTGTTGCTGAAACACAGAAATTGCATGGGGATTGAATACAACAGTCAACATGCGCACTTTCCTCCATGGGAGTAATGTTTCAAAGAGATTACGCTTTGATCGTTCCCTGGAAGACCACTAGCAGTTTCCGATGCACATGTGGAGGCATTCTGTAATCTGTGGAGTATCAGAGTGTTGATGAAACACAGAAATTGCATCGGGATTGAATACAACAGTCACCATGCGCACTATCCTCCATGCGAGTAATATCTAAAACAGCCTACGCTTTGATCGTTCCCTGGAAGACCAGTAGTAGTTATTGATGCATATCTGAAGAAATTCTGTAATCTGTGGACTATCAGAGTGTTGATGAAACACAGTAATTGCATCGGGATTGAATACAACAGTCACCATGCGCACTTTCCTCCATGGGAGTAATGTCTCTAACAGTCTACGCTTTGATCGTTCCCTGGAAGACCAGTAGTAGTTTCCGATGCACATCTGGAGGCTTTCTGTACTCTGTGGACTATCAGAGTGTTGATGAAACACAGAAATTGCATCTTGATTGAATACAACTGTCTCCATGCGCAGTTTCCTCCATGGGAGTAATGTCTCAAACAGTCTACGCTTTGATCGTTCCCTGGTAGACCAGTAGTAGTTTCAATTGCACATCTGGAGGCATTCTGTAATCTGTGGGCCACCAGAGTGTTGATGAAACACAGAAATTGCATCGGGATTAAATACAACAGTCACCATGCGCACTTTACTAAATGGGAATAATGTCTCTAACAGTCTACGCTTTGATCGTTCCCTGGAAGACCAGTAGTAGTTTCCGATGCACATCTGGAGGCATTTTGTAATCTGTGGAATATCAGAGTGTTGATGAAACACAGAAATTGCATCATGATTGAATACAAGAGTCTCCATGAGCAGTTTCCTCCATGGGAGTAATGTCTCAAACAGTCTACGGTTTGATCGTTCCCTGGAAGACCAGTAGAGGTTTACGATGAACATCTGGAGGCATTCTGTAATCTGTGGACTATCAGAATGTTGATGAAACACAGAAATTGCATCGGGATTGAATAAAACAGTCACCATGCGCACTTTCCTCTATTGGAGTAATTCTCAAACAGTCTATGCTTTGATCGTTCCTTGTAAGACCAGTAGTAGATTCCGATGCACATCTGGTGGCATTCTGTAATCTGTGGACTATCAGAGTGTTGATGAAACACAGAAATTGCATCGGGAATGAGTACAACAGACACCATGCGCAGTTTCCTCCATGGGAGTGATGTCTCAAACAGTGTACGCTTTGATCGTTCCCTGGAAGACCAGTAGTAGTTTCAGATGCACATCTCGAGGCATTCCGTACTCTGTGGACTATAAGTGTGTTGATGAAACACAGAAATTGCATCGGGATTGAATGCAACAGTCACCATGCGCTCTTTCCTCTATGGGAGTAATGTCTCTATCAGTCTACGCTTTGATCGTTCCCTGGAAGACCAGTAGAGGTTTACGATGAACATCTGGAGGCATTCTGTAATCTGTGGACTATCAGAATGTTGATGAAACACAGAAATTGCATCGGGATTGAATACAACAGTCACCATGCGCACTTTCCTCCATGGGAGTAATTCTCAAACAGTCTATGCTTTGATCGTTCCCTGTAAGACCAGTAGTAGTTTCCGATGCACATCTGGTGGCACTCTGTAATCTGTGACTATCAGACTGTTGATGAAACACAGAAATTGCATCGAGATTGAATACAACAGTCACCATGCGCACTTTCCTCCATGGGAGTAATGTCTCAAACAGTCTACGCATTGATCGTTCACTGGAAGACCAGTAGTAGTTTCTAATGCACATCTGGTAGGATTCTGTAATGTGTAGACTATCAGAGTGTTGATGAAACACAGTAATTCTATCGGGATTAAATACAACAGTCACCATGCGCACTATCCTCCATGGGAGTAATGTCTCTAACAGTCTACGCTTTGCTCGTTCCCTGGAAGACCAGTAGTAGTTTCCGATGCACATCTGAAGGCATTCTGTAATCTGTGGACTATCAGAGTGTTGATGAAACACAGTAATTCTATCGGGATTAAATACAACAGTCACCATGCGCACTTTCCTCCATGGGAGTAATGTCTCTAACAGTCTACGCTTTGCTCGTTCCCTGGGAGACCAGTAGTAGTTTCCAATGCACATCTGGAGGCTTTCTGTTCTCTGTGGACTATCAGAGTGTTGATGAAACACAGAAATTGCATCGGGATTGAATACAACAGTCACCATGCGCACTTTCCTCCATAAAAGTAATGTCTCAACAGTCTACGCTTTGATCGTTCCCTGGAAAACCAGTAGTAGTTTCCGATGCACATCTGGGGGCATTCTGTAATCTGTGGAATATCATAGTGTTGATGAAACACAGAAATTGCATCGGGATTGAATACAACAGTCTCCAAACGCACTTTCCTCCATGGGAGTAATTCTCAAACAGTCTATGCTTTGATCTTTCCCTGAAAGATCAGTAGTAGTTTCCGATGCACATTTGGAGGCATTCTGTAATTTGTGGACTATCAGAGTGTATGATGAAACACAGAAATTGCATCGGGATTGAATACAACAATCACCAGGCGCACTTTCCTCCATGGGAGTAATGTCTCAAACAGTCTACGATTTGATCGTTCCCTGGAAGACCACTAGTAGTTTCTGATGCACATCTGGTGGCATTCTGTAATGTGCAGACAATCAGAGTGTTGATGAAACACAGTAATTCTATCGGTATTAAATACAACAGTCACCATGCGCACCTTCCTCCATGGGAGTAATGTCTCTAACAGTCTACGCTTTGCCCATTCCCTGGAAGACCAGTAGTAGTTTCCGATGCACATCTGGAGGCTTTCTGTTCTCTGTGAACTATCAGAGTGTTGTTGAAACACAAAAATTGCATCGGGATTGAATACAACAGTCACCATGCACACTTTCCTCCAAGGGAATAATGTCTCAAACAGTCAACGCTTTGATCGTTCCCTGTAAGACCAGTAGTAGTTTCCGATGCACATCTGAAGGCATTCTGTAATCTGTGGACTATCAGTGTGTTGACGAAACACAGAAATTGCATTGGGATTGAATACAACAGTCACCATGCGCACTTTCCTCCATGGGAATAATGTCTCTAACAGTCTACGCTTTGATCGTTCCCTGGAAGACCAGTAGTAGTTTCCGATGCACATATGGAGGCTTTCCGTAATCTGTGGACTATCAGAGTGTTGCTGAAACACAGAAATTGCATGGGGATTGAATACAACAGTCAACATGCGCACTTTCCTCCATGGGAGTAATGTTTCAAAGAGATTACGCTTTGATCGTTCCCTGGAAGACCACTAGCAGTTTCCGATGCACATGTGGAGGCATTCTGTAATCTGTGGAGTATCAGAGTGTTGATGAAACACAGAAATTGCATCGGGATTGAATACAACAGTCACCATGCGCACTATCCTCCATGCGAGTAATATCTAAAACAGCCTACGCTTTGATCGTTCCCTGGAAGACCAGTAGTAGTTATTGATGCATATCTGAAGAAATTCTGTAATCTGTGGACTATCAGAGTGTTGATGAAACACAGTAATTGCATCGGGATTGAATACAACAGTCACCATGCGCACTTTCCTCCATGGGAGTAATTCTCAAACAGTCTATGCTTTGATCGTTCCCTGTAAGACCAGTAGTAGTTTCCGATGCACATCTGGTGGCACTCTGTAATCTGTGACTATCAGACTGTTGATGAAACACAGAAATTGCATCGAGATTGAATACAACAGTCACCATGCGCACTTTCCTCCATGGGAGTAATGTCTCAAACAGTCTACGCATTGATCGTTCACTGGAAGACCAGTAGTAGTTTCTAATGCACATCTGGTAGGATTCTGTAATGTGTAGACTATCAGAGTGTTGATGAAACACAGTAATTCTATCGGGATTAAATACAACAGTCACCATGCGCACTATCCTCCATGGGAGTAATGTCTCTAACAGTCTACGCTTTGCTCGTTCCCTGGAAGACCAGTAGTAGTTTCCGATGCACATCTGAAGGCATTCTGTAATCTGTGGACTATCAGAGTGTTGATGAAACACAGTAATTCTATCGGGATTAAATACAACAGTCACCATGCGCACTTTCCTCCATGGGAGTAATGTCTCTAACTGTCTACGCTTTGCTCGTTCCCTGGGAGACCAGTAGTAGTTTCCAATGCACATCTGGAGGCTTTCTGTTCTCTGTGGACTATCAGAGTGTTGATGAAACACAGAAATTGCATCGGGATTGAATACAACAGTCACCATGCGCACTTTCCTCCATAAAAGTAATGTCTCAACAGTCTACGCTTTGATCGTTCCCTGGAAAACCAGTAGTAGTTTCCGATGCACATCTGGGGGCATTCTGTAATCTGTGGAATATCATAGTGTTGATGAAACACAGAAATTGCATCGGGATTGAATACAACAGTCTCCAAACGCACTTTCCTCCATGGGAGTAATTCTCAAACAGTCTATGCTTTGATCTTTCCCTGAAAGATCAGTAGTAGTTTCCGATGCACATTTGGAGGCATTCTGTAATTTGTGGACTATCAGAGTGTATGATGAAACACAGAAATTGCATCGGGATTGAATACAACAATCACCAGGCGCACTTTCCTCCATGGGAGTAATGTCTCAAACAGTCTACGATTTGATCGTTCCCTGGAAGACCACTAGTAGTTTCTGATGCACATCTGGTGGCATTCTGTAATGTGCAGACAATCAGAGTGTTGATGAAACACAGTAATTCTATCGGTATTAAATACAACAGTCACCATGCGCACCTTCCTCCATGGGAGTAATGTCTCTAACAGTCTACGCTTTGCCCATTCCCTGGAAGACCAGTAGTAGTTTCCGATGCACATCTGGAGGCTTTCTGTTCTCTGTGAACTATCAGAGTGTTGTTGAAACACAAAAATTGCATCGGGATTGAATACAACAGTCACCATGCACACTTTCCTCCAAGGGAATAATGTCTCAAACAGTCAACGCTTTGATCGTTCCCTGTAAGACCAGTAGTAGTTTCCGATGCACATCTGAAGGCATTCTGTAATCTGTGGACTATCAGTGTGTTGACGAAACACAGAAATTGCATTGGGATTGAATACAACAGTCACCATGCGCACTTTCCTCCATGGGAATAATGTCTCTAACAGTCTACGCTTTGATCGTTCCCTGGAAGACCAGTAGTAGTTTCCGATGCACATATGGAGGCTTTCCGTAATCTGTGGACTATCAGAGTGTTGCTGAAACACAGAAATTGCATGGGGATTGAATACAACAGTCAACATGCGCACTTTCCTCCATGGGAGTAATGTTTCAAAGAGATTACGCTTTGATCGTTCCCTGGAAGACCACTAGCAGTTTCCGATGCACATGTGGAGGCATTCTGTAATCTGTGGAGTATCAGAGTGTTGATGAAACACAGAAATTGCATCGGGATTGAATACAACAGTCACCATGCGCACTATCCTCCATGCGAGTAATATCTAAAACAGCCTACGCTTTGATCGTTCCCTGGAAGACCAGTAGTAGTTATTGATGCATATCTGAAGAAATTCTGTAATCTGTGGACTATCAGAGTGTTGATGAAACACAGTAATTGCATCGGGATTGAATACAACAGTCACCATGCGCACTTTCCTCCATGGGAGTAATGTCTCTAACAGTCTACGCTTTGATCGTTCCCTGGAAGACCAGTAGTAGTTTCCGATGCACATCTGGAGGCTTTCTGTACTCTGTGGACTATCAGAGTGTTGATGAAACACAGAAATTGCATCTTGATTGAATACAACTGTCTCCATGCGCAGTTTCCTCCATGGGAGTAATGTCTCAAACAGTCTACGCTTTGATCGTTCCCTGGTAGACCAGTAGTAGTTTCAATTGCACATCTGGAGGCATTCTGTAATCTGTGGGCTACCAGAGTGTTGATGAAACACAGAAATTGCATCGGGATTGAATACAACAGTCACCATGCGCACTTTACTAAATGGGAATAATGTCTCTAACAGTCTACGCTTTGATCGTTCCCTGGAAGACCAGTAGTAGTTTCCGATGCACATCTGGAGGCATTTTGTAATCTGTGGAATATCAGAGTGTTGATGAAACACAGTAATTGCATCGGGATTGAATACAAGAGTCTCCATGAGCAGTTTCCTCCATGGGAGTAATGTCTCAAACAGTCTACGGTTTGATCGTTCCCTGGAAGACCAGTAGAGGTTTACGATGAACATCTGGAGGCATTCTGTAATCTGTGGACTATCAGAATGTTGATGAAACACAGAAATTGCATCGGGATTGAATAAAACAGTCACCATGCGCACTTTCCTCTATTGGAGTAATTCTCAAACAGTCTATGCTTTGATCGTTCCTTGTAAGACCAGTAGTAGATTCCGATGCACATCTGGTGGCATTCTGTAATCTGTGGACTATAAGTGTGTTGATGAAACACAGAAATTGCATCGGGATTGAATGCAACAGTCACCATGCGCTCTTTCCTCTATGGGAGTAATGTCTCTAACAGTCTACGCTTTGATCGTTCCCTGGAAGACCAGTAGAGGTTTACGATGAACATCTGGAGGCATTCTGTAATCTGTGGACTATCAGAATGTTGATGAAACACAGAAATTGCATCGGGATTGAATACAACAGTCACCATGCGCACTTTCCTCCATGGGAGTAATTCTCAAACAGTCTATGCTTTGATCGTTCCCTGTAAGACCAGTAGTAGTTTCCGATGCACATCTGGTGGCACTCTGTAATCTGTGACTATCAGACTGTTGATGAAACACAGAAATTGCATCGAGATTGAATACAACAGTCACCATGCGCACTTTCCTCCATGGGAGTAATGTCTCAAACAGTCTACGCATTGATCGTTCACTGGAAGACCAGTAGTAGTTTCTAATGCACATCTGGTAGGATTCTGTAATGTGTAGACTATCAGAGTGTTGATGAAACACAGTAATTCTATCGGGATTAAATACAACAGTCACCATGCGCACTATCCTCCATGGGAGTAATGTCTCTAACAGTCTACGCTTTGCTCGTTCCCTGGAAGACCAGTAGTAGTTTCCGATGCACATCTGAAGGCATTCTGTAATCTGTGGACTATCAGAGTGTTGATGAAACACAGTAATTCTATCGGGATTAAATACAACAGTCACCATGCGCACTTTCCTCCATGGGAGTAATGTCTCTAACAGTCTACGCTTTGCTCGTTCCCTGGGAGACCAGTAGTAGTTTCCAATGCACATCTGGAGGCTTTCTGTTCTCTGTGGACTATCAGAGTGTTGATGAAACACAGAAATTGCATCGGGATTGAATACAACAGTCACCATGCGCACTTTCCTCCATAAAAGTAATGTCTCAACAGTCTACGCTTTGATCGTTCCCTGGAAAACCAGTAGTAGTTTCCGATGCACATCTGGGGGCATTCTGTAATCTGTGGAATATCATAGTGTTGATGAAACACAGAAATTGCATCGGGATTGAATACAACAGTCTCCAAACGCACTTTCCTCCATGGGAGTAATTCTCAAACAGTCTATGCTTTGATCTTTCCCTGGAAGATCAGTAGTAGTTTCCGATGCACATTTGGAGGCATTCTGTAATTTGTGGACTATCAGAGTGTATGATGAAACACAGAAATTGCATCGGGATTGAATACAACAATCACCAGGCGCACTTTCCTCCATGGGAGTAATGTCTCAAACAGTCTACGATTTGATCGTTCCCTGGAAGACCACTAGTAGTTTCTGATGCACATCTGGTGGCATTCTGTAATGTGCAGACAATCAGAGTGTTGATGAAACACAGTAATTCTATCGGTATTAAATACAACAGTCACCATGCGCACCTTCCTCCATGGGAGTAATGTCTCTAACAGTCTACGCTTTGCCCATTCCCTGGAAGACCAGTAGTAGTTTCCGATGCACATCTGGAGGCTTTCTGTTCTCTGTGAACTATCAGAGTGTTGATGAAACACAAAAATTGCATCGGGATTGAATACAACAGTCACCATGCACACTTTCCTCCAAGGGAATAATGTCTCAAACAGTCAACGCTTTGATCGTTCCCTGTAAGACCAGTAGTAGTTTCCGATGCACATCTGAAGGCATTCTGTAATCTGTGGACTATCAGAGTGTTGACGAAACACAGAAATTGCATCGGGATTGAATACAACAGTCACCAGGCGCACTTTCCTCCATGGGAGTAATGTCTCAAACAGTCTACGATTTGATCGTTCCCTGTAAGACCAGTAGTAGTTTCCGATGCACATCTGGTGGCATTCTGTAATCTGTGGACTATCAGAGTGTTGATGAAACACAGAAATTGCATCGGGAATGAATACAACAGACACCATGCGCAGTTTCCTCCATGGGAGTGATGTCTCAAACAGTGTACGCTTTGATCGTTCCCTGGAAGACCAGTAGTAGTTTCCGATGCACATATGGAGGCTTTCTGTTCTCTGTGGACTATCAGAGTGTTGATGAAACACAGAAATTGCATCGGGATTGAATACAACAGTCTCCATGCGCAGTTTCCGCCATGGGAGTAATGTCTCCAACAGTCTACGCTTTGATCGTTCCCTGGAAGACCAGTAGTAGTTTCCGATGCACATCTGGAGGCATTCTGTAATCTGTGGACTATCAGAGTGTTGATGAAACACAGAAACTGCATCGGGATTGAATACAACAGTCACCATGCGCATTATCCTCCATGCGATTAATATCTAAAACAGCCTACGCTTTGATCGTTCCCTGGAAGACCAGTAGTAGTTATTGATGCACATCTGAAGAAATTCTGTAATCTGTGGACTATCAGAGTGTTGATGAAACACAGTAATTGCATCTGGATTGAATACAAGTCACCATGCGCACTTTCCTCCATGGGAGTAATGTCTCAAACAGTCTACGCATTGATCGTTCACTGGAAGACCAGTAGTAGTTTCTGATGCACATCTGGTGGCACTCTGTAATCTGTAACTATCAGACTGTTTATGAAACACAGAAATTGAATCGAGATTGAATACAACAGTCACCATGCGCACTTTCCTCCATGGGAGTAATGTCTCAAACAGTCTACGCATTGATCGTTCACTGGAAGACCAGTAGTAGTTTCTGATGCACATCTAGTAGGATTCTGTAATGGGTAGACTATCAGAGTGTTGATGAAACACAGTAATTCTATCGGCATTAAATACAACAGTCACCATGCGCACTATCCTCCATGGGAGTAATGTCTCTAACAGTCTACGCTTTGCTCGTTCCCTGGAAGAACAGTAGTAGTTTCCGATGCACATCTGAAGGCATTCTGTAATCTGTGGACTATCAGTGTGTTGATGAAACACAGTAATTCTATCGGGATTAAATACATCAGTCACCATGCGCACTTTCCTCCATGGGAGTAATGTCTCAAACAGTCTACGATTTGCTCGTTCCCTGGAAGACCAGTAGTAGTTTCCGATGCACATCTGGAGGCTTTCTGTTCTCTGTGGACTATCAGAGTGTTGATGAAACACAGAAATAGCATCGGGATTGAATACAACAGTCACCATGCGCACTTTCCTCCATAAAAGTAATGTCTCAACAGTCCACGCTGTGATCGTTCCCTGGAAGACCAGTAGTAGTTTCCGATGCACATCTGGAGGCATTCTGTAATCTGTGGAATATCATAGTGTTGATGAAACACTGAGATTGCATCGGCATTGAATACAACAGTCACCAGGCGCACTTTACTCCATGGGAGTAATGTCTCAAACAGTCCACGATTTCATCGTTCCCTGGCAGACCACTAGTAGTTTCTGATGCACATCTGGTGGCATTCTGTAAAGTGTAGACTATCAGAGTGTTGATGAAACACAGTAATTCTATCGGGATTAAATACAACAGTCACCATGCGCACCTTCCTCCATGGGAGTAATGTCTCTAACAGTCTACGCTTTGCCCATTCCCTGGAAGACCAGTAGTAGTTTCCGATGCACATCTGGAAGCTTTCTGTTCTCTGTGAACTATCAGAGTGTTGATGAAACACAGAAACTGCATCGGGATTGAATACAACAGTCACCATGCGCATTATCCTCCATGCGATTAATATCTAAAACAGCCTACGCTTTGATCGTTCCCTGGAAGACCAGTAGTAGTTATTGATGCACATCTGAAGAAATTCTGTAATCTGTGGACTATCAGAGTGTTGATGAAAGACAGTAATTGCATCTGGATTGAATACAAGTCACCATGCGCACTTTCCTCCATGGGAGTAATGTCTCAAACAGTCTACGCATTGATCGTTCACTGGAAGACCAGTAGTAGTTTCCGATGCACATCTGGAGGCATTCTGTATTTTGTGGACTATCAGAGTGTATGATGAAACACAGAAATTGCATCGGGATTGAATACAACAGTCACCACGCGCACTTTCCTCCATGGGAGTAATGTCTCAAACAGTCTACGATTTGATCGTTCCCTGGAAGACCACTAGTAGTTTCTGATGCACATCTGGTGGCATTCTGTAATGTGTAGACTATCAGAGTGTTGATGAAACACAGTAATTGCATCGGGATTGAATACCACAGTCACCATGCGCACTTTCCTCCATGGGAGTAATGTCTCTAACAGTCCTCGCTTTGATCTTTCCCTGGAAGACAAGTAGTAGTTTCCGATGCACATCTGGAGGCTTTCTGTACTTGGTGGACTATCAGAGTGTTGATGAAACACAGAAATTGAATCGGGATTGAATAGAACAGTCACCATGCGCACTTTCCTCCAATGGGAGTAATTCTCAAAGAGTCTATGCTTTGATCTTTCCCTGGAAGACTAGTAGTAGTTTCCGATGAACATCTGAAGGCATTCTGTTCTTTGTGGACTATCAGGGTGTTGATGAAACACAGAAATTGCATCGGGATTGAATACAATAGTCACTATGCGCACTTTCCGCCATGGGAGTAATGTCTCAGACAGTCTACGCTTTGATCTTTCCCTGGAAGACCAGTAGTAGTTTCCGATGCACATCTAGAGGCATTCTGTAATTTGTGGACTATCAGAGTGTATGATGAAACACAGAAATTGCATCGGGATTGAATACAACAGTCACCAGGCGCACTTTCCTCCATGGGAGTAATGTCTCAAACAGTCTACGATTTGATCGTTCCCTGTAAGACCAGTAGTAGTTTCCGATGCACATCTGGTGGCATTCTGTAATCTGTGGACTATCAGAGTGTTGATGAAACACAGAAATTGCATCGGGAATGAATACAACAGACACCATGCGCAGTTTCCTCCATGGGAGTGATGTCTCAAACAGTGTACGCTTTGATCATTCCCTGGAAGACCAGTAGTAGTTTCCGATGCACATATGGAGGCTTTCTGTTCTCTGTGGACAATCAGAGTGTTGATGAAACACAGAAATTGCATCGGGATTGAATACAACAGTCTCCATGCGCAGTTTCCGCCATGGGAGTAATGTCTCCAACAGTCAACGCTTTGATCGTTCCCTGGAAGACCAGTAGTAGTTTCCGATGCACATCTGGAGGCATTCTGTAATCTGTGGACTATCAGAGTGTTGATGAAACACAGAAACTGCATCGGGATTGAATACAACAGTCACCATGCGCATTATCCTCCATGCGATTAATATCTAAAGCAGCCTACGCTTTGATCGTTCCCTGGAAGACCAGTAGTAGTTATTGATGCACATCTGAAGAAATTCTGTAATCTGTGGACTATCAGAGTGTTGATGAAACACAGTAATTGCATCTGGATTGAATACAAGTCACCATGCGCACTTTCCTCCATGGGAGAATTGTCTCAAACAGTCTACGCATTGATCGTTCACTGGAAGACCAGTAGTAGTTTCTGATGCACATCTGGTGGCACTTTATAATCTGTGACTATCAGACTGTTGATGAAACACAGAAATTGCATCGAGATTGAATACAACAGTCACCATGCGCACTTTCCTCCATGGGAGTAATGTCTCAAACAGTCTACGCATTGATCGTTCACTGGAAGACCAGTAGTAGTTGCTGATGCACATCTGGTAGGATTCTGTAATGTGTAGATTATCAGAGTGTTGATGAAACACAGTAATTCTATCGGGATTAAATACAACAGACACCATGCGCACTATCCTCCATGGGAGTAATGTCTCTAACAGTCTACGCTTTGCTCGTTCCCTGGAAGACCAGTAGTAGTTTCCGATGCACATCTGAAGGCATTCTGTAATCTGTGGACTATCAGTGTGTTGACGAAACACAGTAATTCTATCGGAATTAAATACAACAGTCACCATGCGCACTTTCCTCCATGGGAGTAATGTCTCAAAGAGTCTACGCTTTGCTCGTTCAATGGAAGACCAGTAGTAGTTTCCGATGCACATCTGGAGGCTTTCTGTTCTCTGTGGAATATCAGAGTGTTGATGAAACACAGAAATTGCGTCGGGATTGAATACAACAGTCACCATGCGCACTTTCCTCCATAAAAGTAATGTCTCAACAGTTCACGCTGTGATCGTTCCCTGGAAGACCAGTAGTAGTTTCCGATGCACATCTGGAGGCATTCTGTAATCTGTGGAATATCATAGTGTTGATGAAACACAGAAATTGCATCGGGATTGAATACAACAGTCACCAGGCGCACTTTACTCCATGGGAGTAATGTCTCAAACAGTCTACGATTTGATCGTTCCCTGGCAGACCACTAGTAGTTTCTGATGCACATCTGGTGGCATTCTGTAATGTGTAGAGTATCAGAGTGTTGATGAAACACAGTAATTCTATCGGGATTAAATACAACAGTCACCATGCGCACCTTCCTCCATGGGAGTAATGTCTCTAACAGTCTACGCTTTGAACATTCCCTGGAAGACCAGTAGTAGTTTCCGATCCACATCTGGAAGCTTTCTGTTCTCTGTGAACTATCAGAGTGTTGATGAAACACAAAAATTGCATCGGGATTGAATACAACAGTCACCATGCGCACTTTCCTCTATGGGAATAATGTCTCAAACCGTCAACGCTTTGATCGTTCCCTGGAAGACCAGTAGTAGTTTCCGATGCACATCTGAAGGCATTCTGTAATCTGTGGACTATCAGAGTGTTGATGAAACACAGAAATTGCATCGGGATTGAATACAATAATCACCATGCGCACTTTCCGCCATGGGTTTAATGTCTCCAACAGTCTACGCTTTGATCGTTGCCTGGAAGACCAGTAGTAGTTTCCGATGCACATCTGGAGGCATTCTGTAATTTGTGGACTATCAGAGTGTATGATGAAACACAGAAATTGCATCGGGATTGAATACAACAGTCACCACGCGCACTTTCCTCCATGGGAGTAATGTCTCTAACAGTCTACGCTTTGCCCATTCCCTGGAAGACCAGTAGTAGTTTCCGATGCACATCTGGAGGCTTTCTGTTCTCTGTGAACTATCAGAGTGTTGACAAAACACAAAAATTGCATCGGGATTAAATACAACAGTCACCATGCGCACTTTCCTCCATGGGAATAATGTCTCAAACAGTCAACGCTTTGATCGTTCCCTGGAAGACCAGTAGTAGTTTCCGATGCACATCTGAAGGCATTCTGTAATCTGTGGACTATCAGAGTGTTGATGAAACACAGAAATTGCATCGGGGCTGAATACAATAGTCACCATGCGCACTTTCCGCCATGGGAGTAATGTCTCCAACAGTCTACGCTTTGATCGTTGCCTGGAAGACCAGTAGTAGTTTCCGATGCACATCTGGAGGCATTCTGTAATCTGTGGACTATCAGAGTGTTGATGAAACACAGAAATTGCATCGGGATTGAATACAACAGTCACCATGCCCACTATCCTCCATGCGAGTAATATCTAAAACAGCCTACGCTTTGATCGTTCCCTGGAAGACCAGTAGTAGTTATTGATGGATATCTGAAGAAATTCTGTAATCTGTGGACTATCAGAGTGTTGATGAAACACAGTAATTGCATCGGGATTGAATACAACAGTCACCATGTGCACTTTCCTCCATGGGAGTAATGTCTCTAACAGTCTACGCTTTGATCGCTCCCTGGAAGACCAGTAGTAGTTTCCGATGCACATCTGGAGGCTTTGTGTACTCGGTGGACTATCAGAGTGTTGATGAAACACAGAAATTGCTTCTTGATTGAATACAACAGTCTCCATGCGCACATTCCTCCATAAAAGAAAGGTCTCAAACAGTCTACGCTTTGATCGTTCCCTGGGAGACCAGTGGTAGTTTCCGATTAACATCTGGAGGCATTCTGTAATTTGTGGACAATCAGAGTGTTGACGAAACACAGAAATTGCATCGGGATTGAATACAACAGTCACCATGCGCACTTTCCTCCACGGGAGTAATGTCTCAAACAATCTAGGCTTTGATCGTTCCCTGGAAGACCAGTAGTAGTTTCCGATGCAGATCTGGTGTCATTCTGTAATGTGTAGACTATCAGAGTGTTGATGAAACACAGTAATTGCATCGGGATTGAATACCACAGTCACCATGCGCACTTTCCTCCATGGGAGTAATGTCTCTAACAGTCCTCGCTTTGATCTTTCCCTGGAAGACCAGTTGTAGTTTCCGATGCACATCTGGAGGCTTTCTGTACTCTGTGGACTATCAGAGAGTTGATGAAACACAGAAATTGAATCGGGATTGAATAAAACAGTCACCATGCGCACTTTCCTCCAATGGGAGTAATTCTCAAGAGTCTATGCTTTGATCTTTCCCTGAAAGCTCAGTAGTAGTTTCCAATGAACATCTGGAGGCATTCTATAATTTGTGGACTATCAGAGTGTTGATGAAACACAGAAATTGCATCGGGATTGAATACAACAGTCACCATGCGCACTTTCCTCCATGGGAGTAATGTCTCAAAAAGTATACGCTTTGATCGTTCCCTGGAAGACCAGTAGTAGTTTCCGAAGCGCATCTGAAGGCATTCTGTAATCTGTGGACTATCAGAGTGTTGATGAAACACAGAAATTGCATCGGGATTGAATACAATAGTCACCATGCGCACTTTCCGCCATGGGTGTAATGTCTCCAACAGTCTACGCTTTGATCGTTGCCTGGAAGACCAGTAGTAGTTTCCGATGCACATCTGGAGGCATTCTGTATTTTGTGGACTATCAGAGTGTATGATGAAACACAGAAATTGCATCGGGATTGAATACAACAGTCACCACGCGCACTTTCCTCCATGGGAGTAACGTCTCAAACAGTCTACGATTTGATCGTTCCCTGGAAGACCACTAGTAGTTTCTGATGCACATCTGGTGGTATTCTGTAATGTGTAGACTATCAGAGTGTTGATGAAACACAGTAATTGCATCGGGATTGAATACCACAGTCACCATGCGCACTTTCCTCCATGGGAGTAATGTCTCTAACAGTCCTCGCTTTGATCTTTCCCTGGAAGACCAGTAGTAGTTTCCGATGCACATCTGGAGGCTTTCTGTACTTGGTGGACTATCAGAGTGTTGATGAAACACAGAAATTGCATCGGGGCTGAATACAATAGTCACCATGCGCACTTTCCGCCATGGGAGTAATGTCTCCAACAGTCTACGCTTTGATCGTTCCCTGGAAGACCAGTAGTAGTTATTGATGGATATCTGAAGAAATTCTGTAATCTGTGGACTATCAGAGTGTTGATGAAACACAGTAATTGCATCGGGATTGAATACAACAGTCACCATGTGCACTTTCCTCCATGGGAGTAATGTCTCTAACAGTCTACGCTTTGATCGCTCCCTGGAAGACCAGTAGTAGTTTCCGATGCACATCTGGAGGCTTTGTGTACTCGGTGGACTATCAGAGTGTTGATGAAACACAGAAATTGCTTCTTGATTGAATACAACAGTCTCCATGCGCACATTCCTCCATAAAAGAAAGGTCTCAAACAGTCTACGCTTTGATCGTTCCCTGGGAGACCAGTCGTAGTTTCCGATGAACATCTGGAGGCATTCTGTAATTTGTGGACAATCAGAGTGTTGACGAAACACAGAAATTGCATCGGGATTGAATACAACAGTCACCATGCGCACTTTCCTCCACGGGAGTAATGTCTCAAACAATCTAGGCTTTGATCGTTCCCTGGAAGACCAGTAGTAGTTTCCGATGCAGATCTGGTGTCATTCTGTAATGTGTAGACTATCAGAGTGTTGATGAAACACAGTAATTGCATCGGGATTGAATACCACAGTCACCATGCGCACTTTCCTCCATGGGAGTAATGTCTCTAACAGTCCTCGCTTTGATCTTTCCCTGGAAGACCAGTTGTAGTTTCCGATGCACATCTGGAGGCTTTCTGTACTCTGTGGACTATCAGAGAGTTGATGAAACACAGAAATTGAATCGGGATTGAATAAAACAGTCACCATGCGCACTTTCCTCCAATGGGAGTAATTCTCAAGAGTCTATGCTTTGATCTTTCCCTGGAAGCTCAGTAGTAGTTTCCGATGAACATCTGGAGGCATACTATAGTTTGTGGACTATCAGAGTGTTGATGAAACACAGAAATTGCATCGGGATTGAATACAACAGTCACCATGAGCACTTTCCTCCATGGGAGTAATGTCTCAAAAAGTATACGCTTTGATCGTTCCCTGGAAGACCAGTAGTAGTTTCCGAAGCGCATCTGAAGGCATTCTGTAATCTGTGGACTATCAGAGTGTTGATGAAACACAGAAATTGCATCGGGATTGAATACAATAGTCACCATGCGCACTTTCCGCCATGGGTGTAATGTCTCCAACAGTCTACTCTTTGATCGTTGCCTGGAAGACCAGTAGTAGTTTCCGATGCACATCTGGAGGTATTCTGTATTTTGTGGACTATCAGAGTGTATGATGAAACACAGAAATTGCATCGGGATTGAATACAACAGTCACCACGCGCACTTTCCTCCATGGGAGTTATGTCTCAAACAGTCTACGATTTGATCGTTCCCTGGAAGACCACTAGTAGTTTCTGATGCACATCTGGTGGCATTCTGTAATGTGTAGACTATCAGAGTGTTGATGAAACACAGTAATTGCATCGGGATTGAATACCACAGTCACCATGCGCACTTTCCTCCATGGGAGTAATGTCTCTAACAGTCCTCGCTTTGATCTTTCCCTGGAAGACCAGTAGTAGTTTCCGATGCACATCTGGAGGCTTTCTGTACTCTGTGGACTATCAGAGAGTTGATGAAACACAGAAATTGAATCGGGATTGAATAAAACAGTCACCATGCGCACTTTCCTCCAATGGGAGTAATTCTCAAGAGTCTATGCTTTGATCTTTCCCTGAAAGCTCAGTAGTAGTTTCCAATGAACATCTGGAGGCATTCTATAATTTGTGGACTATCAGAGTGTTGATGAAACACAGAAATTGCATCGGGATTGAATACAACAGTCACCATGCGCACTTTCCTCCATGGGAGTAATGTCTCAAAAAGTATACGCTTTGATCGTTCCCTGGAAGACCAGTAGTAGTTTCCGAAGCGCATCTGAAGGCATTCTGTAATCTGTGGACTATCAGAGTGTTGATGAAACACAGAAATTGCATCGGGATTGAATACAATAGTCACCATGCGCACTTTCCGCCATGGGTGTAATGTCTCCAACAGTCTACGCTTTGATCGTTGCCTGGAAGACCAGTAGTAGTTTCCGATGCACATCTGGAGGCATTCTGTATTTTGTGGACTATCAGAGTGTATGATGAAACACAGAAATTGCATCGGGATTGAATACAACAGTCACCACGCGCACTTTCCTCCATGGGAGTAACGTCTCAAACAGTCTACGATTTGATCGTTCCCTGGAAGACCACTAGTAGTTTCTGATGCACATCTGGTGGTATTCTGTAATGTGTAGACTATCAGAGTGTTGATGAAACACAGTAATTGCATCGGGATTGAATACCACAGTCACCATGCGCACTTTCCTCCATGGGAGTAATGTCTCTAACAGTCCTCGCTTTGATCTTTCCCTGGAAGACCAGTAGTAGTTTCCGATGCACATCTGGAGGCTTTCTGTACTTGGTGGACTATCAGAGTGTTGATGAAACACAGAAATTGCATCGGGGCTGAATACAATAGTCACCATGCGCACTTTCCGCCATGGGAGTAATGTCTCCAACAGTCTACGCTTTGATCGTTCCCTGGAAGACCAGTAGTAGTTATTGATGGATATCTGAAGAAATTCTGTAATCTGTGGACTATCAGAGTGTTGATGAAACACAGTAATTGCATCGGGATTGAATACAACAGTCACCATGTGCACTTTCCTCCATGGGAGTAATGTCTCTAACAGTCTACGCTTTGATCGCTCCCTGGAAGACCAGTAGTAGTTTCCGATGCACATCTGGAGGCTTTGTGTACTCGGTGGACTATCAGAGTGTTGATGAAACACAGAAATTGCTTCTTGATTGAATACAACAGTCTCCATGCGCACATTCCTCCATAAAAGAAAGGTCTCAAACAGTCTACGCTTTGATCGTTCCCTGGGAGACCAGTCGTAGTTTCCGATGAACATCTGGAGGCATTCTGTAATTTGTGGACAATCAGAGTGTTGACGAAACACAGAAATTGCATCGGGATTGAATACAACAGTCACCATGCGCACTTTCCTCCACGGGAGTAATGTCTCAAACAATCTAGGCTTTGATCGTTCCCTGGAAGACCAGTAGTAGTTTCCGATGCAGATCTGGTGTCATTCTGTAATGTGTAGACTATCAGAGTGTTGATGAAACACAGTAATTGCATCGGGATTGAATACCACAGTCACCATGCGCACTTTCCTCCATGGGAGTAATGTCTCTAACAGTCCTCGCTTTGATCTTTCCCTGGAAGACCAGTTGTAGTTTCCGATGCACATCTGGAGGCTTTCTGTACTCTGTGGACTATCAGAGAGTTGATGAAACACAGAAATTGAATCGGGATTGAATAAAACAGTCACCATGCGCACTTTCCTCCAATGGGAGTAATTCTCAAGAGTCTATGCTTTGATCTTTCCCTGGAAGCTCAGTAGTAGTTTCCGATGAACATCTGGAGGCATACTATAGTTTGTGGACTATCAGAGTGTTGATGAAACACAGAAATTGCATCGGGATTGAATACAACAGTCACCATGAGCACTTTCCTCCATGGGAGTAATGTCTCAAAAAGTATACGCTTTGATCGTTCCCTGGAAGACCAGTAGTAGTTTCCGAAGCGCATCTGAAGGCATTCTGTAATCTGTGGACTATCAGAGTGTTGATGAAACACAGAAATTGCATCGGGATTGAATACAATAGTCACCATGCGCACTTTCCGCCATGGGTGTAATGTCTCCAACAGTCTACTCTTTGATCGTTGCCTGGAAGACCAGTAGTAGTTTCCGATGCACATCTGGAGGTATTCTGTATTTTGTGGACTATCAGAGTGTATGATGAAACACAGAAATTGCATCGGGATTGAATACAACAGTCACCACGCGCACTTTCCTCCATGGGAGTTATGTCTCAAACAGTCTACGATTTGATCGTTCCCTGGAAGACCACTAGTAGTTTCTGATGCACATCTGGTGGCATTCTGTAATGTGTAGACTATCAGAGTGTTGATGAAACACAGTAATTGCATCGGGATTGAATACCACAGTCACCATGCGCACTTTCCTCCATGGGAGTAATGTCTCTAACAGTCCTCGCTTTGATCTTTCCCTGGAAGACCAGTAGTAGTTTCCGATGCACATCTGGAGGCTTTCTGTACTTGGTGGACTATCAGAGTGTTGATGAAACACAGAAATTGAATCGGGATTGAATAGAACAGTCACCATGCGCACTTTCCTCCAATGGGAGTAATTCTCAAAGAGTCTATGCTTTGATCTTTCCCTGGAAGACTAGTAGTAGTTTCCGATGAACATCTGAAGGCATTCTGTTCTTTGTGGACTATCAGGGTGTTGATGAAACACAGAAATTGCATCGGGATTGAATACAATAGTCACTATGCGCACTTTCCGCCATGGGAGTAATGTCTCAGACAGTCTACGCTTTGATCTTTCCCTGGAAGACCAGTAGTAGTTTCCGATGCACATCTAGAGGCATTCTGTAATTTGTGGACTATCAGAGTGTATGATGAAACACAGAAATTGCATCGGGATTGAATACAACAGTCACCAGGCGCACTTTCCTCCATGGGAGTGATGTCTCAAACAGTGTACGCTTTGATCGTTCCCTGGAAGACCAGTAGTAGTTTCCGATGCACATATGGAGGCTTTCTGTTCTCTGTGGACTATCAGAGTGTTGATGAAACACAGAAATTGCATCGGGATTGAATACAACAGTCTCCATGCGCAGTTTCCGCCATGGGAGTAATGTCTCCAACAGTCAACGCTTTGATCGTTCCCTGGAAGACCAGTAGTAGTTTCCGATGCACATCTGGAGGCATTCTGTAATCTGTGGACTATCAGAGTGTTGATGAAACACAGAAACTGCATCGGGATTGAATACAACAGTCACCATGCGCATTATCCTCCATGCGATTAATATCTAAAGCAGCCTACGCTTTGATCGTTCCCTGGAAGACCAGTAGTAGTTATTGATGCACATCTGAAGAAATTCTGTAATCTGTGGACTATCAGAGTGTTGATGAAACACAGTAATTGCATCTGGATTGAATACAAGTCACCATGCGCACTTTCCTCCATGGGAGAATTGTCTCAAACAGTCTACGCATTGATCGTTCACTGGAAGACCAGTAGTAGTTTCTGATGCACATCTGGTGGCACTCTATAATCTGTGACTATCAGACTGTTGATGAAACACAGAAATTGCATCGAGATTGAATACAACAGTCACCATGCGCACTTTCCTCCATGGGAGTAATGTCTCAAACAGTCTACGCATTGATCGTTCACTGGAAGACCAGTAGTAGTTTCTGATGCACATCTGGTAGGATTCTGTAATGTGTAGACTATCAGAGTGTTGATGAAACACAGTAATTCTATCGGGATTAAATACAACAGACACCATGCGCACTATCCTCCATGGGAGTAATGTCTCTAACAGTCTACGCTTTGCTCGTTCCCTGGAAGACCAGTAGTAGTTTCCGATGCACATCTGAAGGCATTCTGTAATCTGTGGACTATCAGTGTGTTGATGAAACACAGTAATTCTATCGGAATTAAATACAACAGTCACCATGCGCACTTTCCTCCATGGGAGTAATGTCTCAAAGAGTCTACGCTTTGCTCGTTCAATGGAAGACCAGTAGTAGTTTCCGATGCACATCTGGAGGCTTTCTGTTCTCTGTGGAATATCAGAGTGTTGATGAAACACAGAAATTGCATCGGGATTGAATACAACAGTCACCATGCGCACTTTTCTCCATAAAAGTAATGTCTCAACAGTCCACGCTGTGATCGTTCCCTGGAAGACCAGTAGTAGTTTCCGATGCACATCTGGAGGCATTCTGTAATCTGTGGAATATCATAGTGTTGATGAAACACAGAAATTGAATCGGGATTGAATACAACAGTCACCAGGCGCACTTTACTCCATGGGAGTAATGTCTCAAACAGTCTACGATTTGATCGTTCCCTGGCAGACCACTAGTAGTTTCTGATGCACATCTGGTGGCATTCTGTAATGTGTAGAGTATCAGAGTGTTGATGAAACACAGTAATTCTATCGGGATTAAATACAACAGTCACCATGCGCACCTTCCTCCATGGGAGTAATGTCTCTAACAGTCTACGCTTTGAACATTCCCTGGAAGACCAGTAGTAGTTTCCGATCCACATCTGGAAGCTTTCTGTTCTCTGTGAACTATCAGAGTGTTGATGAAACACAAAAATTGCATCGGGATTGAATACAACAGTCACCATGCGCACTTTCCTCTATGGGAATAATGTCTCAAACCGTCAACGCTTTGATCGTTCCCTGGAAGACCAGTAGTAGTTTCCGATGCACATCTGAAGGCATTCTGTAATCTGTGGACTATCAGAGTGTTGATGAAACACAGAAATTGCATCGGGATTGAATACAATAATCACCATGCGCACTTTCCGCCATGGGTGTAATGTCTCCAACAGTCTACGTTTTGATCGTTGCCTGGAAGACCAGTAGTAGTTTCCGATGCACATCTGGAGGCATTCTGTAATTTGTGGACTATCAGAGTGTATGATGAAACACAGAAATTGCATCGGGATTGAATACAACAGTCACCACGCGCACTTTCCTCCATGGGAGTAATGTCTCAAACAGTCCACGATTTGATCGTTCCCTGGAAGACCACTAGTAGTTTCTGATGCACATCTGGTAGCATTCTGTAATGTGTAGACTATCAGAGTGTTGATGAAACACAGTAATTCTATCGGGATTAAATACAACAGTCACCATGCGCACCTTCCTCCATGGGAGTAATGTCTCTAACAGTCTACGCTTTGCCCATTCCCTGGAAGACCAGTAGTAGTTTCCGATGCATATCTGGAGGCCTTCTGTTCTCTGTGAACTATCAGAGTGTTGACAAAACACAAAAATTGCATCGGGATTAAATACAACAGTCACCATGCGCACTTTCCTCCATGGGAATAATGTCTCAAACAGTCAACGCTTTGATCGTTCCCTGGAAGACCAGTAGTAGTTTCCGATGCACATCTGAAAGCATTCTGTAATCTGTGGACTATCAGAGTGTTGATGAAACACAGAAATTGCATCGGGGCTGAATACAATAGTCACCATGCGCACTTTCCGCCATGGGAGTAATGTCTCCAACAGTCTACGCTTTGATCGTTGCCTGGAAGACCAGTAGTAGTTTCCGATGCACATCTGGAGGCATTCTGTAATTTGTGGACTATCAGAGTGTATGATGAAACACAGAAATTGCATCGGGATTGAATACAACAGTCACCATGCCCACTATCCTCCATGCGAGTAATATCTAAAACAGCCTACGCTTTGATCGTTCCCTGGAAGACCAGTAGTAGTTATTGATGGATATCTGAAGAAATTCTGTAATCTGTGGACTATCAGAGTGTTGATGAAACACAGTAATTGCATCGGGATTGAATACAACAGTCACCATGTGCACTTTCCTCCATGGGAGTAATGTCTCTAACAGTCTACGCTTTGATCGCTCCCTGGAAGACCAGTAGTAGTTTCCGATGCACATCTGGAGGCTTTGTGTACTCGGTGGACTATCAGAGTGTTGATGAAACACAGAAATTGCTTCTTGATTGAATACAACAGTCTCCATGCGCACATTCCTCCATAAAAGAAAGGTCTCAAACAGTCTACGCTTTGATCGTTCCCTGGGAGACCAGTGGTAGTTTCCGATGAACATCTGGAGGCATTCTGTAATTTGTGGACAATCAGAGTGTTGACGAAACACAGAAATTGCATCGGGATTGAATACAACAGTCACCATGCGCACTTTCCTCCACGGGAGTAATGTCTCAAACAATCTAGGCTTTGATCGTTCCCTGGAAGACCAGTAGTAGTTTCCGATGCAGATCTGGTGTCATTCTGTAATGTGTAGACTATCAGAGTGTTGATGAAACACAGTAATTGCATCGGGATTGAATACCACAGTCACCATGCGCACTTTCCTCCATGGGAGTAATGTCTCTAACAGTCCTCGCTTTGATCTTTCCCTGGAAGACCAGTTGTAGTTTCCGATGCACATCTGGAGGCTTTCTGTACTCTGTGGACTATCAGAGAGTTGATGAAACACAGAAATTGAATCGGGATTGAATAAAACAGTCACCATGCGCACTTTCCTCCAATGGGAGTAATTCTCAAGAGTCTAAGCTTTGATCTTTCCCTGGAAGCTCAGTAGTAGTTTCCGATGAACATCTGGAGGCATTCTATAATTTGTGGACTATCAGAGTGTTGATGAAACACAGAAATTGCATCGGGATTGAATACAACAGTCACCATGCGCACTTTCCTCCATGGGAGTAATGTCTCAAAAAGTATACGCTTTGATCGTTCCGTGGAAGACCAGTAGTAGATTCCGATGCACATCTGGAGGCATTCTGTAGTCTGTGGACTATAAGAGTGTTGATGAAACACAGATATTGCATCGGGATTGAATACAACAGTCACCATGCGCACTTTCCTCCATGGGAGTAATGTCTCAAACAGTCTACGCTTTGATCGTTCCTTGGAAGACCAGTAGTAGTTTACGATGAACATCTGGAGGCTTTCTGTACTATGTGGACTATCGGAGTGTTCATGAAACAAATTAATTGCATCGGGATTGAATACAACAGTCACCATGTGCACTTTCCTCCATGGGAGTAATGTCTCTAACAGTCTACGCTTTGATCGTTCCCTGTAAGACCAGTAGTAGTTTCCGATGCACATCTGAAGGCATTCTGTAATCTGTGGACTATCAGAAAGTTGATGAAACACAGAAATTGCATCGGGATTGAATACAATAGTCACTATGCGCACATTCCGCCATGGGAGTAATGTCTCAGACAGTCTACGCTTTGCTCTTTCCCTGGAAGACCAGTAGTAGTTTCCGATGCACATCTGGAGGCATTCTGTAATTTGTGGACTATCAGAGTGTATGATGAAACACAGAAATTGCATCGGGATTGCATACAACAGTCACCAGGCGCACTTTCCTCAATGGGAGTAATGTCTCAAACAGTCTACGCTTTGCTCGTTCCCTGGAAGACCAGTAGTAGTTTCCGATGCACATCTGGAGGCTTTCTGTTCTCTGTGGACTATCAGAGTGTATGATGAAACACAGAAATTGCATCGGGATTGAATACAACAGTCACCAGGCGCACTTTCCTCAATGGGAGTAATGTCTCAAACAGTCTACGCTTTGCTCGTTCCCTGGAAGACCAGTAGTAGTTTCCGATGCACATCTGGAGGCATTCTGTAATTTGTGGACTATCAGAGTGTATGATGAAACACAGAAATTGCATCGGGATTGAATACAACAGTCACCATGCGCACTTTCCTCCATAAAAGTAATGTCTCAACAGTCTACGCTTTGATCGTTCCCTGGAAGACCACTAGTAGTTTCTGATGCACATCTGGAGGCATTCTGTAATCTGTGGAATATCATAGTGTTGATGAAACACAGAAATTGCATCGGGATTGAATACAACAGTCTCCATGCGCACTTTCCTCCATGGGAGTAATTCTCAAACAGTCTATGCTTTGATCGTTCCCTGTAAGACCAGTAGTAGTTTCGGATGCACATCTGAAGGCATTCTGTAATCTGTGGACTATCAGAGTGTTGATGAAACACAGAAATTGCATCGGGATTGAATACAATAGTCACTATGCGCACTTTCCGCCATGGGAGTAATGTCTCAGACAGTCTACGCTTTGATCTTTCCCTGGAAGACCAGTAGTAGTTTCCGATGCACATCTGGAGGCATTCTGTAATTTGTGGACTATCAGAGTGTATGATGAAACACAGAAATTGCATCGGGATTGAATACAACAGTCACCTGGCGCACTTTCCTCCATGGGAGTAATGTCTCAAACAGTCTACGCTTTGATCGTTCCCTGGAAGACCACTAGTAGTTTCTGATGCACATCTGGTGGCATTCTGTAATGTGTAGACTATCAGAGTGTTGATGAAACACAGTAATTCTATCGGGATTAAATACAACAGTCACCATGCGCACTTTCCTCCATGGGAGTAATGTCTCTAACAGTCTACGATTTGCTCGTTCCCTGGAAGACCGGTAGTAGTTTCCGATGCACATCTGGAGGCTTTCTGTTCTCTGTGGACCATCAGAGTGTTGATGAAACACAGAAATTGCATCGGGATTGAATACAACAGTCACCATGCGGACTTTCCTCCATGGGAGTAATGTCTCAAACAGTCAACGCTTTGATCGTTTTCTAGAAGACCAGTAGTAGTTTCCGATGCAGATCTGGTGGCATTCTGTAATGTGTAGACTATCAGAGTGTTGATGAAACACAGTAATTGCATCGGGATTGAATACCACAGTCACCATGCGCACTTTCCTCCATGGGAGTAATGTCTCTAACAGTCCTCGCTTTGATCTTTCCCTGGAAGACCAGTAGTAGTTTCCGATGCACATCTGGAGGCATTCTGTAGTCTGTGGACTATAAGAGTGTTGATGAAACACAGATATTGCATCGGGATTGAATACAACAGTCACCATGCGCACTTTCCTCCATGGGAGTAATGTCTCAAACAGTCTACGCTTTGATCGTTCCCTGGAAGACCAGTAGTAGTTTACGATGAACATCTGGAGGCTTTCTGTACTCTGTGGACTATCGGAGTGTTCATGAAACAAATTAATTGCATCGGGATTGAATACAACAGTCTCCATGCGCACTTTCCTCCATGGGAGTAATTCTCAAAGAGTCTATGCTTTGATCGTTCCCTGTAAGACCAGTAGTAGTTTCCGATGCACATCTGAAGGCATTCTGTAATCTGTGGACTATCAGAGTGTTGATGAAACACAGAAATTGCATCGGGATTGAATACAATAGTCACTATGCGCACTTTCCGCCATGGGAGTAATGTCTCAGACAGTTTACGCTTTGATCTTTCCCTGGAAGACCAGTAGTAGTTTCCGATGCACATCTGGAGGCATTCTGTAATTTGCGGACTATCAGAGTGTATGATGAAACACAGAAATTGCATCGGGATTGAATACAACAGTCACCTGGCGCACTTTCCTCCATGGGAGTAATGTCTCAAACAGTCTACGCTTTGATCGTTCCCTGGAAGACCACTAGTAGTTTCTGATGCACATCTGGTGTCATTCTGTAATGTGTAGACTATCAGAGTGTTGATGAAACACAGTAATTGCATCGGGATTGAATACCACAGTCACCATGCGCACTTTCCTCCATGGGAGTAATGTCTCTAACAGTCCTCGCTTTGATCTTTCCCTGGAAGACCAGTTGTAGTTTCCGATGCACATCTGGAGGCTTTCTGTACTCTGTGGACTATCAGAGAGTTGATGAAACACAGAAATTGAATCGGGATTGAATAAAACAGTCACCATGCGCACTTTCCTCCAATGGGAGTAATTCTCAAGAGTCTAAGCTTTGATCTTTCCCTGGAAGCTCAGTAGTAGTTTCCGATGAACATCTGGAGGCATTCTATAATTTGTGGACTATCAGAGTGTTGATGAAACACAGAAATTGCATCGGGATTGAATACAACAGTCACCATGCGCACTTTCCTCCATGGGAGTAATGTCTCAAAAAGTATACGCTTTGATCGTTCCGTGGAAGACCAGTAGTAGATTCCGATGCACATCTGGAGGCATTCTGTAGTCTGTGGACTATAAGAGTGTTGATGAAACACAGATATTGCATCGGGATTGAATACAACAGTCACCATGCGCACTTTCCTCCATGGGAGTAATGTCTCAAACAGTCTACGCTTTGATCGTTCCTTGGAAGACCAGTAGTAGTTTACGATGAACATCTGGAGGCTTTCTGTACTATGTGGACTATCGGAGTGTTCATGAAACAAATTAATTGCATCGGGTTTGAATACAACAGTCTCCATGCGCACTTTCCTCCATGGGAGTAATACTCAAACTGTCTATGCTTTGATCGTTCCCTGTAAGACCAGTAGTAGTTTCCGATGCACATCTGAAGGCATTCTGTAATCTGTGGACTATCAGAGTGTTGATGAAACACAGAAATTGCATCGGGATTGAATACAATAGTCACTATGCGCACATTCCGCCATGGGAGTAATGTCTCAGACAGTCTACGCTTTGCTCTTTCCCTGGAAGACCAGTAGTAGTTTCCGATGCACATCTGGAGGCATTCTGTAATTTGTGGACTATCAGAGTGTATGATGAAACACAGAAATTGCATCGGGATTGCATACAACAGTCACCAGGCGCACTTTCCTCAATGGGAGTAGTGTCTCAAACAGTCTACGCTTTGCTCGTTCCCTGGAAGACCAGTAGTAGTTTCCGATGCACATCTGGAGGCTTTCTGTTCTCTGTGGACTATCAGAGTGTATGATGAAACACAGAAATTGCATCGGGATTGAATACAACAGTCACCAGGCGCACTTTCCTCAATGGGAGTAATGTCTCAAACAGTCTACGCTTTGCTCGTTCCCTGGAAGACCAGTAGTAGTTTCCGATGCACATCTGGAGGCATTCTGTAATTTGTGGACTATCAGAGAGTATGATGAAACACAGAAATTGCATCGGGATTGAATACAACAGTCACCATGCGCACTTTCCTCCATAAAAGTAATGTCTCAACAGTCTACGCTTTGATCGTTCCCTGGAAGACCACTAGTAGTTTCTGATGCACATCTGGAGGCATTCTGTAATCTGTGGAATATCATAGTGTTGATGAAACACAGAAATTGCATCGGGATTGAATACAACAGTCTCCATGCGCACTTTCCTCCATGGGAGTAATTCTCAAACAGTCTATGCTTTGATCGTTCCCTGTAAGACCAGTAGTAGTTTCCGATGCACATCTGAAGGCATTCTGTAATCTGTGGACTATCAGAGTGTTGATGAAACACAGAAATTGCATCGGGATTGAATACAATAGTCACTATGCGCACTTTCCGCCATGGGAGTAATGTCTCAGACAGTCTACGCTTTGATCTTTCCCTGGAAGACCAGTAGTAGTTTCCGATGCACATCTGGAGGCATTCTGTAATTTGTGGACTATCAGAGTGTATGATGAAACACAGAAATTGCATCGGGATTGAATACAACAGTCACCTGGCGCACTTTCCTCCATGGGAGTAATGTCTCAAACAGTCTACGCTTTGATCGTTCCCTGGAAGACCACTAGTAGTTTCTGATGCACATCTGGTGGCATTCTGTAATGTGTAGACTATCAGAGTGTTGATGAAACACAGTAATTCTATCGGGATTAAATACAACAGTCACCATGCGCACTTTCCTCCATGGGAGTAATGTCTCTAACAGTCTACGCTTTGCTCGTTCCCTGGAAGACCAGTAGTAGTTTCCGATGCACATCTGAAGAAATTCTGTAATCTGTGGACTATCAGAGTGTTGATGAAACATAGAAATTGCATCGGGATTGAATACAACAGTCACCATGCGCACTTTCCTCCATGGGAGTAATGTCTCAAACAGTCAACGCTTTGATCGTTCCCTGGAAGACCAGTAGTAGTTTCCGATCCACATCTGAAGGCATTCTGTAATCTGCGGACTATCAGAGTGTTGATGAAACACAGAAATTGCATCGGGATTGAATACAATAGTCACCATGCGCACTTTCCGCCATGGGAGTAATGTCTCCAACAATCTACGCTTTGATCGTTCCCTGGAAGACCAGTAGTAGTTTCCGATGCACATCTGGAGGCATTCTGTAATCTGTGGACTATCAGAGTGTTGATGAAACACAGAAATTGCATCGGGATTGAATACAACAGTCACCATGCGCACTATCCTCCATGCGAGTAATATCTAAATCAGCCTACGCTTTGATCGTTCCCTGGAAGACCAGTAGTAATTATTGATGCATATCTGAAGAAATTTTGTAATCTGTGGACTATCAGAGTGATGATGAAACACAGTAATTGCATCGGGATTGAATACAACAGTCACCATGCGCACTTCCCTCCATGGGAGTAATGTGTCTAACAGTCTACGCTTTGATCGTTCGCTGGAAGACCAGTAGTAGTTTCCGATGCACATCTGGAGGCTTTCTGTTCTCTGTGGACTATCAGAGTGTTGATGAAACACAGAAATTGCATCGGGATTGTATACAATAGTCACTATGCGCACTTTCCGCCATGGGAGTAATGTCTCAGACAGTCTACGCTTTGCTCGTTCCCTGGAAGACCGGTAGTAGTTTCCGATGCACAACTGGAGGCTTTCTGTACTCTGTGGACTATCAGAGAGTTGATGAAACACAGAAATTGAATCGGGATTGAATAAAACAGTCACCATGCGCACTTTCCTCCAATGGGAGTAATTCTCAAGAGTCTATGCTTTGATCTTTCCCTGGAAGCTCAGTAGTAGTTTCCGATGAACATCTGGAGGCATTCTATAATTTGTGGACTATCAGAGTGTTGATGAAACACAGAAATTGCATCGGGATTGAATACAACAGTCACCATGCGCACTTTCCTCCATGGGAGTAATGTCTCAAAAAGTATACGCTTTGATCGTTCCGTGGAAGACCAGTAGTAGTTTCCGATGCACATCTGGAGGCATTCTGTAGTCTGTGGACTATAAGAGTGTTGATGAAACACAGATATTGCATCGGGATTGAATACAACAGTCACCATGCGCACTTTCCTCCATGGGAGTAATGTCTCAAACAGTCTACGCTTTGATCGTTCCCTGGAAGACCAGTAGTAGTTTACGATGAACATCTGGAGGCTTTCTGTACTCTGTGGACTATCGGAGTGTTCATGAAACAAATTAATTGCATCGGGATTGAATACAACAGTCTCCATGCGCACTTTCCTCCATGGGAGTAATTCTCAAACAGTCTATGCTTTGATCGTTCCCTGTAAGACCAGTAGTAGTTTCCGATACACATCTGAAGGCATTCTGTAATCTGTGGACTATCAGAGTGTTGATGAAACACAGAAATTGCATCGGGATTGAATACAATAGTCACTATGCGCACCTTCCGCCATGGGAGTAATGTCTCAGACAGTCTACGCTTTGATCTTTCCCTGGAAGACCAGTAGTAGTTTCCGATGCACATCTGGAGGCATTCTGTAATTTGCGGACTTTCAGAGTGTATGATGAAACACAGAAATTGCATCGGGATTGAATACAACAGTCGCCTGGCGCACTTTCCTCCATGGGAGTAATGTCTCAAACAGTCTGCGCTTTGATCGTTCCCTGGAAGACCACTAGTAGTTTCTGATGCACATCTGGTGGCATTCTGTAATGTGTAGACTATCAGAGTGTTGATGAAACACAGTAATTCTATCGGGATTAAATACAACAGTCACCATGCGCACTTTCCTCCATGGGAGTAATGTCTCTAACAGCCTACGCTTTGCTCGTTCCCTGGAAGACCGGTAGTAGTTTCCGATGCACATCTGGAGGCTTTCTGTTCTCTGTGGACTATCAGAGTGTTGATGAAACACAGAAATTGCATCGGGATTGAATACAACAGTCACCATGCGGAGTTTCCTCCATGGGAGTAATGTCTCAAACAGTCAACGCTTTGATCGTTTTCTAGAAGACCAGTAGTAGTTTCCGATGCAGATCTGGTGGCATTCTGTAATGTGTAGACTATCAGAGTGTTGATGAAACACAGTAATTGCATCGGGATTGAATACCACAGTCACCATGCGCACTTTCCTCCATGGGAGTAATGTCTCTAACAGTCCTCGCTTTGATCTTTCCCTGGAAGACCAGTTGTAGTTTCCGATGCACATCTGGAGGCTTTCTGTACTCTGTGGACTATCAGAGAGTTGATGAAACACAGAAATTGCATCGGGATTGAATACAACAGTCACCATGCGCACTATCCTCCATGCGAGTAATATCTAAATCAGCCTACGCTTTGATCGTTCCCTGGAAGACCAGTAGTAATTATTGATGTATATCTGAAGAAATTTTGTAATCTGTGGACTATCAGAGTGATGATGAAACACAGTAATTGCATCGGGATTGAATACAACAGTCACCATGCGCACTTTCCTCCATGGGAGTAATGTGTCTAACAGTCTACGCTTTGATCGTTCGCTGGAAGACCAGTAGTAGTTTCCGATGCACATCTGGAGGCTTTCTGTTCTCTGTGGACTATCAGAGTGTTGATGAAACACAGAAATGCATCGGGATTGTATACAATAGTCACTATGCGCACTTTCCGCCATGGGAGTAATGTCTCAGACAGTCTACGCTTTGCTCGTTCCCTGGAAGACCGGTAGTAGTTTCCGATGCACATCTGGAGGCTTTCTGTACTCTGTGGACTATCAGAGAGTTGATGAAACACAGAAATTGAATCGGGATTGAATAAAACAGTCACCATGCGCACTTTCCTCCAATGGGAGTAATTCTCAAGAGTCTATGCTTTGATCTTTCCCTGGAAGCTCAGTAGTAGTTTCCGATGAACATCTGGAGGCATTCTATAATTTGTGGACTATCAGAGTGTTGATGAAGCACAGAAATTGCATCGGGATTGAATACAACAGTCACCATGCGCACTTTCCTCCATGGGAGTAATGTCTCAAAAAGTATACGCTTTGATCGTTCCGTGGAAGACCAGTAGTAGTTTCCGATGCACATCTGGAGGCATTCTGTAGTCTGTGGACTATAAGAGTGTTGATGAAACACAGATATTGCACCGGGATTGAATACAACAGTCACCATGCGCACTTTCCTCCATGGGAGTAATGTCTCAAACAGTCTACGCTTTGTTCGTTCCCTGGAAGACCAGTAGTAGTTTACGATGAACATCTGGAGGCTTTCTGTACTCTGTGGACTATCGGAGTGTTCATGAAACAAATTAATTGTATCGGGATTGAATACAACAGTCTCCATGCGCACTTTCCTCCATGGGAGTAATGTCTCAAACAGTATACGCTTTGATCGTTCCGTGGAAGACCAGTAGTAGTTTCCGATGCACATGTGGAGGCATTCTGTAGTCTGTGGACTATAAGAGTGTTGATGAAACACAGATATTGCATTGGGATTGAATACAACAGTCACCATGCGCACTTTCCTCCATGGGAGTAATGTCTCTAACAGTCTACGCTTTGATTGTTCCCTGGAAGACCAGTAGTAGTTTACGATGAAGATCTGGAGGCTTTCTGTACTCTGTGGACTATCGGAGTGTTCATGAAACAAATAAATTGCATCGGGATTGAATACAACAGCCTCCATGCGCACTATCCTCCATGGGAGTAATTCTCAAACAGTCTATGCCTTGATCGTTCCCTGTAAGACCAGTAGTAGTTTCCGATGCACATCTGAAGGCATTCTGTAATCTGTGGACTATCAGAGTGTTGATGAAACACAGAAATTGCATCGGGATTGAATACAATAGTCACTATGCGCACTTTCCGCCATGGGAGTAATGTCTCAGACAGTCTACGCTTTGATCTTTCCCTGGAAGACCAGTAGTAGTTTCCGATGCACATCTAAAGGCTTTCTGTTCTCTGTGGACTATCAGAGTGTTGATGAAACACAGAAATTGCATCGGGATTGAATACAACAGTCACCATGCGCACTTTCCTCCATGGGAGTAATGTCTCAAACAATCAACGCTTAGATCGTTCCCTGGAAGACCAGTAGTGGTTTCCGATCCACATCTGAAGGCATTCTGTAATCTGCGGACTATCAGAGTGTTGATGAAACACGGAAATTGCATCGGGATTGAATACAATAGTCACCATGCGCACTTTCCGCCATGGGAGTAATGTCTCCAACAATCTACGCTTTGATCGTTCCCTGGAAGACCAGTAGTAGTTTCCGATGCACATCTGAAGAAATTCTGTAATCTGTGGACTATCAGAGTGTTGATGAAACACAGAAATTGCATCGGGATTGAATACAACAGTCACCATGCGCACTTTCCTCCATGGGAGTAATGTCTCAAACAGTCAACGCTTTGATCGTTCCCTGGAAGACCAGTAGTAGTTTCCGATCCACATCTGAAGGCATTCTGTAATCTGCGGACTATCAGAGTGTTGATGAAACACAGAAATTGCATCGGGATTGAATACAATAGTCACCATGCGCACTTTCCGCCATGGGAGTAATGTCTCCATCAATCTACGCTTTGATCGTTCCCTGGAAGACCAGTAGTAGTTTCCGATGCACATCTGGAGGCATTCTGTAATCTGTGGACTATCAGAGTGTTGATGAAACACAGAAATTGCATCGGGATTGAATACAACAGTCACCATGCGCACTATCCTCCATGCGAGTAATATCTAAAACAGCCTACGCTTTGATCGTTCCCTGGAAGTCCAGTAGTAATTATTGATGCATATCTGAAGAAATTTTTGTACTCTGTGGACTATCAGAGTGATGATGAAACACAGTAATTGCATCGGGATTGAATACAACAGTCACCATGCGCACTTTCCTCCATGGGAGTAATGTGTCTAACAGTCTACGCTTTGATCATTCGCTGGAAGACCAGTAGTAGTTTCCGATGCACATCTGGAGGCTTTCTGTTCTCTGTGGACTATCAGAGTGTTGATGAAACACAGAAATTGCATCGGGATTGTATACAATAGTCACTATGCGCACTTTCCGCCATGGGAGTAATGTCTCAGACAGTCTACGCTTTGATCTTTCCCTGGAAGACCAGTAGTAGTTTCCGATGCACATCTGGAGGCATTCTGTAATTTGTGGACTATCAGAGTGTATGATGAAACACAGAAATTGCATCGGGATTGAATACAACAGTCACCTGGCGCACTTTCCTCCATGGGAGTAATGTCTCAAACAGTCTACGCTTTGATCGTTCCCTGGAGGACCACTAGTAGTTTCTGATGCACATCTGGTGGCATTCTGTAATGTGTAGACTATCAGAGTGTTGATGAAACACAGTAATTCTATCGGGATTAAATACAACAGTCACCATGCGCACTTTCCTCCATGGGAGTAATGTCTCTAACAGTCTACGCTTTGCTCGTTCCCTGGAAGACCGGTAGTAGTTTCCGATGCACATCTGGAGGCTTTCTGTTATCTGTGGACTATCAGAGTGTTGATGAAACACAGAAATCGCATCGGGATTGAATACAACAGTCACCATGCGCACTTTCCTCCATGGGAGTAATGTCTCAAACAGTCAACGCTTTGATCGTTCTCTAGAAGACCAGTAGTAGTTTCCGATGCAGATCTGGTGGCATACTGTAATGTGTAGACTACCAGAGTGTTGATGAAACACAGCAATTGCATCGGGATTGAATACCACAGTCACCATGCGCACTTTCCTCCATGGGAGTAATGTCTCTATCAGTCCTCGCTTTGATCTTTCCCTGGAAGACCAGTAGTAGTTTCCGATGCACATCTCGAGGCATTCTGTAATCTGTGGACTATTACAGTGTTGATGAAACAAAGAAATTGCATCGGGATTGAATACAACAGTCACCATGCGCACTTTCCTCCATGGGAGTAATGTCTCAAACAGTATACGCTTTGATCGTTCCGTGGAAGACCAGTAGTAGTTTCCGATGCACATCTGGAGGCATTCTGTAGTCTGTGGACTATAAGAGTGTTGATGAAACACAGAAATTGCATCGGGATTGAATACAACAGTCACCATGCGCACTTTCCTCCATGGGAGTAATGTCTCAAACAGTCAACGCTTTGATCGTTCTCTAGAAGACCAGTAGTAGTTTCCGATGCAGATCTGGTGGCATTCTGTAATGTGTAGACTACCAGAGTGTTGATGAAACACAGCAATTGCATCGGGATTGAATATCACAGTCACCATGCGCACTTTCCTCCATGGGAGTAATGTCTCTATCAGTCCTCGCTTTGATCTTTCCCTGGAAGACCAGTAGTAGTTTCCGATGCACATCTCGAGGCATTCTGTAATCTGTGGACTATTACAGTGTTGATGAAACACAGAAATTGCATCGGGATTGAATACAACAGTCACCATGCGCACTTTCCTCCATGGGAGTAATGTCTCAAACAGTATACGCTTTGATCGTTCCGTGGAAGACCAGTAGTAGTTTCCGATGCACATCTGGAGGCATTCTGTAGTCTGTGGACTATAAGAGTGTTGATGAAACACAGATATTGCATCGGGATTGAATACAACAGTCACCATGCGCACTTTCCTCCATGGGAGTAATGTCTCTAACAGTCTACGCTTTGGTCGTTCCCTGGAAGACCTGTAGTAGTTTACGATGAACATCTGGAGGCTTTCTGTTCTCTGTGGACTATCAGAGTGTTCATGAAACAAATAAATTGCATCGGGATTGAATACAACAGTCTCCATGCGCACTTTCCTCCATGGGGGTAATTCTCAAACAGTCTATGCTTTGATCGTTCCCTGTAAGACCAGTACTAGTTTCCGATGCACATCTGGAGGCATTCTGTAATCTGTGGACTACCAGAGTGTTGATGAAACACAGAAATTGCATCGGGATTGAATACAACAGTCACCATGCGCACTTTACTAAATGGGAATAATGTCTCTAACAGTCAACGCTTTGATCGTTCCCTGGAAGACCAGTAGTAGTTTCCGATGCACATATGGAGGCTTTCCGTAATCTGTGGACTATCAGAGTGTTGATGAAACACAGAAATTGCATCGGGATTGAATACAACAGTCAACATGCGCACTTTCCTCCATGGGAGTAATGTTTCAAAGAGTTTACGCTTTGATCGTTCCCTGGAAGACCAGTAGCAGTTTCCGTTGCACATGTGGAGGCATTCTGTAATCTGTGGATTATCAGAGTGTTGATTAAACACACAAATTGCATCGGGATTGAATACAACAGTCACCATGCGCACATTCCTCCATAAAAGTAATGTCTCAACAGTCTACGCTTTGATCGTTCCCTGGAAGACCAGTAGTAGTTTCCGATGCACATCTGGAGGCATTTTGTAATCTGTGGAATATCAGAGTGTTGCTGAAACACAGAGATTGCATCGGGATAGAATACAACAGTCACCATGCGCACTTTCCTCCGTGGGAGTAATGTATCAAACAGTCTACGCTTTGATCGTTCCCTGGAAGACCAGTAGTAGTTTCCGATGCACATCTGGAGGCATTCTGTAATCTGTGGAGTATCAGAGTGTTGATGAAACACAGAAATTGCATCGGGATTGAATACAAGATTCTCCATGCGCAGTTTCCTCCATGGGAGTAATGTCTCAAAGAGTCTACGTTTTGATGGTTCCTTGGAAGACCAGTAGAGGTTTACGATGAACATCTGGAGGCATTCTGTAATCTGTGGACTATCAGAATGTTGATGAAACACAGAAATTGCATCGGGATTGAATACAACAGTCACCATGCGCACTTTCCTCCATGGGAGTAATTCTCAAACAGTCTATGATTTGATCGTTCCCTATAAGACCAGTAGTAGTTTCCGATGCACGTCTGGTGGCATTCTGTAATCTGTGGACTATCAGAGTGTTGATGAAACACAGAAATTGCATCGGGAATGAATACAACAGACACCATGCGCACTTTCCTCCATGGGAGTGATGTCTCAAACAGTCTACGATTTGATCGTTCCCTGGAAGACTTGTAGTAGTTTCAGATGCACATCTGGGGGCTCTCTGTAATCTGTGGACTATCAGAGTGTTGATGAAACACAGAAATTGCCTCGGGATAGAATACAGCAGTCACCATGCGCACCTCCTCCATGGGAGTAATTCTCTAACAGTCTATGCTTTGATCGTTCCCTGTAAGACCAGTAGTAGTTTCCGATGCACATCTCGAGGCATTCTGTACTCTGTGGACTATCAGAGTGTTGATGAAACACAGAAATTGCATCGGGATTGAATACAACAGTCACCATGCGCTCTTTCCTCCATGGGAGTAATGTCTCTAACAGTCTACGCTTTGATCGTTCCCTGTAAGACCAGTAGTAGTTTCCGATGCACATCTGGAGGCTTTCTGTACTCTGTAGACTATCAGAGTGTTGATGAAACACAGTAATTGCATCGGGATTGAATACAACAGTCACCATGCGCACTTTCCTCCATGGGAGTAATTCTCAAACAGTCTATTCTTTGACCGTTCCCTGTAAGACCAGTAGTAGAGTCCGATGCACATCTGGAGGCATTCTGTTGATTATTAGAGTGTTGATGAAACACAGAAATTGCATCGGGATGAATACAATAGTCACTATGAGCACTTTCCGCCATGGGAGTAATGTCTCAGACAGTCTACGCTTTGATCTTTCCCTGGAAGACCAGTAGTAGTTTCCGATGCACATCTGGAGGCATTCTGTAATTTGTGGACTATCAGAGTGTTGATGAAACACAGAAATTGCATCGGGATTGAATACAACAGTCACCAGGCGCACTTTCCTCCATGGGAGTAATGTCTCAAACAGTCTACGCTTTGATCGTTCCCTGGAAGACCACTAGTAGTTTCTGATGCACATCTGGTGGCATTCTGTAATGTGTAGACTATCAGAGTGTTGATGAAACACAGTAATTCCATCGGGATTAAATACAACAGTCATCATGCGCACTTTCCTCCATGGGAGTAATGTCTCTAACAGTCTACGCTTTGATCGTTCCCTGGAAGACCAGTAGTGGTTTCCGATGCACATCTGGAGGCTTTCTGTTCTCTGTGGACTATCAGAGTGTTGATGAAACACAGAAATTGCATCGGGATTGAATACAATAGTCTCTATGCGCAGTTTCCGCCATGGGAGTAATGTCTCCAACAGTCTACGCTTTGATCGTTCCCTGGAAGACCAGTAGTAGTTTCCGATGAACATCTGGATTCGTTCTGTAGTTTGTGGACAATCATAGTGTTGATGAAACACAGAAATTGCATCGGGATTGAATACAACAGCCACCATGCGCACTTTCCAACAATGGGAGTAATTCTCAAACAGTCTATGCGTTGATCTTTCCCTGGAAGATCAGTAGTAGTTTCCGATGAACATCTGGAGGCATTCTATAAATTGTGGACTGTCAGAGTGTTGATGAAACACAGAAATTGCATCGGGATTGAATACAACAGTCACCATGCGCACTTTCCTACAATGGGAGTAATTCTCAAACAGTCTATGCTTTGATCTTTCCCTGGAAGACCAGTAGTAGTTTCCGATGAACATCTGGAGGCATTCTATAATTTGTGGACTATCAGAGTGTTGATGAACCACAGAAATTGCATCGGGATTGAATACAACAGTCACCATGCGCACTTTCCTCCATGGGAGTAATGTCTCAAACAGTCTACGCTTTGATCGTTCCCTGGAAGACCACTAGTAGTTTCTGATGCACATCTGGTGGCATTCTTTTGACTTTTAGAGTGTTGATGAAACACAGAAATTGCATCGGGATTGAATACAATAGTCACTATGCGCACTTTCCGCCATGGGAGTAATGTCTCAGACAGTCTACGCTTTGATCTTTCCCTGGAAGACCAGTAGTAGTTTCCGATGCACATCTGGATGCATTCTGTAATTTGTGGACTATCAGAGTGTTGATGAAACACAGAAATTGCATCGGGATTGAATACAACAGTCACCAGGCGCACTTTCCTCCATGGGAGTAATGTCTCAAACAGTCTACGCTTTGATCGTTCCCTGGAAGACCACTAGTAGTTTCTGATGCACATCTGGTGGCATTCTGTAATGTGTAGACTATGAGAGTGTTGATGAAACACAGTAATTCCATCGGGATTAAATACAACAGTCACCATGCGCGCTTACCTCCATGGGAGTAATGTCCCTAACTGTCTACGCTTTGATCGTTCCCTGGAAGACCAGTAGTAGTTTCCGATGCACATCTGGAGGCTTTCTGTTCTCTGTGGACTATCAGAGTGTTGATGAAACACAGAAATTGCATCGGGATTGAATACAACAGTCACCAGGCGCACTTTCCTCCATGGGAATAATGTCTCAAACAGTCTACGCTTTGATCGTTCCCTGGAAGACCACTAGTAGTTTCTGATGCACATCTGGTGGCATTCTGTAATGTGTAGACTATCAGAGTGTTGATGAAACACAGTAATTCCATCGGGATTAAATACAACAGTCACCATGCGCACTATCCTCCATGCGATTAATATCTAAAACAGCCTACGCTTTGATCGTTCCCTGGAAGACCAGTAGTAGTTATTGATCCACATCTGAAGAAATTCTGTAATCTGTGGACTATCAGAGTGTTGATGAAACACAGTAATTGCATCGGGATTGAATACAACAGTCACCATGCACACTTTCCTCCATGGGAGTAATGTCTCTAACAGTCTACGCTTTGATCGTTCCCTGGAAGACCAGTAGTAGTTTCCGATGCACATCTGGAGGCTTTCTGTACTCAGTGGACTATCAGACTGTTGATGAAACACTGAAATTGCATCGAGATTGAAAACAACAGTCACCATGAGCACTTTCTTCCATGGGAGTAATGTCTCTAAAATTCTACGATTTGATCGTTCCGTGGAAGACCAGTAGTAGTTTCCGATGCACATCTGGTGGCACTCTGTAATCTGTGACTATCAGACTGTTGATGAAACACAGAAATTGCATCGAGATTGAATACAACAGTCACCATGCGAACTTTCCTCCATGGGAGTAATGTCTCAAACAGTCTACGCTTTGATCGTTTACTGGAAGACCAGTAGTAGTTTCCTATGAACATCTGGATGCATTCTGTAGTTTGTGGACAATCATAGTGTTGATGAAACACAGAAATTGCATCGGGATTGAATACAACAGTCACCATGCGCACTTTCCTACAATGGGAGTAATTCTCAAACAGTCTATGCTTTGATCTTTCCCTGGAAGACCAGTAGTAGTTTCCGATGAACATCTGGAGGCATTCTATATTTTGTGGACTATCAGAGTGTTGATGAAACACAGTAATTGCATCGGGATTGAATACAACAGTCACCATGCGCACTTTCCTCCATGGGAGTAATATCTCAAACAGTATACGCTTCGATCGTTCCGTGGATGACCAGTAGTAGTTTCCGATGCACATCTGGAGGCATTCTGTAGTCTGTGGACTATAAGAGTGTTGATGAAACACAGATATTGCATCGGGATTGAATACAACAGTCACCATGCCCACTTTCCTCCATGGGAGTAATGTCTCTAACAGTCTACGCTTTGATCGTTCCCTGGAAAACCAGTAGTAGTTTACGATGAACAACTGGAGGATTTCTGTTCTCTGTGGACTATCAGAGTGTTCATGAAACAAATAAATTGCATCGGGATTGAATACAACAGTCTCCATGCGTAATTCTCAAACAGTCTATGCTTTGATCGTTCCCTGTAAGACCGGTAGTAGTTTCCGATGCACATCTGAAGGCATTCTGTAATCTGTGGACTATCAGAGTGTTGATGAAACACAGAAATTGCATCGGGATTGAATACAATAGTCACCATGCGCACTTTCCGCCATGGGAGTAATGTCTCCAACAGTCTACGCTTTGATCGTTCCCTGGAAGTCCAGTAGTAGTTTCCGATGCACATCTGGAGGCATTCTGTAATCTGTGGACTATCAGAGTGTTGATGAAACACAGAAATTGCATCGGGATTGAATACAACAGTCACCATGCGCACTATCCTCCATTCGAGTAATATCTAAAACAGCCTACGCTTTGATCGTTCCCTGGAAGTCCAGTAGTAATTATTGATGCATATCTGAAGAAATTCTGTAATCTGTGGACTATCAGAGTGATGATGAAACACAGTAATTGCATCGGGATTGAATACAACAGTCACCATGCGCACTTTCCTCCATGGGAGTAATGTGTCCAACAGTCTACGCTTTGATCGTTCCCTGGAAGACCAGTAGTAGTTCCCGATGCACATCTGGAGGCTTTCTGTACTCTGTGAACTATCAGAGTGTTGATGAAACATAGAAATTGCATCTTGATTGAATACAACAGTCTCCATGCGCACTTAACTAAATGGGAATAATGTCTCTAACAGTCTACGCTTTGATCGTTCCCTGGAAGACCAGTAGTAGTTTCCGATGCACATATGGAGGCTTTCCGTAATCTGTGGACTATCAGAGTGTTGATGAAACATAGTAATTGCATCGGGATTGAATACAACAGTCACCATGCGCACTTTCCTCCATGGGAGTAATTCTCAAACAGTCTATTCCTTTACCGTTCCCTGTAAGACCAGTAGTAGTTTCCGATTCACATCTGGAGGCATTCTTTTGACTTTTAGAGTGTTGATGAAACACAGAAATTGCATCGGGATTGAATACAATAGTCACTATGCGCACTTTCCGCCATGGGAGTAATGTCTCAGACAGTCTACGCTTTGATCTTTCCCTGGAAGACCAGTAGTAGTTTCCGATGCACATCTGGATGCATTCTGTAATTTGTGGACTATCAGAGTGTTGATGTAACACAGAAATTGCATCGGGATTGAATACAACAGTCACCAGGCGCACTTTCCTCCATGGGAGTAATGTCTCAAACAGTCTACGCTTTGATCGTTCCCTGGAAGACCACTAGTAGTTTCTGATGCACATCTGGTGGCATTCTGTAATGTGTAGACTATGAGAGTGTTGATGAAACACAGTAATTCCATCGGGAATAAATACAACAGTCACCATGCGCACTTTCCTCCATGGGAGTAATGTCCCTAACAGTCTACGCTTTGATCGTTATCTGGAAGACCAGTAGTAGTTTCCGATGCACATCTGGAGGCTTTCTGTTCTCTGTGGACTATCAGAGTGTTGATGAAACACAGAAATTGCATCGGGATTGAATACAACAGTCACCAGGCGCACTTTCCTCCATGGGAGTAATGTCTCAAACAGTCTACACTTTGATCGTTCCCTGGAAGACCACTAGTAGTTTCTGATGCACATCTGGTGGCATTCTGTAATGTGTAGACTATCAGAGTGTTGATGAAACACAGTAATTCCATCGGGATTAAATACAACAGTCACCATGCGCACTATCCTCCATGCGATTAATATCTAAAACAGCCTACGCTTTGATCGTTCCCTGGAAGACCAGTAGTAGTTATTGATCCACATCTGAAGAAATTCTGTAATCTGTGGACTATCAGAGTGTTGATGAAACACAGTAATTGCATCGGGATTGAATACAACAGTCACCATGCACACTTTCCTCCATGGGAGTAATGTCTCTAACAGTCTACGCTTTGATCGTTCCCTGGAAGACCAGTAGTAGTTTCCGATGCACATCTGGAGGCTTTCTGTACTCAGTGGACTATCAGACTGTTGATGAAACACTGAAATTGCATCGAGATTGAAAACAACAGTCACCATGAGCACTTTCTTCCATGGGAGTAATGTCTCTAACATTCTACGATTTGATCGTTCCGTGGAAGACCAGTAGTAGTTTCCGATGCACATCTGGTGGCACTCTGTAATCTGTGACTATCAGACTGTTGATGAAACACAGAAATTGCATCGGGATTGAATACAACAGTCACCATGCGCACTATCCTCCATGGGAGTAATATCTCAAACAGTATACGCTTCGATCGTTCCGTGGATGACCAGTAGTAGTTTCCGATGCACATCTGGAGGCATTCTGTAGTCTGTGGACTATAAGAGTGTTGATGAAACACAGATATTGCATCGGGATTGAATACAACAGTCACCATGCCCACTTTCCTCCATGGGAGTAATGTCTCTAACAGTCTACGCTTTGATCGTTCCCTGGAAAACCAGTAGTAGTTTACGATGAACAACTGGAGGATTTCTGTTCTCTGTGGACTATCAGAGTGTTCATGAAACAAATAAATTGCATCGGGATTGAATACAACAGTCTCCATGCGTAATTCTCAAACAGTCTATGTTTTGATCGTTCCCTGTAAGACCAGTAGTAGTTTCCGATGCACATCTGAAGGCATTCTGTAATCTGTGGACTATCAGAGTGTTGATGAAACACAGAAATTGCATCGGGATTGAATACAATAGTCACCATGCGCACTTTCCGCCATGGGAGTAATGTCTCCAACAGTCTACGCTTTGATCGTTCCCTGGAAGTCCAGTAGTAGTTTCCGATGCACATCTGGAGGCATTCTGTAATCTGTGGACTATCAGAGTGTTGATGAAACACAGAAATTGCATCGGGATTGAATACAACAGTCACCATGCGCACTATCCTCCATTCGAGTAATATCTAAAACAGCCTACGCTTTGATCGTTCCCTGGAAGTCCAGTAGTAATTATTGATGCATATCTGAAGAAATTCTGTAATCTGTGGACTATCAGAGTGATGATGAAACACAGTAATTGCATCGGGATTGAATACAACAGTCACCATGCGCACTTTCCTCCATGGGAGTAATGTGTCCAACAGTCTACGCTTTGATCGTTCCCTGGAAGACCAGTAGTAGTTCCCGATGCACATCTTGAGGCTTTCTGTACTCTGTGAACTATCAGAGTGTTGATGAAACACAGAAATTGCATCTTGATTGAATACAACAGTCTCCATGCGCACTTAACTAAATGGGAATAATGTCTCTAACAGTCTACGCTTTGATCGTTCCCTGGAAGACCAGTAGTAGTATCCGATGCACATATGGAGGCTTTCCGTAATCTGTGGACTATCAGAGTGTTGATGAAACATAGTAATTGCATCGGGATTGAATACAACAGTCACCATGCGCACTTTCCTCCATGGGAGTAATTCTCAAACAGTCTATTCTTTGACCGTTCCCTGTAAGGCCAGTAGTAGTTTCCGATTCACATCTGGAGGCATTCTTTTGACTTTTAGAGTGTTGATGAAACACAGAAATTGCATCGGGATTGAATACAATAGTCACTATGTGCACTTTCCGCCATGGGAGTAATGTCTCAGACAGTCTACGCTTTGATCTTTCCCTGGAAGACCAGTAGTAGTTTCCGATGCACATCTGGATGCATTCTGTAATTTGTGGACTATCAGAGTGTTGATGAAACACAGAAATTGCATCGGGATTGAATACAACAGTCACCAGGCGCACTTTCCTCCATGGGAGTAATGTCTCAAACAGTCTACGTTTTGATCGTTCCCTGGAAGACCACTAGTAGTTTCTGATGCACATCTGGTGGCATTCTGTAATGTGTAGACTATGAGAGTGTTGATGAAACACAGTAATTCCATCGGGATTAAATACAACAGTCACCATGCGCACTTTCCTCCATGGGAGTAATGTCTCAAACAGTCTACGCTTTGATCGTTCCCTGGAAGACCAGTAGTAGTTTCTGATGCACATCTGGTGGCATTCTGTAATGTGTAGACTATCAGAGTGTTGATGAAACACAGAAATTGCATCGGGATTGAATACAACAGTCACCAGGCGCACTTTCCTCCATGGGAGTAATGTCTCAAACAGTCTACGCTTTGATCGTTCCCTGGAAGACCACTAGTAGTTTCTGATGCACATCTGGTGGCATTCTGTAATGTGTAGACTATCAGAGTGTTGATGAAACACAGTAATTCCATCGGGATTAAATACAACAGTCACCATGCGCACTATCCTCCATGCGATTAATATCTAAAACAGCCTACGCTTTGATCGTTCCCTGGAAGACCAGTAGTAGTTATTGATCCACATCTGAAGAAATTCTGTAATCTGTGGACTATCAAAGTGTTGATGAAACACAGTAATTGCATCGGGATTGAATACAACAGTCACCATGCACACTTTCCTCCATGGGAGTAATGTCTCTAACAGTCTACGCTTTGATCGTTCCCTGGAAGACCAGTAGTAGTTTCCGATGCACATCTGGAGGCTTTCTGTACTCTGTGGTCTATCAGACTGTTGATAAAACACTGAAATTGCATCGAGATTGAAAACAACAGTCACCATGAGCACTTTCTTCCATGGGAGTAATGTCTCTAACATTCTACGATTTGATCGTTCCGTGGAAGACCAGTAGTAGTTTCCGATGCACATCTGGTGGCACTCTGTAATCTGTGACTATCAGACTGTTGATGAAACACAGAAATTGCATCGAGATTGAATACAACAGTCACCATGCGAACTTTCCTCCATGGGAGTAATGTCTCAAACAGTCTACGCTTTGATCGTTCACTGGAAGACCAGTAGTAGTTTCTGATGCACATCTGGTGGCATTCTGTAATGTGTAGACTATCAGAGTGTTGATGAAACACAGTAATTCTATCGGGATTGAATACAACAGTCACCATGCGCACATTCCTCCATGGGAGTAGTGTCTCTAACGGTCTACGCTTTGCTCGTTCCCTGGAAGAGCAGTAGTAGATTCCGATGCACATCTGAAGGCATTCTGTAATCTGTGGACTATCAGAGTGTTGATGAAACACAGAAATTGCATCGGGATTGAATACAATAGTCACCATGCGCACTTTCCGCCATGGGAGTAATGTCTCCAACAGTCTACGCTTTGATCGTTCCCTGGAAGACCAGTAGTAGTTTCAGATGCACATATGGAGGCTTTCCGTAATCTGTGGACTATCAGAGTGTTGATGAAACATAGTAATTGCTTCGGGATTGAATACAACAGTCACCATGCGCACTTTCCTCCATGGGAGTAATTCTCAAACAGTCTATTCTTTGACCGTTCCCTGTAAGACCAGTAGTAGTTTCCGATTCACATCTGGAGGCATTCTTTTGACTTTTAGAGTGTTGATGAAACACAGTAATTCCATCGGGATTAAATACAACAGTCACCATGCGCACTTTCCTCCATGGGAGTAATGTCCCTAACAGTCTACGATTTGATCGTTCCCTGGAAGACCAGTAATAGTTTCCGATGCACATCTGGAGGCATTCTGTTCTCTGTGGACTATCAGAGTGTTGATGAAACACAGAAATTGCATCGGGATTGAATACAACAGTCACCAGGCGCACTTTCCTCCATGGGAGTAATGTCTCAAACAGTCTACGCTTTGATCGTTCCCTGGAAGACCACTAGTAGTTTCTGATGCACATCTGGTGGCATTCTGTAATGTGTAGACTATCAGAGTGTTGATGAAACACAGTAATTCCATCGGGATTAAATACAACAGTCACCATTCGCACTATCCTCCATGCGATTAATATCTAAAACAGCCTACGCTTTGATCGTTCCCTGGAAGACCAGTAGTAGTTATTGATCCACATCTGAAGAAATTCTGTAATCTGTGGACTATCAGAGTGTTGATGAAACACAGTAATTGCATCGGGATTGAATACAACAGTCACCATGCACACTTTCCTCCATGGGAGTAATGTCTCTAACAGTCTACGCTTTGATCGTTCCCTGGAAGACCAGTAGTAGTTTCCGATGCACATCTGGAGGCTTTCTGTACTCTGTGGACTATCAGACTGTTGATGAAACACTGAAATTGCATCGAGATTGAAAACAACAGTCACCATGAGCACTTTCTTCCATGGGAGTAATGTCTCTAACATTCTACGATTTGATCGTTCCGTGGAAGACCAGTAGTAGTTTCCGAAGCACATCTGGTGGCACTCTGTAATCTGTGACTATCAGACTGTTGATGAAACACAGAAATTGCATCGAGATTGAATACAACAGTCACCATGCGAACTTTCCTCCATGGGAGTAATGTCTCAAACAGTCTACGCTTTGATCGTTCACTGGAAGACCAGTAGTAGTTTCTGATGCACATCTGGTGGCATTCTGTAATGTGTAGACTATCAGAGTGTTGATGAAACACAGTAATTCTATCGGGATTAAATACAACAGTCACCATGCGCACTCTCCTCCATGGGAGTAATGTCTCTAACAGTCTACGATATGCTCGTTCCCTGGAAGACCAGTAGTAGTTTCCGATGCACATCTGAAGGCATTCCGTAATCTGTGGACTATCAGAGTGATGATGAAACATAGAAATTGCATCGGGATTGAATACAATAATCACCATGCGCACTTTCCGCCATGGGAGTAATGTCTCCAACAGTCTACGCTTTGATCGTTCCCTGGAAGACCAGTATTAGTTTCTGATGCACATCTGGTGGCATTCTGTAATGTGTAGACTATCAGAGTGTTGATGAAACACAGTAATTCTATCGGGATTAAATACAACAGTCACCATGCGCACATTCCTCCATGGGAGTAATGTCTCTAACAGTCTACGCTTTGCTCGTTCCCTGGAAGAGCAGTAGTAGATTCCGATGCACATCTGAAGGCATTCCGTAATCTGTGGACTATCAGAGTGTTGATGAAACACAGAAATTGCATCGGGATTGAATACAATAGTCACCATGCGCACTTTCCGCCATGGGAGTAATGTCTCCAACAGTCTACGCTTTGATCGTTCCCTGGAAGACCAGTAGTAGTTTCTGATGCACATTTGGTGGCATTCTGTAATATGTAGACTATCAGAGTGTTAATGAAACACAGTAATTCTATCGGGATTAAATACAACAGTCACCATGCGCATTTTCCTCCATGGGAGTAATGTCTCTAACAGTCTACGCTTTGCTCGTTCCCTGGAAAACCAGTAGTAGTTTCCGATGCACATCTGGTGGCTTTCTGTTCTCTGTGGACTATCAGAGTGTTGATGAAACACAGAAATTGCATCCGGATTGAATACAACAGTCACCATGTGCACTTTCCTCCAAAAAAGTAATGTCTCAACAGTCTACGCTTTGATCGTTCCCTGGAAGACCAGTAGTAGTTTCCGATGCACATCTGGAGGCACTCTGTAATCTGTGGAATATCAGAGTGTTGATGAAACACAGAAATTGCATCGGGATTGAATACAACAGTCTCCATGCGCACTTTCCTCCATGGGAGTAATTCTCAAACAGTCTATGCTTTGATCGTTCCCTGTAAGACCAGTAGTAGTTTCCGATGCACATCTGAAGGCATTCTGTAATCTGTGGACTATCAGAGTGTTGACGAAACACAGAAATTGCATCGGGATTGTATACAATAGTCACTATGCGCACTTTCCGCCATGGGAGTAATGTCTCAGACAGCCTACGCTTTGATCTTTCCCTGGAAGACCAGTAGTAGTTTCCGATGCACATCTGGAGGCATTCTGTAATTTGTGGACTATCAGAGTGTATGATGAAACACAGAAATTGCATCGGGATTGAATACAACAGTCACCAGGCGCCCTTTCCTCCATGGGAGTAATGTCTCAAACAGTCTACGCTTTGATCGTTCCCTGGAAGACCACTAGTAGTTTCTGATGCACATCTGGTGGAATTCTGTAATGTGTAGACTATCAGAGTGTTGATGAAACACAGTAATTCTATCGGGATTAAATACAACAGTCACCATGCGCACTTTCCTCCATGGGAGTAATGTCTCTAACAGTCTACGCTTTGCTCGTTCCCTGGAAGACCAGTAGTAGTTTCCGATGACATCTGGAGGCTTTCTGTTCTCTGTGGACTATCATAGTGTTGATGAAACACAGAAATTGCATCGGGATTGAATACAACTGTCACCATGCGCACTTTCCTCCATGGGAGTAATGTCTCAAACAGTCAACGCTTTGATCGTTCCCTAGAAGACCAGTAGTAGTTTCTGATGCACATCTGAAGGCATTCTGTAATCTGTGGACTATCAGAGTGTTGATGAAACATAGAAATTGCATCGGGATTGAATACAATAGATACCATGCGCACTTTCCGCCATGGGAGTAATGTCTCCAACAGTCTACGCTTTGATCGTTCCCTGGAAGACCAGTAGTAGTTTCCGATGCACATCTGGAGGCATTCTGTAATCTGTGGACTATTAGAGTGTTGATGAAACACAGAAATTGCACCGGGATTGAATACAACAGTCACCATGCGCACTATCCTCCATGCGAGTAATATCTAAAACAGCCTACGCTTTGATCGTTCCCTAGAAGACCTGTAGTAGTTATTGATGCATATCTGAAGAAATTCTGTAATCTGTGGACTATCAGAGTGTTGATGAAACACAGTAATTGCATCGGGATTGAATACAACAGTCACCATGCGCACTTTCCTCCATGGGAGTAATGTTTCTAACAGTCTACGCTTTGATCGTTCCCTGGAAGACCAGTAGCAGTTTCCGATGCACATGTGGAGGTATTCTGTAATCTGTGGAGTATCAGAGTGTTGATAAAACACAGAAATTGCATCGGCATTGAATACAACAGTCGCCATGCGCACTTTCCTCCATGGGAGTAATGTAACAAACAGTCTACGCTTTGATCGTTCCCTGGAAGACCAGTAGTAGTTTCCGATGCACATCTGGAGGCATTCTGTAATCTGTGGACTATCAGAGTGTTGATGAAACACAGAAATTGCATCGGGAGTGAATACAACTGTCACCATGCGCACTTTCCTCCATGGGAGTAATGTCTCAAACAGTCAACGCTTTGATCGTTCCCTAGAAGACCAGTAGTAGTTACTGATGCACATCTGAAGGCATTCTGTAATCTGTGGACTATCAGAGTGTTGATGAAACACAGAAATTGCATCGGGATTGAATACAATAGTCACCATGGGCACTTTCCGCCATGGGAGTAATGTCGACAACAGTCTACGCTTTGACCGTTCCCTGGAAGACCAGTAGTAGTTTCCGATGCACATCTGGAGGCATTCTGTAATCTGTGGACTATCAGAGCGTTGATGAAACACAGAAATTGCACCGGGATTGAATACAACAGTCACCATGCGCACTATCCTCCATGCGAGTAATATCTAAAACAGCCTACGCTTTGATCGTTCCCTGGAAGACATGTAGTAGTTATTGATGCATATCTGAAGAAATTCTGTAATCTGTGGACTATCAGAGTGTTGATGAAACACAGAAATTGCATCGGGATTGAATACAACAGTCGCCATGAGCACTTTCCTCCATGGGAGTAATTCTCAAACAGTCTATGCTTTGATCGTTCCCTGTAAGACCAGTAGTAGTTTCCGATGCACATCTGGTGGCATTCTGTAATCTGTGGAGTATCAGAGTGTATGATGAAACACAGAAATTGCATCGGGATTGAATACAACAGTCTCCATGCGCAGTTTCCTCCATGGGAGTAATGTCTCAAACTGTCTACGTTTTGATGGTTCCCTGGAAGACCAGTAGTGGTTTACGATGAACATCTGGAGGCATTCTGTACTCTGTGTACTATCAGAGTGATGATGAAACACAGAAATTGCATCGGGATTGAATACAACAGTCAACATGCGCACTTTCTTCCATGGGAGTAATGTTTCAAAGAGTTTACTCTTTGATCGTTCCCTGGAAGACCAGTAGCAGTTTCCGATGCACATGTGGAGGCATTCTGTAATCTGCGGAGTATCAGAGTGTTGATGAAACACAGTAATTCTATCGTGATTAAATACAACAGTCACCATGCGCACTCTCCTCCATGGGAGTAATGTCTCTAACAGTCTACGATTTGCTCGTTCCCTGGAAGACCAGTAGTAGTTTCCGATGCACATCTGGTGGCTTTCTGTTCTCTGTGGACTATCAGAGTGTTGATGAAACACAGAAATTGCATCCGGATTGAATACAACAGTCACCATGTGCACTTTCCTCCATAAAAGTAATGTCTCAACAGTCTACGCTTTGATCGTTCCCTGGAAGACCAGTAGTAGTTTCCGATGCACATCTGGAGGCACTCTGTAATCTGTGGAATATCAGAGTGTTGATGAAACACAGAAATTGCATCGGGATTGAATACAACAGTCTCCATGCGCACTTTCCTCCATGGGAGTAATTCTCAAACAGTCTATGCTTTGATCGTTCCCTGTAAGACCAGTAGTAGTTTCCGATGCACATCTGAAGGCATTCTGTAATCTGTGGACTATCAGAGTGTTGACGAAACACAGAAATTGCATCGGGATTGTATACAATAGTCACTATGCGCACTTTCCGCCATGGGAGTAATGTCTCAGACAGTCTACGCTTTGATCTTTCCCTGGAAGACCAGTAGTAGTTTCCGATGCACATCTGGAGGCATTCTGTAATTTGTGGACTATCAGAGTGTATGATGAAACACAGAAATTGCATCGGGATTGAATACAACAGTCACCAGGCGCCCTTTCCTCCATGGGAGTAATGTCTCAAACAGTCTACGCTTTGATCGTTCCCTGGAAGACCACTAGTAGTTTCTGATGCACATCTGGTGGAATTCTGTAATGTGTAGACTATCAGAGTGTTGATGAAACACAGTAATTCTATCGGGATTAAATACAACAGTCACCATGCGCACTTCCCTCCATGGGAGTAATGTCTCTAACAGTCTACGCTTTGCTCGTTCCCTGGAAGACCAGTAGTAGTTTCCGATGACATCTGGAGGCTTTCTGTTCTCTGTGGACTATCATAGTGTTGATGAAACACAGAAATTGCATCGGGATTGAATACAACTGTCACCATGCGCACTTTCCTCCATGGGAGTAATGTCTCAAACAGTCAACGCTTTGATCGTTCCCTAGAAGACCAGTAGTAGTTTCTGATGCACATCTGAAGGCATTTTGTAATCTGTGGACTATCAGAGTGTTGATGAAACATAGAAATTGCATCGGGATTGAATACAATAGTTACCATGCGCACTTTCCGCCATGGGAGTAATGTCTCCAACAGTCTACGCTTTGATCGTTCCCTGGAAGACCAGTAGTAGTTTCCGATGCACATCTGGAGGCATTCTGTAATCTGTGGACTATTAGAGTGTTGATGAAACACAGAAATTGCACCGGGATTGAATACAACAGTCACCATGCGCACTATCCTCCATGCGAGTAATATCTAAAACAGCCTACGCTTTGATCGTTCCCTAGAAGACCTGTAGTAGTTATTGATGCATATCTGAAGAAATTCTGTAATCTGTGGACTATCAGAGTGTTGATGAAACACAGTAATTGCATCGGGATTGAATACAACTGCCACCATGCGCACTTTCCTCCATGGGAGTAATGTTTCTAACAGTCTACGCTTTGATCGTTCCCTGGAAGACCAGTAGCAGTTTCCGATGCACATGTGGAGGTATTCTGTAATCTGTTGAGTATCAGAGTGTTGATAAAACACAGAAATTGCATCGGCATTGAATACAACAGTCGCCATGCGCACTTTCCTCCATGGGAGTAATGTAACAAACAGTCTACGCTTTGATCGTTCCCTGGAAGACCAGTAGTAGTTTCCGATGCACATCTGGAGGCATTCTGTAATCTGTGGACTATCAGAGTGTTGATGAAACACAGAAATTGCATCGGGAGTGAATACAACTGTCACCATGCGCACTTTCCTCCATGGGAGTAATGTCTCAAAGAGACAACGCTTTGATCGTTCCCTAGAAGACCAGTAGTAGTTACTGATGCACATCTGAAGGCATTCTGTAATCTGTGGACTATCAGAGTGTTGATGAAACACAGAAATTGCATCGGGATTGAATACAATAGTCACCATGGGCACTTTCCGCCATGGGAGTAATGTCGCCAACAGTCTACGCTTTGACCGTTCCCTGGAAGACCAGTAGTAGTTTCCGATGCACATCTGGAGGCATTCTGTAATCTGTGGACTATCAGAGCGTTGATGAAACACAGAAATTGCACCGGGATTGAATACAACAGTCACCATGCGCACTATCCTCCATGCGAGTAATATCTAAAACAGCCTACGCTTTGATCGTTCCCTGGAAGACATGTAGTAGTTATTGATGCATATCTGAAGAAATTCTGTAATCTGTGGACTATCAGAGTGTTGATGAAACACAGAAATTGCATCGGGATTGAATACAACAGTCGCCATGAGCACTTTCCTCCATGGGATTAATGTATCAAACAGTCTACGCTTTGATCGTTCCCTGGAAGACCAGTAGTAGTTTCCGATGCACATCTGGAGGCATTCTGTAATCTGTGGAGTATCAGAGTGTATGATGAAACACAGAAATTGCATCGGGATTGAATACAACAGTCTCCATGCGCAGTTTCCTCCATGGGAGTAATGTCTCAAACTGTCTACGTTTTGATGGTTCCCTGGAAGACCAGTAGTGGTTTACGATGAACATCTGGAGGCATTCTGTAATCTGAGTACTATCAGAGTGTTGATGAAACACAGAAATTGCATCGGGATTGTATACAATAGTCAATATGCGCACTTTCCGCCATGGGAGTAATGTCTCAGACAGTCTACGCTTTGATCTTTCCCTGGAAGACCAGTAGTAGTTTCCGATGCACATCTGGAGGCATTCTGTAATTTCTGGACTATCAGAGTGTATGATGAAACACAGAAATTGCATCGGGATTGAATACAACAGTCACCATGCGCATATTCCTCCATAAAAGTAATGTCTCAACAGTCTACGCTTTGATCGTTCCCTGGAAGTCCAGTAGTAGTTTCCGATGCACATCTGGAGGCCTTCTGTAATCTGTGGAATATCAGAGTGTTGATGAAACACAGAAATTGCATCGGGATTTAATACAACAGTCGCCATGTGCACTTTCCTCCATGGGAGTAATGTATCAAACAGTCTACGCTTTGATCGTTCCCTGGAAGACCAGTAGTAGTTTCCGATGCACATATGGAGGCTTTCCGTAATCTGTGGACTATCAGAGTGTTGATGAAACACAGAAAATGCATCGGGATTGAATACAACAGTCAACATGCGCACTTTCTTCCATGGGAGTAATGTTTCAAAGAGTTTACTCTTTGATCGTTCCCTGGAAGACCAGTAGCAGTTTCCGATGCACATGTGGAGGCATTCTGTAATCTGCGGAGTATCAGAGTGTTGATGAAACACAGAAATTGCATCGGGATTGAATACAAGAGTCTCCATGCGCAGTTTCCTCCATGGGAGTAATGTCTCAAACAGTCTACGTTTTGATGGTTCACTGGAAGACCAGTAGAGGTTTACGATGAACATCTGGAGGCATACTGTAATCTGTGGACTATCAGAGTGTTGATGAAACACAGAAATTGCATCGGGATTGTATACAATAGTCACTATGCGCACTTTTCGCCATGGGAGTAATGTCTCAGACAGTCTACGCTTTGATCTTTCCCTGGAAGACCAGTAGTAGTTTCCGATGCACATCTGGAGGAATTCTGTAATCTGTGGAGTATCAGAGTGTTGATGAAACACAGAAATAGCATCGGGATTGAATACAAGAGTCTCCATGCGCAGTTTCCTCCATGGGAGTAATGTCTCAAACAGTCTACGTTTTGATGGTTCCCTGGAAGACCAGTAGTAGTTTCCGATGCACATCTGAAGGCATTCTGTAATCTGTGGACTATCAGAGTGTTAATGAAACACAGAAATTGCATCGGGATTGTATACAATAGTCACTATGCGCACTTTCCGCCATGGGAGTAATGTCTCTGACAGTCTACGCTTTGATCTTTCCCTGGAAGACCAGTAGTAGTTTCCGATGCACATCTGGAGGCATTCTGTAATTTGTGGACTATCAGAGTGTATGATGAAACACAGAAATTGCATCGGGATTGAATACAACAGTCACCATGCGCACATTCCTCCATAAAAGTAATGTCTCAACAGTCTACGATTTGATCGTTCCCTGGAAGTCCAGTAGTAGTTTCCGATGCACATCTGGAGGCATTCTGTAATCTGTGGAATATCAGAGTGTTGATGAAACACAGAAATTGCATCGGGATTTAATACAACAGTCGCCATGTGCACTTTCCTCCATGGGAGTAATGTATCAAACAGTCTACGCTTTGATCGTTCCCTGGAAGACCAGTAGTAGTTTCCGATGCACATATGGAGGCTTTCCGTAATCTGTGGACTATCAGAGTGTTGATGAAACACAGAAATTGCATCGGGATTGAATACAACAGTCAACATGCGCACTTTCTTCCATGGGAGTAATGTTTCAAAGAGTTTACTCTTTGATCGTTCCCTGGAAGACCAGTAGCAGTTTCCGATGCACATGTGGAGGCATTCTGTAATCTGCGGAGTATCAGAGTGTTGATGAAACACAGAAATTGCATCGGGATTGAATACAAGAGTCTCCATGCGCAGTTTCCTCCATGGGAGTAATGTCTAAAACAGTCTACGTTTTGATGGTTCCCTGGAAGACCAGTAGTAGTTTCCGATGCACATCTGAAGGCATTCTGTAATCTGTGGACTATCAGAGTGTTGATGAAACACAGAAATTGCATCGGGATTGAATACAATAGTCACCATGCGCACTTTCCGCCATGGGAGTAATGTCTCCAACAGTCTACGCTTTGATCGTTCCCTGGAAGCCCAGTAGTAGTTTCCGATGCACATCTGGAGGCATTCTGTAATCTGTGGACTATCAGAGTGTTGATGAAGCACAGAAATTGCATCGGGATTCAATACAACAGTCACCATGCGCACTATCCTCCATTCGAGTAATAACTAAAACAGCCTACGCTTTGATCGTTCCCTGGAAGTCCAGTAGTAATTATTGATGCATATCTGAAGAAATTCTGTAATCTGTGGACTATCAGAGTGATGATGAAACACAGTAATTGCATCGGGATTGAATACAACAGTCACCATGCGCACTTTCCTCCATGGGAGTAATGTGTCCAACAGTCTACGCTTTGATCGTTCCCTGGAAGACCAGTAGTAGTTCCCGATGCACATCTGGAGGCTTTATGTACTCTGTAAACTATCAGAGTGTTGATGAAACACAGAAATTGCATCTTGATTGAATACAACAGTCTCCATGCGCACTTAACTAAATGGGAATGATGTCTCTAACAGTCTACGCTTTGATCGTTCCCTGGAAGACCAGTAGTAGTTTCTGATGCACATATGGAGGCTTTCCGTAATCTGTGGACTATCAGAGTGTTGATAAAACATAGTAATTGCATCGGGATTGAATACAACAGTCACCATGCGCACTTTCCTCCATGGGAGTAATTCTCAAACAGTCTATTCTTTGACCGTTCCCTGTAAGACCAGTAGTAGTTTCCGATGCACATCTGGAGGCATTCTGTAATTTGTGGACTATCAGAGTGTTGATGAAACACAGAAATTGCACGGGATTGAATACAACAGTCACCAGGCGCACTTTCCTCCATGGGAGTAATGTATCAAACAGTCTACGCTTTGATCGTTCCCTGGAAGACCACTAGTAGTTTCTGATGCACATCTGGTGGCATTCTGTAATGTGTAGACTATGAGAGTGTTGATGAAACACAGTAATTCCATCGGGATTAAATACAACAGTCACCATGCGCACTTTCCTCCATGGGAGTAATGTCCCTAACTGTCTACGCTTTGATCGTTCCCTGGAAGACCAGTAGTAGTTTCCGATGCACATCTGGAGGCTTTCTGTTCTCTCTGAACTATCAGAGTGTTGATGAAACACAGAAATTGCATCGGGATTGAATACAACAGTCACCAGGCGCACTTTCCTCCATGGGAGTAATGTCTCAAACAGTCTACGCTTTGATCGTTCCCTGGAAGACCACTAGTAGTTTCTGATGCACATCTGGTGGCATTCTGTAATGTGTAGACTATCAGAGTGTTGATGAAACACAGTAATTCCATCGGGATTAAATACAAAAGTCACCATGCGCACTATCCTCCATGCGATTAATATCTAAAACAGCCTACGCTTTGATCGTTCCCTGGAAGACCAGTAGTAGTTATTGATTAACATCTGAAGAAATTCTGTAATCTGTGGACTATCAGAGTGTTGATGAAACACAGTAATTGCATCGGGATTGAATACAACAGTCACCATGCACACTTTCCTCCATGGGAGTAATGTCTCTAACAGTCTACGCTTTGATCGTTCCCTGGAAGACCAGTAGTAGTTTCCGATGCACATCTGGAGGCTTTCTGTACTCTGTGGACTATCAGACTGTTGATGAAACACTGAAATTGCATCGAGATTGAAAACAACAGTCACCATGAGCACTTTCTTCCATGGGAGTAATGTCTCTAACATTCTACGATTTGATCGTTCCGTGGAAGACCAGTAGTAGTTTCCGATGCACATCTGGTGGCACTCTGTAATCTGTGACTATCAGACTGTTGATGAAACACAGAAATTGCATCGAGATTGAATACAACAGGCACCATGCGAACTTTCCTCCATGGGAGTAATGTCTCAAACAGTCTACGCTTTGATCGTTCACTGGAAGACCAGTAGTAGTTTCTGATGCACATCTGGTGGCATTCTGTAATGTGTAGACTATCAGAGTGTTGATGAAACACAGTAATTCTATCGGGATTAAATACAACAGTCACCATGCGCACTTTCCTCCATGGGAGTAATGTCTCTAACAGTCTACGATTTGCTCGTTAACTGGAAGACCAGTAGTAGTTTCCGATGCACATCTGAAGGCATTCCGTAATCTGTGGACTATCAGAGTGATGATGAAACACAGAAATTGCATCGGGATTGAATACAATAATCACCATGCGCACTTTCCGCCATGGGAGTAATGTCTCCAACAGTCTACGCTTTGATCGTTCCCTGGAAGACCAGTAGTAGTTTCTGATGCACATCTGGTGGCATTCTGTAATGTGTAGACTATCAGAGTGTTGATGAAACACAGTAATTCTATCGGGATTAAATACAACAGTCACCATGCGCACATTCCTCCATGGGAGTAATGTCTCTAACAGTCTACGCTTTGCTCGTTCCCTGGAAGAGCAGTAGTAGATTCCGATGCACATCTGAAGGCATTCCGTAATCTGTGGACTATCAGAGTGTTGATGAAACACAGAAATTGCATCGGGATTGAATACAATAGTCACCATGCGCACTTTCCGCCATGGGAGTAATGTCTCCAACAGTCTACGCTTTGATCGTTCCCTGGAAGACCAGTAGTAGTTTCTGATGCACATCTGGTGGCATTCTGTAATATGTAGACTATCAGAGTGTTGATGAAACACAGTAATTCTATCGGGATTAAATACAACAGTCACCATGCGCAATTTCCTCCATGGGAGTAATGTCTCTAACAGTCTACGCTTTGCTCGTTCCCTGGAAAACCAGTAGTAGTTTTCGATGCACATCTGGAGGCTTTCTGTTCTCTGTGGACTATCAGAGTGTTGATGAAACACAGAAATTGCATCCGGATTGAATACAACAGTCACCATGCGCACTTTCCGCCATGGGAGTAATGTCTCCAACAGTCTACGCTTTGATCGTTCCCTGGAAGACCAGTAGTAGTTTCCGATGCACATCTGGAGGCCCTCTGTAATCTGTGGAATATCAGAGTGTTGATGAAACACAGAAATTGCATCGGGATTGAATACAACAGTCTCCATGCGCACTTTCCTCCATGGGAGTAATTCTCAAACAGTCTATGTTTTGATCGTTCCCTGTAAGACCAGTAGTAGTTTCCGATGCACATCTGAAGGCATATTGTAATCTGTGGACTATCAGAGTGTTGATGAAACACAGAAATTGCATCGGGATTGTATACAATAGTCACTATGCGCACTTTCCGCCATGGGAGTAATGTCTCAGACAGTCTACGCTTTGATCTTTCCCTGGAAGACCAGTAGTAGTTTCCGATGCACATCTGGAGGCATTCTGTAATTTGTGGACTATCAGAGTGTATGATGAAACACCGAAATTGCATCGGGATTGAATACAACAGTCACCAGGCGCCCTTTCCTCCATGGGAGTAATGTCTCAAACAGTCTACGCTTTGATCGTTCCCTGGAGGACCACTAGTAGTTTCTGATGCACATCTGGTGGAATTCTGTAATGTGTAGACTATCAGAGTGTTGATGAAACACAGTAATACTATCGGGATTAAATACAACAGTCACCATGCGCACTTTCCTCCATGGGAGTAATGTCTCTAACAGTCTACGCTTTGCTCGTTCCCTGGAAGACCAGTAGTAGTTTCCGATGACATCTGGAGGCTTTCTGTTCTCTGTGGACTATCAGAGTGTTGATGAAACACAGAAATTGCATCGGGATTGAATACAACTGTCACCATGCGCACTTTCCTCCATGGGAGTAATGTCTCAAACAGTCAACGCTTTGATCGTTCCCTAGAAGACCAGTAGTAGTTTCTGATGCACATCTGAAGGCATTCTGTAATCTGTGGACTATCAGAGTGTTGATGAAACATAGAAATTGCATCGGGATTGAATACAATAGTCACCATGCGCACTTTCCGCCATGGGAGTAATGTCTCCAACAGTCTACGCTTTGATCGTTCCCTGGAAGACCAGTAGTAGTTTCCGATGCACATCTGGAGGCATTCTGTAATCTGTGGACTATTAGAGTGTTGATGAAACACAGAAATTGCACCGGGATTGAATACAACAGTCACCTTTCGCACTATCCTCCATGCGAGTAATATCGAAAACAGCCTACGCTTTGATCGTTCCCTAGAAGACCTGTAGTAGTTATTGATGCATATCTGAAGTAATTCTGTAATCTGTGGACTATCAGAGTGTTGATGAAAAACAGTAATTGCATCGGGATTGAATACAACAGTCACCATGTGCACTTTCCTCCATGGGAGTAATGTTTCTAACAGTCTACGCCTTGATCGTTCCCTGGAAGACCAGTAGCAGTTTCCGATGCACATGTGGAGGCATTCTGTAATCTGTGGAGTATCAGAGTGTTGATAAAACACAGAAATTGCATCGGCATTGAATACAACAGTCGCCATGCGCACTTTCCTCCATGGGAGTAATGTATCAAAGAGTCTACGCTTTGATCGTTCCCTGGAAGACCAGTAGTAGTTTCCGATGCACATCTGGAGGCATTCTGTAATCTGTGGACTATCAGAGTGTTGATGAAACACAGAAATTGCATCGGGAGTGAATACAACTGTCACCATGCGCACTTTCCTCCATAGGAGTAATGTCTCAAACAGTCAACGCTTTGATCGTTCCCTAGAAGACCAGTAGTAGTTACTGATGCACATCTGAAGGCATTCTGTAATCTGTGGAGTATCAGAGTGTAATGAAACACAGAAATTGCATCGGGATTGAATACAATAGTCACCATGGGCACTTTCCGCCATGGGAGTAATGTCGCCAACAGTCTACGCTTTGATCGTTCCCTGGAAGACCAGTAGTAGTTTCCGATGTACATCTGGAGGCATTCTGTAATCTGTGTACTATCAGAGTGTTGATGAAACACAGAAATTGCATCGGGATTGTATACAATAGTCACTATGCGCACTTTCCGCCATGGGAGTAATGTCTCAGACAGTCTACGCTTTGATCTTTCCCTGGAAGACCAGTAGTAGTTTCCGATGTACATCTGGAGGCATTCTGTAATTTGTGGACTATCAGAGTGTATGATGAAACACAGAAATTGCATCGGGATTGAATACAACAGTCACCATGCGCACATTCCTCCATAAAAGTAATGTCTCAACAGTTTACGCTTTGATCGTTCCCTGGAAGTCCAGTAGTAGTTTCCGATGCACATCTGGAGGCATTCTGTAATCTGTGGAATATCAGAGTGTTGATGAAACACAGAAATTGCATCGGGATTTAATACAACAGTCGCCATATGCACTTTCCTCCATGGGAGTAATGTATCAAACAGTCTACGCTTTGATCGTTCCCTGGAAGACCAGTAGTAGTTTCCGATGCACATATGGAGGCTTTCCGTAATCTGTGGACTATCAGAGTGTTGATGAAACACAGAAATTGCATCGGGATTGAATACAACAGTCAACATGCGCACTTTCTTCCATGGGAGTAATGTTTCAAAGAGTTTACTCTTTGATCGTTCCCTGGAAGACCAGTAGCAGTTTCCGATGCACATGTGGAGGCATTCTGTAATCTGCGGAGTATCAGAGTGTTGATGAAACACAGAAATTGCATCGGGATTGAATACAAGAGTCTCCATGCGCAGTTTCCTCCATGGGAGTAATGTCTCAAACAGTCTACGTTTTGATGGTTCCCTGGAAGACCAGTAAAGGTTTACGATGAACATCTGGAGGCATTCTGTAATCTGTGGATTATCAGAGTGTTTATGAAACAAAGAAATTGCATCGGGATTGTATACAATAGTCACTATGCGCACTTTCCGCCATGGGAGTAATGTCTCAGACAGTCTACGCTTTGATCTTTCCCTGGAAGACCAGTAGTAGTTTCCGATGCACATCTGGAGGAATTCTGTAATCTGTGGAGTATCAGAGTGTTGATGAAACACAGAAATTGCATCGGGATTGAATACAAGAGTCTCCATGCGCAGTTTCCTCCATGGGAGTAATGTCTCAAACAGTCTACGTTTTGATGGTTCCCTGGAAGACCAGTAGTAGTTTCCGATGCACATCTGAAGGCATTCTGTAATCTGTGGACTATCAGAGTGTTGATGAAACACAGAAATTGCATCGGGATTGTATACAATAGTCACTATGCGCACTTTCCGCCATGGGAGTAATGTCTCAGACAGTCTACGCTTTGATCTTTCCCTGGAAGACCAGTAGTAGTTTCCGATGCACATCTGGAGGCATTCTGTAATCTGTGGACTATCAGAGTGTTGATGAAACACAGAAATTGCATCGGGATTGTATACAATAGTCACTATGCGCACTTTCCGCCATGGGAGTAATGTCTCAGACAGTCTACGCTTTTATCTTTCCCTGGAAGACCAGTAGTAGTTTCCGATGCACATCTGGAGGCATTCTGTAATTTGTAGACTATCAGAGTGTATGATGAAACACAGAAATTGCATCGGGATTGAATACAACAGTCACCATGCGCACATTCCTCCATAAAAGTAATGTCTCAACAGTCTACGCTTTGATCGTTCCCTGGAAGACCAGTAGTAGTTTCCGATGCACATCTGGAGGCATTCTGTAATCTGTGGAATATCAGAGTGTTGATGAAACACAGAAATTGCATCGGGATTGAATACAACAGTCGCCATGCGCACTTTCCTCCATGGGAGTAATGTATCAAACAGTCTACGCTTTGATCGTTCCCTGGAAGACCAGTAGTAGTTTCCGATGCACATCTGGAGGCATTCTGTAATCTGTGGAGTATCAGAGTGTTGATGAAACACAGAAATTGCATCGGGATTGAATACAAGAGTCTCCATGCGCAGTTTCCTCCATGGGAGTAATGTCTCAAACAGTCTACGTTTTGATGGTTCCCTGGAAGACCAGTAGAGGTTTACGATGGGCATCTGGAGGCATTCTGTAATCTGTGGACTATCAGAGTGTTGATGAAACACAGAAATTGCATCGGGATTGTATACAATAGTCACTATGCGCACTTTCCGCCATGGGAGTAATGTCTCAGACAGTCTACGCTTTGATCTTTCCCTGGAAGACCAGTAGTAGTTTCCGATGCACATCTGGAGGCATTCTGTAATCTGTGGAGTATCGGGGTGTTGATAAAACACAGAAATTGCATCGGGATTGAATACAAGAGTCTCCATGCGCAGTTTCCTCCATGGGAGTAATGTCTCAAACAGTCTACGTTTTGATGGTTCCCTGGAAGACCAGTAGTAGTTTCCGATGCACATCTGAAGGCATTGTGTAATCTGTGGACTATCAGAGTGTTGATGAAACACAGAAATTGCATCGGGATTGTATACATTAGTCACTATGCGCACTTTCCGCCATGGGAGTAATGTCTCAGACAGTCTACGCTTTGATCTTTCCCTGGAAGACCAGTAGTAGTTTCCGATGCACATCTGGAGGCATTCTGTAATTTGTGGACTATCAGAGTGTATGATGAAACACAGAAATTGCATCGGGATTGAATACAACAGTCATCAGGCGCATTTTTCTCCATGGGAGTAATGTCTCAAACAGTCTACGTTTTTGATCGTTCACTGGAAGACCACTAGTAGTTTCTGATGCACATCTGGTGGCATTCTGTAATGTGAAGACTATCAGAGTGTTGATGAAACACAGTAATTCAATCGGGATTAAATACAACAGTCACCATGCGCACTTTCCACCATGGGAGTAATGTCTCTAACAGTCTACGCTTTGCTCGTTCCCTGGAAGACCAGTAGTAGTTTCCGATGCACATCTGCAGGCTTTCTGTTCTCTGTGGACTATCAGAGTGTTGATGAAACACAGAAATTGCATTGGGATTGAATACAACAGTCACCATGCGCACTATCCTCCATGCGAGTAGTATCTAAAACAGCCTACGCTTTGATCGTTCCCTGGAAGACCTGTAGTAGTTATTGATGCATATCTGAAGAAATTCTGTAATCTGAGGACTATCAGATTGTTGATGAAACACAGTAATTGCATCGGCATTGAATACAACAGTCACCATGCGCACTTTCCTCCATGGGAGTAATGTCTCTAACAGTCTACGCTTTGATCGTTCCCTGGAAGACCAGTAGTAGTTTTCGATGCACATCTGGAGGCTTTCTGTACTCTGTGGACTATCAGAGTGTTGATGAAACACAGAAATTGCATCGGGATTGAATACAACAGGCAACATGCGCACTTTCCTCCATGGGAGTAATGTTTCAAAGAGTTTACGCTTTGATCGTTCCCTGGAAGACCAGTAGTAGTTTCCGATGCACATATGGAGGCTTTCCGTAATCTGTGGACTATCAGAGTGTTGATGAAACACAGAAATTGCATCGGGATTGAATACAACAGTCAACATGCGCACTTTCCTCCATGGGAGTAATGTTTCAAAGAGTTTACGCTTTGATCGTTCCCTGGAAGACCAGTAGCAGTTTCCGATGCACATGTGGAGGCATTCTGTAATCTGTGGAGTATCAGAGTGTTGATGAAACACAGAAATTGCATCGGGATTGAATACAACAGTCACCATGCGCACTTTCCTCCATGGGAGTAATTCTCAAACAGTCTATGCTTTGATCGTTCCCTGTAAGACCAGTAGTAGTTTCCGATGCACATCTGTTGGCATTCTGTAATCTGTGGACTATCGGAGTGTTGATGAAACACAGAAATTGCATCGGGAATGAATACAACAGACACCATGCGCAGTTTCCTACATGGGAGTGATGTCTCAAACAGTCTACGCTTTGATCGTTCCCTGGAAGACCAGTAGTAGTTTCAGATGCACATCTGGGGGCTTTCTGTAATCTGTGGAGTATCAGAGTGTTGATGAAACACAGAAATTGCATCGGGATTGAATACAAGAGTCTCCATGTGCAGTTTCCTGCATGGGAGTAATGTCTCAAACAGTCTACGTTTTGATGGTTCCCTGGAAGACCAGTAGAGGTTTACGATGATCATCTGGATGCATTCTGTAATCTGTGGACTATCAGAGTGTTGATGAAACACAGAAATTGCATCGGGATTGTATACAATAGTCACTATGCGCACTTTTCGCCATGGGAGTAATGTCTCAGACAGTCTACGCTTTGATCCTTCCCTGGAAGACCAGTAGTAGTTTCCGATGCACATCTGGAGGCATTCTGTAATTTGTGGACTATCAGAGTGTTGATGAAACACAGAAATTGCATCGGGATTGTATACAATAGTCACTATGCGCACTTTTCGCCATGGGAGTAATGTCTCAGACAGTCTACGCTTTGATCCTTCCCTGGAAGACCAGTAGTAGTTTCCGATGCACATCTGGAGGCATTCTGTAATTTGTGGACTATCAGAGTGTATGATGAAACACAGAAATTGCATCGGGATTGAATACAAGAGTCTCCATGCGCAGTTTCCTCCATGGGAGTAATGTCTCAAACAGTCTACGTTTTGATGGTTCCCTGGAAGACCAGTAGTAGTTTCCGATGCACATCTGAAGGCATTGTGTAATCTGTGGACTATCAGAGTGTTGATGAAACACAGAAATTGCATCGGGATTGTATACAATAGTCACTATGCGCACTTTTCGCCATGGGAGTAATGTCTCAGACAGTCTACGCTTTGATCCTTCCCTGGAAGACCAGTAGTAGTTTCCGATGCACATCTGGAGGCATTCTGTAATTTGTGGACTATCAGAGTGTATGATGAAACACAGAAATTGCATCGGGATTGAATACAACAGTCACCATGCGCACATTCCTCCATAAAAGTAATGTCTCAACAGTCTACGCTTTGATCGTTCCCTGGAAGTCCAGTAGCAGTTTCCGATGCACATCTGGAGGCATTCTGTAATCTGTGGAATATCAGAGTGTTGATGAAACACAGAAATTGCATCGGGATTTAATACAACAGTCGCCATGTGCACTTTCCTCCATGGGAGTAATGTATCAAACAGTCTACGCTTTGATCGTTCCCTGGAAGACCAGTAGTAGTTTCCGATGCACATATGGAGGCTTTCCGTAATCTGTGGACTATCAGAGTGTTGATGAAACACAGAAATTGCATCGGGATTGAATACAACAGTCAACATGCGCACTTTCTTCCATGGGAGTAATGTTTCAAAGAGTTTACTCTTTGATCGTTCCCTGGAAGACCAGTAGCAGTTTCCGATGCACATGTGGAGGCATTCTGTAATCTGCGGAGTATCAGAGTGTTGATGAAACACAGAAATTGCATCGGGATTGAATACAAGAGTCTCCATGCGCAGTTTCCTCCATGGGAGTAATGTCTCAAACAGTCTACGTTTTGATGGTTCCCTGGAAGACCAGTAGAGGTTTACGATGAACATCTGGAGGCATTCTGTAATCTGTGGACTATCAGAGTGTTGATGAAACACAGAAATTGCTTCGGGATTGTATACAATAGTCACTATGCGCACTTTCCGCCATGGGAGTAATGTCTCAGACAGTCTACGTTTTGATCTTTCCCTGGAAGACCAGTAGTAGTTTCCGATGCACATCTGGAGGAATTCTGTAATCTGTGGAGTATCAGAGTGTTGATGAAACACAGAAATTGCATCGGGATTGAATACAAGAGTCTCCATGCGCAGTTTCCTCCATGGGAGTAATGTCTCAAACAGTCTACGTTTTGATGGTTCCCTGGAAGACCAGTAGTAGTTTCCGATGCACATCTGAAGGCATTCTTTAATCTTTGGACTATCAGAGTGTTGATGAAACACAGAAATTGCATCAGGATTGTATACAATAGTCACTATGCGCACTTTCCGCCATGGGAGTAATGTCTCAGACAGTCTACGCTTTGATCTTTCCCTGGAAGACCAGTAGTAGTTTCCGATGCACATCTGGAGGCATTCTGTAATCTGTGGAGTATCAGAGTGTTGATGAAACACAGAAATTGCATCGGGATTGAATACAAGAGTCTCCATGCGCAGTTTCCTCCATGGGAGTAATGTCTCAAACAGTCTACGTTTTGATGGTTCCCTGGAAGACCAGTAGTAGTTTCCGATGCACATCTGAAGGCATTCTGTAATCTGTGGACTATCAGAGTGTTGATGAAACACAGAAATTGCATCGGGATTGAATACAACAGTCGCCATGCGCACTTTCCTCCATGGGAGTAATGTATCAAACAGTCTACGCTTTGATCGTTCCCTGGAAGAGCAGTAGTAGTTTCCGCTGGACATCTGGAGGCATTCTGTAATCTGTGGAGTATCAGAGTGTTGATGAAACACAGAAATTGCATCGGGATTGAATACAAGAGTCTCCATGCGCAGTTTCCTCCATGGGAGTAATGTCGCAAACAGTCTACGTTTTGATGGTTCCCTGGAAGACCAGTAGAGGTTTACGATGAACATCTGGAGGCATTCTGTAATCTGTGGACTATCAGAGTGTTGATGAAACACAGAAATTGCATCGGGATTGTATACAATAGTCACTATGCGCACTTTCCGCCATGGGAGTAATGTCTCAGACAGTCTACGCTTTTATCTTTCCCTGGAAGACCAGTAGTAGTTTCCGATGCACATCTGGAGGCATTCTGTAATTTGTGGACTATCAGAGTGTATGATGAAACACAGAAATTGCATCGGCATTGAATACAACAGTCACCATTCGCACTTTCCTCGATGGGAGTAATGTTTCTAACAGTCTACGCTTTGATCGTTCCCTGGAAGACCAGTAGTAGTTTTCGATGCACATCTGGAGGCTTTCTGTACTCTGTGGACTATCAGAGTTTTGATGAAACACAGAAATTGCATCTTGATTGAATACAACAGTCTCCATGCGCAGTTTCCTCCATGGGAGTAATGTATCAAACAGTCTACGCTTTGATCGTTCCCTGGAAGACCAGTAGAGGTTTACGATGAACATCTGGAGGCATTCTGTAATTTGTGGACTATCAGAGTGTATGATGAAACACAGAAATTGCATCGGGATTGAATACAACAGTCATCAGGCGCATTTTTCTCCATGGGAGTAATGTCTCAAACAGTCTACGTTTTTGATCGTTCACTGGAAGACCACTAGTAGTTTCTGATGCACATCTGGTGGCATTCTGTAATGTGAAGACTATCAGAGTGTTGATGAAACACAGTAATTCAATCGGGATTAAATACAACAGTCACCATGCGCACTTTCCTCCATGGGAGTAATGTCTCTAACAGTCTACGCTTTGCTCGTTCCCTGGAAGACCAGTAGTAGTTTCCGATGCACATCTGCAGGCTTTCTGTTCTCTGTGGACTATCAGAATGTTGATGAAACACAGAAATTGCATCGGGATTGAATACAACAGTCACCATGCGCACTTTCCTCCATGGGAGTAATTCTCAAACAGTCTATGCTTTGATCGTTCCCTGTAAGACCAGTAGTAGTTTCCGATGCACATCTGGAGGCATTCTGTAATTTGTGGACTATCAGAGTGTATGATGAAACACAGAAATTGCATCGGGATTGAATACAACAGTCACCATGCGCACATTCCTCCATAAAAGTAATGTCTCAACAGTCTACGCTTTGATCGTTCCCTGGAAGTCCAGTAGCAGTTTCCGATGCACATCTGGAGGCATTCTGTAATCTGTGGAATATCAGAGTGTTGATGAAACACAGAAATTGCATCGGGATTTAATACAACAGTCGCCATGTGCACTTTCCTCCATGGGAGTAATGTATCAAACAGTCTACGCTTTGATCGTTCCCTGGAAGACCAGTAGTAGTTTCCGATGCACATATGGAGGCTTTCCGTAATCTGTGGACTATCAGAGTGTTGATGAAACACAGAAATTGCATCGGGATTGAATACAACAGTCAACATGCGCACTTTCTTCAATGGGAGTAATGTTTCAAAGAGTTTACTCTTTGATCGTTCCCTGGAAGACCAGTAGCAGTTTCCGATGCACATGTGGAGGCATTCTGTAATCTGCGGAGTATCAGAGTGTTGATGAAACACAGAAATTGCATCGGGATTGAATACAAGAGTCTCCATGCGCAGTTTCCTCCATGGGAGTAATGTCTCAAACAGTCTACGTTTTGATGGTTCCCTGGAAGACCAGTAGAGGTTTACGATGAACATCTGGAGGCATTCTGTAATCTGTGGACTATCAGAGTGTTGATGAAACACAGAAATTGCTTCGGGATTGTATACAATAGTCACTATGCGCACTTTCCGCCATGGGAGTAATGTCTCAGACAGTCTACGCTTTGATCTTTCCCTGGAAGACCAGTAGTAGTTTCCGATGCACATCTGGAGGAATTCTGTAATCTGTGGAGTATCAGATTGTTGATGAAACACAGAAATTGCATCGGGATTGAATACAAGAGTCTCCATGCGCAGTTTCCTCCATGGGAGTAATGTCTCAAACAGTCTACGTTTTGATGGTTCCCTGGAAGACCAGTAGTAGTTTCCGATGCACATCTGAAGGCATTCTTTAATCTTTGGACTATCAGAGTGTTGATGAAACACAGAAATTGCATCGGGATTGTATACAATAGTCACTATGCGCACTTTCCGCCATGGGAGTAATGTCTCAGACAGTCTACGCTTTGATCTTTCCCTGGAAGACCAGTAGTAGTTTCCGATGCACATCTGGAGGCATTCTGTAATCTGTGGAGTATCAGAGTGTTGATGAAACACAGAAATTGCATCGGGATTGAATACAAGAGTCTCCATGCGCAGTTTCCTCCATGGGAGTAATGTCTCAAACAGTCTACGTTTTGATGGTTCCCTGGAAGACCAGTAGTAGTTTCCGATGCACATCTGAAGGCATTCTGTAATCTGTGGACTATCAGAGTGTTGATGAAACACAGAAATTGCATCGGGATTGAATACAACAGTCGCCATGCGCACTTTCCTCCATGGGAGTAATGTATCAAACAGTCTACGCTTTGATCGTTCCCTGGAAGAGCAGTAGTAGTTTCCGCTGCACATCTGGAGGCATTCTGTAATCTGTGGAGTATCAGAGTGTTGATGAAACACAGAAATTGCATCGGGATTGAATACAAGAGTCTCCATGCGCAGTTTCCTCCATGGGAGTAATGTCGCAAACAGTCTACGTTTTGATGGTTCCCTGGAAGACCAGTAGAGGTTTACGATGAACATCTGGAGGCATTCTGTAATCTGTGGACTATCAGAGTGTTGATGAAACACAGAAATTGCATCGGGATTGTATACAATAGTCACTATGCGCACTTTCCGCCATGGGAGTAATGTCTCAGACAGTCTACGCTTTTATCTTTCCCTGGAAGACCAGTAGTAGTTTCCGATGCACATCTGGAGGCATTCTGTAATTTGTGGACTATCAGAGTGTATGATGAAACACAGAAATTGCATCGGCATTGAATACAACAGTCACCATTCGCACTTTCCTCGATGGGAGTAATGTTTCTAACAGTCTACGCTTTGATCGTTCCCTGGAAGACCAGTAGTAGTTTTCGATGCACATCTGGAGGCTTTCTGTACTCTGTGGACTATCAGAGTTTTGATGAAACACAGAAATTGCATCTTGATTGAATACAACAGTCTCCATGCGCAGTTTCCTCCATGGGAGTAATGTATCAAACAGTCTACGCTTTGATCGTTCCCTGGAAGACCAGTAGAGGTTTACGATGAACATCTGGAGGCATTCTGTAATCTGTGGACTATCAGAATGTTGATGAAACACAGAAATTGCATCGGGATTGAATACAACAGTCACCATGCGCACTTTCCTCCATGGGAGTAATTCTCAAACAGTCTATGCTTTGATCGTTCCCTGTAAGACCAGTAGTAGTTTCCGATGCACATCTGGTGGCATTCTGTAATCTGTGGACTATCAGAGTGTTGATGAAACACAGAAATTGCATCGGGAATGAATACAACAGACACCATGCGCAGTTTCCTCCATGGGAGTGATGTCTCAAACAGTCTACGCTTTGATCGTTCCCTGGAAGACCAGTAGTAGTTTCAGATGCACATCTGGGGGCTTTCTGTAATCTGTGGAGTATCAGAGTGTTGATGAAACACAGAAATTGCATCGGGATTGAATACAAGAGTCTCCATGTGCAGTTTCCTCCATGGGAGTAATGTCTCAAACAGTCTACGTTATGATGGTTCCCTGGAAGACCAGTAGTAGTTTCCGATGCACATCTGGAGGCATTCTGTAATCTGTGGAGTATCAGAGTGTTGATGAAACACAGAAAATGCATCGGGATTGAATACAAGAGTCTCCATGCGCAGTTTCCTCCATGGGAGTAATGTCTCAAACAGTCTACGTTTTGATGGTTCCCTGGAAGACCAGTAGAGGTTTACGATGAACATCTGGAGGCATTCTGTAATCTGTGGACTATCAGAGTGTTGATGAAACACCGAAATTGCATCGGGATTGTATACAATAGTCACTATGCGCACTTTCCGCCATGGGAGTAATGTCTCAGACAGTCTACGCTTTGATCTTTCCCTGGAAGACCTGTAGTAGTTTCCGATGCACATCTGGAGGCATTCTGTAATTTGTGGACTATCAGAGTGTATGATGAAACACAGAAATTGCATCGGGATTGAATACAACAGTCACCAGGCGCATTTTTCTCCATGGGAGTAATGTCTCAAACAGTCTACGCTTTGATCGTTCCCTGGAAGACCACTAGTAGTTTCTGATGCACATCTGGTGGCATTCTGTAATGTGAAGACTATCAGAGTGTTGATGAAACACAGTAATTCAATCGGGATTAAATACAACAGTCACCATGCGCACTTTCCTCCATGGGAGTAATGTCTCTAACAGTCTACGCTTTGCTCGTTCCCTGGAAGACCAGTAGTAGTTTCCGATGCACATCTGCAGGCTTTCTGTTCTCTGTGGACTATCAGAGTGTCGATGAAACACAGAAATTGCATCGGGATTGAATACAACTGTCACCATGCGCACTTTCCTCCATGGGAGGAATGTCTCAAACAGTCAACGCTTTGATCGTTCCCTAGAAGACCAGTAGTAGTTTGTGATGCATATCTGAAGGCATTCTGTAATCTGTGGACTATCAGAGTGTTGATGAAACACAGAAATTGCATCGGGATTGAATACAATAGTCACCATGCGCACTTTCCGCCATGGGAGTAATGTCTCCAACAGTCTACGCTTTGATCGTTCCCTGGAAGACCAGTAGTAGTTTCCGATTCACATCTGGAGGCATTCTGTAATCTGTGGACTATCAGAGTGTTGATGAAACACAGAAATTGCATTGGGATTGAATACAACAGTCACCATGCGCACTATCCTCCATGCGAGTAATATCTAAAACAGCCTACGCTTTGATCGTTCCCTGGAAGACCTGTAGTAGTTATTGATGCATATCTGAAGAAATTCTGTAATCTGTGGACTACCAGACTGTTGATTAAACACAGAAATTGCATCGGGATTGAATACAACAGTCACCATGCGCACTTTACTAAATGGGAATAATGTCTCTAACAGTCTACGCTTTGATCGTTCCCTGGAAGACCAGTAGTAGTTTCCGATGCACATATGGAGGCTTTCCGTAATCTGTGGACTATCAGAGTGTTGATGAAACACAGAAATTGCACCGGGATTGAATACAACAGTCAACATGCGCACTTTCCTCCATGGGAGTAATGTTTCAAAGAGTTTACGCTTTGATCGTTCCCTGGAAGACCAGTAGCAGTTTCCGATGCACATGTGGAGGCATTCTGTAATCTGTGGAGTATCAGAGTGTTGATGAAACACAGAAATTGCATCCGGATTGAATACAACAGTCACCATGCGCACTTTCCTCCATGGGAGTAATTCTCAAACAGTCTATGCTTTGATCGTTCCCTGTAAGACCAGTAGTAGTTTCCGATGCACATCTGGTGGCATTCTGTAATCTGTGGACTATCAGAGTGTTGATGAAACACAGAAATTGAATCGGGAATGAATACAACAGACACCATGCGCAGTTTCCTCCATGGGAGTGATGTCTCAAACAGTCTACGCTTTGATCGTTCCCTGGAAGACCAGTAGTAGTTTCAGATGCACATCTGGGGGCTTTCTGTAATCTGTGGAGTATCAGAGTGTTGATGAAACACAGAAATTGCATCGGGATTGAATACAAGAGTCTCCATGTGCAGTTTCCTCCATGGGAGTAATGTCTCAAACAGTCTACGTTTTGATGGTTCCCTGGAAGACCAGTAGAGGTTTACGATGAACATCTGGATGCATTCTGTAATCTGTGGACTATCAGAATGTTGATGAAACACAGAAATTGCATCGGGATTGAATACAACAGTCACCATGCGCACTTTCCTCCATGGGAGTAATTCTCAAACAGTCAATGCTTTGATCGTTCCCTGTAAGACCAGTAGTAGTTTCCGATGCACATCTGGTGGCATTCTGTAATCTGTGGACTATCAGAGTGTTGATGAAACACAGAAATTGCATCGGGAATGAATACAACAGACACCATGCTCCAGTTTCCTCCATGGGAGTGATGTCTCAATTAGTCTACACTTTGATCGTTCCCTGGAAGACCAGTAGTAGTTTCAGATGCACATCTGGGGGCTTTCTGTAATCTGTGGACTATCAGAGTGTTGATGAAACACAGAAATTTTCCTCGGGATAGAATACAGCAGTCACCATGCGCACTTTCCTCCATGGGAGTAATTCTCAAACAGTCTATGCTTTGATCGTTCCCTGTAAGACCAGTAGTAGTTTCTGATGCACATCTCGAGGCATTCTGTACTCTGTGGACTATCAGAGTGTTGATGAAACACAGAAATTGCATCGGGATTTCATACAATAGTCACTATGCGCACTTTCCGCCATGGGAGTAATGTCTCAGACAGTCTACGCTTTGATCTTTCTCTGGAAGACCAGTAGTAGTTTCCGATGCACATCTGGAGGAATTCTGTAATCTGTGGAGTATCAGAGTGTTGATGAAACACAGAAATTGCATCGGGATTGAATACAAGAGTCTCCATGCGCAGTTTCCTCCATGGGAGTAATGTCTCAAACAGCCTACGTTTTGATGGTTCCCTGGAAGACCAGTAGTAGTTTCCGATGCACATCTGAAGGCATTCTGTAATCTGTGGACTATCAGAGTGTTGATGAAACACAGAAATTGCATCGGGATTATATACAATAGTCACTATGCGCACTTTCCGCCATGGGAGTAATGTCTCAGACAGTCTACGCTTTGATCTTTCCCTGGAAGACCAGTAGTAGTTTCCGATGCACATCTGGAGGCATTCTGTAATCTGTGGACTATCAGAGTGTTGATGAAACACAGAAATTGCATCGGGATTGTATACAATAGTCACTATGCGCACTTTCCGCCATGGGAGTAATGTCTCAGACAGTCTACGCTTTTATCTTTCCCTGGAAGACCAGTAGTAGTTTCCGATGCACATCTGGAGGCATTCTGTAATCTGTGGAATATCAGAGTGTTGATGAAACACAGAGATTGCATGGGGATTGAATACAACAGTCGCCATGCGCACTTTCCTCCATGGGAGTAATGTATCAAACAGTCTACGCTTTGATCGTTCCCTGGAAGACCAGTAGTAGTTTCCGATGCACATCTGGAGGCATTCTGTAATCTGTGGAGTATCAGAGTGTTGATGAAACACAGAAATTGCATCGGGATTGAATACAAGAGTCTCCATGCGCAGTTTCCTCCATGGGAGTAATGTCTCAAACAGTCTACGTTTTGATGGTTCCCTGGAAGACCAGTAGAGGTTTACGATGAACATCTGGAGGCATTCTGTAATCTGTGGACTATCAGAGTGTTGATGAAACACAGAAATTGCATCGGGATTGTATACATTAGTCACTATGCGCACTTTCCGCCATGGGAGTAATGTCTCAGACAGTCTACGCTTTGATCTTTCCCTGGAAGACCAGTAGTAGTTTCCGATGCACATCTGGAGGCACTCTGTAATCTGTGGAGTATCAGAGTGTATGATGAAACACAGAAATTGCATCGGGATTGAATACAAGAGTCACCAGGCGCATTTTTCTCCATGGGAGTAATGTCACAAACAGTCTACGTTTTGATGGTTCCCTGGAAGACCAGTAGTAGTTTCCGATGCACATCTGAAGGCATTCTGTAATCTGTGGACTATCAGAGTGTTGATGAAACACAGAAATTGCATTGGGATTGAATACAACAGTCACTATGCGCAGTTTCCTCCATGGGAGTAATGTCTCAAACAGTCTACGTTTTGATGGTTCCCTGGAAGACCAGTAGAGGTTTACGATGATCATCTGGAGACATTCTGTAATCTGTGGACTATCAGAGTGTTGATGAAACACAGAAATTGCATCGGGATTGTATACAATAGTCACTATGCGCACTTTCCGCCATGGGAGTAATGTCTCAGACAGTCTACGTTTTGATCTTTCCCTGGAAGACCAGTAGTAGTTTCCGATGCACATCTGGAGGCATCCTGTAATCTGTGGAGTATCAGAGTGTTGATAAAACACAGAAATTGCATCGGGATTGAATACAAGAGTCTCCATGCGCAGTTTCCTCCATGGGAGTAATGTCTCAAACAGTCTACGATTTGATGGTTCCCTGGAAGACCAGTAGTAGTTTCCGATGCACATCTGAAGGCATTCTGTAATCTGTGGACTATCAGAGTGTTGATGAAACACAGAAATTGCATCGGGATTGTATACATTAGTCACTATGCGCACTTTCCGCCATGGGAGTAATGTCTCAGACAGTCTACGCTTTGATCTTTCCCTGGAAGACCTGTAGTAGTTTCCGATGCACATCTGGAGGCATTCTGTAATTTGTGGACTATCAGAGTGTATGATGAAACACAGAAATTGAATCGGGATTGAATACAACAGTCACCAGGCGCATTTTTCTCCATGGGAGTAATGTCTCAAACAGTCTACGCTTTGATCGTTCCCTGGAAGACCACTAGTAGTTTCTGATGCACATCTGGTGGCATTCTGTAATGTGAAGACTATCAGAGTGTTGATGAAACACAGTAATTCAATCGGGATTAAATACAACAGTCACCATGCGCACTTTCCTCCATGGGAGTAATGTCTCTAACAGTCTACGCTTTGCTCGTTCCCTGGAAGACCAGTAGTAGTTTCCGATGCACATCTGCAGGCTTTCTGTTCTCTGTGGACTATCAGAGTGTTGATGAAACACAGAAATTGCATCGGGATTGAATACAACTGTCACCATGCGCACTTTCCTCCATGGGAGTAATGTCTCAAACAGTCAACGCTTTGATCGTTCCCTAGAAGACCAGTAGTAGTTTGTGATGCATATCTGAAGGCATTCTGTAATCTGTGGACTATCAGAGTGTTGATGAAACACAGAAATTGCATCGGGATTGAATACAATAGTCACCATGCGCACTTTCCGCCATGGGAGTAATGTCTCCAACAGTCTACGCTTTGATCGTTCCCTGGAAGACCAGTAGTAGTTTCCGATTCACATCTGGAGGCATTCTGTAATCTGTGGACTATCAGAGTGTTGATGAAACACAGAAATTGCATTGGGATTGAATACAACAGTCACCATGCGCACTATCCTCCATGCGAGTAATATCTAAAACAGCCTACGCTTTGATCGTTCCCTGGAAGACCTGTAGTAGTTATTGATGCATATCTGAAGAAATTCTGTAATCTGTGGACTACCAGACTGTTGATTAAACACAGAAATTGCATCGGGATTGAATACAACAGTCACCATGCGCACTTTACTAAATGGGAATAATGTCTCTAACAGTCTACGCTTTGATCGTTCCCTGGAAGACCAATAGTAGTTTCCGATGCACATCTGGAGGCATTCTGTAGCCTGTGGACTATCAGAGTGTTGATGAAACACAGAAATTGCGTCGGGATTGAATACAACAGTCACCATGCGCACTTTCCTCCACGGGAGTACTGTCCCAAACACTCTACGCTTTGATCGTTCCCTGGAAGACCAGTAGTAGTTTCCGATGCACATCTGGTGGCATTCTGTAATGTGTAGACTATCAGAGTGTTGATGAAACACAGTAATTCCTTCGGGATTGAATACAACAGTCACCATGCGCACTTCCCTCCATGGGAGTAATGTCTCTAACAGTCTACGCTTTGATCGTTCCCTAGAAGACCAGTAGTAGTTTCCGATGCACATCTAGAGGCTTTCTGTTCTCTGTGGACTATCAGAGTGTTGATGAAACACAGAAATTGCATCGGGATTGAATACAACAGTCACCATGCGCACTTTCCTCCATGGGAGTAATTCTCAAACAGTCTATGCTTTGATCGTTCCCTGTAAGAACCAGTAGTAGTTTCCGATGCACATCTCGAGGCATTCTGTACTCTGTGGACTATCAGAGTGTTGATGAAACAGAGAAATTGCATCGGAATTGAATACAACAGTCACCATGCGCACATTCCTCCGTGGGAGTAAAGTCTCAAACAGTCAACGCTTTGATCGTTCCCTGGAAGACCAGTAGTAGTTTCCGATGAACATCTGGAGGCATTCTGTAATCTGTGGACTATCAGAGTGTTGATGAAACACAGAAATTGCATCGGGATTGAATACAACAGTCTCCAAGCGCAGTTTCCTCCATGGAAGTAATGTCTCAAACAGTCTACGATTTGATCGTTCCCTGGAAGACCAGTAGTAGTTTCCGATGCACATCTGGGGGCTTTCTGTAATCTGTGGACCATCAGAGTGTTGATGAAACACAGAAATTGCATCGGGAATGAATACAACAGACACCATGCTCCAGTTTCCTCCATGGGAGTGATGTCTCAATTAGTCTACACTTTGATCGTTCCCTGGAAGACCAGTAGTAGTTTCAGATGCACATCTGGGGGCTTTCTGTAATCTGTGGACTATCAGAGTGTTGATGAAACACAGAAATTTTCCTCGGGATAGAATACAGCAGTCACCATGCGCACTTTCCTCCATGGGAGTAATTCTCAAACAGTCTATGCTTTGATCGTTCCCTGTAAGACCAGTAGTAGTTTCTGATGCACATCTCGAGGCATTCTGTACTCTGTGGACTATCAGAGTGTTGATGAAACACAGAAATTGCATCGGGATTTCATACAATAGTCACTATGCGCACTTTCCGCCATGGGAGTAATGTCTCAGACAGTCTACGCTTTGATCTTTCCCTGGAAGACCAGTAGTAGTTTCCGATGCACATCTGGAGGCATTCTGTAATCTGTGGACTATCAGAGTGTTGATGAAACACAGAAATTGCATCGGGATTGAATACAAGAGTCTCCATGCGCAGTTTCCTCCATGGGAGTAATGTCTCAAACAGCCTACGTTTTGATGGTTCCCTGGAAGACCAGTAGTAGTTTCCGATGCACATCTGAAGGCATTCTGTAATCTGTGGACTATCAGAGTGTTGATGAAACACAGAAATTGCATCGGGATTGTATACAATAGTCACTATGCGCACTTTCCGCCATGGGAGTAATGTCTCAGACAGTCTACGCTTTGATCTTTCCCTGGAAGACCAGTAGTAGTTTCCGATGCACATCTGGAGGCATTCTGTAATCTGTGGACTATCAGAGTGTTGATGAAACACAGAAATTGCATCGGGATTGTATACAATAGTCACTATGCGCACTTTCCGCCATGGGAGTAATGTCTCAGACAGTCTACGCTTTTATCTTTCCCTGGAAGACCAGTAGTAGTTTCCGATGCACATCTGGAGGCATTCTGTAATCTGTGGAATATCAGAGTGTTGATGAAACACAGAGATTGCATGGGGATTGAATACAACAGTCGCCATGCGCACTTTTCTCCATGGGAGTAATGTATCAAACAGTCTACGCTTTGATCGTTCCCTGGAAGACCAGTAGTAGTTTCCGATGCACATCTGGAGGCATTCTGTAATCTGTGGAGTATCAGAGTGTTGATGAAACACAGAAATTGCATCGGGATTGAATACAAGAGTCTCCATGCGCAGTTTCCTCCATGGGAGTAATGTCTCAAACAGTCTACGTTTTGATGGTTCCCTGGAAGACCAGTAGAGGTTTACGATGAACATCTGGAGGCATTCTGTAATCTGTGGACTATCAGAGTGTTGATGAAACACAGAAATTGCATCGGGATTGTATACATTAGTCACTATGCGCACTTTCCGCCATGGGAGTAATGTCTCAGACAGTCTACGCTTTGATCTTTCCCTGGAAGACCAGTAGTAGTTTCCGATGCACATCTGGAGGCACTCTGTAATCTGTGGAGTATCAGAGTGTATGATGAAACACTGAAATTGCATCGGGATTGAATACAAGAGTCACCAGGCGCATTTTTCTCCATGGGAGTAATGTCACAAACAGTCTACGTTTTGATGGTTCCCTGGAAGACCAGTAGTAGTTTCCGATGCACATCTGAAGGCATTCTGTAATCTGTGGACTATCAGAGTGTTGATGAAACACAGAAATTGCATTGGGATTGAATACAACAGTCACTATGCGCAGTTTCCTCCATGGGAGTAATGTCTCAAACAGTCTACGTTTTGATGGTTCCCTGGAAGACCAGTAGAGGTTTACGATGAACATCTGGAGACATTCTGTAATCTGTGGACTATCAGAGTGTTGATGAAACACAGAAATTGCATCGGGATTGTATACAATAGTCACTATGCGCACTTTCCGCCATGGGAGTAATGTCTCAGACAGTCTACGTTTTGATCTTTCCCTGGAAGACCAGTAGTAGTTTCCGATGCACATCTGGAGGCATCCTGTAATCTGTGGAGTATCAGAGTGTTGATAAAACACAGAAATTGCATCGGGATTGAATACAAGAGTCTCCATGCGCAGTTTCCTCCATGGGAGTAATGTCTCAAACAGTCTACGATTTGATGGTTCCCTGGAAGACCAGTAGTAGTTTCCGATGCACATCTGAAGGCATTCTGTAATCTGTGGACTATCAGAGTGTTGATGAAACACAGAAATTGCATCGGGATTGTATACATTAGTCACTATGCGCACTTTCCGCCATGGGAGTAATGTCTCAGACGGTCTACGCTTTGATCTTTCCCTGGAAGACCAGTAGTAGTTTCCGATGCATATCTGGAGGCATTCTGTAATTTGTGGACTATCAGAGTGTATGATGAAACACAGAAATTGCATCGGGATTGAATACAACAGTCACCAGGCGCATTTTTCTCCATGGGAGTAATGTCTCAAACAGTCTACGCTTTGATCGTTCCCTGGAAGACCACTAGTAGTTTCTGATGCACATCTGGTGGCATTCTGTAATGTGAAGACTATCAGAGTGTTGATGAAACACAGTAATTCAATCGGGATTAAATACAACAGTCACCATGCGCACCTTCCTCCATGGGAGTAATGTCTCTAACAGTCTACGCTTTGCTCGTTCCCTGGAAGACCAGTAGTAGTTTCCGATGCACATCTGCAGGCTTTCTGTTCTCTGTGGACTATCAGAGTGTTGAAGAAACACAGAAATTGCATCGGGATTGAATACAACTGTCACCATGCGCACTTTCCTCCATGGGAGTAATGTCTCAAACATTCAACGCTTTGATCGTTCCCTAGAAGACCAGTAGTAGTTTGTGATGCACATCTGAAGGCATTCTGTAATCTGTGGACTATCAGAGTGTTGATGAAACACAGAAATTGCATCGGGATTGAATACAATAGTCACCATGCGCACTTTCCGCCATGGGAGTAATGTCTCCAACAGTCTACGCTTTGATCGTTCCCTGGAAGACCAGTAGTAGTTCCCGATTCACATCTGGAGGCATTCTGTAATCTGTGGACTATCAGAGTGTTGATGAAACACAGAAATTGCATTGGGATTGAATACAACAGTCACCATGCGCACTATCCTCCATGCGAGTAATATCTAAAACAGCCTACGCTTTGATCGTTCCCTGGAAGACCTGTAGTAGTTATTGATGCATATCTGAAGAAATTCTGTAATCTGTGGACTATCAGAGTGTTGATGAAACACAGTAATTGCATCGGAATTGAATACAACAGTCACCATGCGCACTTTCCTCCATGGGAGTAATGTTTCTAACAGTCTACGCTTTGTTCGTTCCCTGGAAGATCAGTAGTAGTTTTCGATGCACATCTGGAGGCTTTCTGTACTCTGTGGACTATCAGAGTGTTGATGAAACACAGAAATTGCATCTTGATTGAATACAACAGTCTCCATGCGCAGTTTCCTCCATGGGAGTAATGTCTCAAACAGTCTACGCTTTGATCGTTCGCTGGTAGACCAGTAGTAGTTTCAATTGCATATCTGGAGGCATTCTGTAATCTGTGGACTACCAGAGTGTTGATTAAACACAGAAATTGCATCGGGATTGAATACAACAGTCACCATGCGCACTTTACTAAATGGGAATAATGTCTCTAACAGTCTACGCTTTGATCGTTCCCTGGAAGACCAGTAGTAGTTTCCGATGCACATATGGAGGCTTTCCGTAATCTGTGGACTATCAGAGTGTTGATGAAACACAGAAATTGCATCGTGATTGAATACAACAGTCAACATGCGCACTTTCCTCCATGGGAGTAATGTTTCAAAGAGTTTACGCTTTTGATCGTTCCCTGGAAGACCAGTAGCAGTTTCCGATGCACATGTGGAGGCATTCTGTAATCTGTGGACTATAAGAGTGTTGATGAAACACAGAAATTGCATCGGGAATGAATACAACAGACACCATGCGCAGTTTCCTCCATGGGAGTGATGTCTCAAACAGTCTACGCTTTGATCGTTCCCTGGAAGACCAGTAGTAGTTTCAGATGCACGTCTTTGGGCTTTCTGTAATCTGTGGACTATCAGAGTGTGGATGAAACACAGAAATTTTCCTCGGGATAGAATACAGCAGTCACCATGCGCACTTTCCTCCATGGGAGTAATTCTCAAACAGTCTATGCTTTGATCGTTCCCTGTAAGACCAGTAGTAGTTTCCGATGCACATCTCGAGGCATTCCGTACTCTGTGGACTATCAGAGTGTTGATGAAACACAGAAATTGCATCGGGATTGAATACAACAGTCACCATGCGCACTTTCCGCCATGGGAGTAATGTCTCAGACAGTCTACGCTTTGATCTTTCCCTGGAAGAGCAGTAGTAGTTTCCGATGCACATCTGGAGGCATTCTGTAATCTGTGGAGTATCAGAGTGTTGATAAAACACAGAAATTGCATCGGGATTGAATACAAGAGTCTCCATGCGCAGTTTCCTCCATGGGAGTAATGTCTCAAACAGTCTACGTTTTGATGGTTCCCTGGAAGACCAGTAGTAGTTTCCGATGCACATCTGAAGGCATTCTGTAATCTGTGGACTATCAGAGTGTTGATGAAACACAGAAATTGCATCGGGATTGTATACAATAATCACTATGCGCACTTTCCGCCATGGGAGTAATGTCTCAGACAGTCTACGCTTTGATCTTTCCCTGGAAGACCACTAGTAGTTTCTGATGCACATCTGGTGGCATTCTGTAATGTGCAGACTATCAGAGTGTTGATGAAACACAGTAATTCAATCGGGATTAAATACAACAGTCACCATGCGCACTTTCCTCCATGGGAGTAATGTCTCTAACAGTCTACGCTTTGCTCGTTCCCTGGAAGACCAGTAGTAGTTTCCGATGCACATCTGGAGGCTTTCTGTTCTCTGTGGACTATCAGAGTGTTGATGAAACACAGAAATTGCATCGGGATTGTATACAATAATCACTATGCGCACTTTCCGCCATGGGAGTAATGTCTCAGACAGTCTACGCTTTGATCGTTCCCTGGAAGACCAGTAGTAGTTTCCGATGCACATATGGAGGCTTTCTGTACTCTGTGGACTATCAGAGTGTTGATGAAACACAGAAATTGCATCGGGATTGAATACAACAGTCAACATGCGCACTTTCCTCCATGGGAGTAATGTTTCAAAGAGTTTACGCTTTGATCGTTCCCTGGAAGACCAGTAGCACTTTCCGATGCACATGTGGAGGCATTCTGTAATCTGTGGAGTATCAGAGTGTTGATGAAACACAGAAATTGCATCGGGATTGAATACAACAGTCACCATGCGCACTTTCCTCCATGGGAGTAATTCTCAAACAGTCTATGCTTTGATCGTTCCCTGTAAGACCAGTAGTAGTTTCCGATGCACATCTGGTGGCATTCTGTAATCTGTGGACTATCAGAGTGTTGATGAAACACAGAAATTGCATCGGGAATGAATACAACAGACACCATGCGCAGTTTCCTCCATGGGAGTGATGTCTCAAACCGTCTACGCTTTGATCGTTCCCTGGAAGACCAGTAGTAGTTTCAGATGCACATCTGGGGGCTTTCTGTAATCTGTGGAGTATCAGAGTGTTGATGAAACACAGAAATTGCATCGGGATTGAATACAAGAGTCTCCATGTGCAGTTTCCTCCATGGGAGTAATGTCTCAAACAGTCTACGTTTTGATGGTTCCCTGGAAGACCAGTAGAGGTTTACGATGAACATCTGGAGGCATTCTGTAATCTGTGGACTATCAGAATGTTGATGAAACACAGAAATTGCATCGGGATTGAATACAACAGTCACCATGCGCACTTTCCTCCATGGGAGTAATTCTCAAACAGTCTACGCTTTGACCGTTCCCTGTAAGACCAGTAGTAGAGTCCGATGCACATCTGGAGGCATTCTGTTGATTATTAGAGTGTTGATGAAACACAGAAATTGCATCGGGATTGAATACAATAATCACTATGCGCACTTTCCGCCATGGGAGTAATGTCTCAGACAGTCTACGCTTTGATCGATCCCTGGAAGACCAGTAGTAGTTTCCGATGCACATCTGGAGGCATTCTGTTCTCTGTGGACTATCAGAGTGTTGATGAAACACAGAAATTGCATCGGGATTGTATACAATAATCACTATGCGCACTTTCCGCCATGGGAGTAATGTCTCAGACAGTCTACGCTTTGATCGTTCCCTGGAAGACCAGTAGTAGTTTCCGATGCACATATGGAGGCTTTCCGTAATCTGTGGACTATCAGAGTGTTGATGAAACACAGAAATTGCATCGGGATTGAATACAACAGTCAACATGCGCACTTTCCTCCATGGGAGTAATGTTTCAAAGAGTTTACGCTTTGATCGTTCCCTGGAAGACCAGTAGCACTTTCCGATGCACATGTGGAGGCATTCTGTAATCTGTGGAGTATCAGAGTGTTGATGAAACACAGAAATTGCATCGGGATTGAATACAACAGTCACCATGCGCACTTTCCTCCATGGGAGTAATTCTCAAACAGTCTATGCTTTGATCGTTCCCTGTAAGACCAGTAGTAGTTTCCGATGCACATCTGGTGGCATTCTGTAATCTGTGGACTATCAGAGTGTTGATGAAACACAGAAATTGCATCGGGAATGAATACAACAGACACCATGCGCAGTTTCCTCCATGGGAGTGATGTCTCAAACAGTCTACGCTTTGATCGTTCCCTGGAAGACCAGTAGTAGTTTCAGATGCACATCTGGGGGCTTTCTGTAATCTGTGGAGTATCAGAGTTTTGATGAAACACAGAAATTGCATCGGGATTGAATACAAGAGTCTCCATGTGCAGTTTCCTCCATGGGAGTAATGTCTCAAACAGTCTACGTTTTGATGGTTCCCTGGAAGACCAGTAGAGGTTTACGATGAACATCTGGAGGCATTCTGTAATCTGTGGACTATCAGAATGTTGATGAAACACAGAAATTGCATCGGGATTGAATACAACAGTCACCATGCGCACTTTCCTCCATGGGAGTAATTCTCAAACAGTCTACGCTTTGATCGTTCCCTGGAAAACCAGTAGTAGTTTCAGATGCACATCTGGGGGCTTTCTGTAATCCGTGGACTATCAGAGTGTTGATGAAACACAGAAATTGCCTCGGGATAGAATACAGCAGTCACCATGCGCACTTTCCTCCATGGGAGTAATTCTCAAACAGTCTATGCTTTGATCGTTCCCTGTAAGACCAGTAGTAGTTTCCGATGCACATCTCGAGGCATTCTGTACTCTGTGGACTATCAGAGTGTTGACGAAACACAGTAATTGCATCGGGATTGAATACAACAGTCACCATGTTCACTTTCCTCCATGGGAGTAATTCTCAAACCGTCTATTCTTTGACCGTTCCCTGTAAGACCAGTAGTAGAGTCCGATGCACATCTGGAGGCATTCTGTTGATTATTAGAGTGTTGATGAAACACAGAAATTGCATCGGGATTGAATACAATAATCACTATGCGCACTTTCCGACATGGGAGTAATGTCTCAGACAGTCTACGCTTTGATCTTTCCTTGGAAGACCAGTAGTAGTTTCCGATGCACACCTGGAGGCATTCTGTAATTTGTGGACTATCAGAGTGTTGATGAAACACAGAAATTGCATCGGGATTGAATACAACAGTCACCAGGCGCACTTTCCTCCATAGGAGTCTACGATTTGATCGTTCCCTGGAAGACCACTAGTAGTTTCTGATGCACATCTGGTGGCATGCTGTAATGTGTAGACTATCAGAGTGTTGATGAAGCACAGTAATTCCATCGGGATTAAATACAACAGTCACCATGCGCACTTTCCTCCATGGGAGTAATGTCTCTAACAGTCTACGCTTTGATCGTTCCCTGGAAGAACAGTAGTAGTTTCCGATGCACATCTGGAGGCTTTCTGTTCTCTGTGGACTATCAGAGTGTTGATGAAACACAGAAATTGCATCGGGATTGAATACAACAGTCTCCATGCGCAGTTTCCGCCATGGGAGTAATGTCTCCAACAGTCTACGCTTTGATCGTTCCCTGGAAGATCAGTAGTAGCTTCCGATTCACATCTGGAGGCATTCTGTAATCTGTGGACTATCAGAGTGTTGATGAAACACAGAAAATGCATCGGGATTGAATACAACAGTCACCATGCGCACTATCCTCCATGCGATTAATATCTAAAACAGCCTACGCTTTGATCGTTCCCTGGAAGACCAGTAGTAGTTATTGATGCACATCTGAAGAAATTCTGTAATCTGTGGACTATCAGAGTGTTGATGAAACACAGTAATTGCATCGGGATTGAATACAACAGTCACCATGCGCACTTTCCTCCATGGGAGTAATGTCTCTAACAGTCTACGATTTGATCGTTCCCTGGAAGACCAGTAGTAGTTTCCGATGCACATCTGGAGGCTTTCTGTACTCTGTGGACTATCAGAGTGTTGATGAAACACAGAAATTGCATCGGGATTGAATACAACAGTCTCCATGCGCAGTTTCCTTCATGGTAGTAATGTCTCAAACAGTCTACGCTTTGATGGTTCCCTGGTAGACCAGTAGTAGTTTCAATTGCACATCTGGAGGCATTCTGTAATCTGTGGACTACCAGAGTGTTGATGAAACACAGAAATTGCATCGGGATTGAATACAACAGTCACCATGCGCACTTTACTCCATGGGAGTAATTTCTCTAACAGTCTACGCTTTGATCGTTCCCTGGAAGAGAAGTAGTAGTTTCCGATGCACATCTGGAGGCATTCTGTAATCTGTGGAATATCAGAGTGTTGATGAAACACAGAAATTGCATCGGGATTGAGTACAACAGTCACCATGCGCACTTGCCTCCATGGGAGTAATGTATCAAACAGTCTACGCTTTGATCGTTCCCTGGAAGACCAGTAGTAGTTTCCGATGCACTTCTGGAGGCATTCTGTAATCTGTGGAGTATCAGAGTGTTGATGAAACACAGAAATTGCATCGGGATTGAATACAACAGTCACCATGCGCACTTTCCTCCATGGGAGTAATTCTCAAACAGTCTATGCTTTGATCGTTACCTGTCAGACCACTAGTAGTTTCTGATGCACATCTGGTGGCATGCTGTAATGTGTAGACTATCAGAGTGTTGATGAAACACAGTAATTCCATCGGGATTAAATACAACAGTCACCATGCGCACATTCCTCCATAAAAGTAATGTCTCAACAGTCTACGGTTTGATCGTTCCCTGGAAGACCAGTAGCAGTTTCCGATGCACATCTGGAGTCATTCTGTAATCTGTGGAATATCAGAGTGTTGATGAAACACAGAAATTGCATCGGGATTGAATACAACAGACACCATGCGCACTTGCCTCCATGGGAGTAATGTAACAAAGAGTCTACTCTTTGATCGTTCCCTGGAAGACCAGTAGTAGTTTCCGATGCACTTCTGGAGGCATTCTGTACTCTGTGGACTATCAGAGTGTTGATGAAACACAGAAATTGCATCGGGATTGAATACAACAGTCACCATGCGCACTTTCCTCCATGGGAGTAATGTATCAAGAGTCTACGCTTTGATCGTTCCCTGGAAGACCAGTAGTAGTTTCTGATGCACATCTGGAGGCTTTCTGTACTCTGTGGACTATCCGAGTGTTGATGAAACACAGTAATTGCATAGGGATTGAATACAACAGTGACCATGCGCACTTTCCTCCGTGGGAGTAATGCTCAAACAGTCTATTCTTCGATCGTTCCCTGTAAGACCAGTAGTAGTTTCCGATGCACATCTGGAGGCATTCTGTTGACTATTAGAGTGTTGATGAAACACAGAAATTGCATCGGGATTGTATACAATAGTCACTATGCGCATTTTCCGCCATGGGAGCAATGTCTCAGACAGTCTACGCTTTGATCTTTCCCTGGAAGACCAGTAGTAGTTTCCGATGCACATCTGGAGGCATTCTGTAATTTGTGGAATATCAGAGTGTTGATGAAACACAGATATTGCATCGGGATTGAATACAACAGTCACCAGGCGCACTTTCCTCCATGGGAGTAATGTCTCAAACAGTCTACGCTTTGATCGTTCCCTGGAAGACCACTAGTAGTTTCTGATGCACATCTGGTGGCATTATGTAATGTGTAGACTATCAGAGTGTTGATGAAACACAGTAATTCCATCGGGATTAAATACAACAGTCACCATGCGCACTTTCCTCCATGGGAGTAATGTCTCTAACAGTCTACGTTTGATCGTTCCCTGGAAGACCAGTAGTAGTTTCCGATGCACATCTGGAGGCTTTCTGTTCTTTGTGGACTATCAGAGTGTTGATGAAACACAGAAATTGCATCGGGATTGAATACAACAGTCACCATGCGCACTTTCCTCCATGGGAGTAATGTCTCAAACAGTCAACGCTTTGATCGTTCCCTGGAAGACCAGTAGTAGTTTCCGATGCACATCTGAAGGCATTCTGTAATCTGTGGACTATCAGAGTGTTGATGAAACACAGAAATTGCATCGGGATTGAATACAATAGTCACCATGCGCACTTTCCGCCATGGGAGTTATGTCTCCAACAGCCTACGCTTTGATCGTTCCCTGGAAGACCAGTAGTAGTTATTGATGCACATCTGAAGAAATTCTGTAATCTGTGGACTATCAGAGTGTTGATGAAACACAGTAATTGCATCGGGATTGAATACAACAGTCTCCATGCGCAGTTTCCTCCATGGGAGTAATGTCTCAAACAGTCTACGCTTTGATCGTTCCCTGGAAGACCACTAGTAGTTTCTGATGCACATCTGGAGGCTTTCTGTACTCTGTGGACTATCAGAGTGTTGATGAAACACAGAAATTGCATCGGGATTGAATACAACAGTCTCCATGCGCAGTTTCCTCCATGGGAGTAATGTCTCAAACGGTCTACGCTTTGATCATCCCCTGGTAGACCAGTAGTAGTTTCAATTGCACATCTGGAGGCATTCTGTAATCTGTGGACTACCAGAGTGTTGATGAAACACAGAAATTGCATGTGGATTGAATACAACAGTCACCATGCGCACTTTTCTCCATGGGAGTAATGTCTGTAACAGTCTACGCTTTGATCGTTCCCTGGAAGACCAGTAGTAGTTTCCCATGCACATATGGAGGGTTTCCGTAATCTGTGGACTATCATAGTGTTGATGAAACACAGAAATTGCATCGGGATTGAATACAAAAATCACCATGGGCACTTTCCTCCACGGGAGTAATGTTTCAAAGAGTTTACGCTTTGATCGTTCCCTGGAAGACCAGTAGCAGTTTCCGATGCACATGTGGAGGCTTTCTGTTCTTTGTGGACTATCAGAGTGTTGATGAAACACAGAAATTGCATCGGGATTGAATACAACAGTCACCATGCGCACTTTCCTCCATGGGAGTAATGTCTCAAACAGTCAACGCTTTGATCGTTCCCTGGAAGACCAGTAGTAGTTTCCGATGCACATCTGAAGGCATTCTGTAATCTGTGGACTATCAGAGTGTTGATGAAACACAGAAATTGCATCGGGATTGAATACAATAGTCACCATGCGCACTTTCCACCATGGGAGTTATGTCTCCCACAGTCTACGCTTTGATCGTTCCCTGGAAGACTAATAGTAGTTTCCGGTGCACATCTGGACGCATTCTGTAATCTGTGGACTATCAGAGTGTTGATGAAACACAGAAACTGCATCGGGATTGAATACAACAGTCACCATGCGCACTATCCTCCATGCGAGTAATATCTAAAACAGCCTACGATTTGATCGTTCCCTGGAAGACCAGTAGCAGTTATTGATGCACATCTGAAGAAATTCTGTAATCTGTGGAGTATCAGAGTGTTGATGAAACACAGTAATTGCATCGGGATTGAATACAACAATCACCATGCGCACTTTCCTCCATGGGAGTAATGTTTCAAAGAGTTTACGCTTTGATCGTTCCCTGGTAAACCAGTAGCAGTTTCCGATGCACATGTGGAGGCATTCTGTAATCTGTGGAGTATCAGAGTGTTGATGAAACACAGAAATTGCATCGGGATTGAATACAACAGTCACCATGCGCACATTCCTCCATAAAAGTAATGTCTCAAGAGTCTACGCTTTGATCGTTCCCTGGAAGACCAGTAGTAGTTTCAATTGCACATCTGGAGGCATTCTGTAATCTGTGGACTACCAGAGTGTTGATGAAACACAGAAATTGCATCGGGATTGAATACAACAGTCACCATGCGCACTTTTCTCCATGGGAGTAATGTCTCTAACAGTCTAGGCTTTGATCGTTCCCTGGAAGACCAGTAGTAGTTTCCGATGCACATATGGAGTGTTTCCGTAATCTGTGGAATATCAGAGTGTTGATGAAACACAGAAATTGCAACGGGATTGAATACAACAGTCACCATGCGCACATTCCTCCATGGGAGTAATGTATCAAACAGTCTACGCTTTGATCGTTCCCTGGAAGACCAGTAATAGTTTCCGATGCACATCTGGAGGCATTCTGTAATCTGTGGAGTATCAGAGTGTTGATGAAACACTGAAATTGCATCGGGATTGAATACAACAGTCACCATGCGCACTTTCCTATATGGGAGTAATGTCTCAAACAGTCTACGTTTTGATCGTTCCCTGGAAGTCCAGTAGTAGTTTCCGATGCACATGTGTAGGCTTTTCGTAATCTGTGGACTATCAGAGTGTTGATGAAACACAGAAATTGCATCGGGATTGAATACAACAGTCACCATGCGCACTTTCCTCCATGGGAGTAATGTTTCAAATAGTTTACGCTTTGATCGTTCCCTGGAAGACCAGTAGCAGTTTCAGATGCACATGTGGAGGCATTCTGTAATCTGTGGAGGATCAGAGTGTTGATGAAACACAGAAATCGCAACGGGATTGAATACAACAATCACCATGCGCACTTTCCTCCATGGGAGTTATGTCTCCCACAGTCTACGCTTTGATCGTTCCCTGGAAGACCAGTAGTGGTTTCCGGTGCACATCTGGACGCATTCTGTAATCTGTGGACTATCAGAGTGTTGAAGAAACACAGAAACTGCATCGGGATTGAATACAACAGTCACCGTGCGCACTATCCTCCATGCAATTTATATCTAAAACAGCCTACGCTTTGATCGTTCCCTGGAAGACCAGTAGTAGTTATTGATGCACATCTGAAGAAATTCTGTAATCTGTGGACTATCAGAGTGTTGATGAAACACAGTAATTGCATCGGGATTGAATACAACAGTCACCATGCGCACTTTCCTCCATGGGAGTAATGTCTCTAACAGTCTACGATTTGATCGTTCCCTGGAAGACCAGTAGTAGTTTCCGATGCACATCTGGAGGCTTTCTGTTCTCTGTGGACTATCAGATTGTTGATGAAACACAGAAATTGCATCGGGATTGAATACAACAGTCTCCATGCGCAGTTTCCGCCATGGGAGTAATGTCTCCAACAGTCTACGCTTTGATCGTTCCCTGGAAGACCAGTAGTAGCTTCCGATGCACATCTGGAGGCATTCTGTAATCTGTGGACTATCAGAGTGTTGATGAAACACAGAACCTGCATCGGGATTGAATACAACAGTCACCATGCGCACTATCCTCCATGCGATTAATATCTAAAACAGCCTACGCTTTGATCGTTCCCTGGAAGACCAGTAGTAGTTATTGATGCACATCTGAAGAAATTCTGTAATCTGTGGACTATCAGAGTGTTGATGAAACACAGTAATTGCATCGGGATTGAATACAACAGTCACCATGCGCACTTTCCTCCATGGGAGTAATGTCTCTAACAGTCTACGATTTGATCGTTCCCTGGAAGACCAGTAGTAGTTTCCGATGCACATCTGGAGGCTTTCTGTACTCTGTGGACTATCAGATTGTTGATGAAACACAGAAATTGCATCGGGATTGAATACAACAGTCTCCATGCGCAGTTTCCTTCATGGTAGTAATGTCTCAAACAGTCTACGCTTTGATCGTTCCCTGGAAGACCAGTAGTAGTTTCAATTGCACATCTGGAGGCATTCTGTAATCTGTGGAATATCAGAGTGTTGATGAAACACAGAAATTGCATAGGGATTGAATACAACAGTCAGCATGCGCACTTGCCTCCATGGGAGTAATGTAACAAACAGTCTACGCTTTGATCGTTCCCCGGAAGACCAGTAGTAGTTTCCGATGCACTTCTGGAGGCATTCTGTAATCTGTGGAGTATCAGAGTGTTGATGAAACACAGAAATTGCATCGGGATTGAATACAACAGTCACCATGCGCAGTTTCCTCCATGGGAGTGATGTCTCAAACAGTCTACGCTTTGATCGTTCCCTGGAAGACCAGTAGTAGTTTCAGATGCACATCTGGGGGCTTTCTGTAATCTGTGGACTATCAGAGTGTTGATGAAACGCAGAAATTGCCTCGGGATAGAATACAGCAGTCACCATGCGCACTTTCCTCCATGGGAGTAATTCTCAAACAGTCTATGTTTTGATCGTTCCCTGTACGACCAGTAGTAGTTTCCGATGCACATCTCGAGGCATTCTGTACTCTGTGGACTATCAGAGTGTTGATGAAACACAGAAATTGCATCGGGATTGAATACAACAGTCACCATGCGCCCTTTCCTCCATGGGAGTAATGTATCAAGAGTCTACGCTTTGATCGTTCCCTGGAAGACCAGTAGTAGTTTCTGATGCACATCTGGAGGCTTTCTGTACTCTGTGGACTATCAGAGTGTTGATGAAACACAGTAATTGCATCGGGATTGAATACAACAGTGACCATGCGCACTTTCCTCCGTGGGAGTAATGCTCAAACAGTCTATTCTTCGATCGTTCCCTGTAAGACCAGTAGTAGTTTCCGATGCACATCTGGAGGCATTCTGTTGACTATTAGAGTGTTGATGAAACACAGAAATTGCATCGGGATTGTATACAATAGTCACTATGCGCATTTTCCGCCATGGGAGCAATGTCTCAGACAGTCTACGCTTTGATCTTTCCCTGGAAGACCAGTAGTAGTTTCCGATGCACATCTGGAGGCATTCTGTAATTTGTGGACTATTAGAGTGTTGATGAAACACAGATATTGCATCGGGATTGAATACAACAGTCACCAGGCGCACTTTCCTCCATGGGAGTAATGTCTCAAACAGTCTACGCTTTGATCGTTCCCTGGAAGACCACTAGTAGTTTCTGATGCACATCTGGTGGCATTATGTAATGTGTAGACTATCAGAGTGTTGATGAAACACAGTAATTCCATCGGGATTAAATACAACAGTCACCATGCGCACTTTCCTCCATGGGAGTAATGTCTCTAACAGTCTACGTTTGATCGTTCCCTGGAAGACCAGTAGTAGTTTCCGATGCACATCTGGAGGCTTTCTGTTCTTTGTGGACTATCAGAGTGTTGATGAAACACAGAAATTGCATCGGGATTGAATACAACAGTCACCATGCGCACTTTCCTCCATGGGAGTAATGTGTCAAACAGTCAACGCTTTGATCGTTCCCTGGAAGACCAGTAGTAGTTTCCGATGCACATCTGAAGGCATTCTGTAATCTGTGGACTATCAGAGTGTTGATGAAACACAGAAATTGCATCGGGATTGAATACAATAGTCACAATGCGCACTTTCCGCCATGGGAGTTATGTCTCCAACAGCCTACGCTTTGATCGTTCCCTGGAAGACCAGTAGCAGTTTCCGATGCACATGTGGAGGCATTCTGTAATCTGTGGAGTATCAGAGTGTTGATGAAACACAGAAATTGCAACGGGATTGAATACAACAGTCACCATGCGCACTTTCCTCCATGGGAATAATGTATCAAACAGTCTACGCTTTGATCGTTCCCTGGAAGACCAGTAGTAGTTTCCGATGCACATCTGGAGGCATTCTGTTGACTATTAGAGTGTTGATGAAACACAGAAATTGCATCGTGATTGTATACAATAGTCACTATGCGCATTTTCCGCCATGGGAGCAATGTCTCAGACAGTCTACGCTTTGATCTTTCCCTGGAAGACCAGTAGTAGTTTCCGATGCACATCTGGAGGCATTCTGTAATTTGTGGACTATTAGAGAGTTGATGAAACACAGATATTGCATCGGGATTGAATACAACAGTCACCAGGCGCACTTTCCTCCATGGGAGTAATGTCTCAAACAGTCTACGCTTTGATCGTTCCCTGGAAGACCACTAGTAGTTTCTGATGCACATCTGGTATCATTATGTTATGTGTAGACTATCAGAGTGTTGATGAAACACAGTAATTCCATCGGGATTAAATACAACAGTCACCATGCGCACTTTCCTCCATGGGAGTAATGTCTCTAACAGTCTACGTTTGATCGTTCCCTGGAAGACCAGTAGTAGTTTCCGATGCACATCTGGAGGCTTTCTGTTCTTTGTGGACTATCAGAGTGTTGATGAAACACAGAAATTGCATCGGGATTGAATACAACAGTCACCATGCGCACTTTCCTCCATGGGAGTAATGTGTCAAACAGTCAACGCTTTGATCGTTCCCTGGAAGACCAGTAGTAGTTTCCGATGCACATCTGGAGGCATTCTGTAATTTGTGGACTATTAGAGAGTTGATGAAACACAGATATTGCATCGGGATTGAATACAACAGTCTCCATGCGCACTTTCCTCCATGGGAGTAATGTCTCAAACAGTCTACGCTTTGATCATCCCCTGGTAGACCAGTAGTAGTTTCAATTGCACATCTGGAGGCATTCTGTAATCTGTGGACTACCAGAGTGTTGATGAAACACAGAAATTGCATCGGGATTGAATACAACAATCACCATGCGCAGTTTCCTCCACGGGAGTAATGTTTCAAAGAGTTTACGCTTTGATCGTTCGATGGAAGACCAGTAGCAGTTTCCGATGCACATGTGGAGGCATTCTGTAATCTGTGGAGTATCAGAGTGTTGATGAAAAACAGAAATTGCATCGGGATTGAATACAACAGTCACCATGCGCACATTCCTCCATAAAAGTAATGTCTCAACAGTCTACGCTTTGATCGTTCCCTGGAATACCAGTAGTAGTTTCCGATGCACATCTGGAGGCATTCTGTAATCTGTGGAATATCAGAGTGTTGATGAAACACAGAAATTGCAACGGGATTGAATACAACAGTCACCATGCGCACTATCCTCCATGGGAGTAATGTATCAAACAGTCTACGCTTTGATCGTTCCCTGGAAGACCAGTAGTAGTTTCCGATGCACATCTGGAGGCATTCTGTAATCTGTGGAGTATCAGAGTGTTGATGAAACACTGAAATTGCGTCGGGATTGAATACAACAGTCACCATGCGCAGTTTCCTACACGGGAGTAATGTCTCAAACAGTCTACGTTTTGATCGTTCCCTGGATGACCAGTAGTAGTTTCCGATGCACATCTGGAGGCATTCTGTAATTTGTGGACTATCAGAGTGTTGATGAAACACAGAAATTGCATCGGGATTGAATACAACAGTCACCAGGCGCACTTTCCTCCGTGGGAGTAATGTCTCAAACAGTCTACGCTTTGATCGTTCCCTGGAAGACCACTAGTAGTTTCTGATGCACATCTGGTGGCATTATGTAATGTGTAGACTATCAGAGTGTTGATGAAACACAGTAATTCCATCGGGATTAAATACAACAGTCACCATGCGCACTTTCCTCCATGGGAGTAATGTCTCTAACAGTCTACGTTTGATCGTTTCCTGGAAGACCAGTAGTAGTTTCCGATGCACATCTGGAGGCTTTCTGTTCTTTGTGGACTATCAGAGTGTTGACGAAACACAGAAATTGCATCGGGATTGAATACAACAGTCACCATGCGCACTTTCCTCCATGGGAGTAATGTCTCAAACAGTCAACGCTTTGATCGTTCCCTGGAAGACCAGTAGTAGTTTCCGATGCACATCTGAAGGCATTCTGTAATCTGTGGACTATCAGAGTGTTGATGAAACACAGAAATTGCATCGGGATTGAATACAATAGTCACCATGCGCACTTTCCTCCGTGGGAGTAGTGTCTCAAACAGTCTACGCTTTGATCGTTCCCTGGAAGACCAGTAGTAGTTTCCGATGCACATCTGGAGGCTTTCTGTACTCTGTGGACTATCAGAGTGTTGATGAAACACAGAAATTGCATCGGGATTGAATACAACAGTCTCCATGCGCAGTTTCCTCCATGGGAGTAATGTCTCAAACAGTCTACGCTTTGATCGTTCCCTGGAAGACCACTAGTAGTTTCTGATGCACATCTGGTGGCATTATGTAATGTGTAGACTATCAGAGTGTTGATGAAACACAGTAATTCCATCGGGATTAAATACAACAGTCACCATGCGCACTTTCCTCCATGCGAGTAATGTCTCTAACAGTCTATGTTTGATCGTTCCCTCGAAGACCAGTAGTAGTATCCGATGCACATCTGGAGGCATTCTGTTCTTTGTGGACTATCAGAGTGTTGATGAAACACAGAAATTGCATCGGGATTGAATACAACAGTCACCATGCGCACTTTCCTCCATGGGAGTAATGTCTCAAACAGTCAACGCTTTGATCGTTCCCTGGAAGACCAGTAGTAGTTTCCGATGCACATCTGAAGGCATTCTGTAATCTGTGGACTATCAGAGTGTTGATGAAACACAGAAATTGCATCGGGATTGAATACAATAGTCACCATGCGCACTTTCCGCCATGGGAGTTATGTCTCCAACAGTCTACGCTTTGATCGTTCCCTGGAAGACGAGTAGTAGTTTCCGGGGCACATCTGGACGCATTCTGTAATCTGTGGACTATCAGAGTGTTGATGAAACACAGAAACTGCATCGGGATTGAATACAACAGTCACCATGCGCACTATCCTAAATGCGAGTAATATCTAAAACAGCCTAAGCTTTGATCGTTCCCTGGAAGACCAGTAGTAGTTATTGATGCACATCTGAAGAAATTCTGTAATTTGTGGACTATCAGACTGTTGATGAAACACAGTAATTGCATCGGGATTGAATACAACAGTGACCATGCGCACTTTCCTCCGTGGGAGTAATTCTCAAACAGTCTATTCTTTGATCGTTCCCTGTAAGGCCAGTAGTAGTTTCCGATGCACATCTGGAGGCATTCTGTTGACTATTAGAGTGTTGATGAAACACAGAAATTGCATCGGGATTGAATACAATAGTCACGATGCGCATTTTCCGCCATGGGAGCAATGTCTCAGACAGTCTACGCTTTGATCTTTCATTGGAAGACCAGTAGTAGTTTCCGATGCACATCTGGAGGCATTCTGTAATTTGTGGACTATCAGAGTGTTGATGAAACACAGAAATTGCATCGGGATTGAATACAACAATCACCAGGCGCACTTTCCTCCATGGGAGTAATGTCTCAAACAGTCTACGCTTTGATCGTTCCCTGAAAGACCACTAGTAGTTTCTGATGCACATCTGGTGGCATTATGTAATGTGTAGACTATCAGAGTGTTGATGAAACACAGTAATTCCATCGGGATTAAATACAACAGTCACCATGCGCACTTTCCTCCATGCGAGTAATGTCTCTAACAGTCTATGTTTGATCGTTCCCTCGAAGACCAGTAGTAGTATCCGATGCACATCTGGAGGCATTCTGTTCTTTGTGGACTATCAGAGTGTTGATGAAACACAGAAATTGCATCGGGATTGAATACAACAGTCACCATGCGCACTTTCCTCCATGGGAGTAATGTCTCAAACAGTCAACGCTTTGATCGTTCCCTGGAAGACCAGTAGTAGTTTCCGATGCACATCTGAAGGCATTCTGTAATCTGTGGACTATCAGAGTGTTGATGAAACACAGAAATTGCATCGGGATTGAATACAATAGTCACCATGCGCACTTTCCGCCATGGGAGTTATGTCTCCAACAGTCTACGCTTTGATCGTTCCCTGGAAGACGAGTAGTAGTTTCCGGGGCACATCTGGACGCATTCTGTAATCTGTGGACTATCAGAGTGTTGATGAAACACAGAAACTGCATCGGGATTGAATACAACAGTCACCATGCGCACTATCCTAAATGCGAGTAATATCTAAAACAGCCTAAGCTTTGATCGTTCCCTGGAAGACCAGTAGTAGTTATTGATGCACATCTGAAGAAATTCTGTAATTTGTGGACTATCAGAGTGTTGATGAAACACAGTAATTGCATCGGGATTGAATACAACAGCCACCATGCGCACTTTCCTCCATGGGACTAATGTCTCTAACAGTCTACGATTTGATCGTTCCCTGGAAGACCAGTAGTAGTTTCCGATGCACATCTGGAGGCTTTCTGTACTCTGTGGACTATCAGAGTGTTGATGAAACACAGAAATTGCATCGGGATTGAATACAACAGTCTCCATGCGCAGTTTCCTCCATGGGAGTAATGTCTCAAACAGTCTACGCTTTGATCATCCTCTGGTAGACCAGTAGTAGTTTCAATTGCACATCTGGAGGCATTCTGTAATCTGTGGACTACCAGAGTGTTGATGAAACACAGAAATTGCATCGGGATTGAATACAACAGTCACCATGCGCACTTTTCTCCATGGGAGTAATGTCTCTAACAGTCTACGCTTTGGTCGTTCCCTGGAAGACCAGTAGTAGTTTCCGATGCACATATGGAGGGTTTCCGTAATCTGTGGACTATCATAGTGTTGATGAAACACAGAAATTGCATCGGGATTGAATACAACAATCACCATGCGCACTTTCCTCCACGGGAGTAATGTTTCAAAGAGTTTACGCTTTGATCGTTCCCTGGAAGACCAGTAGTAGTTTCCGATGCACATCTGGAGGCATTCTGTAATCTGTGGAATATCAGAGTGTTGATGAAACACAGAAATTGCAACGGGATTGAATACAACAGTCACCATGCGCACTTTCCTCCATGGGAGTAATGTATCAAACAGTCTACGCTTTGATCGTTCCCTGGAAGACCAGTAGTAGTTTCCGATGCACCTCTGGAGGCATTCTGTAATCTGTGGAGTATCAGAGTGTTGATGAAACACTGAAATTGCATCGGGATTGAATACAACAGTCACCATGCGCACTTTCCTACACGGGAGTAATGTCTCAAACAGTCTACGTTTTGATCGTTCCCTGGAAGACCAGTAGTAGTTTCCGATGCACATGTGTAGGCTTTCCGTAATCTGTGGACTATCAGAGTGTTGATGAAACACAGAAATTGCATCGGGATTGAATACAACAGTCACCATGCGCACTTTCCTCCATGGGAGTAATGTTTCAAATAGTTTACGCTTTGATCGTTCCCTGGAAGACCAGTAGCAGTTTCAGATGCACACGTGGAGGCATTCTGTAATCTGTGGAGTATCAGAGTGTTGATGAAACACAGAAATTGCAACGGGATTGAATACAACAGTCACCATGCGCACTTTCCGCCATGGATTATGTCTCCCACAGTCTACGATTTGATCGTTCCCTGGAAGACCAGTAGTAGTTTCCGGTGCACATCTGGACGCATTCTGTAATCTGTGGACTATCAGAGTGTTGATGAAACACAGAAACTGCATCGGGATTGAATACAACAGTCACCATGCGCACTATCCTCCATGGGATTAATGTCTCTAACAGTCTATGTTTGATCGTTCCCTGGAAGACCAGTAGTAGTATCCGATGCACATCTGGAGACTTTCTGTTCTTTGTGGACTATCAGAGTGTTGATGAAACACAGAAATTGCATCGGGATTGAATACAACAGTCACCATGCGCACTTTCCTCCATGGGAGTAATGTCTCAAACAGTCAACGCTTTGATCGTTCCCTGGAAGACCAGTAGTAGTTTCCGATGCACATCTGAAGGCATTCTGTAATCTGTGGACTATCAGAGTGTTGATGAAACACAGAAATTGCATCGGGATTGAATACAATAGTCACCATGCGCACTTTCCGCCATGGGAGTTATGTCTCCAACAGTCTACGCTTTGATCGTTCCCTGGAAGACGAGTAGTAGTTTCCGGGGCACATCTGGACGCATTCTGTAATCTGTGGACTATCAGAGTGTTGATGAAACACAGAAACTGCATCGGGATTGAATACAACAGTCACCGTGCGCACTATCCTAAATGCGAGTAATATCTAAAACAGCCTAAGCTTTGATCGTTCCCTGGAAGACCAGTAGTAGTTATTGATGCACATCTGAAGAAATTCTGTAATCTGTGGACTATCAGAGTGTTGATGAAACACAGTAATTGCATCGGGATTGAATACAACAGCCACCATGCGCACTTTCCTCCATGGGACTAATGTCTCTAACAGTCTACGATTTGATCGTTCCCTGGAAGACCAGTAGTAGTTTCCGATGCACATCTGGAGGCTTTCTGTACTCTGTGGACTATCAGAGTGTTGATGAAACACAGAAATTGCATCGGGATTGAATACAACAGTCTCCATGCGCAGTTTCCTCCATGGGAGTAATGTCTCAAACAGTCTACGCTTTGATCATCCCCTGGTAGACCCATAGTAGTTTCAATTGCACATCTGGAGGCATTCTGTAATCTGTGGACTACCAGAGTGTTGATGAAACACAGAAATTGCATCGGGATTGAATACAACAGTCACCATGCGCACTTTTCGCCATGGGAGTAATGTCTCTAACAGTCTACGCTTTGATCGTTCCCTGGAAGACCAGTAGTAGTTTCCGATACACATATGGAGGGTTTCCGTAATCTGTGGACTATCATAGTGTTGATGAAACACAGAAATTGCATCGGGATTGAATACAACAATCACCATGCGCACTTTCCTCCACGGGAGTAATGTTTCAAAGAGTTTACGCTTTGATCGTTCCCTGGAAGACCAGTAGTAGTTTCCGATGCACATCTGCAGGCTTTCTGTACTCTGTGGACTATCAGAGTGTTGATGAAACACAGAAATTTCATCGGGATTGAATACAACAGTCTACATGCGCAGTTTCCTCCATGGGAGTAATGTCTCAAACAGTCTACGCTTTGATCGTTCCCTGGAAGACCACTAGTAGTTTCTGATGCACATCTGGTGGCATTATGTAATGTGTAGACTATCAGAGTGTTGATGAAACACAGTAATTCCATCGGGATTAAATACAACAGTCACCATGCGCACTTTCCTCCATGGGAGTAATGTCTCTAACAGTCTACGTTTGATCGTTCCCTGGAAGACCAGTAGTAGTTTCCGATGCACATCTGGAGGCTTTCTGTAATCTGTGGACTATCAGAGTGTTGATGAAACACAGAAATTGCATCGGGATTGAATACAACAGTCACCATGCGCACTTTCCTCCATGGGAGTAATGTCTCAAACAGTCAACGCTTTGATCGTTCCCTGGAAGACCAGTAGTAGTTTCCGATGCACATCTGAAGGCATTCTGTAATCTGTGGACTATCAGAGTGTTGATGAAATACAGAAATTGCATCGGGATTGAATACAATAGTCACCATGCGCACTTTCCGCCATGGGAGTTATGTCTCCAACAGTCTACGCTTTGATCGTTCCCTGGAAGACCAGTAGTAGTTTCCGGTGCACATCTGGACGCATTCTGTAATCTGTGGACTATCAGAGTGTTGATGAAACACAGAAACTACATCGGGATTGAATACAACAATCACCAAGCGCACTATCCTCCATGCGAGTAATATCTAAAACAGCCTACGCTTTGATCGTTCCCTGGAAGACCAGTAGTAGTTATTGATGCACATCTGAAGAAATTCTGTAATCTGTGGACTATCAGAGTGTAGATGAAACACAGTAATTGCATCAGGATTGAATACAACAGTCACTATGCGCACTTTCCTCCATGGGACTAATGTCTCTAACAGTTTACGCTTTGATCTTTCCCTGGAAGACCAGTAGTAGTTTCCGATGCACATCTGGTGGCATTCTGTAATCTGTGGAATATCAGAGTGTTGATGAAACACAGAAATTGCAACGGGATTGAATACAACAGTCACCATGCGCACTTTCCTCCATGGGAGTAATCTATCAAACAGTCTACGCTTTGATCGTTCCCTGGAAGACCAGTAGTAGTTTCCAATGCACATCTGGAGGCATTCTGTAATCTGTGGAGTATCAGAGTGTTGATGAAACACAGAAATTGCATCGGGATTGAATACAACAGTCACCATGCGCACTTTCCTCCATGGGAGTAATGTTTCAAATAGTTTACGCATTGATCGTTCCCTGGAAGACCAGTAGCAGTTTCAGATGCACATGTGGAGGCATTCTGTAATCTGTGGAGTATCAGAGTGTTGATGAAACACAGAAATTGCAACGGGATTGAATACAACAGTCACCATGCGCACTTCCTGCCATGGAAGTTATGTCTCAAACAGTCTACGCTTTGATCGTTCCCTGGAAGACCACTAGTAGCTTCTGTGGCACATCTGGTGGCATTATGTAATGTGTAGACTATCAGAGTGTTGATGAAACACAGTAATTCCATCGGGATTAAATACAACAGTCACCATGCGCACTTTCCTCCATGGGAGTAATGTCTCTAACAGTCTACGTTTGATCGTTCCCTGGAAGGCCAGTAGTAGTTTCCGATGCACATCTGGAGGCTTTCTGTTCTTTGCGGACTATCAGAGTGTTGATGAAACACAGTAATTGCATCGGGATTGAATACAACAGTGACCATGCGCACTTTCCTCCGTGGGAGTAATTCTCAAACAGTCTATTCTTTGATCATTCCCTGTAAGACCAGTAGTAGTTTCCGATGCACATCTGGAGGCATTCTGTTGACTATTAGAGTGTTGATGAAACACAGAAATTGCATCGGGGTTGAATACAATAGTCACTATGCGCATATTCCGCCATGGGAACAATGTCTCTGACAGTCTACGCTTTGATCTTTCATTGGAAGACCAGTAGTAGTTTCCGATGCACATATGGAGGCATTCTGTAATTTGTGGACTATCAGAGTGTTGATGAAACACAGAAATTGCATCGGGATTGAATACAACAGTCACCAGGCGCACTTTCCTCCATGGGAGTAATGTCTCAAACAGTGTACGCTTTGATCGTTCCCTGGAAGACCACTAGTAGTTTCTGATGCACATCTGGTGGCATTATGTAATGTGTAGACTATCAGAGTGTTGATGAAACACAGTAATTCCATCGGGATTAAATACAACAGTCACCATGCGCACTTTCCTCCATGGGAGTAATGTCTCTAACAGTCTACGTTTGATCGTTCCCTGGAAGACCAGTAGTAGTTTCCGATGCACATCTGGAGGCTTTCTGTTCTTTGTGGACTATCAGAGTGTTGATGCAACACAGAAATTGCATCGGGATTGAATACAACAGTCACCATGCGCACTTTCCTCCATGGGAGTAATGTCTCAAACAGTCAACGCTTTGATCGTTCCCTGGAAGACCAGTAGTAGTTTCCGATGCACATCTGAAGGCATTCTGTAATCTGTGGACTATCAGAGTGTTGATGAAACACAGAAATTGCATCGGGATTGAATACAACAGTCACCATGCGCACTTTCCTCCATGGGAGTAATGTCTCAAACAGTCAACGCTTTGATCGTTCCCTGGAAGACCAATAGTAGTTTCCGATGCACATCTGAAGGCATTCTGTAATCTGTGGACTATCAGAGTGTTGATGAAATACAGAAATTGCATCGGGATTGAATACAATAGTCACCATGCGCACTTTCCGCCATGGGAGTTATGTCTCCAACAGTCTACGCTTTGATCGTTCCCTGGAAGACCAGTAGTAGTTTCCGGTGCACATCTGGACGCATTCTGTAATCTGTGGACTATCAGAGTGTTGATGAAACACAGAAACTACATCGGGATTGAATACAACAATCACCAAGCGCACTATCCTCCATGCGAGTAATATCTAAAACAGCCTACGCTTTGATCGTTCCCTGGAAGACCAGTAGTAGTTATTGATGCACATCTGAAGAAATTCTGTAATCTGTGGACTATCAGAGTGTTGATGAAACACAGTAATTGCATCAGGATTGAATACAACAGTCACCATGCGCACTTTCCTCCATGGGACTAATGTCTCTAACAGTCTACGCTTTGATCTTTCCCTGGAAGACCAGTAGTAGTTTCCGATGCACATCTGGTGGCATTCTGTAATCTGTGGAATATCAGAGTGTTGATGAAACACAGAAATTGCAACGGGATTGAATACAACAGTCACCATGCGCACTTTCCTCCATGGGAGTAATGTATCAAACAGTCTACGCTTTGATCGTTCCCTGGAAGACCAGTAGTAGTTTCCAATGCACATCTGGAGGCATTCTGTAATCTGTGGAGTATCAGAGTGTTGACGAAACACAGAAATTGCATCGGGATTGAATACAACAGTCACCATGCGCACTTTCCTCCATGGGAGTAATGTTTCAAATAGTTTACGCATTGATCATTCCCTGGAAGACCAGTAGCAGTTTCAGATGCACATGTGGAGGCATTCTGTAATCTGTGGAGTATCAGAGTGTTGATGAAACACAGAAATTGCAACGGGATTGAATACAACAGTCACCATGCGCACTTTCCGCCATGGAAGTTATGTCTCAAACAGTCTACGCTTTGATCGTTCCCTGGAAGACCACTAGTAGCTTCTGTGGCACATCTGGTGGCATTATGTAATGTGTAGACTATCAGAGTGTTGATGAAGCACAGTAATTCCATCGGGATTAAATACAACAGTCACCATGCGCACTTTCCTCCATGGGAGTAATGTCTCTAACAGTCTACGTTTGATCGTTCCCTGGAAGGCCAGTAGTAGTTTCCGATGCACGTCTGGAGGCTTTCTGTTCTTTGCGGACTATCAGAGTGTTGATGAAACACAGTAATTGCATCGGGATTGAATACAACAGTGACCATGCGCACTTTCCTCCGTGGGAGTAATTCTCAAACAGTCTATTCTTTGATCATTCCCTGTAAGACCAGTAGTAGTTTCCGATGCACATCTGGAGGCATTCTGTTGACTATTAGAGTGTTGATGAAACACAGAAATTGCATCGGGGTTGAATACAATAGTCACTATGCGCATATTCCGCCATGGGAGCAATGTCTCAGACAGTCTACGCTTTGATATTTCATTGGAAGACCAGTAGTAGTTTCCGATGCACATATGGAGGCATTCTGTAATTTGTGGACTATCAGAGTGTTGATGAAACACAGAAATTGCATCGGGATTGAATACAACAGTCACCAGGCGCACTTTCCTCCATGGGAGTAATGTCTCAAACAGTCTACGCTTTGATCGTTCCCTGGAAGACCACTAGTAGTTTCTGATGCACATCCGGTGGCATTATGTAATGTGTAGACTATCAGAGTGTTGATGAAACACAGTAATTCCATCGGGATTAAATACAACAGTCACCATGCGCACTTTCCTCCATGGGAGTAATGTCTCCAACAGTCTACGTTTGATCGTTCCCTGGAAGACCAGTAGTAGTTTCCGATGCACATCTGGAGGCTTTCTGTTCTTTGTGGACTATCAGAGTGTTGATGAAACACAGAAATTGCATCGGGATTGAATACAACAGTCACCATGCGCACTTTCCTCCATGGGAGTAATGTCTCAAACAGTCAACGCTTTGATCGTTCCCTGGAAGACCAGTAGTAGTTTCCGATGCACATCTGAAGGCATTCTGTAATCTGTGGACTATCAGAGTGTTGATGAAACACAGAAATTGCATCGGGATTGAATACAATAGTCACCATGCGCACTTTCCGCCATGGGAGTTATGTCTCCAACAGTCTACGCTTTGATCGTTCCCTGGAAGACCAGTAGTAGTTTCCGGTGCACATCTGGACGCATTCTGTACTCTGTGGACTATCAGAGTGTTGATGAAACACAGAAACTGCATCGGGATTGAATACAACAGTCACCATGCGCACTATCCTCCATGCGAGTAATATCTAAAACAGCCTACGCTTTGATCGTTCCCTGGAAAACCAGTAGTAGTTATTGATGCACATCTGAAGAAATTCTGTAATCTGTGGACTATCAGAGTGTTGATGAAACACAGTAATTGCATCGGGATTGAATACAACAGTCACCATGCGCACTTTCCTCCATGGGACTAATGTCTCTAACAGTCTACGCTTTGATCGTTCCCGGGAAGACCAGTAGTAGTTTCCGATGCACATCTGGAGGCTTTCTGTATTCTGTGGACTATCATAGTGTTGATGAAACACAGAAATTGCATCGGGATTGAATACAACAATCACCATGCGCACTTTCCTCCATGGGAGTAATGTCTCAAACAGTCTACGCATTGATCGTTCCCTGGTAGACCAGTAGTAGTTTCAATTGCACATCTGGAGGCATTCTGTAATCTGTGGACTACCAGAGTGTTATAGAAACACAGAAATTGCATCGGGATTGAATACAACAGTCACCATGCGCACTTTTCTCCATGGGAGTAATGTCTCTAACAGTCTACGCTTTGATCGTTCCCTGGAAGACCAGTAGTAGTTTCCGATGCACATATGGAGGATTTCCGTAATGTGTGGACTATCATAGTGTTGATGAAACACAGAAATTGCATCGGGATTGAATACAACAATCACCATGCGCACTTTCCACCATGGGAGTAATGTTTCAAAGAGTTTACGCTTTGATCGTTCCCTGGAAGACCAGTAGCAGTTTCCGATGCACATGTGGAGGCATTCTGTAATCTGTGGAGCTTCAGAGTGTTGATGAAACACAGAAATTGCATCGGGATTGAATACAACAGTCACCATGCGCACATTCCTCCATAAAAGTAATGTCTCAACAGTCTACGCTTTGATCGTTCCCTGGAAGACCAGTAGTAGTTTCCGATGCACATCTGGAGGCATTCTGTAATCTGTGTAATATCAGAGTGTTGATGAAACACAGAAAATGCAACGGGATTGAATACAACAGTCACCATGCACACTTTCCTCCATGGGAGTAATATATCAAACAGTCTACGCTTTGATCGTTCCCTGGAAGACCAGTAGTAGTTTCCGATGCACTTCTATAGGCATTCTGTAATCTGTGGAGTATCAGAGTGTTGATGAAACACAGAAATTGCATCGGGATTGAATACAACAGTCACCATGCGCACTTTTCTCCATGGGAGTAATTCTCAAACAGTCTGTGCTTTGATCGTTCCCTGTAAGACCAGTAGTAGTTTCCGATGCTCATCTGGTGGCATTGTGTAATATGTGGACTATCAGAGTGTTGATGAAACACAGAAATTGCATCGGGAATGAATACAACAGTCATCATGCGCAGTTTCCTCCATTTGAGTGATGTCTCAAACAATCTACGCTTTGATCGTTCCCTGGAAGACCAGTAGTAGTTTCAGATGCACATCTGGGGGCTTTCTGTAATCTGTGGAATATCAGAGTGTTGATGAAACACAGAAATTGCCTCGGGATAGAATACAGCAGTCACAATGCGCACTTTCCTACATGGGAATAATTCTCAAACAGTCTATGCTTTGATCGTTCCCTGTAAGACCCATTGTAGTTTCCGATGCACATCTCGCGGCATTCTGTATTCTGTGGAATATCAGAGTTTTGATGAAACACAGAAATTGCATCGGGATTGAATACAACAGTCACCATGCGCACTTTCCTCCATGGGAGTAATGTCTCTAACAGTCTACGCTTTGATCGTTCCCTGGAAGACCAGTAGTAGATTCCGATGCACATCTGGAGGCTTTCTGTACTCTGTGGAATATCAGAGTGTTGATGAAACACAGTAATTGCATCGGAATTAAATACAACAGTCACCATGCGCACTTTCCTCCATGGGAGTAATTCACAAACAGTCTATTCTTTGATAGTTCCCTGTTAGACCAGTAGAAGTTTCCGATGCACATCTGGAGGCTTTCTGTTGACTATTAGAGTGTTGATGAAACACAGAAATTGCATCGGGATTGAATACAATAGTCACTATGCGCACTTTCCGCCATGGGAGTAATGTCTCAGACAGTCTAAGCTTTGATCGTTCCCTGGAAGACCAGTAGTAGTATCCGATGCACATCTGGAGGCATTCTGTACTCTGTGGAATATCAGAGTGTTGATGAAACATAGAAATTGCATCGGGATTGAATACAACAGTCACCATGAGCACTTTCCTCCATGGGAGTAATTCTCAAAGAGTCTATGCTTTGATCGTTCCCTGTAAGACCAGTAGTAGTTTCCGATGCTCATCTGGTGGCATTGTGTAATATGTGGACTATCAGAGTGTTGATGAAACACAGAAATTGCATAGGGAATGAATACAACAGTCACCATGCGCAGTTTCCTCCATTTGAGTGATGTCTCAAACAATCTACGCTTTGATCGTTCCCTGGAAGACCAGTAGTAGTTTCAGATGCACATCTGGGGGCTTTCTGTAATCTGTGGAATATCAGAGTGTTGATGAAACACAGAAATTGCCTCGGGATAGAATACAGCAGTCACAATGCGCACTTTCCTACATGGGAGTAATTCTCAAACAGTCTATGCTTTGATCGTTCCCTGTAAGACCAGTAGTAGTTTCCTATGCACATCTGGAGGATTTCTGTACACTGTGGACTATCAGAGTGTTGATGAAAGACAGAAATCGCATCGGAATTGAATACAACAGTCACCATGCGCACTTTCCTGCATGGGAGTAATGTCTCTAACAGTCTACGCTTTGATCGTTCCCCAGAAGACCAGTAGTAGTTTCCTATGCACATCTGGAGGATTTCTGTACACTGTGGACTATCAGAGTGTTGATGAAAGACAGAAATCGCATCGGAATTGAATACAACAGTCACCATCCGCACTTTCCTCCATGGGAGTAATTCTCAAAGAGTCTATGCTTTGATCGTTCCCTGTAAGACCAGTAGTAGTTTCCGATGCTCATCTGGTGGCATTGTGTAATATGTGGACTATCAGAGTGTTGATGAAACACAGAAATTGCATCGGGAATGAATACAACAGTCACCTTGCGCAGTTTCCTCCATTTGAGTGATGTCTCAAACAATCTACGCTTTGATCGTTCCCTGGAAGACCAGTAGTAGTTTCAGATGCACATCTGGGGGCTTTCTGTAATCTGTGGAATATCAGAGTGTTGATGAAACACAGAAATTGCCTCGGGATAGAATACAGCAGTCACAATGCGCACTTTTCTACATGGGAGTAATTCTCAAACAGTCTATGCTTTGATCGTTCCCTGTAAGACCCATTGTAGTTTCCGATGCACATCTCGCGGCATTCTGTATTCTGTGGAATATCAGAGTTTTGATGAAACACAGAAATTGCATCGGGATTGAATACAACAGTCACCATGCGCACTTTCCTCCATGGGAGTAATGTCTCTAACAGTCTACGCTTTTATCGTTCCCTGGAAGACCAGTAGTAGTTTCCGATGCACATCTGGAGGCTTTCTGTACTCTGTGGAATATCAGAGTGTTGATGAAACACAGTAATTGCATCGGGATTGAATACAACAGTCACCATGCGCACTTTCCTCCATGGGAGTAATTCACAAACAGTCTATTCTTTGATAGTTCCCTGTTAGACCAGTAGAAGTTTCCGATGCACATCTGGAGGCAATCTGTTGACTATTAGAGTGTTGATGAAACACAGAAATTGCATCGGGATTGAATACAATAGTCACTATGCGCACTTTCCGCCATGGGAGTAATGTCTCAGACAGTCTACGCTTTGATCGTTCCCTGGAAGACCAGTAGTAGTTTCCGATGCACATCTGGAGGCATTCTGTAACCTGTGGAATATCAGAGTGTTGATGAAACATAGAAATTGCATCGGGATTGAATACAACAATCACCATGAGCACTTTCCTCCATGGGAGTAATTCTCAAAGAGTCTATGCTTTGATCGTTCCCTGTAAGACCAGTAGTAGTTTCCGATGCTCATCTGGTGGCATTGTGTAATATGTGGACTATCAGAGTGTTGATGAAACACAGAAATTGCATCGGAAATGAATACAACAGTCACCATGTGCAGTTTCCTCCATGGGAGTAAAGTCTCAAACAGTCTACGCTTTGATCGTTCCCTGGAAGACCAGTAGTAGTTTCAGATGCACATCTGGGGGCTTTCTGTAATCTGTGGACTATCAGAGTGTTGATGGAACACAGATATTGCATCGGGATTGAATACAACAGTCTCCATGCCCAGTTTCCTCCATGGGCGTAATGTCTCAAACAGTCTACGCTTTCATCGTTCCCTGTAAGACCAGTAATAGTTTACGATTAACATCTGGATTCATTCTGTAATCTGTGGACTATCAGAATGTTGATGAAACACAGAAATTGCATCGGGATTGAATACAACAGTCACCATGCGCACTTTCCTGCATGGGAGTAATGTCTCCAACAGTCTACGCTTTGATCGTTCCCCAGAAGACCAGTAGTAGTTTCCTATGCACATCTGGAGGATTTCTGTACACTGTGGACTATCAGAGTGATGATGAAACACAGAAATTGCATCGGGATTGAATACAACAGTCACCATGCGCACTTTCCTGCATGGGAGTAATGTCTCTAACAGTCTACGCTTTGATCGTTCCCCAGAAGACCAGTAGTAGTTTCCTATGCACATCTGGAGGATTTCTGTACACTGTGGACTATCAGAGTGTTGATGAAAGACAGAAATCGCATCGGAATTGAATACAACAGTCACCATCCGCACTTTCCTCCATGGGAGTAATTCTCAAACAGTCTATGCTTTGATCGTTCCCTGTAAGACCAGTAGTAGTTTCCAATGCTCATCTGGTGGCATTGTGTAATATGTGGACTATCAGAGTGTTGATGAAACACAGAAATTGCATCGGGAATGAATACAACAGTCACCATGTGCAGTTTCCTCCATTTGAGTGATGTCTCAAACAGTCTACGCTTTGATCGTTCCCTGGAAGACCAGTAGTAGTTTCAGATGCACATCTGGGGGCTTTCTGTAATCTGTGGACTATCAGAGTGTTGATGGAACACAGATATTGCATCGGGATTGAATACAACAGTCTCCATGCGAGGTTTCCTCCATTGGCGTAATGTCTCAAACATTCTACGCTTTCATCGTTCCCTGTAAGACCAGTAATAGTTTACGATGAACATCTGGATTCATTCTGTAATCTGTGGACTATCAGAATGTTGATGAAACACAGAAAGTGCATCGGGATTGAATACAACAGTCACCATGCGCACTTTCCTCCATTGGAATAATGTCTCAAACAGTCTACGCTTTGATCGTTCCCTGGAAGACCAGTAGTAGTTTCCGATGCACATCTGGAGGCATTCTGTAATATGTGGACCATCAGAGTGTTGATGAAACACAGAAATTGCATCGGGATTGAATATAACAGTCACCATGCGCACATTCCTCCATGGGAGTAAAGTCTCAAACAGTCTACGCTTTGATCGTCCCCTGGAAGTCCAGTAGTAGTTTCCGATGAACATCTGGAGGCATTCTGTAATCTGTGGACTATCAGTGTTGATGTAACACAGAAATTGCATCGGGGTTGAATACAACAGTTTCCATGCGCAGTTTCCTCCATGGGAGTAATGTCTCAAACAGTCTACGTTTTGATCGCTCCTTGGAAGACCAGTAGTAGTTTCCGATGCACATCTGGAGGCATTCTGTAATCTGTGGACTATCAGAATGTTGATGAAACACAGAAATTGCATCGGGATTGAATACAACAGTCACCATGCGGACTTTCCTCCATGCGAGTAATGTCTCTAACAGTCTACGTTTTGATCGTTCCCCAGAAGACCAGTAGTAGTTTCCTATGCACATCTGGAGGCTTTCTGTACACTGTGGAATATCAGAGTGTTGAAACACAGAAATTGCATCGGGGTTGAATACAACTGTCTCCATGCGCTGTTTCCTCCATGGGACTAATGTCTCAAACAGTCTACGCTTTCATCGTTCCCTAGAAGCCCAGTAATAGTTTACGATGAACATCTGGAGGCATTCTGTAATCTGTGGACTATCAGAATGTTGATGAAATACAGAAATTGCATCGGGGTTGAATACAACAGTCTCCATGTGCAGTTTCCTCCATGGGAGTAATGTCTCAAACAGTGTACGCTTTCATCGTTCCCTGGAAGACCAGTAATAGATTACGATGAACATCTGGAGGCATTCTGTAATCTGTGGACTTTCAGAATGTTGATGAAACACAGAAATTGCATCGGGATTGAATACAACAGTCACCATGCGCACTTTCCTCCATGGGAGTAATGTCTCTAACAGTCTACGCCTTGATCGTTCCCTGGAAGACCAGTAGTAGTTTCCTATGCACATCTGGTGGCATTCTGCAATCTGTGGCCTATCAGAGTGTTGATGAAACACAGAAATTGCATCGGGATTGAATACAACAGTCACCATGCGGACTCTCCTCCATGTGAGTAATGTCTCTATCAGTCTACGCTTTGATCGTTCCCCAGAAGACCAGTAGTAGTTTCCTATGCACATCTGGAGGCTTTCTGTACACTGTGGACTATCAGAGTGTTGATGAAACACAGAAATTGCATCGGGGTTGAATACAACAGTCTCCACGCGCAGTTTCCTCCATGGGAGTAATGTCTCAAACAGTCTACGCATTCATCGTACCCTGGAAGACCAGTAATAGTTTACGATGAGCATCTGGAGGCATTCTGTAATCTGTGGACTATCAGAATGTTAGTGAAATAGAAAAATTGCATCGGGGTTGAATACAACAGTCTCCATGCGCAGTTTCCTCAAAGGGAGTAATGTCTCAAACAGTCTACGCTTTCATCGTTCCCTGGAAGACCAGTAATAGTTTACGATGAACATCTGGAGGCATTCTGTAATCTGTGGACTATCAGAATGTTGATGAAACACAAAAATTGCATCGGGATTGAATACAACAGTCACCATGCGCACTTTCCTCCATGGGAGTAATGTCTCTAACAGTTTACGCTTTGATCGTTCCCTAGAAGACCAGTAGTGGTTTCCTGTGCACATCTGGAGGATTTCTGTACACTGTGGACTATCAGAGTGTTGATGAAAGACAGAAATTGCATCGGAGTTGAATACAAGAGTCTCCATTTGCAGTTTCCTCCATGGGAGTAATGTCTCAAACAGTCTACGCTTTGATCGTTCCCTTGAAGACCAGTAGTAGTTTCCGATGCACATCTCGAGGCATTCTGCACTCTGTGGGCTATCAGAGTGTTGATGAAACACAGTAATTGCATCGGGATTGAATACAACAGTCACCATGCGCAATTTCCTCCATGGGAGTAATTCTCAAGCAGTCTATTCTTTGATCGTTCCCTGTAAGACCAGTAGTAGTTTCCGATGCACATCTGGAGGCATTCTGTTGACTATTAGAGTGTTGATGAAACACAGAAATTGCATCATGATTGAATACAACAGTCACCATGCGCACTTTCCTCCACGGGGGTACTGTCTCAAACAATCTACGATTTGATCGTTCCCTCGACGACCAGTAGTAGTTTCCGATGCACATCTGGTGGCATTCTGTAATGTGTAGACTATCAGAGTGTTGATGAAACACAGTAATTGGATCGGGATTGAATACAACAGTCACCATGCGTAGTTTCCTCCATGGGAGTAATGTCTCTAACAGTCTACGCTTTTAACGTTCCCTGGAAGACCAGTAGTAGTTTCCTATGCACATCTGGAGGCTTTCTGTACACTGTGGACTATCAGAGTGTTGATGAAAGACAGAAATTGCATCGGGGGGTAATACAAAAGTCTCCATGCGCAGTTTCCTCCATGGGAGTAAAGTTCTAACAGTTTACGCTTTGACCGTTCCCAGGAAGACCAGTAAAAGTTACCGATGCACATCTGGAGGCTTTCTGCTCTCTGTGGACTATCAGAGTGTTGATGAAACACAGAAATTGCGTCGGGATTGAATACAACAGTCACCATGCGCACTTCACTCCATGGGAGTAATGTCTCTAAGAGTCTACGCTTTGATCGTTCCCTGGAAGACCATTAGTAGTTTCAATTGCACATCTGGAGGCATTCTGTAATCTGTGGACTAAAAGAGTGTTGGTGAAACACAGAAATTGCATCGGGATTGAATACAACAGTCACCATGCGCACTTTGCTCCATGTGAGTAATTCTCAAACAGTCTATGCTTTGATCGTTCCCTGTAAGACCAGTAATTGTTTCCGATGCACATCTGGAGGCATTCTGTAGTCTGTGGACTATCAGAGTGTAGATGAAACACAGAAATTGCGTCGGGATTGAATACAACAGTCACCATGCGCACTTCACTCCATGGAAGTAATGTCTCAAACAGTCTACGCTTTGATCGTTCCCTGGAAGACCAGTAGTAGTTTCCGATGCACATCTTTAGGCTTTTTGTTCTCTGTGGACTATCAGAGTGTTGATGAAACACAGAAATTGCATCGGGATTGAATACAACAGTCACCATGCGCACTTTTCTCCATTGGAGTAATTCTCAAACTGTCTATGCTTTGATCGTTCCCTGTAAGACCAGTAGTAGTCTCCGATGCACATCTCGAAGCATTCTGTACCCTGTGGACTATCAGAGTGTTGATGAAACACAGAAACTGCATCGGCATTGAATACAACAGTCACCATGCGCACTTTCCTCCATGGGAGTAAAGTCTCAAACAGTCTACGCTTTGATCGTTTCCTGGAAGACCAGTAGTAGTTTCCGATGAACATCTGGAGGCATTCTGTAATCAGTGGACTATCAGAGTGTTGATGAAACACAGAAATTGCATCGGGATTGAATACAACAGTCACCATGCGCACTTTCCTCCATGGGAGTAATTCTCAAACAGTCTACGCTTTGATCGTTCCCTGGAAGACCAGTAGTAGTTTCCGATGCACATCTGGGGGCTTTCTGTAATCTGTGGACTATCAGAGTGTTGATGAAACACAGAAATAGCCTCGGGATTGAATACAACAGTCAACATGCCCACTTTCCTCCATGGGAGTAATTCTCAAACAGTCTATGCTTTCATCGTTCCCTGTAAGACCAGTAGTAGTTTGCGATGCACATCTGGTTTGCATTCTGTAATCTGTGGACTATCAGAGTGTTGATGAAACACAGAAATTGCATCGGGAATGAATACAACAGTCACCATGCGCAGTTTCCTCCATGGGAGTAATGTCTCAAACAGTCTACGCTTTGATCGTTCCCTGGAAGACCAGTAGTAGTTTCCGATGCACATCTGGGGGCTTTCTGTAATCTGTGGACTATCAGAGTGTTGATGAAACACAGAAATTGCATCGGGATTGAATACAACAGTCAACATTTGAACTTTCCTCCATGGGAGTAATTCTCAAACAGTCTATGCTTTGATCGTTCCCTGTAAGACCAGTAGTAGTTTCCGATGCACATCTGGTGGCATTCTGTAATCTGTGGATCAGAGTGTTGATGAAACACAAAAATTGCCTCGGGATTGAATACAACAGTCACCATGCGCACTTTCCTCCATGGGAGTAATGTCTCTTACAGTTTACGCTTTTATCGTTCCCCAGAAGACCAGTAGTAGTTTCCTATGCACATCTGGAGGCTTTCTGTACACTGTGGACTATCAGAGTGTTGATGAAACACAGAAATTGCATCGGGATTGAATACAACAGTCACCATGCGCACTTTCCTCCGTGGGAGTAATTCTCAAACAGTCTACGATTTGATCGTTCCCTGGAAGACCAGTAGTAGTTTCCGATGCACATCTGGAGACTTTCTGTACACTGTGGACTATCAGAGTGTTGATGAAAGACAGAAATTGCATCGGGGTGTAATACAAGAGCCTCCATGCGCAGTTTCCTCCATGGGAGTAAAGTTCTAACAGTATACGCTTTGACCGTTCCCAGGAAGACCAGTAGTAGTTACCGATGCACATCTGGAGGCTTTCTGTTCTCTGTGGACTATCAGAGGGTTGATGAAACACAGATATTGCATCGGGACTGAATAGAACAGTCACCATGCGCACTTTGCTCCATGGGAGTAATTCTCAAACAGTCTATGCTTTGATCGTTCCCTGGAAGACCAGTAGTAGTTTCAATTGCACATCTGGAGGCATTCTGTAATCTGTGGACTAAAAGAGTGATGATGAAACACAGAAATTGCATCGGGATTGAATACAACGGTCACCATGCGCACTTTACTCCATCGGAGTAATGTTTCAAAGAGTTTACGCTTTGATCGTTCCCTGGAAGACCAGTAGCAGTTTCCGATGCACATCTGGAGGCATTCTGTAATCTGTGGAGTATCAGAGTATTGATGAAACACAGAAATTGCATCGGGATTGAATACAACAGTCACCATGCGCTCATTCCTCCATAAAAGTAATGTCTCAACAGTCCAAGCTTTGATCGTTCCCTGCAAGACCAGTAGTAGTTTCCGATGCACATCTGGAGGCATTCTGTAATCTGTGGAATATGAGAGTGTTGATGAAACACAGAAATTGCGTCGGGATTGAATACAACAGTCACCATGCGCACTTTCCTCCATGGGAAAAATGTCTCAAACAGTCTACGCTTTGATCGTTCCCTGGAAGACCAGTAGTAGTTTCCGATGCACATCTGGAGTCTTTCTGTTCTCTGTGGACTATCAGAGTGTTGATGAAACACAGAAATCGCATCGGGATTGAATACAACAGTCACCATGCGCACTTTCCTCCATGGGAGTAATTCTCAAACAGTCTACGCTTTGATCGTTCCCTGGAAGACCAGTAGTAGTTTCCGATGCACATCTGGGGGCTTTCTGTAATCTGTGGACTATCAGAGTGTTGATGAAACACAGAAATAGCCTCGGGATTGAATACAACAGTCAACATGCCCACTTTCCTCCATAGGAGTAATTCTCAAACAGTCTATGCTTTGATCGTTCCCTGTAAGACCAGTAGTAGTTTCCGATGCACATCTGGTTTGCATTCTGTAATCTGTGGACTATCAGAGAGTTGATGAAACACAGAAATTGCATCGGGAATGAATACAACAGTCACCATGCGCAGTTTCCTCCATGGGAGTAATGTCTCAAAGAGTCTACGCTTTGATCGTTCCCTGGAAGACCAGTAGTAGTTTCCGATGCACATCTGGGGGTTTTCTGTAATCTGTGGACTATCAGAGTGTTGATGAAACACAGAAATTGCCTCGGGATTGAATACAACAGACACCATGCGCACTTTCCTCCAAGGGAGTAATGTCTCAAACAGTCTACGCTTTGATCGTTCCATGGAAGACCAGTAGTAGTTTCCGATGCACATCTGGAGGCATTCTGTAATCTGTGGACTAAAAGAGTGTTGATGATACACAGAAATTGCATCGGGATTGAATACAACAGCCACCATGCGCACTTTACTCCATGGGAGTAATGTCTATAACAGTCTACGCTTTGATCGTTCCCTGGAAGACCAGTAGTAGTTTCAGTAGCACATCTGGAGGCATTCTGTAATCTGAGGACTAAAAGAGTGTTGATGAAACACAGAAATTGCATCGGGATTGAATACAACAGTCACCATGCGCACTTTACTCCATCGGAGTAATGTTTCAAAGAGTTTACGCTTTGATCGTTCCCTGGATGACCAGTAGCAGATTCCGATGCACATCTGGAGGCATTCTGTAATCTGTGGAGTATCAGAGTATTGAAGATACACAGAAATTGCATCGGGATTGAATACAACAGTCACCATGCGCACATTCCTCCATAAAAGTAATGTCTCACTAGTCTACGCTTTGATCGTTCCCTGGAAGACCAGTAGTAGTTTCCGATGCACATCTGGAGGCATTCTGTAATCTGTGGAATATCAGAGTGTTGATGAAACACAGAAATTGCATCGGGATTGAATACAACAGTCACCATGCGCACTTTCCTCCATGGGAGTAATGTCTCAAACAGTCTACGCTCTGATCGTTCCCTGGAAGACCAGTAGTAGTTTCCGATGCACATCTGGAGGCTTTCTGTTCTCTGTGGACTATCAGAGTGTTGATGAAACACAGAAATTGCATCGGGATTGAATACAACAGTCACAATGCGCACTTTCCTCCATGGGAGTAATTCTCAAACAGTCTATGCTTTGATCGTTCCCTGTAAGACCATTAGTAGTTTCCGATGCACATCTCGAAGCATTCTGTACCCTGTGGACTATCAGAGTGTTGATGAAACACAGAAACTGCATCGGGATTAAATACAACAGTCACCATGCGCACTTTCCTCCATGGGAGTAAATTCTCAAACAGTCTACGCTTTGATCGTTTCCTGGAAGACCAGTAGTAGTTTCCGATGAACATCTGGATTCATTCTGTAATCAGTGGACTATCAGAGTGTTGATGAAACACAGAAATTGCATAGGGATTGAATACAACAGTCACCATGCGCACTTTCCCCCATGGGAGTAATTCTCAAATAGTCTACGATTTGATCGTTCCCTGGAAGACCAGTAGTAGTTTCCGATGCACATCTGGAGGCATTCTGTAGCCTGTGGACTATCAGAGTGTTGATGAAACACAGGAATTGCCTCGGGATTGAATACAACAGACACCATGCGCACTTTCCTCCAAGGGAGTAATGTCTCAAACAGTCTACGCTTTGATCGTTCCCTGGAAGACCAGTAGTAGTTTCCGATGCACATCTGGAGGCATTCTGTAGCCTGTGGACTATCAGAGTGTTGATGAAACACAGAAATCGCATCGGGATTGAATACAACAGTCACCATGCGCACTTTCCTCCATGGGAGTAATTCTCAAACAGTCTACGCTTTGATCGTTCCCTGGAAGACCAATAGTAGTTTCCGATGCACATCTGGGGGCTTCCTGTAATCTGTGGACTATCAGAGTGTTGATGAAACACAGAAATAGCCTCGGGATTGAATACAACAGTCAACATGCCCACTTTCCTCCATGGGAGTAATTCTCAAACAGTCTATGCTTTGATCGTTCCCTGTAAGACCAGTAGTAGTTTCCGATGCACATCTGGTTTGCATTCTGTAATCTGTGGACTATCAGAGAGTTGATGAAACACAGAAATTGCATCGGGAATGAATACAACAGTCACCATGCGCAATTTCCTCCATGGGAGTAATGTCTCAAAGAGTCTACGCTTTGATCGTTCCCTGGAAGACCAGTAGTAGTTTCCGATGCACATCTGGGGGTTTTCTGTAATCTGTGGACTATCAGAGTGTTGATGAAACACAGAAATTGCCTCGGGATTGAATACAACAGACACCATGCGCACTTTCCTCCAAGGGAGTAATGTCTCAAACAGTCTACGCTTTGATCGTTCCCTGGAAGACCAGTAGTAGTTTCCGATGCACATCTGGAGGCATTCTGTAATCTGTGGACTAAAAGAGTGTTGATGATACACAGAAATTGCATCGGGATTGAATACAACAGCCACCATGCGCACTTTACTCCATGGGAGTAATGTCTCTAACAGTCTACGCTTTGATCGTTCCCTGGAAGACCAGTTGTAGTTTCAGTAGCACATCTGGAGGCATTCTGTAATCTGAGGACTAAAAGAGTGTTGATGAAACACAGAAATTGCATCGGGATTGAATACAACAGTCACCATGCGCACTTTACTCCATCGGAGTAATGTTTCAAAGAGTTTACGCTTTGATCGTTCCCTGGATGACCAGTAGCAGATTCCGATGCACATCTGGAGGCATTCTGTAATCTGTGGAGTATCAGAGTATTGAAGATACACAGAAATTGCATCGGGATTGAATACAACAGTCACCATGCGCACATTCCTCCATAAAAGTAATGTCTCACTAGTCTACGCTTTGATCGTTCCCTGGAAGACCAGTAGTAGTTTCCGATGCACATCTGGAGGCATTCTGTAATCTGTGGAATATCAGAGTGTTGATGAAACACAGAAATTGCATCGGGATTGAATACAACAGTCACCATGCGCACTTTCCTCCATGGGAGTAATGTCTCAAACAGTCTACGCTCTGATCGTTCCCTGAAGACCAGTAGTAGTTTCCGATGCACATCTGGAGGCTTTCTGTTCTCTGTGGACTATCAGAGTGTTGATGAAACACAGAAATTGCATCGGGATTGAATACAACAGTCACCATGCGCACTTTCCTCCATGGGAGTAAATTCTCAAACAGTCTACGCTTTGATCGTTTCCTGGAAGACCAGTAGTAGTTTCCGATGAACATCTGGATTCATTCTGTAATCAGTGGACTATCAGAGTGTTGATGAAACACAGAAATTGCATAGGGATTGAATACAACAGTAACCATGCGCACCTTCCCCCATGGGAGTAATTCTCAAATAGTCTACGATTTGATCGTTCCCTGGAAGACCAGTAGTAGTTTCCGATGCACATCTGGAGGCATTCTGTAGCCTGTGGACTATCAGAGTGTTGATGAAACACAGGAATTGCCTTGGGATTGAATACAACAGACACCATGCGCACTTTCCTCCAAGGGAGTAATGTCTCAAACAGTCTACGCTTTGATCGTTCCCTGGAAGACCAGTAGTAGTTTCCGATGCACATCTGGAGGCATTCTGTAATCTGTGGACTAAAAGAGTGTTGATGAAACACAGAAATTGCATCGGGATTGAATACAACAGCAACCTTGCGCACTTTACTCCATGGGAGTAATGTCTCTAACAGTCTACGCTTTGATCTTTCCCTGGAAGACCAGTAGTAGTTTCAATAGCACATCTGGAGGCATTCTGTAATCTGTGGACTAAAAGGGTGTTGATGAAACACAGAAATGGCATCGCGATTGAATACAACAGTCACCATGCCTACTTTCCTCCATGGGAGTAATTTCTCAAATAGTCTACGATTTGATCGTTCCCTGGAAGACCAGTAGTAGTTTCCGATGCACATCTGGAGGCATTCTGTAGCCTGTGGACTATCAGAGTGTTGATGAAACACAGAAAATGGCGTCGGGATTGAATACAACAGTCACCATGCCTACTTTCCTCCATGGGGGTAATTTCTCAAATAGTCTACGATTTGATCGTTCCCTGGAAGACCAGTAGTAGTTTCCGATGCACATCTGGAGGCATTCTGTAGCCTGTGGACTATCAGAGTGTTGATGAAACACAGAAATTGCGTCGGGATTGAATACAACAGTCACCATGCGCACTTTCCTCCACGGGAGTACTGTCCCAAACACTCTACGCTTTGATCGTTCCCTGGAAGACCAGTAGTAGTTTCCGATGCACATCTGGTGGCATTCTGTAATGTGTAGACTATCAGAGTGTTGATGAAACACAGAAATTGCATCGGGATTGAATACAACAGTCACCATGCGCACTTTCCTCCATGGGAGTAATTCTCAAACAGTCTATGCTTTGATCGTTCCCTGTAAGAACCAGTAGTAGTTTCCGATGCACATCTCGAGGCATTCTGTACTCTAAGGACTATCAGAGTGTTGATGAAACAGAGAAATTGCATCGGGATTGAATACAACAGTCACCATGCGCACATTCCTCCGTGGGAGTAAAGTCTCAAACAGTCAACGCTTTGATCGTTCCCTGGAAGACCAGTAGTAGTTTCCGATGAACATCTGGAGGCATTCTGTAATCTGTGGACTATCAGAGTGTTGATGAAACACAGAAATTGCATCGGGATTGAATACAACAGTCTCCATGCGCAGTTTCCTCCATGGAAGTAATGTCTCAAACAGTCTACGATTTGATCGTTCCCTGGGAGACCAGTAGTAGTTTCTGATGAACATCTGGAGGCACTCTGTAATCAGTGGACTATCAGAGTGTTGATGAAACACAGAAATTGCCTTGGGATTGAATACAACAGTCAACATTCGAACTTTCCTCCATGGGAGTAATGTCTCTAACAGTCTACGCTTTTATCGTTCCCCAGAAGACCAGTAGTAGTTTCCTATGCACATCTGGAGGCTTTCTGTACACTGTGGACTATCAGAGTGTTGATGAAAGACAGAAATTGCATCGTTGTGTAATACAAGAGTCTCCATGCGCAGTTTCCTCCATGCGAGTAAAGTCTCTAACAGTTTACGCTTTGACCGTACCCAGGAAGACCAGTAGTAGTTTCCGATGCACATCTGGAGGCTTTCTTTTCTCTGTGGACTATCAGAGTGTTAATGAAACACAGAAAGTGCATCGGGATTGAATACAACAGTCACCATGCGCACTTTGCTCCATGGGAGTAATTCTCAAACAGTCTATTCTTTGATCGTTCCCTGTAAGACCAGTAGTAGCTTCCGATGCACATCTCGAGGCATACTGTACTCTGTGGTCTATCAGAGTGTTGATGAAACACAGAAATTGCATCGGGATTGAATACAACAGTCACTATGCGCACTTTCCTCCATGGGAGTAATGTGTCTAACAGTCTACGCTTTGATCGTTCCCGGAAGACCAGAAGTTGTTTCCGATGCACATCTGGAGGCATTCTGTTGACTATTAGAGTGTTGATGAAACACAGAAATTGCGTCGGGATTGAGTACAACAGTCACCATGCGCACTTTCCTCCACGGGAGTACTGTCTCAAACAATCTACGCTTTGATCGTTCCCTCGACGACCAGTAGTAGTTTCCGATGCACATCTGGTGGCATTCTTTAATGTGTAGACTATCAGAGTGTTGATGGAACACAGTAATTGGATCGGGATTGAATACAACAGTCACCATGGGCAGTTTCCTCCATGGGAGTAATTCTCAAACAGGCTATTCTTTGATCGTTCCCTGTAAGACCAGTAGTAGTTTCCGATGCACATCTGGAGGCATTCTGTTGACTATTAGAGTGTTGATGAAACACAGAAATTGCGTCGGGATTGAATACAACAGACACCATGCGCACTTTCCTCCACGGGAGTACTGTCTCAAACAATCTACGCTTTGATCGTTCCCTCGACGACCAGTAGTAGTTTCCGATGCACATCTGGTGGCATTCTGTAATGTGTAGACTATCAGAGTGTTGATGAAACACAGAAATTGCATCGTTGTGTAATACAAGAGTCTCCATGCGCAGTTTCCTCCATGCGAGTAAAGTCTCTAACAGTTTACGCTTTGACCGTACCCAGGAAGACCAGTAGTAGTTTCCGATGCACATCTGGAGGCTTTCTTTTCTCTGTGGACTATCAGAGTGTTTATGAAACACAGAAAGTGCATCGGGATTGAATACAACAGTCACCATGCGCACTTTGCTCCATGGGAGTAATTCTCAAACAGTCTATGCTTTGATCGTTCCCTGTGAGACCAGTAGTTGTTTCCGATACACATCTCGAGGCATTCTGTACTCTGTGGACTATTAGAGTGTTGATGAAACACAGAAATTGCATCGGGATTGAATACAACAGTCACCATGCGCACTTTCCTCCATGGGAGTAAAGTCTCAAACAGTCTACGCTTTGATCGTTCCCTGGAAGACCAGTAGTAGTTTCCGATGCACATATGGAGGCTTTCTGTCCTCTGTGGACTATCAGAGTGTTGATGAAACACAGAAATTGCATCGGGATTGAATACAACAGTCAACATTCGAACTTTCCTCCATGGGAGTAATTCTCAAACAGTCTATGCTTTGGTCGTTCCCTGTAAGACCAGTAGTAGTTTCCGATTCACATCTGGTGGCATACTGTAGTCTGTGGATCAGAGTGTTGATGAAACACAAAAATTGCCTCGGGATTGAATACAACAGTCACCATGCCCACTTTCCTCCATGGGAGTAATGCCTCTAACAGTCTACGCTTTGACCGTTCCCAGGAAGACCAGTAGTAGTTACCGATGCACATCTGGAGGCTTTCTGTTCTCTGTGGACTATCAGAGTGTTGATGAAACACAGAAATTGCATCGGGACTGAATAGAACAGTCACCATGCGCACTTTGCTCCATGGGAGTAATTCTCAAACAGTCTATGCTTTGATCGTTCCCTGGAAGACCAGTAGTAGTTTCAATTGCACATCTGGAGGCATTCTGTAATCTGTGGACTAAAAGAGTGATGATGAATCACAGAAAATGCATCGGGAGTGAATACAACAGTCACCATGCGCACTTTACTCCATCGGAGTAATGTTTCAAAGAGTTTACGCTTTGATCGTTCCCTGGAAGACCAGTAGCAGTTTCCGATGCACATCTGGAGGCATTCTGTAATCTGTGGAGTATCAGAGTATTGATGAAACACAGAAATTGCATCGGGATTCAATACAACAGTCACCATGCGCTCATTCCTCCATAAAAGTAATGTCTCAACAGTCTAAGCTTTGATCGTTCCCTGGAAGACCAGTAGTAGTTTCCGATGCACATCTGGAGGCTTTCTGTTCTCTGTGGACTATCAGAGTGTTGATGAAACACAGAAATTGCATCGGGATTGAATACAACAGTCACCATGCGCACTTTCCTCCATGGGAGTAATTCTCAAACAGTCTACGCTTTGATCGTTCCCTGGAAGACCAGTAGTAGTTTCCGATGCACATCTGGGGGCTTTCTGTAATCTGTGGACTATCAGAGTGTTGATGAAACACAGAAATAGCCTCGGGATTGAATACAACAGTCAACATGCCCACTTTCCTCCATGGGAGTAATTCTCAAACAGTCTATGCTTTAATCGTTCCCTGTAAGACCAGTAGTAGTTTCCGATGCACATCTAGTTTGCATTCTGTAATCTGTGGACTATCAGAGTGTTGATGAAACACAGAAATTGCATCGGGAATGAATACAACAGTCACCATGCGCGGTTTCCTCCATGGGAGTAATGTCTCAAACAGTCTACGTTTTGATTGTTCCCTGGAAGACCAGTAGTAATTTCCGATGCACATCTGGGGGTTTTCTGTAATCTGTGGACTATCAGAGTGTTGATGAAACACAGAAATTGCCTCGGGATTGAATACAACAGTCACCATGCGCCGTTTCCTCCAAGGGAGTAATGTCTCAAACAGTCTACGCTTTGATCGTTCCCTGGAAGACCAGTAGTAGTTTCCGATGCACATCTGGAGGCATTATGTAATCTGTGGACTAAAAGAGTGTTGATGAAACACAGAAATTGCATCGGGATTGAATACAACAGCCACCATGCGCACTTTACTCCATGGGAGTAATGTCTCTAACAGTCTACGCTTTGATCGTTCCCTGGAAGACCAGTAGTAGCTTCAATAGCACATCTGGAGGCATTATGTAATCTGTGGACTAAAAGAGTGTTGATGAAACACAGAAATTGCATCGGGATTGAATACAACAGTCACCATGCCCACTTTACTCCATCGGAGTAATGTTTCAAAGAGTTTACGCTTTGATCGTTCCTGGAAGACCAGTAGCAGATTCCGATGCACATCTGGAGGCATTCTGTAATCTGTGGAGTATCAGAGTATTGATGAAACACAGAATTGCATCGGGATTGAATATAACAGTCACGATGCGCACATTCCTCCATAAAAGTAATGTCTCACTAGTCTACGCTTTGATCGTTCCCTGGAAGACCAGTAGTAGTTTCCGATGCACATCTGGAGGCATTCTGTAATCTGTGGAATATCAGAGTGTTGATGAAACACAGAAATTGCATCGGGATTGAATACAACAGTCACCATGCGCACTTTCCTCCATGGGAGTAATGTCTCAAACAGTCTACGCTCTGATCGTTCCCTGGAAGACCAGTAGTAGTTTCCGATGCACATCTGGAGGCTTTCTGTTCTCTGTGGACTATCAAAGTGTTGATGAAACACAGAAATTGCATCGGGATTGAATACAACAGTCACCATGCGCACTTTCCTCCATGGGAGTAATTCTCAAACAGTCTATGCTTTGATCGTTCCCTGTAAGACCATTAGTAGTTTCCGATGCACATCTCGAAGCATTCTGTACCCTGTGGACTATCAGAGTGTTGATGAAACACAGAAACTGCATCGGGATTAAATACAACAGTCACCATGCGCACTTTCCTCCATGGGAGTAAATTCTCAAACAGTCTACGCTTTGATCGTTTCCTGGAAGACCAGTAGTAGTTTCCGATGAACATCTGGAGGCATTCTGTAAAAAGTGGACTATCAGGGTGTTGATGAAACACAGAAATTGCATCGGGATTGAATACAACAGTCACCATGCGCACTTTCCTCCATGGGAGTAATTCTCAAACAGTCTACGCTTTGATCGTTCCCTGTAAGACCCGTAGTAGTTTCCGATGCACATCTCGAGGCATTCTGTACTCTGTGGACTATCAGAGTGTTGATGAAACACAGAAATTGCATCGGGATTGAATACAAAAGTCACCATGCGCACTTTCCTCCATGGGAGTAATTTCTCAAATAGTCTACGATTTGATCGTTCCCTGGAAGACCAATAGTAGTTTCCGATGCACATCTGGAGGCATTCTGTAGCCTGTGGACTATCAGAGTGTTGATGAAACACAGAAATTGCGTCGGGATTGAATACAACAGTCACCATGCGCACTTTCCTCCACGGGAGTACTGTCCCAAACACTCTACGCTTTGATCGTTCCCTGGAAGACCAGTAGTAGTTTCCGATGCACATCTGGTGGCATTCTGTAATGTGTAGACTATCAGAGTGTTGATGAAACACAGTAATTCCTTCGGGATTGAATACAACAGTCACCATGCGCACTTCCCTCCATGGGAGTAATGTCTCTAACAGTCTACGCTTTGATCGTTCCCTAGAAGACCAGTAGTAGTTTCCGATGCACATCTAGAGGCTTTCTGTTCTCTGTGGAATATCAGAGTGTTGATGAAACACAGAAATTGCATCGGGATTGAATACAACAGTCACCATGCGCACTTTCCTCCATGGGAGTAATTCTCAAACAGTCTATGCTTTGATCGTTCCCTGTAAGAACCAGTAGTAGTTTCCGATGCACATCTCGAGGCATTCTGTACTCTGTGGACTATCAGAGTGTTGATGAAACAGAGAAATTGCATCGGAATTGAATACAACAGTCACCATGCGCACATTCCTCCGTGGGAGTAAAGTCTCAAACAGTCAACGCTTTGATCGTTCCCTGGAAGACCAGTAGTAGTTTCCGATGAACATCTGGAGGCATTCTGTAATCTGTGGACTATCAGAGTGTTGATGAAACACAGAAATTGCATCGGGATTGAATACAACAGTCTCCAAGCGCAGTTTCCTCCATGGAAGTAATGTCTCAAACAGTCTACGATTTGATCGTTCCCTGGAAGACCAGTAGTAGTTTCCGATGCACATCTGGGGGCTTTCTGTAATCTGTGGACTATCAGAGTGTTGATGAAACACAGAAATTGCCTCGGGATTGAATACAACAGTCAACATTCGAACTTTCCTCCATGGGAGTAATTCTCAAACAGTCTATGCTTTGATCGTTCCCTGTAAGACCAGTAGTAGTTTTCGATGCACATCTGGTGGCATTCTGTAATCTGTGGATCAGAGTGTTGATGAAACACAAAAATTGCCTCGGGATTGAATACAACAGTCACCATGCGCACTTTGCTCCATGGGAGTAATTCTCAAACAGTCTATGCTTTGATCGTTCCCTGTAAGACCAGTAGTAGCTTCCGATGCACATCGCGAGGCATTCTGTACTCTGTGGTCTATCAGAGTGTTGATGAAATACAGAAATTGCATCGGGATTGAATACAACAGTCACCATGCGCACTTTCCTCCATGGGAGTAATGTCTCAAACAGTCTACGCTTTGATCGTTCCCTGGAAAACCAGTAGTAGTTTCAGATGCACATCTGGAGTCTTTCTGTTCTCTGTGGACTATCACAGTGCTGATGAAACACAGTAATTGGATCGGGATTGTATACAACAGTCACCATGGGCAGTTTCCTCCATGGGAGTAATTCTCAAACAGTCTATTCTTTGATCGTTCCCTGTAAGACCAGTTGTAGGTTCCGATGCACATCTGGAGGCATTCTGTTGACTATTAGAGTGTTGATGAAACACAGAAATTGCGTCGGGATTGAATACAACAGTCACCATGCGCACTTTACTCCATCGGAGTAATGTTTCAAAGATTTTACGCTTTGATCGTTCCCTGGAAGACCAGTAGCAGTTTCCGATGCACATCTGGAGGCATTCTGTAATCTGTGGAGTATCAGAGTATTGATGAAACACAGAAATTGCATCGGGATTGAATACAACAGTCACCATGCGCTCATTCCTCCATAAAAATAATGTCTCAACAGTCTACGCTTTGATCGTTCCCTGGTAGACCAGTAGTAGTTTCCGATGCACATCTGGAGGCATTCAGTAATCTGTGGAATATCAGAGTGTTGATAAAACACAGAAATTGCATCGGGATTGAATACAACAGTCACCATGCGCACTTTCCTCCGTGGGAGTAATGTCTCAAACAGTCTACGCTTTGATCGTTCCCTGGAAGACCAGTAGTAGTTTCCGATGCACATCTGGAGTCTTTCTGTTCTCTGTGGACTATCAGAGTGTTGATGAAACACAGAAATTGCATCGGGATTGAATACAACAGTCACCATGCGCACTTTTCTCCATTGGAGTAATTCTCAAACAGTCTATGCTTTGATCGCTCCCTGTAAGACCAGTATTAGTTTCCGATGCACATCCCGAGGCATTCTGTACCCTGTGGACTATCAGAGTGTTGATGATACACAGAAACTGCATTGGGATTGAATACAACTGTCACCATGGGCACTTTCCTCCATGGGAGTAAAGTCTCAAACAGTCTACGCTTTGATCGTTTCCTGGAAGACCAGTAGTAGTTTCTGATGAACATCTGGAGGCATTCTGTAATCAGTGGACTATCAGAGTGTTGATGAAACACAGAAATTGCATCGGGATTGAATACAACAGTCACCATGCGCACTTTCCTCCATGGGAGTAATTCTCAAACAGTCTACGCTTTGATCGTTCCCTGGAAGACCAGTAGTAGGTTCCGATGCACATCTGGGCGCTATCTGTAATCTGTGGACTATCAGAGTGTTGATGAAACACAGAAATAGCCTCGGGATTGAATACAACAGTCAACATGCCCACTTTCCTCCATGGGAGTAATTCTCAAACAGTCTACGCTTTGATCGTTCCCTGGAAGACCAGTAGTAGTTTCCGATGCACATCTGGCGGCTTTCTGTAATCTGTGGACTATCAGAGTGTTGATGAAACACAGAAATTGCCTCGGGATTGAATACAACAGTCACCATGCGCAGATTCCTCCATGGGAGTAATATCTCAAACAGTCTACGCTTTCATCGTTCCCTGGAAGACCAGTAGTAGTTTCCGATGCACATCTGGAGGCATTCTGTAATCTGTGGACTAAAAGAGTGTTGATGAAACACAGAAATTGCATCGGGATTGAATACAACAGCCACCATGCGTACTTTACTCCACTGGAGTAATGTCTCTAACAGTCTACGCTTTGATCGTTCCCTGGAAGACCAGTAGTAATTTCAATAGCACATCTGGAGGCATTCTGTAATCTGTGGACTAAAAGAGTGTTGATGAAACACAGAAATTGCATCGGGATTGAATACAACTGTCACCATGCGCACTTTACTCCATCGGAGTAATGTTTCAAAGAGTTTACGCTTTGATCGTTCCCTGGAAGACCAGTAGCAGTTTCCGATGCACATCTGGAGGCATTCTGTAATCTGTGGAGTATCAGAGTATTGATGAAACACAGAAATTGCATCGGGATTGAATACAACAGTCACCATGCGCACATTCCTCCATAAAAGTAATGTCTCAACAGTCTACGCTTTGATCGTTCCCTGGAAGACCAGTAGTAGTTTCTGATGAACATCTGGAGGCATTCTGTAATCTGTGGACTATCAGAGTGTTGATGAAACACAGAATTTGATTCGGGATTGAATACAACAGTCAACATTCAAACTTTCCTCCATGGGAGTAATTCTCAAACAGTCTATGCTTTGATCGTTCCCTGTAAGACCAGTAGTAGTTTCCGATGCACATCTGGTGGCATTCTGTAATCTGTTGATCAGAGTGTTGATGAAACACAAAAATTGCCTCGGGATTGAATACAACAGTCACCATGCGCACTTTCCTCCATGGGAGTAATGTCTCTAACAGTCTACGGTTTTATCGTTCCCCAGAAGACCAGTAGTAGTTTCCTATGCACATCTGGAGGCTTTCTGTACACTGTGGACTATCAGAGTGTTGATGAAAGACAGAAATGGCATCGGGGTGTAATACAAGGGTCTCCATGCGCAGTTTCCTCCATGGGAGTAAAGTCTCTAACAGTTTACGCTTTGACCCTACCCAGGAAGACCAGTAGTAGTTTCCGATGCACATCTGGAGGCTTTCTGTTCTCTGTGGACTATCAGAGTGTTGATGAAACACAGAAAGTGCATCGGGATTGAATACAACAGTCACCATGCGCACTTAGCTCCATGGGAGTAATTCTCAAACAGTCTATGCTTTGATCGTTCCCTGTAAGACCAGTAGTAGCTTCCGATGCACATCTCGAGGCATTCTGTACTCTGTGGACTATCAGAGTGTTGATGAAACACAGAAATTGCATCGCGATTCAATACAACAATCACCATGCGCACTTTCCTCCACGGGAGTACTGTCTCAGTTAATCTACGCTTTGATCGTTCCCTGGAAGACCAGTGGTAGTTTCCGATGCACATCTGGTGGCATTCTGTAATGTGTAGACTATCAGACTGTTGATGAAACACAGTAATTGCATCGGGATTGAATACAACAGTCACCATGCGCACTTCCATCCATGGGAGTAATGTCCTAACAGTCTACGCTTTGAACGTTCCCTAGAAGACCAGTAGTAGTTGCCGATGCACATCTGGAGGCTTTCTGTACTCTGTGGACTATCAGAGTGTTGATGAAACATAGAATTGCATCGGGATTGAATACTACAGTCTCCATGCGCAGTTTCGTCCATGGGAGTAATGTCTCAAACAGTCTACGCTTTGATCGTTCCCTGGAAGACCAGTAGTAGTTTCCGATGCACATCTGGCGGCTTTCTGTAATCTGTGGACTATCAGAGTGTTGATGAAACACAGAAATTGCCTCGGGATTGAATACAACAGTCACCATGCGCAGTTTCCTCCATGGGAGTAATGTCTCAAACAGTCTACGCTTTGATCGTTCCCTGGAAGACCAGTAGTAATTTCAATAGCACATCTGGAGGCATTCTGTAATCTGTGGACTAAAAGAGTGTTGATGAAACACAGAAATTGCATCGGGATTGAATACAACTGTCACCATGCGCACTTTACTCCATTGGAGTAATGTTTCAAAGAGTTTACGCTTTGATCGTTCCCTGGAAGACCAGTAGCAGTTTCCGATGCACATCTGGAGGCATTCTGTAATCTGTGGAGTATCAGAGTATTGATGAAACACAGAAATTGCATCGGGACTGAATACCACAGTCACCATGCGAACATTCCTCCATAAAAGTAATGTCTCAACAGTCTACGCTTTGATCGTTCCCTGGAAGACCAGTAGTAGTTTCCGATGAACATCTGGAGGCATTCTGTAATCTGTGGACTATCAGTGTTGATGAAACACAGAAATTGCCTCGGGATTGAATACAACAGTCAACATTCGAACTTTCCTCCATGGGAGTAATTCTCAAACAGTCTATGCTTTGATCGCTCCCTGTAAGACCAGTAGTAGTTTCCGATGCACATCTGGTGGCATTCTGTAATCTGTGGATCAGAGTGTTGATGAAACACAAAAATTGCCTCGGGATTGAATACAACAGTCACCATGCGCACTTTCCTCCATGGGAGTAATGTCTCTAACAGTCTACGCTTTTATCGTTCCCCAGAAGACCAGTAGTAGTTTCCTATGCACATCTGGAGGCTTTCTGTACACTGTGGACTATCAGAGTGTTGATGAAAGACAGAAATTGCATCGGGATTGAATACAACAGTCACCATGCGCACTTAGCTCCATGGGAGTAATTCTCAAACAGTCTATGCTTTGATCGTTCCCTGTAAGACCAGTAGTAGCTTCCGATGCACATCTCGAGGCATTCTGTACTCTGTGGACTATCAGAGTGTTGATGAAACACAGAAATTGCATCGCGATTCAATACAACAGTCACCATGCGCACTTTCCTCCACGGGAGTACTGTCTCAGTTAATCTACGCTTTGATCGTTCCCTGGAAGACCAGTAGTAGTTTCCGATGCACATCTGGTGGCATTCTGTAATGTGTAGACTATCAGAGTGTTGATGAAACACAGTAATTGCATCGGGATTGAATACAACAGTCACCATGCGCACTTCCATCCATGGGAGTAATGTCCTAACAGTCTACGCTTTGAACGTTCCCTAGAAGACCAGTAGTAGTTTCCGATGCACATCTGGAGGCTTTCTGTACTCTGTGGACTATCAGAGTGTTGATGAAACATAGAAATTGCATCGGGATTGAATACAACAGTCTCCATGCGCAGTTTCCTCCATGGGAATAATGTCTCAAACAGTCTACGCGTTGATCGTACCCTGGAAGGCCAGTAGTAGTTTCAATTGCACATCTGGAGGCATTCTGTAATCTGTGGGCTAAACGAGTGTTGATGAAACACAGAAATTGCATCGGGATTGAATACAACAGTCACCATGCGCTTTTCACTCCATGGGAGTAATGTCTCTAACAGTCTACGCTTTGATCGTTCCCTGGAAGACCAGTAGTAGTTTCCGATTCACATATGGAGGCTTTTCGTAATCTGTGGACTATCAGAGTGTTGATGAAACACAGAAATTGCATCGGGATTGAATACAACAGTCACCATGCGCACTTTCCTCCATCGGAGTAATGTTTCAATGAGTTCACGCTTTGATCGTTCTCTGGAAGACCAGTAGCAGTTTCCGATGCCCATCTGGAGGCATTCTGTAATCTGTGGAGTATCAGAGTATTGATGAAATACAGAAATTGCATCGGGATTGAATACAACAGTCACCATGCGCACATTCCTCCATAAAAGTAATGTCTCAACAGTCTACGCTTTGATCGTTCCCTGGAACACCAGTAGTAGTTTCAATTGCACATCTGGAGGCATTCTGTAATCTGTGGAATATCAGAGTGTTGATGAAACACAGAAATTGCATCGGGATTGAATACAAGAGTCACCATGCGCACTTTCCTCCATTGGAGTAATGTCTCAAACAGTCTACGCTTTGATCGTTCCCTGGAAGACCAGTAGTAGTTTCAATTGCACATCTGGATTCATTCTGTAATCTGTGGACTAAAAGAGTGTTGATGAAACACAGAAATTGCATCGGGATTGAATACAACAGTCACCATGCGCACTTTCCTCCACGGGAGTACTGTCTCAAACAATCTACGCTTTGATCGTTCCCTCGAAGACCAGTAGTAGTTTCCGATGCACATCTGGTGGCATTCTGTAATGTGTAGACTATCAGAGTGTTGATGAAACACAGAAATTGCATCGGGATTGAATACAACAGTCACCATGCGCACTTTGCTCCATGGGAGTAATTCTCAAACAGTCTATGCTTTGATCGTTCCCTGTAAGACCAGTAGTTGTTTCCGATGCACATCTCGAGGCATTCTGTACTCTGTGGACTATCAGAGTGTTGGTGAAACACAGAAATTGCGTCGGGATTGAATACAACAGTCACCATGCGCACTTTACTCCATCGGAGTATTGTTTCAAAGATTTTACGCTTTGATCGTTCCCTGGAAGACCAGTAGCAGTTCCCGATGCACATCTGGAGGCATTCTGTAATCTGTGGAGTATCAGAGTATTGATGAAACACAGAAATTGCATCGGGATTGAATACAACAGTCACCATGCGCTCATTCCTCCATAAAAGTAATGTCTCAACAGTCTACGCTTTGATCGTTCCCTGGTAGACCAGTAGTAGTTTCCGATGCACATCTGGAGGCATTCAGTAATCTGTGGAATATCAGAGTGTTGATGAAACACAGAAATTGCATCGGGATTGAATACAACAGTCACCATGCGCACTTTCCTCCATGGGAGTAATGTCTCAAACAGTCTACGCTTTGATCGTTCCCTGGAAGACCAGTAGTAGTTTCCGATGCACATCTGGAGTCTTTCTGTTCTCTGTGGACTATCAGAGTGTTGATGAAACACAGAAATTGCATCGGGATTGAATACAACAGTCACCATGCGCACTTTTCTCCATTGGAGTAATTCTCAAACAGTCTATGCTTTGATCGCTCCCTGTAAGACCAGTAGTAGTTTCCGATGCACATCCCGAGGCATTCTGTACCCTGTGGACTATCAGAGTGTTGATGAAACACAGAAACTGAATCGGGATTGAATACAACTGTCACCATGCGCACTTTCCTCCATGGGAGTAAAGTCTCAAACAGTCTACGCTTTGATCGTTTCCTGGAAGACCAGTAGTAGTTTCTGATGAACATCTGGAGGCATTCTGTAATCAGTGGACTATCAGAGTGTTGATGAAACACAGAAATTGCATCGGGATTGAATACAACAGTCACCATGCGCACTTTCCTCCATGGGAGTAATTCTCAAACAGTCTACGCTTTGATCGTTCCCTGGAAGACCAGTAGTAGGTTCCGATGCACATCTGGGCGCTATCTGTAATCTGTGGACTGTCAGAGTGTTGATGAAACACAGAAATAGCCTCGGGATTGAATACAACAGTCAACATGCCCACTTTCCTCCATGGGAGTAATTCTCAAACAGTCTACGCTTTGATCGTTCCCTGGAAGACCAGTAGTAGTTTCCGATGCACATCTGGCGGCTTTCTGTAATCTGTGGACTATCAGAGTGTTGATGAAACACAGAAATTGCCTCGGGATTGAATACAACAGTCACCATGCGCAGTTTCCTCCATGGGAGTAATATCTCAAACAGTCTACGCTTTCATCGTTCCCTGAAAGACCAGTAGTAGTTTCCGATGCACATCTGGAGGCATTCTGTAATCTGTGGACTAAAAGAGTGTTGATGAAACACAGAAATTGCATCGGGATTGAATACAACAGCCACCATGCGTACTTTACTCCACTGGAGTAATGTCTCTAACAGTCTACGCTTTGATCGTTCCCTGGAAGACCAGTAGTAATTTCAATAGCACATCTGGAGGCATTCTGTAATCTGTGGACTAAAAGAGTGTTGATGAAACACAGAAATTGCATCGGGATTGAATACAACTGTCACCATGCGCACTTTACTCCATCGGAGTAATGTTTCAAAGAGTTTACGCTTTGATCGTTCCCTGGAAGACCAGTAGCAGTTTCCGATGCACATCTGGAGGCATTCTGTAATCTGTGGAGTATCAGAGTATTGATGAAACACAGAAATTGCATCGGGATTGAATACAACAGTCACCATGCGCACATTCCTCCATAAAAGTAATGTCTCAACAGTCTACGCTTTGATCGTTCCCTGGAAGACCAGTAGTAGTTTCTGATGAACATCTGGAGGCATTCTGTAATCTGTGGACTATCAGAGTGTTGATGAAACACAGAATTTGATTCGGGATTGAATACAACAGTCAACATTCAAACTTTCCTCCATGGGAGTAATTCTCAAACAGTCTATGCTTTGATCGTTCCCTGTAAGACCAGTAGTAGTTTCCGATGCACATCTGGTGGCATTCTGTAATCTGTTGATCAGAGTGTTGATGAAACACAAAAATTGCCTCGGGATTGAATACAACAGTCACCATGCGCACTTTCCTCCATGGGAGTAATGTCTCTAACAGTCTACGGTTTTATCGTTCCCCAGAAGACCAGTAGTAGTTTCCTATGCACATCTGGAGGCTTTCTGTACACTGTTGACTATCAGAGTGTTGATGAAAGACAGAAATGGCATCGGGGTGTAATACAAGGGTCTCCATGCGCAGTTTCCTCCATGGGAGTAAAGTCTCTAACAGTTTACGCTTTGACCGTACCCAGGAAGACCAGTAGTAGTTTCCGATGCACATCTGGAGGCTTTCTGTTCTCTGTGGACTATCAGTGTGTTGATGAAACACAGAAAGTGCATCGGGATTGAATACAACAGTCACCATGCGCACTTAGCTCCATGGGAGTAATTCTCAAACAGTCTATGCTTTGATCGTTCCCTGTAAGACCAGTAGTAGCTTCCGATGCACATCTCGAGGCATTCTGTACTCTGTGGACTATCAGAGTGTTGATGAAACACAGAAATTGCATCGCGATTCAATACAACAATCACCATGCGCACTTTCCTCCACGGGAGTACTGTCTCAGTTAATCTACGCATTGATCGTTCCCTGGAAGACCAGTGGTAGTTTCCGATGCACATCTGGTGGCATTCTGTAATGTGTAGACTATCAGACTGTTGATGAAACACAGTAATTGCATCGGGATTGAATACAACAGTCACCATGCGCACTTCCATCCATGGGAGTAATGTCCTAACAGTCTACGCTTTGAACGTTCCCTAGAAGACCAGTAGTAGTTTCCGATGCACATCTGGAGGCTTTCTGTACTCTGTGGACTATCAGAGTGTTGATGAAACATAGAATTGCATCGGGATTGAATACTACAGTCTCCATGCGCAGTTTCGTCCATGGGATTAATGTCTCAAACAGTCTACGCTTTGATCGTTCCCTGGAAGACCAGTAGTAGTTTCCATTGCACATCTGGAGGCATTCTGTAATCTGTGGGCTAAAAGAGTGTTGATGAAACACAGAAATTGCATTGGGATTGAATACAACAGTCACCATGCGCTTTTCACTCCATGGGAGTAATGTCTCTAACAGTCTACGCTTTGATCGTTCCCTGGAAGACCAGTAGTAGTTTCCGATTCACATATGGAGGCTTTTCGTAATCTGTGGACTATCAGAGTGTTGATGAAACACAGAAATAGCCTCGGGATTGAAAACAACAGTCAACATGCCCACTTTCCTCCATGGGAGTAATTCTCAAACAGTCTATGCTTTGATCGTTCCCTGTAAGACCAGTAGTAGTTTCCGATGCACATCTGGTTTGCATTCTGTAATCTGTGGACTATCAGAGTGTTGATGAAACAAAGAAATTCCATCGGGAATGAATACAACAGTCACCATGCGCAGTTTCCTCCATGGGAGTAATGTCTCAAACAGTCTACGCTTTGATCGTTCCCTGGAAGACCAGTAGTAGTTTCCGATGCACATCTGGCGGCTTTCTGTAATCTGTGGACTATCAGAGTGTTGATGAAACACAGAAATTGCCTCGGGATTGAATACAACAGTCACCATGCGCAGTTTCCTCCATGGGAGTAATGTCTCAAACAGTCTACGCTTTCATCGTTCCCTGGAAGACCAGTAGTAGTTTCCGATGCACATCTGGAGGCATTCTGTAATCTGTGGACTAAAAGAGTGTTGATGAAACACAGAAATTGCATCGGGATTGAATACAACAGCCACCATGCGCACTCTACTCCACTGGAGTAATGTCTCTAACAGTCTACGCTTTGATCGTTCCCTGGAAGACCAGTAGTAATTTCAATAGCACATCTGGAGGCATTCTGTAATCTGTGGACTAAAAGAGTGTTGATGAAACATAGAAATTGCATCGGGATTGAATACAACTGTCACCATGCGCACTTTACTCCATTGGAGTAATGTTTCAAAGAGTTTACGCTTTGATCGTTCCCTGGAAGACCAGTAGCAGTTTCCGATGCACATCTGGAGGCATTCTGTAATCTGTGGAGTATCAGAGTATTGATGAAACACAGAAATTGCATCGGGACTGAATACCACAGTCACCATGCGAACATTCCTCCATAAAAGTAATGTCTCAACAGTCTACGCTTTGATCGTTCCCTGGAAGACCAGTAGTAGTTTCCGATGAACATCTGGAGGCATTCTGTAATCTGTGGACTATCAGTGTTGATGAAACACAGAAATTGCCTCGGGATTGAATACAACAGTCAACATTCGAACTTTCCTCCATGGGAGTAATTCTCAAACAGTCTATGCTTTGATCGCTCCCTGTAAGACCAGTAGTAGTTTCCGATGCACATCTGGTGGCATTCTGTAATCTGTGGATCAGAGTGTTGATGAAACACAAAAATTGCCTCGGGATTGAATACAACAGTCACCATGCGCACTTTCCTCCATGGGAGTAATGTCTCTAACAGTCTACGCTTTTATCGTTCCCCAGAAGACCAGTAGTAGTTTCCTATGCACATCTGGAGGCTTTCTGTACACTGTGGACTATCAGAGTGTTGATGAAAGACAGAAATTGCATCGGGATTGAATACAACAGTCACCATGCGCACTTAGCTCCATGGGAGTAATTCTCAAACAGTCTATGCTTTGATCGTTCCCTGTAAGACCAGTAGTAGCTTCCGATGCACATCTCGAGGCATTCTGTACTCTGTGGACTATCAGAGTGTTGATGAAACACAGTAATTGCATCGGGATTGAATACAACAGTCACCATGCGCACTTCCATCCATGGGAGTAATGTCCTAACAGTCTACGCTTTGAACGTTCCCTAGAAGACCAGTAGTAGTTTCCGATGCACATCTGGAGGCTTTCTGTACTCTGTGGACTATCAGAGTGTTGATGAAACATAGAAATTGCATCGGGATTGAATACAACAGTCTCCATGCGCAGTTTCCTCCATGGGAATAATGTCTCAAACAGTCTACGCGTTGATCGTTCCCTGGAAGGCCAGTAGTAGTTTCAATTGCACATCTGGAGGCATTCTGTAATCTGTGGGCTAAACGAGTGTTGATGAAACACAGAAATTGCATCGGGATTGAATACAACAGTCACCATGCGCTTTTCACTCCATGGGAGTAATGTCTCTAACAGTCTACGCTTTGATCGTTCCCTGGAAGACCAGTAGTAGTTTCCGATTCACATATGGAGGCTTTTCGTAATCTGTGGACTATCAGAGTGTTGATGAAACACAGAAATTGCATCGGGATTGAATACAACAGTCACCATGCGCACTTTCCTCCATCGGAGTAATGTTTCAATGAGTTCACGCTTTGATCGTTCTCTGGAAGACCAGTAGCAGTTTCCGATGCCCATCTGGAGGCATTCTGTAATCTGTGGAGTATCAGAGTATTGATGAAATACAGAAATTGCATCGGGATTGAATACAACAGTCACCATGCGCACATTCCTCCATAAAAGTAATGTCTCAACAGTCTACGCTTTGATCGTTCCCTGGAACACCAGTAGTAGTTTCAATTGCACATCTGGAGGCATTCTGTAATCTGTGGAATATCAGAGTGTTGATGAAACACAGAAATTGCATCGGGATTGAATACAAGAGTCACCATGCGCACTTTCCTCCATTGGAGTAATGTCTCAAACAGTCTACGCTTTGATCGTTCCCTGGAAGACCAGTAGTAGTTTCAATTGCACATCTGGATTCATTCTGTAATCTGTGGACTAAAAGAGTGTTGATGAAACACAGAAATTGCATCGGGATTGAATAGAACAGTCACCATGCGCACTTTCCTCCACGGGAGTACTGTCTCAAACAATCTACGCTTTGATCGTTCCCTCGAAGACCAGTAGTAGTTTCCGATGCACATCTGGTGGCATTCTGTAATGTGTAGACTATCAGAGTGTTGATGAAACACAGAAATTGCATCGGGATTGAATACAACAGTCACCATGCGCACTTTGCTCCATGGGAGTAATTCTCAAACAGTCTATGCTTTGATCGTTCCCTGTAAGACCAGTAGTTGTTTCCGATGCACATCACGAGGCATTCTGTACTCTGTGGACTATTAGAGTGTTGATGAAACACAGAAATTGCTTTGGGATTGAATACAACAGTCACTATGCGCACTTTCCTCCATGGGAGTAATGTCTCTAACAGTCTACGCTTTGATCGTTCCTGGAAGACCAGAAGTTGTTTCCGATGCACATCTGGAGGCATTCTGTAGTCTGTGGACTATCAGAGTGTTGGTGAAACACAGAAATTGCGTCGGGATTGAATACAACAGTCACCATGCGCACTTTACTCCATCGGAGTAATGTTTCAAAGATTTTACGCTTTGATCGTTCCCTGGAAGACCAGTAGCAGTTTCAGATGCACATCTGGAGGCATTCTGTAATCTGTGGACTATCAGAGTATTGATGAAACACAGAAATTGCATCGGGATTGAATACAACAGTCACCATGCGCTCATTCCTCCATAAAAGTAATGTCTCAACAGTCTACGCTTTGATCGGTCCCTGGAAGACCAGTAGTATTTTCCGATGCACATCTGGAGGCATTCAGTAATCTGCGGAATATCAGAGTGTTGATGAAACACAGAAATTGCATCGGGATTGAATACAACAGTCACCATGCGCACTTTCCTCCATGGGAGTAATGTCACAAACAGTCTACGCTTTGATCGTTCCCTGGAAGACCAGTAGTAGTTTCCGATGCACATCTGGAGGCTTTCTGTTCTCTGTGGACTATCAGAGTGTTGATGAAACACAGAAATTGCATCGGGATTGAATACAACTGTCACCATGCGCACTTTTCTCCAGTGGAGTAATTCTCAAACAGTCTATGCTTTGATCGTTCCCTGTAAGACCAGTAGTAGTTACCGATGCACATCTCAAGGCATTCTGTACCCTGTGGACTATCAGAGTGTTGATGAAACACAGAAACTGCATCGGGATTGAATACAACAGTCACCATGCGCACTTTCCTCCATGGGAGTAAAGTCTCAAACAGTCTACGCTTTGATCGTTTCCTGGAAGACCAGTAGTAGTTTCCGATGGACATCTGGCGGCATTCTGTAATCAGTGGACTATCAGAGTGTTGATGAAACACAGAAATTGCATCGGGATTGAATACAACAGTCACCATGCGCACTTTCCTCCATGGGAGTAATTCTCAAACAGTCTACGCTTTGATCGTTCCCTGGAAGACCAGTAGTAGGTTCCGATGCACATCTGAGCGCTTTCTGTAATCTGTGGACTATCAGAGTGTTGATGAAACACAGAAATAGCCTCGGGATTGAATACAACAGTCAACATGCCCACTTTCCTCCATGGGAGTAATTCTCAAACAGTCTATGCTTTGATCGTTCCCTGTGAGACCAGTAGTAGTTTCCGATGCACATCTCGAGGCATTCTGTACCCTGTGGACTATCAGAGTGTTGATGAAACACAGAAACTGCATCGGGATTGAATACAACAGTCATCATGCGCACTTTCCTCCATGGGAGTAAAGTCTCAAACAGTCTACGCTTTGATCGTTTCCTGGAAGACCAGTAGTAGTTTCCGATGAACATCTGGAGGCATTCTGTAATCAGTGGACTATCAGAGTGTTGATGAAACACAGAAACTGCATCGGGATTGAATACAACAGTCACCATGCGCAGTTTCCTCCATGGGAGTAATGTCTCAAACAGTCTACACTTTGATCGTTCCCTGGAAGACCAGTAGTAGTTTCCGATGCAAATCTGGGGGCTTTCTGTAATCTGTGGACTATCAGAGTGTTGATGAAACACATAAATTGCCTCGGGATTGAATACAACAGTCACCATGCGCAGTTTCCTCCATGGGAGTAATGTCTCAAACAGTCTACGCTTTCATCGTTCCCTGGAAGACCAGTAGTAGTTTCCGATGCACATCTGGAGGCATTCAGTAATCTGTGGACTATCAGAGTGTTGATGAAACACAGAAATTGCATCGCGATTCAATACAACAGTCACCATGCGCACTTTCCTCCATCGGAGTAATGTTTCAATGAGTTCACGCTTTGATCGTTCTCTGGAAGACCAGTAGCAGTTTCCGATGCACATCTGGAGGCATTCTGTAATCTGTGGAGTATCAGAGTATTGATGAAATACAGAAATTGCATCGGGATTGAATACAACAGTCACCATGCGCACATTCCTCCATAAAAGTAATGTCTCAACAGTCTACGCTTTGATCGTTCCCTGGAAGACCAGTAGTAGTTTCCGATGCACATCTGGAGGCATTCTGTAATCTGTGGAATATCAGAGTGTTGATGAAACACAGAAATTGCATCGGGATTGAATACAAGAGTCACCATGCGCACTTTCCTCCATTGGAGTAATGTCTCAAACAGTCTACGCTTTGATCGTTCCCTGGAAGACCAGTAGTAGTTTCAATTGCACATCTGGAGGCATTCTGTAATCTGTGGACTAAAAGAGTGTTGATGAAACACAGAAATTGCATCGGGATTGAATACAACAGTCACCATGCGCACTTTCCTCCACGGGAGTACTGTCTCAAACAATCTACGCTTTGATCGTTCCCTGGAAGACCAGTAGTAGTTTCCGATGCACATCTGGTGGCATTCTGTAATGTGTAGACTATCAGAGTATTGATGAAACACAGTAATTGCATCGGGATTGAATACAACAGTCACCATGCGCACTTCCCTCCATGGGAATAATGTCCTAACAATCTACGCATTGATCGTTCACTAGAAGACTAGTAGTAGTTTCCGATGCACATCTGGAGGCTTTCTGTACTCTGTGGACTATCAGAGTGTTGATGAAACACAGAAATTGCATCGGGATTGAATACAACAGTCTCCATGCGCAGTTTCCTCCATGGGAGTAATGTCTCAAACAGTCTACACTTTGATCGTTCCCTGGAAGACCAATAGTTGTTTCAATTGCACATCTGGAGGCATTATGTAATCTGTGGAGTATCAGAGTATTCATGAAACACTGAAATTGCATCGGGATTGAATACAACAGTCACCATGCGCACATACCTACATAAAAGTAATGTCTCAACAGTCTACGCTTTGATCGTTCCCTAGAAGACCAGTAGTAGTTTCTGATGCACATCTGGAGGCATTCTGTAATCTGTGGAATATCAGAGTGTTGATGAAACACAGAAATTGCATCGGGATTGAATACAACAGACATCATGCGCACTTTCCTCCATGGGAGTAATTCTCAAACAGTCAATGCTTTGATCGTTCCCAGTAAGACCAGTAGTAGTTTCCGATGCACATCTCGGGTCATTCTGTACCCTGTGGACTATCAGAGTGTTGATGAAACACAGAAACTGCATCGGGATTGAATACAACAGTCACCATGCGCACTTTCCTCCATGGGAGTAAAGTCTCAAACAGTCTACCACTTGATCGTTCCCTGAAAGACCAGTAGTAGTTTCCGATGAACATCTGGAGGCATTCTGTAATCTGTGGACTATCAGAGTGTTGATGAAACACAGAAATTGCATCGGGATTGAATACAACAGTCTCCATGCGCAGTTTCCTCCATGGGAGTAATGTCTCAAACAGTCTACGCTTTGATCGTTCCCTGGAAGACCAGTAGTAGTTCCCGATGCACATCTGGGGGCTTTCTGTAATCTGTGGACTAAAAGAGTGTTGATAAAACACAGAAATTGCATCGGGATTGAATACAACAGTCACCATGCGCACTTTACTCCATGGGAGTAATGTCTCGAACTATCTACGCTTTGATCGATCCCTGGAAGACCAGTAGTAGTTTCCGATGCACATCTGGAGGCATTCAGTAGTCTGTGGTTTATCAGAGTGTTGATGAAACACAGAAATTGCGTCGGGATTGAATACAACAGTCACTATGCGCACTTTCCTCCACGGGAGTACTGTCTCAAACAATCTACGCTTTGATCGTTCCCTGTAAGACCAGTAGTAGTTTCCGATGCACATCTGGTGGCATTCTGTAATCTGTGGACTATCAGAGTGTTGATGAAACACAGAAATTGCCTCGGGAATGAATACAACAGTCACCATGCACAGTTTCCTCCATGGGAGTAATGTCTCAAACAGTCTACGCTTTGATCGTTCCCTGGAAGACCAGTAGCAGTTTCCGATGCACATCTGGAGGCATTCTGTAATCAGTGGAGTATCAGAGTATTCATGAAACACAGAAATTGCATCGGGATTGAATACAACAGTCACCATGCACACATACCCACATAAAAGTAATGTCTCAACAGTCTACGATTTGATCGTTCCCTGGAAGACCAGTAGTAGTTTCCGATGCACATCTGGAGGCATTCTGTAATCTGTGGAATATCAGAGTGTTGATGAAACACAGAAATTGCATCGGGATTGAATACAACAGTCACTATGCGCATTTTCCTCCATGGGAGTAATGTCTCAAACAGTCTACGCTTTGATCGTTCCCTGGAAGACCAGTAGTAGTTTCCGATGCACATCTGGAGGCTTTCTGTTCTCTGTGGACTACCAGAGTGTTGATGAAACACAGAAATTGCATCGGGATAGAATACAACAGTCGTCATGCGCACTTTCCTCCATGGGAGTAATTCTCAAACAGTCAATGCTTTGATCGTTCCCTGTAAGACCAGTAGTAGTTTCCGATGCACATCTCGGGGCATTCTGTAATCTGTGGACTACCTGAGTGTTGATGAAACACAGAAATTGCATCGGGATTGAATACAACAGTCACCATGCGCACTTTACTCCATGGGAGTAATGTCTCTAACAGTCTACGCTTTGATCGTTCCCTGGAAGACCAGTAGTAGTTTCCGATGCACATATGGAGGCTTTCCGTAATCTGTGGACTATCAGAGTGTTGATGAAACAGAGAAATTGCATCGGGATTGAATACAACAGTCACCATGCCCACTTGTCTTCCTTGGGAGTAATGTTTCAAAGAGTTTACGCTTTGATCGTTACCTGGAAGACCAGTAGCAGTTTCCGATGCACATCTGGAGGCACTCTGTAATCTTTGGAGTATCAGAGTGTTGATGAAACACAGAAATTGCATCGGGATTGAATACAACGGTCACCATGCGCACATTCCTCTATAAAAGTAATGTCTCAAAAGTCTACCTTTTGATCGTTCCCTGGAAGACCAGTAGTAGTTTCCGATGCACATCTGGAGGCTTTCTGTACTCTGTGGACTATCAGAGTGTTGATGAAACACAGAAATTGCATCGGGATTGAATACAACAGTCTCCATGTGCAGTTTCCTCCATGGGAGTAATGTCTCAAATAGTCTACGCTTTGATCGTTCCCTGGAAGACCAATAGTTGTTTCAATTGGACATCTGGAGGCATTCTGTAATCTGTGGACTAAAAGAGTGTTGATAAAACACAGAAATTGCATCGGGATTGAATACATCAGTCACCATGCGCACTTTACTCCATGGGAGTAATTTCTCCAACAGTCTACGCTTTGATCGTTCCCTGGAAGATCAGTAGTAGTTTCCGATGCACATATGGAGGTTTTCCGTAATCTGTGGACTATCAGAGTGTTGATGAAACACAGAAATTGCATCGGGACTGAATACAACAGTTACCATGCGCACTTTCCTCCATCGCAGTAATGTTTCAAAGAGTTTACGCTTTGATCGTTCATTGGAAGACCAGTAGCAGTTTCCGATGCACATCTGGAGGCATTCTGTAATCTGTGGAGTATCAGAGTATTCATGAAACACAGAAATTGCATCGGGATTGAATACAACAGTCACCATGCGCACATACCTACATAAAAGTAATGTCTCAACAGTCTACGATTTGATCGTTCCCTGGAAGACCAGTAGTAGTTTCCGATGCACATCTGGAGGCATTCTGTAATCTGTGGAATATCAGAGTGTTGATGAAACACAGAAATTGCATCGGGATTGAATACAACAGTCACCATGCGCAGTTTCCTCCATGGGAGTAATGTCTCAAATAGTCTACGCTTTGATCGTTCCCTGGAAGACCAATAGTTGTTTCAATTGCACATCTGGAGGCATTCTGTAATCTGTGGACTAAAAGAGTGTTGATAAAACACAGAAATTGCATCGGGATTGAATACAACAGCCACCATGCGCACTTTACTCCATGGGAGTAATGTCTCGAACTATCTACGCTTTGATCGATCCCTGGAAGACCAGTAGTAGTTTCCGATGCACATCTGGAGGCATTCAGTAGTCTGTGGTTTATCAGAGTGTTGATGAAACACAGAAATTGCGTCGGGATTGAATACAACAGTCACTATGCGCACTTTCCTCCACGGGAGTACTGTCTCAAACAATCTACGCTTTGATCGTTCCCTGTAAGACCAGTAGTAGTTTCCGATGCACATCTGGTGGCATTCTGTAATCTGTGGACTATCAGAGTGTTGATGAAACACAGAAATTGCATCGGGAATGAATACAACAGTCACCATGCACAGTTTCCTCCATGGGAGTAATGTCTCAAACAGTCTACGCTTTGATCGTTCCCTGGAAGACCAGTAGCAGTTTCCGATGCACATCTGGAGGCATTCTGTAATCAGTGGAGTATCAGAGTATTCATGAAACACAGAAATTGGATCGGGATTGAATACAACAGTCACCATGCACACATACCCACATAAAAGTAATGTCTCAACAGTCTACGATTTGATCGTTCCCTGGAAGACCAGTAGTAGTTTCCGATGCACATCTGGAGGCATTCTGTAATCTGTGGTATATCAGAGTGTTGATGAAACACAGAAATTGCATCGGGATTGAATACAACAGTCACTATGCGCATTTTCCTCCATGGGAGTAATGTCTCAAACAGTCTACGCTTTGATCGTTCCCTGGAAGACCAGTAGTAGTTTCCGATGCACATCTGGAGGCTTTCTGTTCTCTGTGGACTACCAGAGTGTTGATGAAACACAGAAATTGCATCGGGATAGAATACAACAGTCGTCATGCGCACTTTCCTCCATGGGAGTAATTCTCAAACAGTCAATGCTTTGATCGTTCCCTGTAAGACCAGTAGTAGTTTCCGATGCACATCTCGGGGCATTCTGTAATCTGTGGACTACCTGAGTGTTGATGAAACACAGAAATTGCATCGGGATTGAATACAACAGTCACCATGCGCACTTTACTCCATGGGAGTAATGTCTCTAACAGTCTACACTTTGATCGTTCCCTGGAAGACCAGTAGTAGTTTCCGATGCACATATGGAGGCTTTCCGTAATCTGTGGACTATCAGAGTGTTGATGAAACACAGAAATTGCATCGGGATTGAATACAACAGTCACCATGCCCACTTGTCTTCCTTGGGAGTAATGTTTCAAAGAGTTTACGCTTTGATCGTTACCTGGAAGACCAGTAGCAGTTTCCGATGCACATCTGGAGGCACTCTGTAATCTTTGGAGTATCAGAGTGTTGATGAAACACAGAAATTGCATCGGGATTGAATACAACGGTCACCATGCGCACATTCCTCTATAAAAGTAATGTCTCAAAGTCTACCTTTTGATCGTTCCCTGGAAGACCAGTAGTAGTTTCCGATGCACATCTGGAGGCTTTCTGTACTCTGTGGACTATCAGAGTGTTGATGAAACACAGAAATTGCATCGGGATTGAATACAACAGTCTCCATGTGCAGTTTCCTCCATGGGAGTAATGTCTCAAATAGTCTACGCTTTGATCGTTCCCTGGAAGACCAATAGTTGTTTCAATTGGACATCTTGAGCAATTCTGTAATCTGTGGACTAAAAGAGTGTTGATAAAACACAGAAATTGCATCGGGATTGAATACATCAGTCACCATGCGCACTTTACTCCATGGGAGTAATTTCTCCAACAGTCTACGCTTTGATCGTTCCCTGGAAGATCAGTAGTAGTTTCCGATGCACATATGGAGGTTTTCCGTAATCTGCGGACTATCAGAGTGTTGATGAAACACAGAAACTGCATCGGGACTGAATACAACAGTTACCATGCGCACTTTCCTCCATCGCAGTAATGTTTCAAAGAGTTTACGCTTTGATCGTTCCCTGGAAGACCAGTAGCAGATTCCGATGCACATCTGGAGGCATTCTGTAATCTGTGGAGTATCAGAGTATTCATGAAACACAGAAATTGCATCGGGATTGAATACAACAGTCACCATGCGCACATACCTACATAAAAGTAATGTCTCAACAGTCTACGATTTGATCGTTCCCTGGAAGACCAGTAGTAGTTTCCGATGCACATCTGGAGGCATTCTGTAATCTGTGGAATATCAGAGTGTTGATGAAACACAGAAATTGCATCGGGATTGAATACAACAGTCACCATGCGCACTTTCCTCCATGGGAGTAATGTCTCAAACAGTCTACGCTTTGATCGTTCCCTGGAAGACCAGTAGTAGTTTCCGATGGACATCTGGAGGCTTTCTGTTCTCTGTGGACTACCAGAGTGTTGATGAAACACAGAAATTGCATCGAGATTGAATACAACAGTCGTCATGCGCACTTTCCTCCATGGGAGTAATTCTCAAACAGTCAATGCTTTGATCGTTCTCTGTAAGACCAGTAGTAGTTTCCGATGCACATCTCGGGGCATTCTGTACCCTGTGGACTATCAGAGTGTTGATGAAACACAGAAATTGCATCGGGAATGAATACAACAGTCACCATGCGCACTTTCCTCCATGGGAGTAATGTCTCTAACAGTCTACGCTGTGATCGTTCCCCAGAAGACCAGTAGTAGTTTCCGATGCACATCTGGTGGCATTCTGTAATCTGTGGACTATCAGAGTGTTGATGAAACACAGAAATTGCATCGGGAATGAATACAACAGTCACCATGCGCAGTTTCCTCCATGGGAGTAATGTCTCGAAAGTCTACGCTTTGATCGTTCCCAGGAAGACCAGTAGTAGCTTAGGATGCACATCTGGAGGCTTTCTGTTCTCTGTGGACTATCAGAGTGTTGATGAAACACAGAAATTGCTTCGGGATTGAATACAACAGTCACCATACGCACTTTCCTCCATGGGAGTAATTCTCAAACAGTCTATGCTTTGATCGTTCCCTGTAAGACCAGTAGTAGTTTCCGATGCACATCTCGAGGCATTCTGTACTCTGTGGACAATCTGAGTGTTGATGAAACACATAAATTGCATCGGGATTGAATACACCAGTCACCATGCGCACTTTCCTCCATGGGAGTAATGTCTCGAACTGTCTACGCTTTGATCGATCCCTGGAAGACCAGTAGTAGTTTCCCATGCACATCTGGAGGCATTCAGTAGTCTGTGGACTATCAGAGTGTTGATGAAACACAGAATTGCGTCGGGATTGAATACAACAGTCACCATGCGCACTTTCCTCCACGGGAGAACTGTCTCAAACAATCTACGCTTTGATCGTTCGCTGGAAGACCAGTAGCAGTTTCCGATGCACGTCTGGAGGCATTCTGTAATCTTTGGAGTATCAGAGTGTTGATGAAACACAGAAATTGCATCGGGATTGAATACAACAGTCACCATGCGCACATTACTCTATAAAAGTAATGTCTCAACAGTCTACGCTTTGATCGTTCCCTGGAAGACCAGTAGTAGTTTCCGATGCACATCTGGAGGCATTCTGTAATCTGTGGAATATCAGAGTTTTGATGAAACACAGAAATTGCATCGGGATTGAATACAACAGTCTCCATGCGCAGTTTCCTCCATGGGGGTAATTCTCAAACAGTCTTCGCTTTGATAGTTCCCTGGAAGACCAGTAGTAGTTTCAATTGCACATCTGGAGGCATTCTGTAATCTGTGGACTACCAGAGTGTTGATGAAACTCAGAAATTGCATCGGGATTGAATACAACAGTCACCATGCGCACTTTACTCCATGGGAGTAATGTCTCTAACAGTCTACGCTTTGATCGTTCCCTGGAAGACCAGTAGTAGTTTCCGATGCACATATGGAGGCTTTCCGTAATCTGTGGACTATCAGAGTGTTGATGAAACACAGAAATTGCATCGGGATTGAATACAACAGTCACCATGCCCACTTGTCTACCTTGGGAGTAATGTTTCAAAGAGTTTACGCTTTGATCGTTACCTGGAAGACCAGTAGCAGTTTCCGATGCACATCTGGAGGCACTCTGTAATCTTTGGAGTATCAGAGTGTTGATGAAACACAGAAATTGCATCGGGATTGAATACAACAGTCACCATGCGCACATTCCTCTATAAAAGTAATGTCTCAAAAGTCTACCTTTTGATCGTTCCCTGGAAGACCAGTAGTAGTTTCCGATGCACATCTGGAGGCATTCTGTAATCTGTGAAATATCAGAGTGTTGATGAAACACAGAAATTGCATCGGGATTGAATACAAGAGTTACCATGCGCACTTTCCTCCATGGGAGTACTGTCTCAAACAATCTACGCTTTGATCGTTCCCTGTACGACCAGTAGTAGTTTCCGATGCAAATCTGGTGGCATTCTGTAATGTGTAGACTATCAGAGTGTTGATGAAACACAGTAATTGCATCGGGATTGAATACAACAGTCATCATGCGCACTTCTCTCCATGGGAGTAATGTCCTAACAATCTACGCATTGATCGTTCACTAGAAGACCAGTAGTAGTTTCCGATGCACATCTGGAGGCTTTCTGTACTCTGTGGACTATCAGAGTGTTGATGAAACACAGAAATTGCATCGGGATTGAATACAACAGTCTCCATGCGCAGTTTCCTCCATGGGAGTAATGTCTCAAATAGTCTACGCTTTGATCGTTCCCTGGAAGACCAATAGTTGTTTCAATTGGACATCTGGAGGCATTCTGTAATCTGTGGACTAAAAGAGTGTTGATAAAACACAGAAATTGCATCGGGATTGAATACATCAGTCACCATGCGCACTTTACTCCATGGGAGTAATTTCTCCAACAGTCTACGCTTTGACCGTTCCCTGGAAGATCAGTAGTAGTTTCCGATGCACATATGGAGGTTTTCCGTAATCTGTGGACTATCAGAGTGTTGATGAAACACAGAAATTGCATCGGGACTGAATACAACAGTTACCATGCGCACTTTCCTCCATCGCAGTAATGTTTCAAAGAGTTTACGCTTTGATCGTTCCCTGGAAGACCAGTAGCAGTTTCCGATGCACATCTGGAGGCATTCTGTAATCTGTGGAGTATTAGAGTATTCATGAAACACAGAAATTGCATCGGGATGGAATACAACAGTCACCATGCGCACATACCTACATAAAAGTAATGTCTCAACAGTCTACGATTTGATCGTTCCCTGGAAGACCAGTAGTAGTTTCCGATGCACATCTGGAGGCATTCTGTAATCTGTGGAATATCAGAGTGTTGATGAAACACAGAAATTGCATCGGGATTGAATACAACAGTCACCATGCGCACTTTCCTCCATGGGAGTAATGTCTCAAACAGTCTACGCTTTGATCGTTCCCTGGAAGACCAGTAGTAGTTTCCGATGGACATCTGGAGGCTTTCTGTTCTCTGTGGACTACCAGAGTGTTGATGAAACACAGAAATTGCATCGGGATTGAATACAACAGTCGTCATGCGCACTTTCCTCCATGGGAGTAATTCTCAAACAGTCAATGATTTGATCGTTCTCTGTAAGACCAGTAGTAGTTTCCGATGCACATCTCGGGGCATTCTGTACCCTGTGGACTATCAGAGTGTTGATGAAACACAGAAATTGCATCGGGAATGAATACAACAGTCACCATGCGCAGTTTCCTCCATGGGAGTAATGTCTCAAACAGTCTACGCTTTGATCGTTCCCTGGAAGACCAGTAGTAGTTTCCGTTGCACATCTGGGGGCTTTCTGTAATCTATGGACTATCAGAGTGTTGATGAAACACAGAAATTGCCTCGGGATTGAATACAACAATCACCATGCGCACTTTCCTCCATGGGAGTAATGTCTCTAACAGTCTACGCTGTGATCGTTCCCCAGAAGACCAGTAGTAGTTTCCGATGCACATCTGGTGGCATTCTGTAATCTGTGGACTATCAGAGTGTTGATGAAACACAGAAATTGCATCGGGAATGAATACAACAGTCACCATGCGCAGTTTCCTCCATGGGAGTAATGTCTCAAACAGTCTACGCTTTGATCGTTCCCAGGAAGACCAGTAGTAGTTTAGGATGCACATCTGGAGGCTTTCTTTTCTCTGTGGACTATCAGAGTGTTGATGAAACACAGAAATTGCTTCGGGATTGAATACAACAGTCACCATACGCACTTTCCTCCATGGGAGTAATTCTCAAACAGTCTATGCTTTGATCGTTCCGTGTAAGACCAGTAGTAGTTTCCGATGCACATCTCGAGGCATTCTGTACTCTGTGGACTATCTGAGTGTTGATGAAACACAGAAATTGCATCGGGATTGAATACACCAGTCACCATGCGCACTTTCCTCCATGGGAGTAATGTCTCGAACTGTCTACGCTTTGATCGATCCCTGGAAGACCAGTAGTAGTTTCCCATGCACATCTGGAGGCATTCAGTAGTCTGTGGACTATCAGAGTGTTGATGAAACACAGAATTGCGGCGGGATTGAATACAACAGTCACCATGCGCACTTTCCTCCACGGGAGTACTGTCTCAAACAATATACGCTTTGATCGTTCGCTGGAAGACCAGTAGTAGTTTCCGATGAACATCTGGAGGCATTCTGTAATCTGTGGACTATCAGAGTGTTGATGAAACACAGAAATTGCATCGGGATTGAATACAACAGTCACCATGCGCACTTTCCTCCATGGGAGTAATGTCTCTAACAGTCTACGCTTTGATCGTTCCCTAGAAGACCAGTAGTAGTTTCCGATGCACATCTGGAGGCTTTCTGTACTCTGTGGACTATCAGAGTGTTGGTGAAACAGAGAAAGTGCATCGGGATTGAATACAACAGTCTCCATGCGCAGTTTCCTCCGTGGGGGTAATTCTCAAACAGTCTTCGCTTTGATAGTTCCCTGGAAGACCAGTAGTAGTTTCAATTGCACATCTGGAGGCATTCTGTAATCTGTGGACTACCAGAGTGTTGATGAAACACAGAAATTGCATCGGGATTGAATACAACAGTAACCATGCGCACTTTACTCCATGGGAGTAATGTCTCTAACAGTCTACGCTTTGATCGTTCCCTGGAAGACCAGTAGTAGTTTCCGATGCACATATGGAGGCTTTCCGTAATCTGTGGACTATCAGAGTGTTGATGAAACACAGAAATTGCATCGGGATTGAATACAACAGTCACCATGCCCACTTGTCTTCCTTGGGAGCAATGTTTCAAAGAGTTTACGCTTTGATCGTTACCTGGAAGACCAGTAGCAGTTTCCGATGCACATCTGGAGGCATTCTGTAATCTTTCGAGTATCAGAGTGTTGATGAAACACAGAAATTGCATCGGGATTGAATACAACAGTCACCATGCGCACATTACTCTGTAAAAGTAATGTCTCAACAGTCTACGCTTTGATCGTTCCCTGGAAGACCAGTTGTAGTTTCCGATGCACATCTGGAGGCATTCTGTAATCTGTGGAATATCAGAGTTTTGATGAAACACAGAAATTGCATCGGGATTGAATACAACAGTCTCCATGCGCAGTTTCCTCCATGGGGGTAATTCTCAAACAGTCTTCGCTTCGATAGTTCCCTGGAAGACCAGTAGTAGTTTCAATTGCACATCTGGAGGCATTCTGTAATCTGTGGACTACCAGAGTGTTGATGAAACTCAGAAATTGCATCGGGATTGAATACAACAGTCACCATGCGCACTTTACTCCATGGGAGTAATGTCTCTAACAGTCTACGCTTTGATCGTTCCCTGGAAGACCAGTAGTAGTTTCCGATGCACATATGGAGGCTTTCCGTAATCTGTGGACTATCAGAGTGTTGATGAAACACAGAAATTGCATCGGGATTGAATACAACAGTCACCATGGGCACATTCCTCTATAAAAGTAATGTCTCAAAAGTCTACCTTTTGATCGTTCCCTGGAAGACCAGTAGTAGTTTCCGATGCACATATGGAGGTTTTCCGTAATCTGTGGACTATCAGAGTGTTGATGAAACACAGAAATTGCATCGGGACTGAATACAACAGTTACCATGCGCACTTTCCTCCATCGCAGTAATGTTTCAAAGAGTTTACGCTTTGATCGTTCCCTGGAAGACCAGTAGCAGTTTCCGATGCACATCTGGAGGCATTCTGTAATCTGTGGAGTATCAGAGTATTCATGAAACACAGAAATTGCATCGGGATTGAATACAACAGTCACCATGCGCACTTTCCTCCAAGGGAGTAATGTCTCAAACAGTCTACGCTTTGATCGTTCCCTGGAAGACCAGTAGTAGTTTCCGATGGACATCTGGAGGCTTTCTGTTCTCTGTGGACTACCAGAGTGTTGACGAAACACAGAAATTGCATCGGGATTGAATACAACAGTCGTCATGCGCACTTTCCGCCATGGGAGTAATTCTCAAACAGTCAATGCTTTGATCGTTCTCTGTAAGACCAGTAGTAGTTTCCGATGCACATCTCGGGGCATTCTGTACCCTGTGGACTATCAGAGTGTTGATGAAAAACAGAAATTGCATCGGGAATGAATACAACAGTCACCATGCGCAGTTTCCTCCATGGGAGTAATGTCTCAAACAGTCTACGCTTTGATCGTTCCCTGGAAGACCAGTAGTAGTTTCCGTTGCACATCTGGGGGCTTTCTGTAATCTATGGACTATCAGAGTGTTGATGAAACACAGAAATTGCATCGGGAATGAATACAACAGTCACCATGCGCAGTTTCCTCCATGGGAGTAATGTCTCAAACAGTCTACGCTTTGATCGTTCCCAGGAAGACCAGTAGTAGTTTAGGATGCACATCTGGAGGCTTTCTGTTCTCTGTGGACTATCAGAGTGTTGATGAAACACAGAAATTGCTTCGGGATTGAATACAACAGTCACCATACGCACTTTCCTCCATGGGAGTAATTCTCAAACAGTCTATGCTTTGATCGTTCCGTGTAAGACCAGTAGTAGTTTCCGATGCACATCTCGAGGCATTCTGTACTCTGTGGACTATCTGAGTGTTGATGAAACACAGAAATTGCATCGGGATTGAATACACCAGTCACCATGCGCACTTTCCTCCATGGGAGTAATGTCTCGAACTGTCTACGCTTTGATCGATCCCTGGAAGACCAGTAGTAGTTTCCCATGCACATCTGGAGGCATTCAGTAGTCTGTGGACTATCAGAGTGTTGATGAAACACAGAATTGCGTCGGGATTGAATACAACAGTCACCATGCGCACTTTCCTCCACGGGAGTACTGTCTCAAACAATCTACGCTTTGATCGTTCGCTGGAAGACCAGTAGTAGTTTCCGATGAACATCTGGAGGCATTCTGTAATCTGTGGACTATCAGAGTGTTGATGAAACACAGAAATTGCATCGGGATTGAATACAACAGTCACCATGCGCACTTTCCTCCATGGGAGTAATGTCTCTAACAGTCTACGCTTTGATCGTTCCCTAGAAGACCAGTAGTAGTTTCCGATGCACATCTGGAGGCTTTCTGTACTCTGTGGACTATCAGAGTGTTGGTGAAACAGAGAAATTGCATCGGGATTGAATACAACAGTCTCCATGCGCAGTTTCCTCCGTGGGGGTAATTCTCAAACAGTCTTCGCTTTGATAGTTCCCTGGAAGACCAGTAGTAGTTTCAATTGCACATCTGGAGGCATTCTGTAATCTGTGGACTACCAGAGTGTTGATGAAACACAGAAATTGCATCGGGATTGAATACAACAGTAACCATGCGCACTTTACTCCATGGGAGTAATGTCTCTAACAGTCTACGCTTTGATCGTTCCCTGGAAGACCAGTAGTAGTTTCCGATGCACATATGGAGGCTTTCCGTAATCTGTGGACTATCAGAGTGTTGATGAAACACAGAAATTGCATCGGGATTGAATACAACAGTCACCATGATCACTTGTCTTCCTTGGGAGTAATGTTTCAAAGAGTTTACGCTTTGATCGTTACCTGGAAGACCAGTAGCAGTTTCCGATGCACATCTGGAGGCATTCTGTAATCTTTGGAGTATCAGAGTGTTGATGAAACACAGAAATTGCATCGGGATTGAATACAACAGTCACCATGCGCAAATTACTCTATAAAAGTAATGTCTCAACAGTCTACGCTTTGATCGTTCCCTGGAAGACCAGTAGTAGTTTCCGATGCACATCTGGAGGCATTCTGTAATCTGTGGAATATCAGAGTTTTGATGAAACACAGAAATTGCATCGGGATTGAATACAAGAGTCACCATGCACACTTTCCTCCATGGGAGTAATGTCTCAAACAGTCTACGCTTTGATCGTTCCCTGGAAGACCAGTAGTAGTTTCAATTGCACATCTGGAAGCATTCTGTAATCTGTGGACTAAAAGAGTGTTGATGAAACACAGAAATTGCATCGGGATTGAATACAACAGTCACCATGCGCACTTTCCTCCTCGGGAGTACTGTCTCAAACAATCTACGCTTTGATCGTTCCCTGGAAGACCAGTAGTAGTTTCCGATGCACATCTGGTGGCATTCTGTAATGTGTAGACTATAAGAGTGTTGATGAAACACAGTAATTGCATCGGGATTGAATACAACAGTCACCATGCGCACTTCCCTCCATGGGAGTAATGTCCTAACAATCTACGCATTGATCGTTCACTAGAAGACCAGTAGTAGTTTCCGATGCACATCTGGAGGCTTTCTGTACTCTGTGGACTATCAGATTGTTGATGAAACACAGAGATTGCATCGGGATTGAATACAACAGTCTCCATGCGCAGTTTCCTCCATGGGAGTAATGTCTCAAATAGTCTACGCTTTGATCGTTCCCTGGAAGACCAATAGTTGTTTCAATTGCACATCTGGAGGCATTCTGTAATCTGTGGACCAAAAGAGTGTTGATAAAACACAGAAATTGCATCGGGATTGAATACAACAGTCACCATGCGCACTTTACTCCATGGGAGTAATGTCTCCAACAGTCTACGCTTTGATCGTTCCCTGGAAGACCAGTAGTAGTTTTCGATGCACATATGGAGGTTTACCGTAAATTGTGGACTATCAGAGTGTTGATGAAACACAGAAATTGCATCGGGATTGAATACAACAGTTACCATGCGCACATACCTACATAAAAGTAATGTCTCAAAAGTCTACGATTTGATCGTTCCCTGGAAGACCAGTAGTAGTTTCCGATGCACATCTGGAGGCATTCTGTAATCTGTGGAATATCAGAGTGTTGATGAAACACAGAAATTGCATCGGGATTGAATACAACAGTCACCATGCGCACTTTCCTCCATGGGAGTAATGTCTCAAACAGTCTACGCTTTGATCGTTCCCTGGAAGACCAGTAGTAGTTTCCGATGGACATCTGTAGGCTTTCTGTTCTCTGTGGACTACCAGAGTGTTGATGAAACACAGAAATTGCATCGGGATTGAATACAACAGTCGTCATGCGCACTTTCCTCAATGGGAGTAATTCTCAAACAGTCAATGCTTTGATCGTTCTCTGTAAGACCAGTAGTAGTTTCCGATGCACATCTCGGGGCATTCTGTACCCTGTGGACTATCAGAGTGTTGATGAAACACAGAAACTGCATCGGGATTGAATACAACTGTCACCATGCGCAGTTTCCTCCATGGGAGTAATGTCTCAAACAGTCTACGCTTTGATCGTTCCCTGGAAGACCAGTAGTAGTTCCCGATGCACATCTGGGGGTTTCTGTAATCTGTGGACTATCAGAGTGTTGATGAAACACAGAAATAGCCTCGGGATTGAATACAACAGTCAACATGCTCACTTTCCTCCATGTGAGTAATTCTCAAACTGTCTATGTTTTGATCGTTCCCTGTAAGACCAGTAGTAGTTTCCGATGCACATCTGGTGGCATTCTGTAATCTGTGGACTATCAGAGTGTTGATGAAACACAGAAATTGCATCGGGAATGAATACAACAGTCACCATGCGCAGTTTCCTCCATGGGAGTAATGTCTCAAACAGTCTACGCTTTGATCATTCCCTGGAAGACCAGTAGTAGTTTCCGTTGCACATCTGGGGGCTTTCTGTAATCTATGGACTATCAGAGTGTTGATGAAACACAGAAATTGCCTCGGGATTGAATACAACAATCACCATGCGCACTTTCCTCCATGGGAGTAATGTCTCTAACAGTCTACGCTGTGATCGTTCCCCAGAAGACCAGTAGTAGTTTCCGATGCACATCTGGTGGCATTCTGTAATCTGTGGACTATCAGAGTGTTGATGAAACACAGCAATTGCATCGGGAATGAATACAACAGTCACCATGCGCAGTTCCTTCATGGGAGTAATGTCTCAAACAGTCTACGCTTTGATCGTTCCCAGGAAGACCAGTAGTAGTTTAGGATGCACATCTGGAGGCTTTCTGTTCTCTGTGGACTATCAGAGTGTTGATGAAACACAGAAATTGCTTCGGGATTGAATACAACAGTCACCATACGCACTTTCCTCCATGGGAGTAATTCTCAAACAGTCTATGCTTTGATCGTTCCGTGTAAGACCAGTAGTAGATTCCGATGCACATCTCGAGGCATTCTGTACTCTGTGGACTATCTGAGTGTTGATGAAACACAGAAATTGCATCGGGATTGAATACACCAGTCACCATGCACACTTTCCTCCATGGGAGTAATGTCTCGAACTGTCTACGCTTTGATCGATCCCTGGAAGACCAGTAGTAGTTTCCCATGCACATCTGGAGGCATTCAGTAGTCTGTGGACTATCAGAGTGTTGATGAAACACAGAATTGCGTCGGGATTGAATACAACAGTCACCATGCGCACTTTCCTCCACGGGAGTACTGTCTCAAACAATCTACGCTTTGATCGTTCGCTGGAAGACCAGTAGTAGTTTCCGATGAACATCTGGAGGCATTCTGTAATCTGTGGACTATCAGAGTGTTGATGAAACACAGAAATTGCATCGGGATTGAATACAACAGTCACCATGCGCACTTTCCTCCATGGGAGTAATGTCTCTAACAGTCTACGCTTTGATCGTTCCCTAGAAGACCAGTAGTAGTTTCCGATGCACATCTGGAGGCTTTCTGTACTCTGTGGACTATCAGAGTGTTGGTGAAACAGAGAAATTGCATCGGGATTGAATACAACAGTCTCCATGCGCAGTTTCCTCCATGGGGGTAATTCTCAAACAGTCTTCGCTTTGATAGTTCCCTGGAAGACCAGTAGTAGTTTCAATTGCACATCTGGAGGCATTCTGTAATCTGTGGACTACCAGAGTGTTGATGAAACACAGAAATTGCATCGGGATTGAATACAACAGTAACCATGCGCACTTTACTCCATGGGAGTAATGTCTCTAACAGTCTACGCTTTGATCGTTCCCTGGAAGACCAGTAGTAGTTTCCAATGCACATATGGAGGCTTTCCGTAATCTGTGGACTATCAGAGTGTTGATGAAACACAGAAATTGCATCGGGATTGAATACAACAGTCACCATGATCACTTGTCTTCCTTGGGAGTAATGTTTCAAAGAGTTTACGCTTTGATCGTTACCTGGAAGACCAGTAGCAGTTTCCGATGCACATCTGGAGGCATTCTGTAATCTTTGGAGTATCAGAGTGTTGATGAAACACAGAAATTGCATCGGGATTGAATACAACAGTCACCATGCGCAAATTACTCTATAAAAGTAATGTCTCAACAGTCTACGCTTTGATCGTTCCCTGGAAGACCAGTAGTAGTTTCCGATGCACATCTGGAGGCATTCTGTAATCTGTGGAATATCAGAGTTTTGATGAAACACAGAAATTGCATCGGGATTGAATACAAGAGTCACCATGCACACTTTCCTCCATGGGAGTAATGTCTCAAACAGTCTACGCTTTGATCGTTCCCTGGAAGACCAGTAGTAGTTTCAATTGCATATCTGGAAGCATTCTGTAATCTGTGGACTAAAAGAGTGTTGATGAAACACAGAAATTGCATCGGGATTGAATACAACAGTCACCATGCGCACTTTCCTCCACGGGAGTACTGTCTCAAACAATCTACGCTTTGATCGTTCCCTGGAAGACCAGTAGTAGTTTCCGATGCACATCTGGTGGCATTCTGTAATGTGTAGACTATAAGAGTGTTGATGAAACACAGTAATTGCATCGGGATTGAATACAACAGTCACCATGCGCACTTTACTCCATGGGAGTAATGTCTCCAACAGTCTACGCTTTGATCGTACCCTGGAAGACCAGTAGTAGTTTTCGATGCACATATGGAGGTTTACCGTAAATTGTGGACTATCAGAGTGTTGATGAAACACAGAAATTGCATCGGGATTGAATACAACAGTTACCATGCGCACATACCTACATAAAAGTAATGTCTCAAAAGTCTACGATTTGATCGTTCCCTGGAAGACCAGTAGTAGTTTCCGATGCACATCTGGAGGCATTCTGTAATCTGTGGAATATCAGAGTGTTGATGAAACACAGAAATTGCATCGGGATTGAATACAACAGTCACCATGCGCACTTTCCTCCATGGGAGTAATGTCTCAAACAGTCTACGCTTTGATCGTTCCCTGGAAGACCAGTAGTAGTTTCCGATGGACATCTGTAGGCTTTCTGTTCTCTGTGGACTACCAGAGTGTTGATGAAACACAGAAATTGCATCGGGATTGAATACAACAGTCGTCATGCGCACTTTCCTCCATGGGAGTAATTCTCAAACAGTCAATGCTTTGATCGTTCTCTGTAAGACCAGTAGTAGTTTCCGATGCACATCTCGGGGCATTCTGTACCCTGTGGACTATCAGAGTGTTGATGAAACACAGAAATTGCATCGGGAATGAATACAACAGTCACCATGCGCAGTTTCCTCCATGGGAGTAATGTCTCAAACAGTCTACGCTTTGATCGTTCCCTGGAAGACCAGTAGTAGTTTCCGTTGCACATCTGGGGGCTTTCTGTAATCTATGGACTATCAGAGTGTTGATGAAACACAGAAATTGCCTCGGGATTGAATACAACAATCACCATGCGCACTTTCCTCCATGGGAGTAATGTCTCTAACAGTCTACGCTGTGATCGTTCCCCAGAAGACCAGTAGTAGTTTCCGATGCACATCTGGTGGCATTCTGTAATCTGTGGACTATCAGAGTGTTGATGAAACACAGAAATTGCATCGGGAATGAATACAACAGTCACCATGCGCAGTTTCCTCCATGGGAGTAATGTCTCAAACAGTCTACGCTTTGATCGTTCCCAGGAAGACCAGTAGTAGTTTAGGATGCACATCTGGAGGGTTTCTGTTCTCTGTGGACTATCAGAGTGTTGGTGAAACAGAGAAATTGCATCGGGATTGAATACAACAGTCTCCATGCGCAGTTTCCTCCGTGGGGGTAATTCTCAAACAGTCTTCGCTTTGATAGTTCCCTGGAAGACCAGTAGTAGTTTCAATTGCACATCTGGAGGCATTCTGTAATCTGTGGACTACCAGAGTGTTGATGAAACACAGAAATTGCATCGGGATTGAATACAACAGTAACCATGCGCACTTTACTCCATGGGAGTAATGTCTCTAACAGTCTACGCTTTGATCGTTCCCTGGAAGACCAGTAGTAGTTTCCGATGCACATATGGAGGCTTTCCGTAATCTGTGGACTATCAGAGTGTTGATGAAACACAGAAATTGCATCGGGATTGAATACAACAGTCACCATGCCCACTTGTCTTCCTTGGGAGTAATGTTTCAAAGAGTTTACGCTTTGATCGTTACCTGGAAGACCAGTAGCAGTTTCCGATGCACATCTGGAGGCATTCTGTAATCTTTGGAGTATCAGAGTGTTGATGAAACACAGAAATTGCATCGGGATTGAATACAACAGTCACCATGCGCACATTACTCTATAAAAGTAATGTCTCAACAGTCTACGCTTTGAACGTTCCCTGGAAGACCAGTAGTAGTTTCCGATGCACATCTGGAGGCATTCTGTAATCTGTGGAATATCAGAGTTTTGATGAAACACAGAAATTGCATCGGGATTGAATACAAGTGTCACCATGCACACTTTCCTCCATGGGATTAATGTCTCAAACAGTCTACGCTTTGATCGTTCCCTGGAAGACCAGTAGTAGTTTCAATTGCACATCTGGAAGCATTCTGTAATCTGTGGACTAAAAGAGTGTTGATGAAACACAGAAATTGCATCGGGATTGAATACAACAGTCACCATGCGCACTTTCCTCCACGGGAGTACTGTCTCAAACAATCTACGCTTTGATCGTTCCCTGGAAGACCAGTAGTAGTTTCCGATGCACATCTGGTGGCATTCTGTAATGTGTAGACTATAAGAGTGTTGATGAAACACAGTAATTGCATCGGGATTGAATACAACAGTCACCATGCGCACTTCCCTCCATGGGAGTAATGTCCTAACAATCTACGCATTGATCGTTCACTAGAAGACCAGTAGTAGTTTCCGATGCACATCTGGAGGCATTCTGTAATCTGTGGAGTATCAGAGTATTCATGACACACAGAAATTGCATCGGGATTGAATACAACAGTCTCCAAGCGCACTTTACTCCATGGGAGTAATGTCTCTAACAGTCTACGCTTTGATCGTTCCCTGGAAGACCAGTAGTAGTTTCCGATGCACATATGGAGGCTTTCCGTAATCTGTGGACTATCAGAGTGTTGATGAAACACAGAAATTGTATCGGGATTGAATACAACAGTCACCATGCCCACTTGTCTTCCTTGGGAGTGATGTTTCAAAGAGTTTACGCTTTGATCGTTACCTGGAAGACCAGTAGCAGTTTCCGATGCACATCTGGAGGCATTCTGTAATCTTTGGAGTATCAGAGTGTTGATGAAACACAGAAATTGCATCGGGATTGAATACAACAGTCACCATGCGCACATACCTACATAAAAGTAATGTCTCAACAGTCTACGCTTTGATCGTTCCCTGGAAGACCAGTAGTAGTTTCCGATGCACATCTGGAGGCTTTCTGTTCTCTGTGGACTACCAGAGTGTTGATGAAACACAGAAATTGCATCGGGATTGAATACAACAGTCATCATGCGCACTTTCCTCCATGGGAGTAATTCTCAAACAGTCAATGCTTTGATCGTTCCCTGTAAGACCAGTAGTAATTTTCGAATTACATCTCGGGGCATTCTGTACCCTGTGGACTATCAGAGTGTTGATGAAACACAGAAACTGCATCGGGACTGAATACAACAGTCACCATGCGCAGTTTCCTCCATTGGAGTAATGTCTCAAACAGTCTTTGCTTTGATCGTTCCCTGGAAGACCAGTAGTAGTTCCCGATGCACATCTGGGGGCTTTCTGTAATCTGTGGACTATCAGAGTGTTGATGAATCACAGAAATAGCCTCGGGATTGAATACAACAGTCAACATGCCCACTTTCCTCCATGGGAGTAATTCTCAAACAGTCTATGCTTTGATCGTTCCCTGTAAGACCAGTAGTAGTTTCCGATGCACATCTGGTGGCATTCTGTAGTCTGTGGACTATCAGAGTGTTGATGAAACACAGAAATTGCATCGGGAATGAATACAACAGTCACCATGCGCAGTTTCCTCCATGGGAGTAATGTCTCAAACAGTCTACGCTTTGATCGTTCCCTGGAAGACCAGTAGTAGTTTCCGATGCACATCTGGGAGCTTTCTGTAATCTATGGACTATCAGAGTGTTGATATAACACAGAAATTGCCTCAGGATTGAATACAACAGTCACCATGCGCACTTTCCTCCATGGGAGTAATGTCTCTAACAGTCTACGCTGTGATCGTTACCCAGAAGACCAGTAGTAGTTTCCTATGCACATCTGGAGGCTTTCTGTACACTGTGGACTATCAGAGTGTTGATGAAACACAGAAATTGCATCGGGGTGTAATACAATAGTCTCCATGCGCAGTTTCCTCCGTGGGAGTAATGTCTCTAACAGTTTACGCTTTGATCGTTCCCAGGAAGACCAGTAGTAGTTTAGGATGCACATCTGGAGGTTTTCTGTTCTCTGTGGACTATCAGAGTGTTGATGAAACACAGAAATTGCATCGGGATTGAGTACAACATTCACCATACGCACTTTCCTCCGTGGGAGTAATTCTCAAACAGTCTATGCTTTGATCGTTCCCTGTAAGACCAGTAGTAGTTTCCGATGTCCATCTCGAGGCATTCTGTACTCTGTGGACTATCTGAGTGTTGATGAAATACAGAAATTGCATCGGGATTGAATACACCAGTCACCATGCGTACTTTCCTCCATGGGAGTAATGTCTCGAACTGTCTACGCTTTGATCGATCCCTGGACGACCATTAGTAGTTTCCGATGCACATCTGGAGGCATTCAGTAGTCTGTGGACTATCAGAGTGTTGATGAAACACAGAAATTGCGTCGGGATTGAATACAACAGTCACCATGCGCACTTTCCTCCACGGGAGTACTGTCTCAAACAATCTACGCTTTGATCGTTCCCTTTAAGACCAGTAGTAGTTTCCGATGAACATCTGGAGGCATTCTGTAATCTGTGGACTATCAGAGTGTTGATGAAACACAGAAATTGCATCGGGATTGAATACAACAGTCACCATGCGCACTTTCCTCCATGGGAGTAATTCTCAAACAGTCTACGCTTTGATCGTTCCCAGGAAGACCAGTAGTAGTTTAGGATGCACATCTGGAGGGTTTCTGTTCTCTGTGGACTATCAGAGTGTTGGTGAAACAGAGAAATTGCATCGGGATTGAATACAACAGTCTCCATGCGCAGTTTCCTCCGTGGGGGTAATTCTCAAACAGTCTTCGCTTTGATAGTTCCCTGGAAGACCAGTAGTAGTTTCAATTGCACATCTGGAGGCATTCTGTAATCTGTGGACTACCAGAGTGTTGATGAAACACAGAAATTGCATCGGGATTGAATACAACAGTAACCATGCGCACTTTACTCCATGGGAGTAATGTCTCTAACAGTCTACGCTTTGATCGTTCCCTGGAAGACCAGTAGTAGTTTCCGATGCACATATGGAGGCTTTCCGTAATCTGTGGACTATCAGAGTGTTGATGAAACACAGAAATTGCATCGGGATTGAATACAACAGTCACCATGCCCACTTGTCTTCCTTGGGAGTAATGTTTCAAAGAGTTTACGCTTTGATCGTTACCTGGAAGACCAGTAGCAGTTTCCGATGCACATCTGGAGGCATTCTGTAATCTTTGGAGTATCAGAGTGTTGATGAAACACAGAAATTGCATCGGGATTGAATACAACAGTCACCATGCACACATTACTCTATAAAAGTAATGCCTCAACAGTCTACGCTTTGATCGTTCCCTGGAAGACCAGTAGTAGTTTCCGATGCACATCTGGAGGCATTCTGTAATCTGTGGAATATCAGAGTTTTGATGAAACACAGAAATTCCATCGGGATTGAATACAAGTGTCACCATGCACACTTTCCTCCATGGGATTAATGTCTCAAACAGTCTACGCTTTGATCGTTCCCTGGAAGACCAGTAGTAGTTTCAATTGCACATCTGGAAGCATTCTGTAATCTGTGGACTAAAAGAGTGTTGATGAAACACAGAAATTGCATCGGGATTGAATACAACAGTCACCATGCGCACTTTCCTCCACGGGAGTACTGTCTCAAACAATCTACGCTTTGATCGTTCCCTGGAAGACCAGTAGTAGTTTCCGATGCACATCTGGTGGCATTCTGTAATGTGTAGACTATAAGAGTGTTGATGAAACACAGTAATTGCATCGGGATTGAATACAACAGTCACCATGCGCACTTCCCTCCATGGGAGTAATGTCCTAACAATCTACGCATTGATCGTTCACTAGAAGACCAGTAGTAGTTTCCGATGCACATCTGGAGGCTTTCTGTACTCTGTGGACTATCAGAGTGTTGATGAAACACAGAAATTGCATCGGGATTGAATACAACAGTCTCCATGCGCAGTTTCCCCCATGGGAGTAATGTCTCAAATAGTCTACGCTTTGATCGTTCCCTGGAAGACCAATAGTTGTTTCAATTGCACATCTGGAGGCATTCTGTAATCTGTGGACCAAAAGAGTGTTGATAAAACACAGAAATTGCATCGGGATTGAATACAACAGTCACCATGCGCACTTTACTCCATGGGAGTAATGTCTCCAACAGTCTACGCTTTGATCGTTCCCTGGAAGACCAGTAGTAGTTTTCGATGCACATATGGAGGTTTACCGTAAATTGTGGACTATCAGAGTGTTGATGAAACACAGAAATTGCATCGGGATTGAATACAACTGTTACCATGCGCACTTTCCTCCATCGGAGTAACGTTTCAAAGAGTTTACGCTTTGATCGTTCCCTGGAAGACCAGTAGCAGTTTCCGATGCACATCTGGAGGCATTCTGTAATCTGTGGAGTATCAGAGTATTCATGAAACACAGAAATTGCATCGGGATTGAATACAACAGTCTCCAAGCGCACTTTACTCCATGGGAGTAATGTCTCTAACAGTCTACGCTTTGATCGTTCCCTGGAAGACCAGTAGTAGTTTCCGATGCACATATGGAGGCTTTCCGTAATCTGTGGACTATCAGAGTGTTGATGAAACACAGAAATTGTATCGGGATTGAATACAACAGTCACCATGCCCACTTGTCTTCCTTGGGAGTGATGTTTCAAAGAGTTTACGCTTTGATCGTTACCTGGAAGACCAGTAGCAGTTTCCGATGCACATCTGGAGGCATTCTGTAATCTTTGGAGTATCAGAGTGTTGATGAAACACAGAAATTGCATCGGGGTGTAATACAATAGTCTCCATGCGCAGTTTCCTCCGTGGGAGTAATGTCTCTAACAGTTTACGCTTTGATCGTTCCCAGGAAGACCAGTAGTAGTTTAGGATGCACATCTGGAGGTTTTCTGTTCTCTGTGGACTATCAGAGTGTTGATGAAACACAGAAATTGCATCGGGATTGAATACAACATTCACCATACTCACTTTCCTCCGTGGGAGTAATTCTCAAACAGTCTATGCTTTGATCGTTCCCTGTAAGACCAGTAGTAGTTTCCGATGCCCATCTCGAGGCATTCTGTACTCTGTGGACTATCTGAGTGTTGATGAAATACAGAAATTGCATCGGGATTGAATACACCAGTCACCATGCGTACTTTCCTCCATGGGAGTAATGTCTCGAACTGTCTACGCTTTGATCGATCCCTGGAAGACCATTAGTAGTTTCCGATGCACATCTGGAGGCATTCAGTAGTCTGTGGACTATCAGAGTGTTGATGAAACACAGAAATTGCGTCGGGATTGAATACAACAGTCACCATGCGCACTTTCCTCCACGGGAGTACTGTCTCAAACAATCTACGCTTTGATCGTTCCCATTAAGACCAGTAGTAGTTTCCGATGAACATCTGGAGGCATTCTGTAATCTGTGGACTATCAGATTGTTGATGAAACACAGAAATTGCATCGGGATTGAATACAACAGTCACCATGCGCACTTTCCTCCATGGGAGTAATTCTCAAACAGTCTTCGCTTTGATAGTTCCCTGGAAGACCAGTAGTAGTTTCAATTGCACATCTGGGGGCATTCTGTAATCTGTGGACTACCAGAGTGTTGATGAAACACAGAAATTGCATCGGGATTAAATACAACATTTACCATGCGCACTTTACTCCATGGGAGTAATGTCTCTAACAGTCTACGCTTTGATCGTTCCCTGGAAGACCAGTAGTAGTTTCCGATGCACATATGGAGGCTTTCCGTAATCTGTGGACTATCAGAGTGTTGATGAAACACAGAAATTGCATCGGGATTGAATACACCAGTCACCATGCCCACTTGTCTTCCTTGGGAGTAATGTTTCAAAGAGTTTACGTTTTGATCGTTACCTGGAAGAGCAGTAGTAGTTTCCGATGCACATCTGGAGGCTTTCTGTTCTCTGTGGACTATCAGAGTGTTGATGAAACAAAGAAATTGCATCGGGATTGAATACAACAGTCACCATGCCCACTTGTCTTCCTTGGGAGTAATGTTTCAAAGTGTTTACGCCTTGATCGTTACCTGGAAGACCAGTAGCAGTTTCCGATGCACATCTGGAGGCATTCTGTAATCTGTGGACTATCAGAGTGTTGATGAAACTCAGAAATTGCATCGGGAATGAATACAACAGTCACCATGCGCAGTTTCCTCCGTGGGAGTAATTTCTCCAACAGTTTACGCTTTGATCGTTCCCAGGAAGACCAGTAGTAGTTTAGGATGCACTTGTGGAGGCTTTCTGTTCTCTGTGGACTATCAGAGTGTTGATGAAACACAGAAATTGCATCGGGATTGAATACAACAGTCACCATGCGCACTTTCCTCCATGGGAGTAATTCTCAAACAGTCTATGCTTTGATCGTTCCCTGTAAGACCAGTAGTAGTTTCCGATGCACATCTCGAGGCATTCTGTACTCTGTGGACTATCTGAGTGTTGATGAAACACAGAAATTGCATCGGGATTGATACACCAGTCACCATGCGCACTTTCCTCCATGGGAGTAATGTCTCGAACTGTCTACGCTTTGATCGATCCCTGGAAGACCAGTAGTAGTTTCCGCTGCACATCTGGAGGCATTCAGTTGTCTGTGGACTATCAGAGTGTTGATGAAACACAGAAATTGCGTCGGGATTGAATACAACAGTCACCATGCGCTCTTTCCTCCACGGGAGTACTGTCTCAAACAATCTACGCTTTGATCGTTCCCTGGAAGACCAGTAGTAGTTTCCGATGAACATCTGGAGGCATTCTGTAATCTGTGGACTATCAGAGTGTTGATGAAACACAGAAATTGCATCGGGATTGAATACAACAGTCACCATGCGCACTTTACTCCATGGGAGTAATGTCTCTTACAGTCTACGCTTTGATCGTTACCTGGAAGACCAGTAGCAGTTTCCGATGCACATCTGGAGGCATTCTGTAATCTGTGGAGTATCAGAGTGTTGATGAAACACAGAAATTGCATCGCGATTGAATACAACAGCCACCATGCGCACTTTCCTCCATGGGAGTAATGTCTCAAATAGTCTACGCTTTGATAGTTCCCTGGAAGACCAGTAGTAGTTTCCGATGCACATATGGTGGCATTCTGTAATGTGTAGACTATCAGAGTGTTGATGAAACACAGTAATTGCATCGGGATTGAATACAACAGTCACCATGCGCACTTTCCTCCATGGGAGTAATGTCTCTAACAGTCTACGCTTTGATCGTTCCCTAGAAGACCAGTAGTAGTTTCCGATGCACATCTGGAGGCTTTCAGTACTCTGTGGACTATCAGAGTGTTGTTGAAATACAGAAATTGCATCGGGATTGAATACAACAGTCTCCAAGCACAGTTTCCTCCATGGGTGTAATGTCTCAAACAGTCTCCGCTTTGATCGTTCCCTGGAAGACCAGTAGTAGTTTCCGATGCACATCTGGGGGCTTTCTGTAATCTGTGGACTATCAGAGTGTTGATGAAACACAGAAATTGCATCGGGCTTGAATACAACAGTCGCAATGCGCACTTTCCTCCATTGGACTAATGTCTCAAACAGTCTACGCTTTCATCGTTCCCTGGAAGACCAGTAGTAGTTTTCGATGCACATCTGGAGGCATTCTGTAAAATGTGGACTATCATAGTGTTGATGAAACACAGAAATTGCATCCGGATTGAATACAACAGTCACCATGCGCACTTTCCTCCACGGGAGTACTGTCTCAAACAATCTACGCTTTGATCGTTTCCTGGAAGACCAGTAGTAGTTTCCGATGCACATCTGGTGGCATTCTGTAATGTGTAGACTATCAGAGTGTTGATGAAACACAGAAATTGCATCGGGATTGAATACAACAGTCTCCATGCGAAATTTCCTCCATGGGAGTAATGTCTCAAATAGTCTACGCTTTGATCGTTCCCTGGAAGACCAATAGTTGTTTCAATTGCACATCTGGAGGCATTCTGCAATCTGTGGACTAAAAGAGTGATGATAAAACACAGAAATTGCATCGGGATTGAATACAACAGTTACCATGCGCACATTCCTCCATCGGAGTAATGTTTCAAAGAGTTTACGCTTTGATCGTTCCCTGGAAGACCAGTAGCAGTTTCCGATGCACATCTGAAGGCATTCTGTAATCTGTGGAGTATCAGAGTATTCATGAAACACAGAAATTGCATCGGGATTGAATACAACAGTCACCATGCACACATACCTACATAAAAGTAATGTCTCAACAGTCTACGCTTTGATCGTTCCCTGGAAGACCAGTAGTAGTTTCCTATGCACATCTGGAAGCTTTCTGTACACTGTGGACTATCAGAGTGTTGATGAAACACAGAAATTGCATCGGGGTGTAATACAATAGTCTCAATGCGCAGTTTCCTCCGTGGGAGTAATGTCTCTAACAGTTTACGCTTTGATCGTTCCCAGGAAGACCAGTAGTAGTTTAGGATGCACATCTGGAGGCTTTCTGTTCTCTGTGGACTATCAGAGTGTTGATGCAACACAGAAATTGCATCGGGATTGAATACAACAGTCACCATGCGCACTTTCCTCCATGGGAGAAATTCTCAAACAGTCTATGCTTTGATCGTTCCCTGTAAGACCAGTAGTGGTTTCCGATGCACATCTCGAGGCATTCTGTACTCTGTGGACTATCTGAGTGTTGATGAAACACAGAAATTGCATCGGGATTGAATACACCAGTCACCATGCGCACTTTCCTCCATGGGAGTAATGTCTCGAACTGTCTACGCTTTGATCGATCCCTGGAAGACCAGTAGTAGTTTCCGATGCACATCTGGAGGCATTCAGTAGTCTGTGGACTATCAGTGTGTTGATGAAACACAGAAATTGCGTCGGGATTGAATACAACAGTCACTATGCGCACTTTCCTCCACGGGAGTATTGTCTCAAACAATCTACGCTTTGATCGTTCCCTGTAAGACCAGTAGTAGTTTCCGATGCACATCTGGTGGCATTCTGTAATCTGTGGACTATCAGAGTGTTGATGAAACACAGAAATTGCATCGGGAATGAATACAACAGTCACCATGCAGAGTTTCCTCCATGGGAGTAATGTCTCAAACAGTCTACGCTTTGATCGTTCCCTGGAAGACCAGTAGTAGTTTCCGATGCACATCTGGGGGCTTTCTGTAATCTGTGGACTATCAGAGTGTTGATGAAACACAGAAATTGCCTCGGGATTGAATACAACAGTCACCATGCGCACTTTCCTCCATGGGAGTAATGTCTCTAACAGTTTACGCTTTGATCGTTCCCAGGAAGACCAGTAGTAGTTTAGGATGCACATCTGGAGGCTTTCTGTTCTCTGTGGACTATCAGAGTGTTGATGAAACACAGAAAATTCATCGGGATTGAATACAACAGTCTCCATGCCCAGTTTCCTCCATGGGGGTAGTTCTCAAACAGTCTACGCTTTGATAGTTCCCTGGAAGACCAGTAGTAGTTTCAATTGCACATCTGGAGTCATTATGTAATCTGTGGACTACCAGAGAGTTGATGAAACACAGAAATTGCATCGGGATTGAATACAACAGTCACCATGCGCACTTTACTCCATGGGAGTAATGTCTCTAACAGTCTACGTTTGATCGTTCCCTGGAAGACCAGTAGTAGTTTCCGATGCACATATGGAGGCTTTCCGTAATCTGTGGAATATCAGAGTGTTGATGAAACACGGAAATTGCATCGGGATTGAATACAACAGTCACCATGCCCACTTGTCTTCCTTGGGAGTAATGTTTCAAAGAGTTTACGCTTTGATCGTTACCTGGAAGACCAGTAGCAGTTGCCGATGCACATCTGGAGGCATTCTTTAATCTGTGGAGTATCAGAGTGTTGATGAAACACAGAAATTGCATCGGGATTGAATACAACAGTCACCATGCTCACATTCCTCTATAAAAGTAATGTCTCAACAGTCTACGCTTTGGTCGTTCCCTGGATGACCAGTAGTAGTTTCCGATGCAAATATGGAGGCTTTCCGTAATCTGTGGAATATCAGAGTGTTGATGAAACACGGAAATTGCATCGGGATTGAATACAACAGTCACCATGCCCACTTGTCTTCCTTGGGAGTAATGTTTCAAAGAGTTTACGCTTTGATCGTTACCTGGAAGACCAGTAGCAGTTGCCGATGCACATCTGGAGGCATTCTTTAATCTGTGGAGTATCAGAGTGTTGATGAAACACAGAAATTGCATCGGGATTGAATACAAAAGTCACCATGTTCACATTCCTCTATAAAAGTAATGTTTCAACAGTCTACGATTTGATCGTTCCCAGGAAGACCAGTAGTAGTTTAGGATGCACATCTGGAGGCTTTCTGTTCTCTGTGGACTATCAGAGTGTTGATGAAACACAGAAATTGCATCGGGATTGAATACAACAGTCTCCATGCGCGGTTTCCTCCTTGGGGTTAATTCTCAAACAGTCTACGCTTTGATAGTTCCCTGGAAGACCAGTAGTAGTTTAAATTGCACATCTGGAGTCATTCTGTAATCTGTGGACTACCAGAGTGTTGATGAAACACAGAAATTGCATCGGGATTGAATACAACAGTCAACATGCCCACTTTCCTCCGTGGGAGTAATTCTCAAACAGTCTATGATTTGATCGTTACCTGTAAGACCAGTAGTAGTTTCCGATGCACATCTGGTGGCATTCTGTTCTCTGTGGACTACCAGAGTGTTGATGAAACACAGAAATTGCATCGGGATTGAATACAACAGTCACCATGCGCGCTTTCCTCCATGGGAGTAAAGTCTCAAACAGTCTACCCCTTGATCGTTCCTTGGAAGACCAGTAGAGGTTTCCGATGAACATCTGGAGGCATTCTGTAATCTGTGGACTATCAGAGTGTTGTTGAAACACAGAAATTGCATCGGGATTTAATACAACAGTCTCCATGCGCAGTTTCCTCCATGGGAGTAATGTCTCAAACAGTCTACGCTTTGATCGTTCCCTGGAAGACCAGTAGTAGTTCCCGATGCACATCTGGGGGCTTTCTGTAATCTGTGGACTATCAGAGTGTTGATGAAACACAGAAATAGCCTCGGGATTGAATACAACAGTCAACATGCCCACTTTCCTCCGTGGGAGTAATTCTCAAACAGTCTATGCTTTGATCGTTACCTGTAAGACCAGTAGTAGTTTCCGATGCACATCTGGTGGCATTCTGTAATCTGTGGACTATCAGAGTTTTGATGAAACACAGATATTGCATCGGGAATGAATACAACAGTCACCATGCGCAGTTTCCTCCATGGGAGTAATGTCTGAAACAGTGTACGCTTTGATCATTCCCTGGAAGACCAGTACTAGTTTCCGATGCACATCTGGGGGCTTTCTGTAATCTGTGGACCATCAGAGTGTTGATGAAACACAGAAATTGCCTCGGGATTGAATACAACAGTCACCATGCGCACTTTCCTCCATGGGAGTAATGTCTCTAACAGTCTACGCTGTGATCGTTCCCCAGAAGACCAGTAGTAGTTTCCTATGCACATCTGGAGGCTTTCTGTACACTGTGGACTATCAGAGTGTAGATGAAACACAGAAATTGCATCGGGGTGTAATACAATCGTCTCCATGCGCAGTTTCCTCCGTGGGAGTAATGTCTCTAACAGTTTACGCTTTGATCGTTCCCAGGAAGACCAGTAGTAGTTTATGATGCACATCTGGAGGCTTTCTGTTCTCTGTGGACTATCAGAGTGTTGATGAAACACAGAAATTGCATCGGGATTGAATACAACAGTCACCATGCGCACTTTCCTCCATGGGAGAAATTCTCAAACAGTCTATGCTTTGATCGTTCCCTGTAAGACCAGTAGTAGTTTCCGATGCACATCTCGAGGCATTCTGTACTCTGTGGACTGTCTGAGTGTTGATGAAACACAGAAATCGTATCGGGATTGAATACACCAGTCACCATGCGCACTTTCCTCCATGGGAGTAATGTCTCGAACTGTCTACGCTTTGATCGATCCCTGGAAGACCAGTAGTAGTTTCCGATGCACATCTCGAGGCATGCTGTACTCTGTGGACTATCTGAGTGTTGATGAAACACAGTAATTGCGTCGGGATTGAATACAACAGTCACTATGCGCACTTTCCTCCACGGGAGTACTGTCTCAAACAATCTACGCTTTGATCGTTCCCTGTAAGACCAGTAGTAGTTTCCGATGCACATCTGGTGGCATTCTGTAATCTGTGGACTATCAGAGTGTTGATGAAACACAGAAATTGCATCGGGAATGAATACAACAGTCACCATGCGCACTTTCCTCCACGGGAGTACTGTCTCAAACAATCTACGCTTTGATCGTTCCCTGGAAGACCAGTAGTAGTTTCCGATGAACATCTGGAGGCATTCTGTAATCTGTGGACTATCAGAGTGTTGATGAAACACAGAAATTGCATCGGGATTGAATACAACAGTCACCATGCGCACTTTCCTCCATGGGAGTAATGTCTCTAACAGTCTACGCTTTGATCGTTCCCTAGAAGACCTGTAGTAGTTTTCGATGCACATCTGGAGGCTTTCTGTACTCTGTGGACTATCAGAGTGTTGGTGAAACAGAGAAATTGCATCGGGATTGAATACAACAGTCTCCATGCGCAGCTTCCTTCATGGGGGTAATTCTCAAACAGTCTACCCTTTGATAGTTCCCTGGAAGACCAGTAGTAATTTCAATTGCACATCTGGAGGCATTATGTAATCTGTGGACTACCAGAGTGTTGATGAAACACAGAAATTGCATCGGGATTTAATACAACAGTCACCGTGCGCACTTTACTCCATGGGAGTAATGTCTCTAACAGTCTACGCTTTGATCGTTCCCTGGAAGACCAGTAGTAGTTTCCGATGCACATATGGAGGCTTTCCGTAATCTGTGGACTATCAGAGTGTTGGTGAAACAGAGAAATTGCATCGGGATTGAATACAACAGTCTCCATGCGCAGCTTCCTCCATGGGGGTAATTCTCAAACAGTCTACGCTTTGATAGTTCCCTGGAAGACCAGTAGTAGTTTCAATTGCACATCTGGAGGCATTCTGTAATCTGTGGACTACCAGAGTGTTGATGAAACACAGAAATTGCATCGGGATTGAATACAACAGTCACCATGCGCACTTTACTCCATGGGAGTAATGTCTCTTACAGTCTACGCTTTGATCGTTACCTGGAAGACCAGTAGCAGTTTCCGATGCACATCTGGAGGCATTCTGTAATCTGTGGAGTATCAGAGTGTTGATGAAACACAGAAATTGCATCGCGATTGAATACAACAGTCACCATGCGCACTTTCCTCCATGGGAGTAATGTCTCAAATAGTCTACGCTTTGATCGTTCCCTGGAAGACCAGTAGTAGTTTCCGATGCACATCTGGAGGCATTCTGTAGTCTGTCGTCTATCAGAGTGTTGATGAAACACAGAAATTGCGTCGGGATTGAATACGACAGTCACCATTCGCACTTTCCTCAACGGGAGTACTGTCTCAAACAATCTACGCTTTGATCGTTCCCTGGAAGACCAGTAGTAGTTTCCGATGCACATATGGTGGCATTCTGTAATGTGTAGACTATAAGAGTGTTGATGAAACACAGTAATTGCATCGGGATTGAATACAACAGTCGCCATGCGCACTTTCCTCCATGGGAGTAATGTCTCTAACAGTCTACGCTTTGATCGTTCCCTAGAAGACCAGTAGTAGTTTCCGATGCAAATCTGGAGGCTTTCAGTACTCTGTGGACTATCAGAGTGTTGTTGAAACACAGAAATTGCATCGGGATTGAATACAACAGTCTCCAAGCACAGTTTCCTCCATGGGTGTAATGTCTCAAACAGTCTCCGCTTTGATCGTTCCCTGGAAGACCAGTAGTAGTTTCAGATGCACATCCGGAGGCTTTCTGTACTCTTTGGACTATCAGAGTGTTGATGAAACACAGAAATTGCATCGGGATTGAATACAACAGTCGCAATGCGCACTTTCCTCCATTGGACTAATGTCTCAAACAGTCTACGCTTTCATCGTTCCCTGGAAGACCAGTAGTAGTTTTCGATGCACATCTGGAGGCATTCTGTAAAATGTGGACTATCATAGTGTTGATGAAACACAGAAATGGCATCCGGATTGAATACAACAGTCACCATGCGCACTTTCCTCCACGGGAGTACTGTCTCAAACAATCTACGCTTTGATCGTTCCCTGGAAGACCAGTAGTAGTTTCCGATGCACATCTGGTGGCATTCTGTAATGTGTAGACTATCAGAGTGTTGATGAAACACAGAAATTGCATCGGGATTGAATACAACAGTCTCCATGCGCAGTTTCCTCCATGGGAGTAATGTCTCAAATAGTCTACGCTTTGATCGTTCCCTGGAAGACCAATAGTTGTTTCAATTGCACATCTGGAGGCATTCTGCAATCTGTGGACTAAAAGAGTGATGATAAAACACAGAAATTGCATCGGGATTGAATACAACAGTTACCATGCGCACATTCCTCCATCGGAGTAATGTTTCAAAGAGTTTACGCTTTGATCGTTCCCTGGAAGACCAGTAGCAGTTTCCGATGCACATCTGAAGGCATTCTGTAATCTGTGGAGTATCAGAGTATTCATGAAACACAGAAATTCCATCGGGATTGAATACAACAGTCACCATGCGCACATACCTACATAAAAGTAATGTCTCAACAGTCTACGCTTTGATCGTTCCCTGAAAGACCAGTAGTAGTTTCCGATGCACATCTGGAGTCTTTCTGTTCTCTGTGGACTACCAGAGTGTTGATGAATCACAGAAATTGCATCGGGATTGTATACAACAGTCACCATGCGCGCTTTCCTCCATGGGAGTAAAGTCTCAAACAGTCTACCCCTTGATCGTTCCTTGGAAGGCCAGTAGAGTTTTCCGATGAACATCTGGAGGCATTCTGTAATCTGTGGACTATCAGAGTGTTGATGAAACACAGAAATTGCATCGGGATTGAATACAACAGTCTCCATGCGCCGTTTCCTCCATGGGAGTAATGTCTCAAACAGTCTACGCTTTGATCGTTCCCTGGAAGACCAGTAGTAGTTCCCGATGCACATCTGGGGGCTTTCTGTAATCTGTGGACTATCAGAGTGTTGATGAAACACAGAAATTGCCTCGGGATTGAATACAACAGTCACCATGCGCACTTTCCTTTATGGGAGTAATGTCTCTAACAGTCTACGCTGTGATCGTTCCCCAGAAGACCAGTAGTAGTTTCCTATGCACATCTGGGGGCTTTCTGTACACTGTGGACTATCTGAGTGTTGATGAAACACAGAAATTGCATCGGGATTGAATACACCAGTCACCATGCGCACTTTCCTCCATGGGAGTAATGTCTCGAACTGTCTACGCTTTGATCGATCCCTGGAAGACCAGTAGTAGTTTCCGATGCACATCTGGAGGCATTCAGTAGTCTGTGGACTATCAGAGTGTTGATGAAACACAGAAATTGCGTCGGGATTGAATACAACAGTCACTATGCGCACTTTCCTCCAGGGGAGTACTGTCTCAAACAATCTACGCTTTGATCGTTCCCTGTAAGACCAGTAGTAGGTTCCGATGCACATCTGGTGGCATTCTGTAATCTGTGGACTATCAGAGTGTTGATGAAACACAGAAATTGCATCGGGAATGAATACAACAGTCACCATGCAGAGTTTCCTCCATGGGAGTAATGTCTCAAACAGTCTACGCTTTGAGCGTTCCCTGGAAGACCAGTAGTAGTTTCCGATGCACATCTGGGGGCTTTCTGTAATCTGTGGACTATCAGAGTGTTGATGAAACACAGAAATTGCCTCGGGATTGAATACAACAGTCACCATGCGCACTTTCCTCCATGGGAGTAATGTCTCTAACAGTTTACGCTTTGATCGTTCCCAGGAAGACCAGTTGTAGTTTAGGATGCACATCTGGAGGCTTTCTGTTCTCTGTGGACTATCAGAGTGTTGATGAAACACAGAAAATTCATCGGGATTGAATACAACAGTCTCCATGCCCAGTTTCCTCTATGGGGTAATTCTCAAACAGTCTACGCTTTGATAGTTCCCTGGAAGACCAGTACTAGTTTCAATTGCACATCTGGAGTCATTCTGTAATCTGTGGACTACCAGAGTGTTGATGAAACACAGAAATTGCATCGGGATTGAATACAACAGTCACCATGCGCACTTTACTCCATGGGAGTAATGTCTCTAACAGTCTACGTTTGATCGTTCCCTGGAAGACCAGTAGTAGTTTCCGATGCACATATGGAGGCTTTCCGTAATCTGTGGAATATCAGAGTGTTGATGAAACACGGAAATTGCATCGGGATTGAATACAACAGTCACCATGCCCACTTGTCTTCCTTGGGAGTAATGTTTCAAAGAGTTTACGCTTTGATCGTTACCTGGAAGACCAGTAGCAGTTGCCGCTGCACATCTCGAGGCATTCTTTAATCTGTGGAGTATCAGAGTGTTGATGAAACACAGAAATTGCATCGGGATTGAATACAACAGTCACCATGCTCACAATCCTCTATAAAAGTAATGTCTCAACAGTCTACGCTTTGGTCGTTCCCTGGATGACCAGTAGTAGTTTCCGATGCAAATATGGAGGCTTTCCGTAATCTGTGGAATATCAGAGTGTTGATGAAACACGGAAATTGCATCGGGATTGAATACAACAGTCACCATGCCCACCTGTCTTCCTTGGGAGTAATGTTTCAAAGAGTTTACACTTTGATCGTTACCTGGAAGACCAGTAGCAGTTGCCGATGCACATCTTGAGGCATTCTTTAATCTGTGGAGTATCAGAGTGTTGATGAAACACAGAAATTGCATCGGGATTGAATACAAAAGTCACCATGTTCACATTCCTCTATAAAAGTAATGTCTCAACAGTCTACGCTTTGATCGTTCCCAGGAAGACCAGTAGTAGTTTAGGATGCACATCTGGAGGCTTTCTGTTCTCTGTGGACTATCAGAGTGTTGATGAAACACAGAAATTGCATCGGGATTGAATACAACAGTCTCCACGCGCAGTTTCCTCCATGGGGTTAATTCTCAAACAGTCTACGCTTTGATAGTTCCCTGGAAGACCAGTAGTAGTTTAAATTGCACATCTGGAGTCATTCTGTAATCTGTGGACTACCAGAGTGTTGATGAAACACAGAAATTGCATCGGGATTGAATACAACAGTCACCATGCACACTTTACTCCATGGGAGTAATGTCTCTAACAGTCTACGTTTGATCGTTCCCTGGAAGACCAGTAGTAGTTTCCGATGCACATCTGGAGGCATTCTGTAATCTGTGGAATATCAGAGTGTTGATGAAACACAGAAATTGCATCGGGATTGAATACAATAGTCACCATGCGAACTTTCCTCCATGGGAGTAATGTCTCAAACAGTCTACGCTTTGATCGTTCCCTGGAAGACCAGTAGTAGTTTCCGATGCACATCTGGAGTCTTTCTGTTCTCTGTGGACTACCAGAGTGTTGATGAAACACAGAAATTGCATCGGGATTGAATACAACAGTCACCATGCGCACTTTCCTCCATGGGAGTAAAGTCTCAAACAGTCTACCCCTTGATCGTTCCTTGGAAGACCAGTAGAGGTTTCCGATGAACATCTGGAGGCATTCTGTAATTTGTGGACTATCAGAGTGTTGATGAAACACAGAAATTGCATCGGGATTGAATACAACAGTCTCCATGCGCAGTTTCCTCCATGGGAGTAATGTCTCAAACAGTCTACGCTTTGATCGTTCCCTGGAAGACCAGTAGTAGTTCCGGATGCACATCTGGGGGCTTTCTGTAATCTGTGGACTATCAGAGTGTTGATGAAACACAGAAATAGCCTCGGGATGGAATACAACAGTCAACATGCCCACTTTCCTCCATGGGAGTAATTCTCAAACAGTCTATGCTTTGATCGTTACCTGTAAGACCAGTAGTAGTTTCCGATGCACATCTGGTGGCATTCTGTAATCTGTGGACTATCAGAGTTTTGATGAAACACAGAAATTGCATCGGGAATGAATACAACAGTCACCATGCGCAGTTTCCTCCATGGGAGTAATGTCTCAAACAGTGTACGCTTTGATCATTCCCTGGAAGACCAGTACTAGTTTCCGATGCACATCTGGGGGCTTTCTGTAATCTGTGGACTATCAGAGTGTTGATGAAACACAGAAATTGCCTCGGGATTGAATACAACAGTCACCATGCGCACTTTCCTTCATGGGAGTAATGTCTCTAACAGTCTACGCTGTGATCGTTCCCCAGAAGACCAGTAGTAGTTTCCTATGCACATCTGGAGGCTTTCTGTACACTGTGGACTATCAGAGTGTAGATGAAACACAGTAATTGCATCGGGGTGTAATACAATAGTCTCCATGCGCAGTTTCCTCCGTGGGAGTAATGTCTCTAACAGTTTACGCTTTGATCGTTCCCAGGAAGACCAGTAGTAGTTTATGATGCACATCTGGAGGCTTTCTGTTCTCTGTGGACTATCAGAGTGTTGATGAAACACAGAAATTGCATCGGGATTGAATACAACAGTCACCATGCGCACTTCCCTCCATGGGAGAAATTCTCAAACAGTCTATGCTTTGATCGTTCCCTGTAAGACCAGTAGTAGTTTCCGATGCACATCTCGAGGCATTCTGTACTCTGTGGACTGTCTGAGTGTTGATGAAACACAGAAATTGCATCGGGACTGAATACACCAGTCACCATGCGCACTTTCCTCCATGGGAGTAATGTCTCGAACTGTCTACGCTTTGATCGATCCCTGGAAGACCAGTAGTAGTTTCCGATGCACATCTGGAGGCATTCAGTAGTCTGTGGACTATCAGAGTGTTGATGAAACACAGAAATTGCGTCGGGATTGAATACAACATTCACTATGCGCACTTTCCTCCACGGGAGTACTGTCTCAAACAATCTACGCTTTTATCGTTCCCTGTAAGACCAGTAGTAGTTTCCGATGCACATCTGGTGGCATTCTGTAATCTGTGGACTATCAGAGTGTTGATGAAACACAGAAATTGCATCGGGAATGAATACAACAGTCACCATGCAGAGTTTCCTCCATGGGAGTAATGTCTCAAACAGTCTACGCTTTGATCGTTCCCTGGAAGACCAGTAGTAGTTTCCGATGCACATCTGGGGGCTTTCTGTAATCTGTGGACTATCAGAGTGTTGATGAAACACAGAAATTGCCTCGGGATTGAATACAACAGTCACCATGCGCACTTTCCTCCATGGGAGTAATGTCTCTAACAGTCTACGCTGTGATCGTTCCCCAGAAGACCAGTAGTAGTTTCCTATGCACATCTGGAGGCTTTCTGTACACTGAGGACTATCAGAGTGTTGATGAAACACAGAAATTGCATCGGGGTGTAATACAATAGTCTCCATGCGCAGTTTCCTCCGTGGGAGTAATGTCTCTAACAGTTTACGCTTTGATCGTTCCCAGGAAGACCAGTAGTAGTTTAGGATGCACATCTGGAGGCTTTCTGTTCTCTGTGGACTATCAGAATGTTGATGAAACACAGAAATTGCATCGGGATTGAATACAACAGTCTCCATGCGCAGTTTCCTCCATGGGGGTAATTCTCAAACAGTCTACGCTTTGATAGTTCCCTGGAAGACCAGTAGTAGTTTCAATTGCACATCTGGAGTCATTCAGTAATCTGTGGACTACCAGAGTGTTGATGAAACACAGAAATTGCATCGGGATTGAATACAACAGTCACCATGCGCGCTTTCCTCCATGGGAGTAAAGTCTCAAACAGTCTACCCCTTGATCGTTCCTTGGAAGACCAGTAGAGGTTTCCGATGAACATCTGGAGGCATTCTGTAATCTGTGGACGATCAGAGTGTTGATGAAACACAGAAATTGCATCGGGATTGAATACAACAGTCTCCATGCGCAGTTTCCTCCATGGGAGTAATGTCTCAAACAGTCTACGCTTTGATCGTTCCCTGGAAGACCAGTAGTAGTTCCCGATGCACATCTGGGGGCTTTCTGTAATCTGTGGACTATCAGAGTGTTGATGAAACACAGAAATAGCCTCGGGATTGAATACAACAGTCAACATGCCCACTTTCCTCCATGGGAGTAATTCTCAAACAGTCTATGCTTTGATCGTTACCTGTAAGACCAGTAGTAGTTTCCGATGCACATCTGGTGGCATTCTGTAATCTGTGGACTATCAGAGTGTTGATGAAACACAGAAATTGCATCAGGAATGAATACAACAGTCACCATGCGCAGTTTCCTCCCTGGGAGTAATGTCTCAAACAGTCTACGCTTTGATCGTTCCCTGGAAGACCAGTAGTAGTTTCCGATGCACATCTGGGGGCTTTCTGTAATCTGTGGACTATCAGAGTGTTGATGAAACACAGAAATTGCCTCGGGATTGAATACAACAGTCACCATGCGCACTTTCCTTCATGGGAGTAATGTCTCTAACAGTCTACGCTGTGATCGTTCCCCAGAAGACCAGTAGTAGTTTCCTATGCACATCTGGAGGCTTTCTGTACTCTGTGGACTATCAGAGTGTTGATGAAACACAGAAATTGCATCGGGGTGTAATACAATAGTCTCCATGCGCAGTTTCCTCCGTGGGAGTAATGTCTCTAACGGTTTACGCTTTGATCGTTCCCAGGAAGACCAGTAGTAGTTTAGGATGCACATCTGGAGGCTTTCTGTTCTCTGTGGACTATCAGAGTGATGATGAAACACAGAAATTGCATCGGGATTGAATACAACAGTCTCCATGCGCAGTTTCTTCCGTGGGGGTAATTCTCAAACAGTCTACGCTTTGATAGTTCCCTGGAAGACCAGTAGTAGTATCAATTGCACATCTGGAGTCATTCTGTAATCTGTGGACTACCAGAGTGTTGATGAAACACAGAAATTGCATCGGGATTGAATACAACAGTCACCATGCGCACTTTCCTCCATGTTAGAAATTCTCAAACAGTCCATGATTTGATCGTTCCCTGTAAGACCAGTAGTAGTTTCCGATGCACATCTCGAGGCATTCTGTACTCTGTGGACTATCTGAGTGTTGATGAAACACAGAAATTGCATCGGGATTGAATACACCAGTCACCATGCGCACTTTCCTCCATGGGAGTAATGTCTCGAACTGTCTACGCTTTGATCGATCCCTGGAAGACCAGTAGTAGTTTCCGATGCACATCTGGAGGCATTCAGTAGTCTGTGGACTATCAGAGTGTTGACGAAAAACAGAAATTGCGTCGGGATTGAATACAACAGTCACTATGCGCACTTTCCTCCACGGGAGTACTGTCTCAAACAATCTATGCTTTGATCGTTCCCTGTAAGACCAGTAGTAGTTTCCGATGCACATCTGGTGGCATTCTGTAATCTGTGGACTATCAGAGTGTTGATGAAACACATAAATTGCATCGGGAATGAATACAACAGTCTCCATGCACAGTTTCCTCCATGGGAGTAATGTCTCAAACAGTCTACGCTTTGATCGTTCCCTGGAAGACCAGTAGTAGTTTCCGATGCACATCTGGGGGCTTTCTGTAATCTGTGGACTATCAGAGTGTTGATGAAACACAGAAATTGCCTCGGGATTGAATACAACAGTCACCATGCGCACTTTCCTCCATGGGAGTAATGTCTCTAACAGTCTACGCTGTGATCGTTCCCCAGAACACCAGTAGTAGTTTCCTATGCACATCTGGAGGCTTTCTGTACACTGAGGACTATCAGAGTGTTGATGAAACACAGAAATTGCATCGGGGAGTAATACAATAGTCTCCATGCGCAGTTTCCTCCGTGGGAGTAATGTCACTAACAGTTTACGCTTTGATCGTTCCCAGGAAGACCAGTAGTAGTTTAGGAAGCACATCTGGAGGCTTTCTGTTCTCCGTGGACTATCAGAGTGTTGATGAAACACAGAAATTGCATCGGGATTGAATACAACAGTCTCCATGCGCAGTTTCCTCCATGGGAATAATTCTCAAACAGTCTACGCTTTGATAGTTCCCTGGAAGACCAGTAGTAGTTTCAATTGCACATCTGGAGTCATTCTGTAATCTGTGGACTACCAGAGTGTTGATGAAACACAGAAATTGCATCGGGATTGAATACAACAGTCACCATGCGCACTTTACTCCATGGGAGTAATGTCTCTAACAGTCTACGTTTGATCGTTCCCTGGAAGACCAGTAGTAGTTTCCGATGCACATATGGAGGCTTTCCGTAATCTGTGGAATATCAGAGTGTTGATGAAACACGGAAATTGCATCGGGATTGAATACAACAATCACCATGCCCACTTGTCTTCCTTGGGAGTAATGTTTCAAAGAGTTTACGCTTTGATCGTTACCTGGAAGACCAGTAGCAGTTGCCGATGCACATCTGGAGGCATTCTTTAATCTGTGGAGTATCAGAGTGTTGATGAAACACAGAAATTGCATCGGGATTGAATACAACAGTCACCATGCTCACATTCCTCTATAAAAGTAATGTCTCAACAGTCTACGCTTTGATCGTTCCCTGGAAGACCAGTAGTAGTTTCCGATGCACATCTGGAGGCATTCTGTAATCTGTGGAATATCAGAGTGTTGATGAAACACAGAAATTGCATCGGGATTGAATACAACAGTCACCATTCCCACTTTCCTCCATGGGAGTAATGTCTCAAACAGTCTAAACTTTGATCGTTCCCTGGAAGAGCAGTAGTAGTATCCGATGCACATCTGGAGGCTTTCTGTTCTCTGTGGACTATCAGAGTGTTGATGTAACACAGAAATTGCACAGGATTGAATACAACAGTCACCATGCGCACTTTCCTCCATAGGAGTAATTCTCAAAGAGTCTATGATTTGATCGTTCCCTGTAAGACCAGTAGTAGTTTCCCATACACATCTCAAGGCGTTGTGTACTGTGTGGACTATCTGTGTGTTGATGAAACACAGAATTTGCATCGGGATTGAATACAACAGTCACCATGCGCACTTTCCTCCATGGGAGTAATGTCTCTAACATTCTACGCTTTCATCGTTCCCTGGAAGACCAGTAGTAGTTTCCGATGCACATCTGGAGGTTTTCTGTACTCTGTGGACTATCAGAGTGTTGATGAAACACAGAAATTGCATCACGATTGAATACAACAGTCACCATGCGCACTTTCCTCCATGGGAGTAATGTCTCAAATAGTCTACGCTTTGATCGTTCCCTGGAAGACCAGTAGTAGTTTCCGATGCACGTCTGGAGGCATTCTGTAGTCTGTGGTCTATCAGAGTGTTGATGAAACACAGAAATTGCGTCGGGATTGAATACGACAGTCACCATTCGCACTTTCCTCAACGGGAATACTGTCTCAAACAATCTACGATTTGATCGTTGCCTGGAAGACCAGTAGTAGTTTCCGAGGCACATATGGTGGCATTCTGTAATGTGTAGACTATCAGAGTGTTGATGAAACACAGTAATTGCATCGGGATTGAATACAACATTCACCATGCGCACTTTCCTCCATGGGAGTAATGTCTCTAACAGTCTACGCTTTGATCGTTCCCTAGAAGACCAGTAGTAGTTTCCGATGCACATCTATAGGCTTTCTGTACTCTGTGGACTATCAGAGTGTTGATGAAACACAGAAATTGCATCGGGATTGAATACAACAGTCTCCAAGCGCAGTTTCCTCCATGGGTGTAATGTCTCAAACAGTCTACGCTTTGATCGTTCCCTGGAAGACCAGTAGTAGTTTCAATTGCACATCTGGAGGCATTCTGTAATCTATGGACTACCAGAGTGTTGATGAAACACAGAAATTGCATCGGGATTGAATACAACAGTCACCATGCGCACTTTCCTCCATGGGAGTAATGTTTCAAAGAGTTTACGCTTTGATCGTTCATTGGAAGACCAGTAGCAGTTTCCGATGCACATCTGGAGGCATTCTGTAATCTATGGACTATCAGAGTGTTGATGAAACACAGAAATTGCATCGGGATTGAATACAACAGTCACAATGCGCACTTTCTTCCATGGGAGATATGTCTCTAACAGTCTACGCTTTGATCGTTCCCCAGAAGGCCAGTAGTAGTTTCCTATGCACATCTGGAGGCTTTCTGTACACTGTGGACTATCAGAGTGTTGATGAAACACAGAAATTTCATCCGGATTGAATAGAACAGTCACCATGCGCACTTTCCTCCACGGGAGCAATGTCTCAAACAATCTACGATTTGATCGTTCCCTGGAAGACCAGTAGTAGTTTCCGATGCACATCTGGTGGCATTTTGTAATGTGTAGACTATCAGGGTGTTGATGAAACACAGTAATTGCATCGGGATTGAATACAACAGTCACCATGCGCACTTTCCTCCATGGGAGATATGTCTCTAACAGTCTACGCTTTGATCGTTCCCCAGAAGGCCAGTAGTAGTTTCCTATGCACATCTGGAGGCTTTCTGTACACTGTGGACTATCAGAGTGTTGATGAAACACAGGAAATGCATCGGGGTTGAATACAACAGTCAACATGCGCACTTTCCTCCATTTGAGTAATTCTCAAACAGTCTATGCTTTGATCGTTCCCTGTTAGACCTTTGGTAGTTTCCGATGCACATCTGGTGGCTTTCTGTAATCTGTGGACTATCAGAGTGTTGATGAAACACAGAAATTGCATCGGGAATTAATACAACAATCACCATGCGTAGTTTCCTCCATGGGAGTAATGTCTCAAACAGTCTACGCTTTGATCGTTCCCTGGAAGACCGGTAGTAGTTTCCGATTCACATCTGGGGGCTTTCCGTAATCTGTGGAATATCAGAGTGTTGATGAAACACAGAAATTGCATCGGGATTGAATACAACAGTCACCATGCGCACTTTCCTCCATGGGAGTATTGTCTCTAACAGTCTACGCTTTAATCGTTCCCTGGAAGACCAGTAGCAGTTTCCGATCCACATCTGGAGGCTTTCTGTTCTCTGAGGACTATCAGAGTGTTGATGAAACACAGAAATTGCATCGGGATTGAATACAACAGTCACCATGCGCACATTCCTCCATAAAATAATGTCTCAACAGTCTACGCTTTGATCGTTCCCTGGAACACCAGTAGTAGTTTCCGATGCACATCTGAAGGCATTCTGTAATCTGTGGAAATTCAGAGTGTTATGAAACACAGAAATTGCTTCGGGATTGAATACAACAGTCACCATGCGCACTTTCCTCCATGGGAGTAATGTCTCAAACAGTCTCCGCTTTGATCCTTCCCTGGAAGACCAGTAGTAGTTTCCGATGCACATCTGGTGGCATTCTGTAATCTGTGGAGTATCAGAGTGTTGATGAAACACAGAAATTGCATCTGGATTGAATACAACAGTCACCATGCGCACTTTCCTACACGGGAGTAATGTCTCAAACAGTCTACGCTTTGATCCTTCACTGGAAGACCAGTAGTAGTTTCCGATGCACATCTGGTGGCATTCTGTAATCTGTGGACTGTTAAAGTGTTGATGAAACACAGAAATTGCATCGGGAATGAATACAAGAGCCACCATGCGCACTTTCCTCCACGGGAGTAATGTCTCAAACAATCTACGATTTGATCGTTCCCTGGAAGACCAGTAGTAGTTTCCGATGCACATCTGGTTTCATTCTGTAATTCGTAGACTATCAGGGTGTTGATGAAACACAGTAATTGCATCGGGATTGAATACAACAGTCACCATGCGCACTTTCCTCTATGGGAGTAATGTCTCTAACAGTCTACGCTTTGATTGTTCCTCTTAAGACCAGTAGTAGTTTCCGATTAATATCTGGAGGCATTCTGTATTCTGTGGAGTATCAGAGTGTTGATGAAACACAGAAATTGCATCGGGATTGAATACAACAGTCACCATGCGCACTATCCTCCATGGGAGTAATGTCTAAACAGTCTACGCTTTGATCGTTCCCTGGAAGACCAGTAGTAGTTTCCGATGCACATCTGGAGGCATTCTGTATAATGTGTAGTATTAGAGTGTTGATGAAACACAGAAATTGCGTCCGGATTGAATACAACAGTCACCATGCGCACTTTCCTCCACGGGAGTAATGTCTCAAACAAACTACGATTTGATCCTTCCCTGGAAGACCAGTAGTAGTTTCCGATGCACTTCTGGTGGCATTCTGTAATGTGTAGTCTATCAGGGTGTTAATGAAACACAGTAATTGCATCGGGATTGAATACAACAGTCACCATGCGCACTTTCCTCCATGGGAGTAATCTCTCTAACAGTCTACGCTTTGATCGTTCCCCAGAAGACCAGTAGTAGTTTCCTATGCACATCTGGAGGCTTTCTGTACACTGTGGACTATCAGAGTGTTGATGAAACACAGAAATTGCATCGGGGTTGAATACAACAGTCTCCTTGCGCAGTTTCCTCCATGGGAGTAATGTCTCAAACAATCTACGATTTGATCGTTCCCTGGAAGACCAGTAGTAGTTTCCGATGCACATCTGGTGGCATTTTGTAATGTGTAGACTATCAGGGTGTTGATGAAACACAGTAATTGCATCGGGATTGAATACAACAGTCACCATGCGCACTTTCCTCCATGGGAGATATGTCTCTAACAGTCTACGCTTTGATCGTTCCCCAGAAGACCAGTAGTAGTTTCCTATGCACATCTGGAGGCTTTCTGTACACTGTGGACTATCAGAGTGTTGATGAAATACAGGAAATGCATCGGGGTTAAATACAACAGTCAACATGCGCACTTTCCTCCATTTGAGTAATTCTCAAACAGTCTATGCTTTGATCGTTCCCTGTTAGACCTTTGGTAGTTTCCGATGCACATCTGGTGGCTTTCTGTAATCTGTGGACTATCAGAGTGTTGATGAAACACAGAAATTGCATCGGGAATGAATACAACAGTCACCATGCCCAGTTTCCTCCATGGGAGTAATGTCTCAAACAGTCTACGCTTTGATCGTTCCGTGGAAGACCGGTAGTAGTTTCCGATTCACATCTGGGGGCTTTCCGTAATCTGTGGAATATCAGAGTGTTGATGAAACACAGAAATTGCATCGGGATTGAATACAACAGTCACCATGCGCACTTTCCTCCATGAGAGTAGTGTCTCTAACAGTTTACGCTTTGATCGTTCCCTGGAAGACCAGTAGTAGTTTCCGATGAACATCTGGAGGCATTCTGTAATCTGTGGACTATCAGAGTGTTGATGAAACACAGAAATTGCATCGGGATTGAATACAACAGTCACCATGCGCACTTTCCTCCACGGGAGTAATGTCTCTAACAGTCTACGCTTTGATCGTTCCCCAGAAGACCAGTAGTAGTTTCCTATGCACATCTAGAGGCTTTCTGTACACTGTGGACTATCAGAGTGTTGATGAAACACAGAAATTGCATCGGGGATGAACACAACAGTCTCCATGCGCAGTTTCCTCCATGGGAGTAATGTCTCAAACAGTCTACGCTTTGATCGTTCCCTGGAAGACCAGTAGTAGTTTCCGATGCACATCTGGAGGCTTTCTGTACTCTGTGTACTATCAGAGTGTTGATGAAACACAGAAATTGCATCGCGATTGAATACAACAGTCACCATGCGCACTTTCCTCCATGGGAGTAATCTCTCTAACAGTCTACGCTTTGATCGTTCCCCAGAAGACCAGTAGTAGTTTCCTATGCACATCTGGAGGCTTTCTGTACACTGTGGACTATCAGAGTGTTGATGAAACACAGAAATTGCATCGGGGTTCAATACAACAGTCTCCTTGCGCAGTTTCCTCCATGGGAGTAATGTCTCAAACAGTCTACGCTTTGATCGTTCCCTGGTAGACCAGTAGTAGTTTACGATGAACATCTGGAGGCATTCTGTAATCTGTGGACTATCAGAATGTTGATGAAACACAAAAATTGCATCGGGATTGAATACAAAAGTCACAATGCGCACTTTCCTCCATTTTAGTAATGTCTCTAAGAGTCCACGCTTTGATCGTTCCCTGGAAGACCAGTAGTAGTTTCCGATGCACATCTGGAGGCTTTCTGTACTCTGTGGACTATCAGAGTGTTGATAAAACACAGAAATTGCATCGCGATTGAATACAACAGTCACCATGCGCACTTTCTTCCATGGGAGTAATGTCTCAAACAGTCTACGCTTTGATCGTTCCCTGGAAGAACAGTATTAGTTTCCGATGCACATCTGGGGCTTTCTGTAATCTGTGGACTATCAGAGTGTTGATGAAACACAGAAATTGCAACGGGATTGAATACAACAGTCACCATGCGCACTTTCCTCCATGGGAGTAATGTCTCAAACAGTTTACGCTTTGATCGTTCCCTGGAAGACCAGTAGTAGTTTCCGATGAACATCTGGAGGCATTCTGTAATCTGTGGACTATCAGAGTGTTGATGAAACACAGAAATTGCATCGGGATTGAATACAACAGTCACCATGCGCACTTTCCTCCACGGGAGTAATGTCTCTAACAGTCTACGCTTTGATCGTTCCCCAGAAGACCAGTAGTAGTTTCCTATGCACATCTAGAGGCTTTCTGTACACTGTGGACTATCAGAGTGTTGATGAAACACAGAAATTGCATCGGGGATGAACACAACAGTCTCCATGCGCAGTTTCCTCCATGGGAGTAATGTCTCAAACAGTCTACGCTTTGATCGTTCCCTGGAAGACCAGTAGTAGTTTCCGATGCACATCTGGAGGCTTTCTGTACTCTGTGTACTATCAGAGTGTTGATGAAACACAGAAATTGCATCGCGATTGAATACAACAGTCACCATGCGCACTTTCCTCCATGGGAGTAATGTCTCAAATGGTCTACACTTTGATCGTTCCCTGGAAGACCAGTAGTAGTTTCCGATGCACATCTGGAGGCATTCTGTAATCTGTGGAGTATCAGAATGTTGATGAAACACAGAAATTGCATCGGGATTGAATGCAACAGTCACCATGCGCACTTTCCTCCACGGGAGTAGTGTCTCAAACAGTCTATTCTTTGATCGTTCCCTGGAAGACCAGTAGTAGTTTCCGATGCACATCTGGTGGCATTCTGTAATCTGTGGACTATCAGAGTGTTAAAGAAACACAGAAATTGCATCGGGAATGAATACAACAGTCACCATGCGCACTTTCCTCCACGTGAGGTATGTCTCGAACAGTCTACGCTTTGATCGTTCCCTGGAAGACCAGTAGTAGTTTCCGATGCACATCTGGTGGCATTCTGTAATCTGTGGCCTATCAGAGTGTTGATGAAACACAGAAATTGCATCGGGATTGAATACAACAATCACCATGCGCAATTTCCTCCATGGGAGTAATTCTCAAACAGTCTATGCTTTGATCGTTCACTGTAAGACCAGTAGTAGTTTCCGATGCACATCTGGAGGCATTCTGTAATCTGTGGAATATTAGAGTGTTGATGAAACACAGAAATTGCATCGGGATTGAATACAACAGTCGCCATGCGCACATTCCCCCATAAAAGTAATGTCTCAAACAGTCTACGATTTTATCGTTCCCTGGAAGACCATTAGTAGTTTCCGATGAACATCTGGAGGCATTCTGTAATCTATGGACTATCAGAGTGTTGATGAAACACAGAAATTGCATCGGGATTGAATACAACAGTCACCATGCGCACTTTAATCCATTGGCGTAATGTCCCAAACAGTCTACGCTTTCATAGTTCCCTGGAATCCAGTAGTAGTTTTCGATGCACATCTGGAGGCATTCTGTAAAATGTGTAGTATCAGAGTGTTGATGAAACACAGAAATTGCATCCGGATTGAATACAACAGTCACCATGCGCACTTTCCTCCACGGGAGTAATGTCTCAAACTAACTACGATTTGATCGTTCCCTGGAAGACCAGTAGTAGTTTCCGATGCACATCTGGTGGCATTCTGTAATGTGTAGACTATCAGGGTGTTAATGAAACAAAGTAATTGCATCGGGATTGAATACAACAGTCACCATGCGCACTTTCCTCCATGGGAGTAATCTCTCTAATTGTCTACGCTTTGATCGTTCCCCAGAAGACCAGTAGTAGTTTCCTATGCACATCTGGAGGCTTTCTGTACACTGTGGACTATCAGAGTGTTCATGAAACACAGAAATTGCATCGGGGTTGAATACAACAGTCTCCTTGCGCAGTTTCCTCCATGGGAGTAATGTCTCAAACAGTCTACGCTTTGACCGTTCCCTGGAAGACCAGTAGTAGTTTACGATGAACATCTGGAGGCATTCTGTAATCTGTGGACTAACAGAATGTTGATGAAACACAGAAATTGCATCGGGATTGAATACAAAAGTCACCGTGCGCACTTTCCTCCATTTTAGTAATGTCTCTAAGAGTCCACGCTTTGATCGTTCCCTGGAAGACCAGTAGTAGTTTCCGATGGACATCTGGAGGCTTTCTGTACTCTGTGGACTATCAGAGTGTTGATGAAACACAGAAATTGCATCGCGATTGAATACAACAGTCACCATGCGCACTTTCTTCCATGGGAGTAATGTCTCAAATAGTCTACACTTTGATCGTTCCCTGGAAGACCAGTAGTAGTTTCCGATGCACATCTGGAGGCATTCTGTAATCTGTGGAGTATCAGAGTGTTGATGAAAGACAGAAATTGCATCGGGATTGAATACAACAGTCACCATGCTCAGTTTCCTTTACGGGAGTAGTGTCTCAAACAGTCTGTTCTTTGATCGTTCCCTGGAAGACCAGTAGTAGTTTCCGATGCACATCTGGTGACATTCTGTAATCTGTGGACTATCAGAGTGTTAAAGAAACACAGATATTGCATCGGGAATGAATACAACAGTCACCATGCGCACTTTCCACCTCGGGAGGTATGTCTCGAACAATCTACGATTTGATCGTTCCCTGGAAGACCAGTAGTAGTTTCCGATGCACATCTGGCGGCATTCTGTAATGTGTAGACTATCAGGGTGTTAATGAAACACAGTAATTGCAACGGGATTGAATACAACAGTCACCATGCGCACTTTCCCCCATGGGAGTAATCTCTCTAACAGTCTACGCTTTGATCGTTATCCAGAAGACCAGTAGTAGTTTCCTGTGCACATCTGGAGGCTTTCTGTACACTGTGGACTATCAGAGTGTTGATGAAACACAGAAATTGCATCGGGGTTGAATACAACAGTCTCCTTGCGCAGTTTCCTCCATGGGAGTGATGTCTCAAACAGTCTACGCTTTGATCGTTCCCTGGAAGAACAGTAGTAGTTTCCGATGCACATCTGGGGCTTTCTGTAATCTGTGGACTATCAGAGTGTTGATGAAACACAGAAATTGCATCGGGATTGCATACAACAGTCACCATGCGCACTTTCCTCCATGGGAGTAAAGTATCTAACTGTCTACGCTTTGATCGTTCCCCAGAAGATCAGTAGTAGTTTCCTATGCACATCTAGAGGCTTTCTGTACACTGTGGACTATCAGAGTGTTGATGAAAGACAGAAATTGCATCGGGGTTGAATACAAGAGTCTCCATGCGCAGTGTCCTCCATGGGAGTAATGTCTCAAACAGTCTACGCTTTGATCGTTCCCTGGAAGACCAGTCGTAGTTTCCGATGCACATCTGGAGGCATTCTGTAATCTGTGGACTATCAGAGTGTTGATGAAACACAGAAATTGCATCGGGATTGAATACAACAGTCACCATGCGCACTTTCCTCCATGTTAGTAATGTCTCAAAGAGTCTACGCTTTGAACGTTCCCTGGAAGACCAGTAGTAGTTTCCGATTAACATCTGGAGGCATTCTGTATTCTGTGGAGTATCAGAGTGTTGATGAAACACAGAAATTGCATCGGGATTGAATACAACAGTCACCATGCGCACTTTCCTCCACGGGAGTAATGTCTCTAACAGTCTACGCTTTGATCGTTCCCCAGAAGACCAGTAGTAGTTTCCTATGCACATCCAGAGACTTTCTGTACTCTGTGGACTATCAGAGTGTTGTTGAAACACAGAAATTGCATCGGGGATGAATACAACAGTCTCCATGCGCAGTTTCCTCCATGGGAGTAATGTCTCAAACAGTCTACGCTTTGATCGTTCCCTTTAAGACCAGTAGTAGTTTCCGATGCACATCTGGTGGCATTCTGTAATCTGTGGACTATCAGAGTGTTAAAGAAACACAGAAATTGCATCGGGAATGAATACAACAGTCACCATGCGCACTTTCCTCCACGGGAGGTATGTCTCGAACAGTCTACGTTTTGATCGTTCCCTGGAAGACCAGTAGTAGTTTCCGATGCACATCTGGTGGCATTCTGTAATCTGTGGCCTATCAGAGTGTTGATGAAGCACAGAAATTGCATCAGGATTGAATACAACAGTCGCCATGCGCACATTCCCCCATAAAAGTAATGTCTCAAACAGTCTACGATTTGATCGTTCCCTGGAAGACCAGTAGTAGTTTCCGATGAACATCTGGAGGCATTCTGTAATCTATGGACTATCAGAGTGTTGATGAAACACAGAAATTGCATCGGGATTGAATACAACAGTCACCATGCGCACTTTCCTCCATTGCAGTAATGTCTTAAACAGTCTACGCTTTCATAGTTCCCTGGAAGACCAGTAGTAGTTTTCGATGCACATCTGGAGGCATTCTGTAAAATGTGTAGTTTCAGAGTGTTGATGAAACACAGAAATTGCATCCGGATTGAATACAACAGTCACCATGCGCACTTTCCTCCACGGGAGTAATGACTCAAACAAACTACGATTTGATCGTTCCCTGGAAGACCAGTAGTAGTTTCCGATGCACATCTGGTGGCATTTTGTAATGTGTAGACTATCAGGGTGTTAATGAAACACAGTAATTGCATCGGGATTGAATACAACAGTCACCATGCGCACTTTCCTCCATGGGAGTAATCTCTCTAACAGTCTACGCTTTGATCGTTCCCCAGAAGACCAGTAGTAGTTTCCTATGCACATCTGGAGGCTTTCTGTACACTGTGGACTATCAGAGTGTTGATGAAACACAGAAATTGCATCGGGGTTGAATACAACAGTCTCCTTGCGCAGTTTCCTCCATGGGAGTAATGTCTCAAACAGTCTACGCTTTGATCGTTCCCTGGAAGACCAGTAGTAGTTTACGATGAACATCTGGTGGCATTCTGTAATCTGTGGACTATCAGAATGTTGATGAAACACAGTAATTGCATCGGGATTGAATACAAAAGTCACCATGCGCACTTTCCTCCATTTTAGTAATGTCTCTAAGGGTCCACGCTTTGATCGTTCCCTGGAAGACCAGTAGTAGTTTCCGATGCACATCTGGAGGCTTTCTGTACTCTGTGGACTATCAGAGTGTTGATGAAACAAAGAAATTGCAACGCGATTGAATACAACAGTCACCATGCGCACTTTCTTCCATGGGAGTAATGTCTCGAATAGTCTACACTTTGATCGTTCCCTGGAAGACCAGTAGTAGTCCGATGCACATCTGGAGGCATTCTGTATTCTGTGGAGTATCAGAGTGTTGATGAAACACAGAAATTGCATCGGGATTGAATACAACAGTCACCATGCGCAGTTCCCTCCACGGGAGTAGTGTCTCAAACAGTCTGTTCTTTGATCGTTCCCTGGAAGACCAGTAGTAGTTTCCGATGCACATCTGGTGACATTCTGTAATCTGTAGACTATCAGAGTGTTAAAGAAACACAGAAATTGCATCGGGAATGAATACAACAGTCACCATGCGCACTTTCCTCCACGGGAGGTATGTCTCGAACAAACTACGATTTGATCGTTCCCTGGAAGACCAGTAGCAGTTTCCGATGCACATCTGGTGGCATTCTGTAATGTGTAGACTATCAGGGTGTTAATGAAACACAGTAATTGTATCGGGATTGAATACAACAGTGACCATGCGCACTTTCCTCCATGGGAGTAATCTCTCTAACAGTCTGTGCTTTGATCGTTATCCAGAAGACCAGTAGTAGTTTCCTATGCACATCTGGAGGCTTTCTGTACACTGTGGACTATCAGAGTGTTGATGAAACACAGAAATTGCATCGGGGTTGAATACAACAGTCTCCTTGCGCAGTTTCCTCCATGGGAGTGATGTCTCAAACAGTCTACGCTTTGATCGTTCCCTGGAAGAACAGTAGTAGTTTCCGATGCACATCTGGGGCTTTCTGTAATCCGTGGACTATCAGAGTGTTGATGAAACACAGAAATTGCATCGGGATTGAATACAACAGTCACCATGCGCACTTTCCTCCATGGGTGTAATGTCTCAAACAGTTTACGCTTTGATCGTTACCTGGAAGACCAGTAGTTGTTTCCGATGAACATCTGGAAGCATTCTGTAATCTGTGGAGTATCAGAGTGTTGATGAAACACAGTAATTGCATCGGGATTGAATACAACAGTCACCATGCGCACTTCCCTCCATGGGAGTAATGTCTCTAACAGTCTACGCTTTGATCGTTCCCTGGAAGACCAGTAGTAGTTTCCTATGCACATCTAGAGGCTTTCTGTAATCTGTGGACTATCAGAGTGTTGATGAAACACAGAAATTGCATCGGGATTGAATACAACAGTCACCATGCGCACTTTCCTCCACGGGAGTAATGTCTCTAACAGTCTACGCTTTGATCGTTCCCCAGAAGACCAGTAGTAGTTTCCTATGCACATCTAGAGGCTTTCTGTACACTGTGGACTATCAGAGTGTTGATGAAACACAGAAATTGCATCGGGGATGAATACAACAGTCTCCATGCGCAGTTTCCTCCATGGGACTAATGTCTCAAACAGTCTACGCTTTGATCGTTCCCTGGATGACCAGTAGTAGTTTCCGATGCACATCTGGAGGCTTTCTGTACTCTGTGTACTATCAGAGTGTTGATGAAACACAGAAATTGCATCGCGATTGAATACAACAGTCACCATGCGCATTTTCCTCCATGGGAGTAATGTCTCAAATAGTCTACACTTTGATCGTTCCCTAGAAGACCAGTAGTAGTTTCCGATGCACATCTGGAGGAATTCTGTAATCTGTGGAGTATCAGAGTGTTGATGAAACACAGAAATTGCATCGGCATTGAATACAGCAGTCACCATGCGCACTTTCCTCCACGGGAGTAGTGTCTCAAACAGTCTATTCTTTGATCGTTCCCTGGAAGATCAGTAGTAGTTTCCGATGCACATCTGGTGGCATTCTGTAATCTGTGGACTATCAGAGTGTTAAAGAAACACAGAAATTGCATCGGGAATGATTACAACAGTCACCATGCGCACTTTCCTCCACGGGAGGTATGTCTCAAACAGTCTACGCTTTGATCGTTCCCTGGAAGACCAGTAGTAGTTTCCGATGCACATCTGGTGGGATTCTGTAATCTGTGGACTATCAGAGTGATGATGAAACCCAGAAATTGCATCCCGATTGAATACAACACTCACCATGCGCACTTTCCTCCATGGGAGTAATGTCCCAAACAGTCAACGCTTTGATCGTTCCCTGGAAGACCAGTAGTATTTTCCGATGCACATTTAGTGGCATTCTGTAATCTGTGGACTATCAGAGAGTTGATGAAACACAGAAATTGCGTCGGGAATGAATACAACAGTCGCCATGCGCAGTTTCCTCCATGGGAGTAATGTCTCTAACAGTCTACGCTTTGATCGTTACCCAGAAGACCAGTAGTAGTTTCCTATGCAAATCTAGAGGCTTTCTGTACACTGTGGACTATCAGAGTGTTGATGAAAGACAGAAATTGCATCGGGGTTGAATACAAGAGTCTGCATGCGCAGTGTCCTCCATGGGAGTAATGTCTGAAACAGTCTACGCTTTGATCGTTCCCTGGAAGACCAGTAGCAGTTTACGATGAACATCTGGATTCATTCCGTAATCTGTGGACTATCAGAATGTTGATGAAACACAGAAATTACATCGGGATTGAATACAACAGTCACCATGCGCACTATCCTCCATGGGAGTAATGTCTAAACAGTCTACGCTTTGATCGTTCCCTGGAAGACCAGTAGTAGTTTTCGATGCACATCTGGAGGCATTCTGTAAATGTGGGCTATCAGAGTGTTGATGAAACACAGAAATTGCATCCGGATTGAATACAACAGTCACCATGCGCACTTTCCTCCATGGGAGTAATGTCTCAAACAGTTTACGCTTTGATCGTTCCCTGGAAGACCAGTAGTAGTTTCCGAAGGACATCTGGAGGCATTCTGTAATCTGTGGACTATCAGAGTGTTGATGAAACACAGAAATTGCATCGGGATTGAATACAACAGTCACCATGCGCACTTTCCTCCACGGGAGTAATGTCTCTAACAGTCTACGCTTTGATCGTTCCCCAGAAGACCAGTAGTAGTTTCCTATGCACATCTAGAGGCTTTCTGTACACTGTGGACTATCAGAGTGTTGATGAAACACAGAAATTGCATCGGGGATGAATACAACAGTCTCCATGCGCAGTTTCCTCCATGGGAGTAATGTCTCAAACAGTCTACGCTTTGATCGTTCCCTGGATGACCAGTAGTAGTTTACGATGCACATCTGGAGGCTTTCTGTACTCTGAGTACTATCAGAGTGTTGATGAAACACAGAAATTGCATCGCGATTGAATACAACAGTCACCATGCGCATTTTCCTCCATGGGAGTAATGTCTCAAATAGTCTACACTTTCATCGTTTTTTGGAAGACCAGTAGTAGTTTCCGATGCACATCTGGAGGCATTCTGTAATCTGTGGAGTATCAGAGTGTTGATGAAACACAGAAATTGCATCGGGATTGAATACAACAGTCACCATGTGCACTTTCCTCCACGGGAGTAGTGTCTCAAACAGTCTATTCTTTGATCGTTCCCTGGAAGACCAGTAGCAGTTTCCGATGCACATCTGGTGGCATTCTGTAATCTGTGGACTATCAGAGTGTTAAAGAAACACAGAAATTGCATCGGGAGTGATTACAACAGTCACCATGCGCACTTTCCTCCACGGGAGGTATGTCTCAAACAGTCTACGCTTTGATCGTTCCCTGGAAGACCAGTGATAGTTTCCGATGCACATCTGGTGGCATTCTGTAATCTGTGGACTATCAGAGTGATGATGAAACCCAGAAACTGCATCCCGATTGAATACAACACTCACCATGCGCACATTCCTCCAGGGGAGTAATGTCCCAAACAGTCAACGCTTTGATCGTTCCCTGGAAGACCAGTAGTATTTTCCGATGCACATTTAGTGGCATTCTGTAATCTGTGGACTATCAGAGAGTTGATGAAACACAGAAATTGCGTCGGGAATGAATACAACAGTCGCCATGCGCAGTTTCCTCCATGGGAGTAATGTCTCTAACAGTCTACGCTTTGATCGTTCCCCAGAAGACCAGTAGTAGTTTCCTATGCAAATCTAGAGGCTTTCTGTGCACTGTGGACTATCAGAGTGTTGATGAAAGACAGAAATTGCATCGGGGTTGAATACAAGAGTCTGCATGCGCAGTGTCCTCCATGGGAGTAATGTCTGAAACAGTCTACGCTTTGATCGTTCCCTGGAAGACCAGTAGCAGTTTACGATGAACATATGGAGGCATTCCGTAATCTGTGGACTATCAGAATGTTGATGAAACACAGAAATTGCATCGGGATTGAATACAACAGTCACCATGCGCACTTTCCTCCATGGGAGTAATGTCTCAAGTAGTCTACGCTTTGATCGTTCCCTGGAAGACCAGTAGTAGTTTCCGATGCACATCTGGAGGCATTCTGTAATCTGTGGACTATCAGAGTGTTGATGAAACACAGAAATTGCAACGGGATTGAATACAACAGTCACCATGCGCACTTTCCTCCACGCTAGTAATGTCTCAAACAGTCTACGCTTTGATCGTTCCCTGGAAGACCAGTAGTAGTTTCCGATTAACATCTGGAGGCATTCTGTATTCTGTGGAGTATCAGAGTGTTGATGAAACACAGAAATTGCATCGGGATTGAATACAGCTGTCACCATGCGCACTTTCCTCCACGGGAGTAATGTGTCTAACAGTCTACGCTTTGATCGTTCCCCAGAAGACCAGTAGTAGTTTCCTATGCGCATCCAGAGACTTTCTGTACACTGTGGACTATCAGAGTGTTGATGAAACACAGAAATTGCATCGGGGATGAATACAACAGTCTCCATGCGCAGTTTCCTCCATGGGAGTAATGTCTCAAACAGTCTACGCTTTGATCGTTCCCTGGAAGACCAGTAGTAGTTTCCGATGCACATCTGGTGGCATTCTGTAATCTGTGGACTATCAGAGTGTTAAAGAAACACAGAAATTGCATCGGGAATGAATACAACAGTCACCATGCGCACTTTCCTCCACGGGAGGTATGTCTCGAACAGTCTACGTTTTGATCGTTCCCTGGAAGACCAGTAGTAGTTTCCGATGCACATCTGGTGGCATTCTGTAATCTGTGGCCTATCAGAGTGTTGATGAAACACAGAAATTGCATCCGGATTGAATACAACAGTCGCCATGCGCACATTCCCCCATAAAAGTAATGTCTCAAACAGTCTACGATTTCATCGTTCCCTGGAAGACCAGTAGTAGTTTCCGATGAACATCTGGAGGCATTCTGTAATCTATGGACTATCAGAGTGTTGATGAAACACAGAAATTGCATCGGGATTGAATACAACAGTCACCATAAGCACTTTCCTCCATTGCAGTAATGTCTTAAACAGTCTACGCTTTCATAGTTCCCTGGAAGACCAGTAGTAGTTTTCGATGCACATCTGGAGGCATTCAGTAAAATGTGTAGTATCAGAGTGTTGATGAAACACAGAAATTGCATCCGGATTGAATACAACAGTCACCATGCGCACTTTCCTCCACGGGAGTAATGACTCAAACAAACTACGATTTGATCGTTCCCTGGAAGACCAGTAGTAGTTTCCGATGCACATCTGGTGGCATTCTGTAATGTGTAGACTATCAGGGTGTTAATGAAACACAGTAATTGCATCGGGATTGAATACAACAGTCACCATGCGCACTTTCCTACATGGGAGTAATCTCTCTAACAGTCTACGCTTTGATCGTTCCCCAGAAGACCAGTAGTAGTTTCCGATGCACATCTGGAGGCTTTCTGTACTCTGTGGACTATCAGAGTGTTGATGAAACAAAGAAATTGCAACGCGATTGAATACAACAGTCACCATGCGCACTTTCTTCCATGGAGTAATGTCTCAAATAGTCTACACTTTGATCGTTCCCTGGAAGACCAGTAGTAGTTTCCGATGCACATCTGGAGGCATTCTGTATTCTGTGGAGTATCAGAGTGTTGATGAAACACAGAAATTGCATCGGGATTGAATACAACAGTCACCATGCGCAGTTTCCTCCACGGGAGTAGTGTCTCAAACAGTCTGTTCTTTGATCGTTCCCTGGAATACCAGTAGTAGTTTCCGATGCACATCTGGTGACATTCTGTAATCTGTGGACTATCAGAGTGTTAAAGAAACACAGAAATTGCATCGGGAATGAATACAACAGTCACCATGCGCACATTCCTCCACGGGAGGTATGTCTCGAACAAACTACGATATGATCGTTCCCTGGAAGACCAGTAGCAGCTTCCGATGCACATCTGGTGGCATTGTGTAATGTGTAGACTATCAGGGTGTTAATGAAACACAGTAATTGCATCGGGATTGAATACAACAGTGACCATGCGCACTTTCCTCCATGGGAGTAATCTCTCTAACAGTCTACGCTTTGATCGTTATCCAGAAGACCAGTAGTAGTTTCCTATGCACATCTGGAGGCTTTCTGGACACTGTGGACTATCAGAGTGTTGATGAAACACAGAAATTGCATCGGGGTTGAATACAACAGTCTCCTTGCGCAGTTTCCTCCATGGGAGTGATGTCTCAAACAGTCTACGCTTTGATCGTTCCCTGGAAGAACAGTAGTAGTTTCCGATGCACATCTGGGGCTTTCTGTAATCCGTGGACTATCAGAGTGTTGATGAAACACAGAAATTGCATCGGGATTGAATACAACAGTCACCATGCGCACTTTCCTCCATGGGTGTAATGTCTCAAACAGTTTACGCTTTGATCGTTACCTGGAAGACCAGTAGTTGTTTCCGATGAACATCTGGAGGCATTCTGTAATCTGTGGAGTATCAGAGTGTTGATGAAACACAGAAATTGCATCGGGATTGAATACAACAGTCGCCATGCGCACTTTCCTCCATGGGAGTAATGTCTCTAACAGTCTACGCTTTGATCGTTACCTGGAAGACTAGTAGTAGTTTCCTATGCACATCTAGAGGCTTTCTGTAATCTGTGGACTATCAGAGTGTTGATGAAACACAGAAATTGCATCGGGATTGACTACAACAGTCACCATGCGCACTTTCCTCCACGGGAGTAATGTCTCTAACAGTCTACGCTTTGATCGTTCCCCAGAAGACCAGTAGTAGTTTCCTATGCACATCTAGAGGCTTTCTGTACACTGTGGACTATCAGAGTGTTGATGAAACACAGAAATTGCATCGGGGATGAATACAACAGTCTCCATGCGCAGTTTCCTCCATGGGAGTAATGTCTCAAACAGTGTACGCTTTGATCGTTCCCTGGATGACCAGTAGTAGTTTCCGATGCACATCTGGAGGCTTTCTGTACTCTGTGTACTATCAGAGTGTTGATGAAACACAGAAATTGCATCGCGATTGAATACAACAGTCACCATGCGCATTTTCCTCCATGGGAGTAATCTCTCAAATAGTCTACACTTTGATCGTTCCCTGGAAGACCAGTAGTAGTTTCCGATGCACATCTGGAGGCATTCTGTAATCTGTGGAGTATCAGAGTGTTGATGAAACACAGAAATTGCATCGGGATTGAATACAACAGTCACCATGCGCACTTTCCTCCACGGGAGTAGTGTCTCAAACAGTCTATACTTTGATCGTTCCCTGGAAGATCAGTAGTAGTTTCCGATGCACATCTGGTGGCATTCTGTAATCTGTGGACTATCAGAGTGTTAAAGAAACACAGAAATTGCATCGGGAATGATTACAACAGTCACCATGCGCACTTTCTCAACGGGAGGTATGTCTCAAACAGTCTACGCTTTGATCGTTCCCTGGAAGACCAGTGATAGTTTCCGATGCACATCTGGTGGGATTCTGTAATCTGTGGACTATCAGAGTGATGATGAAACCCAGAAATTGCATCCCGATTGAATACAACACTCACCATGCGCACTTTCCTCCATGGGAGTAATGTCCCAAACAGTCAACGCTTTGATCGTTCCCTGGAAGACCAGTAGTATTTTCCGATGCACATTTAGTGGCATTCTGTAATCTGTGGACTACCAGAGAGTTGATGAAACACAGAAATTGCGTCGGGAATGAATACAACAGTCGCCATGCGCAGTTTCCTCCATGGGAGTAATGTCTCTAACAGTCTACGCTTTGATCGTTCCCCAGAAGACCAGTAGTAGTTTCCTATGCAAATCTAGAGGCTTTCTGTACACTGTGGACTATCAGAGTGTTGATGAAAGACAGAAATTGCAAGGGGTTGAATACAAGAGTCTGCATGCGCAGTGTCCTCCATGGGAGTAATGTCTGAAACAGTCTACGCTTTGATCGTTCCCTGGAAGACCAGTAGCAGTTTACGATGAACATCTGGATTCATTCCGTAATCTGTGGACTATCAGAATGTTGATGAAACACAGAAATTACATCGGGATTGAATACAACAGTCACCATGCTCACTATCCTCCATGGGAGTAATGTCTAAACAGTCTACGCTTTGATCATTCCCTGGAAGACCAGTAGTAGTTTTCGATGCACATCTGGAGGCATTCTGAAAATGTGGGCTATCAGAGTGTTGATGAAACACAGAAATTGCATCCGGATTGAATACAACAGTCACCATGCGCACTTTCCTCCATGGGAGTAATGTCTCAAACAGTTTACGCTTTGATCGTTCCCTGGAAGACCAGTAGTAGTTTCCGAAGGACATCTGGAGGCATTCTGTAATCTGTGGACTATCAGAGTGTTGATGAAACACAGAAATTGCATCGGGGTTGAATACAACAGTCACCATGCGCACTTTCCTCCACGGGAGTAATGTCTCTAACAGTCTACGCTTTGATCGTTCCCCAGAAGACCAGTAGTAGTTTCCTATGCACATCTAGAGGCTTTCTGTACACTGTGGACTATCAGAGTGTTGATGAAACACAGAAATTGCATCGGGGATGAATACAACAGTCTCCATGCGCAGTTTCCTCCATGGGAGTAATGTCTCAAACAGTCTACGCTTTGATCGTTCCCTGGATGACCAGTAGTAGTTTCCGATGCACATCTGGAGGCTTTCTGTACTCTGAGTACTATCAGAGTGTTGATGAAACACAGAAATTGCATCGCGATTGAATACAACAGTCACCATGCGCATTTTCCTCCATGGGAGTAATGTCTCAAATAGTCTACACTTTGATCGTTCCCTGGAAGACCAGTAGTAGTTTCCGATGCACATCTGGAGGCAATCTGTAATCTGAGGAGTATCAGAGTGTTGATGAAACACAGAAATTGCATCGGGATTGAATACAACAGTCACCATGCGCACTTTCCTCCACGGGAGTAGTGTCTCAAACAGTCTATTCTTTGATCGTTCCCTGGAAGACCAGTGATAGTTTCCGATGCACATCTGGTGGCATTCTGTAATCTGTGGACTATCAGAGTGATGATGAAACCCAGAAATTGCATCCCGATTGAATACAACACTCACCATGCGCACTTTCCTCCATGGGAGTAATGTCCCAAACAGTCAACGCTTTGATCGTTCCCTGGAAGACCAGTAGTATTTTCCGATGCACATTTAGTGGCATTCTGTAATATGTGGACTATCAGAGAGTTGATGAAACACAGAAATTGCGTCGGGAATGAATACAACAGTCGCCATGCGCAGTTTCCTCCATGGGAGTAATGTCTCTAACAGTCTACGCTTTGATCGTTCCCCAGAAGACCAGTAGTAGTTTCCTATGCAAATCTAGAGGCTTTCTGTACACTGTGGACTATCAGAGTGTTGATGAAAGACAGAAATTGCATCGGGGTTGAATACAAGAGTCTGCATGCGCAGTGTCCTCCATGGGAGTAATGTCTGAAACAGTCTACGCTTTAATCGTTCCCTGGAAGACCAGTAGAAGTTTACGATGAACATCTGGAGGCATTCCGTAATCTGTGGACTATCAGAATGTTGATGAAACACAGAAATTGCATCGGGATTGAATACAACAGTCACCATGCGCACTTTCCTCCATGGGAGTAATGTCTCAAATAGTCTACGCTTTGATCGTTCACTGGAAGACCAGTAGTAGTTTCCGATGCACATCTGGAGGCATTCTGTAATCTGTGGACTATCAGAGTGTTGATGAAACACAGAAATTGCAACGGGATTGAATACAACAGTCACCATGCGCACTTTCCTCCACGCTAGTAATGTCTCAAACAGTCTACGCTTTGATCGTTCCCTGGAACACCAGTAGTAGTTTCCGATGAACATCTGGCGGCATTCTGTAATCTGCGGACTATCAGAGTGTTGATGAAACACAGAAATTGCATCGGGATTGAATACAACAGTCACCATGCGCACTTTCCTCCATGTTAGTAATGTCTCAAAGAGTCTACGCTTTGATCGTTCCCTGGAAGACCAGTAGTAGTTTCCGATTAACATCTGGAGGCATTCTGTATTCTGTGGAGTATCAGAGTGTTGATGAAACACAGAAATTGCATCGGGATTGAATACAGCTGTCACCATGCGCACTTTCCTCCATGGGAGTAATGTCTCTAACAGTCTACACTTTGATCGTTCCCCAGAAGACCAGTAGTAGTTTCCTATGCAAATCTAGAGGCTTTCAGTACACTGTGGACTATCAGAGTGTTGATGAAAGACAGAAATTGCAACGGGGTTGAATACAAGAGTCTGCATGCGCAGTGTCCTCCATGGGAGTAATGTCTGAAACAGTCTACGCTTTGATCGTTCCCTGGAAGACCAGTAGCAGTTTACGATGAACATCTGGAGGCATTCTGTAATCTGTGGACTATCAGAATGTTGATGAAACACAGAAATTGCATCGGGATTGAATACAACAGTCACCATGCGCACTTTCCTCCATGGGAGTAATGTCTCAAATAGTCTACGCTTTGATCGTTCCCTGGAAGACCAGCAGTAGTTTCCGATGCACATCTGGAGGCATTCTGTAATCTGTGGACTATCAGAGTGTTGATGAAACACAGAAATTGCAACGGGATTGAATACAACAGTCACCATGCGCACTTTCCTCCACGGTAGTAATGTCTCAAACAGTCTACGCTTTGATCGTTTCCTGGAAGACCAGTAGTTGTTTCCGATTAACATCTGGAGGCATTCTGTATTCTGTGGAGTATCAGAGTGTTGATGAAAAACAGAAATTGCATCGGGATAGAATACAACTGTCACCATGCGCACTTTCCTCCACGGGAGTAATGTCTCTAACAGTCTACGCTTTGATCGTTCCCCAGAAGACCAGTAGTAGTTTCCTATGCACATCCAGAGGCTTTCTGTACACTGTGGACTATCAGAGTGTTGATGAAACACAGAAATTGCATCGGGGATGAATACAACAGTCTCCATGCGCAGTTTCCTCCATGGGAGTAATGTCTCAAACAGTCTACGTTTTGATCGTTCCCTGGAAGACCAGTAGTAGTTTCCGATGCACATCTGGTGGCATTCTGTAATCTGTGGACTATCAGAGTGTTAAAGAAACACAGAAATTGCATCGGGAATGAATACAACAGTCACCATGCGCACTTTCCTCCACGGGAGGTATGTCTCGAACAGTCTACGCTTTGATCGTTCCCTGGAAGACCAGTAGTAGTTTCCGATGCTCATCTGGTGGCATTCTGTAATCTGTGGCCTATCAGAGTGTTGATGAAACACAGAAATTGCATCGGGATTGAATACAACAATCACCATGCGCACTTTCCTCCATGGGAGTAATTCTCAAACAGTCTATGCTTTGATCGTTCACTGTAAGACCAGTAGTAGTTTCCGATGCACATCTGGAGAATTTCTGTAATCTGTGGACTATTAGAGTGTTGATGACACACAGAAATTGCATCGGGATTGAATACAACAGTCGTTATGCGCACATTCCCCCATAAAAGTAATGTCTCAAACAGTCTACGATTTGATCGTTTCCTGGAAGACCAGTAGTAGTTTCCGATGAACATCTGGAGGCTTTCTGTAATCTATGGACTATCAGAGTGTTGATGAAACACAGAAATTGCATCGGGATTGAATACAACAGTCACCATGCGCACTTTCCTCCATTGGAGTAATGTCTCAAACAGTCTACGCTTTCATAGTTCCCTGGAAGACCAGTAGTAGTTTTCGATGCACATCTGGATGCATTCTGTAATGTGTAGACTATCAGGGTGTTAATGAAACACAGTAATTGCATCGGGATTGAATACAACAGTCACCATGCGCACTTTCCTCCATGGTAGTAATCTCTCTAACAGTCTACGCTTTGATCGTTCCCCAGAAGACCAGTAGTAGTTTCCTATGCACATCCGGAGGCTTTCTGTACACTGTGGACTATCAGAGTGTTGATGAAACACAGAAATTGCATCGGGGTTGAATACAACAGTCTCCTTGCGCAGTTTCCTCCATGGGAGTAATGTCTCAAACAGTCTACGCCTTGATCGTTCCCTGGAAGACCAGTAGTAGTTTCCGATGCACATCTGGAGGCTTTCTGTACTCTGTGGACTATCAGAGTGTTGATGAAACACAGAAATTGCAACGCGATTGAATACAACAGTCACCATGCGCACTTTCTTCCATGGGAGTATTGTCTCAAATAGTCTACACTTTGATCGTTCCCTGGAAGACCAGTAGTAGTTTCCGATGCACATCTGGAGGCATTCTGTAATCTGTGGAGTATCAGAGTGTTGATGAAACACAGAAATTGCATCGGGATTGAATACAACAGTCACCATGCGCAGTTTCCTCCACGGGAGTAGTGTCTCAAACAGTCTGTTCTTTGATCGTTCCCTGGAAGACCAGTAGTAGTTTCCGATGCACATCTGGTGACATTCTGTAATCTGTGGACTATCAGAGTGTCAAAGAAACAAAGAAATTGCATCGGGAATGAATACAACAGTCACCATGCGCACTTTCCTCCACGGGAAGTATGTCTCGAACAAACTACGATTTGATCGTTCCCTGGAAGACCAGTAGCAGTTTCCGATGCACATCTGGTGGCATTCTGTAATGTGTAGACTATCAGGGTGTTAATGAAACACAGTAATTGCATCGGGATTGAATACAACAGTCACCATGCGCACTTTCCTCCATGGGAGTAATCTCTCTAACAGTCTACGCTTTGATCGTTATCCAGAAGACCAGTAGTAGTTTCCTATGCACATCTGGAGGCTTTCTGTACACTGTGGACTATCAGAGTGTTGATGAAACACAGAAATTGCATCGGGGTTGAATACAACAGTCTCCTTGCGCAGTTTCCTCCATGGGAGTGATGTCTCAAACAGTCTACGCTTTGATCGTTCTCTGGAAGAACAGTAGTAGTTTCCGATGCACATCTGGGGCTTTCTGTAATCTGTGGACTATCAGAGTGTTGATGAAACACAGAAATTGCATCGGGATTGAATACAACAGTCACCATGCGCACTTTCCTCCATGGGAGTAATGTCTCAAACAGTTTACGCTTTGATCGTTCCCTGGAAGACCAGTAGTTGTTTCCGATGAACATCTAGGGGCATTCTGTAATCTGTGGACTATCAGAGTGTTGATGAAACACAGAAATTGCATCGGGATTGAATACAACAGTCACCATGCGCACTTTCCTCCATGGGAGTAATGTCTCTAACAGTCTACGCTTTGATCGTTCCCTGGAAGACCAGTCGTAGTTTCCGATGCACATCTGGAGGCATTCTGTAATGTGTGGACTATCAGAGTGTTGATGAAACACAGAAATTGCATCGGGATTGAATACAACAGTCACCATGCGCACTTTCCTCCAAGTTAGTAATGTCTCAAAGAGTCTACGCTTTGATCGTTCCCTGGAAGACCAGTAGTAGTTTCCGATTAACATCTGGAGGCATTCTGTATTCTGTGGAGTATCAGAGTGTTGATGAAACAGAGAAATTGCATCGGGATTGAATACAACAGTCACCATGCGCACTATCCTCCATGGGAGTAATGTCTAAACAGTCTACGCTTTGATCATTCCCTGGAAGACCAGTAGTAGTTTCCGATGCACATCTGGAGGCATTCTGTAAACGTGGACTATCAGAGTGTTGATGAAACACAGAAATTGCATCGGGATTGAATACAACAGTCACCATGCTCACTTTGCTCCATGGGAGTAATGTCTCTAACAGTCTACGCTTTGATCGTTCCCTGGAAGACCAGTAGCAGTTTACGATGAACATCTGGAGGCATTCTGTAATCTGTGGACTATCAGAATGTTGATGAAACACAGAAATTGCATCGGGATTGAATACAACAGTCACCATGCGCACTTTCCTCCATGGGAGTAATGTCTCAAACAGTCTACGCTTTGATCGTTCCCTGGAAGACCAGTAGTAGTTTCCGATGCACATCTGGAGGCATTCTGTAATCTGTGGACTATCAGAGTGTTGATGAAACACAGAAATTGCAACGGGATTGAATACAACAGTCACCATGCGCACTTTCCTCCATGGTAGTAATGTCTCAAACAGTCTACGCTTTGATCGTTCCCTGGAAGACCAATAGAAGTTTCCGATGAACATCTGGCGGCATTCTGTAATCTGTGGACTATCAGAGTGTTGATGAAACACAGAAATTGCATCGGGATTGAATACAACAGTCACCATGCGCACTTTCCTCCATGTTAGTAATGTCTCAAAGAGTCTACGCTTTGATCGTTCCCTGGAAGACCAGTAGTAGTTTCCGATTAACATCTGGAGGCATTCTGTATTCTGTGGAGTATCAGAGTGTTGATGAAACACAGAAATTGCATCGGGATTGAATACAACAGTCACCATGCGCACTTTCCTCCACGGGAGTAATGTCTCTAACAGTCTACGCTTTGATCGTTCCCCAGAAGACCTGTAGTAGTTTCCTATGCACATCCAGAGGCGTTCTATACACTGTGGACTATCAGAGTGTTGATGAAACACAGAAATTGCATCGGGGATGAATACTACAGTCTCCATGCGCAGTTGCCTCCATGGGAGTAATGTCTCAAACAGTCTACGTTTTGATCGTTCCCTGGAAGACCAGTAGTAGTTTCCGATGCACATCTGGTGGCATTCTGTAATCTGTGGACTATCAGAGTGTTAAAGAAACACAGAAATTGCATCGGGAATGAATACAACAGTCACCATGCGCACTTTCCTCCACGGGAGGTATATCTCGAACCGTCTACGCTTTGATCGTTCCCTGGAAGACCAGTAGTATTTTCCGATGCACATCTGGTGGCATTCTGTAATCTGTGGCCTATCAGAGTGTTGATGAAACACAGATATTGCATCGGGATTGAATACAACAATCACCATGCGCACTTTCCTCCATGGGAGTAATTCTCAAACAGTCTCTGCTTTGATCGTTCACTGTAAGACCAGTAGTAGTTTCCGATGCACATCTGGAGAATTTCTGTAATCTGTGGACTATTAGAGTGTTGATGAAACACAGAAATTGCATCGGGATTGAATACAACAGTCGCCATGCGCACATTCCGCCATAAAAGTAATGTCTCAACCAGTCTACGATTTGATCGTTCCCTGGAAGACCAGTAGTAGTTTCCGATGAACATCTGGAGGCATTCTGTAATCTATGGACTATCAGAGTGTTGATGAAACACAGAAATTGCATCGGGATTGAATACAACAGTCTCCATGCGCACTTTCCTCCATTGGAGTAATGTCTCAAACAGTCTACGCTTTCATAGTTCCCTGGAAGACCAGTAGTAGTTTTCGATGCACATCTGGAGGCATTCTGTAAAATGTGTAGTATCAGAGTGTTGATGAAACACTGAAATTGCATCCGGATTGAATACAACAGTCACCATGCGCACTTTCCTCCACGGGAGTAATGTCTCAAACAAACAACGATTTGATCGATCCCTGGAAGACCAGTAGTAGTTTCCGATGCACATCTGGTGGCATTCTGTAATGTGTAGACTATCAGGGTGTTAATGAAACACAGTAATTGCATCGGGATTGAATACAACAGTCACCATGCGCACTTTCCTCCATGGGAGTAATCTCTCTAACAGTCTACGCTTTGATCGTTCCCCAGAAGACCAGTAGTAGTTTCCTATGCACATCTGGAGGCTTTCTGTACACTGTGGACTATCAGAGTGTTGATGAAACACAGAAATTGCATCGGGAATGTATACAACAGTCCCTATGCGCAGTTTCCTCCATGGGAGTAATGTCTGAAACAGTTACGCTTTGATCGTTCCCTGGAAGACCAGTTATAGTTTACGATGAACATCTGGAGACATTCTGTAATCTGTGGACTATCAGAATGTTGATGAAACACAGAAATTGCATCGGGATTGAATACAAAAGTCACCATGCGCACTTTCCTCCATTTTAGTAATGTCTCTAAGAGTCCACGCTTTGATCGTTCCCTGGAAGACGAGTAGTAGTTTCCGATGAACATCTGGCGGCATTCTGTAATCTGTGGACTATCAGAGTGTTGATGAAACACAGAAATTGCATCGGGATTGAATACAACAGTCACCATGCGCACTTTCCTCCATGTTAGTAATGTCTCAAAGAGTCTACGCTTTGATCGTTCCCTGGAAGACCAGTAGTAGTTTCCGATTAACATCTGGAGGCATTCTGTATTCTGTGGAGTATCAGAGTGTTGATGAAACACAGAAATTGCATCGGGATTGAATACAACAGTCACCATGCGCACTTTCCTCCAGGGGAGTAATGTCTCTAACAGTCTACGCTTTGATCGTTCCCCAGAAGACCAGTAGTAGTTTCCTATGCACATCCAGAGGCTTTCTGTACACTGTGGACTATTAGAGTGTTGATGAAACACAGAAATTGCATCGGGGATGAATACAACAGTCTCCATGCGCAGTTTCCTCCATGGGAGTAATGTCTCAAACAGTCTACGATTTGATCGTTCCCTGGAAGTCCAGTAGTAGTTTCCGATGCACTTCTGGTGGCATTCCGTAATCTGTGGACTATCAGAGTGTTAAAGAAACACGGAAATTGCATCGGGAATGAATACAACAGTAACCATGCGCACTTTCCTCCACGGGAGGTATGTCTCGAACAGTCTACGCTTTGATCGTTCCCTGGAAGACCAGTAGTAGTTTCCGATGCACATCTGGTGGCATTCTGTAATCTGTGGCCTATGAGAGTGTTGATGAAACACAGAAATTGCATCGGGATTGAATACAACAATCACCATGCGCACTTTCCTCCATGGGAGTAATTCTCAAACAGTCTATGCTTTGATCGTTCACTGTAAGACCAGTAGTAGTTTCCGATGCACATCTGGAGAATTTCTCTAATCTGTGGACTATTAGAGTGTTGATGAAACACAGAAATTGCATCGGGATTGAATACAACAGTCGCCATGCGCTCATTCCCGCATAAAAGTAATGTCTCAAACAGTCTACGATTTGATCGTTCCCTGGAAGACCAGTAGTAGTTTCCGATGAACATCTGGTGGCATTCTGTAAAATGTGTAGTATCAGAGTTTTGATGAAACACAGAAATTGCATCCGGATTGAATACAACAGTCACCATGCGCACTTTCCTCCACGGGAGTAATGTCTCAAACAAACTACGATTTGATCGTTCCCTGGAAGACCAGTAGTAGTTTACGATGAACATCGGGAGGCATTCTGTAATCTGTGGACTATCAGATTGTTGATGAAACACAGAAATTGCATCGGGATTGAATACAAAAGTCACCATGCGCACTTTCCTCCATTTTAGTAATGTCTCTAAGAGTCCACGCTTTGATCGTTCCCTGGAAGACCAGTAGTTGTCTCCGATGCACATCTGGAGGCTTTCTGTACTCTGTGGACTATCAGAGTGTTGATGAAACACAGAAATTGCAACGCGATTGAATACAACAGTCACCATGCGCACTTTCTTCAATGGGAGTAATGTCTCAAATAGTCTACACTTTGATCGTTCCCTGGAAGACCAGTAGTAGTTTCCGATGCACATCTTTAGGCATTCTGTAATCTGTGGAGAATCAGAGTGTTGATGAAACACAGAAATTTTATCTGGGTTGAATACAACAGTCTCCTTGCGCAGTTTCCTCCATGGGAGTGATGTCTCAAACAGTCTACTCTTTGATCGCTCCCTGGAAGAACAGTAGTAGTTTCCGATGCACATCTGGGGCTTTCTGTAATCTGTGGACTATCAGAGTGTTGATGAAACACAGAAATTGCATCGGGATTGAATACAACAGTCACCATGCGCACTTTCCTCCAAGTTAGTAATGTCTCAAAGAGTCTACGCTTTGATCGTTCCCTGGAAGACCAGTAGTAGTTTACGATTAACAGCTTGAGGCATTCTGTATTCTGTGGAGTATCAGAGTGTTGATGAAACACAGAAATTGCATCGGGATTGAATACAACAGTCACCATGCGCACTATCCTCCATGGGAGTAATGTCTAAACAGTCTACGCTTTGATCGTTCCCTGGAAGACCAGTAGTAGTTTCCGATGCACATCTGGAGTCATTCTGTAAATGTGGGCTATCAGAGTGTTGATGAAACACAGAAATTGCATCCGGATTGAATACAACAGTCACCATGCGCACTATGCTCCATGGGAGTAATGTCTAAACAGTCTACGCTTTGATCGTTCCCTGGAAGACCAGTAGTAGTTTCCGATGAACATCTGGAGGCATTCTGTAATATGTGGACTATCAGAGTGTTGATGAAACACAGAAATTGCATCGGGATTGAATACAACAGTCACCATGCGCACTTTCCTCCACGGGAGTAATGTCTCTCACAGTCTACGCTTTGATCGTTCCCCAGAAGACCAGTAGTAGTTTCCTATGCACATCTAGAGGCTTTCTGTACACTGTGGACTATCAGAGTGTTGATGAAACACAGAAATTGCATCGGGGATGAATACAACAGTCTCCATGCGCAGTTTCCTCCATGGGAGTAATGTCTCAAACAGTCTACGCTTAGATCGTTCCCTGGATGACCAGTAGTAGTTTCCGATGCACATCTGGAGGCTTTCTGTATTCTGTGTACTATCAGAGTGTTGATGAAACACAGAAATTGCATCGCGATTGAATACAACAGTCACCATGCGCACTTTCCTCCATGGGAGTAATGTCTCAAATAGTCTACACTTTGATCGTTCCCTGGAAGACCAGTAGCAGTTTCCGATGCACATCTGGAGGCATTCTGTAATCTGTGGAGTATCGGAGTGTTGATGAAACACAGAAATTGCATCGGGATTGAATACAACAATCACCATGCACACTTTCCTCCACGGGAGTAGTGTCTCAAACAGTCTATTCTTTGATCGTTCCCTGGAAGACCAGTAGTAGTTTCCGATGCACATCTGATGGCATTCTGTAATCTGTGGCCTATCAGAGTGTTAAAGAAACACAGAAATTGCATCGGGAATGAATACAACAGTCACCATGCGCACTTTCCCCCACGGGAGGTATGTCTCGAACAGTCTACGCTTTGATCGTTCCCTGGAAGACAAGTAGTAGTTTCCGATGCACATCTGGTGGCATTCTGTAATCTGTGGACTATCAGAGTGATGATGAAACCCAGAAATTGCATCCCGATTGAATACAACACTCACCATGCGCACTTTCTTCCATAAAAGTAATGTCCCAAACAGTCAACGCTTTGATCGTTCCCTGGAAGACCAGTATTATTTTAAGATGCACATTTAGTGGCATTCTGTAATCTGTGGACTATCAGAGAGTTGATGAAACACAGAAATTGCGTCGGGAATGAATACAACAGTCGCCATGCGCAGTTTCCTCCATGGGAGTAATGTCTCAAAGAGTCTACGCTTTGATCGTTCCCTGGAAGACCAATAGTAGTTTCCGATACACATCTGGGGGCTTTCTGTAATCTGTGGACTATCAGAGTGTTGATGAGCCACAGAAATTGTCTCGGGATTGAATACAACAGTCACCATGCGCACTTTCCTCCATGGGAGTAATGTCTCTAACAGTCTACGCTTTGATCGTTCCCCAGAAGACCAGTAATAGTTTCCTATGCAAATCTAGAGGCTTTCTGTACACTGTGGACTATCAGAGTGTTGATGAAAGACAGAAATTGCATCGGGGTTGAATACAAGAGTCTGCATGCGCAGTGTCCTCCATGGGAGTAATGTCTCAAACAGTCTACGCTTTGATCGTTCCCTGGAAGACCCGTAGCAGTTTTCGATGAACATCTGGAGGCATTCTGTTATCTGTGGACTATCAGAATGTTGATGAAACACAGAAATTGCATCGGGATTGAATACAACAGTCACCATGCGCACTTTCCTCCATGGGAGTAATGTCTCAAATAGTCTACGCTTTGATCGTTCCCTGGAAGACCAGTAGTAGTTTCCGATGCACATCTGGAGGCATTCTGTAATCTGTGGACTATCAGAGTGCTGATGATACACTGAAATTACAACGGGATTGAATACAACAGTCACCATGCGCACTTTCCTCCACGGTAGTAATGTCTCAAACAGTCTACGCTTTGATCGTTCCCTGGAAGACCAGTAGTAGTTTCCGATGAACATCTGGCGGCATTCTGTAATCTGTGGACTATCAGAGTGTTGATGAAACACAGAAATTGCATCGGGATTGAATACAACAGTCACCATGCGCACATTCCTCCATGGGAGTAAAGTCTCAAACAGTCTACGCTTGGATCGTTCCCTGGAAGACCAGTAGTAGTTTCCGATGAACATCTGGAGGCATTCTGTAATCTGTGGACTATCAGAGTGTCGATGAATACAACAGTCACCATGCGCAGTTTCCTCCAGGGAGTAATGTCTCAAACAGTCTACGCTTTGATCGTTCCCTGGAAGACCAGTAGTAGTTTCCTATGAACATCAGATGGCATTCTGTAATCTGTGGACTATCAGAGTGTTGATGAAACACAGAAATTGCATTGGGATTGAATACAACAGTGACCATGCGCACTTCCTTCCGTGGGAGTAATGTCTCAAACAATCTACGCTTTGATCGTTCCCTGGAAGACCAGTAGTAGTTTCCTATGCACATCTAGAGGCTTTCTGTACACTGTGGACTATCAGAGTGTTGATGAAAGACAGAAATTGCATCGGGGTTGAATACAAGAGTCACAATGCGCAGTGTCCTCCATGGGAGTAATGTCTCAAACAGTCTACGCTTTGATCGTTCCCTGGAAGACCAGTAGTAGTTTACGATGAACATCTGGAGGCATTCTGTAATCTGTGGACTATCAGAATGTTGATGAATCACAGAAATTGCATCGGGATTGAACACAACAGTCACCATGCGCACTTTCCTCCATTTTAGTAATGTCTCTAACAGTCCACGTTTTGATCGTTCCCTGGAAGACCAGTAGTAGTTTCCGAAGCACAACTGGAGGCATTCTGTAATCTGTGGAGTATCAGAGTGTTGATGAAACACAGAAATTGCGTCGGGATTGAATACAACAGTCACCATGCGCACTTTCCTTCAAGGGAGTAGTGTCTCAAACAGTCTATTCTTTGATCGTTCCCTGGAAGACCAGTAGTAGTTTCCGATGAATATCTGGAGGCATTCTGTAATCTGTGGACTGTCAGAGTGTTGATGAAAAACAGAAATTGCATCGGGATTTAATACAACAGTCACCATGCGCACTTTCCTCCATGTTAGTAATGTCTCAAAGAGTTTACGCTTTGATCGTTCCCTGGAAGACCAGTAGTACTTTCCGATTAACATCTGGAGGCATTCTGTATTCTGTGGAGTATCAGAGTGTTGATGAAACACAGAAATTGCATCGGGAATGATTACAACAGTCACCATGCGCACTTTCCTCTAGGGGAGTTATGTCTCTAACAGTCTACGCTTTGATCGTTCCCCAGAAGACCAGTAGTAGTTTCCTATGCACATCCAGAGGCTTTCTGTACACTGTGGACTATTAGAGTGTTGATGAAAAACAGAAATTGCATCGGGGATGAATACAACAGTCTCCATGCGCAGTTTCCTCCATGGGAGTAATGTCTCAAACAGTCTACGCTTTGATCGTTCCCTGGAAGTCCAGTAGTAGTTTCCGATGCACTTCTGGTGGCATTCTGTAATCTGTGGTCTATCAGAGTGTTAAAGAAACACAGAAATTGCATCGGGAATGAATACAACAGTCACCATGCGCACTTTCCTCCACGGGAGGTATGTCTCGAACAGTCTACGCTTTGATCGTTCCCTGGAAGACCAGTAGTAGTTTCCGATGCACATCTGGTGGCATTCTGTAATCTGTGGCCTATTAGAGTGTTGATGAAACACAGATATTCCATCGGGATTGAATACAACAATCACCATGCGCACTTTCCTCCATGGGAGTAATTCTCAAACAGTCTATGCTTTGATCGTTCACTGTAAGACCAGTAGTAGTTTCCGATGCACATCTGGAGAATTTCTGTAATCTGTGGACTATTAGAGTGTTGATGAAACACAGAAATTGCATCGGGATTGAATACAAAAGTCACCATGCGCACTTTCCTCCATTTTAGTAATGTCTCTAAGAGTCCACGATATGATCGTTCCCTGGAAGACCAGTAGTAGTTTCCGATGCACATCTGGAGGCTTTCTGTACTCTGTGGACTATCAGAGTGTTGATGAAACACAGAAATTGCAACGCGATTGAATACAACAGTCACCATGCGCACTTTCTTCAATGGGAGTAATGTCTCAAATAGTCTACACTTTGATCGTTCCCTGGAAGACCAGTAGTAGTTTCCGATGCACATCTTTAGGCATTCTGTAATCTGTGGAGAATCAGAGTGTTGATGAAACACAGAAATTTTATCGGGGTTGAATACAACAGTCTCCTTGCGCAGTTTCCTCCATGGGAGTGATGTCTCAAACAGTCTACTCTTTGATCGTTCCCTGGAAGAACAGTAGTAGTTTCCGATGCACATCTGGGGCTTTCTGTAATCTGTGGACTATCAGAGTGTTGATGAAACACAGAAATTGCATCGGGATTGAAAACAACAGTCACCATGCGCACTTTCCTCCACGGGAGTAATGTCTCTAACAGTCTACGCTTTGATCGTTCCCCAGAAGACCAGTAGTAGTTTCCTATGCACATCTAGAGGCTTTCTGTACACTGTGGACTATCAGAGTGTTGATGAAACACAGAAATTGCATCGGGGATGAATACAACAGTCTCCATGCGCAGTTTCCTCCATGGGAGTAATGTCTCAAACAGTCTACGCTTAGATCGTTCCCTGGATGACCAGTAGTAGTTTCCGATGCACATCTGGAGGCTTTCTGTACTCTGTGTACTATCAGAGTGTTGATGAAACACAGAAATTGCATCGCGATTGAATACAACAGTCACCATGCGCACTTTTCCTCCATGGGAGTAATGTCTCAAATAGTCTACACTTTGATCGTTCCCTGGAAGACCAGTAGCAGTTTCCGATGCACATCTGGAGGCATTCTGTAATCTGTGGAGTATCGGAGTGTTGATGAAACACAGAAATTGCATCGGGATTGAATACAACAATCACCATGCACACTTTCCTCCACGGGAGTAGTGTCTCAAACAGTCTATTCTTTGATCGTTCCCTGGAAGACCAGTAGTAGTTTCCGATGCACATCTGGTGGCATTCTGTAATCTGTGGCCTATCAGAGTGTTTATGAAACACAGAAATTGCATCGGGAATGAATACAACAGTCACCATGCGCACTTTCCTCCACGGGAGGTATGTCTCGAACAGTCTACGCTTTGATCGTTCCCTGGAAGACAAGTAGTAGTTTCCGATGCACATCTGGTGGCATTCTGTAATCTGTGGACTATCAGAGTGATGATGAAACCCAGAAATTGCATCCCGATTGAATACAACACTCACCATGCGCACTTTCCTCCATAAAAGTAATGTCCCAAACAGTCAACGCTTTGATCGTTCCCTGGAAGACCAGTATTATTTTCCGATGCACATTTAGTGGCATTCTGTAATCTGTGGACTATCAGAGAGTTGGTGATACACAGAAATTGCGTCGGGAATGAATACAACAGTCGCCATGCGCAGTTTCCTCCAAGGGAGTAATGTCTCAAAGTGTCTACGCTTTGATCGTTCCCTGGAAGACCAGTAGTAGTTTCCGATACACATCTGGGGGCTTTCTGTAATCTGTGGACTATCAGAGTGTTGATGAGCCACAGAAATTGTCTCGGGATTGAATACAACAGTCACCATGCGCACTTTCCTCCATGGGAGTAATGTCTCTAACAGTCTACGCTTTGATCGTTCCCCAGAAGACCAGTAATAGTTTCCTATGCAAATCTAGAGGCTTTCTGTACACTGTGGACTATCAGAGTGTTGATGAAAGACAGAAATTGCATCGGGGTTGAATACAAGAGTATGCATGCGCAGTGTCCTCCATGGGAGTAATGTCTCAAACAGTCTACGCTTTGATCGTTCCCTGGAAGACCCGTAGCAGTTTACGATGAACATCTGGAGGCATTCTGTAATCTGTGGACTATCAGATTGTTGATGTAACACAGAAATTGCATCGGGATTGAATACAAAAGTCACCATGCGCACTTTCCTCCATTTTAGTAATGTCTCTAAGAGTCCACGATATGATCGTTCCCTGGAAGACCAGTAGTAGTTTCCGATGCACATCTGGAGGCTTTCTGTACTCTGTGGACTATCAGAGTGTTGATGAAACACAGAAATTGCAACGCGATTGAATACAACAGTCACCATGCGCACTTTCTTCAATGGGAGTAATGTCTCAAATAGTCTACACGTTGATCGTTCCCTGGAAGACCAGTAGTAGTTTCCGATGCACATCTTTAGGCATTCTGTAATCTGTGGAGAATCAGAGTGTTGATGAAACACAGAAATTTTATCGGGGTTGAATACAACAGTCTCCTTGTGCAGTTTCCTCCATGGGAGTGATGTCTCAAACAGTCTACTCTTTGATCGTTCCCTGGAAGAACAGTAGTAGTTTCCGATGCACATCTGGGGCTTTCTGTAATCTGTGGACTATCAGAGTGTTGATGAAACACAGAAATTGCATCGGGATTGAATACAACAGTCACCATGCGCACTTTCCTCCACGGGAGTAATGTCTCTAACAGTCTACGATTTGATCGTTCCCCAGAAGACCAGTAGTAGTTTCCTATGCACATCTAGAGGCTTTCTGTACACTGTGGACTATCAGAGTGTTGATGAAACACAGAAATTGCATCGGGGATGAATACAACAGTCTCCATGCGCTGTTTCCTCCATGGGAGTAATGTCTCAAACAGTCTACGCTTAGATCGTTCCCTGGATGACCAGTAGTAGTTTCCGATGCACATCTGGAGGCTTTCTGTACTCTGTGTACTATCAGAGTGTTGATGAAACACAGAAATTGCATCGCGATTGAATACAACAGTCACCATGCGCACTTTCCTCCATGGGAGTAATGTCTCAAATAGTCTACACTTTGATCGTTCCCTGGAAGACCAGTAGCAGTTTCCGATGCACATCTGGAGGCATTCTGTAATCTGTGGAGTATCGGAGTGTTGATGAAACACAGAAATTGCATCGGGATTGAATACAACAATCACCATGCACACTTTCCTCCACGGGAGTAGTGTCTCAAACAGTCTATTCTTTGATCGTTCCCTGGAAGACCAGTAGTAGTTTCCGATGCACATCTGGTGGCATTCTGTAATCTGTGGCCTATCAGAGTGTTTATGAAACACAGAAATTGCATCGGGAATGAATACAACAGTCACCATGCGCACTTTCCTCCACGGGAGGTATGTCTCGAACAGTCTACGCTTTGATCGTTCCCTGGAAGACAAGTAGTAGTTTCCGATGCACATCTGGTGGCATTCTGTAATCTGTGGACTATCAGAGTGATGATGAAACCCAGAAATTGCATCCCGATTGAATACAACACTCACCATGCGCACTTTCCTCCATAAAAGTAATGTCCCAAACAGTCAACGCTTTGATCGTTCCCTGGAAGACCAGTATTATTTTCCGATGCACATTTAGTGGCATTCTGTAATCTGTGGACTATCAGAGAGTTGGTGATACACAGAAATTGCGTCGGGAATGAATACAACAGTCGCCATGCGCAGTTTCCTCCAAGGGAGTAATGTCTCAAAGTGTCTACGCTTTGATCGTTCCCTGGAAGACCAGTAGTAGTTTCCGATACACATCTGGGGGCTTTCTGTAATCTGTGGACTATCAGAGTGTTGATGAGCCACAGAAATTGTCTCGGGATTGAATACAACAGTCACCATGCGCACTTTCCTCCATGGGAGTAATGTCTCTAACAGTCTACGCTTTGATCGTTCCCCAGAAGACCAGTAATAGTTTCCTATGCAAATCTAGAGGCTTTCTGTACACTGTGGACTATCAGAGTGTTGATGAAAGACAGAAATTGCATCGGGGTTGAATACAAGAGTCTGCATGCGCAGTGTCCTCCATGGGAGTAATGTCTCAAACAGTCTACGCTTTGATCGTTCCCTGGAAGACCCGTAGCAGTTTACGATGAACATCTGGAGGCATTCTGTTATCTGTGGACTATCAGAATGTTGATGAAACACAGAAATTGCATCGGGATTGAATACAACAGTCACCATGCGCACTTTCCTCCATGGGAGTAATGTCTCAAATAGTCTACGCTTTGATCGTTCCCTGGAAGACCAGTAGTAGTTTCCGATGCACAGCTGGAGGCATTCTGTAATCTGTGGACTATCAGAGTGTTGATGATACACTGAAATTACAACGGGATTGAATACAACAGTCACCATGCGCACTTTCCTCCACGGTAGTAATGTCTCAAACAGTCTACGCTTTGATCGTTCCCTGGAAGACCAGTAGTAGTTTCCGATGAACATCTGGCGGCATTCTGTAATCTGTGGACTATCAGAGTGTTGATGAAACACAGAAATTGCATCGGGATTGAATACAACAGTCACCATGCGCACATTCCTCCATGGGAGTAAAGTCTCAAACAGTCTACGCTTGGATCGTTCCCTGGAAGACCAGTAGTAGTTTCCGATGAACATCTGGAGGCATTCTGTAATCTGTGGACTATCAGAGTGTCGATGAATACAACAGTCACCATGCGCAGTTTCCTCCAGGGAGTAATGTCTCAAACAGTCTACGCTTTGATCGTTCCCTGGAAGATCAGTAGTAGTTTCCTATGAACATCTGATGGCATTCTGTAATCTGTGGACTATCAGAGTGTTGATGAAACACAGAAATTGCATTGGGATTGAATACAACAGTGACCATGCGCACTTCCTTCCGTGGGAGTAATGTCTCAAACAATCTACGCTTTGATCGTTCCCTGGAAGACCAGTAGTAGTTTCCTATGCACATCTAGAGGCTTTCCGTACACTGTGGACTATCAGAGTGTTGATGAAAGACAGAAATTGCATCGGGGTTGAATACAAGAGTCACCATGCGCAGTGTCCTCCATGGGAGTAATGTCTCAAACAGTCTACGCTTTGATCGTTCCCTGGAAGACCAGTAGTAGTTTACGATGAACATCTGGAGGCATTCTGTAATCTGTGGACTATCAGAATGTTGATGAATCACAGAAATTGCATCGGGATTGAACACAACAGTCACCATGCGCACTTTCCTCCATTTTAGTAATGTCTCTAACAGTCCACGTTTTGATCGTTCCCTGGAAGACCAGTAGTAGTTTCCGAAGCACAACTGGAGGCATTCTGTAATCTGTGGAGTATCAGAGTGTTGATGAAACACAGAAATTGCGTCGGGATTGAATACAACAGTCACCATGCGCACTTTCCTTCAAGGGAGTAGTGTCTCAAACAGTCTATTCTTTGATCGTTCCCTGGAAGACCAGTAGTAGTTTCCTATGCACATCCAGAGGCTTTCTGTACACTGTGGACTATTAGAGTGTTGATGAAAAACAGAAATTGCATCGGGGATGAATACAACAGTCTCCATGCGCAGTTTCCTCCATGGGAGTAATGTCTCAAACAGTCTACGCTTTGATCGTTCCCTGGAAGTCCAGTAGTAGTTTCCGATGCACTTCTGGTGGCATTCTGTAATCTGTGGTCTATCAGAGTGTTAAAGAAACACAGAAATTGCATCGGGAATGAATACAACAGTCACCATGCGCACTTTCCTCCACGGGAGGTATGTCTCGAACAGTCTACGCTTTGATCGTTCCCTGGAAGACCAGTAGTAGTTTCCGATGCACATCTGGTGGCATTCTGTAATCTGTGGCCTATTAGAGTGTTGATGAAACACAGAAATTCCATCGGGATTGAATACAACAATCACCATGCGCACTTTCCTCCATGGGAGTAATTCTCAAACAGTCTATGCTTTGATCGTTCACTGTAAGACCAGTAGTAGTTTCCGATGCACATCTGGAGAATTTCTGTAATCTGTGGACTATTAGAGTATTGATGAAACACAGAAATTGCATCGGGATTGAATACAAAAGTCACCATGCGCACTTTCCTCCATTTTAGTAATGTCTCTAAGAGTCCACGATATGATCGTTCCCTGGAAGACCAGTAGTAGTTTCCGATGCACATCTGGAGGCTTTCTGTACTCTGTGGACTATCAGAGTGTTGATGAAACACAGAAATTGCAACGCGATTGAATACAACAGTCACCATGCGCACTTTCTTCAATGGGAGTAATGTCTCAAATAGTCTACACTTTGATCGTTCCCTGGAAGACCAGTAGTAGTTTCCGATGCACATCTTTAGGCATTCTGTAATCTGTGGAGAATCAGAGTGTTGATGAAACACAGAAATTTTATCGGGGTTGAATACAACAGTCTCCTTGTGCAGTTTCCTCCATGGGAGTGATGTCTCAAACAGTCTACTCTTTGATCGTTCCCTGGAAGAACAGTAGTAGTTTCCGATGCACATCTGGGGCTTTCTGTAATCTGTGGACTATCAGAGTGTTGATGAAACACAGAAATTGCATCGGGATTGAATACAACAGTCACCATGCGCACTTTCCTCCACGGGAGTAATGTCTCTAACAGTCTACGATTTGATCGTTCCCCAGAAGACCAGTAGTAGTTTCCTATGCACATCTAGAGGCTTTCTGTACACTGTGGACTATCAGAGTGTTGATGAAACACAGAAATTGCATCGGGGATGAATACAACAGTCTCCATGCGCTGTTTCCTCCATGGGAGTAATGTCTCAAACAGTCTACGCTTAGATCGTTCCCTGGATGACCAGTAGTAGTTTCCGATGCACATCTGGAGGCTTTCTGTACTCTGTGTACTATCAGAGTGTTGATGAAACACAGAAATTGCATCGCGATTGAATACAACAGTCACCATGCGCACTTTCCTCCATGGGAGTAATGTCTCAAATAGTCTACACTTTGATCGTTCCCTGGAAGACCAGTAGCAGTTTCCGATGCACATCTGGAGGCATTCTGTAATCTGTGGAGTATCGGAGTGTTGATGAAACACAGAAATTGCATCGGGATTGAATACAACAATCACCATGCACACTTTCCTCCACGGGAGTAGTGTCTCAAACAGTCTATTCTTTGATCGTTCCCTGGAAGACCAGTAGTAGTTTCCGATGCACATCTGGTGGCATTCTGTAATCTGTGGCCTATCAGAGTGTTTATGAAACACAGAAATTGCATCGGGAATGAATACAACAGTCACCATGCGCACTTTCCTCCACGGGAGGTATGTCTCGAACAGTCTACGCTTTGATCGTTCCCTGGAAGACAAGTAGTAGTTTCCGATGCACATCTGGTGGCATTCTGTAATCTGTGGACTATCAGAGTGATGATGAAACCCAGAAATTGCATCCCGATTGAATACAACACTCACCATGCGCACTTTCCTCCATAAAAGTAATGTCCCAAACAGTCAACGCTTTGATCGTTCCCTGGAAGACCAGTATTATTTTCCGATGCACATTTAGTGGCATTCTGTAATCTGTGGACTATCAGAGAGTTGGTGATACACAGAAATTGCGTCGGGAATGAATACAACAGTCGCCATGCGCAGTTTCCTCCAAGGGAGTAATGTCTCAAAGTGTCTACGCTTTGATCGTTCCCTGGAAGACCAGTAGTAGTTTCCGATACACATCTGGGGGCTTTCTGTAATCTGTGGACTATCAGAGTGTTGATGAGCCACAGAAATTGTCTCGGGATTGAATACAACAGTCACCATGCGCACTTTCCTCCATGGGAGTAATGTCTCTAACAGTCTACGCTTTGATCGTTCCCCAGAAGACCAGTAATAGTTTCCTATGCAAATCTAGAGGCTTTCTGTACACTGTGGACTATCAGAGTGTTGATGAAAGACAGAAATTGCATCGGGGTTGAATACAAGAGTCTGCATGCGCAGTGTCCTCCATGGGAGTAATGTCTCAAACAGTCTACGCTTTGATCGTTCCCTGGAAGACCCGTAGCAGTTTACGATGAACATCTGGAGGCATTCTGTTATCTGTGGACTATCAGAATGTTGATGAAACACAGAAATTGCATCGGGATTGAATACAACAGTCACCATGCGCACTTTCCTCCATGGGAGTAATGTCTCAAATAGTCTACGCTTTGATCGTTCCCTGGAAGACCAGTAGTAGTTTCCGATGCACAGCTGGAGGCATTCTGTAATCTGTGGACTATCAGAGTGTTGATGATACACTGAAATTACAACGGGATTGAATACAACAGTCACCATGCGCACTTTCCTCCACGGTAGTAATGTCTCAAACAGTCTACGCTTTGATCGTTCCCTGGAAGACCAGTAGTAGTTTCCGATGAACATCTGGCGGCATTCTGTAATCTGTGGACTATCAGAGTGTTGATGAAACACAGAAATTGCATCGGGATTGAATACAACAGTCACCATGCGCACATTCCTCCATGGGAGTAAAGTCTCAAACAGTCTACGCTTGGATCGTTCCCTGGAAGACCAGTAGTAGTTTCCGATGAACATCTGGAGGCATTCTGTAATCTGTGGACTATCAGAGTGTCGATGAATACAACAGTCACCATGCGCAGTTTCCTCCAGGGAGTAATGTCTCAAACAGTCTACGCTTTGATCGTTCCCTGGAAGATCAGTAGTAGTTTCCTATGAACATCTGATGGCATTCTGTAATCTGTGGACTATCAGAGTGTTGATGAAACACAGAAATTGCATTGGGATTGAATACAACAGTGACCATGCGCACTTCCTTCCGTGGGAGTAATGTCTCAAACAATCTACGCTTTGATCGTTCCCTGGAAGACCAGTAGTAGTTTCCTATGCACATCTAGAGGCTTTCCGTACACTGTGGACTATCAGAGTGTTGATGAAAGACAGAAATTGCATCGGGGTTGAATACAAGAGTCACCATGCGCAGTGTCCTCCATGGGAGTAATGTCTCAAACAGTCTACGCTTTGATCGTTCCCTGGAAGACCAGTAGTAGTTTACGATGAACACCTGGAGGCATTCTGTAATCTGTGGACTATCAGAATGTTGATGAATCACAGAAATTGCATCGGGATTGAACACAACAGTCACCATGCGCACTTTCCTCCATTTTAGTAATGTCTCTAACAGTCCACGTTTTGATCGTTCCCTGGAAGACAAGTAGTAGTTTCCGAAGCACATCTGGAGGCATTCTGTAATCTGTGGAGTATCAGAGTGTTGATGAAACACAGAAATTGCGTCGGGATTGAATACAACAGTCACCATGCGCACTTTCCTTCAAGGGAGTAGTGTCTCAAACAGTCTATTCTTTGATCGTTCCCTGGAAGACCAGTAGTAGTTTCCGATGAACATCTGGAGGCATTCTGTAATCTGTGGACTATCAGAGTGTTGATGAAAAACAGAAATTGCATCGGGATTGAATACAACAGTCACCATGCGCACTTTCCTCCATGTTAGTAATGTCTCAAAGAGTCTACGCTTTGATCGTTCCCTGGAAGACCAGTAGTAGTTTCCGATTAACATCTGGAGGCATTCTGTATTCTGTGGAGTATCAGAGTGTTGATGAAACACAGAAATTGCATCGGGATTGAATACAAAAGTCACCATGCGCACTTTCCTCCAGGGGAGTAATGTCTCTAACAGTCTACGCTTTGATCGTTCCCCAGAAGACCAGTAGTAGTTTCCTATGCACATCGAGAGGCTTTCTGTACACTGTGGACTATTAGAGTGTTGATGAAACACAGAAATTGCATCGGGGATGAATACAACAGTCTCCATGCGCAGTTTCCTCCATGGGAGTAATGTCTCAAACAGTCTACGCTTTGATCGTTCCCTGGAAGACCAGTGGTAGTTTCCGATGCACATCTGGTGGCATTCTGTAATCTGTGGACTATCAGAGAGTTAAAGAAACACAGAAATTGCATCGGGAATGAATACAACAGTCACCATGCGCACTTTCCTCCACGGGAGGTATGTCTCGAACAGTCTACGCTTTGATCGTTCCCTGGAAGACCAGTAGTAGTTTCCGATGCACATCTGGTGGCATTCTGTAATCTGTGGCCTATTAGAGTGTTGATGAAACACAGAAATTGCATCGGGATTGAATACAACAATCACCATGCGCACTTTCCTCCATGGGAGTAATTCTCAAACAGTCTATGCTTTGATCGTTCACTGTAAGACCAGTAGTAGTTTCCGATGCACATCTGGAGAATTTCTGTAATCTGTGGACTATTAGAGTGTTGATGAAACACAGAAATTGCATCGGGATTGAATACAACAGTCGCCATGCGCACATTCCCCCATAAAAGTAATGTCTCAAACAGTCTACGATTTGATCGTTCCCTGGAAGACCAGTAGTAGTTTCCGATGAAGATCTGGAGGCATTCTGTAATGTGTAGACTATCAGGGTGTTAATGAAACACAGTAATTGCATCGGGATTGAATACAACAGTCACCATGCGCACTTTCCTAAATGGGAGTAATCTCTCTAACAGTCCACGCTTTGATCGTTATCCAGAAGACCAGTAGTAGTTTCCTATGCACATCTGGAGGCTTTCTGTACACTGTGGACTATCAGAGTGTTGATGAAACACAGAAATTTTATCGGGGTTGAATACAACAGTCTCCTTGCGCAGTTTCTCCATGGGAGTGATGTCTCAAACAGTCTACGCTTTGATCGTTCCCTGGAAGAACAGTAGTAGTTTCCGTTGCACATCTGGGGCTTTCTGTAATCTGTGGACTATCAGAGTGTTGATGAAACACAGAAATTGCATCGGGATTGAATACAACAGTCACCATGCGCACTTTCCTCCAAGTTAGTAATGTCTCAAAGAGTCTACGCTTTGATCGTTCCCTGGAAGACCAGTAGTAGTTTCCAATTAACATCTGGAGGCATTCTGTATTCTGTGGAGTATCAGAGTGTTGATGAAACACAGAAATTGCATCGGGATTGAATACAACAGTCACCATGCGCACTATCCTCCATGGGAGTAATGTCTAAACAGTCTACGCTTTGATCGTTCCCTGGAAGACCAGTAGTAGTTTCCGATGCACATCTGGAGGCATTCTGTAAATGTGGGCTATCAGAGTGTTGATGAAACACAGAAATTGCATCCGGATTGAATACAACAGTCACCATGCGCACTTTCCTCCATGGGAGTAATATCTCAAACAGTTTACGCTTTGATCGTTCCCTGGAAGACCAGTAGTAGTTTCCGATGAACATCTGGAGGCGTTCTGTAATCTGTGGACTATCAGAGTGTTGATGAAACACAGAAATTGCATCGGGATTGAATACAATAGTCACCATGCGCACTTTCCTAGACGGGAGTAATGTCTCTAACAGTCTACGCTTTGATCGTTCCCCAGAAGACCAGTAGTAGTTTCCTATGCACATCTAGAGGCTTTCTGTACACTGTGGACTATCGGAGAGTTGATGAAACACAGAAATTGCATCGGGATTGAATACAACAGTCACCATGCGCACTTTCCTCCACGGGAGTAATGTCTCAAACAAACTACGATTTGATCGTTCCCTGGAAGACCAGTAGTAGTTTCCGATGCACATCTGGTGGCATTCTGTAATGTGTAGACTATCAGGGTGTTAATGAAACACAGTAATTGCATCGGGATTGAATACAACAGTCACCATGCGCACTTTCCTCCATGGGAGTAATCTCTCTAACAGTCTACGCTTTGATCGTTAACCAGAAGACCAGTAGTAGTTTCCTATGCACATCTGGAGGCTTTCTGTACACTGTGGACTATCAGAGTGTTGATGAAACACAGAAATTGCATCGGGGTTGAATACAAGTCTCCTTGCGCAGTTTCCTCCATGGGAGTAATGTCTCAAACAGTCTACGCTTTCATCGTTCCCCAGAAGACCAGTAGTAGTTTCCTATGCACATCTAGAGGCTTTCTGTACACTGTGGACTATCAGAGTGTTGATGAAACACAGAAATTGCATCGGGATTGAATACAACAGTCACCATGCGCACTTTCCTCCACGGGAGTAATGTCTCAAACAAACTACGATTTGATCGTTCCCTGGAAGACCAGTAGTAGTTTCCGATGCACATCTGGTGGCATTCTGTAATGTGTAGACTATCAGGGTGTTAATGAAACACAGTAATTGCATCGGGATTGAATACAACAGTCACCATGCGCTCTTTCCTCCATGGTAGTAATCTCTCTAACAGTCTACGCTTTGATCGTTAACCAGAAGACCAGTAGTAGTTTCCTATGCACATCTGGAGGCTTTCTGTACACTGTGGACTATCAGAGTGTTGATGAAACACAGAAATTGCATCGGGGTTGAATACAACAGTCTCCTTGCGCAGTTTCCTCCATGGGAGTAATGTCTCAAACAGTCTACGCTTTGATCGTTCCCTGGAAGACCAGTAGTAGTTTACGATGAACATCTGGAGGCATTCTGTAATCTGTGGACTGTCAGAACGTTGATGAAACACAGAAATTGCATCGGGATTGAATACAAAAGTCACCATGCGCACTTTCCTCCATTTTAGTAATGTCTCTAAGAGTCCACGCTTTGATCGTTCCCTGGAAGACCAGTAGTAGTTTCCGATGAACATCTGGCGGCATTCTGTAATCTGTGGACTATCAGAGTGTTGATGAAACACAGAAATTGCATCGGGATTGAATACAACAGTCACCATGCGCACTATCCTCCATGGGAGTAATGTCTAATCAGTCTACGCTTTGATCGTTCCCTGGAAGACCAGTAGTAGTTTCCGATGCACATCTGAAGGCATTCTGCAAATGTGGGCTATCAGAGTGTTGATGAAACACAGAAATTGCATCCGGATTGATTACAAGAGTCACCAAGCGCACTTTCCTCCATGGGAGTAATGTCTCTAACAGTCTACGCTTTCATCGTTCCCCAGAAGACCAGTAGTAGTTTCCTATGCACATCTAGAGGCTTTCTGTACACTGTGGACTATCAGAGTGTTGATGAAAGACAGAAATTGCATCGGGGTTGAATACAAGAGTCACCATGCGCAGTGTCCTCCATGGGAGTAATGTCTCAAACAGTCTACGTTTTGATCGTTCCCTGGAAGACCAGTAGTAGTTTACGATGAACATCTGGAGGCATTCTGTAATCTGTGGACTATCAGAATGTTGATGAATCACAGAAATTGCATCGGGATTGAACACAACAGTCACCATGCGCACTTTCCTCCATTTTAGTAATGTCTCTAACAGTCCACGTTTTGATCGTTCCCTGGAAGACCAGTAGTAGTTTCCGAAGCACATCTGGAGGCATTCTGTAATCTGTGGAGTATCAGAGTGTTGATGAGACACAGAAATTGCGTCGGGATTGAATACAACAGTCACCATGCGCACTTTCCTCAAAGGGAGTAGTGTCTCAAACAGTCTATTCTTTGATCGTTCCCTGGAAGACCAGTAGTAGTTTCCGATGAACATCTGGAGGCATTCTGTAATCTGTGGACTATCAGAGTGTTGATGAAACACAGAAATTTCATCGGGATTGAATACAACAGTCTCCATGCGCAGTTTCCTCCATGGAGTAATTCTCAAACAGTCCATGCTTTGATCGTTCCCTGTAAGACCGGTAGTAATTTCCGATGCACATCTGGTGGCATTCTGTAATCTGTGGACTATCAGAGTGTTGATGAAGCACAGAAATTGCATCGGGAATGAATACAACAGTCACCATGCGCACTTCCCTCCATGGGAGTAATGTCTCAAATAGTCTACACTTTGATCGTTCCCTGGAAGACCAGTAGTAGTTTCCGATGCACATCTGGAGGCATTCTGTAATCTGTGGAGTATCAGAGTGTTGATGAAACACAGAAATTGCGTCGGCATTGAATACAACAGTCACCATGCGCACTTTCCTCCAAGGGAGTAGTGTCTCAAACAGTCTATTCTTTGATCGTTCCCTGGAAGACCAGTAGTAGTTTCCGATGAACATGTGGAGGCTTTCTGTACACTGTGGACTATCAGAGTGTTGATGAAAGACAGAAATTGCATCGGGGTTGAATACAAGAGTCACCTTGCGCAGTGTCCTCCATGGGAGTAATGTCTCAAACAGTCTACGTTTTGATCGTTCCCTGGAAGACCAGTAGTAGTTTACGATGAACATCTGGAGGCATTCTGTAATCTGTGGACTATCAGAATGTTGATGAATCACAGAAATTGCATCGTGATTGAACACAACAGTCACCATGCGCACTTTCCTCCATTTTAGTAATGTCTCTAACAGTCTACGCTTTGATCGTTCCCCAGAAGACCAGTAGTAGTTTCCTATGCAAATCTAGAGGCTTTCTGTACACTGTGGACTATCAGAGTGTTGATGAAAGACAGAAATTGCATCGGGGTTGAATACAAGAGTCTGTATGCGCAGTGTCCTCCATGGGAGTAACGTCTCAAACAGTCTACGCTTTGATCGTTCCCTGGAAGACAAGTAGCAGTTTACGATGAACATCTGGAGGCATTCTGTTACCTGTGGACTATCAGAATGTTGATGAAACACAGAAATTGCATCGGGATTGAATACAACAGTCACCATGCGCACTTTCCTCCACGGTAGTAATGTCTCAAACAGTCTACGCTTTGATCGTTCCCTGGAAGACCAGTAGTAGTTTCCGATGAACATCTGGCGGCATTCTGTAATCTGTGGACTATCAGAGTGTTGATGAAACACAGAAATTGCATCGGGATTGAATACAAAAGTACCATGCGCACATTCCTCCATGGGAGTAAAGTCTCAAACAGTCTACGCTTGGATCGTTCCCTGGAAGACCAGTAGTAGTTTCCGATGAACATCTGGAGGCATTCTGTAATCTGTGGACTATCAGAGTGTTGATGAAACACAGAAATTGCATCGGGATTGAATACAACAGTCTCCATGCGCAGTTTCCTCCATGGGAGGAATTCTCAAACAGTCTATGCTTTGATCGTTCCCTGTAAGACCAGTAGTAATTTCCGATGCACATCTGGTGGCATTCTGTAATCTGTGGACTATCAGAGTGTTGATGAAACACAGAAATTGCATCGGGAATGAATACAACAGTCTCCTTGCGCAGTTTCCTCCAGGGAGTAATGTCTCAAACAGTCTACGCTTTGATCGTTCCCTGGAAGACCAGTAGTAGTTTCCAATGAACATCTGATGGCATTCTGTAATCTGTGGACTATCAGAGTGTTGATGAAACACAGAAATTGCATTGGGATTGAATACAACAGTGACCATGCGCACTTCCTTCCATGGGAGTAATGTCTCAAACAATCTACGCTTTGATCGTTCCCTGGAAGACCAGTAGTAGTTTCCTATGCACATCTAGAGGCTTTCTGTACACTGTGGACTATCAGAGTGTTGATGAAAGACAGAAATTGCATCGGGGTTGAATACAAGAGTCACCATGCGCAGTGTCCTCCATGGGAGTAATGTCTCAAACAGTCTACGTTTTGATCGTTCCCTGGAAGACCAGTAGTAGTTTACGATGAACATCTGGAGGCATTCTGTAACCTGTGGACTATCAGAATGTTGATGAATCACAGAAATTGCATCGGGATTGAACACAACAGTCACCATGCGCACTTTCCTCCATTTTAGTAATGTCTCTAACAGTCCACGTTTTGATCGTTCCCTGGAAGACCAGTAGTAGTTTCCGAAGCACATCTGGAGGCATTCTGTAATCTGTGGAGTATCAAAGTGTTGATGAAACACAGAAATTGCGTCGGGATTGAATACAACAGTCACCATGCGCACTTTCCTCCAAGGGAGTAGTGTCTCAAACAGTCTATTCTTTGATCGTTCCCTGGAAGACCAGTAGTAGTTTCCGATGAACATCTGGAGGCACTCTGTAATCTGTGGACTATCAGAGTGTTGATGAAACACAGAAATTGCATCGGGATTGAATACAACAGTCACCATGCGCACTTTCCTCCATGTTAGTAATGTCTCAAAGAGTCTACGCTTTGATCGTTCCCTGGAAGACCAGTAGTAGTTTCCGATTAACATCTGGAGGCATTCTGTATTCTGTGGAGTATCAGAGTGTTGATGAAACACAGAAATTGCATCGGGATTGAATACAACAGTCACCATGCGCACTTTCCTCCAGGGGAGTAATGTCTCTAACAGTCTACGCTTTGATCGTTCCCCAGAAGACCAGTAGTAGTTTCCTATGCACATCCAGAGGCTTTCTGTACACTGTGGACTATTAGAGTGTTGATGAAACACAGAAATTGCATCGGGGATGAATACAACAGTCTCCATGCGCAGTTTCCTCCATGGGAGTAATGTCTCAAACAGTCTACGCTTTGATCGTTCCCTGGAAGACCAGTAGTAGTTTCCGATGCACATCTGGTGGCATTCTGTAATCTGTGGACTATCAGAGTGTTAAAGAAACACAGACATTGCATCGGGAATGAATACAACAGTCACCATGCGCACTTTCCTCCACGGGAGGTATGTCTCGAACAGTCTACGCTTTGATCGTTCCCTGGAAGACCAGTAGTAGTTTCCGGTGCATATCTGGTGGCATTCTGTAATCTGTGGCCTATTAGAGTGTTGATGAAACACAGAAATTGCATCAGGATTGAATACAACAATCACCATGCGCACTTTCCTCCATGGGAGTAATTCTCAAACAGTCTATGCTTTGATCGTTCACTGTAAGACCAGTAGTAGTTTCCGATGCACATCTGGAGAATTCCTGTAATCTGTGGACTATTAGAGTGTTGATGAAACACAGAAATTTTATCGGTTTTGAATACAACAGTCTCCTTGCGCAGTTTCCTCCATGGGAGTGATGTCTCAAACAGTCTACGCTTTGATCGTTCCCTGGAAGAACAGTAGTAGTTTCCGATGCACATCTGGGGCTTTCTGTAATCTGTGGACTATCAGAGTGTTGATGAAACACAGAAATTGCATCGGGATTGAATACAACAGTCACCATGCGCACTTTCCTCCAAGTTAGTAATGTCTCAAAGAGTCTACGCTTTGATCGTTCCCTGGAAGACCAGTAGTAGTTTCCGATTAACATCTGGAGGCATTCTGTAATGTGTAGACTATCAGGGTGTTAATGAAACACAGTAATTGCATCGGGATTGAATACAACAGTCACCATGCGCACTTTCCTCCATGGGAGTAATCTCTCTAACAGTCTACGCTTTGATCGTTATCCAGAAGACCAGTAGTAGCATCCTATGCACATCTGGAGGCTTTCTGTACACTGTGGACTATCAGAGTGTTGATGAAACACAGAAATTTTATCGGTTTTGAATACAACAGTCTCCTTGCGCAGTTTCCTCCATGGGAGTGATGTCTCAAACAGTCTACGCTTTGATCGTTCCCTGGAAGAACAGTAGTAGTTTCCGATGCACATCTGGGGCTTTCTGTAATCTGTGGACTATCAGAGTGTTGATGAAACACAGAAATTGCATCGGGATTGAATACAACAGTCACCATGCGCACTTTCCTCCAAGTTAGTAATGTCTCAAAGAGTCTACGCTTTGATCGTTCCCTGGAAGACCAGTAGTAGTTTCCGATTAACATCTGGAGGCATTCTGTATTCTGTGGAGTATCAGAGTGTTGATGAAACACAGAAATTGCATCGGGATTGAATACAACAGTCACCATGCGCACTATCCTCCATGGGAGTAATGTCTAAACAGTCTACGCTTTGATCGTTCCCTGGAAGACCAGTAGTAGTTTCCGATGCACATCTGGAGGCATTCTGTAAATGTGGGCTATCAGAGTGTTTGATGAAACACAGAAATTGCATCCGGATTGAATACAACAGTCACCATGCGCACTTTCCTCCATGGGAGTAATATCTCAAACAGTTTACGCTTTGATCGTTCCCTGGAAGACCAGTAGTAGTTTCCGATGAACATCTGGAGGCGTTCTGTAATCTGTGGACTATCAGAGTGTTGATGAAACACAGAAATTGCATCGGGATTGAATACAACAGTCACCATGCGCACTTTCCTAGACGGGAGTAATGTCTCTAACAGTCTACGCTTTGATCGTTCCCCAGAAGACCAGTAGTAGTTTCCTATGCACATCTAGAGGCTTTCTGTACACTGTGGACTATCAGAGTGTTGATGAAACACAGAAATTGCATCGGGATTGAATACAACAGTCACCATGCGCACTTTCCTCTACGGGAGTAATGTCTCAAACAAACTACGATTTGATCGTTCCCTGGAAGACCAGTAGTAGTTTCCGATGCACATCTGGTGGCATTCTGTAATGTGTAGACTATCAGGGTGTTAATGAAACACAGTAATTGCATCGGGATTGAATACAACAGTCACCATGCGCACTTTCCTCCATGGGAGTAATCTCTCTAACAGTCTACGCTTTGATCGTTAACCAGAAGACCAGTAGTAGTTTCCTATGCACATCTGGAGGATTTCTGTACACTGTGGACTATCAGAGTGTTGATGAAACACAGAAATTGCATCGGGGTTGAATACAACAGTCTCCTTGCGCAGTTTCCTCCATGGGAGTAATGTCTCAAACAGTCTACGCTTTGATCATTCCCTGGAAGACCAGTAGTAGTTTACGATGAACATCTGGAGGCATTCTGTAATCTGTGGACTATCAGAATTTTGATGAAACACAGAAATTGCATCGGGATTGAATACAAAAGTCACCATGCGCACTTTCCTCCATTTTAGTAATGTCTCTAAGAGTCCACGCTTTGATCGTTCCCTGGAAGACAAGTAGTAGTTTCCGATGAACATCTGGCGGCATTCTGTAATCTGTGGACTATCAGAGTGTTGATGAAACACAGAAATTGCATCGGGATTGAATACAACAGTCACCATGCGCACTATCCTCCATGGGAGTAATGTCTAATCGGTCTACGCTTTGATCGTTCCCTGGAAGACCAGTAGTAGTTTCCGATGCACATCTGAAGGCATTCTGTAAATGTGGGCTATCAGAGTGTTGATGAAACACAGAAATTGCATCCGGTTTGAATACAAGAGTCACCATGCGCACTTTCCTCCATGGGAGTAATGTCTCAAACAGTTTACGCTTTGATCGTTCCCCAGAAGACCAGTAGTACTTTCCTATGCACATCTAGAGGCTTTCTGTACACTGTGGACTATCAGAGTGTTGATGAAAGACAGAAATTGCATCGGGGTTGAATACAAGAGTCACCATGCGCAGTGTCCTCCATGGGAGTAATGTCTCAAACAGTCTACGTTTTGATCGTTCCCTGGAAGACCAGTAGTAGTTTACGATGAACATCTGGAGGCATTCTGTAATCTGTCGACTATCAGAATGTTGATGAATCACAGAAATTGCATCGGGATTGAACACAACAGTCACCATGCGCACTTTCCTCCATTTTAGTAATGTCTCTAACAGTCCACGTTTTGATCGTTCCCTGGAAGACCACTAGTAGTTTCCGAAGCAAATCTGGAGGCATTCTGTAATCTGTGGAGTATCAGAGTGTTGATGAAACACAGAAATTGCGTCGGGATTGAATACAACAGTCACCATGCTCACTTTCCTCCAAGGGAGTAGTGTCTCAAACAGTCTATTCTTTGATCGTTCCCTGGAAGACCAGTAGTAGTTTCCGATGAACATCTGGAGGCATTCTGTAATCTGTGGACTATCAGAGTGTTGATGAAACACAGAAATTGCATCGGGATTGAATACAACAGTCTCCATGCGCAGTTTCCTCCATGGGAGTAATTCTCAAACAGTCCATGCTTTGATCGTTCCCTGTAAGACCGGTAGTAATTTCCGATGCACATCTGGTGGCATTCTGTAATCTGTGGACTATCAGAGTGTTGTTGAAACACAGAAATTGCATCGGGAATGACTACAACAGTCACCATGCGCACTTACCTCCATGGGAGTAATGTCTCAAATAGTCTACACTTTGATCGTTCCCTGGAAGACCAGTAGTAGTTTCCGATGCACATCTGGAGGCATTCTGTAATCTGTGGAGTATCAGAGTGTTGATGAAACACAGATATTGCGTCGGCATTGAATACAACAGTCACCATGCGCACTTTCCTCCAAGGGAGTAGTGTCTCAAACAGTCTATTCTTTGATCGTTCCCTGGAAGACCAGTAGTAGATTCCGATGAACATCTGGAGGCATTCTGTAATCTGTGGACTATCAGAGTGTTGATGAAACACAGAAATTGCATTGGGATTGAATACAACAGTCACCATGCGCATTTTCCTCCACGGGAGTAATGTCTCAAACAAACTACGATTTGATCGTTCCCTGGAAGACCAGTGGGAGTTTCCGATGCACATCTGGTGGCATTCTGTAATGTGTAGACTATCAGGGTGTTAATGAAACACAGTAATTGCATCGGGATTGAATACAACAGTCACCATGCGCACTTTCCTCCATGGGAGTAATCTCTCTAACAGTCTACGCTTTGATCGATCCCCAGAAGACCAGTAGTAGTTTCCTATGCACATCTGGAGGCTTTCTATACACTGTGGACTATCAGAGTGTTGATGAAACACAGAAATTGCATCGGTTTTGAATACAACAGTCTCCTTGCGCAGTTTCCTCCATGGGAGTAATGTCTCAAACAGTCTACGCTTTGATTGTTCCCTGGAAGAACAGTAGTAGTTTCCGATGCACATCTGGGGCTTTCTGTAATCTGTGGACTATCAGAGTGTTGATGAAACACAGAAATTGCATCGGGATTGAATACAACAGTCAACATGCGCACTTTCCTCCATAAAAGTAATGTCTCAAACAGTCTACGTTTTGATCGTTCCCTGGAAGACCAGTAGTAGTTTCCGATGCACATCTGGAGGAATTCTGTAATCTGTGGACTATCAGAGTGATGATGAAACCCAGAAATTGCATCCCGATTGAATACAACACTCACCATGCGCACTTTCCTCCATGGGAGTAATGTCCCAAACAGTCAACGCTTTGATCGTTCCCTGGAAGACCAGTAGTATTTTCCGATGCACATTTGGTGGCATTCTGTAATCTGTGGACTATCAGAGAGTTGATGAAACACAGAAATTGCGTCGGGAATGAATACAACAGTCGCCATGCGCAGTTTCCTCCATGGACGTAATGTCTCAAAGAGTCTACGCTTTGATCGTTCCCTGGAAGACCAGTAGTAGTTTCCGATACACATCTGGGGGCTTTCTGTAATCTGTGGACCATCAGAGTGTTGATGAGACACAGAAATTGTCTCGGTATTGAATACAACAGTCACCATGCGCACTTTCCTCCATGGGAGTAATGTCTCTAACAGTCTACGCTTTGATCGTCCCCCAGAAGACCAGTAGTAGTTTCCTATGCAAATCTAGAGGCTTTCTGTACACTGTGGACTATCAGAGTGTTGATGAAAGACAGAAATTGCATCGGGGTTGAATACAACAGTCTGCATGCGCCGTGTCCTCCATGGGAGTAATGTCTCAAACAGTCTACGCTTTGATCGTTCCCTGGAAGACCAGTAGCAGTTTACGATGAACATCTGAAGGCATTCTGTAATATGTGGACTATCAGAATGTTGATGAAACACAGATATTGCATCGCGATTGAATACAACAGTCACCATGCGCACTTTCCTCCATGGGAGTAATGTCTCAAATAGTCTACGCTTTGATCGTTCCCTGGAAGACCAGTAGTAGTTTCCGATGCACATCTGGAGGCATTCTGTAATCTGTGGACTATCAGAGTAATGATGAAACACAGAAATTGCAACGCGATTGAATACAACAGTCACCATGCGCACTTTCCTAAACGGTAGTAATGTCTCAAACAGTCTACGCTTTGATCGTTCCCTGGAAGACCATTAATAGTTTCCGATGAACATCTGGCGGCATTCTGTAATATGTGGACTATCAGAGTGTTGATGAAACACAGAAATTGCATCGGGATTGAATACAACAGTCACCATGTGCACATTCCTCCATGGGAGTAAAGTCTCAAACAGTCTACGCTTGGATCGTTCCCTGGAAGACCAGTAGTAGTTTCCGATGCACATCTGGAGGCATTCTGAAATCTGTGGACTATCAGAGTGTTGATGAAACACAGAAATTGCATCCGGATTGAATACAACAGTCACCATGCGCACATTCCTCCATGGGAGTAATGTCTCTAACAGTCTACGCTTTGATTGTTCCCCAGAAGACCAGTAGTAGTTTCCTATGCACATCTAGAGGCTTTCTGTACACTGTGGACTACCAGAGTGTTGATGAATGACAGAAATTGCATCGGGGTTGAATACAAGAGTCACCATGCGCAGTGTCCTCCATGGGAGTAATGTCTCAAACAGTCTACGCTTTGATCGTTCCCTGGAAGACCAGTAGTAGTTTACGATGAACATCTGGAGGCATTCTGTAATCTGTGGACTATTAGAGTGTTGATGAAACACAGAAAATGCATCGGGATAGAATACAAAAGTCGCCATGCGCACATTCCCAAATAAAAGTAATGTCTCAAACAGTCTACGATTTGATCGTTCCCTGGAAGACCAGTAGTAGTTTCCGATGAACATCTGGAGGCATACTGTTATCTATGGACTATCAGAGTGTTGATGAAACACAGAAATTGCATCGGGATTGAATACAACAGTCACCATGCGCATTTTCCTCCATTGGAGTAATGTCTCAAACAGTCTACGTTTCATTGTTCCCTGGAAGACCAGTATTAGTTTTCGATGCACATCTGGAGGCATTCTGTAAAATGTGGACTATCAGAGTGTTGATGAAACACAGAAATTGCATCCGGATTGAATACAACATTCACCATGCGCACTTTCCTCCACGGGAGTAATGTCTCAAACAAACTACGATTTGATCGTTCCCTGGAAGACCAGTAGTAGTTTCCGATGCACATCTGGTGGCATTCTGTAATGTGTAGACTATCAGGGTGTTGATGAAACACAGTAATTGCATCGGGATTGAATACAACGGTCACCATGCGCACTTTCCTCCATGGGAGTAATGTCTCTAACAGTCTACGCTTTGATCGTTCCCCAGAAGACCAGTAGTACTTTCCTATGCACATCTGAAGGCTTTCCATAGACTGTGGACTATCAGAGTGTTGATGAAACTCAGAAATTGCATCGGGGTTGAATACAACAGTCTCCATGCGCAGTTTCCTCCATGGGAGTAATGTCTCAAACATTCTACGCTTTGATCGTTCTCTGGAAGACCAGTAGTAGTTTACGATGTACATCTGGACGCATTCTGTAATCTGTGGACTATCAGAGCGTTGATGAAACACAGAAATTGCAACGGGATTGAATGCAACACTCACCATGCGCACTTTCCTCCATGGTAGTAATGTCTCTAACAGTCTACGCTTTTATCGTTCCCTGGAAGACCAGTAGTAGTTTACGATGTACATCTGGAGGCATTCTGTAATGTGTAGACTATCGGGGTGTTGATGAAACACAGTAATTGCATCGGGATTGAATACAACAGTCACCATGCGCATATTCCTCCTTAAAAGTAATGTCTCAAACAGTCTACGCTTTGATCGTTCCCTGGAAGACCAGTAGTAGTTTCCGATGCACATCTGGAGGCATTCTGAAATCTGTGGACTATCAGAGTGTTGATGAGACACAGAAATTGTATCGGGATTGAATACAACAGTCACCATGCACACTTTCCTCCATGGGAGTAATGTCTCTAACAGTCTACGCTTTGATCGTTCCCCAGAAGACCAGTAGTAGTTTCCTATGCACATCTAGAGGCTTTCTGTACACTGTGGACTATCAGTGTGTTGATGAAAGACAGAAATTGCATCGGGGTTGAATACAAGAGTCACCATGCGCAGTGTCCTCCATGGGAGTAATGTCTCAAACAGTCTACGCTTTGATCGTTCCCTGGAAGACCAGTAGTAGTTTACGATGAACATCTGGAGGCATTCTGTAATCTGTGGACTATCAGAATGTTGATGAAACACAGAAATTGCATCGGGATTGAACACAACAGTCACCATGCGCACTTTCCTCCATTTTAGTAATGTCTCTAACAGTCCACGCTTTGATCGTTCCCTGGAAGACCAGTAGTAGTTTCCGAAGCACATCTGGAGGCTTTCTTTACTCTGTGGACTATCAGAGTGTTGATGAAACACAGAAATTGCATCGCGATTGTATACAACAGTCACCATGCGCATATTCCTCCTTAAAAGTAATGTCTCACACAGTCTACGCTTTGATCGTTCCCTGGAAGACCAGTAGTAGTTTCCGAAGCACATCTGGAGGCTTTCTGTACTCTGTGGACTATCAGAGTGTTAATGAAACACAGAAATTGCATCGCGATTGAATACAACAGTCACCATGCGCACTTTCCTAGATGGGAGTAATGTCTCAAATAGTCTACATTTTGATCGTTCCCTGGAAGACCAGTAGTAGTTTTCGATGCACATCTGGAGGCATTCTGTAATCTGTGGAGTATCAGAGTGTTGATGAAACACAGAAATTGCGTCGGGATTGAATACAACAGTCACCATGCGCACTTTCCTCCAAGCGAGTAGTGACTCAAACAGTCTATTCTTTGATAGATCCCTGGAAGACCAGTAGTAGTTTCCGATGCACATATGGAGGCATTCTGTAATCCGTGGACTATTAGAGTGTTGATGAAACACAGAAATTGCATCGGGATTGAATACAACAGTCGCCATGCGCACAATCCCCCATAAAAGTAATGTCTCAAACAGTCTACGATTTGATCGTTCCCTGGAAGACCAGTAGTAGTTTCCGATGAACATCTGGAGGCATTGTGTAATCTATGGACTATCAGAGTGTTGATGAAACACAGAAATTGCATCGGGATTGAATACAACAGTCACCATGCGCACTTTCCTCCATTGCAGTAATGTCTCATACAGTCTACGCTTTCATAGTTCCCTTGAAGACCAGTAGTAGTTTTCGATGCACATCTGGAGGCATTCTGTAAAATGTGGACTATCAGAGTGTTGATGAAACACAGAAATTGCATCGGGATTGAATACAACAGTCAACATGCGCACTTTCCTCCATAAAAGTAATGTCTCAAACAGTCTACGCTTTGATCGTTCCCTGGAAGACCAGTAGTAGTTTCCTATGCACATCTAGAGGCTTTCTGTACACTGTGGACTATCAGAGTGTTCATGAAAGACAGAAATTGCATCGGGGTTGAATACAAGAGTCACCATGCGCAGTGCCCTCCATGGGAGTAATGTCTCAAACAGTCTACGCTTGGATGGTTCCCTGGAAGACCAGTAGTAGTTTACGATGAACATCTGGAGGCATTCTGTAATCTGTGGACTATCAGAATGTTGATGAAACACAGAAACTGCATCGGGATTGAACACAACAGTCACCATGCGCACTTTCCTCCATTTTAGTAATGTCTCTAACAGTCCACGCTTTGATCGTTTCCTGGAAGACCAGTAGTAGTTTCCGAAGCACATCTGGATGCTTTCTGTAATCTGTGGACTATCAGAGTGTTGATGAAACACAGAAATTGCGTCGGGATTGAATACAACTGCCACCATGCGCACTTTCTTCCAAGGGAGTAGTGTCTCAAACAGTCTATTCTTTGACCGTTCCCTGGAAGACCAGTAGTAGTTTCCGATGCTCATCTGGTGGCATTCTGTAATGTGTAGACTATCGGGGTGTTGATGAAACACAGTAATTGCATCGGGATTGAGTACAACAGTCACCATGCGCATATTCCTCCTTAAATGTAATGTCTCAAAATGTCTACGCTTTGATCGTTCCCTGGAAGACCAGTAGTAGTTTCCGATGCACAACTGGAGGCATTCTGAAATCTGTGGACTATCAGAGTGTTGATGAAACACAGAAATTGCATCGGGATTGAATACAACAGTCACCATGCGCACTATCCTCCATGGGTGTAATGTCTAATCAGTCTACGCTTTGATCGTTCCCTGGAAGACCAGTAGTAGTTTCCGATGCACATCTGGAGGCATTCTGTAAATGTGGGCTATCAGAGTGTTGATGAAACACAGAAATTGCATCCGGATTGAAAACAACAGTCACCATGCGCACTTTCCTCCATGGGAGTAATGTCTCTAACAGTCTACGCTATGATCGTTCCCCAGAAGACCAGTAGTAGTTTCCTATGCACATCTAGAGGCTCTCTGTACACTGTGGACTATCAGAGTGTTGATGAAAGACAGAAATTGCATCGGGGTTGAATACAAGAGTCACCATGCGCAGTGTCCTCCATGGGAGTAATGTCTCAAACAGTCTACGCTTTGATCGTTCCCTGGAAGACCAGTAGTAGTTTACGATGAACATCTGGAGACATTCTGTAATCTGTGGACTATCAGAATGTTGATGAAACACAGATATTGCATCGGGTTTGAACAAAACAGTTACCATGCGCACTTTCCTCCATTCTAGTAATGTCTCTAACAGTCCACGCTTTGATCGTTCCCTGGAAGACCAGTAGTAGTTTCCGAAGCACATCTGGAGGCTTTCTGTACTCTGTGGACTATCAGAGTGTTGATGAGACACAGAAATTTCATCGCGATTGAATACAACAGTCACCATGCGCACTTTCCTAGATGGGAGTAATGTCTCAAATAGTCTACACTTTGATCGTTCCCTGGAAGACCAGTAGTAGTTTCCGATGCACATCTGGAGGCATTCTGTAATCTGTGGAGTATCAGAGTGTTGATGAAATACAGAAATTGCGTCGGGATTGAATACAACAGTCACCATGCGCACTTTCCTCCAAGGGAGTAGTGTCTCAAACAGTCTATTCTTTGATAGTTCCCTGGAAGACCAGTAGTAGTTTCCGATGCACATCTGGTGGCATTCTGTAATCTGTGGACTATCAGAGTGTTAAATAAACACAGAAATTGCATCGGGAATGAATACAACAGTCACCATGCGCACTTTCCTCCACGGGAGGTATGTCTCGTACAGTCTACGCTTTGATCGTTCCCTGGAAGACCAGTAGTAGTTTCCGATGCACATCTGGTAGCATTCTGTAATCTGTGGCCTATCAGAGTGTTGATGAATACAACAGTCACCATGCGCACTTTCCTCCATGGGAGTACTTCTCAAACAGTCTACGCTTTGATCGTTCCCTGTAAGACCAGTAGTAGTTTCCCATGCACATATGGAGGCATTCTGTAATCTGTGGACTATTAGAGTGTTGATGAAACACAGAAATTGCATCCGGATTGAATACAACAGTCGCCATGCGCACAATCCCCCATAAAAGTAATGTCTCAAACAGTCTACGATTTGACCGTTCCCTGGAAGACCAGTAGTAGTTTCCGATGAACATCTGGAGGCATTCTGTAATCAATGGACTATCAGAGTGTTGATGAAACACAGAAATTGCATCGGGATTGAATACAACAGTCACCATGCGCACTTTCCTCCATTGGAGTAATGTCTCATACAGTCTACGCTTTCATAGTTCCCTGGATGACCAGTAGTAGTTTTCGATGCACATCTGGAGGCATTGTGTAAAATGTGGACTAACAGAGTGTTGATGAAACACAGAAATTGCATCGGGATTGAATACAATAGTCAACATGCGCACTTTCCTCCATAAAAGTAATGTCTCAAACAGTCTACGCTTTGATCGTTCCCTGGAAGACCAGTAGTAGTTTCCTATGCACATCTAGAGGCTTTCTGTACACTGTGGACTATCAGAGTGTTGATGAAAGACAGAAATTGCATCGGGGTTGAATACAAGGGTCACCATGCGCAGTGTCCTCCATGGGAGTAATGTCTCAAACAGTCTACGCTTGGATCGTTCCCTGGAAGACCAGTAGTAGTTTACGATGAGCATCTGGAGGCATTCTGTAATCTGTGGACTATCAGAATGTTGATGAAACACAGAAATTGCTTCGGGATTGAATACAACAGTCACCATGCGCACTTTCCTCCAAGGGAGTAGTGTCTCAAACAGTCTATTCTTTGATCGTTCCCTGGAAGACCAGTAGTAGTTTCCGATGCTCATCTGGTGGCATTCTGTAATGTGTAGACTATCGGGGTGTTGATGAAACACAGTAATTGCATCGGGATTGAGTACAACAGTCACCATGCGCATATTCCTCCTTAAAAGTAATGTCTCAAACAGTCTACGCTTTGATCGTTCCCTGGAAGACCAGTAGTAGTTTCCGATGCACATCTGGAGGCATTCTGAAATCTGTGGACTATCAGAGTGTTGATGAAACACAGGAATTGCATCGGGATTGAATACAACAGTCACCATGCGCACTATCCTCCATGGGTGTAATGTCTAATCAGTCTACGCTTTGATCGTTCCATGGAAGACCAGTAGTAGTTTCCGATGCACATCTGGAGGCCTTCTGTAAATGTGGGCTATGAGAGTGTTGATGAAACACAGAAATTGCATCGGGGTTGAATACAAGTGTCACCATGCGCAGTGTCCTCCATGGGAGTAATGTCTCAAACAGTCTACGCTTTGATCGTTCCCTGGAAGACCAGTAGTAGTTTACGATGAACATCTGGAGACATTCTGTAATCTGTGGACTATCATAATGTTGATGAAACACAGAAATTGCATCGGGTTTGAACAAAACAGTCACCATGCGCACTTTCCTCCATTCTAGTAATGTCTCTAACAGTCCACGCTTTGATCGTTCCCTGGAAGACCAGTAGTAGTTTCCGAAGCACATCTGGAGGCTTTCTGTACTCTGTGGACTATCAGATTGTTGATGAAAAACAGAAATTGCATCGCGATTGAATACAACAGTCACCATGCGCACTTTCCTAGATGGGAGTAATGTCTCAAATAGTCTACACTTTGATCGTTCCCTGGAAGACCAGTAGTAGTTTCCGATGCACATCTGGAGGCATTCTGTAATCTGTGGAGTATCAGAGTGTTGATGAAACACAGAAATTGCGTCGGGATTGAATACAACAGTCACCATGCGCACTTTCCTCCAAGGGAGTAGTGTCTCAAACAGTCTATTCTTTGATAGTTCCCTGGAAGACCAGTAGTAGTTTCCGATGCACATCTGGTGGCATTCTGTAATCTGTGGACTATCAGAGTGTTAAAGAAACACAGAAATTGCATCGGGAATGAATACAACAGTCACCATGCGCACTTTCCTCCACGGGAGGTATGTCTCGTACAGTCTACGCTTTGATCGTTCCCTGGAAGACCAGTAGTAGTTTCCGATGCACATCTGGTAGCATTCTGTAATCTGTGGAATATCAGAGTGTTGGTGAATACAACAGTCACCATGCGCACTATCCTCCATGGGAGTAATTCTCAAACAGTCTACGCTTTGATCGTTCCCTGTAAGACCAGTAGTAGTTTCCCATGCACATATGGAGGCATTCTGTAATCTGTGGACTATTAGAGTGTTGATGAAACACAGAAATTGCATCGGGATTGAATACAACAGTCGCCATGCGCACAATCCCCCATAAAAGTAATGTCTCAAACAGTCTACGATTTGATCGTTCCCTGGAAGACCAGTAGTAGTTTCCGATGAACTTCTGGAGGCATTCTGTAATCAATGGACTATCAGAGTGTTGATGAAACACAGAAATTGCATCGGGATTGAATACAACAGTCACCATGCGCACTTTCCTCCATTGGAGTAATGTCTCATACAGTCTACGCTTTCATAGTTCCCTGGATGACCAGTAGTAGTTTTCGATGCACATCTGGAGGCATTCTGTAAAATGTGGACTATCAGAGCGTTGATGAAACACAGAAATTGCATCGGGATTGAATACAACAGTCAACATGCGCACTTTCCTCCATAAAAGTAATGTCTCAAACAGTCTCCGCTTTGATCGTTCCCTGGAAGACCAGTAGTAGTTTCCTATGCACATCTAGAGGCTTTCTGTACACTGTGGACTATCAGAGTGTTGATGAAAGACAGAAATTGCATCGGGGTTGAATACAAGGGTCACCATGCGCAGTGCCCTCCATGGGAGTAATGTCTCAAACAGTCTACGCTTTGATCGTTCCCTGGAAGACCAGTAGTAGTTTACGATGAACATCTGAAGGCATTCTGTAATCTGTGGACTATCAGAATGTTGATGAAACACAGAAATTGCATCGGGATTGAACACAACACTCACCATGCGCACTTTCCTCCATTTTAGTGATGTCTCTAACAGTCCACGCTTTGATCGTTTCATGGAAGACCAGTAGTAGTTTCCGAAGCACATCTGGATGCTTTCTGTAATCTGTGGACTATCAGAGTGTTGATGAAACACAGAAATTGCGTCGGGATTGAATACAACAGTCACCATGCGCACTTTCCACCAAGGGAGTAGTGTCTCAAACAGTCTATTCTTTGATCGTTCCCTGGAAGACCAGTAGTAGTTTCCGATGCTCATCTATTGGCATTCTGTAATGTGTAGACTATCGGGGTGTTGATGAAACACAGTAATTGCATCGGGATTGAGTACAACAGTCACCATGCGCATATTCCTCCTTAAAAGTAATGTCTCAAACAGTCTACGCTTTGATCGTTCCCTGGAAGACCAGTAGTAGTTTCCGATGCACATCTGGAGGCATTCTGAAATCTGTGGACTATCAGAGTGTTGATGAAACACAGAAATTGCATCGGGATTGAATACAACAGTCACCATGCGCACTATCCTCCATGGGTGTAATGTCTAATCAGTCTACGCTTTGATCGTTCCATGGAAGACCAGTAGTAGTTTCCGATGCACATCTGGAGGCATTCTGTAAATGTGGGCTATCAGAGTGTTGATGAAACACAGAAATTGCATCCGGATTGAATACAACAGTCACCATGCACACTTTCCTCCATGGGAGTAATGTCTCTAACAGTCTACGCTATGATCGTTCCCCAGAAGACCAGTAGTAGTTTCCTATGCACATCTAGAGGCTTTCTGTACACTGTGGACTATCAGAGTGTTGATGAAAGACAGAAATTGCATCGGGGTTGAATACAAGAGTCACCATGCGCAGTGTCCTCCATGGGAGTAATGTCTCAAACAGTCTACGCTTTGATCGTTCCCTGGAAGACCAGTAGTAGTTTCCTATGCACATCTAGAGGCTTTCTGTACACTGTGGACTATCAGAGTGTTGATGAAAGACAGAAATTGCATCGGGGTTGAATACAAGAGTCACCATGCGCAGTGTCCTCCATGGGAGTAATGTCTCAAACAGTCTACGCTTGGATCGTTCCCTGGAAGACCAGTAGTAGTTTACGATGAACATCTGGAGGCATTCTGTAATCTGTGGACTATCAGAATGTTGATGAAACACAGAAACTGCATCGGGATTGAACACAACAGTCACCATGCGCACTTTCCTCCATTTTAGTAATGTCTCTAACAGTCCACGCTTTGATCGTTTCCTGGAAGACCAGTAGTAGTTTCCGAAGCACATCTGGATGCTTTCTGTAATCTGTGGACTATCAGAGTGTTGATGAAACACAGAAATTGCGTCGGGATTGAATACAACTGCCACCATGCGCACTTTCTTCCAAGGGAGTAGTGTCTCAAACAGTCTATTCTTTGACCGTTCCCTGGAAGACCAGTAGTAGTTTCCGATGCTCATCTGGTGGCATTCTGTAATGTGTAGACTATCGGGGTGTTGATGAAACACCGTAATTGCATCGGGATTGAGTACAACAGTCACCATGCGCATATTCCTCCTTAAATGTAATGTCTCAAAATGTCTACGCTTTGATCGTTCCCTGGAAGACCAGTAGTAGTTTCCGATGCACAACTGGAGGCATTCTGAAATCTGTGGACTATCAGAGTGTTGATGAAACACAGAAATTGCATCGGGATTGAATACAACAGTCACCATTCGCACTATCCTCCATGGGTGTAATGTCTAATCAGTCTACGCTTTGATCGTTCCCTGGAAGACCAGTAGTAGTTTCCGATGCACATCTGGAGGCATTCTGTAAATGTGGGCTATCAGAGTGTTGATGAAACACAGAAATTGCATCCGGATTGAAAACAACAGTCACCATGCGCACTTTCCTCCATGGGAGTAATGTCTCTAACAGTCTACGCTAGGATCGTTCCCCAGAAGACCAGTAGTAGTTTCCTATGCACATCTAGAGGCTTTCTGTACACTGTGGACTATCAGAGTGTTGATGAAAGTCAGAAATTGCATCGGGGTTGAATACAAGAGTCACCATGCGCAGTGTCCTCCATGGGAGTAATGTCTCAAACAGTCTACGCTTTGATCGTTCCCTGGAAGACCAGTAGTAGTTTACGATGAACATCTGGAGACATTCTGTAATCTGTGGACTATCAGAATGTTGATGAAACACAGATATTGCATCAGGTTTGAACAAAACAGTTACCATGCGCACTTTCCTCCATTCTAGTAATGTCTCTAACAGTCCACGCTTTGATCGTTCCCTGGAAGACCAGTAGTAGTTTCCGAAGCACATCTGGAGGCTTTCTGTACTCTGTGGACTATCAGAGTGTTGATGAGACACAGAAATTGCATCGCGATTGAATACAACAGTCACCATGCGCACTTTCCTAGATGGGAGTAATGTCTCAAATAGTCTACACTTTGATCGTTCCCTGGAAGACCAGTAGTAGTTTCCGATGCACATCTGGTGGCATTCTGTAATCTGTGGACTATCAGAGTGTTAAATAAACACAGAAATTGCATCGGGAATGAATACAACAGTCACCATGCGCACTTTCCTCCACGGGAGGTATGTCTCGTACAGTCTACGCTTTGATCGTTCCCTGGAAGACCAGTAGTAGTTTCCGATGCACATCTGGTAGCATTCTGTAATCTGTGGCCTATCAGAGTGTTGATGAATACAACAGTCACCATGCGCACTTTCCTCCATGGGAGTACTTCTCAAACAGTCTACGCTTTGATCGTTCCCTGTAAGACCAGTAGTAGTTTCCCATGCACATATGGAGGCATTCTGTAATCTGTGGACTATTAGAGTGTTGATGAAACACAGAAATTGCATCCGGATTGAATACAACAGTCGCCATGCGCACAATCCCCCATAAAAGTAATGTCTCAAACAGTCTACGATTTGACCGTTCCCTGGAAGACCAGTAGTAGTTTCCGATGAACATCTGGAGGCATTCTGTAATCAATGGACTATCAGAGTGTTGATGAAACACAGAAATTGCATCGGGATTGAATACAACAGTCACCATGCGCACTTTCCTCCATTGGAGTAATGTCTCATACAGTCTACGCTTTCATAGTTCCCTGGATGACCAGTAGTAGTTTTCGATGCACATCTGGAGGCATTGTGTAAAATGTGGACTAACAGAGTGTTGATGAAACACAGAAATTGCATCGGGATTGAATACAATAGTCAACATGCGCACTTTCCTCCATAAAAGTAATGTCTCAAACAGTCTACGCTTTGATCGTTCCCTGTAAGACCAGTAGTAGTTTCCCATGCACATATGGAGGCATTCTGTAATCTGTGGACTATTAGAGTGTTGATGAAACACAGAAATTGCATCCGGATTGAATACAACAGTCGCCATGCGCACAATCCCCCATAAAAGTAATGTCTCAAACAGTCTACGATTTGACCGTTCCCTGGAAGACCAGTAGTAGTTTCCGATGAACATCTGGAGGCATTCTGTAATCAATGGACTATCAGAGTGTTGATGAAACACAGAAATTGCATCGGGATTGAATACAACAGTCACCATGCGCACTTTCCTCCATTGGAGTAATGTCTCATACAGTCTACGCTTTCATAGTTCCCTGGATGACCAGTAGTAGTTTTCGATGCACATCTGGAGGCATTGTGTAAAATGTGGACTAACAGAGTGTTGATGAAACACAGAAATTGCATCGGGATTGAATACAATAGTCAACATGCGCACTTTCCTCCATAAAAGTAATGTCTCAAACAGTCTACGCTTTGATCGTTCCCTGTAAGACCAGTAGTAGTTTCCCATGCACATATGGAGGCATTCTGTAATCTGTGGACTATTAGAGTGTTGATGAAACACAGAAATTGCATCCGGATTGAATACAACAGTCGCCATGCGCACAATCCCCCATAAAAGTAATGTCTCAAACAGTCTACGATTTGACCGTTCCCTGGAAGACCAGTAGTAGTTTCCGATGAACATCTGGAGGCATTCTGTAATCAATGGACTATCAGAGTGTTGATGAAACACAGAAATTGCATCGGGATTGAATACAACAGTCACCATGCGCACTTTCCTCCATTGGAGTAATGTCTCATACAGTCTACGCTTTCATAGTTCCCTGGATGACCAGTAGTAGTTTTCGATGCACATCTGGAGGCATTGTGTAAAATGTGGACTAACAGAGTGTTGATGAAACACAGAAATTGCATCGGGATTGAATACAATAGTCAACATGCGCACTTTCCTCCATAAAAGTAATGTCTCAAACAGTCTACGCTTGGATCGTTCCCTGGAAGACCAGTAGTAGTTTACGATGAGCATCTGGAGGCATTCTGTAATCTGTGGACTATCAGAATGTTGATGAAACACAGAAATTGCTTCGGGATTGAATACAACAGTCACCATGCGCACTTTCCTCCAAGGGAGTAGTGTCTCAAACAGTCTATTCTTTGATCGTTCCCTGGAAGACCAGTAGTAGTTTCCGATGCTCATCTGGTGGCATTCTGTAATGTGTAGACTATCGGGGTGTTGATGAAACACAGTAATTGCATCGGGATTGAGTACAACAGTCACCATGCGCATATTCCTCCTTAAAAGTAATGTCTCAAACAGTCTACGCTTTGATCGTTCCCTGGAAGACCAGTAGTAGTTTCCGATGCACATCTGGAGGCATTCTGAAATCTGTGGACTATCAGAGTGTTGATGAAACACAGGAATTGCATCGGGATTGAATACAACAGTCACCATGCGCACTATCCTCCATGGGTGTAATGTCTAATCAGTCTACGCTTTGATCGTTCCATGGAAGACCAGTAGTAGTTTCCGATGCACATCTGGAGGCATTCTGTAAATGTGGGCTATGAGAGTGTTGATGAAACACAGAAATTGCATCGGGGTTGAATACAAGTGTCACCATGCGCAGTGTCCTCCATGGGAGTAATGTCTCAAACAGTCTACGCTTTGATCGTTCCCTGGAAGACCAGTAGTAGTTTACGATGAACATCTGGAGACATTCTGTAATCTGTGGACTATCATAATGTTGATGAAACACAGAAATTGCATCGGGTTTGAACAAAACAGTCACCATGCGCACTTTCCTCCATTCTAGTAATGTCTCTAACAGTCCACGCTTTGATCGTTCCCTGGAAGACCAGTAGTAGTTTCCGAAGCACATCTGGAGGCTTTCTGTACTCTGTGGACTATCAGAGTGTTGATGAAAAACAGAAATTGCATCGCGATTGAATACAACAGTCACCATGCGCACTTTCCTAGATGGGAGTAATGTCTCAAATAGTCTACACTTTGATCGTTCCCTGGAAGACCAGTAGTAGTTTCCGATGCACATCTGGAGGCATTCTGTAATCTGTGGAGTATCAGAGTGTTGATGAAACACAGAAATTGCGTCGGGATTGAATACAACAGTCACCATGCGCACTTTCCTCCAAGGGAGTAGTGTCTCAAACAGTCTATTCTTTGATAGTTCCCTGGAAGACCAGTAGTAGTTTCCGATGCACATCTGGTGGCATTCTGTAATCTGTGGACTATCAGAGTGTTAAAGAAACACAGAAATTGCATCGGGAATGAATACAACAGTCACCATGCGCACTTTCCTCCACGGGAGGTATGTCTCGTACAGTCTACGCTTTGATCGTTCCCTGGAAGACCAGTAGTAGTTTCCGATGCACATCTGGTAGCATTCTGTAATCTGTGGAATATCAGAGTGTTGGTGAATACAACAGTCACCATGCGCACTATCCTCCATGGGAGTAATTCTCAAACAGTCTACGCTTTGATCGTTCCCTGTAAGACCAGTAGTAGTTTCCCATGCACATATGGAGGCATTCTGTAATCTGTGGACTATTAGAGTGTTGATGAAACACAGAAATTGCATCGGGATTGAATACAACAGTCGCCATGCGCACAATCCCCCATAAAAGTAATGTCTCAAACAGTCTACGATTTGATCGTTCCCTGGAAGACCAGTAGTAGTTTCCGATGAACTTCTGGAGGCATTCTGTAATCAATGGACTATCAGAGTGTTGATGAAACACAGAAATTGCATCGGGATTGAATACAACAGTCACCATGCGCACTTTCCTCCATTGGAGTAATGTCTCATACAGTCTACGCTTTCATAGTTCCCTGGATGACCAGTAGTAGTTTTCGATGCACATCTGGAGGCATTCTGTAAAATGTGGACTATCAGAGCGTTGATGAAACACAGAAATTGCATCGGGATTGAATACAACAGTCAACATGCGCACTTTCCTCCATAAAAGTAATGTCTCAAACAGTCTCCGCTTTGATCGTTCCCTGGAAGACCAGTAGTAGTTTCCTATGCACATCTAGAGGCTTTCTGTACACTGTGGACTATCAGAGTGTTGATGAAAGACAGAAATTGCATCGGGGTTGAATACAAGGGTCACCATGCGCAGTGCCCTCCATGGGAGTAATGTCTCAAACAGTCTACGCTTTGATCGTTCCCTGGAAGACCAGTAGTAGTTTACGATGAACATCTGAAGGCATTCTGTAATCTGTGGACTATCAGAATGTTGATGAAACACAGAAATTGCATCGGGATTGAACACAACACTCACCATGCGCACTTTCCTCCATTTTAGTGATGTCTCTAACAGTCCACGCTTTGATCGTTTCTTGGAAGACCAGTAGTAGTTTCCGAAGCACATCTGGATGCTTTCTGTAATCTGTGGACTATCAGAGTGTTGATGAAACACAGAAATTGCGTCGGGATTGAATACAACAGTCACCATGCGCACTTTCCACCAAGGGAGTAGTGTCTCAAACAGTCTATTCTTTGATCGTTCCCTGGAAGACCAGTAGTAGTTTCCGATGCTCATCTATTGGCATTCTGTAATGTGTAGACTATCGGGGTGTTGATGAAACACAGTAATTGCATCGGGATTGAGTACAACAGTCACCATGCGCATATTCCTCCTTAAAAGTAATGTCTCAAACAGTCTACGCTTTGATCGTTCCCTGGAAGACCAGTAGTAGTTTCCGATGCACATCTGGAGGCATTCTGAAATCTGTGGACTATCAGAGTGTTGATGAAACACAGAAATTGCATCGGGATTGAATACAACAGTCACCATGCGCACTATCCTCCATGGGTGTAATGTCTAATCAGTCTACGCTTTGATCGTTCCATGGAAGACCAGTAGTAGTTTCCGATGCACATCTGGAGGCATTCTGTAAATGTGGGCTATCAGAGTGTTGATGAAACACAGAAATTGCATCCGGATTGAATACAACAGTCACCATGCACACTTTCCTCCATGGGAGTAATGTCTCTAACAGTCTACGCTATGATCGTTACCCAGAAGACCAGTAGTAGTTTCCTATGCACATCTAGAGGCTTTCTGTACACTGTGGACTATCAGAGTGTTGATGAAAGACAGAAATTGCATCGGGGTTGAATACAAGAGTCACCATGCGCAGTGTCCTCCATGGGAGTAATGTCTCAAACAGTCTACGCTTTGATCGTTCCCTGGAAGACCAGTAGTAGTTTCCTATGCACATCTAGAGGCTTTCTGTACACTGTGGACTATCAGAGTGTTGATGAAAGACAGAAATTGCATCGGGGTTGAATACAAGAGTCACCATGCGCAGTGTCCTCCATGGGAGTAATGTCTCAAACAGTCTACGCTTGGATCGTTCCCTGGAAGACCAGTAGTAGTTTACGATGAACATCTGGAGGCATTCTGTAATCTGTGGACTATCAGAATGTTGATGAAACACAGAAATTGCATCGGGATTGAACACAACAGTCACCATGCGCTCTTTCCTCCATTTTAGTAATGTCTCTAACAGTCCACGCTTTGATCGTTTCCTGGAAGACCAGTAGTAGTTTCCGAAGCACATCTGGATGCTTTCTGTAATCTGTGGTCTATCAGAGTGTTGATGAAACACAGAAATTTCGTTGGGATTGAATACAACAGCCACCATGCGCACTTTCCTCCAAGGGAGTAGTGTCTCAAACAGTCTATTCTTTGATCGTTCCCTGGAAGACCAGTAGTAGTTTCCGATGCTCATCTGGTGGCATTCTGTAATGTGTAGACTATCGGGGTGTTGATGAAACACAGTAATTGCATCGGGATTGAGTACAACAGTCACCATGCGCATATTACTCCTTAAAAGTAATGTCTCAAACAGTCTACGCTTTGATCGTTCCCTGGAAGACCAGTAGTAGTTTCCGATGCACATCTGGAGGCATTCTGAAATCTGTGGACTATCAGAGTGTTGATGAAACACAGAAATTGCATCGGGATTGAATACAACAGTCACCATGCGCACTATCCTCCATGGGTGTAATGTCTAATCAGTCTACGCTTTGATCGTTCCCTGGAAGAACAGTAGTAGTTTCCGATGCACATCTGGAGGCATTCTGTAAATGTGGGCTATCAGAGTGTTGATGAAACACAGAAATTGCATCCGGATTGAATACAACAGTCACCATGCGCACTTTCCTCCATGGGAGTAATGTCTCTAACAGTCTACGCTATGATCGTTCCCCAGAAGACCAGTAGTAGTTTCCTATGCACATCTAGAGGCTTTCTGTACACTGTGGACTATCAGAGTGTTGATGAAAGACAGGAATTGCATCGCGGTTGAATACAAGAGTCACCATGCGCAATGTCCTCCATGGGAGTAATGTCTCAAACAGTCTACGCTTTGATCGTTCCCTGGAAGACCAGTAGTAGTTTACGATGAACATCTGGAGGCATTCTGTAATCTGTGGACTATCAGAATGTTGATGAAACACAGAAATTGCATCGGGATTGAACAAAACAGTCACCATGCGCACTATCCTCCATTCTAGTAATGTCTCTAACAGTCCACGCTTTGATCGTTCCCTGGAAGACCAGTAGTAGTTTCCGAAGCACATCTGGAGGCTTTCTGTACTCTGTGGACTATCAGAGTGTTGATGAAACACAGAAATTGCATCGCGATTGAATACAACAGTCACCATGCGCACTTTCCTAGATGGGAGTAATGTCTCAAATAGTCTACACTTTGATCGTTCCCTGGAAGACCAGTAGTAGTTTCCGATGCACATCTGGAGGCATTTTGTAATCTGTGGAGTATCAGAGTGTTGATGAAACACAGAAATTGCGTCGGGATTGAATACAACAGTCACCATGCGCACTTTCCTCCAAGGGAGTAGTGTCTCAAACAGTCTATTCTTTGATAGTTCCCTGGAAGACCAGTAGTAGTTTCCGATGCACATCTGGTGGCATTCTGTAATCTGTGGACTATCAGAGTGTTAAGGAAACACAGAAATTGCATCGGAAATGAATACAACAGTCACCATGCGCACTTTCCTCCACGGGAGGTATGTCTCGTACAGTCTACGCTTTGATCGTTCCCTGGAAGACCAGTAGTAGTTTCCGATGCACATCTGGTAGCATTCTGTAATCTGTGGCCTATCAGAGTGTTGATGAATACAACAGTCACCATGCGCACTTTCCTCCATGGGAGTAATTCTCAAACAGTCTACGCTTTGATTGTTCCCTGTAAGACCAGTAGTAGTTTCCCATGCACATATGGAGGCATTCTGTAATCTGTGGACTATTAGAGTGTTGATTAAACACAGAAATTGCATCGGGATTGAATACAACAGTCGCCATGCGCACAATCCCACATAAAAGTAATGTCTCAAACAGTCTACGATTTGATCGTTCCCTGGAAGACCAGTAGTAGTTTCCGATGAACATCTGGAGGCATTCTGTAATCTATGGACTATCAGTGTGTTGATGAAACACAGAAATTGCATCGGGATTGAATACAACAGTCACCATGCGCACTTTCCTCCATAGGAGTAATGTCTCATACAGTCTACGCTTTCATAGTTCCTTACAAGACCAGTAGTAGTTTTCGATGCACATCTGGAGGCATTCAGTAAAATGTGGACTATCAGAGTGTTGATGAAACACAGAAATTGCATCGGGATTGAATACAACATACAACATGCGCACTTTCCTCCATAAAAGTAATGTCTCAAACAGTCTACGCTTTGATCGTTCCCTGGAAGACCAGTAGTAGTTTCCTATGCACATCTAGAGGCTTTCTGTACACTGTGGACTATCAGAGTGTTGATGAAAGACAGAAATTGCATCGGGGTTGAATACAAGAGTCACCATGTGCAGTGTCCTCCATTTTAGTAATGTCTCTAACAGTCCACGCTTTGATCGTTTCCTGGAAGACCAGTAGTAGTTTCCAGAGCACATCTGGATGCTTTCTGTAATCTGTGGACTATAAGAGTGTTGATGAAACACAGAAATTGCGTCGGGATTGAATACAATAGTCACCATGCGCACTTTCCTCCGAGGGAGTAGTGTCTCAAACAGTGTATTTTTTGATCGTTCCCTGGAAAACCAGTAGTAGTTTCCGATGCTCATCTGGTGGCATTCTGTAATGTGTAGACTATCGGGGTGTTGATGAAACACAGTAATTGCATCGGGATTGAGTACAACAGTCACCATGCGCATATTCCTCCTTAAAAGTAATGTCTCAAACAGTCTACGCTTTGATCGTTCCCTGGAAGACCAGTAGTAGTTTCCGATGCACACCTGGAGGCATTCTGAAATCTGTGGACTATCAGAGTTTTGATGAAACACAGAAATTGCATCGGGATTGAATACAACAGTCACCATGCGCACTATCCTCCATGGGTGTAATGTCTAATCAGTCTACGCTTTCATCGTTCCCTGGAAGACCAGTAGTAGTTTCCGATGCACATCTGGAGGCATTCTGTAAATGTGGGCTATCAGAGTGTTGATGAAACACAGAAATTGCATCCGGATTGAATACAACTGTCACCATGCGCACTTTCCTCCATGGGAGTAATGTCTCTAACAGTCTACGGTATGATCGTTCCCCAGAAGACCAGTAGTAGTTTCCTATGCACATCTAGAGGCTTTCTGTACACTGTGGACTATCAGAGTGTTGATGGAAGACAGGAATTGCATCGAGGTTGAATACAAGAGTCACCATGCGCAGTGTCCTCCATGGGAGTAATGTCTCAAACAGTCTACGCTTTGATCGTTCCCTGGAAGACCAGTAGTAGTTTACGATGAACATCTGGAGGCATTCTGTAATCTGTGGACTATCAGAATGTTGATGAAACACAGAAATTGCATCGGGATTGAACTAAACAGTCACCATGCGCACTATCCTCCATTCTAGTAATGTCTCTAACAGTCCACGCTTTGATCGCTCCCTGGAAGACCAGTAGTAGTTTCCGAAGCACATCTGGAGGCTTTCTGTACTCTGTGGACTGTCAGAGTGTTGATGAAACACAGAAATTGCATCGCGATTGAATACAACAGTCACCATGCGCACTTTCCTAGATGGGAGTAATGTCTCAAATAGTCTACACTTTGATCGTTCCCTGGAAGACCAGTAGTAGTTTCCGATGCACATCTGGAGGCATTTTGTAATCTGTGGAGTATCAGAGTGTTGATGAAACACAGAAATTGCGTCGGGATTGAATACAACAGTCACCATGCGCACTTTCCTCCAAGGGAGTAGTGTCTCAAACAGTCTATTCTTTGATAGTTCCCTGGAAGACCAGTAGTAGTTTCCGATGCACATCTGGTGGCATTCTGTAATCTGTGGACTATCAGAGTGTTAAGGAAACACAGAAATTGCATCGGAAATGAATACAACAGTCACCATGCGCACTTTCCTCCACGGGAGGTATGTCTCGTACAGTCTACGCTTTGATCGTTCCCTGGAAGACCAGTAGTAGTTTCCGATGCACATCTGGTAGCATTCTGTAATCTGTAGCCTATCAGAGTGTTGATGAATACAACAGTCACCATGCGCACTTTCCTCCATGGGAGTAATTCTCAAACAGTCTACGTTTTGATCGTTCCCTGTAAGACCAGTAGTAGTTTCCCATGCACTTATGGAGGCATTCTGTAATCTGTGGACTATTAGAGTGTTGATGAAACACAGAAATTGCATCGGGATTGAATACAACAGACGCCATGCGCACAATCCCACATAAAAGTAATGTCTCAAACAGTCTACGATTTGATCGTTTCCTGGAAGACCAGTAGTAGTTTCCGATGAACATCTGGAGGCATTCTGTAATCTATGGACTATCAGAGTGTTGATGAAACACAGAAATTGCATCGGGATTGAATACAACAGTCACCATGCGCACTTTCCTCCATTGGAGTAATGTCTCATACAGTCTACGCTTTCATAGTTCCCTAGAAGACCAGTAGTAGTTTTCGATGCACATCTGGAGGCATTCAGTAAAATGTGGACTATCAGAGTGTTGATGAAACACAGAAATTGCATCGGGATTGAATACAACAGTCATCATGCGCACTTTCCTCCATAAAAGTAATGTCTCAAACAGTCTACGCTTTGATCGTTCCCTGGAAGACCAGTAGTAGTTTCCTATGCACATCTAGAGGCTTTCTGTACACTGTGGACTATCAGAGTGTTGATGAAAGACAGAAATTGCATCGGGGTTGAATACAAGAGTCACCATGCGCAGTGTCCTCCATGGGAGTAATGTCTCAAACAGTCTACGCTTGGATCGTTCCCTGGAAGACCAGTAGTAGTTTACGATGCACATCTGGAGGCATTCTGAAATCTGTGGACTATCAGAGTGTTGATGAAACACAGAAATTGCATCGGGATTGAATACAACAGTCACCATGCGCACTATCCTCCAAGGGTGTAATGTCTAATCAGTCTACGCTTTGATCGTTCCCTGGAAGAACAGTAGTAGTTTCCGATGCACATCTGGAGGCATTCTGTAAATGTGGGCTATCAGAGTGTTGATGAAACACAGAAATTGCATCCGGATTGAATACAACAGTCACCATGCGCACTTTCCTCCATGGGAGTAATGTCTCTAACAGTCTACGCTATGATCGTTCCCCAGAAGACCAGTAGTAGTTACCTATGCACATCTAGAGGCTTTCTGTACACTGTGGACTATCAGAGTGTTGATGAAAGACAGAAATTGCATCGGGGTTGAATACAAGAGTCACCATGTGCAGTGTCCTCCATTTTAGTAATGTCTCTAACAGTCCACGCTTTGATCGTTTCCTGGAAGATCAGTAGTAGTTTCCAGAGCACATCTGGATGCTTTCTGTAATCTGTGGACTATAAGAGTGTTGATGAAACACAGAAATTGCGTCGGGATTGAATACAATAGTCACCATGCGCACTTTCCTCCAAGGGAGTAGTGTCTCAAACAGTCTATTCTTTAATCGTTCCCTGGAAAACCAGTAGTAGTTTCCGATGCTCATGTGGTGGCATTCTGTAATGTGTAGACTATCGGGGTGTTGATGAAACACAGTAATTGCATCGGGATTGAGTACAACAGTCACCATGCGCATATTCCTCCTTAAAAGTAATGTCTCAAATAGTCTACGCTTTGATCGTTCCCTGGAAGACCAGTAGTAGTTTCCGATGCACATCTGGAGGCATTCTGAAATCTGTGGACTATCAGAGTTTTGATGAAACACAGAAATTGCATCGGGATTGAATACAACAGTCACCATGCGCACTATCCTCCATGGGTGTAATGTCTAATCAGTCTACGCTTTGATCGTTCCCTGGAAGACCAGTAGTAGTTTCCGATGCACATCTGGAGGCATTCTGTAAATGTGGGCTATCAGAGTGTTGATGAAACACAGAAATTGCATCCGGATTGAATACAACAGTCACCATGCGCACTTTCCTCCATGGGAGTAATGTCTCTAACAGTCTACGCTATGATCGTTCCCCAGAAGACCAGTAGTAGTTTCCTATGTACGTCTAGAGGCTTTCTGTACACTGTGGACTTTCAGAATGTTGATGAAACACAGAAATTGCATCGGGATTGAACAAAACAGTCACCATGCGCACTTTCCTCCATTCTAGAAATGTCTCTAACAGTCCACGCTTTGATCGTTCCCTGGAAGACCAGTAGTAGTTTCCGAAGCACATCTGGAGGCTTTCTGTACTCTGTGGACTATCAGAGTGTTGATGAAACACAGAAATTGCATAGCGATTGAATACAACAGTCACCATGCGCACTTTCCTAGATGGGAGTAATGTTTCAAATAGTCTACACTTTGATCGTTCCCTGGAAGACAACTAGTAGTTTCCGATGCACATCTGGAGGCATTCTGTAATCTGTGGAGTATCAGAGTGTTGATGAAACACAGAAATTGCGTCGGGATTGAATACAACAGTCACCATGCGCATTTTCCTCCAAGGGAGTAGTGTCTCAAAAAGTCTATTCTTTGATCGTTCCCTGGAAGACCAGTAGTTGTTTCCGATGCACATCTGGTGGCATTCTGTAATCTGTGGACTATCAGAGTGTTGATGAATACAACAGTCACCATGCGCACTTTCCTCCATTGGAGTAATGTCTCATACAGTCTACGCTTTCATAGTTCCCTGGAAGACCAGTAGTAGTTTTCGATGCACATCTGGAGGCATTCTGTAAAATGTGGACTATCAGAGTGTTGATGAAACACAGAAATTGCATCGGGATTGAATACAACAGTCACCAAGTGCACTTTCCTCCATGGTGGTAATGTCTCAAACAGTCTACGTTTTGATCGTTCCCTGGAAGACCAGTAGTAGTTTACGATGCACATCTGGAGGCATTCTGTAGTCTGTGGACTATCAGAGTATTGATGAAACACAGAAATTGCGTCGGGATTGACTACAACAGTCACCATGCGCACTTTCCTCCAAGGGAGTAGTGTCTCAAACAGTCTATTCTTTGATCATTCCTTGGAAGACCAGTAGTAGTTTCCGATGCTCATCTGGTGGCATTCTGTAATGTGTAGACTATCGGGGTGTTGATGAAACACAGTAATTGCATCGGGATTGAGTACAACAGTCACCATGCGCATATTCCTCCTTAAAAGTAATGTCTCAAACAGTCTACGCTTTGATCGTTCCCTGGAAGACCGGTAGTAGTTTCCGATGCACATCTGGAGGCATTCTGAAATCTGTGGACTATCAGAGTGTTGATGAAACACAGAAATTGCATCGGGATTGAATACAACAGTCACCATGCGCACTATCCTCCATGGGTGTAATGTCTAATCAGTCTACGCTTTGATCGTTCCCTAGAAGACCAGTAGTAGTTTCCGATGCACATCTGGAGGCATTCTGTAAATGTGGGCTATCAGAGTGTTGATGAAACACAGAAATTGCATCCGGATTGAATACAACAGTCACCATGCGCACTTTCCGCCATGGGAGTAATGTCTCTAACAGTCTACGCTATGATCGTTCCCCAGAAGACCAGTAGTAGTTTCCTATGCACATCTAGAGGCTTTCTGTACACTGTGGACTATCAGAGTGTTGATGAAAGACAGAAATTGCATCGGGGTTGAATACAAGAGTCACCATGCGCAGTGTCCTCCATGGGAGTAATGTCTCAAACAGTCTACGCTTTGATCGTTCCCTGGAAGACCAGTAGTAGTTTACGATGAACATCTGGAGGCATTCTGTAATCTGTGGACTATCAGAATGTTGATGAAACACAGAAATTGCATCGGGATTGAACAAAACAGTCACCATGCGCACTTTCCTCCATTCTAGTAATGTCTCCAACAGTCCACGCTTTGATCGTTCCCTGGAAGACCAGTAGTAGTTTCCGAAGCACATCTGGAGGCATTCTGTAATCTGTGGAGTTTCAGAGTGTTGATGAAACACAGAAATTGCATCGGGATTGAATACAACAGTCACCATGCGCACTTTCCTAGATGGGAGTAATGTCTCAAATAGTCTACACTTTGATCGTTCCCTGGAAGACCAGTAGTAGTTTCCAATGCACATCTGGAGGCATTCTGTAATCTGTGGAGTATCAGAGTGTTGATGAAACACAGAAATTGCGTCGGGATTGAATACAACAGTCACCATGCGCACTTTCCTCCAAGGGAGTAGTGTCTCAAAAAGTCTATTCTTTGATCGTTCCCTGGAAGACCAGTAGTAGTTTCCGATGCACGTCTGGTGGCAATCAGTAATCTGTGGACTATCAGAGTGTTAAAGAAACACAGAAATTGCATCGGGAAAGAATACAACAGTCACCATGCGCACTTTCCTCCACGGGAGGTATGTCTCGTACAGTCTACGCTTTGATCGTTCCCTGGAAGACCAGTAGTAGTTTCCGCTGCACATCTGGTAGCATTCTGTAATCTGTGGTCTATCAGAGTGTTGAGAATACAACAGTCACCATGCGCACTTTCCTCCATGGGAGTAATTCTCAAACAGTCTACGCTTTGATCGTTCCCTGTAAGACCAGTAGTAGTTTCCCATGCACATATGGAGGCATTCTGTAATCTGTGGACTATTAGAGTGTTGATGAAACACAGAAATTGCATCGGGATTGAATACAACAGTCGCCATGCGCACAATCCCCCATAAAAGTAATGTCTCAAACAGTCTACGATTTGATCGTTCCCTGGAAGACCAGTAGTAGTTTCCGATGAACATCTGGAGGCATTCTGTAATCTATGGACTATCAGAGTGTTGATGAAACACAGAAATTGCATCGGGATTGAATATAACAGTCACCATGCGCACTTTCCTCCATTGGAGTAATGTCTCATACAGTCTACGCTTTCATAGTTCCCTGGAAGACCAGTAGTAGTTTTCGATGCACATCTGGAGGCATTCTGTAAAATGTGGACTATCAGAGTGTTGATGAAACACAGAAAGTGCATCGGGATTGAATACAACAGTCAACATGCGCACTTTCCTCCATAAAAGTAATGTCTCAAACAGTCTACGCTTTGATCGTTCCCTGGAAGACCAGTAGTAGTTTCCTATGCACATCTAGAGGCTTTCTGTACACTGTGGACTATCAGAGTGTTGATGAAAGACAGAAATTGCATCGGGGTTGAATACAAGAGTCACCATGCGCAGTGTCCTCCATGGGAGTAATGTCTCAAACAGTCTACGCTTGGATCGTTCCCTGGAAGACCAGTAGTAGTTTACGATGAACATCTGGAGGCATTCTGTGATCTGTGGACTATCAGAATGTTGATGAAACACAGAAATTGCATCGGGATTGAATACAACAGTCAACATGCGCACTTTCCTCCATTTTAGTAATGTCTCTAACAGTCCACGCTTTGATCGTTTCCTGGAAGACCAGTAGTAGTTTCCGAAGCACATCTGGAGGCATTCTGTAAAATGTGGACTATCAGAGTGTTGATGAAACACAGAAATTGCATCGGGATTGAATACAACAGTCAACATGCGCACTTTCCTCCATTTTAGTAATGTCTCTAACAGTCCACGCTTTGATCGTTTCCTGGAAGACCAGTAGTAGTTTCCGAAGCACATCTGGATGCTTTCTGTAATCTGTGGACTATCAGAGTGTTGATGAAACACAGAAATTGCGTCGGGATTGAATACAACAGTCACCATGCGCACTTTCCTCCAATTGAGTAGTGTCTCAAACAGTCTATTCTTTGATCGTTCCTTGGAAGACCAGTAGTAGTTTCCGATGCTCATCTGGTGGCATTCTGTAATGTGTAGACTATCGGGGTGTTGATGAAACACAGTAATTGCATCGGGATTGAGTACAACAGTCACCATGCGCATATTCCTCCTTAAAAGTAATGTCTCAAACAGTCTACGCTTTGATCGTTCCCTGGAAGACCGGTAGTAGTTTCCGATGCACATCTGGAGGCATTCTGAAATCTGTGGACTATCAGAGTGTTGATGAAACACAGAAATTGCATCGGGATTGAATACAACAGTCACCATGCGCACTATCCTCCATGGGTGTAATGTCTAATCAGTCTACGCTTTGATCGTTCCGTAGAAGACCAGTAGTAGTTTCTGATGCACATCTGGAGGCATTCTGTAAATGTGGGCTATCAGAGTGTTGATGAAACACAGAAATTGCATCCGGATTGAATACAACAGTCACCATGCGCACTTTCCGCCATGGGAGTAATGTCTCTAACAGTCTACGCTATGATCGTTCCCCAGAAGACCAGTAGTAGTTTCCTATGCACATCTAGAGGCTTTCTGTACACTGTGGACTATCAGAGTGTTGATGAAAGACAGAAATTGCATCGGGGTTGAATACAAGAGTCACCATGCGCAGTGTCCTCCAAGGGAGTAATGTCTCAAACAGTCTACGCTTTGATCGTTCCCTGGAAGACCAGTAGTAGTTTACGATGAACATCTGGAGGCATTCTGTAATCTGTGGACTATCAGAATGTTGATGAAACACTGAAATTGCATCGGGATTGAACAAAACAGTCACCATGCGCACTTTCCTCCATTCTAGTAATGTCTCTAACAGTCCACGCTTTGATCGTTCCCTGGAAGACCAGTAGTAGTTTCCGAAGCACATCTGGAGGCTTTCTGTACTCTGTGGACTATCAGAGTGTTGATGAAACACAGAAATTGCATCGCGATTGAATACAACAGTCACCATGCGCACTTTCCTAGATGGGAGTAATGTCTCAAATAGTCTACACTTTGATCGTTCCCTGGAAGACCAGTAGTAGTTTCCGATGCACATCTGGAGGCATTCTGTACTCTGTGGAGTATCAGAGTGTTGATGAAACACAGAAATTGCGTCGGGATTGAATACAACAGTCACCATGCGCACTTTCCTCCAAGAGAGTAGTGTCTCAAAACGTCTATTCTTTGATCGTTCCCTGGAAGACCAGTAGTAGTTTCCGATGCACGTCTGGTGGCATTCTGTAATCTGTGGAGTATCAGAGTGTTGATGAAACACAGAAATTGCGTCGGGATTGAATATAACAGTCACCATGCGCACTTTCCTCCATTGGAGTAATGTCTCATACAGTCTACGCTTTCATAGTTCCCTGGAAGACCAGTAGTAGTTTTCGATGCACATCTGGAGGCATTCTGTAAAATGTGGACTATCAGAGTGTTGATGAAACACAGAAAGTGCATCGGGATTGAATACAACAGTCAACATGCGCACTTTCCTCCATAAAAGTAATGTCTCAAACAGTCTACGCTTTGATCGTTCCCTGGAAGACCAGTAGTAGTTTCCTATGCACATCTAGAGGCTTTCTGTACACTGTGGACTATCAGAGTGTTGATGAAAGACAGAAATTGCATCGGGGTTGAATACAAGAGTCACCATGCGCAGTGTCCTCCATGGGAGTAATGTCTCAAACAGTCTACGCTTGGATCGTTCCCTGGAAGACCAGTAGTAGTTTACGATGAACATCTGGAGGCTTTCTGTACTCTGTGGACTATCAGGGTGTTGATGAAACACAGAAATTGCATCGCGATTGAATACAACAGTCGCCATGCGCACTTTCCTAGATGGGAGTAATGTCTCAAATAGTCTACACTTTGATCGTTCCCTGGAAGACCGGTAGTAGTTTCCGATGCACATCTGGAGGCATTCTGAAATCTGTGGACTATCAGACCGGTAGTAGTTTCCGATGCACATCTGGATGCTTTCTGTAATCTGTGGACTATCAGAGTGTTGATGAAACACAGAAATTGCGTCGGGATTGAATACAACAGTCACCATGCGCACTTTCCTCCAAGGCAGTAGTGTCTCAAAGAGTCTATTCTTTGATCGTTCCCTGGAAGACCAGTAGTAGTTTCCGATGCTCATCTGGTGGCATTCTGTAATGTGTAGACTATCGGGGTGTTGATGGAACACAGTAATTGCATCGGGATTGAGTACAACAGTCACCATGCGCATATTCCTCCTTAAAAGTAATGTCTCAAACAGTCTACGCTTTGATCGTTCCCTGGAAGACCAGTAGTAGTTTCCGATGCACATCTGGACGCATTCTGAAATCTGTGGACTATCAGAGTGTTGATGAAACACAGAAATTGCATCGGGATTGAGTACAACAGTCACCATGCGCACTATCCTCCATGGGTGTAATGTCTAATCAGTCTACGCTTTGATCGTTCCCTGGAAGACCAGTAGTAGTTTCCGATGCACATCTGGAGGCATTCTGTAAATGTGGGCTATCAGAGTGTTGATGAAACACAGAAATTGCATCCGGATTGAATACAACAGTCACCATGCGCACTTTCCTCCAAGGGAGTAGTGTCTCAAACAGTCTATTCTTTGATCGTTCCCTGGAAGACCAGTAGTAGTTTCCGATGCTCATCTGGTGGCATTCTGTAATGTGTAGACTATCGGGGTGTTGATGGAACACAGTAATTGCATCGGGATTGAGTACAACAGTCACCATGCGCATATTCCTCCTTAAAAGTAATGTCTCAAACAGTCTACGCTTTGATCGTTCCCTGGAAGACCAGTAGTAGTTTCCGATGCACATCTGGACGCATTCTGAAATCTGTGGACTATCAGAGTGTTGATGAAACACAGAAATTGCATCGGGATTGAATACAACAGTCACCATGCGCACTTTCCTCAATGGGAGTAATGTCTCAAACAGTCTACGCTTTGATCGTTCCCTGGAAGACCAGTAGTAGTTTACGATGAACATCTGGAGGCATTCTGTAATCTGTGGACTATCAGAATGTTGATGAAACACAGAAATTGCATCGGGATTGAACAAAACAGTCGCCATGCGCACTTTCCTCCATTCTAGTAATGTCTCTAACAGTCCACGCTTTGATCGTTCCCTGGAAGACCAGTAGTAGTTTCCGAAGCACATCTGGAGGCATTCTGTAAATGTGGACTATCAGAGTGTTGATGAAACACAGAAATTGCATCGCGATTGAATACAACAGTCACCATGCGCTCTTTCCTAGATGGGAGTAATGTCTCAAATAGTCTACAATTTGATCGTTCCCTGGAAGACCAGTAGTAGTTTCCGATGCACATCTGGAGGCATTCTGTAATCTGTGGAATATCAGAGTGTTGATGAAACACAGAAATTGCGTCGGGATTGAATACAACAGTCACCATGCCCACTTTCCTCCAAGGGAGTAGTGTCTCAAAAAGTCTATTCTTTGATCGTTCCCTGGAAGACCAGTAGTAGTTTCCGATGCACATCTGGTAGCATTCTGTAATCTGTGGTCTATCAGAGTGTTGATGAATACAACAGTCACCATGCGCACTTTCCTCCATGGGAGTAGTTCTCAAACAGTCTACGATTTGATCGTTCCCTGGAAGACCAGTAGTAGTTTCCGATGAACATCTGGAGGCATTCTGTAATCTATGGACTATCAGAGTGTTGATGAAACACAGAAATTGCATCGGGATTGAATACAACAGTCACCATGCGCACTTTCCTCCATTGGAGTAATGTCTCATACAGTCTACGCTTTCATAGTTCCCTGGAAGACCAGTAGTAGTTTTCGATGCACATCTGGAGGCATTCTGTAAAATGTGGACTATCAGAGTGTTGATGTAACACAGATATTGCATCGGGATTGAATACAACAGTCAACATGCGCACTTTCCTCCATAAAAGTAATGTCTCAAACAGTCTACGCTTTGATCGTACCCTGGAAGACCAGTAGTAGTTTCCTATGCACATCTAGAGGCTTTCTGTACACTGTGGACTATCATAGTGTTGATGAAAGACAGAAATTGCATCGGGGTTGAATACAAGAGTCACCATGCGCAGTGTCCTCCATTTTAGTAATGTCTCTAACAGTCCACGCTTTGATCGTTTCCTGGAAGACCAGTAGTAGTTTCCGAAGCACATCTGGAGGCTTTCTGTACTCTGTGGACTATCAGAGTGTTGATGAAACACAGAAATTGCATCGCGATTGAATACAACAGTCACCATGCGCACTTTCCTCCATGGGAGTAATGTCTCAAATAGTCTACACTTTGATCGTTCCCTGGAAGACCAGTAGTAGTTTCCGATGAACATCTGGAGGCATTCTGTAATGTGTAGACTATCGGGGTGTTGATGAAACACAGTAATTGCATCGGGATTGAATACAGCAGTCAACATGCGCACTTTCCTCCATAAAAGTAATGTCTCAAACAGTCTACGCTTTGATCGTTCCCTGGAAGACCAGTAGTAGTTTCCTATGCACATCTAGAGGCTTTCTGTACACTGTGGACTATCAGAGTGTTGATGAAAGACAGAAATTGCATCGGGGTTGAGTACAACAGTCACCATGCGCATATTCCTCCTTAAAAGTAATGTCTGAAACAGTCTACGCTTTGATCGTTCCCTGGAAGACCAGTAGTAGTTTCCGATGCACATCTGGACGCATTCTGAAATCTGTGGACTATCAGAGTGTTGATGAAACACAGAAATTGCATCGGGATTGAGTACAACAGTCACCATGCGCACTTTCCTCCATTTTAGTAATGTCTCTAACAGTCCACGCTTTGATCGTTTCCTGGAAGACCAGTAGTAGTTTCCGAAGCACATCTGGATGCTTTCTGTAATCTGTGGACTATCAGAGTGTTGATGAAACACAGAAATTGCATCGGGATTGAACACAACAGTCACTATGCGCACTTTCCTCCATGTTAGTAATGTCTCTAACAGTCCACGCTTTGATCGTTTCCTGGAAGACCAGTAGTAGTTTCCGAAGCACATCTGGATGCTTTCTGTAATCTGTGGACTATCAGAGTGTTGATGAAACACAGAAATTGCGTCGGGATTGAATACAACAGTCACCATGCGCACTTTCCTCCAAGGCAGTAGTGTCTCAAAGAGTCTATTCTTTGATCGTTCCCTGGAAGACCAGTAGTAGTTTCCGATGCTCATCTGGTGGCATTCTGTAATGTGTAGACTATCGGGGTGTTGATGGAACACAGTAATTGCATCGGGATTGAGTACAACAGTCACCATGCGCATATTCCTCCTTAAAAGTAATGTCTCAAACAGTCTACGCTTTGATCGTTCCCTGGAAGACCAGTAGTAGTTTCCGATGCACATCTGGACGCATTCTGAAATCTGTGGACTATCAGAGTGTTGATGAAACACAGAAATTGCATCGGGATTGAGTACAACAGTCACCATGCGCACTATCCTCCATGGGTGTAATGTCTAATCAGTCTACGCTTTGATCGTTCCCTGGAAGACCAGTAGTAGTTTCCGATGCACATCTGGAGGCATTCTGTAAATGTGGGCTATCAGAGTGTTGATGAAACACAGAAATGGCATCCGGATTGAATACAACAGTCACCATGCGCACTTTCCTCCAAGGGAGTAGTGTCTCAAACAGTCTATTCTTTGATCGTTCCCTGGAAGACCAGTAGTAGTTTCCGATGCTCATCTGGTGGCATTCTGTAATGTGTAGACTATCGGGGTGTTGATGGAACACAGTAATTGCATCGGGATTGAGTACAACAGTCACCATGCGCATATTCCTCCTTAAAAGTAATGTCTCAAACAGTCTACGCTTTGATCGTTCCCTGGAAGACCAGTAGTAGTTTCCGATGCACATCTGGACGCATTCTGAAATCTGTGGACTATCAGAGTGTTGATAAAACACAGAAATTGCATCGGGATTGAATACAACAGTCACCATGCGCACTTTCCTCAATGGGAGTAATGTCTCAAACAGTCTACGCTTTGATCGTTCCCTGGAAGACCAGTAGTAGTTTACGATGAACATCTGGAGGCATTCTGTAATCTATGGACTATCAGAATGTTGATGAAACACAGAAATTGCATCGGGATTGAACAAAACAGTCGCCATGCGCACTTTCCTCCATTCTAGTAATGTCTCTAACAGTCCACGCTTTGATCGTTCCCTGGAAGACCAGTAGTAGTTTCCGAAGCACATCTGGAGGCTTTCTGCACTCTGTGGACTATCAGAGTGTTGATGAAACACAGAAATTGCGTCGGGATTGAATACAACAGTCACCATGCGCACTTTCCTCCAAGGGAGTAGTGTCTCAAAAAGTCTATTCTTTGATCGTTCCCTGGAAGACCAGTAGTAGTATCCGATGCACATCTGGTGGCATTCTGTAATCTGTGGACTATCAGAGTGTTAAAGAAACACAGAAATTGCATCGGGAATGATTACAACAGTCACCATGCGCACTTTCCTCCACGGGAGGTATGTCTCGTGCAGTCTACGCTTTGATCGTTCCCTGGAAGACCAATAGTAGTTTCCGATGCACATCTGGTAGCATTCTGTAATCTGTGGTCTATCAGAGTGTTGATGAATACAACAGTCACCATGCGCACTTTCCTCCATGGGAGTAGTTCTCAAACAGTCTACGATTTGATCGTTCCCTGGAATACCAGTAGTAGTTTCCGATGAACATCTGGAGGCATTCTGTAATCTATGGACTATCAGAGTGTTGATGAAACACAGAAATTGCATCGGGATTGAATACAACAGTCACCATGCGCACTTTCCTCCATTGGAGTAATGTCTCATACAGTCTACGCTTTCATAGTTCCCTGGAAGACCAGTAGTAGTTTTCGATGCACATCTGGAGGCATTCTGTAAAATGTGGACTATCAGAGTGTTGATGTAACACAGAAATTGCATCGGGATTGAATACAACAGTCAACATGCGCACTTTCCTCCATAAAAGTAATGTCTCAAACAGTCTACGCTTTGATCGTACCCTGGAAGACCAGTAGTAGTTTCCTATGCACATCTAGAGGCTTTCTGTACACTGTGGACTATCATAGTGTTGATGAAAGACAGAAATTGCATCGGGGTTGAATACAAGAGTCACCATGCGCAGTGTCCTCCATGGGAGTAATGTCTCAAACAGTCTACGCTTGGATCGTTCCCTGGAAGACCAGTAGTAGTTTACGATGAACATCTGGACGCATTCTGCAATCTGTGGACTATCAGAATGTTGATGAAACACAGAAATTGCATCGGGATTGAACACAACAGTCACCATGCGCACTTTCCTCCATTTTAGTAATGTCTCTAACAGTCCACGCTTTGATCGTTTCCTGGAAGACCAGTAGTAGTTTCCGACGCACATCTGGAGGCTTTCTGTACTCTGTGGACTATCAGAGTGTTGATGAAACACAGAAATTGCATCGCGATTGAATACAACAGTCACCATGCGCACTTTCCTCCATGGGAGTAATGTCTCAAATAGTCTACACTTTGATCGTTCCCTGGAAGACCAGTAGTAGTTTCCGATGAACATCTGGAGGCATTCTGTAATGTGTAGACTATCGGGGTGTTGATGAAACACAGTAATTGCATCGGGATTGAATACAACAGTCAACATGCGCACTTTCCTCCTTAAAAGTAATGTCTCAAACAGTCTACGCTTTGATCGTTCCCTGGAAGACCAGTAGTAGTTTCCGATGCACATCTGGACGCATTCTGAAATCTGTGGACTATCAGAGTGTTGATGAAACACAGAAATTGCATCGGGATTGAGTACAACAGTCACCATGCGCACTATCCTCCATGGGTGTAATGTCTAATCAGTCTACGCTTTGATCGTTCCCTGGAAGACCAGTAGTAGTTTCCGATGCACATCTGGAGGCATTCTGTAAATGTGGGCTATCAGAGTGTTGATGAAACACAGAAATTGCATCCGGATTGAATACAACAGTCACCATGCGCACTTTCCTCCAAGGGAGTAGTGTCTCAAACAGTCTATTCTTTGATCGTTCCCTGGAAGACCAGTAGTAGTTTCCGATGCTCATCTGGTGGCATTCTGTAATGTGTAGACTATCGGGGTGTTGATGGAACACAGTAATTGCATCGGGATTGAGTACAACAGTCACCATGCGCATATTCCTCCTTAAAAGTAATGTCTCAAACAGTCTACGCTTTGATCGTTCCCTGGAAGACCAGTAGTAGTTTCCGATGCAAATCTGGACGCATTCTGAAATCTGTGGACTATCAGAGTGTTGATGAAACACAGAAATTGCATCGGGATTGAATACAACAGTCACCATGCGCACTTTCCTCAATGGGAGTAATGTCTCAAACAGTCTACGCTTTGATCGTTCCCTGGAAGACCAGTAGTAGTTTACGATGAACATCTGGAGGCATTCTGTAATCTGTGGACTATCAGAATGTTGATGAAACACAGAAATTGCATCGGGATTGAACAAAATAGTCACCATGCGCACTTTCCTCCATTCTAGTAATGTCTCTAACAGTCCGCGCTTTGATCGTTCCCTGGAAGACCAGTAGTAGTTTCCGAAGCACATCTGGAGGCTTTCTGTACTCTGTGGACTATCAGAGTGTTGATGAAACACAGAAATTGCATCGCGATTGAATACAACAGTCACCATGCGCACTTTCCTAGATGGGAGTAATGTCTCAAATAGTCTACAATTTGATCGTTCCCTGGAAGACCAGTAGTAGTTTCCGATGCACATCTGGAGGCATTCTGTAATCTGTGGAGTATCAGAGTGTTGATGAAACACAGAAATTGCGTCGGGATTGAATACAACAGTCACCATGCGCACTTTCCTCCAACGGAGTAGTGTCTCAAAAAGTCTATTCTTTGATCGTTCCCTGGAAGACCAGTAGTAGTATCCGATGCACATCTGGTGGCATTCTGTAATCTGTGGACTATCAGAGTGTTAAAGAAACACAGAAATTGCATCGGGAATGATTACAACAGTCACCATGCGCACTTTCCTCCACGGGAGGTATGTCTCGTACAGTCTACGCTTTGATCGTTCCCTGGAAGACCAGTAGTAGTTTCCGATGCACATCTGGTAGCATTCTGTAATCTGTGGTCTATCAGAGTGTTGATGAATACAACAGTCACCATGCGCACTTTCCTCCATGGGAGTAGTTCTCAAACAGTCTACGATTTGATCGTTCCCTGGAAGACCAGTAGTAGTTTCCGATGAACATCTGGAGGCATTCTGTAATCTATGGACTATCAGAGTGTTGATGAAACACAGAAATTGCATCGGGATTGAATACAACAGTCACCATGCGCACTTTCCTCCATTGGAGTAATGTCTCATACAGTCTACGCTTTCATAGTTCCCTGGAAGACCAGTAGTAGTTTTCGATGCACATCTGGAGGCATTCTGTATAATGTGGACTATCAGAGTGTTGATGTAACACAGAAATTGCATCGGGATTGAATACAACAGTCAACATGCGCACTTTCCTCCATAAAAGTAATGTCTCAAACAGTCTACGCTTTGATCGTACCCTGGAAGACCAGTAGTAGTTTCCTATGCACATCTAGAGGCTTTCTGTACACTGTGGACTATCATAGTGTTGATGAAAGACAGAAATTGCATCGGGGTTGAATACAAGAGTCACCATGCGCAGTGTCCTCCATGGGAGTAATGTCTCAAACAGTCTACGCTTGGATCGTTCCCTGGAAGACCAGTAGTAGTTTACGATGAACATCTGGAGGCATTCTGTAATCTGTGGACTATCAGAATGTTGATGAAACACAGAAATTGCATCGGGATTGAACAAAATAGTCACCATGCGCACTTTCCTCCATTCTAGTAATGTCTCTAACAGTCCACGCTTTGATCGTTCCCTGGAAGACCAGTAGTAGTTTCCGAAGCACATCTGGAGGCTTTCTGTACTCTGTGGACTATCAGAATGTTGATGAAACACAGAAATTGCATCGGGATTGAACACAACAGTCACCATGCGCACTTTCCTCCATTTTAGTAATGTCTCTAACAGTCCACGCTTTGATCGTTTCCTGGAAGACCAGTAGTAGTTTCCGAAGCACATCTGGAGGCTTTCTGTACTCTGTGGACTATCAGAGTGTTGATGAAACACAGAAATTGCATCGCGATTGAATACAACAGTCACCATGCGCACTTTCCTCCATGGGAGTAATGTCTCAAATAGTCTACACTTTGATCGTTCCCTGGAAGACCAGTAGTAGTTTCCGATGAACATCTGGAGGCATTCTGTAATGTGTAGACTATCGGGGTGTTGATGAAACACAGTAATTGCATCGGGATTGAATACAACAGTCACCATGCGCTTATTCCTCCTTAAAAGTAATGTCTCAAACAGTCTACGCTTTGATCGTTCCTTGGAAGACCAGTAGTAGTTTCCAATGCACATCTGGAGGCATTCTGAAATCTGTGGACTATCAGAGTGTTGATGAGACACAGAAATTGTCTCTTGATTGAATACAACAGTCACCATGCGCACTTTCCTCCATGGGAGTAATGTCTCTAACAGTGAACGCTTTGATCGTTCCCCAGAAGACCAGTAGTAGTTTCCTATGCACATCTAGAGGCTTTCTGTACACTGTGGACTATCAGAGTGTTGATGAAAGACAGAAATTGCATCGGGGTTGAATACAAGAGTCACCACGCGCAGTGTCCTCCATGGGAGTAATGTCTCAAACAGTCTACGCTTTGATCGTTCCCTGGAAGACCAGTAGTAGTTTACGATGAACATCTGGAGGCATTCTGTAACCTGTGGACTATCAGAATGTTGATGAAACACAGAAATTGCATCGGGATTGAACACAACAGTCACCATGCGCACTTTCCTCCATTTTAGTAATGTCTCTAACAGTCCACGCTTTGATCGTTCCCTGGAAGACCAGTAGTAGTTTCCGAAGCACATCTGGAGGCTTTCTTTACTCTGTGGACTATCAGAGTGTTGATGAAACACAGAAATTGCATCGCGATTGAATACAACTGTCACCATGCGCACTTTTCTCCATGGGAGTAATGTCTCAAATAGTCTACACTTTGATCGTTCCCTGGAAGACCAGTAGTAGTATCCGATGCACTTCTGGAGGCATTCTGTAATCTGTGGAGTATCAGAGTGTTGATGAAACACATAAATTGCGTCGGGATTGAATACAACAGTCACCATGCACATATTCCTCCTTAAAAGTAATGTCTCAAACAGTCTACGCTTTGATCGTTCCCTGGAAGACCAGTAGTAGTTTCCGATGCACATCTGGAGGCATTCTGAAATCTGTGGACTATCAGAGTGTTGATGAATCACAGAAATTGCATCGGGATTGAATACAACAGTCTCCCTGCGCAGTTACCTCCATTGGAGTAATGTCTCTAACAGTCAACGCTATGATCGTTCCCCAGAAGACCAGTAGTAGTTTCCGAAGCACATCTGGAGGCTTTCTGTACTCTGTGGACTATCAGAGTGTTGATGAAACACAGAAATTGCATCGCGATTGAATACAACAGTCACCATGCGCACTTTCCTAGATGGGAGTAATGTCTCAAATAGTCTACACTTTGATCGTTCCCTGGAAGACCAGTAGTAGTTTCCGATGCACATCTGGAGGCATTCTGTAATCTGTGGAGTATCAGAGTGTTGATGAAACACAGAAATTGCGTTGGGATTGAATACAACAGTCACCATGCGCACTTTCCTCCAAGGGAGTATTGTCTCAAACAGTCTATTCTTTGATCGTTCCCTGGAAGACCAGTAGTAGTTTCCGATGCACATCTGGTGGCATTCTGTAATCTGTGGACTATCCGAGTGTTAAAGAAACACAGAAATTGCATCGGGAATGAATACAACAGTCACCATGCGCACTTTCCGCCACGGGAGTTATGTCTCGTACAGTCTACGCTTTGATCGTTCCCTGGAAGACCAGTAGTAGTTTCCGATGCACATCTGGTAGCATTCTGTAATCTGTGGCCTATCAGAGTGTTGATGAAACACAGAAATTGCATCGGGATTGAATACAACAGTCACCATGCGCACTTTCCTCCATGGGAGTAATTCTCAAACAGTCTACGCTTTGATCGTTCCCTGTAAGACCGGTAGTAGTTTCCCATGCACATATGGAGGCATTCTGTAATCTGTGGACGATTAGAGTGTTGATGAAACACAGAAATTGCATCGGGATTGAATACAACAGTCACCATGCGCACAATCCCCCATAAAAGTAATGTCTCAAACAGTCTACGATTTGATCGTTCCCTGGAAGACCAGTAGTAGTTTCCGATGAACATCTGGAGGCATTCTGTAATCTATGGACTATCAGAGTGTTGATGAAACACAGAAATTGCATCGGGATTGAATACAACAGTCACCATGCGCACTTTCCTCCATTGGAGTAATGTCTCATACAGTCTACGCTTTCATAGTTCCCTGGAAGACCAGTAGTAGTTTTCGATGCACATCTGGAGGCATTCTGTAAAATGTGGACTATCAGAGTGTTGATGTAACACAGAAATTGCATCGGGATTGAATACAACAGTCAACATGCGCACTTTCCTCCATAAAAGTAATGTCTCTAACAGTCTACGCTTTGATCGTTCCCCAGAAGACCAGTAGTAGTTTCCTATGCACATCTAGAGGCTTTCTGTACACTGTGGACTATCAGAGTGTTGATGAAAGACAGAAATTGCATCGGGGTTGAATACAAGAGTCACCACGCGCAGTGTCCTCCATGGGAGTAATGTCTCAATCAGTCTACGCTTTGATCGTTCCCTGGAAGACCAGTAGTAGTTTACGATGAACATCTGGAGGCATTCTGTAACCTGTGGACTATCAGAATGTTGATGAAACACAGAAATTGCATCGGGATTGAACACAACAGTCACCATGCGCACTTTCCTCCATTTTAGTAATGTCTCTAACAGTCCACGCTTTGATCGTTCCCTGGAAGACCAGTAGTAGTTTCCGAAGCACATCTGGAGGCTTTCTTTACTCTGTGGACTATCAGAGTGTTGATGAAACACAGAAATTGCATCGCGATTGAATACAACTGTCACCATGCGCACTTTCCTCCATGGGAGTAATGTCTCAAATAGTCTACACTTTGATCGTTCCCTGGAAGACCAGTAGTAGTATCCGATGCACATCTGGAGGCATTCTGTGATCTGTGGAGTATCAGAGTGTTGATGAAACACAGAAATTGCCTCGGGATTGAATACAACAGTCACCATGCGCATATTCCTCCTTAAAAGTAATGTCTCAAACAGTCTACGCTTTGATCGTTCCCTGGAAGACCAGTAGTAGTTTCCGATGCACATCTGGAGGCATTCTGAAATCTGTGGACTATCAGAGTGTTGATGAAACACAGAAATTGCATCCGGATTGAATACAACAGTCACCATGCGCACTTTCCTCCATGGGAGTAAAGTCTCTAACAGTCAACGCTATGATCGTTCCCCAGAAGACCAGTAGTAGTTTCCGAAGCACATCTGGAGGCTTTCTGTACTCTGTGGACTATCAGAGTGTTGATGAAACACAGAAATTGCATCGCGATTGAATACAACAGTCACCATGCGCACTTTCCTAGATGGGAGTAATGTCTCAAATAGTCTACACTTTGATCGTTCCCTGGAAGACCAGTAGTAGTTTCCGATGCACATCTGGAGGCATTCTGTAATCTGTGGAGTATCAGAGTGTTGATGAAACACAGGAATTGCGTCGGGATTGAATACAACAGTCACCATGCGCACTTTCCTCCAAGGGAGTAGTGTCTCAAACAGTCTATTCTTTGATCGTTCCCTGGAAGACCAGTAGTAGTTTCCGATGCACATCTGGTGGCATTCTGTAATCTGTGGACTATCAGAGTGTTAAAGAAACACAGAAATTGCATCGGGAATGAATACAACAGTCACCATGCGCACTTTCCGCCACGGGAGGTATGTCTCGTACAGTCTACGCTTTTATCGTTCCCTGGAAGACCAGTAGTAGTTTCCGATGCACATCTGGTAGCATTCTGTAATCTGTGGACTATCAGAGTGTTTAAGAAACACAGAAATTGTGTCGGGATTGAATACAACAGTCGCCATGCGCACAATCCCCCATAAAAGTAATGTCTCAAACGGTCTACGATTTGATCGTTCCCTGGAAGACCAGTAGTAGTTTCCGATGAACATCTGGAGGCATTCTGTAATCTATGGACTATCAGAGTGTTGATGAAACACAGAAATTGCATCGGGATTGAATACAACAGTCACCATGCGCACTTTCCTCCATTGGAGTAATGTCTCATACAGTCTACGCTTTCATAGTTCCCTGGAAGACCAGTAGTAGTTTTCGATGCACATCTGGAGGCATTCTGTAAAATGTGGACTATCAGAGTGTTGAAACACAGAAATTGCATCGGGATTGAATACAACAGTCAACATGCGCACTTTCCTCCATAAAAGTAATGTCTCATACAGTCTACGCTTTCATAGTTCCCTGGAAGACCAGTAGTAGTTTCCGATGCACATCTGGTGGCATTCTGTAATCTGTGGACTATCAGAGAGTTGATGAAACACAGAAATTGCGTCGGGAATGAATACAACAGTCACCATGCCCAGTTTCCTCCATGGGAGTAATGTCTCAAACAGTCTACGCTTTGACCGTTCCCTGGAAGACCGGTAGTAGTTTACGATGTACATCTGGAGGCATTCTGTAATCTGTGGACTATCAGAGCGTTGATGAAACACAGAAATTGCAACGGGATTGAATACAACACTCACCATGCGCACTTTCCTCCATGGTAGTGATGTCTCAAGCAGGCTACGCTTTGATCGTTCCCTGGAAGACTAGTAGTAGTTTCCGATGAACATCTGGCGGCATTCTGTAACCTGTGGAGTATCAGAGTGTTGATGAAACACAGAAATTGCATCGGGATTGAATACAACAGTCTAAATGCGCAGTTACCTCCATTGGAGTAATGTCTCACACATTCTACGCTTTGATCGTTCCCTAGAAGAACAGTAGTAGTTTCCGATGAACATCTGGAGGCATTCTGTAATCTGTGGACTATTCGAGTGTTGATGAAACACAGAAATGGCGTCGGGATTCAATACAACAGTCGCCATGCGCACATTCCCCCATAAAAGTAATGTCTCAAACAGTCTACGCTTTGTTCGTTCCCTGGAAGACCAGTAGTAGTTTCCGATGCTCATCTGGAAGCTATCTTTAATCTGTGGTCTATCAGAGTGTTGATGAAACACAGAAATTGCATCGGGATTGAATACAACAGTCACCATGCGCACTTTCCTCCATTTTAGTAATATCTCTAACAGTCCACGCTTTGGTCGTTCCCTGGAAGACTAGTAGTAGTTTCCGGTACACATCTGGAGACTTTCTGTACTCTGTGGACTATCAGAGTGTTGATGAAACACAGAAATTGCATCGCGATTGAATACAACAGTCAACATGCGCACTTTCCTCCATGGAAGTAATGTCTCAAATAGTCTACGCTTTGATCGTTCCCTGGAAGACCAGTAGTAGTTTCCGATGCACATCTGGAGGCATTCTGTAATCTGTGGAGTATCAGAGTGTTGACGAAACACAGAAATTGCATCGGGATTGAATACAACAGTCACAATGCGCAAGTTCCTCCACGGGAGTAGTGTCTCAAACAGTCTATATTTAGATCGTTCCCTGGAGGACCAGTAGTAGTTTCCGATGCACATCTGGTTGCATTCTGTAATCTGTGGACTATCAGAGTGTTAAAGAAACACAGAAATTGCATCGGGAATGAATACAAAAGTCACCATGCACACATTCCTCCATGGGAGGTATGTCTCGAACAGTCTACGCTTTGATCGTTCCCTGGAAGACCAGTAGTAGTTTCCGATGCACATCTGGTGGCATTCTGTAATCTGTGGCCTATCAGAGTGTTGATGAAATACAGAAATTGCATCGGGATTGAATACAACAGTCACCATTCGCACTTTCCTCCATGGGAGTAATTCTCAAATAGTCTATGCTTTGATTGTTCCCTGTAAGAGCAGTAGTAGTTTCCGATGCACATCTGGAGGCATTCTGTAATCTGTGAACTATTATAGTGTTGATGAAACACAGAAATTGCATCGGGATTGAATACAACAGTCGCCATGCGCACATTCCCCATAAAAGTAATGTCTCAAACAGTCTACGGTTTGATCGTTCCCTGGAAGACCAGTAGTAGTTTCCGATGCACATCTGGAGGCATTCTGTAATCTGTGAACTATTATAGTGTTGATGAAACACAGAAATTGCATCGGGATTGAATACAACATTCACCATGCGCACTTTCCTCCACGGGAGTAATGTCTCAAACAAACTACGATTTGATCGTTCCCTGGAACACCAGTAGTAGTTTCCGATGCACATCTGGTGGCATTCTGTAATGTGTAGACTATCAGGGTGTTGATGAAACACAGTAATTGCATCGGGATTGAATACAACGGTCACCATGCGCACTTTCCTCCACGGGAGTAATGTCTCTAACAGTCTACGCTTTGATCGTTCCCCAGAAGACCAGTAGTCGTTTCCTATGCACATCTGGAGGCTTTCTGTACACTGTGGACTATCAGAGCGTTGATGAAACACAGAAATTGCAACGGGATTGAATACTACACTCACCATGCGCACTTTCCTCCATGGTAGTAATGTCTCAAACAGTCTACGCTTTGATCGTTCCCTGGAAGACCAGTAGTAGTTTCCGATGAACATCGGGCGGCATTCTGTAACCTGTGGACTATCAGAGTGTTGATGAATCACAGAAATTGCATCGGGATTGAATACAACAGTCTCCCTGCGCAGTTACCTCCATTGGAGTAATGTCTCAAGCATTCCACGCTTTGATCGTTCCCTGGAAGACCAGTAGTAGTTTCCGATGATATTCTGGGGCTTTCTGTAATCTGTGGACTATCAGAGTGTTGATGAAACACAGAAATTGCATCGGGATTGAATACAACAGTCAACATGCGCACTTTCCTCCATGGGAGTAATTCTCAAACAGTCTATGCTTTGATCGTTCCCTGTAAGACCAGTAGTAGTTTCCGATGCACATCTGGTGGCATTCTGTAATCTGTGGACTATCAGAGTGTTGAAGAAACACAGAAATTGCATCGGGATTGAATACAACAGACACCATGCGCACTTTCATCCAAGGGAGGTATGTCTCAAACAATCTACGCTTTGATCGTTCCCTGGAAGACCAGTAGTAGTTTCCGATGCACATCTGGTGGCATTCTGTAATCTGTGGACTATCAGAGTGTTGATGAAACACAGAAAATACATCGGGATTGAATACGCCAGTCACCATGCGCACTTTCCTCCATGGGAGTAATGTCTAAAAGAGTCTACGCTTTGATCGTTCCCTGGAAGACCAGTAGTAGTTTCCGATGCACATCTCGTGGCATTCTGTAGTATGTGGACTATCAGAGTGTTGATGAAACACAGAAATTGCATCCGGATTGAATACAACGGTCACCATGCGCACTTTCTTCCATGGGAGTAATGTCTCAAACAATTTACGCTTTGATCGTTCCCTGGAAGACCAGTAGTAGTTTCAGATGCACATCTGGTGGCATTCTGTAATGTGTATACTATCAGGGTGTTGATGAAACACAGTAATTGCATCGGGATTGAATGCAACAGTCACCATGCGCACTTTCCTCAATGGGAGTAATGTCTCTAACAGTCTACGCTTTGATCGTTCCCCAGAAGACCAGTAGTAGTTTCCTATGCACATCTGGAGGCTTTCTGTACACTGTGGACTATCAGAGTGTTGATGAAAGACAGAAATTGCATCGGGGTTGAATACAACAGTCTCCATGCGCAGTTTCCTCCATGGGAGTAATGTTTCAAAGCGTTTACGCTTTGATCGTTCTCTGGAATACCAGTAGCAGTTTCCGATGCACATCTGGAGGCATTCTGTAATCTGTGGAGTATCAGAGTGTTGATGAAACACAGAAATTGCATCGGAATTGAATACAACAGTAACCATGCGCACATTCCTCCATAAAAGTAATGTCTCAAGAGTCTACGCTTTGATCGTTCCCTGGAAGACCAGTTGTAATTTCCGATGCACATCTGGAGGCATTCTGTAATCTGTGGAATATCAGAGTGTTGATGAAACACAGAAATTGCATCGGGATTGAATACAACAGTCACCATGCGCACTTTCCTCCATATGAGTAATGTCTCAAACTGAATAGGCTTTGATCGTTCCCTGGAAGACCAGTAGTAGTTTCCGATGCACATCTGGAGGCTTTCTGTTCTCTGTGGACTATCAGAGTGTTGATGTAACACAGAAATTGCATCGGGATGGAATACAAGAGTCACCATGCGCACTTTCCTCCATGGGATCAATTCTCAAACAGACTATGCTTTGATCGTTCCCTGTAAGACCAGTCGTAGTTTCCGATGCAAATCTCGAGGCATTCTGTACTCTGTGGACTATCAGAGTGTTGATGAAACACAGAAATTACATCGGGATTGAATACAACAGTCACATCTACATCTACATCTACATGACTACTCTGCAATTCACATTTAAGTGCTTGGCAGAGGGTTCATCGAACCACAATCATACTATCTCTCTACTATTCCACTCCCGAACAGCGAGCGGGAAAAACGAACACCTAATCCTTTCTGTTCGAACTCTGATTTCTCTTATTTTATTTTGATGATCATTCCTACCTATGTAGGTTGGGCTCAACAAAATATTTTCGCATTCGGAAGAGAAAGTTGGTGACTGAAATTTCGTAAAAAGCTCTCGCCGCGACGAAAAACGTCTATGCTGTAATGACTTCCATCCCAACTCGTGTATCACATCTGCCACACTCTCTCCTCTATAACGCGATAATACAAAACGAGCTGCCCTTCTTTGCACCCTCTCGATGTCCTCCGTCAATCCCACCTGGTAAGGATCCCACACCGCGCAGCAATATTCTAACAGAGGACGAACGAGTGTAGTGTAAGCTGTCTCTTTAGTGGACTTGTTGCATCTTCTAAGTGTCCTGCCAATGAAACGCAACCTTTGGCTCGCCATCCCGACAATATTATCTATGTGGTCCTTCCAACTGAAGTTGTTCGTAATTTTAACACCCAGGTACTTAGTTGAATTGACAGCGTTGAGAATTGTACTATTTATCGAGTAATCGAATTCCAACGGAGTTCTTTTGGAACTCATGTGGATCATCTCACACTTTTCGTTATTTAGCGTCAACTGCCACCTGACACACCATACAGCAATCTTTTCTAAATCGCTTTGCAGCTGATACTGGTCTTCGGATGACCTTACTAGACGGTAAATTACAGCATCATCTGCGAACAGTCTAAGAGAACTGCTCAGATTGTCACCCAGGTCATTTATATAGATCAGGAACAGTAGAGGTCCCAGGACGCTTCCCTGGGGAACACCTGATATCACTTCAGTTTTACTCGATGATTTGCCGTCTATTACTACGAACTGCGACCTTCCTGACAGGAAATCACGAATCCAGTCGCACAACTGAGACGATACCCCATAGCTCCGCAGCTAGATTAGAAGTCGCTTGTGAGGAACGGTGTCAAAAGCTTTCCGGAAATCTAGAAATACGGAATCAACTTGAGATCCCCAGTCGATAGCGGCCATTACTTCGTGCGAATAAAGAGCTAGCTGCGTTGCACAAGAGCGATGTTTTCTGAAGCCATGCTGATTACGTGTCAATAGATCGTTCTCTTCGAGGTGATTCATAATGTTTGAATACAGTATATGCTCCAAAACCCTACTGCTAACCGACGTCAATGATATAGGTCTGTAGTTAAATGGATTACTCCTACTACCCTTCTTGAACACTGGTGCGACCTGCGCAATTTTCCAATCTGTAGGTACAGATCTATCGGTGAGCGAGAGGTTGTATATGAGTGCTAAGTAGGGAGCTATAGTATCAGCGTAATCTGAAAGGAACCTAATCGGTATACAATCTGGACCTGAAGACTTGCCCGTATCAAGCGATTTGAGTTGCTTCGCAACCCCTAAGGTATCTACTTCTAAGAAACTCATGCTAGCAGATGTTCGTGTTTCAAATTCTGGAATATTCCATTCGTCTTCCCTGGTGAAGGAATTTCGGAAAACTGCGTTCAATAACTCCGCTTTAGCGGCACAGTCGTCGATAACAGTACCATCGGCACTGCGCAGCGAAGGTATTGACTGCGTCTTGCCGCTTGTGTACTTTACATACGACCAGAATTTCTTCGGATTTTCTACCAAATTTCGAGACAATGTTTCGTTGTGGAACCTATTAAAGGCATCTCGCATTGAAGTACGTGCCAAATTTCGCGCGTCTGTAAATTTTAGCCCATCTTCAGGATTTCGCGTTCTTATGAACTTCGCATGCTTTTTCCGTTGCCTCTGCAACAGCGTTCGGACCTTTTTTGTGTACCACGGGGGATCCGTTCCATCTCTTACCAATTTATGAGGTATGAATATCTCAATTGCTGTTGCTACTATATCTTTGAATTTGAGCCACATCTCGTCTACATTCGCATAGTCAGTTCGGAAGGAATGGAAATTGTCTTTTAGGAAGGCTTCTAGTGGCGCTTTATCCGCTTTTTTAAATAAAATTATTTTGTGTTTGTTTCTGATGGATTTGGAAGAAATGGTATTGAGCCTAGCTACAATGACCTTGTGATCACTAATCCCTGTATCAGTCATGATGCTCTCTATCAGCTCTGGATTGTTTGTGGCCAAGAGGTCAAGTGTGTTTTCGCAACCATTTCCAATTCTCGTGGGTTCGTGGACTAACTGCTCGAAATAATTTTCGGAGAATGCATTTAGGACAATCTCGGAAGACGTTTTCTGCCTACCACCGGTTTTGAACAAGTATTTTTGCCAACATACCGAGGGTAGGTTGAAGTCCCCACCAACTATAACCGTATGAGTGGGGTATTTATTTGTTACGAGACTCAAACTTTCTCTGAACTGTTCCGCAACTGTATCATCGGAGTCTGGGGGTCGGTAGAAGGAGCCAATTATTAACTTAATTCGGCTGTTAAGTATAACCTCCACCCACACCAATTCGCACGGAGTATCTACTTCGACTTCACTACAAGATAAACAACTACTGACAGACACCAACACTCCACCACCAATTCTGCCTAATCTATCTTTCCTGAACACCGTCTGAGACTTCGTAAAAATTTCTACAGAACTTATTTCAGGCTTTAGCCAGCTTTCTGTACCTATAACGATATCAGCTTCTGTGCTTTCTATTAGCGCTTGAAGCTCAGGGACTTTTCCAGCGCAACTACAACAGTTTACAACTATAATTCCGACTGTTCCTTGATCCAAGCACGTCCTGTAATTGCCAAGCACCCTTTGACATTGCAGCCCATCCCGCACTTTCCCGAGGCCTTCTAACCTAAGAAACTGCCCAGTCCATGCCACACAGCCTCCGCTACCCGTGTAGCCGCCAGCTGAGTGTAGTGAACTCCTGACCTATTCAGCGGAACCCGAAACCCCACCACCCTATGGCGCAAGTCAAGGAATCTGCAGCCAATACGGTCGCAAAACCGTCTGAGCCTCTGATTCAGACCCTCCACCCGGCTCTGCACCAAAGGTCCGCAATCGGTTCTGTCAACGATGCTGCAGATGGTCTGCTCTGCCTTCATCTCGTAAGCAAGACCGGCAGCCTTCACCAAAACAGATAGCCGCTGGAATCCAGAGAGAATTTCCTCAGATCCAAAGCGACACACGTCATTAGTGCCGACATGTGCCACCACCTGCAGCTGGCGGCACCCTGTGCTCTTCATGGCATCCGGAAGGACCCTTTCCACATCAGGAATGACTCCTCCCGGAATGCACACGGAGTGCACACTGGATTTCTTCCCCTCCTTAGCCGCCATATCCCTAAGGGGCCCCATTACGCGCCTAACATTGGAGCTCCCAACTACCAGTAAGCCCACCCTCTGCGATTGCCCGGACCTTGAAGGCTGAGAATGATCCTCTGAAACAGGGCAGGCGGCTGCATCTGGCTCAGCCAGAGACAGTGCCTGAAACCGGTTTGTCAGACGCACCGGGGAGGCTTTCTGATCAGCCTCCGGGGACGCCTTTCGCTGCCTGCCACGCCTTGGAACGACCTCCCAATCAACCACAGGCGAGGGCTCAGCCCCACTGCGGGCAGCAACCGGGGCAACCACAGCGGCATACCCGATCTGGGAACAGACGGGATGAGGTCGACATCCCCGTGATACCCGAGTCCGGCTCCCCACAGTGGTGCCCATTGGCAACAGCCTCAAGCTGCGCGACCGAAGTCAGCGCCGATTGCAGCTGTGAGCAAAGGGATGCCAAGTCAGCCCTCATCCGAACACAGAAATCGCAGTCGCTGTCCATTCTAAATGATGTTTAACAACAGTTACTGAAGCACGAGTCCATGCCTAGATAACGCAAGCGGAACACACAAAGAATGTATCAACTAACCTGTACAAATGCCTAACGACTGCGCTACAATCTGCTGAATTTACGATTACAGTAACTAAAACTCGAAATTGCACCTCCTATACGAAACTCACACGCAATTTAAATAAGAATCTACGAAGTAAACACTAAAGCGCGATGCTACAACTGTCAAATACTATAATACGCCTGAAATATATGCGCACTTTCCTCCATGGGTGTAATGTCTCTAACAGTCTACGCTTTGATCGTTCCCTGGAAGACCAGTAGTAGCTTCCGATGCATATCTGGAGGCTTTCTGTACTCTGTGGACTATCAGAGTGTTGATGAAACACAGAAATTGCATCGGGATTGAATACAACAGTCACCATGCGCACTTTCCTCCATGGGAGTAATGTCTCAAATAGTCTACGCTTTGATCGTTAACTGGAAGACCAGTAGTAGTTTCCGATACACATCTGGAGGCATTCTGTAATCTCTTTACTATCAGAGTGATGATGAAACACAGAAATTGCATCGGGATTGAATACAACAGTCACCATGCGCACTTTCCTCCATGGGAGTAAAGTCTCTAACAGTCTACGCTTTGATCGTTCCCTAGAAGACCAGTAGTAGTAGTTTCCGATGCACATCTGGAGGCTTTCTGTACTCTGTAGCCTATCGGAGTGTTGATGAAACACAGAAATTGCATCGGGATTGAATACAACAGTCACCATGCGCACTTTCCTCCATGGGAGTAATTCTCAAACAGTCTATGATTTGATCGTTCCCTGTAAGAAAGTAGTAGTTTCCGATGCACATCTGGAGGCATTCTGTAATCTGTGGACTATTAGAGTGTTGATGAAACACAGAAATTGCATCGGGATTGAATACAACAGTCGCAATGCGCACATTCCCCCATAAAAGAAATGTCTCAAACAGTCTACGATTTCATCGTTCCCTGGAAGACCAGTAGTTGTTTCCGATGAACATCTGGAGGCATTCTGTAATCTATGGACTATAAGAGTGTTGATGAAACACAGAAATTGCATCGGGATTGAATACAACAGTCAACATGCGCAGTTTCCTCCATTGGAGTAATGTCTCAAACAGTCTACGCTTTCATAGTTCCCTGGAAGACCAGTAGTAGTTTCCGATGCACATCTGGAGGCATTCTGTAATATGTGGACTCTCAGAGTGTTGATGAAACACAGAAATTGCATCCGGATTGAATATAACAGTCACCATGCGCACTTTCTTCCATGGGAGTAATGTCTCAAACAATCTACGCTTTGAACGTTTCCTGGAAGACCAGTAGTAGTTTCAGATGCACATCTGGTGGCATTCTGTAATGTGTAGACTATCAGGGTGTTAATGAAACACAGTAATTGCATCGGGATTGAATACAACAGTCACCATGCGCACTTTCCTCAATGGTAGTAATGTCTCTAACAGTCTACGCTTTGATCGTTCCCTGTAAGACAAGTAGTAGTTTCCGATGCACATCTGGAGGCATTCTGTAATCTGTGGACTATCAGAGTGTTGATGAAACACAGAAATTGCATCGGGATTGAATACAACAGTCACCATCCGCACTCTCCTCCATGGGAGTAATGTCTGAAACAGTCTACGATTTCATCGTTCCCTGGAAGACCAGTAGTAGTTTCCGATGCACATCTGGTGGCATTCTGTAATTTGGGGACAATCAGAGTGTTCATGAAATTCAGAAACTGCATCGGGATTGAACACAACAGTCACCATGCTCACTTTCCTACATGGGAGTAATGTCTCAAACAGTCTACGCTTTGATCCTTCACTGGAGGACCAGTAGTAGTTTCCGATGCACATCTGGTGGCATTCTGTAATCTGTGGACTATCAGAGTGTTGATGAAACACAGAAATTACCTCGGGATTGAATACAACAGTCACCATGCGCACCTTCCTCTATGGGAGTTATTCTCAAACAGTCTATTCTTTGATCGTTCGCTGTAAGAACAGTAGTAGCTTCCGATGCACATCTGGTGGCCTTCTGAAATCTGTGGACTATCAGAGTGTTGATGAAACACATAAATTGCATCGGGATTGAATACAACAGTCTCCATGCGCAGTTTCCTCCATGGGAGTAATTCTCAAACAGTCTATGCTTTGATCGTTCCCTGTAAGACCAGTAGTAATTTCCGATGCACATCTGGTGGCATTCTGTAATCTGTGGACTATCAGAGTGTTGATGAAACACAGAAATTGCATCGGGAATGAATACAACAGTCACCATGCGCAGTTTCCTCCATGGGAGTAATGTCTCAAACAGTCTACGCTTTGATCGTTCCCTGGAAGACAAGTAGTAGTTTCCGATGAACATCTGGAGGCATTCTGCAATCTGTGGACTATCAGAGTGTTGATGAAATACAGAAATTTAATTCGGATTGAATACAACAGTGACCATGCGCACTTTCTTCCATGGGAGTAATGTCTCAAACAATCTACGCTTTGATCGTTCCCTGGAAGACCAGTAGTAGTTTCCGATGCTCATTGGGTGGCATTCTGTAATGTGTAGACTATCAGGGTGTTGATGAAACACAGTAATTGCATCGGGATTGAATACAACAGTCACCATTCGCATATTCCTCCATGGGAGTAATGTTCCAAAAAGTCAACGCTTTGATCGTTCCCTGGAAGACCAGTAGTAGATTGCGATGCACATCTGGAGAAATTCTGTAATCTGTTTACTATTAGAGTGCCGATGAAACACAGAAATTGCATCGGGATTGAATACAACAGTCACCATGCGCACTTTCCTCCATGATAGTAATGTCTCAAACAGTCTACGCTTTGATCGTTCCCTGGAAGACCAGTAGTAGTTTCCGATTAACATCTGGAGGCATTCTGTATACTGTGGAGTATCAGAGTGTTGATGAAACACAGAAATTGCATCGGGATTGAATACAACAGTCACCATGCGCACTTTCCTCCACGGGAGGTATGTCTTGAACAGTCTACGATTTGATCGTTCCCTGGAAGACCAGTAGTAGTTTCCGATGCACATCTGGCGGCATTCTGTAATCTGTGGCCTATCAGAGTGTTGATGAAACACAGAAATTGCATCGGGATTGAATACAACAGTCACCATGCGCACTTTAATCCATGGGAGTAATTCTCAAACAGTCTATGCTTTGATCGTTCCCTGTAAGACCAGTAGTAGTTTCCGATGCACATCTGGAGGCATTCTGTAATCTGTGGACTATTAGAGTGTTGATGAAACACAGAAATTGCATCGGGATTGAATACAACAGTCACCATGCGCACTTTCCTCCATTGGAGTAATGTCTCAAACAGTCTACGCCTTCATAGTTCCCTGGAAGACCAGTAGTAGTTTTCGATGCACATCTGGAGGCATTCTGTAAAATGTGGACTATCAGAGTGTTGATGATACACAGAAATTGCATCCGGATTGAATACAACAGTCACCATTCGCACTTTCCTCCACGGGAGTTATGTCTCAAACAAACTACGATTTGATCGTTCCCTGGAAGACCAGTAGTAGTTTCCGATGCACATCTGGTGGCATTGTGTAATGTGTAGACTATCAGGGTGTTAATGAATCGCAGTAATTGCATCGGGATTGAATACAAAAGTCACCATGCGCACTTTCCTCCATGGGAGTAATCTCTCTAACAGTCTACTTTTTGATCGTTCCCCAGAAGACCAGTAGTAGTTTCCTATGCACATCTGGAGGCTTTCTGTACACTGTGGACTATCAGAGTGTTGATGAAACACAGAAATTGCATCGGGGTTGAATACAACAGTCTCCATGCGCAGTTTCCTCCATGGGAGTAATGTCTCAAACAGTCTATGCTTTGATCGTTCCCTGGAAGACCAGTAGTAGTTTACGATGTACATCTGGAGGCATGCTGTAATCTGTGGACTATCAGAGTGTTGATGAAACAAAGAAATTGCAACGGGATTGAATACAACAGTCACCATGCGCACTTTCCTCAACGGTAGTAAAGTCTCAAACAGTCTACGATTTGATCGTTCCCTGGAAGACCAGTAGTAGTTTCCGATGAACATCTGGCGGCATTCTGTAATCTGTGGACTATCAGAGTGTTGATGAAACACAGAAATTGCATCTGGATTGAATACAACAGTCACCATGCTCACTTTCCTACATGGGAGTAATGTCTCAAACAGTCTATGATTTGATCGTTCCCTGTAAGACAAGTAGTAGTTTCCGATGCACATCTGGAGGCATTCTGTAATCTGTGGACTATCAGAGTGTTGATGAAACACAGAAATTGCATCGGGATTGAATACAACAGTCACCATCCGCACTCTCCTCCATGGGAGTAATGTCTGAAACAGTCTACGATTTCATCGTTCCCTGGAAGACCAGTAGTAGTTTCCGATGCACATCTGGTGGCATTCTGTAATTTGGGGACAATCAGAGTGTTCATGAAATTCAGAAACTGCATCGGGATTGAATACAACAGTCACCATGCTCACTTTCCTACATGGGAGTAATGTCTCAAACAGTCTACGCTTTGATCCTTCACTGGAGGACCAGTAGTAGTTTCCCATGCACATCTGGTGGCATTCTGTAATCTGTGGACTATCAGAGTGTTGATGAAACACAGAAATTACCTCGGGATTGAATACAACAGTCACCATGCGCACCTTCCTCTATGGGAGTTATTCTCAAACAGTCTATTCTTTGATCGTTCGCTGTAAGAACAGTAGTAGCTTCCGATGCACATCTGGTGGCCTTCTGAAATCTGTGGACTATCAGAGTGTTAACGAAACACAGAAATTGAATCGGGAATGAATACAACACTCACCATGCGCCCTTTCCTCCACGGTAGCTGTGTCTCGAACAGTCTACGCTTTGATCGTTCCCTGTAAGACCAGTAGTAGTTTCCGACGCACATCTGGAGGCATTCTGTAATCTGTGGACTATTAGAGTGTTGATGAAACACAGCAATTGCATCGGGATTGAATACAACAGTCACCATGCGAGAATTCCCCCATAAAAGTAATGTCTCAAACAGTATACGATTTGATCGTTCCCAGGAAGACCAGTAGTAGTTTCCGATGAACATCTCGAGGCATTCTGTAATCTGTGGACTATCAGAGTGTTGATGAAACACAGAAATTGCATCGGGATTGAATACAACAGTCACCATGCGCACTTTCCTCATTTGGAGTAATGTCTCAAACAGTCTACGCTTTCATCGTTCCCTGGAAGAACAGTAGTAGTTTCCGATGCACATCTGGTGGCATTCTGTAATGTGTAGACTATCAGGGTGTTGATGAAACATAGTAATTGCATCGGGATTGAATACAACAGTCACCATGCGCACTTTCCTCCATGGGAGTAATGTCTCTAACAGTCTACGCTTTGATTGTTCCCCAGATGACCAGTAGTAGTTTCCTATGCACATCTGGAGGCTTTCTGTACACTGTGGACTATCAGAGTGTTGATGAAACACAGAAATTGCGTCGGGATTGAATACAACAGTCACCATGCGCAGTTTCCTCCATAAAAGTAATGTCTCAAACAGTCTACGCTTTGATCGTTCCCTGGAAGACCAGTAGTAGTTTCCGATGAACATATGGCGGCATTCCGTAATCTGTGGACTATCAGAGTGTTGATGAAACACAGAAATTGCATCGGGATTGAATACAACAGTCACCATGCGCGCATTAATCCATGGGAGTAAAGTCCCAAACAGTCTACACTTTGATCGTTGCCTGGAAGACCAGTAGTAGTTTCCGATGAACATCTGGGGGCATTCTGTAATCTGTGGACTATCAGAGTGTTGATGAAACACATAAATTGCATCGGGATTGAATACAACAGTCTCCATGCGCAGTTTCCTCCATGGGAGTAATTCTCAAACAGTCTATGCTTTGATCGTTCCCTGTAAGACCAGTAGTAATTTCCGATGCACATCTGGTGGCATTCTGTAATCTGTGGACTATCAGAGTGTTGATGAAACACAGAAATTGCATCGGGAATGAATACAACAGTCACCATGCGCAGTTTCCTCCATGGGAGTAATGTCTCAAACAGTCTACGCTTTGATCGTTCTCTGGAAGACAAGTAGTAGTTTCCGATGAACATTTGGAGGCATTCTGCAATCTGTGGACTATCAGAGTGTTGATGAAACACAGAAATTTAATTCGGATTGAATACAACAGTGACCATGCGCACTTTCTTCCATGGGAGTAATGTCTCAAACAATCTACGCTTTGATCGTTCCCTGGAAGACCAGTAGTAGTTTCCGATGCTCATTGGGTGGCATTCTGTAATGTGTAGACTATCAGGGTGTTGATGAAACACAGTAATTGCATCGGGATTGAATACAACAGTCACCATTCGCATATTCCTCCATGGGAGTAATGTTCCAAAAAGTCAACGCTTTGATCGTTCCCTGGAAGACCAGTAGTAGATTGCGATGCACATCTGGAGAAATTCTGTAATCTGTTTACTATTAGATTGCCGATGAAACACAGAAATTGCATCGGGATTGAATACAACAGTCACCATGCGCACTTTCCTCCATGATAGTAATGTCTCAAACAGTCTACGCTTTGATCGTTCCCTGGAAGACCAGTAGTAGTTTCCGATTAACATCTGGAGGCATTCTGTATACTGTGGAGTATCAGAGTGTTGATGAAACACAGAAATTGCATCGGGATTGAATACAACAGTCACCATGCGCACTTTCCTCCACGGGAGGTATGTCTTGAACAGTCTACGATTTGATCGTTCCCTGGAAGACCAGTAGTAGTTTCCGATGCACATCTGGCGACATTCTGTAATCTGTGGCCTATCAGAGTGTTGATGAAACACAGAAATTGCATCGGGATTGAATACAACAGTCACCATGCGTACTTTCCTCCATGGGAGTAATTCTCAAACAATCTATGCTTTGATCGTTCCCTGTAAGACCAGTAGTAGTTTCCGATGCACATCTGGAGGCATTCTGTAATCTGTGGACTATTAGAGTGTTGATGAAACACAGAAATTGCATCGGGATTGAATACAACAGTCACCATGCGCACTTTCCTCCATTGGAGTAATGTCTCAAACAGTCTACGCTTTCATAGTTCCCTGGAAGACCAGTAGTAGTTTTCGATGCACATCTGGAGGCATTCTGTAAAATGTGGACTATCAGAGTGTTGATGATACACAGAAATTGCATCCGGATTGAATACAACAGTCACCATTCGCATTTTCCTCCACGGGAGTAATGTCTCAAACAAACTACGATTTTATCGTTCCCTGGAAGACCAGTAGTAGTTTCCGATGCACATCTGGTGGCATTGTGTAATGTGTAGACTATCAGGGTGTTAATGAATCGCAGTAATTGCATCGGGATTGAATACAACAGTCACCATGCGCACTTTCCTCCATGGGAGTAATCTCTCTAACAGTCTACTTTTTGATCGTTCCCCAGAAGACCAGTAGTAGTTTCCTATGCACATCTGGAGGCTTTCTGTACACTGTGGACTATCAGAGTGTTGATGAAACACAGAAATTGCATCGGGGTTGAATACAACAGTCTCCATGCGCAGTTTCCTCCATGGGAGTAATGTCTCAAACAGTCTATGCTTTGATCGTTCCCTGGAAGACCAGTAGTAGTTTACGATGTACATCTGGAGGCATTCTGTAATCTGTGGACTATCAGAGTGTTGATGAAACACAGAAATTGCAACGGGATTGAATACAACAGTCACCATGCGCACTTTCCTCAACGGTAGTAAAGTATCAAACAGTCTACGCTTTGATCGTTCCCTGGAAGACCAGTAGTAGTTTCCGATGAACATCTGGCGGCATTCTGTAATCTGTGGACTATCAGAGTGTTGATGAAACACAGAAATTGCATCGGGATTGAATACAACAGTCACCATGCGCTCATTCCTCCATGGGAGTAAAGTCTCAAACAGTCTACGCTTTGATCGTTCCCTGGAAGACCAGTAGTAGTGTCCGATGCACATCGGGGGCTTTCTGTAATCTGTGGACTATCAGAGTGTTGATGAGACACAGAAATTTTCTCGGGATTGAATACATCAGTCACCATGCGCACTTTCCTTCATGGGATTAATGTCTCTAAATGTCTACGCTTTGATCGTTCCCCAGAAGACCAGTTGTAGTTTCCTATGCACATCTAGAGGCTTTCTGTACACTGTGGACTATCAGAGTGTTGATGAAAGACAGAAATTGCATCGGGGTTGAATACGAGAGTCTCCATGCGCAATGTCCTCGATGGGAGTAATGTCTCAAACAGTCTACGCTTTGATCGTTCCCTGGAAGACCAGTAGTAGTTTACGATGTACATCTGGAGGCATTCTGTAATCTGTGGACTATCAGAGTGTTGATGAAACAAAGAAATTGCAACGGGATTGAATACAACAGTCACCATGCGCACTTTCCTCAACGGTAGTAAAGTCTCAAACAGTCTACGCTTTGATCGTTCCCTGGAAGACCAGTAGTAGTTTCCGATGAACATCTGGCGGCATTCTGTAATCTGTGGACTATCAGAGTGTTGATGAAACACAGAAATTGCATCTGGATTGAATACAACAGTCACCATGCTCACTTTCCTACATGGGAGTAATGTCTCAAACAGTCTATGATTTGATCGTTCCCTGTAAGACAAGTAGTAGTTTCCGATGCACATCTGGAGGCATTCTGTAATCTGTGGACTATCAGAGTGTTGATGAAACACAGAAATTGCATCGGGATTGAATACAACAGTCACCATCCGCACTCTCCTCCATGGGAGTAATGTCTGAAACAGTCTACGATTTCATCGTTCCCTGGAAGACCAGTAGTAGTTTCCGATGCACATCTGGTGGCATTCTGTAATTTGGGGACAATCAGAGTGTTCATGAAATTCAGAAACTGCATCGGGATTGAATACAACAGTCACCATGCTCACTTTCCTACATGGGAGTAATGTCTCAAACAGTCTACGCTTTGATCCTTCACTGGAGGACCAGTAGTAGTTTCCGATGCACATCTGGTGGCATTCTGTAATCTGTGGACTATCAGAGTGTTGATGAAACACAGAAATTACCTCGGGATTGAATACAACAGTCACCATGCGCACCTTCCTCTATGGGAGTTATTCTCAAACAGTCTATTCTTTGATCGTTCGCTGTAAGAACAGTAGTAGCTTCCGATGCACATCTGGTGGCCTTCTGAAATCTGTGGACTATCAGAGTGTTAACGAAACACAGAAATTGCATCGGGAATGAATACAACACTCACCATGCGCCCTTTCCTCCACGGTAGGTATGTCTCGAACAGTCTACGCTTTGATCGTTCCCTGTAAGACCAGTAGTAGTTTCCGACGCACATCTGGAGGCATTCTGTAATCTGTGGACTATTAGAGTGTTGATGAAACACAGCAATTGCATCGGGATTGAATACAACAGTCACCATGCGAGAATTCCCCCATAAAAGTAATGTCTCAAACAGTACACGATTTGATCGTTCCCAGGAAGACCAGTAGTAGTTTCCGATGAACATCTCGAGGCATTCTGTAATCTGTGGACTATCAGAGTGTTGATGAAACACAGAAATTGCATCGGGATTGAATACAACAGTCACCATGCGCACTTTCCTCCATTGGAGTAATGTCTCAAACAGTCTACGCTTTCATCGTTCCCTGGAAGAACAGTAGTAGTTTCCGATGCACATCTGGTGGCATTCTGTAATGTGTAGACTATCAGGGTGTTGATGAAACATAGTAATTGCATCGGGATTGAATACAACAGTCACCATGCGCACTTTCCTCCATTGGAGTAATGTCTCTAACAGTCTACGCTTTGATTGTTCCCCAGATGACCAGTAGTAGTTTCCTATGCACATCTGGAGGCTTTCTGTACACTGTGGACTATCAGAGTGTTGATGAAACACAGAAATTGCGTCGGGATTGAATACAACAGTCACCATGCGCACTTTCCTCCATAAAAGTAATGTCTCAAACAGTCTACGCTTTGATCGTTCCCTGGAAGACCAGTAGTAGTTTCCGATGAACATATGGCAGCATTCCGTAATCTGTGGACTATCAGAGTGTTGATGAAACACAGAAATTGCATCGGGATTGAATACAACAGTCACCATGCGCGCATTAATCCATGGGAGTAAAGTCCCAAACAGTCTACACTTTGATCGTTGCCTGGAAGACCAGTAGTAGTTTCCGATGAACATCTGGAGGCATTCTGTAATATGTGGACTATCAGAGTGTTGATGAAACACATAAATTGCATCGGGATTGAATACAACAGTCTCCATGCGCAGTTTCCTCCATGGGAGTAATTCTCAAACAGTCTATGCTTTGATCGTTCCCTGTAAGACCAGTAGTAATTTCCGATGCACATCTGGTGGCATTCTGTAATCTGTGGACTATCAGAGTGTTGATGAAACACAGAAATTGCATCGGGAATGAATACAACAGTCACCATGCGCAGTTTCCTCCATGGGAGTAATGTCTCAAACAGTCTACGCTTTGATCGTTCCCTGGAAGACAAGTAGTAGTTTCCGATGAACATTTGGAGGCATTCTGCAATCTGTGGACTATCAGAGTGTTGATGAAACACAGAAATTTAATTCGGATTGAATACAACAGTGACCATGCGCACTTTCTTCCATGGGAGTAATGTCTCAAACAATCTACGCTTTGATCGTTCCCTGGAAGACCAGTAGTAGTTTCCGATGCTCATTGGGTGGCATTCTGTAATGTGTAGACTATCAGGGTGTTGATGAAACACAGTAATTGCATCGGGATTGAATACAACAGTCACCATTCGCATATTCCTCCATGGGAGTAATGTTCCAAAAAGTCAACGCTTTGATCGTTCCCTGGAAGACCAGTAGTAGATTGCGATGCACATCTGGAGAAATTCTGTAATCTGTTTACTATTAGAGTGCCGATGAAACACAGAAATTGCATCGGGATTGAATACAACAGTCACCATGCGCACTTTCCTCCATGATAGTAATGTCTCAAACAGTCTACGCTTTGATCGTTCCCTGGAAGACCAGTAGTAGTTTCCGATTAACATCTGGAGGCATTCTGTATACTGTGGAGTATCAGAGTGTTGATGAAACACAGAAATTGCATCGGGATTGAATACAACAGTCACCATGCGCACTTTCCTCCACGGGAGGTATGTCTTGAACAGTCTACGATTTGATCGTTCCCTGGAAGACCAGTAGTAGTTTCCGATGCACATCTGGCGGCATTCTGTAATCTGTGGCCTATCAGAGTGTTGATGAAACACAGAAATTGCATCGGGATTGAATACAACAGTCACCATGCGCACTTTCCTCCATGGGAGTAATTCTCAAACAGTCTATGCTTTGATAGTTCCCTGTAAGACCAGTAGTAGTTTCCGATGCACATCTGGAGGCATTCTGTAATCTGTGGACTATTAGAGTGTTGATGAAACACAGAAATTGCATCGGGATTGAATACAACAGTCACCATGCGCACTTTCCTCCATTGGAGTAATGTCTCAAACAGTCTACGCTTTCATAGTTCCCTGGAAGACCAGTAGTAGTTTTCGATGCACATCTGGAGGCATTCTGTAAAATGTGGACTATCAGAGTGTTGATGATACACAGAAATTGCATCCGGATTGAATACAACAGTCACCATTCGCATTTTCCTCCACGGGAGTAATGTCTCAAACAAACTACGATTTGATCGTTCCCTGGAAGACCAGTAGTAGTTTCCGATGCACATCTGGTGGCATTGTGTAATGTGTAGACTATCAGGGTGTTAATGAATCGCAGTAATTGCATCGGGATTCAATACAACAGTCACCATGCGCACTTTCCTCCATGGGAGTAATCTCTCTAACAGTCTACTTTTTGATCGTTCCCCAGAAGACCAGTAGTAGTTTCCTATGCACATCTGGAGGCTTTCTGTACACTGTGGACTATCAGAGTGTTGATGAAACACAGAAATTGCATCGGGGTTGAATACAACAGTCTCCATGCGCAGTTTCCTCCATGGGAGTAATGTCTCAAACAGTCTATGCTTTGATCGTTCCCTGGAAGACCAGTAGTAGTTTACGATGTACATCTGGAGGCATTCTGTAATCTGTGGACTATCAGAGTGTTGATGAAACAAAGAAATTGCAACGGGATTGAATACAACAGTCACCATGCGCACTTTCCTCAACGGTAGTAAAGTCTCAAACAGTCTACGCTTTGATCGTTCCCTGGAAGACCAGTAGTAGTTTCCGATGAATATCTGGCGGCATTCTGTAATCTGTGGACTATCAGAGTGTTGATGAAACACAGAAATTGCATCGGGATTGAATACAACAGTCACCATGCGCTCATTCCTCCATGGGAGTAAAGTCTCAAACAGTCTACGCTTTGATCGTTCCCTGGAAGACCAGTAGTAGTGTCCGATGCACATCGGGGGCTTTCTGTAATCTGTGGACTATCAGAGTGTTGATGAGACACAGAAATTGTCTCGGGATTGAATACATCAGTCACCATGCGCACTTTCCTTCATGGGATTAATGTCTCTAAATGTCTACGCTTTGATCGTTCCCCAGAAGACCAGTTGTAGTTTCCTATGCACATCTAGAGGCTTTCTGTACACTGTGGACTATCAGAGTGTTGATGAAAGACAGAAATTGCATCGGGGTTGAATACGAGAGTCTCCATGCGCAATGTCCTCGATGGGAGTAATGTCTCAAACAGTCTACGCTTTGATCGTTCCCTGGAAGACCAGTAGTAGTTTACGATGAACATCTGGAGGCATTCTGTAATCTGTGGACTATCAGAATGTTGATGAAAAACAGAAATTGCATCGGGATTGAATACAACAGTCACCATGCGCACTTTCCTCCATAAAAGCAATGTCCCAAACAGTCTACTCTTTCACAGTTCCCTGGAAGACCAGTAGTAGTTTACGATGCACATCTGGATGCATTCTGTAAAATGTGGACTATCAGAGTGTTGATGAAACACAGAAATTGCATCCGGATTGAATACAACATTCACCATGCGCATTTTCCTCCACGGGAGTAATGTCTCAGACAAACTACGATTTGATCGTTCCCTGGAAGACCAGTAGTAGTTTCCGATGCACATCTGGTGGCATTCTGTAATGTGTAGACTATCAGGGTGTTGATGAAACACAGTAATTGCATCGGGATTGAATACAACAGTCACCATGCGCACTTTCCTCCATGGGAGTAATGTCTCTAACAGTCTACGCTTTGATCGTTCCCCAGAAGACCAGTAGTAGTTTCCTAAGCACATCTGGAGGCTTTCTGTACACTGTGGACTAACAGAGTGATGATGAAACTCAGAAATTGCATCGGGGTTGAATACAACAGTCTCCATGCGTAGTTTCCTCCATGGGAGTAATGTCTCAAACAGTCTACGCTTTGATCGTTCCCTGGAAGACCAGTAGTAGTTTACGATGTACATCTGGAGGCATTCTGTAATCTGCGGACTATCAGAGTGTTGATGAAACACAGAAATTGCATCGTGATTGAATACAGCAGTCACCATACGCACATCCCTCCATGGGAATAAAGTCTCAAACAGTCTACGCTTGGATCGTTCCCTGGAAGAAAGTAGTAGTTTCCGATGAACATCTGGAGGCATTCTGTAATCTGTGGACTATCAGAGTGTTGACGAAACACAGAAATTGCATCGGGATTGAATACAACAGTCTCCATGCGCAGTTACCTCCATTGGAGTAATGTCTCAAACATTCTACGCTTTGATCGTTCCCTGGAAGAACAGAAGTAGTTTCCGATGAACATCTGGGGCTTTCTGTAATCTGTGGACTATCAGAGTGTTGATGAAACACAGAAATTGCATCGGGATTGAATACAACAGTCACCATGCGCACTTTCCTCCACGGGAGTAATGTCTCAAACAATCTACGATTTGATCGTTCCCTGGAAGACCAGTAGTAGTTTCCGATGAACATCTGGTGGCATACTGTAATCTATGCACTATCAGAGTATTGATGAAACACAGAAATTGCATCGGGATTGAATACAACCGTCACCATGCGCATTTTCCTCCATTGGAGTAATGTCTCAAACAGTCTACGCTTTCATCGTTCCCTGGAAGACCAGTAGTAGTTTACGATGCACATCTGGAGGCATTCTGTAAAATGTGGACTATCAGAGTTTTGATGAAACACAGAAATTGCATCCGGATTGAATACAACATTCACCATGCGCATTTTCCTCCACGGGAGTAATGTCTCAAACAAACTACGATTTGATCGTTCGCTGGAAGACCAGTAGTAGTTTCCGATGCACATCTGGTGGCATTCTGTAATGTGTTGACTATCAGGGTGTTGATGAAACACAGTAATTGCATCGGGATTGAATACAACAGTCACCATGCGCACTTTCCCCCATGGGAGTAATGTCTCTAACAGTCTACGCTTTGATCGTTCCCCAGAAGACCAGTAGTAGTTTCCTATGCACATCTGGTGGCTTTCTGTACACTGTGGACTAACAGAGTGATGATGAAACTCAGAAATTGCATCGGGGTTGAATACAACAGTCTCTATGCGTAGTTTCCTCCATGGGAGTAATGTCTCAAACAGTCTACGCTTTGATCGTTCCCTGGAAGACCAGTAGTAGTTTACGATGTACATCTGGAGGCATTCTGTAATCTGCGGACTATCAGAGTGTTGATGAAACACAGAAATTGCATCGTGATTGAATACAACAGTCACCATACGCACATCCCTCCATGGGAATAAAGTCTCAAACAGTCTACGCTTGGATCGTTCCCTGGAAGACCAGTAGTAGTTTCCGATGAACATCTGGAGGCATTCTGTAATCTGTGGACTATCAGAGTGTTGATGAAACACAGAAATTGCATCGGGATTGAGTACAACAGTCTCCTTGCGCAGTTACCTCCATTGGAGTAATGTCTCAAACATTCTACGCTTTGATCGTTCCCTGGAAGAACAGTAGTAGTTTCCGATGAACATCTGGGGCTTTCTGTAATCTGTGGCCTATCAGAGTGTTGATGAAACACAGAAATTGCATCGGGATTGAATACAACAGTCAACATGCGCACTTTCCTCCATGGGAGTAATTCCCAAACAGTCATGCTTTGATCGTTCCCTGTCAGACCAGTAGTAGTTTCCGATGCACATCTGGAGGCATTCTGTAATCTGTGGACTATCAGAGTGTTGATGAAACACAGAAATTGCATCGGGATTGAATACAACAGTCACCATGCGCACTTTCCTCCATGGGATAAATTCTCAAACAGTCTATGCTTTGATCGTTCCCTGTAAGACCAGTAGTAGTTTCCGATGCAAATCTCGAGGCATTCTGTACTCTGTGGACTATCAGAGTGTTGATGAAACACAGAAATTGCATCGGGATTGAATACAACAGTCACCATTCGCACTTTCCTCCATGGGAGTAATGCCTCTAACAGTCTACGCTTTGATCGTTCCGTGGAAGACCAGTAGTAGTTTCCGATGCACATCTGGAGGCTTTCTGTACTCTGTGGACTATCAGAGTGTTGATGAAACACAGAAATTGCATCGGGATTGAATACAACAGTCACCATGCGCACTTTCCTCCATGGGAGTAATGTCTCAAATAGTCTACGCTTTGTTCGTTCCCTGGAAGACCAGTAGTAGTTTCGATGCACATCTGGTGGTATTCTGTAGTCTGTGGACTATCAGAGTGTTGATGAAACACAGAAATTGCATCGGGATTGAATACAACAGTCACCATGCGCACTTTCCTCCATGGGAGTAAAGTCTCCAACATTCTACGTTTTGATCGTTCCCTAGAACACCAGAAGTAGTTTCCGATGCACATCTTGAGGCTTTCTGTACTCTGTGGCCTATCAGAGTGTTGATGAAACACAGAAATTGCATCGGGATTGAATACAACTGTCACCATGCGCACTTTCCTCCATTGGAGTAATGTCTCAAACAGTCTACGCTTTCATCATTCCCTGGAAGACCAGTAGTAGTTTGCGATGCACATCTGGAGGCATTCTGTAAAATGTGGACTATCAGAGTGTTGATGAAACACAGAATTGCATCGGGATTGAATACAACAGTCACCATGCGCACTTTCCTCCATGGGAGTATTTCTCAAACAGTCTATGCTTTGATCGTTCCCTGTATGACAAGTAGTAGTTGCCGATGCACATCTGGAGGCATTCTGTAATCTGTGGACTATCAGAGTGTTGATGAAACACAGATATTGCATCGGGATTGAATACAACAGTCGCCATGCGCACATTCCCCCATAAAAGTAACGTCTCAAACAGTCTACGATTTGATCGTTCCCTGGAAGACCAGTAGTAGTTTCCGATGAACATCTGGAGGCATTCTGTAATCTATGGACTATAAGAGTGTTGACGAAACACAGAAATTGCATCGGGATTGAATACAACAGTCACCATGCGCACTTTCCTCCATTGGAGTAATGTCTCAAACAGTCTACGCTTTCATAGTTCCCTGGAAGACCAGTAGTAGTTTTCGATGCACATCTGGAGGCATTCTGTAAAATGTGGACTATCAGAGTGATGATGAAACACAGAAATTGCATACGGATTGAATACAACAGTCAGTATGCGCACTTTCCTCCACGGGAGTAATGTCTCAAACAATCTACGATTTGATCGTTCCCTGGAAGACCAGTAGTACTTTCCGATGAAGATCTGGAGGCATACTGTAATCTATGGACTATCAGAGTGTTGATGAAACACAGAAATTGCATCGGGATTGAATACAACTGTCACCATGCACACTTTCCTCCATTGGAGTAATGTCTCAAACAGTCTACACTTTCATTATTCCCTGGAAGACAAGTAGTAGTTTACGATGCACATCTGGAGGCATTCTGTAAAATGTGGACTATCAGAGTGTTGATGAAACACAGAAATTGCATCCGGATTGAATACAACATCCGATGCACTTCTGGTGGCATTCTGTAATTTGTAGACTATCAGGGTGTTGATGAAACACAGAAATTGCATCGGGGTTGAATACAACAGTCTCCATGCGTAGTTTCCTCCATGGGAGTAATGTCTCAAACAGTCTACGCTTTGATCGTTCCCTGAAGACCAGTAGTAGTTTACGATGTACATCTGGAGGCATTCTGTAATCTGTGGACTATCAGAGTGTTGATGAAACACAGAAATTGCAATGGGAGTGAATACAACAGTCACCATGCGCACTTTCCTCCACGGTAGTAATGTCTCAAACAGTCTACGATTTGATCGTTCCCTGGAAGACCAGTAGTAGTTTCCGATGAACATCTGGCGGCATTCTGTAATCTGTGGACTATCAGAGTGTTGATGAAACACAGAAATTGCATCGGGATTGAATACAACAGTCACCATGCGCACATTCCTCCATGGGAGTAAAGTCTCAAACAGTCTACGCTTGGATCGTTCCCTGGAAGACCAGTAGTAGTTTCCGATGAACATCTGGAGGCATTCTGTAATCTGTGGACTATCAGAGTGTTGATGAAACACAGAAATTGCATCTTGATTGAATACAACAGTCACCATGCGCACTTTCCTCCATGATAGTAATGTCTCAAACAGTCTACGCTTTGATCGTTCCCTGGAAGACCAGTAGTAGTTTCCGATTAACATCTGGAGGCATTCTGTATACTGCGGAGTATCAGAGTGTTGATGAAACACAGAAATTGCATCGGGATTGAATACAACAGTCACCATGCGCACTTTCCTCCACGGGAGATATGTCTTGAACAGTCTACGCTTTGATCGTTCCCTGGAAGACCAGTAGTAGTATCCGATGCACATCTGGCGGCATTCTGTAATCTGTGGCCTATCAGAGTGTTGATGAAACACAGATATTGCATCCGGATTGAATACAACATTCACCATTCGCACTTTCCTCCACGGGAGTAATGTCTCAAACAGTCTACGCTTTGATCGTTCCCTGGAAGACCAGTAGTAGTTTTCGATGCACATCTGGTGGCATTGTGTAATGTGTAGACTATCAGGGTGTTAATGAATCACAGTAATTGCATCGGGATTGAATACAACAGTCACCATGCGCACTTTCCTCCATGGGAGTAATCTCTCTAACAGTCTACTTTTTGATCGTTCCCCAGAAGACCAGTAGTAGTTTCCTATGCACATCTGGAGGCTTTCTGTACACTGTGGACTATCAGAGTGTTGATGAAACACAGAAATTGCATCGGGGTTGAATACAACAGTCACCATGCGCTCATTCCTCCATGGGAGTAAAGTCTCAAACAGTCTACGCTTTGATCGTTCCCTGGAAGACCAGTAGTAGTGTCCGATGCACATCGGGGGCTTTCTGTAATCTGTGGACTATCAGAGTGTTGATGAGACACAGAAATTGTCTTGGGATTGAATACATCAGTCACCATGCGCACTTTCCTTCATGGGATTAATGTCTCTAAGTGTCTACGCTTTGATCGTTCCCCAGAAGACCAGTTGTAGTTTCCTATGCACATCTAGAGGCTTTCTGTACACTGTGGACTATCAGAGTGTTGATGAAAGACAGAAATTGCATCGGGGTTGAATACAAGAGTCTCTATGCGCAATGTCCTCGATGGGAGTAATGTCTCAAACAGTCTACGCTTTGATCGTTCCCTGGAAGACCAGTAGTAGTTTACGATGAACATCTGGAGGCATTCTGTAATCTGTGGACTATCAGAATGTTGATGAAAAACAGAAATTGCATCGGGATTGAATACAACAGTCACCATGCGCACTTTCCTCCATAAAAGCAATGTCCCAAACAGTCTACGCTTTCACAGTTCCCTGGAAGACCAGTAGTAGTTTACGATGCACATCTGGATGCATTCTGTAAAATGTGGACTATCAGAGTGTTGATGAAACACAGAAATTGCATCCGGATTGAATACAACATTCACCATGCGCATTTTCCTCCACGGGAGTAATGTCTCAAACAAACTACGATTTGATCGTTCCCTGGAAGACCAGTAGTAGTTTCCGATGCACATCTGGTGGCATTCTGTAATGTGTAGACTATCAGGGTGTTGATGAAACACAGTAATTGCATAGGGATTGAATACAACAGTCACCATGCACACTTTCCTCCATGGGAGTAATGTCTCTAACAGTCTACGCTTTGATCGTTCCCCAGAAGACCAGTAGTAGTTTCCTATGCACATCTGGAGGCTTTCTGTACACTGTGGACTAACAGAGTGATGATGAAACTCAGAAATTGCATCGGGGGTGAATACAACAGTCTCCATGCGTAGTTTCCTCCATGGGAGTAATGTCTCAAACAGTCTACGCTTTGATCGTTCCCTGGAAGACCAGTAGTAGTTTACGATGTACATCTGGAGGCATTCTGTAATCTGCGGACTATCAGAGTGTTGATGAAACACAGAAATTGCATCGTGATTGAATACAACAGTCACCATATGCACATCCCTCCATGGGAATAAAGTCTCAAACAGTCTACGCTTGGATCGTTCCCTGGAAGACCAGTAGTAGTTTCCGATGAACATCTGGAGGCATTCTGTAATCTGTGGACTATCAGAGTGTTGATGAAACACAGAAATTGCATCGGGATTGAATACAACAGTCTCCATGCGCAGTTACCTCCATTGGAGTAATATCTCAAACATTCTACGCTTTGATCGTTCCCTGGAAGAACAGAAGTAGTTTCCGATGAACATCTGGGGCTTTCTGTAATCTGTGGACTATCAGAGTGTTGATGAAACACAGAAATTGCATCGGGATTGAATACAACAGTCACCATGCGCACTTTCCTCCACGGGAGTAATGTCTCAAACAATCTACGATTTGATCGTTCCCTGGAAGACCAGTAGTAGTTTCCGATGAACATCTGGTGGCATACTGTAATCTATGGACTATCAGAGTATTGATGAAACACAGAAATTGCATCGGGATTGAATACAACTGTCACCATGCGCATTTTCCTCCATTGGAGTAATGTCTCAAACAGTCTACGCTTTCATCGTTCCCTGGAAGACCAGTAGTAGTTTACGATGCACATCTGGAGGCATTCTGTAAAATGTGGACTATCAGACTGTTGATGAAACACAGAAATTGCATCCGGATTGAATACAACATTCACCATGCGCATTTTCCTCCAAGGGAGTAATGTCTCAAACAAACTACGACTTGATCGTTCACTGGAAGACCAGTAGTAGTTTCCGATGCACATCTGGTGGCATTCTGTAATGTGTAGACTATCAGGGTGTTGATGAAACACAGTAATTGCATCGGGATTGAATACAACAGTCACCATGCGCACTTTCCTCCATGGGAGTAATGTCTCTAACAGTCTACGCTTTGATCGTTCCCCAGAAGACCAGTAGTAGTTTCCTATGCACATCTGGTGGCTTTCTGTACACTGTGGACTAACAGAGTGATGATGAAACTCAGAAATTGCATCGGGGTGGAATACAACAGTCTCCATGCGTAGTTTCCTCCATGGGAGTAATGTCTCAAACAGTCTACGCTTTGATCGTTCCCTGGAAGACCAGTAGTAGTTTACGATGTACATCTGGAGGCATTCTGTAATCTGCGGACTATCAGAGTGTTGATGAAACACAGAAATTGCATCGTGATTGAATACAACAGTCACCATACGCACATCCCTCCATGGGAATAAAGTCTCAAACAGTCTACGCTTGGATCGTTCCCTGGAAGACCAGTAGTACTTTCCGATGAATATCTGGAGGCATTCTGTAATCTGTGGACTATCAGAGTGTTGATGAAACACAGAAATTGCATCGGGATTGAATACAACAGTCTCCTTGCGCAGTTACCTCCATTGGAGTAATGTCTCAAACATTCTACGCTTTGATCGTTCCCTGGAAGAACAGTAGTAGTTTCCGATGAACATCTGGGGCTTTCTGTAATCTGTGGCCTATCAGAGTGTTGATGAAACACAGAAATTGCATCGGGATTGAATACAACAGTCAACATGCGCACTTTCCTCCATGGGAGTAATTCTCAAACGGTCATGCTTTGATCGTTCCCTGTAAGACCAGTAGTAGTTTCCGATGCACATCTGGAGGCATTCTGTAATCTGTGGGCTATTAGAGTGTTGATGAAACACAGAAATTGCATCGGGATTGAATACAACAGTGGCCATGCGCACATTCCTCCATAAATGTAATGTCTCAAACAGTCTACGATTTGATCGTTCCCTGGAAGACCAGTACTAGATTCCGATGAATATCTGGAGGCATACTGTAATCTATGGACTATCAGAGTGTTGATGAAACTCAGATATTGCATCGGGATTGAATACAACAGTCACCATGCGCACTTTCCTCCATAAAAGTAATGTCTCAAAGAGTCTACGCTTTCATAGTTCCCCGGAAGACCAGTAGTAGTTTTCGAAGCACATCTGGAGGCATTCTGTAAAATGTGGACTATCAGAGTGTTGATGAAACACAGAAATTGCATCCGGATTGAATACAACATTCACAATGCGCACTTTCCTCCATGGGAGTAATGTCTCAAACAAACTACGATTTGATCGTTCGCTGGATGACCAGTAGTAGTTTCCGATGCACATCTGGTGGCATTCTGTAATTTGTAGACTATCAGGGTGTTGATGAAACACAGTAATTGCATCGGGATTGAATACAACAGTCACCATGCGCACTTTCCTCCATGGGAGTAATGTCTCAAATAGTCTACGCTTTGATCGTTCCCTGGAAGACCAGTAGTAGTTTCCGATGCAAATCTCGAGGCATTCTGTACTCTGTGGACTATCAGAGTGTTGATGAAACACAGAAATTGCATCGGGATTGAATACAACAGTCACCATGCGCACTTTCCTCCATGGGAGTAATGCCTCTAACAGTCTACGAATTGATCGTTCCGTGGAAGACCAGTAGTAGTTTCCGATGCACATCTGGAGGCTTTCTGTACTCTGTGGACTATCAGAGTGTTGATGAAACACAGAAATTGCATCGGGATTGAATACAACAGTCACCATGCGCACTTTCCTCCATGGGAGTAATGTCTCAAATAGTCTACGCTTTGATCGTTCCCTGGAAGACCAGTAGTAGTTTCGATGCACATCTGGTGGCATTCTGTAGTCTGTGGACTATCAGAGTGTTGATGAAACACAGAAATTGCATCGGGATTGAATACAACAGTCACCATGCGCACTTTCCTCCATGGGAGTAAAGTCTCTAACATTCTACGTTTCGATCGTTCCCTAGAACACCAGAAGTAGTTTCCGATGCACATCTTGAGGCTTTCTGTACTCTGTGGCCTATCAGAGTGTTGATGAAACACAGATATTGCATCGGGATTGAATACAACTGTCACCATGCGCACTTTCCTCCATTGGAGTAATGTCTCAAACAGTCTACGCTTTCATCATTCCCTGGAAGACCAGTAGTAGTTTACGATGCACATCTGGAGTCATTCTGTAAAATGTGGACTATCAGAGTGTTGATGAAACACAGAAATTGCATCGGGATTGAATACAACAGTCACCATGCGCACTTTCCTCCATGGGAGTATTTCTCAAACAGTCTATGCTTTGATCGTTCCCTGTATGACAAGTAGTAGTTTCCGATGCACATCTGGAGGCATTCTGTAATCTGTGGACTATCAGAGTGTTATTGAAACACAGATATTGCATCGGGATTGAATACAACAGTCGCCATGCGCACATTCCCCCATAAAAGTAACGTCTCAAACAGTCTACGATTTGATCGTTCCCTGGAAGACCAGTAGTAGTTTCCGATGAACATCTGGAGGCATTCTGTAATCTGTGGACTATCAGAGTGTTGATGAAACACAGAAATTGCATCGGGATTCAATACAACAGTCACCATGCTCACTTTGCTCCATGGGAGTAATGTCTCTAATAGTCTACGATTTGATCGTTCCCCAGAAGACCAGTAGTAGTTTCCTATGCACATCTGGAGGATTTCTGTACACTGTGGACTATCAGAGTGTTGATGAAACTCAGAAATTGCATCGGGGTTGAATACAACAGTCTCCATGCGTAGTTTCCTCCATGGGAGTAATGTCTCAAACAGTCTACGCTTTGATCGTTCCCTGGAAGACCAGTAGTAGTTTACGATGTACATCTGGAGGCATTCTGTAATCTGTGGACTATCAGAGTGTTGATGAAACACAGAAATTGCAACGGGAGTGAATACAACAGTCACCATGCGCACTTTCCTCCACGGTAGTAATGTCTCAAACAGTCTACGATTTGATCGGTCCCTGGAAGACCAGTAGTAGTTTCCGATGAACATCTGGCGGCATTCTGTAATCTGTGGACTATCAGAGTGTTGATGAAACACAGAAATTGCATCGGGATTGAATACAACAGCCACCATGCGCACATTCCTCCATGGGAGTAAAGTCTCAAACAGTCTACGCTTGGATCGTTCCCTGGAAGACCAGTAGTAGTTTCCGATGAACATCTGGAGGCATTCTTTAATCTGTGGACTATCAGAGTGTTGATGAAACACAGAAATTGCATCTTGATTGAATACAACAGTCTCCATGCGCAATTACCTCCATTTGAGTAATGTCTCAAACATTCTACGCTCTGATCGTTCCCTGGAAGAACAGTAGTAGTTTCCGATGAACATCTGGGGCTTTCTGTAATCTGTGGACTATCAGAGTGTTGATGAAAAACAGAAATTGCATCGGGATTGAATACAACAGTCAACATGCGCACTTTCCTCAATGGGAGTAATTCTCAAACAGTCTATGCTTTGATCGTTCCCTGTAAGACCAGTAGTAGTTCCCGATGTACATCTGGTGGCATTGTGTAATCTGTGGACTATCAGAGTGTTGATGAAACACACAAATTGCATCGGGAATGATTACAACAGTCAACATGCGCAGTTTCCTCCATGGGAGTAATGCCTCAAACAGTCTACGCTTTGATCGTTCCCTGGAAGACCGGTAGTAGTTTCAGATGCACATGTGGTGGCATTCTGTAATGTGTAGACTATCAGGGTGTTGATGAAACACAGTAATTGCATCGGGATTGAATACAACAGTCACCATGCGCACTTTCCTCCATGGGAGTAATGTCTCAAACAGAATACGCTTTGATCGTTCCCTGGAAGACCAGTAGTAGTTTCCGATGCACATCTGGAGGCTTTCTGTTCTCTGTGGACTATCAGAGTGTTGATGTAACACAGAAATTGCATCGGGATTGAATACAAGAGTCACCATGCGCACTTTCCTCAATGGGATCAATTCTCAAACAGTCTATGCTTTGATCGTTCCCTGTAAGACCAGTAGTAGTTTCCGATGCAAATCTCGAGGCATTCTGTACTCTGCGGACTATCAGAGTGTTGATGAAACACAGAAATTGCATCGGGATTGAATACAACAGACACCATGCGCACTTTCCTCCATGGGAGTAATGTCTCTAACAGTCTACGCTTTGATCGATCCCTGGAAGACCAGTAGTAGTTTCCGATGCACATCTGGAGGCTTTCTGTACTCTGTGGACTATCAGAGTGTTGATGAAACACAGAAATTGCATCGGGAATGAATACAACAGTCACCATGCGCACTTTCCTCCGTGGGAGTAATTCTCAAACATTCAATGCTTTGATCGTTCCCTGTAAGAAAAGTAGTAGTTTCCGATGCACATCTGGAGGCATTCTGTAATCTGTGGACTATTAGAGTGTTGATGAAACACAGAAATTGCATCGGGATTGAATACAACAGTCGCCATGCGCACATTCCCCCATAAAAGTAATGTCTCAAACAGTCTACGATTTGATCGTTCCCTGGAAGACCAGTAGTAGTTTCCGATGAACATCTGGAGGCATTCTGTAATCTATGGACTATAAGAGTGTTGACGAAACACAGAAATTGCATCGGGATTGAATACAACAGTCACCATGCGCACTTTCCTCCATTGGAGTAATGTGTCAAACAGTCTACGCTTTCATAGTTCCCTGGAAGACCAGTAGTGTTTTCGATGCACATCTGGAGGCATTCTGTAAAGTGTGGACTATCAGAGTGTTGATGAAACACAGAAATTGCATCCGCATTGAATACAACAGTCACCATGCGCACTTTCCTCCACGGGAGTAATGTCTCAAACAATCTACGATTTGATCGTTCCCAGGAAGACCAGTAGTAGTTTCCGATGCACATCTGGTGGCATTCTGTAATGTGTAGACTATCAGGGTGTTGATGAAACACAGTAATTGCATCGGGATTGAATACAACAGTCACCATGCGCACTTTCCTCCATGGGAGTAATGTCTCTAAGAGTCTAAACTTTGATCGTTCCCCAGAAGACCAGTAGTAGTTTCCTGTGCACATCTGGAGGCTTTCTGTACACTGTGGACTATCAGAGTGTTGATGAAACACAGAAATTGCATCGGGGTTGAATACAACAGACTCCATGCGCAGTTTCCTCCATGGGAGTAATGTCTCAAACAGTCTACGCTTTGATCGTTCCCTGTAAGACCAGTAGTAGTTTCCGATGTACATCTGGTTTCATTCTGTAATCTGTGGACTATTAGAGTGTTGATGAAACACAGAAATTGCATAGGGATTGAATACAACAGTCACCATGCGCACATTCCTCCATAAAAGTAATGTCTCAAACAGTCTACGATTTGATCGTTCCCTGGAAGACCAGTTGTAGTTTCCGATGCACATCTGGTTTCATTCTGTAATCTGTGGACTATTAGAGTGTTGATGAAACACAGAAATTGCATAGGGATTGAATACAACAGTCACCATGCGCACATTCCTCCATAAAAGTAATGTCTCAAACAGTCTACGCTTTGATCGTTCCCTGGAAGACCAGTAGTAGTTTCCGATGCACATCTGGTGGCATTCTGTAATGTGTAGACCATCAGGGTGTTGATGAAACACAGTAATTGCATCGAGATTAAATACAACAGTCATAATGCCCACTTTCCTCAATTGGAGTAATGTCTCATACAGTCTACGCTTTGATCGTTCCCTGGAAGACCAGTAGTAGTTTCCGATGCACATCTGAAGGCGTTCTGTAATCTGTGGACTATCAGAGTGTTGATGAAACACAGAAATTGCATCGGGATTGAATACAACAGTCACCATGCGCACTTTCCTAGAAGTGAGTAACGTCTTAAACAAACTACGATTTGATCGTTCCCTGGAAGACCAGTAGTAGTTTCCGATGCACATCTGGTGGCATTCTGTAATGTGTAGACTATCAGGGTGTTGATGAAACACAGTAATTGCATCGAGATTAAATACAACAGTCATAATGCCCACTTTCCTCAATTGGAGTAATGTCTCATACAGTCTACGCTTTGATCGTTCCCTGGAAGACCAGTAGTAGTTTCCGATGCACATCTGAAGGCATTCTGTAATCTGTGGACTATCAGAGTGTTGATGAAACACAGAAATTGCATCGGGATTGAATACAACAGTCACCATGCGCACATTCCTCCATGGGAGTAAAGTCTCAAACAGTCTACGCTTGGATCGTTCCCTGGAAGACCAGTAGTAGTTTCCGATGAACATCTGGAGGCATTCTTTAATCTGTGGACTATCAGAGTGTTGATGAAACACAGAAATTGCATCTTGATTGAATACAACAGTCTCCATGCACAATTACCTCCATTTGAGTAATGTCTCAAACTTTCTACGCTCTGATCGTTCCCTGGAAGAACAGTAGTAGTTTCCGATGAACATCTGGGGCTTTCTGTAATCTGTGGACTATCAGAGTGTTGATGAAACACAGAAATTGCATCGGGATTGAATACAACAGTCAACATGCGCACTTTCCTCAATGGGAGTAATTCTCAAACAGTCTATGCTTCGATCGTTCCCTGTAAGACCAGTAGTAGTTCCCGATGTACATCTGGTGGCATTGTGTAATCTGTGGACTATCAGAGTGTTGATGAAACACACAAATTGCATCGGGAATGATTACAACAGTCAACATGCGCAGTTTCCTCCATGGGAGTAATGCCTCAAACAGTCTACGCTTTGATCGTTCCCTGGAAGACCGGTAGTAGTTTCAGATGCACATGTGGTTTCATTCTGTAATGTGTAGACTATCAGGGTGTTGATGAAACACAGTAATTGCATCGGGATTGAATACAACAGTCACCATGCGCACTTTCCTCCATGGGAGTAATGTCTCAAACAGAATACGCTTTGATCGTTCCCTGGAAGACCAGTAGTAGTTTCCGATGCACATCTGGAGGCTTTCTGTTCTCTGTGGACTATCAGAGTGTTGATGTAACACAGAAATTGCATCGGGATTGAATACAAGAGTCACCATGCGCACTTTCCTCAATGGGATCAATTCTCAAACAGTCTATGCTTTGATCGTTCCCTGTAAGACCAGTAGTAGTTTCCGATGCAAATCTCGAGGCATTCTGTACTCTGCGGACTATCAGAGTGTTGATGAAACACAGAAATTGCATCGGGATTGAATACAACAGACACCATGCGCACTTTCCTCCATGGGAGTAATGTCTCTAACAGTCTACGCTTTGATCGATCCCTGGAAGACCAGTAGTAGTTTCCGATGCACATCTGGAGGCTTTCTGTACTCTGTGGACTATCAGAGTGTTGATGAAACACAGAAATTGCATCGGGAATGAATACAACAGTCACCATGCGCACTTTCCTCCATGGGAGTAATTCTCAAACATTCAATGCTTTGATCGTTCCCTGTAAGAAAAGTAGTAGTTTCCGATGCACATCTGGAGGCATTCTGTAATCTGTGGACTATTAGAGTGTTGATGAAACACAGAAATTGCATCGGGATTGAATACAACAGACGCCATGCGCACATTCCCCCATAAAAGTAATGTCTCAAACAGTCTACGATTTGATCGTTCCCTGGAAGACCAGTAGTAGTTTCCGATGAACATCTGGAGGCATTCTGTAATCTATGGACTATAAGAGTGTTGACGAAACACAGAAATTGCATCGGGATTGAATACAACAGTCACCATGCGCACTTTCCTCCATTGGAGTAATGTGTCAAACAGTCTACGCTTTCATAGTTCCCTGGAAGACCAGTAGTGTTTTCGATGCACATCTGGAGGCATTCTGTAAAGTGTGGACTATCAGAGTGTTGATGAAACACAGAAATTGCATCCGCATTGAATACAACAGTCACCATGCGCACTTTCCTCCACGGGAGTAATGTCTCAAACAATCTACGATTTGATCGTTCCCAGGAAGACCAGTAGTAGTTTCCGATGCACATCTGGTGGCATTCTGTAATGTGTAGACTATCAGGGTGTTGATGAAACACAGTAATTGCATCGGGATTGAATACAACAGTCACCATTCGCACTTTCCTCCATGGGAGTAATGTCTCTAAGAGTCTAAACTTTGATCGTTCCCCAGAAGACCAGTAGTAGTTTCCTGTGCACATCTGGAGGCTTTCTGTACACTGTGGACTATCAGAGTGTTGATGAAACACAGAAATTGCATCGGGGTTGAATACAACAGACTCCATGCGCAGTTTCCTCCATGGGAGTAATGTCTCAAACAGTCTACGCTTTGATCGTTCCCTGTAAGACCAGTAGTAGTTTCCGATGCACATCTGGTTTCATTCTGTAATCTGTGGACTATTAGAGTGTTGATGAAACACAGAAATTGCATAGGGATTGAATACAACAGTCACCATGCGCACATTCCTCCATAAAAGTAATGTCTCAAACAGTCTACGATTTGATCGTTCCCTGGAAGACCAGTAGTAGTTTCCGATGCACATCTGGTTTCATTCTGTAATCTGTGGACTATTAGAGTGTTGATGAAACACAGAAATTGCATAGGGATTGAATACAACAGTCACCATGCGCACATTCCTCCATAAAAGTAATGTCTCAAACAGTCTACGCTTTGATCGTTCCCTGGAAGACCAGTAGTAGTTTCCGATGCACATCTGGTGGCATTCTGTAATGTGTAGACTATCAGGGTGTTGATGAAACACAGTAATTGCATCGAGATTAAATACAACAGTCATAATGCCCACTTTCCTCAATTGGAGTAATGTCTCATACAGTCTACGCTTTGATCGTTCCCTGGAAGACCAGTAGTAGTTTCCGATGCACATCTGAAGGCGTTCTGTAATCTGTGGACTATCAGAGTGTTGATGAAACACAGAAATTGCATCGGGATTGAATACAACAGTCACCATGCGCACTTTCCTAGAAGTGAGTAACGTCTTAAACAAACTACGATTTGATCGTTCCCTGGAAGACCAGTAGTAGTTTCCGATGCACATCTGGTGGCATTCTGTAATGTGTAGACTATCAGTGTGTTGATGAAACACAGTAATTGCATCGGGATTGAATACAACAGTCACCATGCGCACTTTGCTCCATGGGAGTAATGTCTCTAACAGTCTACGCTTTGATCGTTCCCCACAACACCAGTAGTAGTTTCCTATGCACATCTGGAGGATTTCTGTACACTGTGGACTATCAGAGTGTTGATGAAACTCAGAAATTGCATCGGGGTTGAATGCAACAGTCTCCATGCGTAGTTTCCTCCATGGGAGTAATGTCTCAAACAGTCTACGCTTTGATCGTTCCCTGGAAGACCAGTAGTAGTTTACGATGTACATCTGGAGGCATTCTCTAATCTGTGGACTATCAGAGTGTTGAAGAAACACAGTAATTGCATCGGGAATGATTACAACAGTCAACATGCGCAGTTTCCTCCATGGGAGTAAAGTCTCAAACAGTCTACGCTTTGATCGTTCCCTGGAAGACCGGTAGTAGTTTCAGATGCACATCTGGTGGCATTCTGTAATGTGTAGACTATAAGGGTGTTGATGAAACACAGTAATAGCATCGGGATTGAATACAACAGTCACCATGCGCACTTTCCTCCATGGGAGTAATGTCTCCAACAGAATACGCTTTGATCGTTCCCTGGAAGACCAGTAGTAGTTTCCGATGCACATCTGGAGGCTTTCTGTTCTCTGTGGACTATCAGAGTGTTGATGTAACACAGAAATTGCATCGGGAATGAATACAAGAGTCACCATGCGCACTTTCCTCCATAGGATCAATTCTCAAACAGTCTATGCTTTGATCGTTCCCTGTAAGACCAGTAGTAGTTTCCGATGCAAATCTCGACTCATTCTGTACTCTGTGGACTATCAGAGTGTTGATGAAACACAGAAATTGCATCGGGATTGAATACAACAGTCACCATGCGCACTTTCCTCCATGGGAGTAATGTCTCTAACAGTCTACGCTTTGATCGTTCCCTGGAAGACCAGTAGTAGTTTCCGATGCACATCTGGAGGCTTTCTGTACTCTGTGGACTATTAGAGTGTTGATGAAACACAGAAATTGCATCGGGATTGAATACAACAGTCGCCATGCGCACATTCCCCCATAAAAGTAATGTCTCAAACAGTCTACGATTTGATCGTTCCCTGGAAGACCAGTAGTAGTTTCCGATGAACATCTGGAGGCATTCTGTAATCTATGGACTATAAGAGTTTTGACGAAACACAGAAATTGCATCGGGATTGAATACAACAGTCACCTTGCGCACATGCCTCCATAAGGAAGGTGCGCATGGTGACTGTTGTATTCAATCGCGATGCAATTTCTGTGTTTCATCAACACTCTGATAGTCCACAGGGTACAGAAAGCCTCGAGATGTGCATCGGAAACAACTACTGGTCTTCCAGGGAACGATCAAAGCATAGATTGTTTGAGAATTACGCCCATGGAGGAAAGTGCGCATGGTGACTGTTGTATTCAATCCCGATGCAATTTCTGTGTTACATCAACACTCTGATAGTCCACAGAGAACAGAAAGCCTCCAGATGTGCATCGGAAACTACTACTGGTCTTCCAGGGAACGATCAAAGCGTAGACTGTTTGAGATATTACTCCCATGGCGGTAAGTGCGCATGGTGACTGTTGTATTCAATAACGATGCAATTTCTGTGTTTCATCAACACTCAGTAATGTCTCAACTGTCTACGCTTTGATCATTCCCTGGAAGACCAGTAGTAGTTTCCGATGCACATCTGGAGGCATTCTGTAATCTGTGGAATATCTGAGAGTTGATGAAACACAGAAATTGCATCGTTATTGAATACAACAGTCACCATGCGCACTTTCCGCCATGGGAGTAATATCTCAAACAGTCTACGCTTTGATCGTTCCCTGGAAGACCAGTAGTAGTTTCCGATGCACATCTGGAGGCTTTCTGTTCTCTGTGGACTATCAGAGTGTTGATGTAACACAGAAATTGCATCGGGATTGAATACAACAGTCACCATGCGCACTTTCCTCCATGGGCGTAATTCTCAAACAATCTATGCTTTGATCGTTCCCTGGAAGACCAGTAGTTGTTTCCGATGCACATCTCGAGGCTTTCTGTACCCTGTGGACTATCAGAGTGTTGATGAAACACAGAAATTGCATCGCGATTGAATACAACAGTCACCATGCGCACCTTCCTCCATGGGAGTAATGTCTCAAATAGTCTACGCTTTGATCGTTCCCTGGAAGACCAGTAGTAGTTTCCGGTGCACATCTGGAGGCATTCTGTAGTCTGTGGGCTATCAGAGTGTTGATGAAAAACAGAAATTGCATCGGGATTGAATACAACAGTCGCCATGCGCACATTACCCCATAAAAGTAATGTCTCAAACAGTCTACGATTTGATCGTTCCCTGGAAGACCAGTAGTAGTTTCCGATGAACATCTGGAGGCATTCTGTAATCTATGGACTATCAGAGTGTTGATGAAACACAGAAATTGCATCCGGATTGAATTCAACAGTCAACATGCGCACTTTCCTCCACGGGAGTACTGTCTCAAACAATCTACGATTTCATCGATCCCTGGAAGACCAGTAGTAGTTTCCGATGCACATCTGGTGGCATTCTGTAATGTGTAGACTATCAGGGTGTTGATGAAACACAGTAATTGCATCGGGATTGAATACAACAGTCACCATGCGCACTTTCCTCCACGGTAGTAATGTCTCAAACAGTCTACGCTTTGATCGTTCCCTGGAAGACCAGTAGTAGTTTCCGATGAACATCTGGCGGCATTCTGTTGTCTGTGGACTATCAGAGTGTTGATGAAACACAGAAATTGCATCGGGATTGAATACAGCAGTCACCATGCGCACGTTCCTCCATGGGAGTAAAGTCTCAAACAGTCTACGCTTGCATCGTTCCCTGGAAGACCAGTAGTAGTTTCCGATGCACATCTGGGGGATTTCCGTAACCTGTGGACTATCAGAGTGTTGATAAAACACAGAAATTGCCTTGGGATTGAATACAACAGTCAACATGCACACTTTCCTCCATGGGAGTAATTCTCAAACAGTCTATGCTTTGATCGTTCCCTGTAAGACCAGTAGTAGTTTCCGATGCACATCTGGTGGCATTCTGTAATCTGTGGACTATTAGAGTGTTGATGAAACACAGAAATTGCATAGGGATTGAATACAACAGTCACCATGCGCACATTCCTCCATAAAAGTAATGTCTCAAACAGTCTACGATTTGATCGTTCCCTGGAAGACCAGTAGTAGTTTCCGATAAACATCTGGAGGCATTCTGTAATCTGTGGACTATCATAATGTTGATGAAACACAAGAAATTGCATCGGGATTGAATATAACAGTCACCATGCGCACTTTCCTCAATTAGAGTAATGTCTCAAACAGTCTACGCTTTGATCGTTCCCTGGAAGACCAGTAGTAGTTTCCGATGCACATCTGGAGGCATTCTGTAAAATGTGGACTATTAGAGTGTTGATGAAACACAGAAATAGCATCCGGATTGAATACAACAGTCACCATGCGCACTTTCCTCCACGGGAGAAATGTCTCAAACAATCTACGCTTTGATCGTTCCCTGGAAGACCAGTAGAAGTTTCCCATGCACATCTGGTGGCATTCTGTAATGTGTAGACTATCAAAGTGTTGATGAAACACAGAAATTGCATCGGGGTTGAATACAACAGTCTCCATGCGCAGTTCCCTCCATGGGAGTAGTGTCTCAAACAGTTTACGGTTTGATCGTTCCCTGGAAGACCAGTAGTAGTTTCCGATGCACATCTGGTGGCATTCTGTAGTCTGTGGACTATCAGAGTGTTGATGAAACACAGAAATTGCGTCGGGAATGAATACAACAGTCTTCATGCGTACTTTCCTCCACGGAAGGTATGTCTCAAACAGTCTACGCTTTAATCGTTCCCTGGAAGACCAGTAGTAGTTTCCGATGCACATCTGGTGGCATTCTGTAATCTGGGGACTATCAGAGTGTTGATGAAACTCAGAAATTGCATCGGGATTGAATACAACAGTCACCATGCGCACTTTCCTCCATGGGAGTAGTGTCTCAAACAGTCTACTATTTGATCGTTCCCTGGAAGACCAGTAGTAGTTTCCGATGCACATCTGTTGGCATTCTCTAATCTGTGGACTATCAGAGTGTTGATGAAACACAGAAATTGCCTCGGGATTGAATACAACAGTCACCATGCGCACTTTCCTCCATGGGAGTAATTCTCAAACAGTCTATTCACTGATCGTTCCCTGTAAGACCAGTAGTAGCTTCCGATGCACATCTGGTGGCCTTCTGTAATCTGTGTACTATCAGAGTGTTAAAGAAACACAGAAATTGCATCGGGAATGAATATAACAGTCACCATGCGCACTTTCCTCCACGGGTGGTGTGTCTCGAACAGTCTACTCTTTGATCGTTCCCTGGAAGACTAGTAGTAGTTTCCGATGCACATCTGGTGGCATTCTGTAAACTGTGGCCTATCAGAGTGTTGATGAAACACAGAAATTTCATCGGGGTTGAATAAAACAGACTCCATGCGCAGTTACCTATATGGGAGTAATGTCTCAAACAGTCTACGCTTTGATCGTTGTCTTGAAGACCAGTAGTAGTGTCCGATGCACATCTGGAGGCATTCTGTAAACTGTGGACTATCAGAGTGTTGATGAAACACAGATATTGCATCGGGATTGAATACAACAGTCACCATGCTCACTTTCCTCCACGGGAGGTATGTCTCAAACAGTCTACGCTTTGATCGTTCCCTGGAAGACCAGTAGTAGTTTCAGATGCACATCTGGTGGCATTCTCTAATGTGTAGACTATCAGGGTGTTGATGAAACACAGTAATTGCATCGGGATTGAATACAACAGTCAGCATGCGCACTTTCCTCAATGGGAGTAATGTCTCTAACAGTCTACGCTTTGATCGTTAGCTGGAAGACCAGTAGTAGTTTACGATTAACATCTGGAGGAATTCTGTAATCTGCGGACTATCAGAGTGTTGATGAAACACAGAAATTGCAACGGGATTGAATACAACAGTCACAATGCGTACTTTCCTTCACGGTAGTAATGTCTCAAACAGTCTACGCTTTGATCGCTCCCTGGAAGACCAGTAGTAGTTTAAGATGAACATCTGGCGGCATTCTGTAGTCTGTGGACTATTAGAGTGTTGATGAAACACAGAAATTGCATCGGGATTGAATGCAACAGTCACCATGCGCACATTCCCCCATGGGAGTAAAGTCTCAAACAGTCTACGCTTGCATCGTTCCCTGGAAGACCAGTAGTAGTTTCCGTTTCACATCTGGTGGCATTCTGTAATCTGTGGACTATCAGAGTGTTGATGAAACACAGATATTGCATCGGGAATGATTACAACAGTCACCATGCGCAGTTTCCTCCATGGGAGTAATGTCTCAAACAGTCTACGCTTTGATCGTTCCCTGGAAGACCAGTAGTAGTTTCCGATGCACATCTGGTGGCATTCTGTAATCTGTGGACTATCAGAATGTTGATGAAACACAGAAACTGCATCGGGAATGAATACAACAGTCACCATGCGCAGTTTCCTCCATGGGAGTATTGTCTCAAACAGTCTACGCTTTGATCGTTCCCTGGAAGACCAGTAGTAGATTCCGATGCACATCTGGGGGCTTTCTGTAATCTGTGGACTATCAGCGTGTTGATGAAACACAGAAATTGCATCGGGATTGAATACAACAGTCTGCATGCGCAGTTTCCTCCATGGGATTAATGTCTCAAACAGTCTACGCTTTGATCGTTCCCTGGAAGACCAGTAGTAGTTTCCGATGCACATCTGGGGCCTTTCCGTAATCTGTGGACTATCAGAGTGTTGATGAAACACAGAAATTGCCTCGGGATTGAATACAACAGACAACATGCACACTTTCCTCCATGGGAGTAATTCTCAAACAGTCTATGCTTTGATCGTTCCCTGGAAGACCAGTAATAGTTTCCGATGAACATCTGGAGGCATTCTGTAATCTGTGGAGTATCAGAGTGTTGATGAAACACAAGAAATTGCATCGGGATTGAATACAACAGTCACCATGCGCACTTTCCTCAATTGGAGTAATGTCTCAAACAGTCTACGCTTTGATCGTTCCCTGGAAGACCAGTAGTAGTTTCCGATGCACATCTGGAGGCGTTCTGTAATCTGAGGACTATCAGAGTGTTGATGAAACACAGAAATTGCATCGGGATTGAATACAACAGTCACCATGCGCACTTTCCTACACGTGAGTAATGTCTCAAACAGTCTACGCTTTAATCCTTCACTGGAAGACCAGTAGTTGTTTCCGATGCACATCTGGAGGCATTCTGTAATCTGTGGGCTATCATACTGTTGATGAAACACAGAAATTGCATCGGGATTGTATACAACAGACACCACCCGCACTCTCCTCCATGGGAGTAATGTCTGAAACAGTCTACGATTTGATCGTTCCCTGGAAGACCAGTAGTAGTTTCCGATGCACATCTGGAGGCATTCTGTAATCTGTGGACTATCAGAGTGTTGATGAAACACAGAAATTGCATCGGGATTGAATACAACAGTCACCATGCGCACTTTCATCCATTGGAGTAATATCTCAAACAGTCTACGATTTCGTCGTTCCCTGGAACACCAGTAGTAGTTTCCGATGCACATCTGGAGGCATTCTGTAAAATGTGGACTATCAGAGTGTTGATGAAACACGGAAATTGCATCCGGATTGAATACAACAGCCACCATGCGCACTTTCCTCCACGGGAGTAATGTCTCAAACGATCTACGATTTGATCGTTCCCTGGAAGACCAGTAGTAGTTTCCGATGCACATCGGGTGACATTCTGCAATGTGTAGACTATCAGGTTGTTGATGAAACACAGTAATTGCATCGGGATTGAATACAGCAGTCACCATGCGCACTTTCCTCCATGCGAGTAATGTCTCTAACAGTCTACGCTTTGATCGTTCCCCAGAAGACCAGTAGTAGTTTCCTATGCACATCTGGAGGCTTTCTGTACACTGTGGACTATCAGAGTGTTGGTGAAACACAGAAATTGCATCGGAGTTGAATACAACAGTCTCCATGCACAGTTACCTCCATGGGAGTAATGTCTCAAACAGTCTACGCTTTGATCGTTGTCTTGAAGACCAGTAGTAGTTTACAATGAACATCTGGAGGCATTCTGTAATCTGTGGACTATCAGAGTGTTGATGAAACACAGAAATTGCATCGGGATTGAATACAACAGACACCATGCGCACTTTCATACACGGTAGTAATGTCTCAAACTGTCTACGATTTGATCGTTCCCTGGAAGACCAGTAGTAGTTTAAGATGAACATCTGGCGGCATTCTGTAGTCTGTGGACTATTAGAGTGTTGATGAAACACAGAAATTGCATCGGGATTGAATGCAACAGTCACCATGCGCACATTCCCCCATGGGAGTAAAGTCTCAAACAGTCTACGCTTGCATCGTTCCCTGGAAGACCAGTAGTAGTTTCCGTTTCACATCTGGTGGCATTCTGTAATCTGTGGACTATCAGAGTGTTGATGAAACACAGATATTGCATCGGGAATGATTACAACAGTCACCATGCGCAGTTTCCTCGATGGGAGTAATGTCTCAAACAGTCTACGCTTTGATCGTTCCCTGGAAGACCAGTAGTAGTTTCCGATGCACATCTGGTGGCATTCTGTAATCTGTGGACTATCAGAATGTTGATGAAACACAGAAACTGCATCGGGAATGAATACAACAGTCACCATGCGCAGTTTCCTCCATGGGAGTATTGTCTCAAACAGTCTACGCTTTGATCGTTCCCTGGAAGACCAGTAGTAGATTCCGATGCACATCTGGGGGCTTTCTGTAATCTGTGGACTATCAGCGTGTTGATGAAACACAGAAATTGCATCGGGATTGAATACAACAGTCTGCATGCGCAGTTTCCTCCATGGGATTAATGTCTCAAACAGTCTACGCTTTGATCGTTCCCTGGAAGACCAGTAGTAGTTTCCGATGCACATCTGGGGCCTTTCCGTAATCTGTGGACTATCAGAGTGTTGATGAAACACAGAAATTGCCTCGTGATTGAATACAACAGACAACATGCACACTTTCCTCCATGGGAGTAATTCTCAAACAGTCTATGCTTTGATCGTTCCCTGGAAGACCAGTAATAGTTTCCGATGAACATCTGGAGGCATTCTGTAATCTGTGGAGTATCAGAGTGTTGATGAAACACAAGAAATTGCATCGGGATTGAATACAACAGTCACCATGCGCACTTTCCTCAATTGGAGTAATGTCTCAAACAGTCTACGCTTTGATCGTTCCCTGGAAGACCAGTAGTAGTTTCCGATGCACATCTGGAGGCGTTCTGTAATCTGAGGACTATCAGAGTGTTGATGAAACACAGAAATTGCATCGGGATTGAATACAACAGTCACCATGCGCACTTTCCTACACGTGAGTAATGTCTCAAACAGTCTACGCTTTAATCCTTCACGGGAAGACCAGTAGTTGTTTCCGATGCACATCTGGAGGCATTGTGTAATCTGTGGGCTATCATACTGTTGATGAAACACAGAAATTGCATCGGGATTGAATACAACAGACACCACCCGCACTCTCCTCCATGGGAGTAATGTCTGAAACAGTCTACGATTTGATCGTTCCCTGGAAGACCAGTAGTAGTTTCCGATGCACATCTGGAGGCATTCTGTAATCTGTGGACTATCAGAGTGTTGATGAAACACAGAAATTGCATCGGGATTGAATACAACAGTCACCATGCGCACTTTCATCCATTGGAGTAATATCTCAAACAGTCTACGATTTCGTCGTTCCCTGGAACACCAGTAGTAGTGTCCGATGCACATCTGGAGGCATTCTGTAAAATGTGGACTATCAGAGTGTTGATGAAACACGGAAATTGCATCCGGATTGAATACAACAGCCACCATGTGCACTTTCCTCCACGGGAGTAATGTCTCAAACGATCTACGATTTGATCGTTCCCTGGAAGACCAGTAGTAGTTTCCGATGCACATCTGGTGACATTCTGCAATGTGTAGACTATCAGGTTGTTGATGAAACACAGTAATTGCATCGGGATTGAATACAGCAGTCACCATGCGCACTTTCCTCCATGCGAGTAATGTCTCTAACAGTCTACGCTTTGATCGTTCCCCAGAAGACCAGTAGTAGTTTCCTATGCACATCTGGAGGCTTTCTGTACACTGTGGACTATCAGAGTGTTGGTGAAACACAGAAATTGCATCGGGGTTGAATACAACAGTCTCCATGCACAGTTACCTCCATGGGAGTAATGTCTCAAACAGTCTACGCTTTGATCGTTGTCTTGAAGACCAGTAGTAGTTTACAATGAACATCTGGAGGCATTCTGTAATCTGTGGACTATCAGAGTGTTGATGAAACACAGAAATTGCATCGGGATTGAATACAACAGACACCATGCGCACTTTCATACACGGTAGTAATGTCTCAAACTGTCTACGATTTGATCGTTCCCTGGAAGACCAGTAGTAGTTGCCAATGAACATCTGGCGGCATTCTGTAATCTGTGGACTAACAGAGTGTTGATGAAACACAGAAATTGCATCGGGATTTAATACAACAGTCACCATTCGCACATTCCTCCATGGGAGTAAAGTCTCAAACAGTCTACACTTTGATCGTTGCCTGGAAGACCAGTAGTAGTTTCCGATGAACATCTGGAGGCATTCTGTAATCTGTGGACTCTCAGAGTGTTGATGGAACACAGAAATTGCCTCGGGATTGAATACAACAGTCTCCATGCACAGTTTCCTAAATCGGAGTAATGTCTCAAACAGTCTACGCTTTGATCGTTCCCTGGAAGACCAGTAGTAGTTTCCGATGCACACCTGGAGGCATTCTGTAATCTGTGGAATATCAGAGTGTTGATGAAACACAGAAATTGCATCGGGATTGAATACAACAGTCACCATGCGCACTTTCCTCCATGGGAGTAATTCTCAAACAGTCTATTCTCTGATCGTACCCTGTAAGACCAGTAGTAGCTTCCGATGCACATCTGGTGGCCTTCTGTAATCTGTGGACTATCAGAGTGTTAAAGAAACACAGAAATTGCATCGGGAATGAATATAACACTCACCATGCGCACTTTCCTCCATGGGAGGTATGTCTCGAACAGTCTACGCTTTGATCGTTCCCTGGAAGACCAGTAGTAGTTTCCTATGCACATCTGGAGGCTTTCTGTACACTGTGGACTATCAGAGTGTTGGTGAAACACAGAAATTGCATCGGGGTTGAATACAACAGTCTCCATGCACAGTTACCTCCATGGGAGTAATGTCTCAAACAGTCTACGCTTTGATCGTTGTCTTGAAGACCAGTAGTAGTTTACGATGAACATCTGGAGGCAATCTGTAATCTGTGGAATATCAGAGTGTTGATGAAACACAAAAATTGCATCGGGATTGAATACAACAGTCACCATGCGCAGTTTCATACACGGTAGTAATGTCTCAAACTGTCTACGCTCTGATCGTTCCCTAGAAGACCAGTAGTAGTTGCCAATGAACATGTGGCGGCATTCTGTAATCTGTGGACTATCAGAGTGTTGATGAAACACAGAAATTGCATCGGGATTGAATACAACAGTCATCATTCGCACATTCCTCCATGGGAGTAAAGTCCTAAACAGTCTACACTTTGATCGTTGCCTGGAAGACCAGTAGTAGTTTCCGATGAACATCTGGAGGCATTCTGTAATCTGTGGACTATTAGAGTGTTGATGAGACACAGAAATTGCATAGGGATTGAATACAAGAGTCACCATGCGCACATTCCCCTTATAAAAGTAATGTCTCAAACAGTCAACGATTTGATCGTTCCCTGGAAGACCAGTAGTAGTTTCCGATGAACATCTGTAGGCATTCTGTAATCTGTGGCCTATCAGAGTGTTGATGAAACACAGATATTTCATCGGGATTGAATACAAAAGTCACCATGCGTACTTTCCTCCATGGGAGTAATTCTCAAACATTCTATGCTTCGATCGTACACTGTAAGAATAGTAGTAGTTTCCGATGCACATCTGGAGGCATTCTGTAATCTGTGGACTATTAGAGTGTTGATGAAACACAGAAACTGCATCGGGATTGAATACAACAGTCACCATGCGCCCATTCCTCCATAAAAGTAATGTCTCAACAGTCTACGCTTTGATCGTTCCCTGGAAGACCAGTAGTAGTTTCCGATGCACATCTGGAGGCATTCTGTAATCTGTGGAATATCAGAGTGTTGATGAAACACAGAAATTGCATCGGTATTGAATACAACAGTCACCATGCGCACTTTCCTCCATGGGAGTAATTCTCAAACAGTCTATTCTCTGATCGTTCCCTGTAAGACCAGTAGTAGCTTCCGATGCACATCTGGTGGCCTTCCGTAATCTGTGGACTACCAGAGTGTTAAAGAAACACAGAAATTGCATGGGGAATGAATATAACAGTCACCATGCGCACTTTCCTCCACGGGAGTTATGTCTCGAACAGTCTACGCTTTGATCGTTCCCTGGAAGACCAGTAGTAGTTTCCGATGCACATCTGGAGGCATTCTGTAATCTGTGGACTATTAGAATGTTGATGAGACACAGAAATTGCATAGGGATTGAATACAACAGTCACCATGCGCACATTCCCCCATAAAAGTAATGTCTCAAACAGTCAACGATTTGATCGTTCCCTGGAAGACCAGTAGTAGTTTCCGATGAACATCTGGAGGCATTCTGTAATCTGTGGACTATCAGAGTGTTGATGAAACACAGAAATTGCATCGGGATTGAATACAACAGTCACCATGCGCACTTTCCTCCATGGGAGTAATTCTCAAACAGTCTACGCTATCATCGTTCCCTGGAAGACCAGTAGTAGTTTCCGATGCACATCTGGAGGCATTCTGTAATATGTGGACTATCAGAGTGTTGATGAAACACGGAAATTGCATCCGGATAGAATACAAGAGCCACCATGCGCACTTTCCTCCACGGGAGTAATGTCTCAAACGATCTACGATTTGATCGTTCCCTGGAAGACCAGTAGTAGTTTCCGATGCACATCTGGTGGCATTCTGTATTGTGTAGACGATCAGGTTGTTGATGAAACACAGTAATTGCATCGGGATTGAATACAACAGTCACCATGCGCTCTTTCCTCCATGGGAGTAATGTCTCTAACAGTCTACGCTTTGATCGTTCCCCAGAAGACCAGTAGTAGTTTCCTATGCACATCTGGAGGCTTTCTGTACACTGTGGACTACCAGAGTGTTGGTGAAACACAGAAATTGCATCGGGGTTGAATACAACAGTCTCCATGCGCAGTTACCTCCATGGGAGTAATGTCTCAAACAGTCTACGTTTGATCGTTGTCTTGAAGACCAGTAGTAGTTTACGATGAACATCTGGAGGCATTCTGTAATCTGTGGACTATCAGAGTGTTGATGAAACACAGAAATTGCATCGGGATCGAATACAACAGTCACCATGCGCACTTTCATCCACGGTAGTAATGTCTCAAACTGTCTACGCTTTGATCGTTCCCTGGAAGACCAGTAGTAGATTACGATGAACATCTGGAGGCATTCTGTAATCTGTGGACTATCATAGTGTTGATGAAACACAGAAATTGCATCGGGATTGAATACAGCAGTCACCATGCGCACTTTCCTCCATGGGAGTAATTCTCAAACAGTCAACGATTTGATCGTTCCCTGGAAGACCAGTAGTAGTTTCCGATGAAAATCTGGAGGCATTCTGTAATCTGTGGACTATCAGAGTGTTGATGAAACACAGAAATTGCATCGGGATTGAATACAACAGTCACCATGCGCACTTTCATCCATTGGAGTAATATCTCAAACAGTCTACGATTTCATCGTTCCCTGGAAGACCAGTAGTAGTTTCCGATGCACATCTGGAGGCATTCTGTAAAATGTAGACTATCAGAGTGTTGATGAAACACGGAAATTGCATCCGGATTGAATACAACAGCCACCATGCGCACTTTCCTCCACGGGAGTAATGTCTCAAACGATCTACGATATGATCGTTCCCTGGAAGACCAGTAGTAGTTTCCGATGCACATCTGGTGACATTCTGTAATGTGTAGACTATCAGGTTGTTGATTAAACACAGTAATTGCATCGGGATTGAATACAACACTCAGCATGCGCACTTTCCTCCATGCGAGTAATGTCTCTAACAGTCTACGCTTTGATCGTTCCCCAGGAGACCAGTAGTAGTTTCCTATGCACATCTGGAGGCTTTCTGTACACTGTGGACTATCAGAGTGTTGGTGAAACACAGAAATTGCATCGGGGTTGAATACAACAGTCTCCATGCACAGTTACCTCCATGGGAGTAATGTCTCAAACAGTCTACGCTTTGATCGTTGTCTTGAAGACCAGTAGTAGTTTACGATGAACATCTGGAGGCATTCTGTAATCTGTGGACTGTCAGAGTGTTGATGAAACACAGAAATTGCATCGGGATTGAATACAACAGACACCATGCGCACTTTCATACACGGTAGTAATGTCTCAAACTGTCTACGCTTTGATCGTTCCCTGGAAGACCAGTAGTAGTTCAAAATGAACATGTGGCGGCATTCTGTAATCTGTGGACTATCAGAGTGTTGATGAAACACACAAATTGCATCGGGATTGAATACAACAGTCACCATTCGCACATTCCTCCATGGGAGTAAAGTCTCAAACAGTCTACACTTTGATCGTTGCCTGGAAGTCCAGTAGTAGTTTCCGATGAACATCTGGAGGCATTCTGTAATCTGTGGACTCTCAGAGTGTTGATGGTACACAGAAATTGCATCGGGATTGAATACAACAGTCTCCATGCACAGTTTCCTAAATCGGAGTAATGTCTCAAACAGTCTACGCTTTGATCGTTCCCTGGAAGACCAGTAGTAGTTTCCGATGCACATCTGGAGGCATTCTGTAATCTGTGGAATATCAGAGTGTTGATGAAACACAGAAATTGCATCGGGATTGAATACAACAGACACCATGCGCACTTTCATACACGGTAGTAATGTCTCAAACTGTCTACGCTTTGATCGTTCCCTGGAAGACCAGTAGTAGTTGAAAATGAACATGTGGCGGCATTCTGTAATCTGTGGACTATCAGAGTGTTGATGAAACACAGAAATTGCATCGGGATTGAATACAACAGTCACCATTCGCACATTCCTCCATGAGAGTAAAGTCTCAAACAGTCTACACTTTGATCGTTGCCTGGAAGACCAGTAGTAGTTTCCGATGAACATCTGGAGGCATTCTGTAATCTGTGGACTCTCAGAGTGTTGATGGTACACAGAAATTGCATCCGGATTGAATACAACAGTCTCCATGCACAGTTTCCTAAATCGGAGTAATGTCTCAAACAGTCTACGCTTTGATCGTTCCCTGGAAGACCAGTAGTAGTTTCCGATGCACATCTGGAGGCATTCTGTAATCTGTGGAATATCAGAGTGTTGATGAAACACAGAAATTGCATCGGGATTGAATACAACAGTCACCATGCGCACTTTCCTCCTTGGGAGTAATTCTCAAACTGTCTATTCTCTGATCGTTCCCTGTAAGACCAGTAGTAGCTTCCGATGCACATCTGGTGGCCTTCTGTAATCTGTGGACTATCAGAGTGTTAAAGAAACACAGAAATTGCATCGGGAATGAATATAACAGTCACCATGCGCACTTTCCTCCACGGGAGGTATGTCTCGAACAGTCTACGCTTTGATCGTTCCCTGGAAGACCAGTAGTAGTTTCCTATGCACATCTGGAGGCTTTCTGTACACTGTGGACTATCAGAGTGTTGGTGAAACACAGAAATTGCATCGGGGTTGAATACAACAGTCTCCATGCACAGTTACCTCCATGGGAGTAATGTCTCAAACAGTCTACGCTTTGATCGTTGTCTTGAAGACCAGTAGTAGTTTACGATGAACATCTGGAGGCATTCTGTAATCTGTGGACTATCAGAGTGTTGATGAAACACAGAAATTGCATCGGGATTGAATACAACAGTCACCATGCGCAGTTTCATACACGGTAGTAATGTCTCAAACTGTCTACGCTTTGATCGTTCCCTGGAAGACCAGTAGTAGTTGCCAATGAACATCTGGCGGCATTCTGTAATCTGTGGACTATCAGAGTGTTGATGAAACACAGAAATTGCATCGGGATTGAATACAACAGTCACCATTCGCACATTCCTCCATGGGAGTAAAGTCTCAAACAGTCTACACTTTGATCGTTGCCTGGAGGACCAGTAGTAGTTTCCGATGAACATCTGGAGGCATTCTGTAAACTGTGGACTCTCAGAGTGTTGATGGAACACAGAAATTGCATCGGGATTGAATACAACAGTCTCCATGCACAGTTTCCTAAATCGGAGTAATGTCTCAAAGAGTCTACGCTTTGATCGTTCCCTGGAAGACCAGTAGTAGTTTCCGATGCACATCTGGAGGCATTCTGTAATCTGTGGAATATCAGAGTGTTGATGAAACACAGAAATTGCATCGGGATTGAATACAACAGTCTCCATGCGCAGTTTCCTAAATCGGAGTAATGTCTCAAACAGTCTACGCTTTGATCGTTCCCTGGAAGACCAGTAGTAGTTTCCGATGCACATCTGGTGGCATTCTGTAATCTGTGGCCTATCAGAGTGTTGATGAAACACAGAAATTTCATCGGGACTGAATACAACAGTCACCATGCGCACTTTCCTCCATGGGAGTAATTCTCAAACAGTCTATGCTTTGATCGTTCCCTGTAAGACTAGTAGTAGTTTCCGATGCACATCTGGAGGCATTATGTAATCTGTGGACTATTAGAGTGATGATGAGACACAGAAATTGTATAGGGATTGAATACAACAGTCATCATGCGCACATTCCCCGATTAAAGTAATGTCTCAAACAGTCAACGATTTGATCGTTCCCTGGAAGACCAGTAGTAGTTTCCGATGAACATCTGGAGGCATTCTGTAATCTGTGGACTATCAGAGTGTTGATGAAACACAGAAATTGCATCGGGATTGAATACAACAGTCACCATGCGCACTTTCATCCATTGGAGTAATATCTCAAACAGTCTACGATTTCATCGTTCCCTGGAAGACCAGTAGTAGTTTCCGATGCACATCTGGAGGCATTCTGTAAAATGTAGACTATCAGAGTGTTGATGAAACACGGAAATTGCATCCGGATTGAATACAACAGCCACCATGCGCACTTTCCTCCACGGGAATAATGTCTCAAACGATCTACGATTTGATCGTTCCCTGGAAGACCAGTAGTAGTTTCCGATGCACATCTGGTGACATTCTGTAATGTGTAGACTCTCAGGTTGTTGATGAAACACAGTAATTGCATCGGGATTGAATACAACAGTCAGCATGCGCACTTTCCTCCATGCGAGTAATGTCTCTAACAGTCTACGCTTTGATCGTTCCCTAGGAGACCAGTAGTAGTTTCCTATGCACATCTGGAGGCTTTCTGTACACTGTGGACTATCAGAGTGTTGGTGAAACACAGAAATTGCTTTGGGGTTGAATACAACAGTCTCCATGCACAGTTACCTCCATGGGAGTAATGTCTCAAACAGTCTACGCTTTGATCGTTGTCTTGAAGACCAGTAGTAGTTTACGATGAACATCTGGAGGCATTCTGTAATCTGTGGACTATCAGAGTGTTGATGAAACACAGAAATTGCATCGGGATTGAATACAACAGTCACCATGCGCAGTTTCATACACTGTAGTAATGTCTCAAACTGTCTACGCTTTGATCGTTCCCTGGAAGACCAGTAGTAGTTGCCAATGAACTTCTGGCGGCATTCTGTAATCTGTGGACTATCAGAGTGTTGATGAAACACAGAAATTGCATCGGGATTGAATACAACAGTCACCATTCGCACATTCCTCCATGGGAGTAAAGTCTCAAACAGTCTACACTTTGATCGTTGCCTGGAAGACCAGTAGTAGTTTCCGATGAACATCTGGAGGCATTCTGTAAACTGTGGACTCTCAGAGTGTTGATGGAACACAGAAATTGCATCGGGATTGAATACAACAGTCTCCATGCACAGTTTCCTAAATCGGAGTAATGTCTCAAAGAGTCTACGCTTTGATCGTTCCCTGGAAGACCAGTAGTAGTTTCCGATGCACATCTGGAGGCATTCTGTAATCTGTGGAATATCAGAGTGTTGATGAAACACAGAAATTGCATCGGGATTGAATACAACAGTCTCCATGCGCAGTTTCCTAAATCGGAGTAATGTCTCAAACAGTCTACGCTTTGATCGTTCCCTGGAAGACCAGTAGTAGTTTCCGATGCACATCTGGTGGCATTCAGTAATCTGTGGCCTATTAGAGTGTTGATGAAACACAGAAATTTCATCGGGACTGAATACAACAGTCACCATGCGCACTTTCCTCCATGGGAGTAATTCTCAAACAGTCTATGCTTTGATCGTTCCCTGTAAGACTAGTAGTAGTTTCCGATGCACATCTGGAGGCATTCTGTAATCTGTGGACTATTAGAGTGTTGATGAGACACAGAAATTGTATAGGGATTGAATACAACAGTCACCATGCGCACATTCCCCCATAAAAGTAATGTCTCAAACAGTCAACGATTTGATCGTTCCCTGGAAGACCAGTAGTAGTTTCCGATGAACATCTGGAGGCATTCTGTAATCTGTGGACTATCAGAGTGTTGATGAAACACAGAAATTGCATCGGGATTGAATACAACAGTCACCATGCGCACTTTCATCCATTGGAGTAATATCTCAAACAGACTACGATTTCATCGTTCCCTGGAAGACCAGTGGTAGTTTCCGATGCACATGTGGAGGCATTCTGTAAAATGTAGACTATCAGAGTGTTGATGAAACACGGAAATTGCATCCGGATTGAATACAACAGCCACCATGCGCACTTTCCTCCACGGGAATAATGTCTCAAACGATCTACGATTTGATCGTTCCCTGGAAGACCAGTAGTAGTTTCCGATGCACATCTGGTGACATTCTGTAATGTGTAGACTCTCAGGTTGTTGATGAAACACAGTAATTGCATCGGGATTGAATACAACAGTCAGCATGTGCACTTTCCTCCATGCGAGTAATGTCTCTAACAGTCTACGCTTTGATCGTTCCCTAGGAGACCAGTAGTAGTTTCCTATGCACATCTGGAGGCTTTCTGTACACTGTGGACTATCAGAGTGTTGGTGAAACACAGAAATTGCTTTGGGGTTGAATACAACAGTCTCCATGCACAGTTACCTCCATGGGAGTAATGTCTCAAACAGTCTACGCTTTGATCGTTGTCTTGAAGACCAGTAGTAGTTTACGATGAACATCTGGAGGCATTCTGTAATCTGTGGACTATCAGAGTGTTGATGAAACACAGAAATTGCATCGGGATTGAATACAACAGTCACCATGCGCAGTTTCATACACTGTAGTAATGTCTCAAACTGTCTACGCTTTGATCGTTCCCTGGAAGACCAGTAGTAGTTGCCAATGAACTTCTGGCGGCATTCTGTAATCTGTGGACTATCAGAGTGTTGATGAAACACAGAAATTGCATCGGGATTGAATACAACAGTCACCATTCGCACATTCCTCCATGGGAGTAAAGTCTCAAACAGTCTACACTTTGATCGTTGCCTGGAAGACCAGTAGTAGTTTCCGATGAACATCTGGAGGCATTCTGTAAACTGTGGACTCTCAGAGTGTTGATGGAACACAGAAATTGCATCGGGATTGAATACAACAGTCTCCATGCACAGTTTCCTAAATCGGAGTAATGTCTCAAAGAGTCTACGCTTTGATCGTTCCCTGGAAGACCAGTAGTAGTTTCCGATGCACATCTGGAGGCATTCTGTAATCTGTGGAATATCAGAGTGTTGATGAAACACAGAAATTGCATCGGGATTGAATACAACAGTCTCCATGCGCAGTTTCCTAAATCGGAGTAATGTCTCAAACAGTCTACGCTTTGATCGTTCCCTGGAAGACCAGTAGTAGTTTCCGATGCACATCTGGTGGCATTCTGTAATCTGTGGCCTATCAGAGTGTTGATGAAACACAGAAATTTCATCGGGAGTGAATACAACAGTCACCATGCGCATTTTCCTCCATGGGAGTAATTCTCAAACAGTCTATGCTTTGATCGTTCCCTGTAAGACTAGTAGTAGTTTCCGATGCACATCTGGAGGCATTCTGTAATCTGTGGACTATTAGAGTGTTGATGAGACACAGAAATTGCATAGGGATTGAATACAACAGTCACCATGCGCACATTCCCCCATAAAAGAAATGTCTCAAACAGTCAACGATTTGATCGTTCCCTGGAAGACCAGTAGTAGTTTCCGATGAACATCTGGAGGCATTCTGTAATCTGTGGACTATCAGAGTGTTGATGAAACACAGAAATTGCATCGGGATTGAATACAACAGTCACCATGCGCACTTTCATCCATTGGAGTAATATCTCAAACAGTCTACGATTTCATCGTTCCCTGGAAGACCAGTAGTAGTTTCCGATGCACATCTGGAGGCATTCTGTAAAATGTAGACTATCAGAGTGTTGATGAAACACGGAAATTGCATCCGGATTGAATACAACAGCCACCATGCGCACTTTCCTCCACGGGAATAATGTCTCAAACGATCTACGATTTGATCGTTCCCTGGAAGACCAGTAGTAGTTTCCGATGCACATCTGGTGACATTCTGTAATGTGTAGACTATCAGGTTGTTGATGAAACACAGTAATTGCATCGGGATTGAATACAACAGTCAGCATGCGCACTTTCCTCCATGCGAGTAATGTCTCTAACAGTCTACGCTTTGATCGTTCCCCAGGAGACCAGTAGTAGTTTCCTATGCACATCTGGAGGCTTTCTGTACACTGTGGACTATCAGAGTGTTGGTGAAACACAGAAATTGCTTTGGGGTTGAATACAACAGTCTCCATGCACAGTTACCTCCATGGGAGTAATGTCTCAAACAGTCTACGCTTTGATCGTTGTCTTGAAGACCAGTAGTAGTTTACGATGAACATCTGGAGGCATTCTGTAATCTGTGGACTATCAGAGTGTTGATGAAACACAGAAATTGCATCGGGATTGAATACAACAGACACCATGCGCACTTTCATACACGGTAGTAATGTCTCAAACTGTCTACGCTTTGATCGTTCCCTGGAAGACCAGTAGTAGTTGAAAATGAACATGGGGCTGCATTCTGTAATCTGTGGACTATCAGAGTGTTGATGAAACACAGAAATTGCATCGGGATTTAATACAACAGTCACCATTCTCACATTCCTCCATGGGAGTAAAGTCTCAAACAGTCTACACTTTGATCGTTGCCTGGAAGACCAGTAGTAGTTTCCGATGAACATCTGGAGGCATTCTGTAATCTGTGGACTCTCAGAGTGTTGATGGTACACAGAAATTGCATCGGGATTGAATACAACAGTCTCCATGCACAGTTTCCTAAATCGGAGTAATGTCTCCAACAGTCTACGCTTTGATCGTTCCCTGGAAGACCAGTAGTAGTTTCCGATGCACATCTGGAGGCATTCTGTTATTCTGTGGAATATCAGAGTGTTGATGAAACACAGAAATTGCATCGGGATTGAATACAACAGTCTCCATGCACATTTACCTCCATGGGAGTAATGTCTCAAACAGTCTACGCTTTGATCGTTGTCTTGAAGACCAGTAGTAGTTTACGATGAACATCTGGAGGCATTCTGTAATCTGTGGACTATCAGAGTGTTGATGAAACACAGAAATTGCATCGGGATTGAATACAACAGTCACCATGCGCACTTTCCTCCACGGGAGGTATGTCTCGAAGAGTCTACGCTTTGATCATTCCCTGGAAGACCAGTAATAGTTTCCGATGCACATCTGGTGGCATTCTGTAATCTGTGGCCTATCAGAGTGTTGATGAAACACAGAAATTGCATCGGGATTGAATACAACAGTCACAATGCGCACTTTCCTCCATGGGAGTAATTTTCAAACAGTCTGTGCTATGATCGTTCCCTGTAAGACCAGTAGTAGTTTTCGATGCACATCTGGAGGCATTCTGTAAAGTGTGGACTATTAGTGTGTTGATGAAACACAGTAACTGCATCGGGATTGAATACAACAGTCACCATGCGCACATTCACCCATAAAAGTAATGTCTCAAACAGTCTACGATTTGATCGTTCCCTGGAAGACCAGTAGTAGTTTCCGATGAACATCTGGAGGCACTCCTTAATCTGTGGACTATCAGAGTGTTGATGAAACACAGAATATGCATCTGGATTGAATACAACAGTCATCATGCGCACTTTCCTCCATGGGAGAAATGTCTCAAACAATCTACGATTTGATCGTTCCCTGGAAGACCAGTAGTAGTTTCCGATGCACATCTGGTGGCATTCTGTAATGTGTAGACTGTCAGGGTGTTGATGAAACACAGTAATTGCATCGGGATTGAATACAACAGTCACCATGCGCATTTTCCTCCATGGGAGTAATGTCTCTAAGAGTCTACGATTTTAACGTTCCCCAGAAGACCAGTAGTAGTTTCCTATGCACATCTGTAGGCTTTCTGTACACTGTGGACTATCAGAGTGTTGATGAAACACAGAAATTGCATCGGGATTGAATACAACAGTCACCATGCCTACATTCCTCCATGGGAGTAAAGTCTCAAACAGTCTACGCTTTGATCGTTCCCTGGAAGACCAGTAGTACTTTCCGATGAACATCTGGAGGCATTCTGTAATCTGTGGACTATCAGAGTGTTGATGAAACACAGAAATTGCATCGGGATTGAATACAACAGTCACCATGCGCACTTTCATCCATTGGAGTAATATCTCAAACAGTCTACGATTTCATCGTTCCCTGGAAGACCAGTAGTAGTTTCCGATGCACATCTGGAGGCATTCTGTAAAATGTAGACTATCAGAGTGTTGATGAAACACGGAAATTGCATCCGGATTGAATACAACAGCCACCATGCGCACTTTCCTCCACGGGAATAATGTCTCAAACGATCTACGATTTGATCGTTCCCTGGAAGACCAGTAGTAGTTTCCGATGCACATCTGGTGACATTCTGTAATGTGTAGACTATCAGGTTGTTGATGAAACACAGTAATTGCATCGGGATTGAATACAACAGTCAGCATGCGCACTTTCCTCCATGCGAGTAATGTCTCTAACAGTCTACGCTTTGATCGTTCCCCAGGAGACCAGTAGTAGTTTCCTATGCACATCTGGAGGCTTTCTGTACACTGTGGACTATCAGAGTGTTGGTGAAACACAGAAATTGCTTTGGGGTTGAATACAACAGTCTCCATGCACAGTTACCTCCATGGGAGTAATGTCTCAAACAGTCTACGTTTGATCGTTGTCTTGAAGACCAGTAGTAGTTTACGATGAACATCTGGAGGCATTCTGTAATCTGTGGACTATCAGAGTGTTGATGAAACACAGAAATTGCATCGGGATTGAATACAACAGACACCATGCGCACTTTCATACACGGTAGTAATGTCTCAAACTGTCTACGCTTTGATCGTTCCCTGGAAGACCAGTAGTAGTTGAAAATGAACATGGGGCTGCATTCTGTAATCTGTGGACTATCAGAGTGTTGATGAAACACAGAAATTGCATCGGGATTTAATACAACAGTCACCATTCTCACATTCCTCCATGGGAGTAAAGTCTCAAACAGTCTACACTTTGATCGTTGCCTGGAAGACCAGTAGTAGTTTCCGATGAACATCTGGAGGCATTCTGTAATCTGTGGACTCTCAGAGTGTTGATGGTACACAGAAATTGCATCGGGATTGAATACAACAGTCTCCATGCACAGTTTCCTAAATCGGAGTAATGTCTCCAACAGTCTACGCTTTGATCGTTCCCTGGAAGACCAGTAGTAGTTTCCGATGCACATCTGGAGGCATTCTGTTATTCTGTGGAATATCAGAGTGTTGATGAAACACAGAAATTGCATCGGGATTGAATACAACAGTCTCCATGCACAGTTACCTCCATGGGAGTAATGTCTCAAACAGTCTACGCTTTGATCGTTGTCTTGAAGACCAGTAGTAGTTTACGATGAACATCTGGAGGCATTCTGTAATCTGTGGACTATCAGAGTGTTGATGAAACACAGAAATTGCATCGGGATTGAATACAACAGTCACCATGCGCACTTTCCTCCACGGGAGGTATGTCTCGAAGAGTCTACGCTTTGATCATTCCCTGGAAGACCAGTAATAGTTTCCGATGCACATCTGGTGGCATTCTGTAATCTGTGGCCTATCAGAGTGTTGATGAAACACAGAAATTGCATCGGGATTGAATACAACAGTCACAATGCGCACTTTCCTCCATGGGAGTAATTTTCAAACAGTCTGTGCTATGATCGTTCCCTGTAAGACCAGTAGTAGTTTTCGATGCACATCTGGAGGCATTCTGTAAAGTGTGGACTATTAGTGTGTTGATGAAACACAGTAACTGCATCGGGATTGAATACAACAGTCACCATGCGCACATTCACCCATAAAAGTAATGTCTCAAACAGTCTACGATTTGATCGTTCCCTGGAAGACCAGTAGTAGTTTCCGATGAACATCTGGAGGCACTCCTTAATCTGTGGACTATCAGAGTGTTGATGAAACACAGAAATTGCATCTGGATTGAATACAACAGTCATCATGCGCACTTTCCTCCATGGGAGAAATGTCTCAAACAATCTACGATTTGATCGTTCCCTGGAAGACCAGTAGTAGTTTCCGATGCACATCTGGTGGCATTCTGTAATGTGTAGACTGTCAGGGTGTTGATGAAACACAGTAATTGCATCGGGATTGAATACAACAGTCACCATGCGCATTTTCCTCCATGGGAGTAATGTCTCTAAGAGTCTACGATTTTAACGTTCCCCAGAAGACCAGTAGTAGTTTCCTATGCACATCTGTAGGCTTTCTGTACACTGTGGACTATCAGAGTGTTGATGAAACACAGAAATTGCATCGGGATTGAATACAACAGTCACCATGCCTACATTCCTCCATGGGAGTAAAGTCTCAAACAGTCTACGCTTTGATCGTTCCCTGGAAGACCAGTAGTACTTTCCGATGAACATCTGGAGGCATTCTGTAATCTGTGGACTATCAGAGTGTTGATGAAACACAGAAATTGCATCGGGATTGAATACAACAGTCACCATGCGCACTTTCATCCATTGGAGTAATATCTCAAACAGTCTACGATTTCATCGTTCCCTGGAAGACCAGTAGTAGTTTCCGATGCACATCTGGAGGCATTCTGTAAAATGTAGACTATCAGTGTGTTGATGAAACACGGAAATTGAATCCGGATTGAATACAACAGCCACCATGCGCACTTTCCTCCACGGGAATAATGTCTCAAACGATCTACGATTTGATCGTTCCCTGGAAGACCAGTAGTAGTTTCCGATGCACATCTGGTGACATTCTGTAATGTGTAGACTATCAGGTTGTTGATGAAACACAGTAATTGCATCGGGATTGAATACAACAGTCAGCATGCGCACTTTCCTCCATGCGAGTAATGTCTCTAACAGTCTACGCTTTGATCGTTCCCCAGGAGACCAGTAGTAGTTTCCTATGCACATCTGGAGGCTTTCTGTACACTGTGGACTATCAGAGTGTTGGTGAAACACAGAAATTGCTTTGGGGTTGAAGACAACAGTCTCCATGCACAGTTACCTCCATGGGAGTAATGTCTCAAACAGTCTACGCTTTGATCGTTGTCTTGAAGACCAGTAGTAGTTTACGATGAACATCTGGAGGCATTCTGTAATCTGTGGACTATCAGAGTGTTGATGAAACACAGAAATTGCATCGGGATTGAATACAACAGACACCATGCGCACTTTCATACACGGTAGTAATGTCTCAAACTGTCTACGCTTTGATCGTTCCCTGGAAGACCAGTAGTAGTTGAAAATGAACATGTGGCGGCATTCTGTAATCTGTGGACTATCAGAGTGTTGATGAAACACAGAAATTGCATCGGGATTGAATACGACAGTCACCATTCGCACATTCCTCCATGGGAGTAAAGTCTCAAACAGTCTACACTTTGATCGTTGCCTGGAAGACCAGTAGTAGTTTCCGATGAACATCTGGAGGCATTCTGTAATCTGTGGACTCTCAGAGTGTTGATGGTACACAGAAATTGCATCGGGATTGAATACAACAGTCTCCATGCACAGTTTCCTAAATCGGAGTAATGTCTCAAACAGTCTACGCTTTGATCGTTCCCTGGAAGACCAGTAGTAGTTTCCGATGCACATCTGGAGGCATTCTGTTATTCTGTGGAATATCAGAGTGTTGATGAAACACAGAAATTGCATCGGGATTGAATACAACAGTCTCCATGCACAGTTACCTCCATGGGAGTAATGTCTCAAACAGTCTACGCTTTGATCGTTGTCTTGAAGACCAGTAGTAGTTTACGATGAACATCTGGAGGCATTCTGTAATCTGTGGACTATCAGAGTGTTGATGAAACACAGAAATTGCATCGGGATTGAATACAACAGTCACCATGCGCACTTTCCTCCACGGGAGGTATGTCTCAAAGAGTCTACGCTTTGATCATTCCCTGGAAGACCAGTAGTAGTTTCCGATGCACATCTGGTGGCATTCTGTAATCTGTGGCCTATCAGAGTGTTGATGAAACACAGAAATTGCATCGGGATTGAATACAACAGTCACAATGCGCACTTTCCTCCATGGGAGTAATTTTCAAACAGTCTGTGCTATGATCGTTCCCTGTAAGACCAGTAGTAGTTTTCGATGCACATCTGGAGGCATTCTGTAATGTGTGGACTATTAGTGTGTTGATGAAACACAGTAACTGCATCGGGATTGAATACAACAGTCACCATGCGCACATTCACCCATAAAAGTAATGTCTCAAACAGTCTACGATTTGATCGTTCCCTGGAAGACCAGTAGTAGTTTCCGATGAACATCTGGAGGCATTCCTTAATCTGTGGACTATCAGAGTGTTGATGAAACACAGAAATTGCATCCGGATTGAATACAACAGTCATCATGCGCACTTTCCTCCATGGGAGAAATGTCTCAAACAATCTACGATTTGATCGTTCCCTGGAAGACCAGTAGTAGTTTCCGATGCACATCTGGTGGCATTCTGTAATGTGTAGACTGTCAGGGTGTTGATGAAACACAGTAATTGCATCGGGATTGAATACAACAGTCACCATGCGCATTTTCCTCCATGGGAGTAATGTCTCTAAGAGTCTACGATTTTAACGTTCCCCAGAAGACCAGTAGTAGTTTCCTATGCACATCTGTAGGCTTTCTGTACACTGTGGACTATCAGAGTGTTGATGAAACACAGAAATTGCATCGGGATTGAATACAACAGTCACCATGCCTACATTCCTCCATGGGAGTAAAGTCTCAAACAGTCTACGCTTTGATCGTTCCCTGGAAGACCAGTAGTACTTTCCGATGAACATCTGGAGGCATTCTGTAATCTGTGGACTATCAGAGTGTTGATGAAACACAGAAATTGCATCGGGATAGAATACAACAGTCACCATGCGCACTTTCCTCCATGGCAGTAAAGTCTAAACAGTCTACGCTTTGATCGTTCCCTGGAAGACCAGTAGTAGTTTCCGATGCACATCTGGAGGCATTCTGTAAAATGTGGGCTATCAGAGTGTTGATGAAAGACAGGAATTGCATCGGGGTTGAATACAACAGTCTCCATGCGCAGTTTCCTCCATGGGAGTAATGTCTCAAACAGTGTACGCTTTGATCGTTCCCTGGAAGACCAGTAGTAGCTTACGATGAACATCTGCAGGCATTCTGTAATCTGTGGACTATCAGAATGTTGACGAAACACAGAAATTGCATCGGGATTGAATACAACAGTCACCATGCGCACATTCCTCCATAAAAGTAATGTCTCAAACAGTCTACGCTTTGATCGTTCCATGGAAGACCAGTAGTAGTTTCCGATGCACATCTGGATGCATTCTGTAATCTGTGGACTATCAGAGTGTTGATGAAACACAGAAATTGCATCCCGATTGAACACAACAGTCACCATGCGCACTTTCCTCCATGGGAGTAATGTCCTAAACAGTCAACGCTTTGTTCGTTCCCTGGAAGACCAGTAGTAGTTTCCGATGCTCATCTGGTGGCATTCTGTAATCTGTTGACTATCAGAGTGTTGATGAAACACAGAAAATGCATCGGGATTGTATACAACAGTCACCATGCGCACTTTCCTCCATGGGAGTAATGTCTCAAACAGTCTACGCTTTGATCGTTCCCTGGAAGACCAGTAGTAGTTTCCGATGCACATCTGGTGGCATTCTGTAATCTGTGGACTATCAGAGTGTTGATGAAACACAGAAAATGCATCGGGATTGAATACAACAGTCACCATGCGCACTTTCCTCCATAAAAGTAATGTCTCAAACAGTCTACGCTTTGATCGTTCCCTGGAAGACCAGTAGTAGTTTCCGATGCACATCTGGTGTCATTCTGTAATCTGTGGACTATCAGTGTGTTGATGAAACACAGAAATTGCATCGGGATTGAATACAACAGTCACCATCCTCACTTTCCTCCATGGGAGTAATGTCTGAAACAGTCTACGCTTTGATCGTTCCCTGGAAGACCAGTAGTGGTTTCCGATGCACATCTGGAAGCATTCAGTAATCTGTGGACTATCAGAGTGTTGATAAAACACAGAAATTGCCTCGGGATTGAATACAACAGTCACCATGCGCACTTTCCTCCATGGGAGTAATGTCTCTAACAGTCTACGCTTTGATCGTTCCCCAGAAGACCAGTAGTAGTTTCCGATGCACATCTGGAGTCTTTCTGTTCTCTGTGGACTATCAGAGAGTTGATGAAACACAGAAATTGCATCGGGATTGAATACAACAGTCACCATGCGCACTTTCCTCCATGGGAGTAATTCTCAAACAGTCTATGCTTTGATCGTTCCCTGGAAGACCAGTAGTAGTTTCCGATGCACATATCGAGGCATTCTGTACTCTGTGGACTATCAGAGTGTTGATGAAACACAGAAATTGCATCGGGATTGAATACAACAGTCACCATGCGCACTTTCCACCATTTGAGTAATGTCTCTAACAGTCTAGGCTTTGATCGTTCCCTGGAAGACCAGTAGTAGTTTCCGATTCACATCTGGAGGCTTTCTGTACTCTGTGTACTATGAGAGTGTTGATGAAACACAGAAATTACATCGGGATTGAACACAACAGTCTCCATCCGCAGTTTCCTCCATGGGAGTAATGTCTCAAACAGTCTACGCTTTGATCGTTCCCTGGAAGACCAGTAGTAGTTTGAATTGCACATCTGGAGGCATTCTGTAATCCGTGGACTACCAGAGTGTTGATGAAACACAGTAATTGCATCGGGATTGAATACAACAGTTACCATGCGCAGTTTCCTCCATGGGAGTAATGTCTCAAACAGTCTACGTTTTGATCGTTACTTGGAAGACCAGTAGTAGATTCCGATGCACATCTGGAGGCTTTCTGTAATCTGTGGACTATCAGACTGTTGACGAAACACAGAAATTGCCTCGGGATTGAATGCAACAGTCACCATGCGCACTTTCCTCCATGGGAGTAATGTCTCTAACAGTCTACGCTTTGATCGTTCCCCAGAAGACCAGTAGTAGTGTCCGATGCACATCTGGAGGCTTTCTGTTCTCTGTGGACTATCAGAGAGTAGATGAAACACAAAAATTGCATTGGGATTTAATACAACAGTCACCATGCGCACTTTCCTCCATGGGAGTAATTCTCAAACAGTCTATGCTTTGATCGTTCCCTGGAAGACCAGTAGTAGTTTCCGATGCACATCTCGAGGCATTCCGTACTCTGTGGACTATCAGAGTGTTGATGAAACACAGAAATTGCATCGGGATTGTATACAACAGTCACCATGCGCACTTTCGTCCATTTGAGTAATGTTTCTAACAGTCTAGGATGTGATCGTTCCCAGGAAGACCAGTAGTAGTTTCCGATGCACATCTGGTGGCATTCTGTAATCTGTGGACTATCAGAGTGTTGATGAAACACAGAAATTGCATCGGGAATGAATACAACAGTCACTATGCGCAGTTTCCTCCATGGGAGTAATGTCTCAAACAGTCTACGCTTTGATCGTTTCCTGGAAGACCAGTAGTAGTTTCCGATGCACATCTGGGGGCTTTCCGTAATCTGTGGACTATCAGAGTGTTGATGAAACACAGAAATTGCGTCGGGATTGAATACAACAGTCACCATGCGCACTTTCCTCCATGGGAGTTATTCTCAAACAGTCTATGCTTTGATCGTTCCCTGTAAGACTAGTAGTAGTTTCCGATGCACATCTGTTGGCTTTCTGTAATCTGTGGAGTATCAGAGTGTTGATGAAACACAGAAATTGCCTCGGGATTGAATACAACAGTCACCATGCGCACTTTCCTCCATGCGAGTAATGTCTCTAACAGTCTACGCTTTGATCGTTCCCCAGAAGACCAGTAGTAGTTTCCTATGCACATCTGGATGCTTTCTGTACACTGTGGACTATCAGAGTGTTGATGAAAGACAGAAGTTGCATCGGGGTTGAATACAAGAGTCTCCATGCGCAGTTTCCTCCATGGGAGTAATGTCTCAAACAGTCTACGATTTGGTCGTTCCCTGGAAGACCAGTAGTAGTTTACGATGTACATCTGGGGGCATTCTGTAATCTATGGACTATCAGAATGTTGATGAAACACAGATATTGCATCAGGATTGAATACAACAGTCACCATGCGCACTTTCCTCCATGGGAGTAATGTCTCTAACAGTCTACGCTTTGATCGTTCCCCAGAAGACCAGTAGTAGTTTCCGATGCACATATGGAGGCTTTCTGTTCTCTGTGGACTATCAGAGAGTTGATGAAACACAGAAATTGCATCGGGATTGAATACAACAGTCACCATGCGCACTTTCCTCCATGGGAGTTATTCTCAAACAGTCTATGCTTTGATCGTTCCCTGTAAGACCAGTAGTAGTTTCCGATGCAAATCTCGAGGCATTCTGTACTCTGTGGACTATCAGAGTGTTGATGAAACACAGATATTGCATCAGGATTGAATGCAACAGTCTCCATGCGCAGTTTCCTCCATGGGAGAAATGTCTCAAACATTCTACTCTTTGATCGTTCCCTGGAAGACCAGTAGTAGTTTGATTTGCACATCTGGAGGCATTCTGTAATCTGTGGACTACCAGAGTGTTGATGAAACACAGAAATTGCATCGGGATTGAATACAACAGTCAACATGCGCACTTTCCTCCGTGGGAGTAATTCTCAAACAGTCAACGCTTTGTTCGTTCCCTGGAAGACCAGTAGTAGTTTCCGATGCACATCTGGTGGCATTCTGTAATCTGTGGACTATCAGATTGTTGATGAAACACAGAAATTGCATCGGGAATGAATACAACAGTCACCATGCGCAGTTTCCTCCATGGAAGTAATGTCTCAAACAGTCTACGCTTTGATCGTTCCCTGGAAGACCAGTAGTAGATTCCGATGCGCATCTGGGGGCTTTCTGTAATCTGTGGACTATCAGAGTGTTGATGAAACACAGAAATTGGCTCCTGATTGAATACAACAGTCACCATGCGCACTTTCCTCCATGGAAGTAATTCTCAAACAGTCTATTCTTTGATCGTTCCTGTAAGACCAGTAGTAGTTTCCCATGCACATCTGGTGGCCTTCTGTAATCTTTGGACTATCAGAGTGTTAAAAAAACACAGAAATTGCATCGGGAATGAATACAACAGTCACCATGCGCACTTTCCTCCACGGGAGGTATGTCTCGAACAGTCTACGCTTTGATCATTCCCTGGAAGACCAGTAGTAGTTTCCGATGCACATCTGGTGGCATTCTGTAATCTGTGGCCTATCAGAGTGTTGATGAAACACAGAAATTGCATCGGGATTGAATACAAAAGTCACAATGCGCACTTTCCTCCATGGGAGTAATTCTCAAACAGTCTATGCTTTGATCGTTCCCTGTAAGACCAGTAGTAGTTTCCGATGCACATCTGGAGGCATTCTGTAATCAGTTGACTATTAGAGTGTTGATGAAACACAGAAATTGCATCGGGATTGAATACAACAGTCACCATGCGCACATTCACCCATGAAAGTAATGTCTCAAACAGTCTACGATTTGATCGTTCCCTGGAATACTAGTAGTAGTTTCCGATGAACATCTGGAGGCATTCCTTAAACTGTGGACTATCAGAGTGTTGATGAAACACAGAAATTGCTTCGGGATTGAATACAACAGTCACCATGCGCACTTTCCTACATTGGAGTAATGTCTCAAACAGTCAACGCTTTGATCGTTCTCTGGAAGACCAGTAGTAGTTTACGATGAACATCTGGAGGCATTCTGTAATCTGTGGACTATCAGAATGTTGACGAAACACAGAAATTGCATACGGATTTAATACAACAGTCATCATGCGCACTTTCCTCCATGGGAACAATGTCTCAAACAATCTACGATTTGATCGTTCCCTGGAAGACCAGTAGTAGTTTCCGATGCACATCTGGTGGCATTCTGTAATGTGTAGACTATCAGGGTGTTGATGAAACACAGTAATTGCATCGGGATTGAATACAACAGTCACCATGCGCATTTTCCTCCATGGGAGTAATGTCTCTAACAGTCTACGATTTGATCGTTCCCCATAAGACCAGTAGTAGTTTCCTATGCACATCTGTAGGCTTTCTGTACACTGTGGACTATCAGAGTGTTGATGAAACACAGAAATTGCATCGGGATTGAATACAACAGTCACCATGCGCGCATTCCTCCATGGGAGTAAAGTCTCAAACAGTCTACGCTTTGATCGTTCCCTGGAAGACCAGTAGTACTTTCCGATGAACATCTGGAGGCATTCTGTAATCTGTGGACTATCAGAGTGTTGATGAAACACAGAAATTGCATCGGGATTGAATACAACAGTCACCATGCGCACTTTCCTCCATGGCAGTAATGTCTAAACAGTCTACGCTTTGATCGTTCCCTGGAAGACCAGTAGTAGTTTCCGATGCACATCTGGAGGCATTCTGTAAAATGTGGGCTATCAGAGTGTTGATGAAAGACAGAAATTGCACCGGGGTTGAATACAACAGTCTCTATGCGCAGTTTCCTCCATAGGTGTAATGTCTCAAACAGTGTACGCTTTGATCGTTCCCTGGAAGACCAGTAGTAGTTTACGATGAACAACTGGAGGCATTCTGTAATCTGTGGACTATCAGAATGTTGACGAAACACAGAAATTGCATCGGGATTGAATACAACAGTCACCATGCGCACATTCCTCCATAAAAGTAATGTCTCAAACAGTCTACGCTTTGATCGTTCCATGGAAGACCAGTAGTAGTTTCCGATGCACATCTGGAGGCATTCTGTGATCTGTGGACTGTCAGGGTGTTGATGAAACACAGAAATAGCATCCCGATCGAATACAACAGTCACCATGCGCACTTTCCTCCATGGGAGTAATGTCACAAACAGTCAACGCTTTGTTCGTTTCCTGGAAGACCAGTAGTAGTTTCCTATGCTCATCTGGTGGCATTCTGTAATCTGTGGACTATCAGAGTGTTGATGAAACACAGAAATTGCATCGGGATTGAATACAACAGTCACCATGCGCACTTTCCATCATGGGAGTAATGTCTCTAACAGTCTATGCTTTGATCGTTCTCCAGAAGACCACTAGTAGTTTCCTATGCACATCTGGATGCTTTCTGTACACTGTGGACTATCAGAGTGTTGATGAAAGACAGAAATTGCATCGAGGTTGAATACAAGAGTCACCATGCGCACTTTCCTCCATGGGAGTAATTCTCAAACAGTCTATGCTTTAATCGTTCCCTGGAAGACCAGTAGTAGTTTCCGATGCACATCTCGAGGCATTCTGTACTCTGTGGACTATCAGAGTGTTGATGAAACACAGAAATTGCATCGGGATTGAATACAACAGTCACCATTCGCACTTTCCTCCATTTGAGTAATGTCTCTAACAGTCTAGGCTTCGATCGTTCCCTGGATGTCCAGTAGTAGTTTCCGATTCACACCTGGAGGCTTTCTGTAATCTGTGGACTATCAGAGTGTTAAAGAAACACAGAAATTGCATCGATAATGAATACAACAGTCACCATGCGCTCTTTCCTCCATGGGAGTAATGTCTCTAACAGTTTACGCTTTGATCGTTCCCCGGAAGACCAGTAGTAGTTTCCTATGCTCATCTGGTAGCATTCTGTAATCTGTGGACTATCAGAGTGTTGATGAAACACAGAAATTGCACCGGGGTTGAATACAACAGTCTCTATGCGCAGTTTCCTCCATGGGTGTAATGTCTCAAACAGTGTACGCTTTGATCGTTCCCTGGAAGACCAGTAGTAGTTTACGATGAACATCTGGAGGCATTCTGTAATCTGTGGACTATCAGAATGTTGACGAAACACAGAAATTGCATCGGGATTGAATACAACAGTCACTATGCGCAGTTTCCTCCATGGGAGTAATGTTTCAAACAGTCTATTCTTTGATCGTTCCCTGTAAGACCAGTAGTAGTTTCCGATGCACATCTGGTGGCCTTCTGTAATCTGTGGACTATCAGAGTGTTAAAGAAATACAGAAATTGCATTGGGAATGAATACAACAGTCACCATGCGCTCTTTCCTCAATGGGAGTAATGTCTCTAACAGTTTACGCTTTGATCGTTCCCCGGAAGACCAGTAGTAGTTTCCTATGCTCATCTGGTGGCATTCTGTAATCTGTGGACTATCAGAGTGTTGATGAAACACAGAAATTGCATCGGGATTGAATACAACAGTCACCATGCGCACTTTCCACCATGGGAGTAATGTCTCTAACAGTCTATGCTTTGATCGTTCCCCAGAAGACCACTAGTAGTTTCCTATGCACATCTGGATGCTTTCTGTACACTGTGGACTATCAGAGTGTTGATGAAAGACAGAAATTGCATCGAGGTTGAATACAATAGTCACCATGCGCACTTTCCTCCATGGGAGTAATTCTCAAACAGTCTATGCTTTGATCGTTCCCTGGAAGACCAGTAGTAGTTTCCGATGCACATCTCGAGGCATTCTGTACTCTGTGGACTATCAGAGTGTTGATGAAACACAGAAATTGCATCGGGATTGAATACAACAGTCACTATGCGCAATTTTTTCCATGGGAGTAATGTCTCAAACAGTCTACGCTTTGATCGTTCCCTGGAAGACCAGTAGTAGTTTCCTATGCACATCTGGGGGCTTTCCGTAATCTGTTTACTATCAGAGTGTTGATGAAACACAGAAATTGCATCGGGATTGAATACAACAGTCACCATGCGCAGTTTCCTCCATGGGAGTAATGTCCCAAACAGTCTACGATTTGATCGTTCCCTGGAAGACCAGTAGTAGATACCGATGCACATCTGGGGCCTTTCTGTAATCTGTGGACTATCAGAGTGTTGATGAAACACAGAAATGGCCTCGGGATTGAATACAACAGTCACCATGCGCACTTTCCTCCATGGGAGTAATGTCTCTAACAGTCTACGCTTTGATCGTTCCCCAGAAGACCAGTAGTAGTTTCCTATGCACATCTGGAGGCTTTCTGTACACTGTGGACTATCAGAGTGTTGATGAAAGACAGAAATTGCATCGGGGTTGAATACAAGAGTCACCATGCGCACTTTACTCCATGGGAGTAATGTCTCAAACAGTCTACGATTTGGTCGTTCCCTTTAAGACCAGTAGTAGTTTACGATGAACATCTGGAGGCATTCTGTAATCTGTGGACTATCAGAATGTTGATAAAACACAGAAATTGCATCGGGATTGAATACAACAGTCACCATGCGCACTTTCCTCCATGGGAGTAATGTCTCTAACAGTTTACGCTTTGATCGTTCCTTGGAAGACCAGTAGTAGTTTCCGATGCACATCTATAGGCTTTCTGTTCTCTGTGGACTATCAGAGAGTTGATGAAACTCAGAAATTGCATCGGGATTGAATACAACTGTCACCATGCTCACTTTCCTCCTTGGGAGTAATTCTCAAACAGTCTATGCTTTAATTGTTCCCTGCAAGACCAGTAGTAGTTTCCAATGCACATCTCGAGCAATTCTGTACTCTGTGGACTATCAGAGTGTTGATGAAACACAGAAATTATATCGGGATTGAATACAACAGTCTCCATGCGCACTTTCCTCCATTTGAGTAATGTCTCTAACAGTCTAGGCTTTGATCGTTCCCTGGAAGACCAGTAGTAGTTTCCGATTCACATCTGGAGGCTTTCTGTACTCTGTGGACTATCAGAGTGTTGATGAAACACAGAAATTGCATCGGGATTGAATACAACAGTCTCCATGCGCAGTTTCCTCCATAGGACTAATGTCTCAAACAGTCTACGCTTTGATCCTTCCCTGGAAGACCAGTAGTAGTTTCCGATGCACATCTGGTGGCATTCTGTAATCTGTGGCCTATCAGAGTGTTGATGAAACACAGAAATTGCCTCGGGATTGAATAGAACAGTCACAATGCGCACTTTCCTCAATGGGAGTAATTCTCAAACAGTCTATGCTTTGATCGTTCCCTGTAAGACCAGTAGTAGTTTCCGATGCACATCTGGAGGCATTCTGTAATCTGTGGACTATTACAGTGTTGATAAAACACAGAAATTGCATCGGGATTGAATACAACATTCACCATGCGCACATTCCCCCGTAAAAGTAATGTCTGAAACAGTCTATGATTTGATCGTCCCTGGAAGACCAGTAGTAGTTTCCGAAGCACATCTGGAGGCATTCTGTAAAATGTGGACTATCAGAGTGTTGATGAAACACAGAAATTGCATCCGGATTGAATACAACAGTCATCATGCGCACTTTCCTCCACGGGAGTAATGTCTCAAACAATCTACGATTTGATCGTTCCCTGGAAGACCAGTAGTAGATTCCGATGCACATCTGGTGGCATTCTGTAATGTGTAGACTATCAGGGTGTTGATGAAACAGAGAAATTGCATCTGGATTGAATACAACAGTTACCATGCGCACTTTCCTCCATGGGAGTAATGTCTCTAACAGTCTACGCTTTGATCGTTCCCTGGAAGACCAGTAGTAGTTTCCGATGCACATCTGGAGGCTTTCTGTAATCTGTGGACTATCAGAGTGTTGATGAAACACAGGAATTGCATCGGGATTGAATACAACAGTCACCATGCGCACTTTCCTCCATGGGAGTAATGTCTCAAACAGTCTACGCTTTGATCGTTCCCTGGAAGACCAGTAGTAGTTTCCGATGAAAATCTGGAGGCTTTCTGTAATCTGACGACTATCAGGGTGTCGATGAAACAAAGAAATTGCCTCGGGATTGAATACAACAGTCAACATGCGCACTTTCCTCCATGGAGTAATTCTCAAACAGTCTATGCTTTGATCGTTCCCTGTGAGACCAGTAGTAGTTTCCGATGCACATCTGGTGGCATTCTGTAATCTCTGGACTATCAGAGTGTTGATGAAAAATAGAAATTGCATCGGGAATGAACACAAAAGTCACTATGCGCAGTTTCCTCCATGGGAGTAATGTTTCAAACAGTCTACGCTTTGATCGTTCCTTGGAAGACCAGTAGTAGTTTCCGATGCACATCTGTTGGCTTTACGTAATGTGTGGACTATCAGAGTGTTGATGAAACACAGAAATTGCATCGGGATTGAATACAACAGTCACCATGCGCACTTTCCTCCATGGGAGTAATTCTCAAACAGTCTATGCTTTCATCGTTCCCTGTAAGACCAGTAGTAGTTTCAGATGCACATCTGGAGGCATTATGTAATCTGTGGACCATCAGAGTGTTGATGAAACACAGAAATTGCATCGGGAATGAATACAACAGTCACCATGCGCAGTTTCCTCCATGGGAGTAATGTCTCAAGTAGTCTACGCTTTGATCGTTCCCTGGAAGACCAGTAGTAGATTCCGATGCACGTCTGGGGGCGTTCTGTAATCTGTGGACTATCAGAGTGTTGATGAAACACAGAAATTGTCTCGGGATTGAATACAACAGTCACCATGCGCACTTTCCTCCATGGGAGTAATGTCTCTAACAGTCTACGCATTGGTCGTTTCCTGGAAGACCAGTAGTAGATTCCGATGCACGTCTGGGGGCTTTCTGTAACCTGTGGACCATCAGAGTGTTGATGAAACACAGAAATTGCCTCGGGATTGAATACAACAGTCAACATGCGCACTTTCCTCCATGGGAGTAATTCTCAAACAGTCTATGCGATGATCGTTCCCTGTAAGACCAGTAGTAGTTTCCGATGCACATCTGGTGGCATTCTGTAATCTGTGGACAATCAGAATGTGTTGATGAAGCACAGAAATTGCATCGGGAATGAATACAACAGTCACTATGCGCAGTTTCCTCCATGGGAGTAATGTCTCAAACAGTCTACGCTTTGATCGTTCCCTGGAAGACCAGTAGTAGTTTCCGATGCACATCTGGGGGCTTTCCGTAATCTGTGGACTATCAGAGTGTTGATGAAACACAGAAATTGAATCGGGATTGAATACAACAGTCACCATGCGCACTTTCCTCCATTTGAGTAATGTCTCTAACAGTCTACGCCTTGATCGTTCCCTGGAAGACCAGTAGTAGTTTCCGAAGCACATCTGGAGGCTTTCCGTACTCTGTGGACTATCAGAGTGTTGATGAAACACAGAAATTGCAGCGGGATTGAATACAACAGTCTCCATGCGCAGTTTCCTCCATGGGTGTAATGTCTCAAACAGTCTACGCTTTGATCGTTCCCTGGAAGACCAGTAGTAGTTTCAATTGCACATCTGGAGGCATTCTGTAATCTGTGGACAACCAGAGTGTTGATGAATCACAGAAATTGCATCGGGATTGAATACAACAGTCACCATGCGCACTTTACTCCATGGGAGTAATGTCTCTAACAGTCTACGATTTGATCGTTCCCTGGAAGACCAGTAGTAGTTTCCGATGCACACACGGAGGCTTTCCGTAATCTGTGGACTATCAGAGTGTTGATGAAACACAGAAATTGCATCGGGATTGAATACAACAGTCACCATGCGCACTTTCCTCCATGGGAGTAATGTTTCAAAGAGTTTACGCATTGATCGTTCCCTGGAAGACCAGTAGCAGTTTTCGATGCACATCTCGAGGCATTCTGTAATCTGTGGAGTATCAGAGTGTTGATGAAACACAGAAATTGCATCGGGATTGAATACAACAGTCACCATGCGCACATTCCTCCATAAAAGTAATGTCTAAAAAGTCTACGCTTTGATCGTTCCCTGGAAGACCAGTAGTAGTTTCCGATGCACATCTGGAGGCATTCTGTAATCTGTGGAATATCAGAGTGTTGATGATACACAGAAATTGCATCGGGATTCAATACAACAGTCACCATGCGCACTTTCCTCCATGGGAGTAATTCTCAAACAGTCTATGCTTTGATCGTTCCCTGTAAGACCAGTAGTAGATTCCGATGCACATCTGGAGGCATTCTGTAATCTGTGGACTATTAGAGTGTTGATGAAACACAGAAATTGCATCGGGATTGAATACAACAGTCACCTTGCGCACATTCCCCAATAAAAGTAATGTCTCAAACAGTCTACGATTTGATCGTTCCCTGGAAGACCAGTAGTAGTATCCGATGAACATTTGGAGGCATTCTGTAATCTGTGGACTATCAGAGTGTTAATGAAACTCAGAAATTGCATCGGGAATGAATACAACAGTCACTATGAGCAGTTTCCTCCATGGGAGTAATGTCTCAAACAGTCTACGCTTTGATCGTTCCCTGGAAGACCAGTAGTAGTTTCCGATGCACATCTGGGGGCTTTCCGTAATCTGTGGTCTATCAGAGTGTTGATGAAACACAGAAATTGCATCGGGATTGAATACAACAGTCACTATGCGCACTTTCCTCCATGGGAGTAATGTCTCTAACAGTCTACGCTTTGATCGTTCCCTGGAAGACCAGTAGTAGTTTCCGATGCACATACGGAGGCTTTCCGTAAACTGTGGACTATCAGAGTGTTGATGAACCACAGAAATTGCATCGGGTTTGAATACAACAGTCACCATGCGCACTTTTCTCCATGGGAGTAATGTTTCAAAGAGTTTACGATTTGATCGGTCCCTTGAAGACCAGTAGCAGTTTCCGATGCACATCTGGAGGCATTCTGTAATCTGTGGAGTATCAGAGTGTTGATGAAACACAGAAATTGCATCGGGATTGAATACAACAGTCACCTTGCGCACATTCCTCCATAAAAGTAATGTCTCAAAAGTCTACGCTTTGATCATTCCCTGGAAGACCAGTAATAGTTTCCGATGCACATCTGGAGGCATTCTGTAATCTGTGTAATATCAGAGTGTTGATGATACACAGAAATTGCATCGGGATTAAATACAACAGTCACCATGCGCACTTTCCTCCATGGGAGTAATTCTCAAACAGTCTATGCTTTGATCGTTCCCTGTAAGACCAGTAGTAGTTTCCGATGCACATCTGGAGGCATTCTGTAATCTGTGGACTATCAGAGTGTTGATGAAACACAGAAATTGCATCGGGAATGAATACGACAGTCACTATGCGCAGTTTCCTCCATGGGAGTAATGTCTCAAACAGTCTACGCTTTGATCGTTCCCTGGAAGACCAGTAGTAGTTTCCGATGCACATCTGAGGGCTTTCCGTAATCTGTGGAAAATCAGAGTGTTGATGAAACACAGAAATTGCATCGGGATTGAATACAACAGTCACCATGCGCAGTTTCCTCCATGGGAGTAATGTCTCAAACAGTCTACGCTTTGATCGTTCCCTGGAAGACCAGTAGTAGATTCCGATGCATATCTGGGGGCTTTCTGTAATCTGTGGACTATCAGAGTGTTGATGAAACACAGAAATTGCATCCGGATTGAATACAACAGTCATCATGCGCACTTTCCTCCACGAGAGTAATGTCTCAAACAATCTACGATTTGATCGTTCCCTGGAAGACCAGTAGTAGATTCCGATTCACATCTGGTGGAATTCTGTAATGTGTAGACTATCAGGGTGTTGATGAAACAGAGAAATTGCATCTGGATTGAATACAACAGTTACCATGCGCACTTTCCTCCATGGGAGTAATGTCTCTAACAGTCTACGCTTTGATCGTTCCCTGGAAGACCAGTAGTAGTTTCCGATGCACATCTGGAGGCTTTCTGTAATCTGTGGACTATCAGAGTGTTGATGAAACACAGGAATTGCATCGGGATTGAATACAACAGACACCATGCGCACTTTCCTCCATGGGAGTAATGTCTCAAACAGTCTACGCTTTGATCGTTCCCTGGAAGACCAGTAGTAGTTTCCGATGAAAATCTGGAGGCTTTCTGTAATCTGACGACTATCAGGGTGTCGATGAAACAAAGAAATTGCCTCGGGATTGAATACAACAGTCAACATGCGCACTTTCCTCCATGGAGTAATTCTCAAACAGTCTATGCTTTGATCGTTCCCTGTGAGACCAGTAGTAGTTTCCGATGCACATCTGGTGGCATTCTGTAATCTCTGGACTATCAGAGTGTTGATGAAAAATAGAAATTGCATCGGGAATGAACACAGAAGTCACTATGCGCAGTTTCCTCCATGGGAGTAATGTTTCAAACAGTCTACGCTTTGATCGTTCCTTGGAAGACCAGTAGTACTTTCCGATGCACATCTGTTGGCTTTCCGTAATGTGTGGACTATCAGAGTGTTGATGAAACACAGAAATTGCATCGGGATTGAATACAACAGTCACCATGCGCACTTTCCTCCATGGGAGTAATTCTCAAACAGTCTATGCTTTGATCGTTCCCTGTAAGACCTGTAGTAGTTTCCGATGCACATCTGGTGGCATTCTGTAATCTGTGGACAATCAGAATGTGTTGATGAAACACAGAAATTGCATCGGGAATGAATACAACAGTCACTATGCGCAGTTTCCTCCATGGGAGTAATGTCTCAAACAGTCTACGCTTTGATCGTTCCCTGGACGACCAGTAGTAGTTTCCGATGCACGTCTGGGGGCTTTCCGTAATCTGTGGACTATCAGAGTGTTGATGAAACACAGAAATTGAATCGGGATTGAATACAACAGTCACCATGCGCACTTTCCTCCATTTGAGTAATGTCTCTAACAGTCTACGCCTTGATCGTTCCCTGGAAGACCAGTAGTAGTTTCCGAAGCACATCTGGAGGCTTTCTGTACTCTGTGGACTATCAGAGTGTTGATGAAACACAGAAATTGCAGCGGGATTGAATACAACAGTCTCCATGCGCAGTTTCCTCCATGGGTGTAATGTCTCAAACAGTCTACGCTTTGATCGTTCCCTGGAAGACCAGTAGTAGTTTCAATTGCAAATCTGGAGGCATTCTGTAATCTGTGGACAACCAGAGTGTTGATGAATCACAGAAATTGCATCGGGATTGAATACAACAGTCACCATGCGCACTTTACTCCATGGGAGTAATGTCTCTAACAGTCTACGATTTGATCGTTCCCTGGAAGACCAGTAGTAGTTTCCGATGCACACACGGAGGCTTTCCGTAATCTGTGGACTATCAGAGTGTTGATGAAACACAGAAATTGCATCGGGAATGAATACAACAGTCACAATGCGCAGTTTCCTCCATGGGAGTAATGTTTCAAAGAGTTTACGCTTTGATCGTTCCCTGGAAGACCAGTAGCAGTTTTCGACGCACATCTCGAGGCATTCTGTAATCTGTGGAGTATCAGAGTGTTGATGAAACACAGAAATTGCATCGGGATTGAATACAACATTCACCATGCGCACATTCCTCCATAAAAGTAATGTCTAAAAAGTCTACGCTTTGATCATTCCCTGGAAGACCAGTAGTAGTTTCCGATGCACATCTGGAGGCATTCTGTAATCTGTGGAATATCAGAGTGTTGATGATACACAGAAATTGCATCGGGATTCAATACAACAGTCACCATGCGCACTTTCCTCCATGGGAGTAATTCTCAAACAGTCTATGCTTTGATCGTTCCCTGTAAGACCAGTAGTAGTTTCCGATGCACATCTGGAGGCATTCTGTAATCTGTGAACTATTAGAGTGTTGATGAAACACAGAAATTGCATCGGGATTGAATACAACAGTCACCTTGCGCACATTCCCCCATAAAAGTAATGTCTCAAACAGTCTACGATTTGATCGTTCCCTGGAAGACCAGTAGTAGTATCCGATGAACATTTGGAGGCATACTGTAATCTGTGGACTATCAGAGTGTTAATGAAACTCAGAAATTGCATCGGGAATGAATACAACAGTCACTATGAGGAGTTTCCTCCATGGGAGTAATGTCTCAAACAGTCTACGCTTTGATCGTTCCCTGGAAGACCAGTAGTAGTTTCCGATGCACATCTGGGGGCTTTCCGTAATCTGTGGACTATCAGAGTGTTGATGAAACACAGAAATTTCATCGGGATTGAATACAACAGTCACTATGCGCACTTTCCTCCATGGGAGTAATGTCTCTAACAGTCTACGCTTTGATCGTTCCCTGGAAGACCAGTAGTAGTTTCCGATGCACATACGGAGGCTTTCCGTAAACTGTGAACTATCAGAGTGTTGATGAACCACAGAAATTGCATCGGGATTGAATACAACAGTCACCATGCGCACTTTTCTCCATGGGAGTAATGTTTCAAAGAGTTTACGAATTGATCGGTCCCTTGAAGACCAGTAGCAGTTTCCGATGCACATCTGGAGGCATTCTGTAATCTGTGGAGTACCAGAGTGTTGATGAAACACAGAAATTGCATCGGGATTGAATACAACAGTCACCTTGCGCACATTCCTCCATAAAAGTAATGTCTCAAAAGTCTACGCTTTGATCATTCCCTGGAAGACCAGTAATAGTTTCCGATGCACATCTGGAGGCATTCTGTAATCTGTGTAATATCAGAGTGTTGATGATACACAGAAATTGCATCGGGATTGAATACAACAGTCACCATGCGCACTTTCCTCCATGGGAGTAATTCTCAAACAGTCTATGCTTTGATCGTTCCCTGTAAGACCAGTAGTAGTTTCCGATGCACATCTGGAGGCATTCTGTAATCTGTGGACTATCAGAGTGTTGATGAAACACAGAAATTGCATCGGGAATGAATACAACAGTCACTATGCGCAGTTTTTTCCTCCATGAGAGTAATGTCTCAAACAGTCTACGCTTTGATCGTTCCCTGGAAGACCAGTAGTAGTTTCCGATGCACATCTGGGGGCTTTCCGTAATCTGTGGAAAATCAGAGTGTTGATGAAACACAGAAATTGTGTCGGGATTGAATACAACAGTCACCATGCGCAGTTTCCTCCATGGGAGTAATGTCTCAAACAGTCTACGCTTTGATCGTTCCCTGGAAGACCTGTAGTAGATTCCGATGCATATCTGGGGGCTTTCTGTAATCTGTGGACTATCAGAGTGTTGATGAAACACAGAAATTGCCTCGGGATTGAATACAACAGTCACCATGCGCACTTTCCTCCATGGGAGTAACGTCTCTAACAGTCTACGCTTTGATCGTTCCCCAGAAGACCAGTAGTAGTTTCCTATGCACATCTGGAGGCTTTCTGTACACTGTGGACTATCTGAGTGTTGATGAAAGACAGAAATTGCATCGGGGTTGAATAGAAGAGTCTCCATGCGCAGTTTCCTCCATGGGAGTAACGTCGCAAACAGTCTACGCTCTAATCGTTCCCTGGAAGAGCAGTAGTAGTTTACGATGAACATCTGGAGGCATTATGTAATCTGTGGACTATCAGAGTGTTGATGAAACACAGAAATAGCATCGGGATTGAATACAACAGTCAAGATGAGCACTTTCCTCCATGGGAGTAATTCTCAAACAGTCTACGCTTTGATCGTTCCCTGGAAGACCAGTAGTAGTTTCCGATGCGCATCTGGAGGCTTTCTGTACTCTGTGGACTATCAGAGTGTTGATGAAACACAGAAATTGCGTCGGGATTGAATATAACAGTCTCCATGCGCAGTTTCCTCCATGGGAGTAATGTCTCAAACAGTCTACGCTTTGATCGTTCCCTGGAAGACCAGTAGTAGTTTCGATTGCACATCTGCAGGCATTCTGTAATCAGTATACTACCAGAGTGTTGATGAAACACAGAAATTGCATCGGGATCGAATACAACTGTCACCATGCGCACTTTACTCCATGGGAGTAATGTCTCTAACAGTCTTCGCTTTGATCGTTCCCTGGAAGACCAGTAGTAGTTTCCGATGCACATACGGAGGCTTTCCGTAATCTGTGGACTATCAGAGTGTTGATGAAACACAGAAATTGCATCGGGATCGAATACAACTGTCACCATGCGCACTTTACTCCATGGGAGTAATGTCTCTAACAGTCTTCGCTTTGATCGTTCCCTGGAAGACCAGTAGTAGTTTCCGATGCACATACGGAGGCTTTCCGTAATCTGTGGACTATCAGAGTGTTGATGAAACACAGAAATTGCATCGGGAATGAATACAACAGTCACCATGCGCAGTTTCCTCCATAGGAGTAAAGTCTCAAACAGTCTACGCTTTGATCGTTCCCTGGATGACCGGTAGTAGATTCCGATGCACATCTGGGGGCTTTCTGTAATCTGTGGACTGTCAGAGTGTTGATGAAACACAGAAATTGCATCGGGATTGAATACAACAGTTACCATGCGCACTTTCCTCCATGGGAGTAATGTCTCTAACAGTCTACGATTTGATCGTTCCCCAGAAGACCAGTAGTAGTTTAATATGCACATCTGGAGGCTTTCTGAAAACTGTGGACTATCATAGTGTTGATGAAAGACAGAAATTGCATCGGGGTTGAATACAAGAGTCTCCATGAGCAGTTTCCTCCATGGGAGTAATGTCTCAAACAGTCTACGCTTTGATCGTTCCCTGGAAGACCAGTAGGAGTTTCCGATGCACATCTTGGGGCTTTCTGTAATCCTTGGACTATCAGAGTGTTGATGAAACACAGCAATTGCCTCGGGATTGAATACAACAGTCAACATGCGCACTTTCCTCCATGGGAGTAATTCTCAAGCAGTCTGTGCTTTGATCGTTCACTGAAAGACCAGTAGTAGTATCCGATGCACATCTGGTGGCATTTTGTAATCTGTGGACTATCAGAGTGTTGATGAAACACAGAAATTGCATCGGGAATGAATACAACAGTCACTATGCGCAGTTTCCTCCATGGGAGTAATGTCTCAAACAGTCTACGCTTTGATCGTTCCCTGGAAGACCAGTAGTAGTTTCGGATGCACATCTGGGGGCTTTCCGTAATCTGTGGACTATCAGAGTGTTGATGAAACACAGAAATTGCCTCGGGATTGAATACAACAGTTACCATGCGCACTTTCCTCCATGGGAGTAATGTCTCTAACAGTCTACGATTTGATCGTTCCCCAGAAGACCAGTAGTAGTTTAATATGCACATCTGGAGGCTTTCTGAAAACTGTGGACTATCATAGTGTTGATGAAAGACAGAAATTGCATCGGGGTTGAATACAAGAGTCTCCATGAGCAGTTTCCTCCATGGGAGTAATGTCTCAAACAGTCTACGCTTTGATCGTTCCCTGTAAGACCAGTAGTAGTTTACGATGAACATCTGGAGGCATTCTGTAATCTGTGGACTATCAGAATGTTGATGAAACACAGAAATTGCATCGGGATTGAATACAACAGTCACCATGTGCACTTTCCTCATGGGAGTAATGTCTCTAACAGTTTAGGCTTTGATCGTTCGCTGGAAGACCAGTAGTAGTTTCCGATACACATCTGGAGGCTTTCTGTTCTCTGTGGACTATCAGAGTGTTGATGAAACACAGAAATTGCATCGGGATTGAATACAATAGTCACCATGCGCACTTTCCTCCATTTGAGTAATGTCTCTAACAGTCTACGCTTTGATCGTTCCCTGGAAGACCAGTAGTAGTTTCAATTGCACATCTGGAGGCATTCAGTATTCTGTGGACTACCAGAGTGTTGATGAAACACAGACATTGCATCGGGATTGAATACAACAGTCACCATGCGCACTTTACTCCATGGGAGTAATGTCTCTAACAGTCTACGCTTTGATCGTAACCTGGAAGACCAGTACTAGTTTCCGATGCACATACGGAGGCTTTCCGTAATCTGTGGACTATCAGAGTGTTGATGAAACACAGAAATTGCATCGGGATTGAATACAACAGTCACCATGCGCACTTTCCTCCATGGGAGTAATGTTTCAAAGAGTTTACGCTTTGATCGTTCCTGGAAGACCAGTAGCAGTTTCCGATGGACATCTCGAGGCATTCTGTACTCTGTGGACTATCAGAGTGTTGATGAAACACAGAAATTGCAGCGGGATTGAATACAACAGTCTCCATGCGCAGTTTCCTCCATGGGTGTAATGTCTCAAACAGTCTACGCTTTGATCGTTCCCTGGAAGACCAGTAGTAGTTTCAATTGCACATCTGGAGGCATTCTGTAATCTGTGGACAACCAGAGTGTTGATGAATCACAGAAATTGCATCGGGATTGAATACAACAGTCACCATGCGCACTTTACTCCATGGGAGTAATGTTTCAAAGAGTTTACGCTTTGATCGTTCCCTGGAAGACCAGTAGCAGTTTTCGATGCACATCTCGAGGCATTCTGTAATCTGTGGAGTATCAGAGTGTTGATGAAACACAGAAATTGCATCGGGATTGAATACAACAGTCACCTTGCGCACATTCCTCCATAAAAGTAATGTCTAAAAAGTCTACGCTTTGATCGTTCCCTGGAAGACCAGTAGTAGTTTCCGATGCACATCTGGAGGCATTCTGTAATCTGTGGAATATCAGAGTGTTGATGATACACAGAAATTGCATCGGGATTCAATACAACAGTCACCATGCGCACTTTCCTCCATGGGAGTAATTCTCAAACAGTCTATGCTTTGATCGTTCCCTGTAAGACCAGTAGTAGTTTCCGATGCACATCTGGAGGCATTCTGTAATCTGTGGACTATTAGAGTGTTGATGAAACACAGAAATTGCATCGGGATTGAATACAACAGTCACCTTGCGCACATTCCCCCATAAAAGTAATGTCTCAAACAGTCTACGATTTGATCGTTCCCTGGAAGACCAGTAGTAGTATCCGATGAACATTTGGAGGCATACTGTAATCTGTGGACTATCAGAGTGTAAATGAAACTCAGAAATTGCATCGGGAATGAATACAACAGTCACTATGAGCAGTTTCCTCCATGGGAGTAATGTCTCAAACAGTCTACGCTTTGATCGTTCCCTGGAAGACCAGTAGTAGTTTCCGATGCACATCTGGGGGCTTTCCGTAATCTGTGGACTATCAGAGTGTTGATGAAACACAGAAATTGCATCGGGATTGAATACAACAGTCACTATGCGCACTTTCCTCCATGGGAGTAATGTCTCTAACAGTCTACGCTTTGATCGTTCCCTGGAAGACCAGTAGTAGTTTTCGATGCACATACGGAGGCTTTCCGTAAACTGTGGACTATCAGAGTGTTGATGAACCACAGAAATTGCATCGGGATTGAATACAACAGTCACCATGCGCACTTTTCTCCATGGGAGTAATGTTTCAAAGAGTTTACGATTTGATCGGTCCCTTGAAGACCAGTAGCAGTTTCCGATGCACATCTGGAGGCATTCTGTAATCTGTGGAGTATCAGAGTGTTGATGAAACACAGAAATTGCATCGGGATTGAATACAACAGTCACCTTGCGCACATTCCTCCATAAAAGTAATGTCTCAAAAGTCTACGCTTTGATCATTCCCTGGAAGACCAGTAATAGTTTCCGATGCACATCTGGAGGCATTCTGTAATCTGTGTAATATCAGAGTGTTGATGATACACAGAAATTGCATCGGGATTGAATACAACAGTCACCATGCGCACTTTCCTCCATGGGAGTAATTCTCAAACAGTCTATGCTTTGATCGTTCCCTGTAAGACCAGTAGTAGTTTCCGATGCACATCTGGAGGCATTCTGTAATCTGTGGACTATCAGAGTGTTGATGAAACACAGAAATTGCATCGGGAATGAATACAACAGTCACTATGCGCAGTTTCCTCCATGGGAGTAATGTCTCAAACAGTCTACGCTTTGATCGTTCCCTGGAAGACCAGTAGTAGTTTCCGATGCACATCTGGGGGCTTTCCGTAATCTGTGGAAAATCAGAGTGTTGATGAAACACAGAAATTGTGTCGGGATTGAATACAACAGTCACCATGCGCAGTTTCCTCCATGGGAGTAATGTCTCAAACAGTCTACGCTTTGATCGTTCCCTGGAAGACCAGTAGTAGATTCCGATGCATATCTGGGGGCTTTCTGTAATCTGTGGACTATCAGAGTGTTGATGAAACACAGAAATTGCCTCGGGATTGAATACAACAGTCACCATGCGCACTTTCCTCCATGGGAGTAACGTCTCTAACAGTCTACGCTTTGATCGTTCCCCAGAAGACCAGTAGTAGTTTCCTATGCACATCTGGAGGCTTTCTGTACACTGTGGACTATCTGGGTGTTGATGAAAGACAGAAATTGCATCGGGGTTGAATAGAAGAGTCTCCATGCGCAGTTTCCTCCATGGGAGTAAGGTCTCAAACAGTCTACGCTCTAATCGTTCCGTGGAAGAGCAGTAGTAGTTTACGATGAACATCTGGAGGCATTATGTAATCTGTGGACTATCAGAGTGTTGATGAAACACAGAAATTGCATCGGGATTGAATACAACAGTCAAGATGAGCACTTTCCTCCATGGGAGTAATTCTCAAACAGTCTATGCTTTGATCGTTCCCTGGAAGACCAGTAGTAGTTTCCGATGGACATCTCGAGGCATTCTGTACTCTGTGGACTATCAGAGTGTTCATGAAACACAGAAATTGCATCGGGATTCAATACAACAGTCACCATGCGCACTTAACTCCATTTGAGTAATGTCCCTAACAGTCTACGCTTTGATCGTTCCCTGGAAGACCAGTAGTAGTTTCCGATGCGCATCTGGAGGCTTTCTGTACTCTGTGGACTATCAGAGTGTTGATGAAACACAGAAATTGCGTCGGGATTGAATATAACAGTCTCCATGCGCAGTTTCCTCCATGGGAGTAATGTCTCAAACAGTCTACGCTTTGATCGTTCCCTGGAAGACCAGTAGTAGTTTCGATTGCACATCTGCAGGCATTCTGTAATCTGTATACTACCAGAGTGTTGATGAAACACAGAAATTGCATCGGGATCGAATACAACTGTCACCATGCGCACTTTACTCCATGGGAGTAATGTCTCTAACAGTCTTCGCTTTGATCGTTCCCTGGAAGACCAGTAGTAGTTTCCGATGCACATACGGAGGCTTTCCGTAATCTGTGGACTATCAGAGTGTTGATGAAACACAGAAATTGCATCGGGATCGAATACAACTGTCACCATGCGCACTTTACTCCATGGGAGTAATGTCTCTAACAGTCTTCGCTTTGATCGTTCCCTGGAAGACCAGTAGTAGTTTCCGATGCACATACGGAGGCTTTCCGTAATCTGTGGACTATCAGAGTGTTGATGAAACACAGAAATTGCATCGGGAATGATTACAACAGTCACCACGCGCAGTTTCCTCCATAGGAGTAAAGTCTCAAACAGTCTACGCTTTGATCGTTCCCTGGATGACCAGTAGTAGATTCCGATGCACATCTGGGGGCTTTCTGTAATCTGTGGACTGTCAGAGTGTTGATGAACACAGAAATTGCCTCGGGATTGAATACAACAGTCACCATGCGCACATTCTTCCATCGGAGTAGAGTCTCAAACAGTCTACGCTTTGATCGTTCCCTGGAAGACCAGTGGTACTTTCCGATGAACATCTGGAGAAATTCTGTAATCTGTGGACTATCAGAGTGTTGATGAAACACAGAAATTGCATCGGGATTGAATACAACAGTCTCCATGCGCAGTTTCCTCCATGGGAGTAATGTCTCAAACAGTCTACGCTTTGATCGTTCCCTGGAAGACCAGTAGTAGTTTACGATGAACATCTGGAGGCATTCTGTAATCTGTGGACTATCAGAGTGTTGATGAAACACAGCAATTGCCTCGGGATTGAATACAACAGTCAACATGCGCACTTTCCTCCATGGGAGTAATTCTCAAGCAGTCTGTGCTTTGATCGTTCACTGAAAGACCAGTAGTAGTATCCGATGCACATCTGGTGGCATTTTGTAATCTGTGGACTATCAGAGTGTTGATGAAACACAGAAATTGCATCGGGAATGAATACAACAGTCACTATGCGCAGTTTCCTCCATGGGAGTAATGTCTCAAACAGTCTACGCTTTGATCGTTCCCTGGAAGACCAGTAGTAGTTTCGGATGCACATCTGGGGGCTTTCCGTAATCTGTGGACTATCAGAGTGTTGATGAAACACAGAAATTGCCTCGGGATTGAATACAACAGTTACCATGCGCACTTTCCTCCATGGGAGTAATGTCTCTAACAGTCTACGCTTTGATCGTTCCCCAGAAGACCAGTAGTAGTTTAATATGCACATCTGGAGGCTTTCTGAAGACTGTGGACTATCATAGTGTTGATGAAAGACAGAAATTGCATCGGGGTTGAATAAAAGAGTCTCCATGAGCAGTTTCCTCCATGGGAGTAATGTCTCAAACAGTCTACGCTTTGATCGTTCCCTGTAAGACCAGTAGTAGTTTACGATGAACATCTGGAGGCATTCTGTAATCTGTGGACTATCAGAATGTTGATGAAACACAGAAATTGCATCGGGATTGAATACAACAGTCACCATGTGCACTTTCCTCATGGGAGTAATGTCTCTAACAGTTTAGGCTTTGATCGTTCGCTGGAAGACCAGTAGTAGTTTCCGATACACATCTGGAGGCTTTCTGTTCTCTGTGGACTATCAGAGTGTTGATGAAACACAGAAATTGCATCGGGATTGAATACAATAGTCACCATGCGCACTTTCCTCCATTTGAGTAATGTCTCTAACAGTCTACGCTTTGATCGTTCCTGGAAGACCAGTAGTAGTTTCAATTGCACATCTGGAGGCATTCAGTATTCTGTGGACTACCAGAGTGTTGATGAAACACAGAAATTGCATCGGGATTGAATACAACAGTCACCATGCGCACTTTACTCCATGGGAGTAATGTCTCTAACAGTCTACGCTTTGATCGTAACCTGGAAGACCAGTACTAGTTTCCGATGCACATACGGAGGCTTTCCGTAATCTGTGGACTATCAGAGTGTTAATGAAACACAGAAATTGCATCGGGATTGAATACAACAGTCACCATGCGCACTTTCCTCCATGGGAGTAATGTTTCAAAGAGTTTACGCTTTGATCGTTCCTGGAAGACCAGTAGCAGTTTCCGATGGACATCTCGAGGCATTCTGTACACTGTGGACTATCAGAGTGTTGATGAAACACAGAAATTGCAGCGGGATTGAATACAACAGTCTCCATGCGCAGTTTCCTCCATGGGTGTAATGTCTCAAACAGTCTACGCTTTGATCGTTCCCTGGAAGACCAGTAGTAGTTTCAATTGCACATCTGGAGGCATTCTGTAATCTGTGGACAACCAGAGTGTTGATGAATCACAGAAATAGCATCGGGATTGAATACAACAGTCACCATGCGCACTTTACTCCATGGGAGTAATGTTTCAAAGAGTTTACGCTTTGATCGTTCCCTGGAAGACCAGTAGCAGTTTTCGATGCACATCTCGAGGCATTCTGTAATCTGTGGAGTATCAGAGTGTTGATGAAACACAGAAATTGCATCGGGATTGAATACAACAGTCACCATGCGCACATTCCTCCATAAAAGTAATGTCTAAAAAGTCTACGCTTTGATCGTTCCCTGGAAGACCAGTAGTAGTTTCCGATGCACATCTGGAGGCATTCTGTAATCTGTGGAATATCAGGGTGTTGATGATACACAGAAATTGCATCGGGATTCAATACAACAGTCACCATGCGCACTTTCCTCCATGGGAGTAATTCTCAAACAGTCTATGCTTTGATCGTTCCCTGTAAGACCAGTAGTAGTTTCCGATGCACATCTGGAGGCATTCTGTAATCTGTGGACTATTAGAGTGTTGATGAAACACAGAAATTGCATCGGGATTGAATACAACAGTCACCTTGCGCACATTCCCCCATAAAAGTAATGTCTCAAACAGTCTACGATTTGATCGTTCCCTGTAAGACCAGTAGTAGTATCCGATGAACATTTGGAGGCATACTGTAATCTGTGGACTATCAGAGTGTTAATGAAACTCAGAAATTGCATCGGGAATGAATACAACAGTCACTATGAGCAGTTTCCTCCATGGGAGTAATGTCTCAAACAGTCTACGCTTTGATCGTTCCCTGGAAGACCAGTAGTAGTTTCCGATGCACATCTGGGGGCTTTCCGTAATCTGTGGACTATCAGAGTGTTGATGAAACACAGAAATTGCATCGGGATTGAATACAACAGTCACTATGCGCACTTTCCTCCATGGGAGTAATGTCTCTAACAGTCTACGCTTTGATCGTTCCCTGGAAGACCAGTAGTAGTTTCCGATGCACATACGGAGGCTTTCCGTAAACTGTGGACTATCAGAGTGTTGATGAACCACAGAAATTGCATCGGGATTGGATACAACAGTCACCATGCGCACTTTTCTCCATGGGAGTAATGTTTCAAAGAGTTTACGATTTGATCGGTCCCTTGAAGACCAGTAGCAGTTTCCGATGCACATCTGGAGGCATTCTGTAATCTGTGGAGTATCAGAGTGTTGATGAAACACAGAAATTGCATCGGGATTGAATACAACAGTCACCTTGCGCACATTCCTCCATAAAAGTAATGTCTCAAAAGTCTACGCTTTGATCATTCCCTGGAAGACCAGTAATAGTTTCCGATGCACATCTGGAGGCATTCTGTAATCTGTGTAATATCAGAGTGTTGATGATACACAGAAATTGCATCGGGATTGAATACAACAGTCACCATGCGCACTTTCCTCCATGGGAGTAATTCTCAAACAGTCTATGCTTTGATCGTTCCCTGTAAGACCAGTAGTAGTTTCCGATGCACATCTGGAGGCATTCTGTAATCTGTGGACTATCAGAGTGTTGATGAAACACAGAAATTGCATCGGGAATGAATACAACAGTCACTATGCGCAGTTTCCTCCATGGGAGTAATGTCTCAAACAGTCTACGCTTTGATCGTTCCCTGGAAGACCAGTAGTAGTTTCCGATGCACATCTGGGGGCTTTCCGTAATCTGTGGAAAATCAGAGTGTTGATGAAACACAGAAATTGTGTCGGGATTGAATACAACAGTCACCATGCGCAGTTTCCTCCATGGGAGTAATGTCTCAAACAGTCTACGCTTTGATCGTTCCCTGGAAGACCAGTAGTAGATTCCGATGCATATCTGGGGGCTTTCTGTAATCTGTGGACTATCAGAGTGTTGATGAAACACAGAAATTGCTTCGGGATTGAATACAACAGTCACCATGCGCACTTTCCTCCATATGAGTAACGTCTCTAACAGTCTACGCTTTGATCGTTCCCCAGAAGACCAGTAGTAGTTTCCTATGCACATCTGGAGGCTTTCTGTACACTGTGGACTATCTGAGTGTTGATGAAAGACAGAAATTGCATCGGGGTTGAATAGAAGAGTCTCCATGCGCAGTTTCCTCCATGGGAGTAAGGTCTCAAACAGTCTACGCTCTAATCGTTCCCTGGAAGAGCAGTAGTAGTTTACGATGAACATCTGGAGGCATTATGTAATCTGTGGACTATCAGAGTGTTGATGAAACACAGAAATTGCATCGGGATTGAATACAACAGTCAAGATGAGCACTTTCCTCCATGGGAGTAATTCTCAAACAGTCTATGCTTTGATCGTTCCCTGGAAGACCAGTAGTAGTTTCCGATGGACATCTCGAGGCATTCTGTACTCTGTGGACTATCAGAGTGTTCATGAAACACAGAAATTGCATCGGGATTCAATACAACAGTCACCATGCGCACTTAACTCCATTTGAGTAATGTCCCTAACAGTCTACGCTTTGATCGTTCCCTGGAAGACCAGTAGTAGTTTCCGATGCGCATCTGGAGGCTTTCTGTACTCTGTGGACTATCAGAGTGTTGATGAAACACAGAAATTGCGTCGGGATTGAATATATAAGTCTCCATGCGCAGTTTCCTCCATGGGAGTAATGTCTCAAACAGTCTACGCTTTGATCGTTCCCTGGAAGACCAGTAGTAGTTTCGATTGCACATCTGCAGGCATTCTGTAATCTGTATACTACCAGAGTGTTGATGAAACACAGAAATTGCATCGGGATCGAATACAACTGTCACCATGCGCACTTTACTCCATGGGAGTAATGTCTCTAACAGTCTTCGCTTTGATCGTTCCCTGGAAGACCAGTAGTAGATTCCGATGCACATCTGGGGGCTTTCTGTAATCTGTGGACTGTCAGAGTGTTGATGAACACAGAAATTGCCTCGGGATTGAATACAACAGTCACCATGCGCACATTCTTCCATCGGAGTAGAGTCTCAAACAGTCTACGCTTTGATCGTTCCCTGGAAGACCAGTGGTACTTTCCGATGAACATCTGGAGAAATTCTGTAATCTGTGGACTATCAGAGTGTTGATGAAACACAGAAATTGCATCGGGATTGAATACAACAGTCTCCATGCGCAGTTTCCTCCATGGGAGTAATGTCTCAAACAGTCTACGCTTTGATCGTTCCCTGGAAGACCAGTAGTAGTTTACGATGAACATCTGGAGGCATTCTGTAATCTGTGGACTATCAGAGTGTTGATGAAACACAGCAATTGCCTCGGGATTGAATACAACAGTCAACATGCGCACTTTCCTCCATGGGAGTAATTCTCAAGCAGTCTGTGCTTTGATCGTTCACTGAAAGACCAGTAGTAGTATCCGATGCACATCTGGTGGCATTTTGTAATCTGTGGACTATCAGAGTGTTGATGAAACACAGAAATTGCATCGGGAATGAATACAACGGTCACTATGCGCAGTTTCCTCCATGGGAGTAATGTCTCAAACAGTCTACGCTTTGATCGTTCCCTGGAAGACCAGTAGTAGTTTCGGATGCACATCTGGGGGCTTTCCGTAATCTGTGGACTATCAGAGTGTTGATGAAACACAGAAATTGCCTCGGGATTGAATACAACAGTTACCATGCGCACTTTCCTCCATGGGAGTAATGTCTCTAACAGTCTACGCTTTGATCGTTCCCCAGAAGACCAGTAGTAGTTTAATATGCACATCTGGAGGCTTTCTGAAGACTGTGGACTATCATAGTGTTGATGAAAGAAAGAAATTGCATCGGGGTTGAATAAAAGAGTCTCCATGAGCAGTTTCCTCCATGGGAGTAATGTCTCAAACAGTCTACGCTTTGATCGTTCCCTGGAAGACCAGTAGTAGTTTACGATGAACATCTGGAGGCATTCTGTAATCTGTGGACTATCAGAGTGTTGATGAAACACAGCAATTGCCTCGGGATTGAATACAACAGTCAACATGCGCACTTTCCTCCATGGGAGTAATTCTCAAGCAGTCTGTGCTTTGATCGTTCACTGAAAGACCAGTAGTAGTATCCGATGCACATCTGGTGGCATTTTGTAATCTGTGGACTATCAGAGTGTTGATGAAACACAGAAATTGCATCGGGAATGAATACAACGGTCACTATGCGCAGTTTCCTCCATGGGAGTAATGTCTCAAACAGTCTACGCTTTGATCGTTCCCTGGAAGACCAGTAGTAGTTTCGGATGCACATCTGGGGGCTTTCCGTAATCTGTGGACTATCAGAGTGTTGATGAAACACAGAAATTGCCTCGGGATTGAATACAACAGTTACCATGCGCACTTTCCTCCATGGGAGTAATGTCTCTAACAGTCTACGCTTTGATCGTTCCCCAGAAGACCAGTAGTAGTTTAATATGCACATCTGGAGGCTTTCTGAAGACTGTGGACTATCATAGTGTTGATGAAAGAAAGAAATTGCATCGGGGTTGAATAAAAGAGTCTCCATGAGCAGTTTCCTCCATGGGAGTAATGTCTCAAACAGTCTACGCTTTGATCGTTCCCTGGAAGACCAGTAGTAGTTTACGATGAACATCTGGAGGCATTCTGTAATCTGTGGACTATCAGAGTGTTGATGAAACACAGCAATTGCCTCCGGATTGAATACAACAGTCAACATGCGCACTTTCCTCCATGGGAGTAATTCTCAAGCAGTCTGTGCTTTGATCGTTCACTGAAAGACCAGTAGTAGTATCCGATGCACATCTGGTGGCATTTTGTAATCTGTGGACTATCAGAGTGTTGATGAAACACAGAAATTGCCTCGGGATTGAATACAACAGTCACCATGCGCACTTTCCTCCATATGAGTAACGTCTCTAACAGTCTACGCTTTGATCGTTCCCCAGAAGACCAGTAGTAGTTTCCTATGCACATCTGGAGGCTTTCTGTACACTGTGGACTATCTGAGTGTTGATGAAAGACAGAAATTGCATCGGGGTTGAATAGAAGAGTCTCCACGCGCAGTTTCCTCCATGGGAGTAAGGTCTCAAACAGTCTACGCTCTAATCGTTCCCTGGAAGAGCAGTAGTAGTTTACGATGAACATCTGGAGGCATTATGTAATCTGTGGACTATCAGAGTGTTGATGAAACACAGAAATTGCATCGGGATTGAATACAACAGTCAAGATGAGCACTTTCCTCCATGGGAGTAATTCTCAAACAGTCTATGCTTTGATCGTTCCCTGGAAGACCAGTAGTAGTTTCCGATGGACATCTCGAGGCATTCTGTACTCTGTGGACTATCAGAGTGTTCATGAAACACAGAAATTGCATCGGGATTCAATACAACAGTCACCATGCGCACTTAACTCCATTTGAGTAATGTCCCTAACAGTCTACGCTTTGATCGTTCCCTGGAAGACCAGTAGTAGTTTCCGATGCGCATCTGGAGGCTTTCTGTACTCTGTGGACTATCAGAGTGTTGATGAAACACAGAAATTGCGTCGGGATTGAATATATAAGTCTCCATGCGCAGTTTCCTCCATGGGAGTAATGTCTCAAACAGTCTACGCTTTGATCGTTCCCTGGAAGACCAGTAGTAGTTTCGATTGCACATCTGCAGGCATTCTGTAATCTGTATACTACCAGAGTGTTGATGAAACACAGAAATTGCATCGGGATCGAATACAACTGTCACCATGCGCACTTTACTCCATGGGAGTAATGTCTCTAACAGTCTTCGCTTTGATCGTTCCCTGGAAGACCAGTAGTAGTTTCCGATGCACATACGGAGGCTTTCCGTAATCTGTGGACTATCAGAGTGTTGATGAAACACAGAAATTGCATCGGGATCGAATACAACTGTCACAATGCGCACTTTACTCCATGGGAGTAATGTCTCTAACAGTCTTCGCTTTGATCGTTCCCTGGAAGACCAGTAGTAGTTTCCGATGCACATACGGAGGCTTTCCGTAATCTGTGGACTATCAGAGTGTTGATGAAACACAGAAATTGCATCGGGAATGAATACAACAGTCACCACGCGCAGTTTCCTCCATAGGAGTAAAGTCTCAAACAGTCTACGCTTTGATCGTTCCCTGGATGACCAGTAGTAGATTCCGATGCACATCTGGGGGCTTTCTGTAATCTGTGGACTGTCAGAGTGTTGATGAACACAGAAATTGCCTCGGGATTGAATACAACAGTCACCATGCGCACATTCTTCCATCGGAGTAGAGTCTCAAACAGTCTACGCTTTGATCGTTCCCTGGAAGACCAGTGGTACTTTCCGATGAACATCTGGAGAAATTCTGTAATCTGTGGACTATCAGAGTGTTGATGAAACACAGAAATTGCATCGGGATTGAATACAACAGTCTCCATGCGCAGTTTCCTCCATGGGAGTAATGTCTCAAACAGTCTACGCTTTGATCGTTCCCTGGAAGACCAGTAGTAGTTTACGATGAACATCTGGAGGCATTCTGTAATCTGTGGACTATCAGAGTGTTGATGAAACACAGCAATTGCCTCGGGATTGAATACAACAGTCAACATGCGCACTTTCCTCCATGGGAGTAATTCTCAAGCAGTCTGTGCTTTGATCGTTCACTGAAAGACCAGTAGTAGTATCCGATGCACATCTGGTGGCATTTTGTAATCTGTGGACTATCAGAGTGTTGATGAAACACAGAAATTGCATCGGGAATGAATACAACGGTCACTATGCGCAGTTTCCTCCATGGGAGTAATGTCTCAAACAGTCTACGCTTTGATCGTTCCCTGGAAGACCAGTAGTAGTTTCGGATGCACATCTGGGGGCTTTCCGTAATCTGTGGACTATCAGAGTGTTGATGAAACACAGAAATTGCCTCGGGATTGAATACAACAGTTACCATGCGCACTTTCCTCCATGGGAGTAATGTCTCTAACAGTCTACGCTTTGATCGTTCCCCAGAAGACCAGTAGTAGTTTAATATGCACATCTGGAGGCTTTCTGAAGACTGTGGACTATCATAGTGTTGATGAAAGAAAGAAATTGCATCGGGGTTGAATAAAAGAGTCTCCATGAGCAGTTTCCTCCATGGGAGTAATGTCTCAAACAGTCTACGCTTTGATCGTTCCCTGGAAGACCTGTAGTAGTTTACGATGAACATCTGGAGGCATTCTGTAATCTGTGGACTATCAGAATGTTGATGAAACACAGAAATTGCATCGGGATTGAATACAACAGTCACCATGTGCACTTTCCTCATGGGAGTAATGTCTCTAACAGTTTAGGCTTTGATCGTTCGCTGGAAGACCAGTAGTAGTTTCCGATACACATCTGGAGGCTTTCTGTTCTCTGTGGACTATCAGAGTGTTGATGAAACACAGAAATTGCATCGGGATTGAATACAATAGTCACCATGCGCACTTTCCTCCATTTGAGTAATGTCTCTAACAGTCTACGCTTTGATCGTTCAATGGAAGACCAGTAGTAGTTTCAATTGCACATCTGGAGGCATTTAGTATTCTGTGGACTACCAGAGTGTTGATGAAACACAGAAATTGCATCGGGATTGAATACAACAGTCACCATGCGCACTTTACTCCATGGGAGTAATGTCTCTAACAGTCTACGCTTTGATCGTAACCTGGAACACCAGTACTAGTTTCCGATGCACATACGGAGGCTTTGCGTAATCTGTGGACTATCAGAGTGTTGATGAAACACAGAAATTGCATCGGGATTGAATACAACAGTCACCATGCGAACTTTCCTCCATGGGAGTAATGTTTCAAAGAGTTTACGCTTTGATCGTTCCTGGAAGACCAGTAGCAGTTTCCGATGCACATCTGGAGGCATTCTGTAATCTGTGGAGTATCAGAGTGTTGATGAAACACACAAAAATTCCATCGGGATTGAATACAACAGTCACCATGGGCACTTTCCTCCATTGGAGTAATTCTCAAACAGTCTATGCTTTGATCGTTCCCTGGAAGACCAGTAGTAGTTTCCGATGCACATCTCGAGGCATTCTGTACTCTGTGGTCAATCAGAGTGTTGATGAATCACAGAAATTGCATCGGGATTTAATACAATAGTCACCATGCGCACTTTCCTCCATTTGAGTAATGTCTCTAACAGTCTACGCTTTGATCGTACCCTGGAAGACCAGTAGTAGTTTCCGATGCAGATCTGGAGGCTTTCTGTACTCTGTGGACTATCAGAGTGTTGATGAAACACAGAAATTGCATCGGGATTGAATACAACGGTCTCCATGCCCAATTTTCTCCATGGGAGTAATGTATCAAACAGTCTACGCTTTGATCGTTCCCTGAAAGACCAGTAGTAGTTTCAATTGCACATCTGGATGCATTCTGTATTCTGTGGACTACCAGAGTGTTGATGAAACACAGATATTGCATCGGGATTGAATACAACAGTCACCATGCGCACTTTACTCCATGGGAGTAATGTCTCTAACAGTCTACGCTTTGATCGTTCCCTGGAAAGCCAGTAGTAGTTTCCGATGAACATACGGAGGCTTTCCGTAATCTGTGGACTATCAGAGTGTAGATGAAACACAGAAATTGCATCGGGATTGAATACAACAGTCACCATGCGCACACTCCTCCATGGGAGTAATGTTTCAAAGAGTTTACGCTTTGATCGTTCCTGGAAGACCAGTAGCAGTTTCCGATGCACATCTGGAGGCATTCTGTAATCTGTGGAGTATCAGAGTGTTGATGAAACACACAAAAATTCCATCGGGATTGAATACAACAGTCACCATGGGCACTTTCCTCCATTGGAGTAATTCTCAAACAGTCTATGCTTAGATCGTTCCCTGTAAGACCAGTAGTAGTTTCCGATGCACATCTGGAGGCATTCTGTAATCTGTGGACTATTAGAGTTTTGATGAAACACAGAAATTGCATCGGGATTGAATACAACAGTCACCATGCGCACATTCCCCCATAAAAGTAATGTCTCAAACAGTCTACGATTTGATCGTTGCCTGGAAGACCAGTAGTAGTTTACGATGAACATCTGGAGGCATTCTGTAATCTGTGGACTATTAGAGTGTTGATGAAACACAGAAATTGGATCGGGAAGGAATACAACAGTCACCATGCGCAGTTTCCTCCATGGGAGTAATGTCTCAAACAGTCTACGCTTTGATCGTTCCCTGTAAGACCAGTAGTAGTTTACGATGAACATCTGGTGGCATTCTGTATCTGTGGACTATCAGAATGTTGATGAAACACAGAAATTGCATCGGGATTGAAAACAACAGTCACCATGCGCACTTTCCTCCATGGGAGTAATTCTCAAACAGTCTATGCTTTGATCGTTCCCTGGAAGACCAGTAGCAGTTTCCGATGCACATCTGCGGGCTTTCTGTAATCTGTGGACTATCAGAGTGTTGATGAAACACAGCAATTGCCTCGGGATTGAATACAACAGTCAACATGCGCACTTTCCTCCATGGGAGTAATTCTCAAGCAGTCTATGATTTGATCGTTCCCTGTAAGACCAGTAGTAGTTTCCGATGCAGATCTGGTGACATTCTGTAATCTGTGGAATATCAGAGTGTTGATCAAACACAGAAATTGCATCGGGAATGAATACAACAGTCACTATGCGCAGTTTCCTCCATGGGAGTAATGTCTCAAACAGTCTACGCTTTGATCGTTCCCTGGAAGACCAGTAGTAGTTTCTGATGCACATCTGGGGGATTTCCGTAATCTGTGGACTTCAGAGTGTTGATGAAACACAGAAATTGCATCGCGGTTGAATACAAGAGTCTCCATGCGCAGTTTCCTCCATGGGAGTAATGTCTCAAACAGTCTACGCTGTGATCGTTCCCTGGAAGACCAGTAGTAGTTTACGATGAACATCTGGAGGCATTCTGTAATCTGTGGACCATCAGAATGTTGATGAAACACAGAAATTGCATCGGGATTGAATACAACAGTCACCATCGCACTGTCCTCCATGGGAGTAATTCTCAAACAGTCTATGCTTTGATCGTTCCTGGAAGACCAGTAGTAGTTTCCGATGCACATCTGGAGGCTTTCTGTACTCTGTGGACTATCAGAGTGTTGATGAAACACAGAAATTGCATCGGGATTGAATACAACGGTCTCCATGCGCCGTTTCCTCCATGGTAGTAATGTCTCAAAGTTCAATTGCACATCTGGAGGCATTTTGTATTCTGTGGACTACCAGAGTGTTGATGAAACACAGAAATTGCATCGGGATTGAATACAACAGTCACCATGCGCACTTTACTCCATGGGAGTAATGTCTCTAACAGTCTACGCTTTGATCGTTCCCTGGAAGACCAGTAGTAGTTTCCTATGCACATACGGAGGCTTTCCGCAATCTGTGGACTATCACAGTGTTGATGAAACACAGATATTGCCTCGCGATTGAATACAACAGTCACCATGCGCACATTCCTCCATGGGAGTAAAGTCTCAAACAGTCTACGCTTTGATCGTTCCCTGGAAGACACGTAGTACTTTCCGATGCACATCTGGAGGCATTCTGTAATCTGTGGACTATCAGAGTGTTGATGAAACACAGAAATTGCATCGGGATTGAATACAACAGTCTCCATGCGCAGTTTCGTCCATGGGAGTAATGTCTCAAACAGTCTACGCTTTGATCGTTCCCTGGAAGACCAGTAATAGTTTACGATGAACATCTGAGGGCATTCTGTAATCTGTGGACTATAAGAATGTTGATGAAACACAGAAATTGCATTGGGATTGAATACAATAGTCACCATGCGCACTTTCCTCAATGGGAGTAATGTCTCTAACAGTTTGGGCTTTGATCGTTCCCTGGAAGACCAGTACTAGTTTCCGATGCACATCTGGAGGCTTTCTGTTCTCTGTGGACTATCAGAGTGTTGATGAAACACAGAAATTGCATCGGGATTGAATACAACAGTCACCATGCGCACTTCCCTCCATGTGAGTAATTCTCAAACAGTCTGTGCTTTGATCGTTCCATGGAAGACCAGTAGCAGTTTCCGATGCACATCTCGAGGCATTCTGTACTCTGTGGTCAATCAGAGTGTTGATGAAACACAGAAATTGCATCGGGATTGAATACAATAGTCACCATGCGCACTTTCCTCCATTTGAGTAATGTCTCTAACAGTCTACGCTTTGATCGTTCCCTGGAAGACCAGCAGTAGTTTCCGATGCACATCTGGAGGCTTTCTGTACTCTGTGGACTATCAGAGTGTTGATGAAACACAGAAATTGGATCGGGAAGGAATACAACAGTCACCATGCGCAGTTCCCTCCATAGGAGTAATGTCTCAAACAGTCTACGCTTTGATCGATCCCTGGAAGACCATTAGTAGATTCCGATGCACATCTGGGGTTTTTCTGTAATCTGTGGACTATCAGAGTGTTGATGAAACACAGAAATTGCCTCGCGATTGAATACAACAGTCACCATGCGCACATTCCTACATGGGAGTAAAGTCTCAAACAGTCTATGCTTTGATCGTTCCCTGGAAGACACGTAGTACTTTCCGATGAACATCTGGAGGCATTCTGTAATCTGTGGACTATCAGAGTGTTGATGAAACACAGAAATTGCATCGGGATTGAATACAACGGTCTCCATGCGCCGTTTCCTCCATGGTAGTAATGTCTCAAACAGTCTACGCTTTGATCGTTCCCTGGAAGACCAGTAGTAGTTCAATTGCACATCTGGAGGCATTTTGTATTCTGTGGACTACCAGAGTGTTGATGAAACACAGAAATTGCATCGGGATTGAATACAACAGTCACCATGCGCACTTTACTCCATGGGAGTAATGTCTCTAACAGTCTACTCTTTTATCGTTCCCTGGAAGACCAGTAGTAGTTTCCTATGCACATACGGAGGCTTTCCGCAATCTGTGGACTATCACAGTGTTGATGAAACACAGATATTGCCTCGCGATTGAATACAACAGTCACCATGCGCACATTCCTCCATGGGAGTAAAGTCTCAAACAGTCTACGCTTTGATCGTTCCTTGGAAAACCAGTAGTAGTTTACGATGAACATCTGAGGGCATTCTGTAATCTGTGGACTATAAGAATGTTGATGAAACACAGAAATTGCATTGGGATTGAATACAACAGTCACCATGCGCACTTTCCTCAATGGGAGTAATGTCTCTAACAGTTTGGGCTTTGATCGTTCCCTGGAAGACCAGTAGTAGTTTCCGATGCACATCTGGAGGCTTTCTGTTCTCTGTGGACTATCAGAGTGTTGATGAAACACAGAAATTGCATCGGGATTGAATACAACAGTCACCATGCGCACTTCCCTCCATGTGAGTAATTCTCAAACAGTCTGTGCTTTGATCGTTCCATGGAAGACCAGTAGCAGTTTCCGATGCACAGCTCGAGGCATTCTGTACTCTGTGGTCAATCAGAGTGTTGATGAAACACAGAAATTGCATCGGGATTGAATACAAGAGTCTCCATGCGCAGTTTCGTCCATGGGAGTAATTCTCAAGCAGTCTATGCTTTGATCGTTCCCTGGAAGACCAGTAGTAGTTTCCGATGCACATCTGGAGGCTTTCTGTACTCTGTGGACTATCAGAGTGTTGATGAAACACAGAAATTGGATCGGGAAGGAATACAACAGTCACCATGCGCAGTTCCCTCCATAGGAGTAATGTCTCAAACAGTCTACGCTTTGATCGATCCCTGGAAGACCATTAGTAGATTCCGATGCACATCTGGGGTTTTTCTGTAATCTGTGGACTATCAGAGTGTTGATGAAACACAGAAATTGCCTCGCGATTGAATACAACAGTCACCATGCGCACATTCCTCCATGGGAGTAAAGTCTCAAACAGTCTACGCTTTGATCGTTCCCTGGAAAACAAGTAGTACTTTCCGTTGAACATCTGGAGGCATTCTGTAATCTGTGGACTATCAGAGTGTTGATGAAACACAGAAATTGCATCGGGATTGAATACAAGAGTCTCCATGCGCAGTTTCGTCCATGGGAGTAATTCTCAAGCAGTCTATGCTTTGATCGTTCCCTGTAAGACCAGTAGTAGTTTCCGATGCACATCTGGTGGCATTCTGTAATCTGTGGACTATCAGAGTGTTGATGAAACACAGAAATTGCATCGGGAATGAATACAACAGTCACAATGCGCAGTTTCCTCCATGGGAGTAATGTCTCAAACAGTCTACGCTTTGATCGTTCCCTGGAAGAACAGTAGTAGTTTCTGATGCACATCTGGGGGCTTTCCGTAATGTGTGGACTATCAGAGTGTTGATGAAACATAGAAATTCCATCGGGATTGAATACAACAGTCACCATGCGCACTTTCCTCCGTGGGAGTAATTCTCAAACAGTCTATGCTTTGATAGTTCCCTGTAAGACCAGTAGTAGTTACCGATACGCATCTGAAGAAATTCTGTAATCTGTTGACTATCAGAGTGATGATGAAACACAGAAATTGCATGGGGAATGAATACAACAGTCACTATGCGCAGTTTCCTCCATGGGAGTAATGTCTCAAACAGTCTACGCTTTGATCGTTCCCTGGAAGACCAGTAGTAGATTCCGATGCACATCTGGGGGCTTTCTATAATCAGTGGACTATCAGAGTGTTGATGAAACACAGAAATTGCCTCGGGATTGAATACAACAGTTACCATGCGCACTTTACTCCATGGGAGTAATGTCTCTAACAGTCTACGCTTTAATCGTTCCCCAGAAGACCAGTAGTAGTTTAATATGCACATCTGGAGGCTTTCTGAAGACTGTGGACTATGATAATGTTGATGAAACACAGAAATTGCATCGGGATTGAATACAACAGTCACCATGCGAACTTTCCTCCATGGGAGTAATGTCTCTAACAGTTTAGGCTTTGATCGTTCCCTGGAAGACCAGTAGTAGTTTCTGATGCACATCTGGAGGCTTTCTGTTCTCTGTGGACTATCAGAGTGTTGATGAAACACTGAAATTGCATCGGGATTGAATACAACAGTCACCATGCGCACTTTCCTCCATGGGATTAATTCTCAAACAGTCTATGCTTTGATCGTTCCCTGGAAGACCAGTAGCAGTTTCCGATGCACATCTCCAGGCATTCTGTAATCTGTGGACTACCAGAATATTGATGAAACACAGAAATTGCATCGGGATTGAATACAACAGTCACCATGCGAACTTTCCTCCATGGGAGTAATGTCTCTAACAGTTTAGGCTTTGATCGTTCCCTGGAAGACCAGTAGTAGTTTCCGATGCACATCTGGAGGCTTTCTGTTCTCTATGGACTATCAGAGTGTTGATGAAACACAGAAATTGCATCGGGATTGAATACAACAGTCACCATGCACACTTTCCTCCATGGGAGTAATTCTCAAACAGTCTATGCTTTGATCGTTCCCTGGAAGACCAGTAGCAGTTTCCGATGCACATCTCGAGGCATTCTGTACTCTGTGGTCAATCAGAGTGTTGATGAAATACAGAAATTGCATCGGGATTGAATTCAACAGTCACCATGTGCACTTTCCTCCATTTGAGTAATGTCTCAAACAGTCTACGCTTTGATCGTTCCCTGGAAGACCAGTAGTAGTTTCCGATGCACATCTGGAGGCTTTCTGTACTCTGTGGACTATCAGAGTGTTGATTAAACACAGAAATTGCATCGGGATTGAATACAACGGTCTCCATGGGCAGTTTCCTCCATGGGAGTAATGTCTCAAACAGTCTACGCTTTGATCGTTCCCCAGAAGACCAGTAGTAGTTTCAATTGCACATCTGGAGGCATTCTGTATTCTGTGGACTACCAGAGTGTTGATGAAACACAGAAATTGCATCGGGATTGAACACAACAGTCACCATGCGCACTTTACTCCATGGGAGTAATGTCTCTAACAGTCTCCGCTTTGATCGTTCCCTGGAAGACCAGTAGTAGTTTCCGATGCACATCTGGAGGCTTTCTGTACTCTGTGGACTATCAGAGTGTTGATGAAACACAGAAATTGCCTCTCGATTGAATACAACAGTCACCATGCGCACATTCCTCCATGGGAGTAAAGTCTCAAACAGTCTACGCTTTGATCGTTCCCTGGAAAACAAGTAGTACTTTCCGTTGAACATCTGGAGGCATTCTGTAATCTGTTGAGTATCGGAGTGTTGATGAAACACAGAAATTGCATCGGGATTGAATACAACAGTCACTAAGCGCACATTCCTCCATAAAAGTAATGTCTCAAAAGTCTACGCTTTGATCGTTCCCTGGAAGGCCAGTAATAGTTTCCGATGCACATCTGGAGGCATTCTGAAGACTGCGGACTATGAGAATGTTGATGAAACACAGAAATTGCATCGGGATTGAATACAACAGTCACCATGCGAACTTTCCTCCATGGGAGTAATGTCTCTAACAGTTTAGGCTTTGATCGTTCCCTGGAAGACCAGTAGTAGATTCCGATGCACATCTGGGGGCTTTCTGTAATCTGTGGACTATCAGAGTGTTGATGAAACACAGAAATTGCATCGGGATTGAATACAACAGTCACCATGCGCACTTTCCTCCATGGGATTAATTCTCAAACAGTCTATGCTTTGATCGTTCCCTGGAAGACCAGTAGCAGTTTCCGATGCACATCTCACGGCATTCTGTAATCTGTGGACTATCAGAATGTTGATGAAACACAGAAATTGCATCGGGATTGAATACAACAGTCACCATGCGAACTTTCCTCCATGGGAGTAATGTCTCTAACAGTTTAGGCTTTGATCGTTCCCTGGAAGACCAGTAGTAGTTTCCGATGCACATCTGGAGGCTTCTGTTCTCTGTGGACTATCAGAGTGTTGATGAAACACAGAAATTGCATCGGGATTGAATACAACAGTCACCATGCGCACTTTCCTCCATGGGAGTAATTCTCAAACAGTCTATGCTTTGATCGTTCCCTGGAAGACCAGTAGCAGTTTCCGATGCACATCTCGAGGCATTCTGTACTCTGTGGTCAATCAGAGTGTTGATGAAACACAGAAATTGCATCGGGATTGTATACAATAGTCACCATGCGCACTTTCCTCCATTTGAGTAATGTCTCTAACAGTCTACGCTTTGATCGTTCCCTGGAAGACCAGTAGTAGTTTCCGATGCACATCTGGAGTCTGTGGACTATCAGAGTGTTGATGAAACACAGAAATTGCATCGGGATTGAATACAACGGTCTCCATGCGCAGCTTCCTCCGTGGGAGTAATGTCTCAAACAGTCTACGCTTTGATCGTTCCCTGGAAAACAAGTAGTACTTTCCGTTGAACATCTGGTGGCATTCTGTAATCTGTGGAGTATCGGAGTGTTGATGAAACACAGAAATTGCATCGGGATTGAATACAACAGTCACTAAGCGCACATTCCTCCATAAAAGTAATGTCTCAAAAGTCTACGCTTTGATCGTTCCCTGGAAGGCCAGTAATAGTTTCCGATGCACATCTGGAGGCATTCTGAAGACTGCGGACTATGAGAATGTTGATGAAACACAGAAATTGCATCGGGATTGAATACAACAGTCACCATGCGAACTTTCCTCCATGGGAGTAATGTCTCTAACAGTTTAGGCTTTGATCGTTCCCTGGAAGACCAGTAGTAGATTCCGATGCACATCTGGGGGCTTTCTGTAATCTGTGGACTATCAGAGTGTTGATGAAACACAGAAATTGCATCGGGATTGAATACAACAGTCACCATGCGCACTTTCCTCCATGGGATTAATTCTCAAACAGTCTATGCTTTGATCGTTCCCTGGAAGACCAGTAGCAGTTTCCGATGCACATCTCACGGCATTCTGTAATCTGTGGACTATCAGAATGTTGATGAAACACAGAAATTGCATCGGGATTGAATACAACAGTCACCATGCGAACTTTCCTCCATGGGAGTAATGTCTCTAACAGTTTAGGCTTTGATCGTTCCCTGGAAGACCAGTAGTAGTTTCCGATGCACATCTGGAGGCTTCTGTTCTCTGTGGACTATCAGAGTGTTGATGAAACACAGAAATTGCATCGGGATTGAATACAACAGTCACCATGCGCACTTTCCTCCATGGGAGTAATTCTCAAACAGTCTATGCTTTGATCGTTCCCTGGAAGACCAGTAGCAGTTTCCGATGCACATCTCGAGGCATTCTGTACTCTGTGGTCAATCAGAGTGTTGATGAAACACAGAAATTGCATCGGGATTGTATACAATAGTCACCATGCGCACTTTCCTCCATTTGAGTAATGTCTCTAACAGTCTACGCTTTGATCGTTCCCTGGAAGACCAGTAGTAGTTTCCGATGCACATCTGGAGTCTGTGGACTATCAGAGTGTTGATGAAACACAGAAATTGCATCGGGATTGAATACAACGGTCTCCATGCGCAGCTTCCTCCGTGGGAGTAATGTCTCAAACAGTCTACGCTTTGATCGTTCCCTGGAAAACAAGTAGTACTTTCCGTTGAACATCTGGTGGCATTCTGTAATCTGTGGAGTATCGGAGTGTTGATGAAACACAGAAATTGCATCGGGATTGAATACAACAGTCACTAAGCGCACATTCCTCCATAAAAGTAATGTCTCAAAAGTCTACGCTTTGATCGTTCCCTGGAAGGCCAGTAATAGTTTCCGATGCACATCTGGAGGCATTCTGAAGACTGCGGACTATGAGAATGTTGATGAAACACAGAAATTGCATCGGGATTGAATACAACAGTCACCATGCGAACTTTCCTCCATGGGAGTAATGTCTCTAACAGTTTAGGCTTTGATCGTTCCCTGGAAGACCAGTAGTAGATTCCGATGCACATCTGGGGGCTTTCTGTAATCTGTGGACTATCAGAGTGTTGATGAAACACAGAAATTGCATCGGGATTGAATACAACAGTCACCATGCGCACATTCCCCCTTATAAGTAATGTCTCAAACAGTCTACGACTTGATCGTTCCCTGGAAGACCAGTAGTAGTTTACGATGAACATCTGGAGGCATTCTGTAATCTGTGGACTATTAGAGTGTTGATGAAACACAGAAATTGGATCGGGAAGATATACAACAGTCACCATGCGCAGTTTCCTCCATGGGAGTAATTCTCAAACAGTCTATGCTTTGATCGTTCCCTGGAAGACCAATAGCAGTTTCCGATGCACATCTCGAGGCATTCTGTACTCTGTGGTCAATCAGAGTGTTGATGAAACACAGAAATTGCATCGGGATTGTATACAATAGTCACCATGCGCACTTTCCTCCATTTGAGTAATGTCTCTAACAGTCTACGCTTTGATCGTTCCCTGGAAGACCAGTAGTAGTTTCCGATGCACATCTGGAGTCTGTGGACTATCAGAGTGTTGATGAAACACAGAAATTGCATCGGGATTGAATACAACGGTCTCCATGCGCAGCTTCCTCCGTGGGAGTAATGTCTCAAACAGTCTACGCTTTGATCGTTCCCTGGAAGACCAGTAGTAGTTTCAATTGCACATCTGGAGGCATTCTGTATTCTGTGGACTACCAGAGTGTTGATGAAACACAGAAATTGCATCGGGATTAAATACAACAGTCACCTTGCGCACTTTACTCCATGGGAGTAATGTCTCTAACTGTCTACGCTTTGATCGTTCCCTGGAAGACCAGTAGTAGTTTCCGATGCACATACGGAGGCTTTCCGTAATCTGTGGACTATCAGAGTGTTGATGAAACACAGAAATTGCATCGGGATTGAATACAACAGTCACCATGCGCACTTTCCTCCATGGGAGTAATGTTTCAAAGAGTTTACGCTTTGATCGTTCCTGGAAGACCAGTAGCAGTTTCCGATGCACATCTGGAGGTATTCTGTAATCTGTGGAGTATCAGAGTGTTGATGAAACACAGAAATTGCATCGGGATTGAATACAACAGTCACCGTGCGCACATTCCTCCATAAAAGTAATGTCTCAAAAGTCTACGCTTTGATCGTTCCCTGGAAGACCAGTAATAGTTTCCGATGCACGTCTGGAGGCATTCTGTAATCTGTGGAATATCAGAGTGTTGATGATACACAGAAATTGCATCGGGATTGAATACAACAGTCACCATGCGCACTTTCCTCCATGGGAGTAATTCTCAAACAGTCTATGCTTTGATCGTTCCCTGTAAGACCAGTAGTAGTTTCCGAAGCACATCTGGAGGCATTCTGTAATCTGTGGACTATTAGAGTGTTGATGAAACACAGAAATTGCATCGGGATTGAATACAACAGTCACCATGCGCACATTCCCCCTTATAAGTAATGTCTCAAACAGTCTACGATTTGATCGTTCCCTGGAAGACCAGTAGTAGTTTACGATGAACATCTGGAGGCATTCTGTAATCTGTGGACTATTAGAGTGTTGATGAAACACAGAAATTGGATCGGGAAGATATACAACAGTCACCATGCGCAGTTTCCTAAATGGGAGTAATGTCTCAAACAGTCTACGCTTTGATCGTTCCCTGGAAGACCAGTAGTAGATTCCGATGCACATCTGGGGTTTTTCTGTAATCTGTGGACTATCAGAGTGTTGATGAAACACAGAAATTGCCTCGCGATTGAATACAACAGTCACCATGCGCACATTCCTCCATGGGAGTAAAGTCTCAAACAGTCTACGCTTTGATCTTTCCCTGGAAGACAAGTAGTACTTTCCGATGAACATCTGGAGACATTCTGTAATCTGAGGACTATCAGAGTGTTGATGAAACACAGAGATTGCATCGGGATTGAATACAACAGTCTCCATGCGCAGTTTCGTCCATGGGAGTAATGTCTCAAACAGTCTACGCTTCGATCGTTCCCTGGAAGACCAGTAGCAGTTTCCGATGCACATCTCGAGGCATTCTGTACTCTGTGGTCAATCAGAGTGTTGATGAAACACAGAAATTGCATCGGGATTGAATACAATAGTCACCATGCGCACTTTCCTCCATTTGAGTAATGTCTCTAACAGTCTACGCTTTGCTCGTTCCCTGGAAGACCAGTAGTAGTTTCTGATTTACATCTGGGGGCTTTCCGTAATCTGTGGACTATCAGAGTGTTGATGAAACACAGAAATTGCCTCGCGATTGAATACAACAGTCACCATGCGCACTTTACTCCATGGGAGTAATTCTCAAACAGTCTATGCTTTGATCGTTCTCTGTAAGACCAGTAGTAGTTTCCGATACGCATCTGGAGAAATTCTGTAATCTGTGGACTATCAGAGTGTTGATGAAACACAGAAAATGCATGGTTAATGAATACAACAGTCACCATGCGCAGTTTCCTCCATGGGAGTAATGTCTCAAACAGTCTACGCTTTAATCGTTCACTGGAAGACCAGTAGTAGCTTCTGATGCACATCTGGGGGCTTTCCGTAATCTGCGGACTGTCAGAGTGTAGACGAAACACAGAAATTGCATCGTGGATTGAATACAACAGTCACCATGCGCACTTTCCTCCATGGGAGTAATTCTCAAACAGTCTATGCTTTGATCGTTCCCTGTAAGACGAGTAGTAGTTTCCGATACGCATCTGGAGAAATTCTGTAATCTGTTGACTATCAGAGTGTTGATGAAACACAGAAATTCCATGGGGAATGAATACAACAGTCACCATGCGCAGTTTCCTCCATGGGAGTAAAGTCTCAAACAGTCTACGCTTTGATCCTTCCCTGGAAGACCAGTAGTAGATTCCGATGCACATCTGGGGGCTTTCTGTAATCTGTGGACTATCAGAATGTTGATGAAACACAGAAATTGCATCCGGATTGAATACAATAGTCACCATGCGCACTTTCCTCCATTTGAGTAATGTCTCTAACAGTCTATGCTTTGATCGTTCCCTGGAAGACCAGTAGTAGTTTCCGATGCACATCTGGAGGCATTCTGTATCTCTGGACTATCAGAGTGTTGATGAAACACAGAAATTGCCTCGGGATTGAATACAACAGTCACCATGCGCACTTTCCTCCTTGGGAGTAATGTCTCTAACAGTCTACGCTTTGATCGTTCCCTGGAAGACCAGTAGTAGTTTCCGATGCACATACGGAGGCTTTCCGTAATCTGTGGACTATCAGAGTGTTGATGAAACACAGAAATTGCATCGGGATTGAATACAACAGTCACCATGCGCACTTTCCTCCATGGGAGTAATGTTTCAAAGAGTTTACGCTTTGATCGTTCCTGGAAGACCAGTAGCAGTTTCCGATGCACATCTGGAGGCATTCTGTAATCTGTGGAGTATCAGAGTGTTGATGAAACACAGAAATTGCATCGGGATTGAATACAACAGTCACAATGCGCACATTCCTCCATAAAAGTAATGTCTCAAAAGTCTACGCTTTGATCGTTCCCTGGAAGACCAGCAATAGTTTCCGATGCACATCTGGAGGCATTCTGTAATCTGTGGAATATCAGAGTGTTGATGATACACGGAAATTGCATCGGGATTGAATACAACAGTCACCATGCGCAGTTTCCTCCATGGGAGTAATGTCTCAAACAGTCTACGCTTTGATCGTTTCCTGGAAGACCAGTAGTAGATTCCGATGCACATCTTGGGTTTTTCTGTAATCTGTGGACTATCAGAGTGTTGATGAAACACAGAAATTGCCTCGCGATTGAATACAACAGTCACCATGCCCACATTCCTCCATGGGAGTAAAGTCTCAATCAGTCTACGCTTTGATCGTTCCCTGGAAGACAAGTAGTACTTTCCGATGAACATCTGGAGGCATTCTGTAATCTGTGGACTATCAGAGTGTTGATGAAACACAGAAATTGCCTCGGGATTGAATACAACAGTCACCATGCGCACTTTCCTCCACGGGACTAATGTCTCAAACAGTCTACGCTTTGATCGTTCCCTGTAAGGCCAGTAGTAGTTTCCGATGCACATCTGGTGGCATTCTGTAATCTGTGGACTATCAGAGTGTTGATGAAACACTGAAATTGCATCGGGATTGAATACAACAGCCACCATGCGCACTTTTCTCCATGGGAGTAATGTTTCTAACAGTTTACGCTTTGATCGCTCCCTGAAAGACCAGTAGTAGTTTCCGATGAACATCTGGAGGCTTTCTGAAGACTGTGGACTATCAGAGTGTTGATGAAACACAGAAATTGCATCGGGATTGAATACAACAGTCACCATGCGCACTTTCCTCCATGGGAGTAATTCTCCAGCAGTGTATGCTTTAATCGTTCCCTGGAAGACCAGTAGTAGTTTCCGATGCACATCTCGAGGCATTCTGTACTCTGTGGACTATCAGAGTGTTCATGAAACACAGAAATTGCATCGGGATTGATTACAACAGTCACCATGCGCACATTCCTCCATAGGAGAATGTCTCTAACAGTCTACGCTTTGAACGTTCCCTGGAAGACCAGTAGTAGTTTCAATTGCACATCTGGAGGCATTCTGTATTCTGTGGACTACCAGAGTGTTGATGAAACACAGGAATTGCATCGGGATTGAATACAACAGTCACCATGCGCACTTTACTCCATGGGAGTAATGTCTCTAACAGTCTACGCTTTGATCATTCCCTGGAAGACCAGTAGTAGTTTCCGATGCACATCTGGAGGCATTCTGTAATGTGTATACTATTAGAGTGTTGATAAAACTCAGAAATTGCATCGGGATTGTATACAACAATCACCATGCGCACATTCCCCCATATAAGTAATGTCTCAAACAGTCTACGATTTGATCGTTCCCTGGAAGACCAGTAGTAGTTTACGATGAACATCTGGAGGCATTCTGTAATCTGTGGACTATTAGGGTGTTGATGAAACACAGAAATTGGATCGGGAAGGAATACAACAGTCACATGCGCAGTTTCCTCCATGGGAGTAATGTCTCAAACAGTCTACGCTTTGATCGCTCCCTAGAAGACCAGTAGTAGATTCCGATGCACATCTGGGGTTTTTCTGTAATCTGTGGACCATCAGAGTGTTGATGAAACACAGAAATTGCCTCGCGATTGAATATGTCACCATGCGCACATTCCTCCATGGGAGTAAAGTCTCAAAGAGTCTACGCTTTGATCGTTCCCTGGAAGACATGTAGTACTTTCCGATGAACATCTGGAGGCATTCTGTAATCTGTGGACTATCAGAGTGCTGATGAAACACAGAAATTGCATCGGGATTGAATACAACAGTCTCCATGCGCAGTTTCGTCCATGGGAGTAATGTCTCAAACAGTCTATGCTTCGATCGTTCCCTGGAAGACCAGTAGCAGTTTCCGATGCACATCTCGAGGCATTCTGTACTCTGTGGTCGATCAGAGTGTTGATGAAACACAGAAATTGCATCGGGATTGAATACAATAGTCACCATGCGCACTTTCCTCCATTTGAGTAATGTCTCTAACAGTCTACGCTTTGCTCGTTCCCTGGAAGACCAGTAGTAGTTTCTGATGCACATCTGGGGGCTTTCCGTAATCTGTGGACTATCAGAGTGTTGATGAAACACAGAAATTGCCTCGCGATTGAATACAACAGTCACCATGCGCACTTTCCTCCATGGGAGTAATTCTCAAACAGTCTATGCTTTGATCGTTCTCTGTAAGACCAGTAGTAGTTTCCGATACGCATCTGGAGAAATTCTGTAATCTGTGGACTATCAGAGTGTTGATGAAACACAGAAACTGCATGGTTAATGAATACAACAGTCACCATGCGCAGTTTCCTCCATGGGAGTAATGTCTCAAACAGTCTACGCTTTAATCGTTCACTGGAAGACCAGTAGTAGCTTCTGATGCACATCTGGGGGCTTTCCGTAATCTGCGGACTATCAGAGTGTAGACGAAACACAGAAATTGCATCGTGGATTGAATACAACAGTCACCATGCGCACTTTCCTCCATGGGAGTAATTCTCAAACAGTCTATGCTTTGATCGTTCCCTGTAAGACGAGTAGTAGTTTCCGATACGCATCTGGAGAAATTCTGTAATCTGTTGACTATCAGAGTGTTGATGAAACACAGAAATTGCATGGGGAATGAATACAACAGTCACCATGCGCAGTTTCCTCCATGGGAGTAATGTCTCAAACAGTCTACGCTTTGATCCTTCCCTGGAAGACCAGTAGTAGATTCCGATGCACATCTGGGGGTTTTCTGTAATCTGTGGACTATCAGAATGTTGATGAAACACAGAAATTGCATCCGGATTGAATACAATAGTCACCATGCGCACTTTCCTCCATTTGAGTAATGTCTCTAACAGTCTATGCTTTGATCGTTCCCTGGAAGACCAGTAGTAGTTTCCGATGCACATCTGGAGGCATTCTGTATCTCTGGACTATCAGAGTGTTGATGAAACACAGAAATTGCCTCGGGATTGAATACAACAGTCACCATGCGCACTTTCCTCCTTGGGAGTAATGTCTCTAACAGTCTACGCTTTGATCGTTCCCTGGAAGACCAGTAGTAGTTTCCGATGCACATACGGAGGCTTTCCGTAATCTGTGGACTATCAGAGTGTTGATGAAACACAGAAATTGCATCGGGATTGAATACAACAGTCACCATGCGCACTTTCCTCCATGGGAGTAATGTTTCAAAGAGTTTACGCTTTGATCGTTCCTGGAAGACCAGTAGCAGTTTCCGATGCACATCTGGAGGCATTCTGTAATCTGTGGAGTATCAGAGTGTTGATGAAACACAGAAATTGCATCGGGATTGAATACAACAGTCACCATGCGCAGTTTCCTCCATGGGAGTAATGTCTCAAACAGTCTACGCTTTGATCGTTCCCTGGAAGACCAGTAGTAGATTCCGATGCACATCTTGGGTTTTTCTGTAATCTGTGGACTATCAGAGTGTTGATGAAACACAGAAATTGCCTCGCGATTGAATACAACAGTCACCATGCCCACATTCCTCCATGGGAGTAAAGTCTCAATCAGTCTACGCTTTGATCGTTCCCTGGAAGACAAGTAGTACTTTCCGATGAACATCTGGAGGCATTCTGTAATCTGTTTACTATCAGAGTGTTGATGAAACACAGAAATTGCCTCGGGATTGAATACAACAGTCACCATGCGCACTTTCCTCCACGGGACTAATGTCTCAAACAGTCTACGCTTTGATCGTTCCCCTTTAAGGCCAGTAGTAGTTTCCGATGCACATCTGGTGGCATTCTGTAATCTGTGGACTATCAGAGTGTTGATGAAACACTGAAATTGCATCGGGATTGAATGCAACAGCCACCATGCGCACTTTTCTCCATGGGAGTAATGTTTCTAACAGTTTACGTTTTGATCGCTCCCTGAAAGACCAGTAGTAGTTTCCGATGAACATCTGGAGGCTTTCTGAAGACTGTCTACTATCAGAGTGTTGATGAAACACAGAAATTGCATCGGGATTGAATACAACAGTCACCATGCGCACTTTCCTCCATGGGAGTAATTCTCCAGCAGTGTATGCTTTAATCGTTCCCTGGAAGACCAGTAGTAGTTTCCGATGCACATCTCGAGGCATTCTGTACTCTGTGGACTATCAGAGTGTTCATGAACACAGAAATTGCATCGGGATTGATTACAACAGTCACCATGCGCACATTCCTCCATAGGAGTAATGTCTCTAACAGTCTACGCTTTGATCGTTCCCTGGAAGACCAGTAGTAGTTTCAATTGCACATCTGGAGGCATTCTGTATTCTGTGGACTACCAGAGTGTTGATGAAACACAGGAATTGCATCGGGATTGAATACAACAGTCACCATGCGCACTTTACTCCATGGGAGTATTGTCTCTAACAGTCTACGCTTTGATCGTTCCCTGGAAGACCAGTAGTAGTTTCCGATGCACATCTGGAGGCATTCTGTAATGTGTATACTATTAGAGTGTTGATAAAACTCAGAAATTGCATCGGGATTGTATACAACAATCACCATGCGCACATTCCCCCATATAAGTAATGTCTCAAACAGTCTACGATTTGATCGTTCCCTGGAAGACCAGTAGTAGTTTACGATGAACATCTGGAGGCATTCTGTAATCTGTGGACTATTAGAGTGTTGATGAAACACAGAAATTGGATCGGGAAGGAATACAACAGTCACATGCGCAGTTTCCTCCATGGGAGTAATGTCTCAAACAGTCTACGCTTTGATCGCTCCCTAGAAGACCAGTAGTAGATTCCGATGCACATCTGGGGTTTTTCTGTAATCTGTGGACCATCAGAGTGTTGATGAAACACAGAAATTGCCTCGCGATTGAATATGTCACCATGCGCACATTCCTCCATGGGAGTAAAGTCTCAAAGAGTCTACGCTTTGATCGTTCCCTGGAAGACATGTAGTACTTTCCGATGAACATCTGGAGGCATTCTGTAATCTGTGGACTATCAGAGTGCTGATGAAACACAGAAATTGCATCGGGATTGAATACAACAGTCTCCATTCGCAGTTTCGTCCATGGGAGTAATGTCTCAAACAGTCTATGCTTCGATCGTTCCCTGGAAGACCAGTAGCAGTTTCCGATGCACATCTCGAGGCATTCTGTACTCTGTGGTCGATCAGAGTGTTGATGAAACACAGAAATTGCATCGGGATTGAATACAATAGTCACCATGCGCACTTTCCTCCATTTGAGTAATGTCTCTAACAGTCTACGCTTTGCTCGTTCCCTGGAAGACCAGTAGTAGTTTCTGATGCACATCTGGGGGCTTTCCGTAATCTGTGGACTATCAGAGTGTTGATGAAACACAGAAATTGCCTCGCGATTGAATACAACAGTCACCATGCGCACTTTCCTCCATGGGAGTAATTCTCAAACAGTCTATGCTTTGATCGTTCTCTGTAAGACCAGTAGTAGTTTCCGATACGCATCTGGAGAAATTCTGTAATCTGTGGACTATCAGAGTGTTGATGAAACACAGAAACTGCATGGTTAATGAATACAACAGTCACCATGCGCAGTTTCCTCCATGGGAGTAATGTCTCAAACAGTCTACGCTTTAATCGTTCACTGGAAGACCAGTAGTAGTTTCTGATGCACATCTGGGGGCTTTCCGTAATCTGCGGACTATCAGAGTGTAGACGAAACACAGAGATTGCATCGTGGATTGAATACAACAGTCACCATGCGCACTTTCCTCCATGGGAGTAATTCTCAAACAGTCTATGCTTTGATCGTTCCCTGTAAGACGAGTAGTAGTTTCCGATACGCATCTGGAGAAATTCTGTAATCTGTGGACTATCAGAGTGTTGATGAAACACAGAAACTGCATGGTTAATGAATACAACAGTCACCATGCGCAGTTTCCTCCATGGGAGTAATGTCTCAAACAGTCTACGCTTTGATCGTTCCCTGGAAGACCAGTAGTAGATTCCGATGCACATCTGGGGGCTTTCTGTAATCTGTGGACTATCAGAGTGTTGATGAAACACAGAAATTGCCTCGGGATTCAATACAACAGTTACCATGCGCACTTTCCTCCATGGGAGTAATGTCTCTAACAGTCTACGCTTTGATCGTTCCCCAGAAGACCAGTAGTAGTTTAATATGCACATCTGGAGGCTTTCTGAAGACTGTGGACTATCAGAATGTTGATGAAACACAGAAATTGCATCCGGATTGAATACAATAGTCACCATGCGCACTTTCCTCCATTTGAGTAATGTCTCTAACAGTCTATGCTTTGATCGTTCCCTGGAAGACCAGTAGTAGTTTCCGATGCACATCTGGAGGCTTTCTGTACTCTGTGGACTATCAGAGTGTTGATGAAACACAGAAATTGGATCGGGAAGGAATACAACAGTCACCATGCGCAGTTTCCTCCATGGGAGTAATGTCTCTAACAGTCTACGCTTTGATCGTTCCCCAGAAGACCAGTAGTAGTTTAATATGCACATCTGGAGGCGTTCTGTTCTCTGTGGACTATCAGAGTGTTGATGAAACACAGAAATTGCCTCGGGATTCAATACAACAGTCACCATGCGCACTTTCCTCCATGGGAGTAATTCTCAAACAGTCTATGCTTTGATGGTTCCCTGTAAGACCAGTAGTAGTTTCCGATGCACATCTGGAGGCATTCTGTATCTCTGGACTATCAGAGTGTTGATGAAACACAGAAATTGCCTCGGGATTGAATACAACAGTCACCATGCCCACATTCCTCCATGGGAGTAAAGTCTCAATCAGTCTACGCTTTGATCGTTCCCTGGAAGACAAGTAGTACTTTCCGATGAACATCTGGAGGCATTCTGTAATCTGTGGACTATCAGAGTGTTGATGAAACACAGAAATTGCCTCGGGATTGAATACAACAGTCACCATGCGCACTTTCCTCCACGGGACTAATGTCTCAAACAGTCTACGCTTTGATCGTTCCCTGTAAGGCCAGTAGTAGATTCCGATGCACATCTGGTGGCATTCTGTAATCTGTGGACTATCAGAGTGTTGATGAAACACTGAAATTGCATCGGGATTGAATACAACAGCCACCATGCGCACTTTTCTCCATGGGAGTAATGTTTCTAACAGTTTACGCTTTGATCGCTCCCTGAAAGACCAGTAGTAGTTTCCGATGAACATCTGGAGGCTTTCTGAAGACTGTGGACTATCAGAGTGTTGATGAAACACAGAAATTGCATCGGGATTGAATACAACAGTCACCATGCGCACTTTCCTCCATGGGAGTAATTCTCCAGCAGTGTATGCTTTAATCGTTCCCTGGAAGACCAGTAGTAGTTTCCGATGCACATCTCGAGGCATTCTGTACTCTGTGGACTATCAGAGTGTTCATGAACACAGAAATTGCATCGGGATTGATTACAAGAGTCACCATGCGCACATTCCTCCATAGGAGTAATGTCTCTAACAGTCTACGCTTTGATCGTTCCCTGGAAGACCAGTAGTAGTTTCAATTGCACATCTGGAGGCATTCTGTATTCTGTGGACTACCAGAGTGTTGATGAAACACAGGAATTGCATCGGGATTGAATACAACAGTCACCATGCGCACTTTACTCCATGGGAGTAATGTCTCTAACAGTCTACGCTTTGATCGTTCCCTGGAAGACCAGTAGTAGTTTCCGATGCACATCTGGAGGCATTCTGTAATGTGTATACTATTAGAGTGTTGATAAAACTCAGAAATTGCATCGGGATTGTATACAACAATCACCATGCGCACATTCCCCCATATAAGTAATGTCTCAAACAGTCTACGATTTGATCGTTCCCTGGAAGACCAGTAGTAGTTTACGATGAACATCTGGAGGCATTCTGTAATCTGTGGACTATTAGAGTGTTGATGAAACACAGAAATTGGATCGGGAAGGAATACAACAGTCACATGCGCAGTTTCCTCCATGGGAGTAATGTCTCAAACAGTCTACGCTTTGATCGCTCCCTAGAAGACCAGTAGTAGATTCCGATGCACATCTGGGGTTTTTCTGTAATCTGTGGACCATCAGAGTGTTGATGAAACACAGAAATTGCCTCGCGATTGAATATGTCACCATGCGCACATTCCTCCATGGGAGTAAAGTCTCAAAGAGTCTACGCTTTGATCGTTCCCTGGAAGACATGTAGTACTTTCCGATGAACATCTGGAGGCATTCTGTAATCTGTGGACTATCAGAGTGCTGATGAAACACAGAAATTGCATCGGGATTGAATACAACAGTCTCCATGCGCAGTTTCGTCCATGGGAGTAATGTCTCAAACAGTCTATGCTTCGATCGTTCCCTGGAAGACCAGTAGCAGTTTCCGATGCACATCTCGAGGCATTCTGTACTCTGTGGTCGATCAGAGTGTTGATGAAACACAGAAATTGCATCGGGATTGAATACAATAGTCACCATGCGCACTTTCCTCCATTTGAGTAATGTCTCTAACAGTCTACGCTTTGCTCGTTCCCTGGAAGACCAGTAGTAGTTTCTGATGCACATCTGGGGGCTTTCCGTAATCTGTGGACTATCAGAGTGTTGATGAAACACAGAAATTGCCTCGCGATTGAATACAACAGTCACCATGCGCACTTTCCTCCATGGGAGTAATTCTCAAACAGTCTATGCTTTGATCGTTCTCTGTAAGACCAGTAGTAGTTTCCGATACGCATCTGGAGAAATTCTGTAATCTGTGGACTATCAGAGTGTTGATGAAACACAGAAACTGCATGGTTAATGAATACAACAGTCACCATGCGCAGTTTCCTCCATGGGAGTAATGTCTCAAACAGTCTACGCTTTAATCGTTCACTGGAAGACCAGTAGTAGTTTCTGATGCACATCTGGGGGCTTTCCGTAATCTGCGGACTATCAGAGTGTAGACGAAACACAGAGATTGCATCGTGGATTGAATACAACAGTCACCATGCGCACTTTCCTCCATGGGAGTAATTCTCAAACAGTCTATGCTTTGATCGTTCCCTGTAAGACGAGTAGTAGTTTCCGATACGCATCTGGAGAAATTCTGTAATCTGTGGACTATCAGAGTGTTGATGAAACACAGAAACTGCATGGTTAATGAATACAACAGTCACCATGCGCAGTTTCCTCCATGGGAGTAATGTCTCAAACAGTCTACGCTTTGATCGTTCCCTGGAAGACCAGTAGTAGATTCCGATGCACATCTGGGGGCTTTCTGTAATCTGTGGACTATCAGAGTGTTGATGAAACACAGAAATTGCCTCGGGATTCAATACAACAGTTACCATGCGCACTTTCCTCCATGGGAGTAATGTCTCTAACAGTCTACGCTTTGATCGTTCCCCAGAAGACCAGTAGTAGTTTAATATGCACATCTGGAGGCTTTCTGAAGACTGTGGACTATCAGAATGTTGATGAAACACAGAAATTGCATCCGGATTGAATACAATAGTCACCATGCGCACTTTCCTCCATTTGAGTAATGTCTCTAACAGTCTATGCTTTGATCGTTCCCTGGAAGACCAGTAGTAGTTTCCGATGCACATCTGGAGGCTTTCTGTACTCTGTGGACTATCAGAGTGTTGATGAAACACAGAAATTGGATCGGGAAGGAATACAACAGTCACCATGCGCAGTTTCCTCCATGGGAGTAATGTCTCTAACAGTCTACGCTTTGATCGTTCCCCAGAAGACCAGTAGTAGTTTAATATGCACATCTGGAGGCGTTCTGTTCTCTGTGGACTATCAGAGTGTTGATGAAACACAGAAATTGCCTCGGGATTCAATACAACAGTCACCATGCGCACTTTCCTCCATGGGAGTAATTCTCAAACAGTCTATGCTTTGATGGTTCCCTGTAAGACCAGTAGTAGTTTCCGATGCACATCTGGAGGCATTCTGTATCTCTGGACTATCAGAGTGTTGATGAAACACAGAAATTGCCTCGGGATTGAATACAACAGTCACCATGCCCACATTCCTCCATGGGAGTAAAGTCTCAATCAGTCTACGCTTTGATCGTTCCCTGGAAGACAAGTAGTACTTTCCGATGAACATCTGGAGGCATTCTGTAATCTGTGGACTATCAGAGTGTTGATGAAACACAGAAATTGCCTCGGGATTGAATACAACAGTCACCATGCGCACTTTCCTCCACGGGACTAATGTCTCAAACAGTCTACGCTTTGATCGTTCCCTGTAAGGCCAGTAGTAGATTCCGATGCACATCTGGTGGCATTCTGTAATCTGTGGACTATCAGAGTGTTGATGAAACACTGAAATTGCATCGGGATTGAATACAACAGCCACCATGCGCACTTTTCTCCATGGGAGTAATGTTTCTAACAGTTTACGCTTTGATCGCTCCCTGAAAGACCAGTAGTAGTTTCCGATGAACATCTGGAGGCTTTCTGAAGACTGTGGACTATCAGAGTGTTGATGAAACACAGAAATTGCATCGGGATTGAATACAACAGTCACCATGCGCACTTTCCTCCATGGGAGTAATTCTCCAGCAGTGTATGCTTTAATCGTTCCCTGGAAGACCAGTAGTAGTTTCCGATGCACATCTCGAGGCATTCTGTACTCTGTGGACTATCAGAGTGTTCATGAACACAGAAATTGCATCGGGATTGATTACAAGAGTCACCATGCGCACATTCCTCCATAGGAGTAATGTCTCTAACAGTCTACGCTTTGATCGTTCCCTGGAAGACCAGTAGTAGTTTCAATTGCACATCTGGAGGCATTCTGTATTCTGTGGGCTACCAGAGTGTTGATGAAACACAGGAATTGCATCGGGATTGAATACAACAGTCACCATGCGCACTTTACTCCATGGGAGTAATGTCTCTAACAGTCTACGCTTTGATCGTTCCCTGGAAGACCAGTAGTAGTTTCCGATGCACATCTGGAGGCATTCTGTAATGTGTATACTATTAGAGTGTTGATAAAACTCAGAAATTGCATCGGGATTGTATACAACAATCACCATGCGCACATTCCCCCATATAAGTAATGTCTCAAACAGTCTACGATTTGATCGTTCCCTGGAAGACCAGTAGTAGTTTACGATGAACATCTGGAGGCATTCTGTAATCTGTGGACTATTAGAGTGTTGATGAAACACAGAAATTGGATCGGGAAGGAATACAACAGTCACATGCGCAGTTTCCTCCATGGGAGTAATGTCTCAAACAGTCTACGCTTTGATCGCTCCCTAGAAGACCAGTAGTAGATTCCGATGCACATCTGGGGTTTTTCTGTAATCTGTGGACCATCAGAGTGTTGATGAAACACAGAAATTGCCTCGCGATTGAATATGTCACCATGCGCACATTCCTCCATGGGAGTAAAGTCTCAAAGAGTCTACGCTTTGATCGTTCCCTGGAAGACATGTAGTACTTTCCGATGAACATCTGGAGGCATTCCGTAATCTGTGGACTATCAGAGTGCTGATGAAACACAGAAATTGCATCGGGATTGAATACAACAGTCTCCATGCGCAGTTTCGTCCATGGGAGTAATGTCTCAAACAGTCTATGCTTCGATCGTTCCCTGGAAGACCAGTAGCAGTTTCCGATGCACATCTCGAGGCATTCTGTACTCTGTGGTCGATCAGAGTGTTGATGAAACACAGAAATTGCATCGGGATTGAATACAATAGTCACCATGCGCACTTTCCTCCATTTGAGTAATGTCTCTAACAGTCTACGCTTTGCTCGTTCCCTGGAAGACCAGTAGTAGTTTCTGATGCACATCTGGGGGCTTTCCGTAATCTGTGGACTATCAGAGTGTTGATGAAACACAGAAATTGCCTCGCGATTGAATACAACAGTCACCATGCGCACTTTCCTCCATGGGAGTAATTCTCAAACAGTCTATGCTTTGATCGTTCTCTGTAAGACCAGTAGTAGTTTCCGATACGCATCTGGAGAAATTCTGTAATCTGTGGACTATCAGAGTGTTGATGAAACACAGAAACTGCATGGTTAATGAATACAACAGTCACCATGCGCAGTTTCCTCCATGGGAGTAATGTCTCAAACAGTCTACGCTTTAATCGTTCACTGGAAGACCAGTAGTAGTTTCTGATGCACATCTGGGGGCTTTCCGTAATCTGCGGACTATCAGAGTGTAGACGAAACACAGAGATTGCATCGTGGATTGAATACAACAGTCACCATGCGCACTTTCCTCCATGGGAGTAATTCTCAAACAGTCTATGCTTTGATCGTTCCCTGTAAGACGAGTAGTAGTTTCCGATACGCATCTGGAGAAATTCTGTAATCTGTGGACTATCAGAGTGTTGATGAAACACAGAAACTGCATGGTTAATGAATACAACAGTCACCATGCGCAGTTTACTCCACGGGAGTAATGTCTCAAACAGTCTACGCTTTGATCGTTCCCTGGAAGACCAGTAGTAGATTCCGATGCACATCTGGGGGCTTTCTGTAATCTGTGGACTATCAGAGTGTTGATGAAACACAGAAATTGCCTCGGGATTCAATACAACAGTTACCATGCGCACTTTCCTCCATGGGAGTAATGTCTCTAACAGTCTACGCTTTGATCGTTCCCCAGAAGACCAGTAGTAGTTTAATATGCACATCTGGAGGCTTTCTGAAAACTGTGGACTATCAGAATGTTGATGAAACACAGAAATTGCATCCGGATTGAATACAATAGTCACCATGCGCACTTTCCTCCATTTGAGTAATGTCTCTAACAGTCTATGCTTTGATCGTTCCCTGGAAGACCAGTAGTAGTTTCCGATGCACATCTGGAGGCTTTCTGTACTCTGTGGACTATCAGAGTGTTGATGAAACACAGAAATTGGATCGGGAAGGAATACAACAGTCACCATGCGCAGTTTCCTCCATGGGAGTAATGTCTCTAACAGTCTACGCTTTGATCGTTCCCCAGAAGACCAGTAGTAGTTTAATATGCACATCTGGAGGCGTTCTGTTCTCTGTGGACTATCAGAGTGTTGATGAAACACAGAAATTGCCTCGGGATTCAATACAACAGTCACCATGCGCACTTTCCTCCATGGGAGTAATTCTCAAACAGTCTATGCTTTGATGGTTCCCTGTAAGACCAGTAGTAGTTTCCGATGCACATCTGGAGGCATTCTGTATCTCTGGACTATCAGAGTGTTGATGAAACACAGAAATTGCCTCGGGATTGAATACAACAGTCACCATGCGCACTTTCCTCCTTGGGAGTAATGTCTCTAACAGTCTACGCTTTGATCGTTCCCTGGAAGACCAGTAGTAGTTTCCGATGCACATATGGAGGCTTTCCGTAATCTGTGGACTATCAGAGTGTTGATGAAACACAGAAATTGCATCGGGATTGAATACAACAGTCACCATGCGCACTTTCCTCCATGGGAGTAATGTTTCAAAGAGTTTACGCTTTGATCGTTCCTGGAAGACCAGTAGCAGTTTCCGATGCACATCTGGAGGCATTCTGTAATCTGTGGAGTATCAGAGTGTTGATGAAACACAGAAATTGCATCGTGATTGAATACAACAGTCACAATGCGCACATTCCTCCATAAAAGTAATGTCTCAAAAGTCTACGCTTTGATCGTTCCCTGGAAGACCAGTAATAGTTTCCGATGCACATCTGGAGGCATTCTGTAATCTGTGCAATATCAGAGTGTTGATGATACACAGAAATTGCATCGGGATTGAATACAACAGTCACCATGCGCACTTTCCTCCATGGGAGTAATTCTCAAACAGTCTATGCTTTGATCGTTCCCTGTAAGACCAGTAGTAGTTTCCGATGCACATCTGGAGGCATTCTGTAATGTGTATACTATTAGAGTGTTGATGAAACACAGAAATTGCATCGGGATTGTATACAACAATCACCATGCGCACATTCAACCATATAACTAATGTCTCAAACAGTCTACGATTTGATCGTTCCCTGGAAGACCAGTAGTAGTTTACGATGAACATCTGGAGGCATTCTGTAATCTGTGGACTATTAGAGTGTTGATGAAACACAGAAATTGGATCGGGAAGGAATACAACAGTCACCATGCGCAGTTTCCTCCATGGGAGTAATGTCTCAAACAGTCTACGCTTTGATCGTTCCCTGGAAGACCAGTAGTAGATTCCGATGCACATCTTGGGTTTTTCTGTAATCTGTGGACTATCAGAGTGTTGATGAAACACAGAAATTGCCTCGCGATTGAATACAACAATCACCATGCCCACATTCCTCCATGGGAGTAAAGTCTCAAACAGTCTACGCTTTGATCGTTCCCTGGAAGACAAGTAGTACTTTCCGATGAACATCTGGAGGCATTCTGTAATCTGTGGACTATCAGAGTGTTGATGAAACACAGAAATTGCCTCGGGATTGAATACAACAGTCACCATGCGCACTTTTCTCCATGGGAGTAATGTCTCTAACAGTTTACGCTTTGATCGCTCCCTGAAAGACCAGTAGTAGTTTCCGATGAACATCTGGAGGCTTTCTGAAGACTGTGGACTATCAGAGTGTTGATGAAACACAGAAATTGCATCGGGATTGAATACAACAGTCACCATGCGCACTTTCCTCCATGGGAGTAATTCTCCAGCAGTGTATGCTTTAATCGTTCCCTGGAAGACCAGTAGTAGTTTCCGATGCACATCTCGAGGCATTCTGTACTCTGTGGACTATCAGAGTGTTCATGAAACACAGAAATTGCATCGGGATTGATTACAACAGTCACCATGCGCACATTCCTCCATAGGAGTAATGTCTCTAACAGTCTACGCTTTGATCGTTCCCTGGAAGACCAGTAGTAGTTTCCGATGCGCATCTGGAGGCTTTCTGTACTCTGTGGACTATCAGAGTGTTGATGAAACACAGAAATTGCATCGGAATTGAATACAACAGACTCCATGCGCAGTTTCCTCCATGGGAGTAATGTCTCAAACAGTCTACGCTTTGATCGTTCCCTGGAAGACCAGTAGTAGTTTCTGATGCACATCTGGAGGCATTCTGTAATCTGTGGAATATCAGAGTGTTGATGAAACACAGAAATTGCATCGGGATAGAATACAACAGTCACCATGCGCACTTTCCTCCACGGGAGTAATTCTCAAACAGTCTATGCTTTGATCCTTCCCTGGAAGACCAGTAGCAGTTTCCGATGCACATCTCGAGGCATTCTGTACTCTGTGGTCAATCAGAGTGTTGATGAAACACAGAAATTGCATCGGGATTGAATACAATAGTCACCATGCGCACTTTCCACCATTAGAGTAATGTCTCTAACAGTCTACGCTTTGATCGTTCCATGGAAGACCAGTAGTAGTTTCAATTGCACATCTGGAGGCATTCTGTATTCTGTGGACTACCAGAGTGTTGATGAAACACAGGAATTGCATCGGGATTGAATACAACAGTCACCATGCGCACTTTACTCCATGGGAGTAATGTCTCTAACAGTCTACGCTTTGATCGTTCCCTAGAAGACCAGTAGTAGATTCCGATGCACATCTGGGGTTTTTCTGTAATCTGTGGACAATCAGAGTGTTGATGAAACACAGAAATTGCCTCGCGATTGAATATGTCACCATGCGCACATTCCTCCATGGGAGTAAAGTCTCAAAGAGTCTACGCTTTGATCGTTCCCTGGAAGACATGTAGTACTTTCCGATGAACATCTGGAGGCATTCTGTAATCTGTGGACTATCAGAGTGTTGATGAAACACAGAAATTGCATCGGGATTGAATACAACAGTCTCCATGCGCAGTTACGTCCATGGGAGTAATGTCTCAAACAGTCTACGCTTTGATCGTTCCCTGTTAGACCAGTAGTAGTTTACGATGCACATCTGGGGGCTTTCTGTAATCTGTGGACTATCGGAGTGCTGATGGAACACATAAATTGCCTCGGGATTGAATACAGCAGTCAACATGCGCACTTTCCTCCATGGGAGTAACGTCTCTAACAGTCTACGCTTTGATCGTTACCCAGAAGACCAGTAATAGTTTCCTATGCACATCTGGATGCTTTCTGTACACTGTGGACTATCTGAGTGTTGATGAAAGACAGAGATTGCATCGGGGTTGAATACAAGAGCCTCCATGCGCAGTTTCCTCCATGGGAGTAATGTCTCAAACAGCCTACGATTTGATCGTTCCCTGGAAGACCAGTAGTAGTTTACGATGAACATCTGGAGGCATTCTGTAATCTGTGGACTATCAGAATGTTGATGAAACTCAGAAATTGCATCGGGATTGAATACAACAGTCACCATGCGAACTTTCCTCCATGGGAGTAATGTTTCTAACAGTTTACGCTTTGATCGTTCCCTGGAAGACCAGTAGTAGTTTCCGATGAACATCTGGAGGCTTTCTGAAGACTGTGGACTATCAGAGTGTTGATGAAACACAGAAATTGCATCGGGATTGAATACAACAGTCACCATGCGCACTTTCCTCCACGGGAGTAATTCTCAAACAGTCTATGCTTTGATCTTTCCCTGGAAGACCAGTAGCAGTTTCCGATGCACATCACGAGGCATTCTGTACTCTGTGGTCAATCAGAGTGTTGATGAAACACAGAAATTGCATCGGGATTGAATACAATAGTCACCATGCGCACTTTCCACCATTTGAGTAATGTCTCTAACAGTCTACGCTTTGATCGTTCCCTGGAAGACCAGTAGTAGTTTCAATTGCACATCTGGAGGCATTCTGTATTCTGTGGACTACCAGAGTGTTGATGAAACACAGGAATTGCATCGGGATTGAATACAACAGTCACCATGCGCACTTTACTCCATGGGAGTAATGTCTCAAACAGTCTACGCTTTGATCGTTCCCTGGAAGACCAGTAGTAGATTCTGATGCACATCTGGGGTTTTTCTGTAATCTGTGGACTATCAGAGTGTTGATGAAACACAGAAATTGCCTCGCGATTGAATATGTCACCATGCGCACATTCCTCCATGGGAGTAAAGTCTCAAACAGTCTACGCTTTGATCGTTCCCTGGAAGACATGTAGTACTTTCCGATGAACATCTGGAGGCATTCTGTAATCTGTGGACTATCAGAGTGTTGATGAAACACAGAAATTGCATCGGGATTGAATACAACAGTCTCCATGCGCAGTTACGTCCATGGGAGTAATGTCTCAAACAGTCTACGCTTTGATCGTTCCCTGGAAGACCAGTAGTAGTTTACGATGCACATCTGGGGGCTTTCTGTAATCTGTGGACTATCGGAGTGCTGATGAAACACAGAAATTGCCTCGGGATTGAATACAGCAGTCAACATGCGCACTTTCCTAGATGGGAGTAATTCTCAAACAGTCTATGCTTTGATCGTTCCCTGTAAGGCCAGTAGTAGTTTCCGATGCACATCTGGTGGCATTCTGTAATCTGTGGACTATCAGAGTGTTGATGAAACACTGAAATTGCATCGGGATTGAATACAACAGTCACCATGCGCACTTTCCTCCATGGGAGTAATTCTCAAACAGTCTATGCCCTAATGGTTCACTGTAAGGCCAGTAGTAGTTTCCGATGCACATCTGGAGGCATTCTGTATCTCTGGACTATCAGAGTGTTGATGAAACACAGAAATTGCCTCGGGATTGAATACAACAGTCACCATGCGCACTTTCCTCCATGGGAGTAACGTCTCTAACAGTCTACGCTTTGATCGTTCCCCAGAAGACAAGTAATAGTTTCCTATGCACATCTGGGTGCTTTCTCTACACTGTGGACTATCAGAGTGTTGATGAAAGACAGATATTGCATCGGGGTTGAATACAAGAGTCTCCATGCGCAATTTCCTCCATGGGAGTAATGTCTCAAACAGCCTATGCTTTGATCGTTCCCTGGAAGACCAGTAGTAGTTTACGATGAACATCTGGAGGCATTCTGTAATCTGTGGACTATCAGAATGTTGATGAAACTCAGAAATTGCATCGGGATTGAATACAACAGTCACCATGCGAACTTTCCTCCATGGGAGTAATGTTTCTAACAGTTTACGGTTTGATCGTTCCCTTGAAGACCAGTAGTAGTTTCCGATGAACATCTGGAGGCTTTCCGAAGACTGTGGACTATCAGAGTGTTGATGAAACACAGAAATTGCATCGGGATTGAATACAACAGTCACCATGCGCACTTTCCTCCATGGGAGTAATTCTCAAACAGGCTATGCTTTGATCGTTCCCTGGTAGACCAGTAGTAGTTTTCGATACACATCTCGAGGCATTCTGTACTCTGTGGACTATCAGAGTGTTGATGAAACACAGAAATTGCATCGGGATTGAATACAACAGTCACCATGCGCACTTTCCTCCATAAAAGTAATGTCTCGAAAGTCTACGCTTTGATCGTTCCCTGGAAGACCAGCAGTAGTTTCCGATGCACATCTGGAGGCGTTCTGTAATCTGTGGAATATCAGAGTGTTGATGAAACTCAGAAATTGCATCGGGATTGAATACAACAGTCACCATGCGCACTTTCCTCCGTGGGAGTAATGTCTCAAACAGTCTACGCTTTGATCGTTCCCTGGAAGACCAGTAGTAGCTTCCGATGCACACCTGGAGGCATTCTGTAATCTGTGGACTATCAGAGTGTTGATGAAACACAGAAATTGCCTCGGGATTGAATACAACAGTCACCATGCGCACTTTCCTCCATGGAAGTAATTCTCAAACAGTCTATTCTTTGATCGTTCCCTGTAAGGCCAGTAGTAGTTTCCGATGCACATCTGGTGGCATTCTGTAATCTGTGGACTATCAGAGTGTTAAAGAAACACAGAAATTGCATAAGGTTTGAATACAACAGTCACCATGCGCACTTTTCTCCACGCGAGGTATGTCTCGAATAGTCTACGCTTTGATCGTTCCCTGGAAGACCAGTAGTAGTTTCTGATGCACATCTGGAGGCATTCTGTAATCTGTGGAATATCAGAGTGATGATGAAACACAGAAATTGCATCGGGATAGAATACAACAGTCATCATGCGCACTTTCCTCCACGGGAGTAATTCTCAAACAGTCTATGCTTTGATCCTTCCCTGGAAGACCAGTAGCAGTTTCCGATGCACATCTCGAGGCATTCTGTACTCTGTGGTCAATCAGAGTGTTGATGAAACACAGAAATTGCATCGGGATTCAATACAATAGTCACCATGCGCACTTTCCACCATTTGAGTAATGTCTCTAACAGTCTACGCTTTGATCGTTCCCTGGAAGACCAGTAGTAGTTTCAATTGCACATCTGGAGGCATTCTGTATTCTGTGGACTACCAGAGTGTTGATGAAACACAGGAATTGCATCGGGATTGAATACAACAGTCACCATGCGCACTTTACTCCATGGGAGTAATGTCTCTAACAGTCTACGCTTTGATCGTTCCCTGCAAGACCAGTAGTAGTTTCCCATGCACATCTGGAGGCATTCTGTAATGTGTATACTATTAGAGTGTTGATAAAACACAGAAATTGCATCGGGATTGTATACAACAATCACCATGCGCACATTCCCCCATATAAGTAATGTCTCAAACAGTCTACGATTTGATCGTTCCCTGGAAGACCAGTAGTAGTTTACGATGAACATCTGGAGGCATTCTGTAATCTGTGGACTATTAGAGTGTTGATGAAACACAGAAATTGGATCGGGAAGGAATACAACAGTCACATGCGCAGTTTCCTCCATGGGAGTAATGTCTCAAACAGTCTACGCTTTGATCGTTCCCTGGAAGACCAGTAGTAGTTTCCGATGCACATCTGGGGGCTTTCCCTAATCTCTGGACTATCAGAGTGTTGATGAAACACAGAAATTGCATCCGGATTGAATACAACAGTCACCATGCGCACTTTCCTCCATGGGAGTAATTCTCAAACAGTCTATGCTTTGATGGTTCACTGTAAGGCCAGTAGTAGTTTCCGATGCACATCTGGAGGCATTCTGTATCTCTGGACTATCAGAGTGTTGATGAAACACAGAAATTGCCTCGGGATTGAATACAACAGTCACCATGCGCACTTTCCTCCATGGGAGTAACGTCTCTAACAGTCTACGCTTTGATCGTTCCCCAGAAGACCAGTAATAGTTTCCTATGCACATCTGGGTGCTTTCTCTACACTGTGGACTATCAGAGTGTTGATGAAAGACAGATATTGCATCGGGGTTGAATACAAGAGTCTCCATGCGCAATTTCCTCCATGGGAGTAATGTCTCAAACAGCCTATGCTTTGATCGTTCCCTGGAAGACCAGTAGTAGTTTACGATGAACATCTGGAGGCATTCTGTAATCTGTGGACTATCAGAATGTTGATGAAACTCAGAAATTGCATCGGGATTGAATACAACAGTCACCATGCGAACTTTCCTCCATGGGAGTAATGTTTCTAACAGTTTACGGTTTGATCGTTCCCTTGAAGACCAGTAGTAGTTTCCGATGAACATCTGGAGGCTTTCCGAAGACTGTGGACTATCAGAGTGTTGATGAAACACAGAAATTGCATCGGGATTGAATACAACAGTCACCATGCGCACTTTCCTCCATGGGAGTAATTCTCAAACAGGCTATGCTTTGATCGTTCCCTGGTAGACCAGTAGTAGTTTCCGATACACATCTCGAGGCATTCTGTACTCTGTGGACTATCAGAGTGTTGATGAAACACAGAAATTGCATCGGGATTGAATACAACAGTCACCATGCGCACTTTCCTCCATAAAAGTAATGTCTCGAAAGTCTACGCTTTGATCGTTCCCTGGAAGACCAGCAGTAGTTTCCGATGCACATCTGGAGGCGTTCTGTAATCTGTGGAATATCAGAGTGATGATGAAACTCAGAAATTGCATCGGGATTGAATACAACAGTCACCATGCGCACTTTCCTCCGTGGGAGTAATGTCTCAAACAGTCTACGCTTTGATCGTTCCCTGGAAGACCAGTAGTAGCTTCCGATGCACACCTGGAGGCATTCTGTAATCTGTGGACTATCAGAGTGTTGATGAAACACAGAAATTGCCTCGGGATTGAATACAACAGTCACCATGCGCACTTTCCTCCATGGAAGTAATTCTCAAACAGTCTATTCTTTGATCGTTCCCTGTAAGGCCAGTAGTAGTTTCCGATGCACATCTGGTGGCATTCTGTAATCTGTGGACTATCAGAGTGTTAAAGAAACACAGAAATTGCATAAGGTTTGAATACAACAGTCACCATGCGCACTTTTCTCCACGCGAGGTATGTCTCGAATAGTCTACGCTTTGATCGTTCCCTGGAAGACCAGTAGTAGTTTCTGCTGCACATCTGGAGGCATTCTGTAATCTGTGGAATATCAGAGTGATGATGAAACACAGAAATTGCATCGGGATAGAATACAACAGTCATCATGCGCACTTTCCTCCACGGGAGTAATTCTCAAACAGTCTATGCTTTGATCCTTCCCTGGAAGACCAGTAGCAGTTTCCGATGCACATCTCGAGGCATTCTGTACTCTGTGGTCAATCAGAGTGTTGATGAAACACAGAAATTGCATCGGGATTCAATACAATGGTCACCATGCGCACTTTCCACCATTTGAGTAATGTCTCTAACAGTCTACGCTTTGATCGTTCCCTGGAAGACCAGTAGTAGTTTCAATTGCACATCTGGAGGCATTCTGTATTCTGTGGACTACCAGAGTGTTGATGAAACACAGGAATTGCATCGGGATTGAATACAACAGTCACCATGCGCACTTTACTCCATGGGAGTAATGTCTCTAACAGTCTACGCTTTGATCGTTCCCTGGAAGACCAGTAGTAGTTTCCGATGCACATCTGGAGGCATTCTGTAATGTGTATACTATTAGAGTGTTGATAAAACACAGAAATTGCATCGGGATTGTATACAACAATCACCATGCGCACATTCCCCCATATAAGTAATGTCTCAAACAGTCTACGATTTGATCGTTCCCTGGAAGACCAGTAGTAGTTTACGATGAACATCTGGAGGCATTCTGTAATCTGTGGACTATTAGAGTGTTGATGAAACACAGAAATTGGATCGGGAAGGAATACAACAGTCACATGCGCAGTTTCCTCCATGGGAGTAATGTCTCAAACAGTCTACGCTTTGATCGTTCCCTGGAAGAACAGTAGTAGATTCCGATGCACATCTGGGGTTTCTCTGTAATCTGTGGACCATCAGAGTGTTGATGAAACACAGAAATTGCCTCGCGATTGAATATGTCACCATGCGCACATTCCTCCATGGGAGTAAAGTCTCAAACAGTCTACGCTTTGATCAGTCCCTGGAAGACATGTAGTACTTTCCGATGAACATCTGGAGGCATTCTGTAATCTGTGGACTATCAGAGTGTTGATGAAACACAGAAATTGCATCGGGATTGAATACAACAGTCTCCATGCGCAGTTATGTCCATGGGAGTAATGTCTCAAACAGTCTACGCTTTGATCGTTCCCTGTTAGACCAGTAGTAGTTTACGATGCACATCTGGGGGCTTTCTGTAATCTGTGGACTATCGGAGTGCTGATGGAACACAGAAATTGCCTCGGGATTGAATACAGCAGTCAACATGCGCACTTTCCTCCATGGGAGTAATTCTCAAACAGTCTATGCTTTGATCGTTCCCTGTAAGGCCAGTAGTAGTTTCCGATGCACATCTGGTGGCATTCTGTAATCTGTGGACTATCAGAGTGTTGATGAAACACAGAAATTGCATCGGGAATGAATACAACAGTCACTATGCCCAGTTTCCTCCATGGGAGTAATGTATCAAATAGTCTACGCTTTGATCGTTCCCTGGAAGACCAGTAGTAGTTTCCGATGCACATCTGGGGGCTTTCCGTAATCTGTGGACTATCAGAGTGTTGATGAAACACAGAAATCGCATCCGGATTGAATACAACTGTCACCATGCGCACTTTCCTCCATGGGAGTAATTCTCAAACAGTCTATGCTTTGATGGTTCCCTGTAAGGCCAGTAGTAGTTTCCGATGCACATCTGGAGGCATTCTGTATCTCTGGACTATCAGAGTGTTGATGAAACACAGAAATTGCCTCGGGATTGAATACAACAGTCACCATGCGCACTTTCCTCCATGGGAGTAATTCTCAAACAGTCTATGCTTTGATGGTTCCCTGTAAGGCCAGTAGTAGTTTCCGATGCACATCTGGAGGCATTCTGTATCTCTGGACTATCAGAGTGTTGATGAAACACAGAAATTGCCTCGGGATTGAATACAACAGTCACCATGCGCACTTTCCTCCATGGGAGTAACGTCTCTAACAGTCTACGCTTTGATTGCTACCCAGAAGACCAGTAATAGTTTCCTATGCACATCTGGATGCTTTCTGTACACTGTGGACTATCTGATTGTTGATGAAAGACAGAGATTGCATCGGGGTTGAATACAAGAGTCTCCATGCGCAGTTTCCTCCATGGGAGTAATGTCTCAAACAGCCTACGATTTGATCTTTCCCTGGAAGACCAGTAGCAGTTTCCGATGCACATCTCGAGGCATTCTGTACTCTGTGGTCAATCAGAGTGTTGATCAAACACAGAAATTGCATCGGGATTGAATACAATAGTCACCATGCGCACTTTCCACCATTTGAGTAATGTCTCTAACAGTCTACGCTTTGATCGTTCCCTGGAAGACCAGTAGTAGTTTCAATTGCACATCTGGAGGCATTCTGTATTCTGTGGACTACCAGAGTGTTGATGAAACACATAAATTGCATCGGGATTGAATACAACAGTCACCATGCGCACTTTACTCCATGGGAGTAATGTCTCTAACAGTCTACGCTTTGATAGTTCCCTGGAAGACCAGTAGTAGTTTCCGATGCACATCTGGAGGGATTCTGTAATGTGTATACTATTAGAGTGTTGATGAAACACAGAAATTGCATCGGGATTGTATACAACAATCATCATGCGCACATTCCCCCATATAAGTAATGTCTCAAACAGTCTACGATTTGATCGTTCCCTGGAAGACCAGTAGTAGTTTACGATGAACATCTGGAGGCATTCTGTAATCTGTGGGCTATCAGAGTGTTGATGAAACACCGAAATTGCATCGGGATTGAATACAACAGTCTCCATGCGCAGTTACGTCCATGGGAGTAATGTCTCAAACAGTCTACGCTTTGATCGTTCCCTGGAAGACCAGTAGTAGTTTACGATGCACATCTGGGGGCTTTCTGTAATCTGTGGACTATCGGAGTGCTGATGAAACACAGAAATTGCCTCGGGATTGAATACAGCAGTCAACATGCGCACTTTCCTAGATGGGAGTAATTCTCAAACAGTCTATGCTTTGATCGTTCCCTGTAAGGCCAGTAGTAGTTTCCGATGCACATCTGGTGGCATTCTGTAATCTGTGGACTATCAGAGTGTTGATGAAACACAGAAATTGCATCGGGATTGAATACAACAGTCACCATGCGCACTTTCCTCCACGGGAGTAATTCTCAAACAGTCTATGTTTTGATCTTTCCCTGGAAGACCAGTAGCAGTTTCCGATGCACATCTCGAGGCATTCTGTACTCTGTGGTCAATCAGAGTGTTGATCAAACAAAGAAATTGCATCGGGATTGAATACAATAGTCACCATGCGCACTTTCCACCATTTGAGTAATGTCACTAACAGTCTACGCTTTGATCGTTCCCTGGAAGACCAGTAGTAGTTTCAATTGCACATCTGGAGGCATTCTGTATTCTGTGGACTACCAGAGTGTTGATGAAACACAGGAATTGCATCGGGATTGAATACAACAGTCACCATGCGCACTTTACTCCATGGGAGTAATGTCTCTAACAGTCTACGCTTTGATCGTTCCCTGGAAGACCAGTAGTAGTTTACGATGCACATCTGGAGGGATTCTGTAATGTGTATACTATTAGAGTGTTGATGAAACACAGAAATTGCATCGGGATTGTATACAACAATCATCATGCGCACATTCCCCCATATAAGTAATGTCTCAAACAGTCTACGATTTGATCGTTCCCTGGAAGACCAGTAGTAGTTTACGATGAACATCTGGAGGCATTCTGTAATCTGTGGAGTATTAGAGTGTTGATGAAACACAGAAATTGGATCGGGAAGGAATACAACAGTCACATGCGCAGTTTCCTCCATGGGAGTAATGTCTCAAACAGTTTACGCTTTGATCGTTCCCTGGAAGACCAGTAGTAGATTCCGATGCACATCTGGGGTTTTTCTGTAATCTGTGGACTATCAGAGTGTTGATGAAACACAGAAATTGCCTCGCGATTGAATATGTCACCATGCGCACATTCCTCCATGGGAGTAAAGTCTCAAACAGTCTACGCTTTGATCGTTCCCTGGAAGACATGTAGTAGTTTCCGATGCACATCTGGTGGCATTCTGTAATCTGTGGACTATCAGAGTGTTGATGAAACACTGAAATTGCATCGGGAATGAATACAACAGTCACTATGCCCAGTTTCCTCCTTGGGAGTAATGTATCAAACAGTCTACGCTTTGATCGTTCACTGGAAGACCAGTAGTAGTTTCCGATGCACATCTGGGGGCTTTCCCTAATCTGTGGACTATCAGAGTGTTGATGAAACACAGAAATTGCATCCGGATTGAATACAACAGTCTCCATGCGCACTTTCCTCCATGGGAGTAATTCTCAAACAGTCTATGCTTTGATGGTTCACTGTAAGGCCAGTAGTAGTTTCCGATGCACATCTGGAGGCATTCTGTATCTCTGGACTATCAGAGTGTTGATGAAACACAGAAATTGCCTCGGGATTGAATACAACAGTCACCATGCGCACTTTCCTCCATGGGAGTAACGTCTCTAACAGTCTACGCTTTGATCGTTCCCCAGAAGACCAGTAATAGTTTCCTATGCACATCTGGGTGCTTTCTGTACACTGTGGACTATCTGAGTGTTCATGAAACACAGAAATTGCATCGGGATTGATTACAACAGTCTTCATGCGCACTTTATTCCATGGGAGTAATGTTTCAAAGAGTTTACGCTTTGATCGTTCCCTGGAATACCAGTAGCAGTTTCCGATGCACATCTGGAGGCATTCTGTAATCTGTGGACTATCAGAGTGTTGATGAAACACAGAAATTGCATCGGGATTGAATACAACAGTCACCATGCGCACTTTCCTCCATAAAAGTATTGTCTCGAAAGTCTACGATTGATCGTTCCCTGGAAGACCAGCAGTAGTTTCCGATGCACATCTGGAGGCATTCTGTAATCTGTGGAATATCAGAGTGTTGATGAAACTCAGAAATTGCATCGGGATTGAATACAACAGTCACCATGCGCACTTTCCTCCGTGGGAGTAATGTCTCAAACAGTCTACGCTTTGATCGTTCCCTGGAAGACCAGTAGTAGCTTCCGATGCACACCTGGAGGCATTCTGTAGTCTGTGGACTATCAGAGTGTTGATGAAACACAGAAATTGCCTCGGGATTGAATACAACAGTGACCATGCGCACTTTCCTCCATGGAAGTAATTCTCAAACAGTCTATTCTTTGATCGTTCCCTGTAAGACCAGTAGTAGTTTCCGATGCACATCTGGTGGCATTCTGTAATCTGTGGACTATCAGAGTGTTAAAGAAACACAGAAATTGCATAAGGTTTGAATACAACAGTCACCATGCGCACTTTTCTCCACGCGAGGTATGTCTCGAATAGTCTACGCTTTGATCGTTCCCTGGAAGACCAGTAGTAGTTTCCGATGCACATCTGGTGGCATTCTGTAATCTGTGGCCTATCAGAGTGTTGATGAAACACAGAAAATGCATTGGGATTGAATACAACAGTCACCATGCGCACGTTACTCCATGGGAGTAATGTCTCTAACAGTCTACGCTTTGATCGTTCCCTGGAAGACCAGTAGTAGTTTCCGATCCACATACGGAGGCTTTCCGTAATCTGTGGACTATCAGAGTGTTGATGAAACACAGAAATTGTATCGGGATTGAATACAACCGTCACCATGCGCACTTTCCTCCATGGGAGTAATGTTTCAATGAGTTTACGCTTTGATCGTTCCTGGAAGACCAGTAGCAGTTTCCGATGCACATCTGGAGGCATTCTGTAATCTGTGGAGTATCAGAGTGTTGATGAAACACAGATATTGCATCGGGATTGAATACAACAGTTACCATGTGCACATTCCTCCATAAAAGTAATGTCTCCAAAGTCTACGCTTTGATCGTTCCCTGGAAGACCAGTAATAGTTTCCGTTGCACATCTGGAGGCATTCTGTAATCTGTGGAATATCAGAGTGTTGATGATACACAGAAATTGCATCGGGATTGAAAACAACAGTCACCATGCGCACTTTCCTCCATGGGAGTTATTCTCAAACAGTCTATGCTTTGATCGTTCCCTGTAAGACCAGTAGTAGTTTCCGATGCACATCTGGAGGCATTCTGTAATCTGTGGACTATTAGAGTGTTGACGAAACACAGAAATTGCATCGGGATTGAATACAACAGTCACCATGCGCACATTCCCCCATAAAAGTAATGTCTCAAACAGTCTACGATTTGATCGTTCCCTGGAAGACCAGTAGTAGTTTACGATGAACATCTGGAGGCATTCTGTAATCTGTGGACTATTAGAGTGTTGATGAAACACAGAAATTGGATCGGGAAGGAATACAACAGTCACCATGCGCAGTTTCCTCCATGGGAGTAATGTCTCAAACAGTCTGCGCATTGATCGCTGCCTGGAAGCCCAGTGGTAGATTCCGATGAACATCTGGGGCTTTACGTAATCTGTGGACTATCAGAGTGTTGATGAAATACAGAAATTACCACGGGATTGAATACAACAGTCACCATGCGCACTTTCCTCCATGGGAGTAACGTCTCTAACAGTCTACGCTTTGATCGTTCCCCAGAAGACCAGTAATAGATTCCTATGCACATCTGGAGGCTTGCTGTACACTGTGGACTATCTGAGTGTTGATGAAAGACAGAAATTGCATCGGGGTTGAATACAAGAGTTTCCATGCACAGTTTTCTCCATGGGAGTAATGTCTCAAACAGCCTACGCTTTGATCTTTCCCTGGAAGACCAGTAGTAGTTTGCAATGAACATCTGGAGGCATTCTGCAATCTGTGGACAATCAGAATGTTGATGAAACACAGAAATTGCATCGGGATTGAATACAACAGCCACCATGCGCACTTTCCTCCATGGGAGTAATGTTTCAAAGGGTTTACTCTTTGATCGTTCCCTGGAAGACCAGTAGTAGTTTCCGATGAACATCTGGAGGCTTTCTGTTCTCTGTGGACTATCAGAGTGTTGATGAAACACAGAAATTGCATCGGGATTCAATACAACAGTCACCATGCGCACTTTCCCCCATGGGAGTAATGTTTCAAAGAGTTTACGCTTTGATCGTTCACTGGAAGACTAGTAGCAGTTTCCGATGCACGTCTGGAGGCATTCTGTAATCTGTAGACTATCAGAGTGTTGATGAAACACAGAAATTGCATCGGGATTGAATACAACAGTCACCATGCGCCCATTCCTCCATAAGAGTAATGTCTCAACAGTCTACGCTTTGATCGTTCCCTGGAAGACCAGTAGTAGTTTCCGATGCACATCTGGAGGCATTCTGTAATCTGTGGAATATCAGAGTGTTTATGAAACACAGAAATTGCATCATGATTGAATACAACAGTCACCATGCGCAATTTCCTCCATGGGAGTAATGTCTCAAACAGTCTACGCTTTGATCGTTCCATGGAAGACCAGTAGTAGTTTCCGATGCACATCTGGTGGCATTCTGTAATCTGTGGCCTATCAGAGTGTTGATGAAACACAGAAAATGCATTGGGATTGAATACAACAGTCACCATGCGCACTTTCCTCCATGGGAGTAATGTCTCAAAGAGTCTACGCTTCGATCGTTCCCTGGAAGACCAGTAGTAGTTTCCGATGCACATCTGGAGGCATTCTGTAAAATGTGGACTATCAGAGTGTTGATGAAACACAGAAATTGGATCCGGATTGAATACAACAGTCACCATGCGCATTTTCCTCCACAGGAGTAATGTCTCAAACAATCTACGATTTGATCGTTCCCTGGAAGACCAGTAGTAGTTTCCGATGCACATCTGGAGGCATTCTGTAATCTGTGGAATATCAGAGTGTTGATGAAACACAGAAATTCCATCGGGATTGAATACAACAGTCACCATGCGCACGTTACTCCATGGGAGTAATGTCTCTAACAGTCTACGCTTTGATCGTTCCCTGGAAGACCAGTAGTAGTTTCCGATCCACATACGGAGGCTTTCCGTAATCTGTGGACTATCAGAGTGTTGATGAAACACAGAAATTGTATCGGGATTGAATACAACAGTCACCATGCGCACTTTCCTCCATGGGAGTAATGTTTCAATGAGTTTACGCTTTGATCGTTCCTGGAAGACCAGTAGCAGTTTCCGATGCACATCTGGAGGCATTCTGTAATCTGTGGAGTATCAGAGTGTTGATGAAACACAGATATTGCATCGGGATTGAATACAACAGTTACCATGTGCACATTCCTCCATAAAAGTAATGTCTCCAAAGTCTACGCTTTGATCGTTCCCTGGAAGACCAGTAATAGTTTCCGTTGCACATCTGGAGGCATTCTGTAATCTGTGGAATATCAGAGTGTTGATGATACACAGAAATTGCATCGGGATTGAAAACAACAGTCACCATGCGCACTTTCCTCCATGGGAGTTATTCTCAAACAGTCTATGCTTTGATCGTTCCCTGTAAGACCAGTAGTAGTTTCCGATGCACATCTGGAGGCATTCTGTAATCTGTGGACTATTAGAGTGTTGATGAAACACAGAAATTGCATCGGGATTGAATACAACAGTCACCATGCGCACATTCCCCCATAAAAGTAATGTCTCAAACAGTCTACGATTTGATCGTTCCCTGGAAGACCAGTAGTAGTTTACGATGAACATCTGGAGGCATTCTGTAATCTGTGGACTATTAGAGTGTTGATGAAACACAGAAATTGGATCGGGAAGGAATACAACAGTCACCATGCGCAGTTTCCTCCATGGGAGTAATGTCTCAAACAGTCTGCGCTTTGATCGCTGCCTGGAAGCCCAGTGGTAGATTCCGATGAACATCTGGGGCTTTACGTAATCTGTGGACTATCAGAGTGTTGATGAAATACAGAAATTACCACGGGATTCAATACAACAGTCACCATGCGCACTTTCCTCCATGGGAGTAACGTCTCTAACAGTCTACGCTTTGATCGTTCCCCAGAAGACCAGTAATAGTTTCCTATGCACATCTGGAGGCTTGCTGTACACTGTGGACTATCTGAGTGTTGATGAAAGACAGAAATTGCATCGGGGTTGAATACAAGAGTTTCCATGCACAGTTTTCTCCATGGGAGTAATGTCTCAAACAGCCTACGCTTTGATCTTTCCCTGGAAGACCAGTAGTAGTTTGCGATGAACATCTGGAGGCATTCTGCAATCTGTGGACAATCAGAATGTTGATGAAACACAGAAATTGCATCGGGATTGAATACAACAGCCACCATGCGCACTTTCCTCCATGGGAGTAATGTTTCAAAGGGTTTACTCTTTGATCGTTCCCTGGAAGACCAGTAGTAGTTTCCGATGAACATCTGGAGGCTTTCTGTTCTCTGTGGACTATCAGAGTGTTGATGAAACACAGAAATTGCATCGGGATTGAATACAACAGTCACCATGCGCACTTTCCTCCATGGGAGTAATTCTCAAACAGTCTATGCTTTGATCGTTCCCTGGAAGACCAGTAGTAGCTTGCGATGAACATCTGGAGGCATTCTGCAATCTGTGGACAATCAGAATGTTGATGAAACACAGAAATTGCATCGGGATTGAATACAACAGTCTCCATACGCAGTTTCCTACACGGGAGTAATGTCTGAAACAGTCAACGCTTTGATCGTTCCCTTTAAGACCAGTAGTAGTTTCCGATGCACATACGGAGGCTTTCCGTAATCTGTGGACTATCAGAGTGTTGATGAAACACAGAAATTGCATCGGGATTCAATACAACAGTCACCATGCGCACTTTCCCTAAGGGGAGTAATGTTTCAAAGAGTTTACGCTTTGATCGTTCACTGGAAGACTAGTAGCAGTTTCCGATGCACGTCTGGAGGCATTCTGTAATCTGTAGACTATCAGAGTGTTGATGAAACACAGAAATTGCATCGGGATTGAATACAACAGTCACCATGCGCCCATTCCTCCATAAGAGTAATGTCTCAACAGTCTACGCTTTGATCGTTCCCTGGAAGACCAGTAGTAGTTTCCGATGCACATCTGGAGGCATTCTGTAATCTGTGGAATATCAGAGTGTTTATGAAACACAGAAATTGCATCATGATTGAATACAACAGTCACCATGCGCACTTTCCTCCATGGGAGTAATGTCTCAAACAGTCTACGCTTTGATCGTTCCATGGAAGACCAGTAGTAGTTTCCGATGCACATCTGGAGGCTTTCTGTTATGTGTGGAGTATCAGAGTGTTGATGAAACACAGAAATTACATCGGGATTGAATACAACAGTCACCATGCGCACTTTCCTACACGGGAGTAATGTCTGAAACAGTCTACGATTTGATCGTTCCCTGGAAGAGCAGTAGTAGTTTCCGATGCACATCTGGTGGCATTCAGTAATCTATGGACTATCAGAGTGTTAAAGAAACACAGAAATTGCATCGGGAATGAATACAACAGTCACCATGCGCACTTTCCTACACGGGAGGTATGTCTCGAACAGTCTACGCTTTGATCGTTCCCTGGAAGACTAGTAGTAGTGTCCGATGCACATCTGGTGGCATTCTGTAATCTGTGGCCTATCAGATTGTTGATGAAACACAGAAATTGCATCGGGATTGAATACAACAGTCACCATGCGCACTTTCCTCCATGGGAGTAATGTCTCAAAGAGTCTACGCTTTGATCGTTCCCTGGAAGACCAGTAGAAGTTTCCGATGCACATCTGGGGGCTTTCCGTAATCTGTGGACTATCAGAGTGTTGATGAAACACAGAAATTGCCTCGGGATTGAATACAACAGTCAACATGCGCACTTTCCTCCGTGGGAGTAATTCTCAAAAAGTCTATGCTTTGATCGTTCCCTGTAAGACCAGTAGTAGTTTCCGATGCACATCTGGTGGCATTCTGTAATGTGTATACTATCAGGGTGTTGATGAAACACAGTAATTGCAACGGGATTGAATACAACAGTCACCATACGCACTTTACTCCATAAAAGTAATGTCTCAAACAGTCTACGCTTTGATCGTTCCCTGGAAGACCAGTAGTAGCTTCCGATACACATCTGGACGCATTCTGTAATCTGTGGACTATCAGAGTGTTGATGAAACACAGAAATTGCATCGGGATTGAATACCACAGTCTCCATACGCAGTTTCCTCCATGGGAGTAATGTCTCAAACAGTCTACGCTTTGATCGTTCCCTGGAAGACCAGTAGTAGTTTCAATTGCACATCTGGAGGCATTCTGTAATATGTGGACTACCAGAGTGTTGATGAAACACAGAAATTGCATCGGGATTGAATACAACAGTCACCATGCGCACTTTACTCCATGGGAGTAATGTCTCTAACAGTGTCCGCTTTGATCGTTCCCTGGAAGACCAGTAGTAGTTTCCGATGCACATACGGAGGCTTTCCGTAATCTGTGGACTATCAGAGTGTTGATGAAACACAGAAATTGCATCGGGACTGAATACAACAGTCACCATGCACACTTTCCTCCATGGGAGTAGTGTTTCAAAGAGTTTACGCTTTGATCGTTCCCTGGAATACCAGTAGCAGTTTCCGATGCACATCTGGAGGCATTCTGTAATCTGTGGACTAGCAGAGTGTTGATGAAATACAGAAATTGCATCGGGATTGAATACAACAGTCACCATGCGCACTTTCCTCCATGGGAGTAATGTCTCTAACAGTCTACGCTTTGATCGTTCCCTGGAAGACCAGTAGTAGTTTCCGATGCACATACGGAGGCTTTCTGTTCTCTGTGGACTATCAGAGTGTTGATGAAACACAGAAATTGCATCGGGATTCAATACAACAGTCACCATGCGCACTTTCCCCCATGGGAGTAATGTTTCAAAGAGTTTACGCTTTGATCGTTCACTGGAAGACTAGTAGCAGTTTCCGATGCACGTCTGGAGGCATTCTGTAATCTGTAGACTATCAGAGTGTTGATGAAACACAGAAATTGCATCGGGATTGAATACAACAGTCACCATGCGCCCATTCCTCCATAAGAGTAATGTCTCAACAGTCTACGCTTTGATCGTTCCCTGGAAGACCAGTAGTAGTTTCCGATGCACATCTGGAGGCATTCTGTAATCTGTGGAATATCAGAGTGTTTATGAAACACAGAAATTGCATCATGATTGAATACAACAGTCACCATGCGCAATTTCCTCCATGGGAGTAATGTCTCAAACAGTCTACGCTTTGATCGTTCCATGGAAGACCAGTAGTAGTTTCCGATGCACATCTGGTGGCATTCTGTAATCTGTGGCCTATCAGAGTGTTGATGAAACACAGAAAATGCATTGGGATTGAATACAACAGTCACCATGCGCACTTTCCTCCATGGGAGTAATGTCTCAAAGAGTCTACGCTTCGATCGTTCCCTGGAAGACCAGTAGTAGTTTCCGATGCACATCTGGAGGCATTCTGTAAAATGTGGACTATCAGAGTGTTGATGAAACACTGAAATTGGATCCGGATTGAATACAACAGTCACCATGCGCATTTTCCTCCACAGGAGTAATGTCTCAAACAATCTACGATTTGATCGTTCCCTGGAAGACCAGTAGTAGTTTCCGATGCACATCTGGAGGCATTCTGTAATCTGTGGAATATCAGAGTGTTGATGAAACACAGAAATTCCATCGGGATTGAATACAACAGTCACCATGCGCACGTTACTCCATGGGAGTAATGTCTCTAACAGTCTACGCTTTGATCGTTCCCTGGAAGACCAGTAGTAGTTTCCGATCCACATACGGAGGCTTTCCGTAATCTGTGGACTATCAGAGTGTTGATGAAACACAGAAATTGTATCGGGATTGAATACAACAGTCACCATGCGCACTTTCCTCCATGGGAGTAATGTTTCAATGAGTTTACGCTTTGATCGTTCCTGGAAGACCAGTAGCAGTTTCCGATGCACATCTGGAGGCATTCTGTAATCTGTGGAGTATCAGAGTGTTGATGAAACACAGATATTGCATCGGGATTGAATACAACAGTTACCATGTGCACATTCCTCCATAAAAGTAATGTCTCCAAAGTCTACGCTTTGATCGTTCCCTGGAAGACCAGTAATAGTTTCCGTTGCACATCTGGAGGCATTCTGTAATCTGTGGAATATCAGAGTGTTGATGATACACAGAAATTGCATCGGGATTGAAAACAACAGTCACCATGCGCACTTTCCTCCATGGGAGTTATTCTCAAACAGTCTATGCTTTGATCGTTCCCTGTAAGACCAGTAGTAGTTTCCGATGCACATCTGGAGGCATTCTGTAATCTGTGGACTATTAGAGTGTTGATGAAACACAGAAATTGCATCGGGATTGAATACAACAGTCACCATGCGCACATTCCCCCATAAAAGTAATGTCTCAAACAGTCTACGATTTGATCGTTCCCTGGAAGACCAGTAGTAGTTTACGATGAACATCTGGAGGCATTCTGTAATCTGTGGACTATTAGAGTGTTGATGAAACACAGAAATTGGATCGGGAAGGAATACAACAGTCACCATGCGCAGTTTCCTCCATGGGAGTAATGTCTCAAACAGTCTGCGCTTTGATCGCTGCCTGGAAGCCCAGTGGTAGATTCCGATGAACATCTGGGGCTTTACGTAATCTGTGGACTATCAGAGTGTTGATGAAATACAGAAATTACCACGGGATTCAATACAACAGTCACCATGCGCACTTTCCTCCATGGGAGTAACGTCTCTAACAGTCTACGCTTTGATCGTTCCCCAGAAGACCAGTAATAGTTTCCTATGCACATCTGGAGGCTTGCTGTACACTGTGGACTATCTGAGTGTTGATGAAAGACAGAAATTGCATCGGGGTTGAATACAAGAGTTTCCATGCACAGTTTTCTCCATGGGAGTAATGTCTCAAACAGCCTACGCTTTGATCTTTCCCTGGAAGACCAGTAGTAGTTTGCGATGAACATCTGGAGGCATTCTGCAATCTGTGGACAATCAGAATGTTGATGAAACACAGAAATTGCATCGGGATTGAATACAACAGCCACCATGCGCACTTTCCTCCATGGGAGTAATGTTTCAAAGGGTTTACTCTTTGATCGTTCCCTGGAAGACCAGTAGTAGTTTCCGATGAACATCTGGAGGCTTTCTGTTCTCTGTGGACTATCAGAGTGTTGATGAAACACAGAAATTGCATCGGGATTGAATACAACAGTCACCATGCGCACTTTCCTCCATGGGAGTAATTCTCAAACAGTCTATGCTTTGATCGTTCCCTGGAAGACCAGTAGTAGCTTGCGATGAACATCTGGAGGCATTCTGCAATCTGTGGACAATCAGAATGTTGATGAAACACAGAAATTGCATCGGGATTGAATACAACAGTCTCCATACGCAGTTTCCTACACGGGAGTAATGTCTGAAACAGTCAACGCTTTGATCGTTCCCTTTAAGACCAGTAGTAGTTTCCGATGCACATACGGAGGCTTTCCGTAATCTGTGGACTATCAGAGTGTTGATGAAACACAGAAATTGCATCGGGATTCAATACAACAGTCACCATGCGCACTTTCCCCCATGGGAGTAATGTTTCAAAGAGTTTACGCTTTGATCGTTCACTGGAAGACTAGTAGCAGTTTCCGATGCACGTCTGGAGGCATTCTGTAATCTGTAGACTATCAGAGTGTTGATGAAACACAGAAATTGCATCGGGATTGAATACAACAGTCACCATGCGCCCATTCCTCCATAAGAGTAATGTCTCAACAGTCTACGCTTTGATCGTTCCCTGGAAGACCAGTAGTAGTTTCCGATGCACATCTGGAGGCATTCTGTAATCTGTGGAATATCAGAGTGTTTATGAAACACAGAAATTGCATCATGATTGAATACAACAGTCACCATGCGCACTTTCCTCCATGGGAGTAATGTCTCAAACAGTCTACGCTTTGATCGTTCCATGGAAGACCAGTAGTAGTTTCCGATGCACATCTGGAGGCTTTCTGTTATGTGTGGAGTATCAGAGTGTTGATGAAACACAGAAATTACATCGGGATTGAATACAACAGTCACCATGCGCACTTTCCTACACGGGAGTAATGTCTGAAACAGTCTACGATTTGATCGTTCCCTGGAAGAGCAGTAGTAGTTTCCGATGCACATCTGGTGGCATTCAGTAATCTATGGACTATCAGAGTGTTAAAGAAACACAGAAATTGCATCGGGAATGAATACAACAGTCACCATGCGCACTTTCCTACACGGGAGGTATGTCTCGAACAGTCTACGCTTTGATCGTTCCCTGGAAGACTAGTAGTAGTGTCCGATGCACATCTGGTGGCATTCTGTAATCTGTGGCCTATCAGATTGTTGATGAAACACAGAAATTGGATCGGGAAGGAATACAACAGTCACCATGCGCAGTTTCCTCCATGGGAGTAATGTCTCAAACAGTCTGCGCTTTGATCGCTGCCTGGAAGCCCAGTGGTAGATTCCGATGAACATCTGGGGCTTTACGTAATCTGTGGACTATCAGAGTGTTGATGAAATACAGAAATTACCACGGGATTCAATACAACAGTCACCATGCGCACTTTCCTCCATGGGAGTAACGTCTCTAACAGTCTACGCTTTGATCGTTCCCCAGAAGACCAGTAATAGTTTCCTATGCACATCTGGAGGCTTGCTGTACACTGTGGACTATCTGAGTGTTGATGAAAGACAGAAATTGCATCGGGGTTGAATACAAGAGTTTCCATGCACAGTTTTCTCCATGGGAGTAATGTCTCAAACAGCCTACGCTTTGATCTTTCCCTGGAAGACCAGTAGTAGTTTGCGATGAACATCTGGAGGCATTCTGCAATCTGTGGACAATCAGAATGTTGATGAAACACAGAAATTGCATCGGGATTGAATACAACAGCCACCATGCGCACTTTCCTCCATGGGAGTAATGTTTCAAAGGGTTTACTCTTTGATCGTTCCCTGGAAGACCAGTAGTAGTTTCCGATGAACATCTGGAGGCTTTCTGTTCTCTGTGGACTATCAGAGTGTTGATGAAACACAGAAATTGCATCGGGATTGAATACAACAGTCACCATGCGCACTTTCCTCCATGGGAGTAATTCTCAAACAGTCTATGCTTTGATCGTTCCCTGGAAGACCAGTAGTAGCTTGCGATGAACATCTGGAGGCATTCTGCAATCTGTGGACAATCAGAATGTTGATGAAACACAGAAATTGCATCGGGATTGAATACAACAGTCTCCATACGCAGTTTCCTACACGGGAGTAATGTCTGAAACAGTCAACGCTTTGATCGTTCCCTTTAAGACCAGTAGTAGTTTCCGATGCACATACGGAGGCTTTCCGTAATCTGTGGACTATCAGAGTGTTGATGAAACACAGAAATTGCATCGGGATTCAATACAACAGTCACCATGCGCACTTTCCCTAATGGGAGTAATGTTTCAAAGAGTTTACGCTTTGATCGTTCACTGGAAGACTAGTAGCAGTTTCCGATGCACGTCTGGAGGCATTCTGTAATCTGTAGACTATCAGAGTGTTGATGAAACACAGAAATTGCATCGGGATTGAATACAACAGTCACCATGCGCCCATTCCTCCATAAGAGTAATGTCTCAACAGTCTACGCTTTGATCGTTCCCTGGAAGACCAGTAGTAGTTTCCGATGCACATCTGGAGGCATTCTGTAATCTGTGGAATATCAGAGTGTTTATGAAACACAGAAATTGCATCATGATTGAATACAACAGTCACCATGCGCACTTTCCTCCATGGGAGTAATGTCTCAAACAGTCTACGCTTTGATCGTTCCATGGAAGACCAGTAGTAGTTTCCGATGCACATCTGGAGGCTTTCTGTTATGTGTGGAGTATCAGAGTGTTGATGAAACACAGAAATTACATCGGGATTGAATACAACAGTCACCATGCGCACTTTCCTACACGGGAGTAATGTCTGAAACAGTCTACGATTTGATCGTTCCCTGGAAGAGCAGTAGTAGTTTCCGATGCACATCTGGTGGCATTCAGTAATCTATGGACTATCAGAGTGTTAAAGAAACACAGAAATTGCATCGGGAATGAATACAACAGTCACCATGCGCACTTTCCTACACGGGAGGTATGTCTCGAACAGTCTACGCTTTGATCGTTCCCTGGAAGACTAGTAGTAGTGTCCGATGCACATCTGGTGGCATTCTGTAATCTGTGGCCTATCAGATTGTTGATGAAACACAGAAATTGCATCGGGATTGAATACAACAGTCACCATGCGCACTTTCCTCCATGGGAGTAATGTCTCAAAGAGTCTACGCTTTGATCGTTCCCTGGAAGACCAGTAGAAGTTTCCGATGCACATCTGGGGGCTTTCCGTAATCTGTGGACTATCAGAGTGTTGATGAAACACAGAAATTGCCTCGGGATTGAATACAACAGTCAACATGCGCACTTTCCTCCGTGGGAGTAATTCTCAAAAAGTCTATGCTTTGATCGTTCCCTGTAAGACCAGTAGTAGTTTCCGATGCACATCTGGTGGCATTCTGTAATGTGTATACTATCAGGGTGTTGATGAAACACAGTAATTGCAACGGGATTGAATACAACAGTCACCATACGCACTTTACTCCATAAAAGTAATGTCTCAAACAGTCTACGCTTTGATCGTTCCCTGGAAGACCAGTAGTAGCTTCCGATACACATCTGGACGCATTCTGTAATCTGTGGACTATCAGAGTGTTGATGAAACACAGAAATTGCATCGGGATTGAATACCACAGTCTCCATACGCAGTTTCCTCCATGGGAGTAATGTCTCAAACAGTCTACGCTTTGATCGTTCCCTGGAAGACCAGTAGTAGTTTCAATTGCACATCTGGAGGCATTCTGTAATATGTGGACTACCAGAGTGTTGATGAAACACAGAAATTGCATCGGGATTGAATACAACAGTCACCATGCGCACTTTACTCCATGGGAGTAATGTCTCTAACAGTGTCCGCTTTGATCGTTCCCTGGAAGACCAGTAGTAGTTTCCGATGCACATACGGAGGCTTTCCGTAATCTGTGGACTATCAGAGTGTTGATGAAACACAGAAATTGCATCGGGACTGAATACAACAGTCACCATGCGCACTTTCCCCCATGGGAGTAATGTTTCAAAGAGTTTACGCTTTGATCGTTCACTGGAAGACTAGTAGCAGTTTCCGATGCACATCTGGAGGCATTCTGTAATCTGTAGACTATCAGAGTGTTGATGAAACACAGAAATTGCATCGGGATTGAATACAACAGTCACCATGCGCCCATTCCACCATAAAAGTAATGTCTCAACAGTCTACGCTTTGATCGTTCCCTGGAAGACCAGTAGTAGTTTCCGATGCACATCTGGAGGCATTCTGTAATCTGTGGAATATCAGAGTGTTTATGAAACACAGAAATTGCATCGGGATTGAATACAACAGTCACCATGCGCACTTTCCTCCATGGGAGTAATGTCTCAAACAGTCTACGCTTTGATCGTTCCATGGAAGACCAGTAGTAGTTTCCGATGCACATCTGGAGGCTTTCTGTTATGTGTGGAGTATCAGAGTGTTGATGAAACACAGAAATTACATCGGGATTGAATACAACAGTCACCATGCGCACTTTCCTACACGGGAGTAATGTCTGAAACAGTCTACGATTTGATCGTTCCCTGGAAGAGCAGTAGTAGTTTCCGATGCACATCTGGTGGCATTCTGTAATCTATGGACTATCAGAGTGTTAAAGAAACACAGAAATTGCATCGGGAATGAATACAACAGTCACCATGCGGACTTTCCTACACGGGAGGTATGTCTCGAACAGTCTACGCTTTGATCGTTCCCTGGAAGACTAGTAGTAGTTTCCGATGCACATCTGGTGGCATTCTGTAATCTGTGGCCTATCAGATTGTTGATGAAACACAGAAATTGCATCGGGATTGAATACTACAGTCACCATGCGCACTTTCCTCCATGGGAGTAATGTCTCAAAGAGTCTACGCTTTGATCGTTTCCTGGAAGACCAGTAGAAGTTTCCGATGCACATCTGGGGGCTTTCCGTAATCTGTGGACTATCAGAGTGTTGATGAAACACAGAAATTGCCTCGGGATTGAATACAACAGTCAACATGCGCACTTTCCTCCGTGGGAGTAATTCTCAAAAAGTCTATGCTTTGATCGTTCCCTGTAAGACCAGTAGTAGTTTCCGATGCACATCTGGTGGCATTCTGTAATCTGTGGACCATCAGAGTGTTGATGAAACACAGAAATTGCAACGGGATTGAATACAACAGTCACCATACGCACTTTACTCCATAAAAGTAATGTCTCAAACAGTCTACGCATTGATCGTTCCCTGGAAGACCAGTAGTAGCTTCCAATGCACATCTGGAGGCATTCTGTAATCTGTGAACTATCAGAGTGTTGATGAAACACAGAAATTGCATCGGGATTGAATACCACAGTCTCCATACGCAGTTTCCTCCATGGGAGTAATGTCTCAAACAGTCTACGCTTTGATCGTTTCCTGGAAGACAAGTAGTAGTTTCAATTGCACATCTGGATTCATTCTGTAATATGTGGACTACCAGAGTGTTGATGAAACACAGAAATTGCATCGGGATTGAATACAACAGTCACCATGCGCACTTTACTCCATGGGAGTAATGTCCCTAACAGTGTCCGCTTTGATCGTTCCCTGGAAGACCAGTAGTAGTTTCCGATGCACATAAGGAGGCTTTCCGTAATCTGTGGACTATCAGAGTGTTGATGAAACACAGAAATTGCATCGGGATTGAATACAACAGTCACCATGCGCACTTTCCTCCATAAAAGTAATGTCTCGAACGTCTACGCTTTGATCGTTCCCTGGAAGACCAGTAGTAGTTTCCGATGCACATCTGGAGGCATTCTGTAATCTGTGGAATATCAGAGTGCTGATGAAACACAGAAATTGCATCGGGATTGAATACAACAGTCACCATGCGCACTTTCCTCCGTGGGAGTAATGTCTCAAACAGTCTACGCTTTGATCGTTCCCTGGAAGACCAGTAGTAGCTTCCGATGCACACCTGGAGGCATTCTGTAATCTGTGGACTATCTGAGTGTTGATGAAACACAGAAATTGCCTCGGGATTAAATACAACAGTCACCATGCGCACTTTCCTCCATGGAAGTAATTCTCAAACAGTCTATTCTTTGATCGTTCCCTGTAAGACCAGTAGTAGTTTTCGATGCACATCTGGTGGCCTTCTGTAATCTGTGGACTATCAGAGTGTTAAAGAAACACAGAAATTGCATAAGGATTGAATACAACAGTCACTATGCGCACTTTTCTCCATGGGAGGTATGTCTCGAATAGTCTACGCTTTGATCGTTCCCTGGAAGACCAGTAGTAGTTTCCGATGAACATCTGGAGGCTTTCTGAAGACTGTGGACCATCAGAGTGTTGATGAAACACAGAAATTGCATCGGGATTGAATACAACAGTCACCATGCGCACTTTCCTCCATGGGAGTAATTCTCAAACAGGCTATGCTTTGATCGTCCCCTGGAAGACCAGTAGTAGTTTCCGATGCACATCTCGATGCATTCTGTACTCTGTGGACTATCAGAGTGTTCATGAAACACAGAAATTGCATCGGGATTGATTACAACAGTCACCATGCGCACTTTCCTCCATGGGAGTAATGTCTCTAACAGTCTACGCTTTGATCGTTCCCTGGAAGACCAGTAGTACTTTCCGATGCGCATCTGGAGGCTTTCTGTACTCTGTGGACTATCAGAGTGTTGATGAAACACAGAAATTGCATCGGGATTGAATACAACAGTCACCATGCGCCCTTTATCCCATGGGAGTAATGTTTCAAAGGGTTTACTCTTTGATCGTTCCCTGGAATACCAGTAGCAGTTTCCGATGCACATCTGGAGGCATTCTGTAATCTGTGGACTATCAGAGTGTTGATTAAACACAGAAATTGCATCGGGATTGAATACAACAGTCACCATGCGCACTTTCCTCCATAAAAGTAATGTCTGGAAAGTCTACGCTTTGAACGTTCCCTGGAAGACCAGTAGTAGTTTCAGATGCACATCTGGAGGCATTCTGTAATCTGTGGAATATCAGAGTGTTGATGAAGCACAGAAATTGCATCGGGATTGAATACAACAGTCACCATGCGCCCTTTATCCCATGGGAGTAATGTTTCAAAGGGTTTTCTCTTTGATCGTTCCCTGGAATACCAGTAGCAGTTTCCGATGCACATCTGGAGGCATTCTGTAATCTGTGGACTATCAGAGTGTTGATTAAACACAGAAATTGCATCGGGATTGAATACAACAGTCACCATGCGCACTTTCCTCCATAAAAGTAATGTCTGGAAAGTCTACGCTTTGAACGTTCCCTGGAAGACCAGTAGTAGTTTCAGATGCACATCTGGAGGCATTCTGTAATCTGTGGAATATCAGAGTGTTGATGAAGCACAGAAATTGCATCGGGATTGAATACAACAGTCACCATGCGCACTTTCCTCCGTGGGAGTAATGTCTCAAACAGTCTACGCTTTGATCGTTCCCTGGAAGACCAGTAGTAGCTTCCGATGCACACCTGGAGGCATTCTGTAATCTATAGACTATCAGAGTGTTGATGAAACACAGAAATTGCCTCGGGATTGAATACAACAGTCACCATGCGCACTTTCCTCCATGGAAGTAATTCTCAAACAGTCTATTCTTTGATCGTTCCCTGTAAGACCAGTAGTAGTTTCCGATGCACATCTGGTGGCATTCTGTAATCTGTGGACTATCAGAGTGTTAAAGAAACACAGAAATTGCATAAGGATTGAATACAACAGTCACCATGCGCACTTTTCTCCACGGGAGGTATGTCTCGAATAGTCTACGCTTTGATCGTTCCCTGGAAGACCAGTATTAGTTTCCGATGCACATCTGGAGGCATTCTGTAAAATGTGGACAATAAGAGTGTTGATGAAACACAGAAATTGGATCCGGATTGAATACAACAGTCACCATGCGCACTTTCCTCCACGGGAGTAATGTCTCAAACAATCTACGATTTGATCGTTCCCTGGAAGACCAGTAGTAGTTTCCGATGCACATCTGGTGGCATTCTGTAATGTGTAGACTATCAGGGTGTTGATGAAACACAGTAATTGCATCGGGATTGATTACAACAGTCACCATGCGCACTTTCCTCCATGGGAGTATGTCTCTAACAGTCTACGCTCTAATCGATCCCCAGAGGACCAGTAGTGGTTTCCTATGCACACCTGGTGGCTTTCTGTACACTGTGGACTATCAGAGGGTTGATGAAACACACAAATTGCATCGGGATTGAATACAACAGTCACCATGCGCACATTCCTCCATGGGAGTAAAGTCTCAAACAGTCTACGCTTTGATCGTTCCCTGGAAGACCAGTAGTACTTTCCGATGAACATCTGGTGGCATTCTGTAATCTGTGGACTATCAGAGTGTTGAAACACGGAAATTGCATCGGGATTGAATAGAACAGTCTCCATGCGCAGTATCCTCATGGGAGTAATATCTCAAACAGTCTACGCTTTGATCGATCCCTGGAAGACCAGTAGTAGTTTCCGATGCACATCTGGAGGCTTTCTGTACTCTGTGGTCAATCAGAGTGTTGATGAAACACAGAAATTGCATCGGGATTGAATACAATAGTCACCATGCGCACTTTCCTCCATTTGAGTAATGTCTCTAACAGTCTACGCTTTGATCGTTCCCTGGAAGACCAGTACTAGTTTCCGAAGCACATCTGGAGGCTTTCTGTACTCTGTGGACTATCAGAGTGTTGATGAAACACAGAAATTGCATCGGGATTGAATACAACGGTCTTCATGCGCAGTTTCCTCCATGGGAGTAATGTCTCAAACAGTCTACGCTTTGATCGTTCCCTGGAAGACCAGTAGTACTTTCCGATGAACATCTGGTGGCATTCTGTAATCTGTGGACTATCAGAGTGTTGAAACACGGAAATTGCATCGGGATTGAATAGAACAGTCTCCATGCGCAGTATCCTCATGGGAGTAATATCTCAAACAGTCTACGCTTTGATCGTTCCCTGGAAGACCAGTAGTAGTTTCCGATGAACATCTGGAGGCCTTCTGAAGACTGTGGACCATCAGGGTGTTGATGAAACACAGAAATTGCATCGGGATTGAATACAACAGTCACCATGCGCACTTTCCTCCATGGGAGTAATTCTCAAACAGGCTATGCTTTGATCGTCCCCTGGAAGACCAGTAGTAGTTTCCGATGCACATCTCGATGCATTCTGTACTCTGTGGACTATCAGAGTGTTCATGAAACACAGAAATTGCATCGGGATTGATTACAACAGTCACCATGCGCACTTTCCTCCATGGGAGTAATGTCTCTAACAGTCTACGCTTTGATCGTTCCCTGGAAGACCAGTAGTACTTTCCGATGCGCATCTGGAGGCTTTCTGTACTCTGTGGACTATCAGAGTGTTGATGAAACACAGAAATTGCATCGGGATTGAATACAACAGTCACCATGCGCCCTTTATCCCATGGGAGTAATGTTTCAAAGGGTTTACTCTTTGATCGTTCCCTGGAATACCAGTAGCAGTTTCCGATGCACATCTGGAGGCATTCTGTAATCTGTGGACTATCAGAGTGTTGATTAAACACAGAAATTGCATCGGGATTGAATACAACAGTCACCATGCGCACTTTCCTCCATAAAAGTAATGTCTGGAAAGTCTACGCTTTGAACGTTCCCTGGAAGACCAGTAGTAGTTTCAGATGCACATCTGGAGGTATTCTGTAATCTGTGGAATATCAGAGTGTTGATGAAACACAGAAATTGCATCGGGATTGAATACAACAGTCACCATGCGCACTTTCCTCCGTGGGAGTAATGTCTCAAACAGTCTACGCTTTGATCGTTCCCTGGAAGACCAGTAGTAGCTTCCGATGCACACCTGGAGGCATTCTGTAATCTATAGACTATCAGAGTGTTGATGAAACACAGAAATTGCCTCGGGATTGAATACAACAGTCACCATGCGCATTTTCCTCCATGGAAGTAATTCTCAAACAGTCTATTCTTTGATCGTTCCCTGTAAGACCAGTAGTAGTTTCCGATGCACATCTGGTGGCATTCTGTAATCTGTGGACTATCAGAATGTTAAAGAAACACAGAAATTGCATAAGGATTGAATACAAGAGTCACCATGCGCACTTTTCTCCACGGGAGGTATGTCTCGAATAGTCTACGCTTTGATCGTTCCCTGGAAGACCAGTATTAGTTTCCGATGCACATATGGAGGCATTCTGTAAAATGTGGACAATAAGAGTGTTGATGAAACACAGAAATTGGATCCGGATTGAATACAACAGTCACCATGCGCACTTTCCTCCACGGGAGTAATGTCTCAAACAATCTACGATTTGATCGTTCCCTGGAAGACCAGTAGTAGTTTCCGATGCACATCTGGTGGCATTCTGTAATGTGTAGACTATCAGGGTGTTGATGAAACACAGTAATTGCATCGGGATTGAATACAACAGTCACCATGCGCACTTTCCTCCATGGGAGTATGTCTCTAACAGTCTACGCTTTAATCGATCCCCAGAGGACCAGTAGTGGTTTCCTATGCACACCTGGAGGCTTTCTGTACACTGTGGACTATCAGAGTGTTGATGAAACACACAAATTGCATCGGGATTGAATACAACAGTCACCATGCGCACATTCCTCCATGGGAGTAAAGTCTCAAACAGTCTACGCTTTGATCGTTCCCTGGAAGACCAGTAGTACTTTCCGATGAACATCTGGTGGCATTCTGTAATCTGTGGACTATCAGAGTGTTGAAACACGGAAATTGCATCGGGATTGAATAGAACAGTCTCCATGCGCAGTATCCTCATGGGAGTAATATCTCAAACAGTCTACGCTTTGATCGATCCCTGGAAGACCAGTAGTAGTTTCCGATGCACATCTGGAGGCTTTCTGTACTCTGTGGTCAATCAGAGTGTTGATGAAACACAGAAATTGCATCGGGATTGAATACAATAGTCACCATGCGCACTTTCCTCCATTTGAGTAATGTCTCTAACAGTCTACGCTTTGATCGTTCCCTGGAAGACCAGTACTAGTTTCCGAAGCATATCTGGAGGCTTTCTGTACTCTGTGGACTATCAGAGTGTTGATGAAACATAGAAATTGCATCGGGATTGAATACAACGGTCTTCATGCGCAGTTTCCTCCATGGGAGTAATGTCTCAAACAGTCTACGCTTTGATCGTTCCCTGGAAGACCAGTAGTAGTTTCAATTGCACATCTGGAGGCATTCTGTATTCTGTGGACTACCAGAGTGTTGATGAAACACAGAAATTCCTTCGGGATTGAATACAACAGTCACCATGCGCACGTTACTCCATGGGAGTAATGTTTCTAACAGTCTACGCTTTGATCGTTCCCTGGAAGACCAGTAGTAGTTTCTTATCCACATACGGATGCTTTCCGTAATCTGTGGACTATCAGAGTGTTGACGAAACACAGAAATTGTATCGGGATTGAATACAACAGTCACCAGGCGCACTTTCCTCCATGGGAGTAATGTTTCAATGAGTTTACGCTTTGATCGTTCCTGGAAGACCAGTAGCAGTTTCCGATGCACATCTGGAGGCATTCTGCAATCAGTGGAGTATCAGAGTGTTGATGAAACACAGAAATTGCATCGGGATTGAATACAACAGTTACCATGCGCACATTCCTCCAAAAAAGTAATGTCTCAAAAGTCTACGCTTTGATCGTTCCCTGGAAGACCAGTAATAGTTTCCGATGCACATCTGGAGGCATTCTGTAATCTGTGGAATAACAGAGTGTTGATGAAACACAGAAATTGCCTCGGGATTGAATACAACAGTCACCATACGCACTTTCCTCCATTGGAGTAATGTCTCAAACAGTCTACGCTTTGATCGTTCCCCAGAAGACCAGTAGTAGTTTCCTATGCACATCTGGAGGCTTTCTGAACACTGTGGACTATCACAGTGTTGATAAAAGACAGAAATTGCATCGGGGTTGAATACAACAGTCACCATGCGCACTTTCCTCCATGGGAGTAATGTCTCTAACAGTCTACGCCTTGATCGTTCCCCAGAAGACCAGTAGTAATTTCCTATGCACATCTGGAAGCTTTCTGTACACTGTGGACTATCAGAGTGTTGATGAAACACAGAAATTGCATCGCGATTGAATACAACAGTCAACATGCGCACATTCCTCCATGGGAGTAAAGTCTCAAACAGTCTACGCTTTGATCGTTCCCTGGAAGACAAGTAGTACTTTCCGATGAACATCTGGAGGCATTCTGTAATCTGTGGACTATCAGAGTGTTGATGAAACACAGAAATTGCATCGGGATTGAATACAACAGTCTCCATGCGCAGTTTCGTCCATGGGAGTAATGTCTCAAACAGTCTACGCTTTGATTGTTCCCTGGAAGACCAGTAGTAGTTTCCGATGCACATCTGGGGGCTTTCTGTAATCTGTGGACTATCAGAGTGCTGATGAAACACAGAAATTGCCTCGGGATTGAATATAACAGTCAACATGCGCACTTTCCTCCATGGGAGTAATTCTCAAACAGTCTATGCTTTGATCGTTCCCTGTAAGACCAGTAGTAGTCTCCGATGGACATCTGGGGGCTTTCCGTAATCTGTGGACTATCAGAGTGTTGATGAAACACAGAAATTGCATCGGGATTGAATACAACAGACACTATGCGCACTTTCCTCCATGGGAGTAATGTCTCTAACAGTTTACGCTTTGATCGTTCTCTGGAAGACCAGTAGTAGTTTCCGATGAACGTCTGGAGGCTTTCTGTTCTCTGTGGACTATCAGAGTGTTGATGAAACACAGAAATTGCATCGGGATTGAATACAACAGTCACCATGCGCCCTTTCCTCCATGGGAGTAATTCTCAAACAGTCTATGCTTTGATCGTTCCCTGGAAGACCAGTAGTAGATTCTGATGCACATCTCGAGGCATTCTGTACTCTGTGGACTATCAGAGTGTTGATGAAAGACAGAAATTGCATCGGGGGTGAATACAAGAGTTTCCATGCGCAGTTTCCTCCATGGGAGTAATGTCTCAAACAGCCTACGCTTTGATCGTTCCCTGGAAGACCAGTAGTACTTTCCGATGAACATCTGGTGGCATTCTGTAATCTGTGGACTGTCAGGGTGTTGAAACACGGAAATTGCATCGGGATTGAATACAACAGTCTCCATGCGCAGTATCCTCATGGGAGTAATATCTCAAACAGTCTACGCTTTGATCGTTCCCTGGAAGACCAGTAGTAGTTTCCGATGGACATCTGGGGGCTTTCTGTAATCTGTGGACTATCAGTCTGTTGATGAAACACAGAAATTGCCTCGGGATTGAATAGAACAGTCCACATGCGCACTTTCCTCCATGGGAGTAATTCTCAAACAGACTATGCTTTGATCGTTCCCTGGAAGACCAGTAGTAGTTTCCGATGCACATCTCGAGGCATTCTGTACTCTGTGGTCAATCAGAGTGTTGATGAAACACAGAAATTGCATCGGGGGTGAATACAATAGTCACCATGCGCACTTTCCTCCATTTGAGTAATGTCTCTAACAGTCTACGCTTTGATCGTTCCCTGGAAGACCAGTAGTAGTTTCCGATGCACATCTGGAGGCTTTCTGTACTCTGTGGACTATCAGAGTGTTGATGAACACAGAAATTGCATCAGGATTGAATACAACGGTCTTCATGCGCAGTTTCCTCCATGGGAGTAATGTCTCAAACAGTCTACGCATTGATCGTTCCCTGGAAGACCAGTAGTAGTTTCAATTGCACATCTGGAGGCATTCTGTATTCTGTGGACTACCAGAGTGTTGATGAAACACAGAAATTCCATCGGGATTGAATACAACAGTCACCATGCGCACGTTACTCCATGGGAGTAATGTCTCTAACAGTCTACGCTTTGATCGTTCCCTGGAAGACCAGTAGTAGTTTCCGATCCACATACGGAGGCTTTCCGTAATCTGTGGACTATCAGAGTGTTGATGAAACACAGAAATTTTATCGGGATTGAATACAACAGTCACCATGCGAACTTTCCTCCATGGGAGTAATGTTTCAATGAGTTTACGCTTTGATCGTTCCTGGAAGACCAGTTGCAGTTTCCGATGCACATCTGGAGGCATTCTGTAATCTGTGGAGTATCAGAGTGTTGATGAAACACAGAAATTGCATCGGGATTGAATACAACAGTTACCATGCGCACATTCCTCCATAAAAGTAATGTCTCAAAAGTCTACGCTTTGATCGTTCCCTGGAAGACCAGTAATAGTTTCCGATGCACATCTGGAGGCATTCTGTAATCTGTGGAATATCAGAGTGTTGATGATACACAGAAATTGCATCGGGATTGAATACAACAGTCACCATGCGCACTTTCCTCCATGGGATTAATTCTCAAACAGTCTATGCTTTGATCGTTCCCTGTAAGACCAGTAGTAGTTTCCGATGCACATCTGGAGGCATTCTGTAATCTGTGGACTATTAGAGTGTTGATGAAACACAGAAATTGCATCGGGATTGAATACAACAGTCACCATGCGCACATTCCACCATAAAAGTAATGTCTCAAACAGTCTACGATTTGATCGTTCCCTGGAAGACCAGTAGTAGTTTACGATGAACATCTGGAGGCATTCTGTAATCTGTGGACTATTGGAGTGTTGAAGAAACACAGAAATTGGATCGGGAAGGAATACAACAGTCACCATGCGCAGTTTCCTCCATGGGAGTAATGTCTCAAACAGTCTACGATTTGATCGTTCACTGGAAGACCAGTAGTAGATTCCGATGCACATCTGGGGTTTTTCTGTAATCTGTGGACTATCAGAGTGTTGATGAAACACAGAAATTGCCTCGGGATTGAATACAACAGTCACCATGCGCACTTTCCTCCATTGGAGTAATGTCTCAAACAGTCAACGCTTTGATCGTTCCCCAGAAGACCAGTAGTACTTTCCTATGCACATCTGGAGGCTTCCTAACACTGTGGACTATCACAGTGTTGATAAAATACAGAAATTGCATCGGGGTTGAATACAAGAGTCTCCATGCGCAGTTTCCTCCATGGGAGTAATGTATCAAACAGTCTACGCTTTGATCGTTCCCTGGAAGACAAGTAGTAGTTACGATGAACATCTGAGGGCATTCTGTAATCTGTGGACTATCAGAATGTTGATGAAACACAGAAATTGCATCGGGATTGAATACAACATTTACCATGCGCACTTTCCTCAATGGGAGTAATGTCTCTAACAGTTTACGCTTTGATCGTTCCCTGGAAGACCAGTAGTAGTTTCCGATGCAGATCTGGAGGCTTTCTGTTCTCTGTGGACTATCAGAGTGTTGATGAAACACAGAAATTGCGTCGCGATTGAATACAACAGTCACCATGCGCACATTCCTCCATGGGAGTAAAGTCTCAAACAGTCTACGCTTTGATCGTTCCCTGGAAGACAAGTAGTACTTTCCGATGAACATCTGGAGGCATTCTGTAATCTGTGGACTATCAGAGTGTTGATGAAACACAGAAATTGCATCGGGATTGATTACAACAGTCACCATGCGCACTTTCCTCCATATGAGTAATGTCTCTAACAGTCTACGCTTTGATCGTTCCCTGGAAGACCAGTAGTACTTTCCGATGAACATCTGGTGGCATTCTGTAATCTGTGGACTATCAGAGTGTTGAAACACGGAAATTGCATCGGGATTGAATACAACAGTCTCCATGCGCAGTATCCTCATGGGAGTAATATCTCAAACAGTCTACGCTTTGATCGTTCCCTGGAAGACCAGTAGTAGTTTCCGATGGACATCTGGGGGCTTTCTGTAATCTGTGGACTATCAGACTGTTGATGAAACACAGAAATTGCCTCGGGATTGAATAGAACAGTCCACATGCGCACTTTCCTCCATGGGAGTAATTCTCAAACAGACTATGCTTTGATCGTTCCCTGGAAGACCAGTAGTAGTTTCCGATGCACATCTCGAGGCATTCTGTACTCTGTGGTCAATCAGAGTGTTGATGAAACACAGAAATTGCATCGGGATTGAATACAATAGTCACCATGCGCACTTTCCTCCATTTGAGTAATGTCTCTAACAGTCTACGCTTTGATCGTTCCCTGGAAGACCAGTAGTAGTTTCCGATGCACATCTGGAGGCTTTCTGTACTCTGTGGACTATCAGAGTGTTGATGAACACAGAAATTGCATCGGTATTGAATACAACGGTCTTCATGCGCAGTTTCCTCCATGGGAGTATTGTCTCAAACAGTCTACGCTTTGATCGTTCCCTGGAAGACAAGTAGTAGTTTACGATGAACATCTGGAGGCATTCTGTATTCTGTGGACTACCAGAGTGTTGATGAAACACAGAAATTCCATCGGGATTGAATACAACAGTCACCATGCGCACGTTACTCCATGGGAGTAATGTCTCTAACAGTCTACGCTTTGATCGTTCCCTGGAAGACCAGTAGTAGTTTCCGATCCACATACGGAGGCTTTCCGTAATCTGTGGACTATCAGAGTGTTGATGAAACACAGAAATTGTATCGGGATTGAATACAACAGTCACCATGCGCACTTTCCTCCATGGGGGTAATGTTTCAATGAGTTTACGCTTTGATCGTTCCTGGAAGACCAGTAGCAGTTTCCGATGCACATCTGGAGGCATTCTGTAATCTGTGGAGTATCAGAGTGTTGATGAAACACAGAAATTGCATCGGGATTGAATACAACAGTTACCATGCGCACATTCCTCCATAAAAGTAATGTCTCAAAAGTCTACGCTTTGATCGTTCCCTGGAAGACCAGTAATAGTTTCCGATGCACATCTGGAGGCATTCTGTAATCTGTGGAATATCAGAGTGTTGATGATACACAGAAATTGCATCGGGATTGAATACAACAGTCACCATGCGCACTTTCCTCCATGGGAGTAATTCTCAAACAGTCTATGCTTTGATCGTTCCCTGTAAGACCAGTAGTAGTTTCCGATGCACATCTGGAGGCATTCTGTAATCTGTGGACTATTGGAGTGTTGATGAAACACAGAAATTGCATCGGGATTGAATACAACAGTCACCATGCGCACATTCCCCCATAAAAGTAATGTCTCAAACAGTCTACGATTTGATCGTTCCCTGGAAGACCAGTAGTAGTTTACGATGAACATCTGGAGGCATTCTGTAATCTGTGGACTATTGGAGTGTTGAAGAAACACAGAAATTGGATCGGGAAGGAATACAACAGTCACCATGCGCAGTTTCCTCCATGGGAGTAATGTCTCAAACAGTCTACGATTTGATCGTTCCCTGGAAGACCAGTAGTAGATTCCGATGCACATCTGGGGTTTTTCTGTAATCTGTGGACTATCAGAGTGTTGATGAAACACAGAAATTGCCTCGGGATTGAAAACAACAGTCACCATGCGCACTTTCCTCCATTGGAGTAATGTCTCAAACAGTCTACGCTTTGATCGTTCCCCAGAAGACCAGTAGTACTTTCCTATGCACATCTGGAGGCTTCCTAACACTGTGGACTATCACAGTGTTGATAAAATACAGAAATTGCATCGGGGTTGAATACAAGAGTCTCCATGCGCAGTTTCCTCCATGGGAGTAATATATCAAACAGTCTACGCTTTGATCGTTCACTGGAAGACAAGTAGTAGTTTACGATGAACATCGAAGGGCATTCTGTAATCTGTGGACTATCAGAATGTTGATGAAACACAGAAATTGCATCGGGATTGAATACAACAGTCACTATGCGCACTTTCCTCCATGGGAGTAATGTCTCTAACAGTTTACGATTTGATCGTTCTCTGGAAGACCAGTAGTAGTTTCCGATGAACATCTGGAGGCTTTCTGTTCTCTGTGGACTATCAGAGTGTTGATGAAACACAGAAATTGCATCGGGATTGAATACAACAGTCACCATGCGCACTTTCCTCCATGGGAGTAATTCTCAAACAGTCTATGCTTTGATCGTTCCCTGGAAGACCAGTAGTAGATTCCGATGCACATCTCGAGGCATTCTGTACTCTGTGGACTATCAGAGTGTTGATGAAACACAGAAATTGCATCGGGATTGAATACAACAATCTCCATACGCAGTTTCCTCCATGGGAGTAATGTCTCAAACAGTCTACGCTTTGATCGTTCCCTGGAAGACCAGTAGTAGTTTCAATTGCACATCTGGAGGCATTCTGTAATCTGTGGACTACCAGAGTGTTGATGAAACACAGAAATTGCATCGGGATTGAATACAACAGTCACCATGCGCACTTTACTCCATGGGAGTAATGTCTCTAACAGTGTCCGCTTTGATCGTTCCCTGGAAGACCAGTAGTAGTTTCCGATGCACATCTGGAGGCTTTCCGTAATCTGTGGACTATCAGAGAGGTGATGAAACACAGAAATTGCATCGGGATTGAATACAACAGTCACCATGCACCCTTTCCTCCATGGGAGTAATGTTTCAAAGAGTTTACGCTTTGAACGTTCCCTGTAAGACCAGTAGTAGTTTCCGATGCACTTCTGGAGGCATTCTGTAATCTGTGGACTATCAGAGTGTTAAAGAAACACAGAAATTGCATAAGGATTGAATACAATAGTCACCAAGCGCACTTTTCTCCACGGGAGGTATGTCTCGAACAGTCTACGCTTTGAACGTTCCCTGGAAGACCAGTGGTAGTTTCCGATGCACATCTGGTGGCATTCTGTAATCTGTGGCCTATCAGAGTGTTGATGAAACACAGAAAATGCATCGGAATTGAATACAACAGTCACCATGCGCACTTTCCTCCATGGGAGTAATGTCTCAAAGAGTCTACGCTTTGATCGTTCCCTGGAAGACCAGTAGTAGTTTCCGATGCACATCTGGAGGCATTCTGTAAAATGTGGACTATCAGAGTGTTGATGAAACACAGAAATTGGATCCGGATCGAATACAACAGTCACCATGCGCACTTTCCTCCACGGGAGTAATGTCTCAAACAATCTACGATTTGATCGTTCCCTGGAAGACCAGTAGTAGTTTCCGATGCACGTCTGGTGGCATTCTGTAATGTGTAGGCTATCAGGGTGTTGATGAAACACAGTAATTGCATCGGGATTGAAAACAACAGTCACCATGCGCACTTTCCTCCATGGGAGTAAAGTCTCTACGCTTTGATCGTTCCCCAGAGGACCAGTAGTGGTTTCCTATGCACATCTGGGGGCTTTCTGTACACTGTGGACTATCAGAGTGTTGATGAAACTCAGAAATTGCATCGGGATTGAATACAACAGTCACCATGCGCACTTTCCTCCATCGAAGTAATGTCTAAAACAGTCTACGCCTGGATCGTTCCATGGAAGACCAGTAGTAGTTTCCGATGCACATCTCGTGGCATTCTGTAATCTGTGGACTATCAGAGTGTTGATGAAACACAGAAAATGCATTGGGATTGAATACAACAGTCAACATGCGTACTTTCCTCCATGGGAGTAATTCTCAAACAGTCTATGCTTTGATCGTTCCCTGTAAGACCAGTAGTAGTTTCCGATGCACATCTGGTGGCATTCTGTAATCTGTGGACTATCAGCGTGTTGACTAAACACTGAAATTGCATCGGGTTTCAATACAACAGTCACCATGCGCACTTTCCTCCATGGGAGTAATGTTTCAAAGAGTTTACGCTTTGATCGTTCACTGGAAGACCAGTAGCAGTTTCCGATGCACATCTGGAGGCATTCTGTAATCTGTAGACAATCAGAGTGTTGATGAAACACAGAAATTGCATCGGGATTGAATACAACAGTCACCATGCGCCCATTCCTCCATAAAAGTAATGTCTCAACAGTCTACGCTTTGATCGTTCCCTGGAAGACCAGTAGTAGTTTCCGATGCACATCTGGAGGCATTCTGTAATCTGTGGAATATCAGAGTGTTGATGAAACACAGAAATTGCATCATGATTGAATACAACAGTCCACATGCGCACTTTCCTCCATGGGAGTAATTCTCAAACAGACTATGCTTTTATCGTTCCCTGGAAGACCAGTAGTAGTTTCCGATGCACATCTCGAGGCATTCTGTACTCTGTGGTCAATCAGAGTGTTGATGAAACACAGAAATTGCATCAGGATTGAATACAACAGTCACCATGCGCCCATTCCTCCATAAAAGTAATGTCTCAACAGTCTACGCTTTGATCGTTCCCTGGAAGACTAGTAGTAGTTTCCGATGCACATCTGGTGGCATTCTGTAATCTGTGGCCTATCAGATTGTTGATGAAACACAGAAATTGCATCGGGATTGAATACAACAGTCACCATGCGCACTATCCTCCATGGGAGTAATGTCCCAAACAGTCAACGCTTTGATCGTTCCCTTTAAGACCAGTAGTAGTTTCCGATGCACATCTGGAGGAATTCTGTAATCTGTGGACTATCAGAGTGTTGATGAAACACAGAAATTGCATCGGGAATGAATACAACAGTCACTATGCGCAGTTTCCTCCGTGGGAGTAGTGTCTCAAACAGTCTACGCTTTGATCGTTCCCTGGAAGACCAGTAGTAGTTTCCGATGCACATCTGGGGGCTTTCCGTAATCTGTGGACTATCAGAGTGTTGATGAAACACAGAAATTGCCTCGGGATTGAATACAACAGTCGACATGCGTACTTTCCTCCATGGGAGTAATTCTCAAACAGTCTATGCTTTGATCGTTCCCTGTAAGACCAGTAGTAGTTTCCGATGCACATCTGGTTTCATTCTGTAATCTGTGGACTATCAGAGTGTTGATGAAACACAGAAATTGCATCGGGATTGAATTCAACAGGCACCATGCGCACTTTCCTCCTTGGGAGTAATGTCCCAAACAGTCAACGCTTTGATCGTTCCCTTTAAGACCAGTAGTAGTTTCCGATGCACATCTGGAGGAATTCTGTAATCTGTGGACTATCAGAGTGTTGATGAAACACAGAAATTGCATCGAGATTGAATACAACAGTCACCATGCGCACTTTCCTCCATGGGAGTAATGTCTCTAACAGTCTACGCTTTGATCGTTCCCTGGAAGACCAGTAGTAGTTTCCGATGCACATACGGAGGCTTTCCGTAATCTGTGAACTATCAGAGTGTTGATGAAACACAGAAGTTGCATCGGGATTCAATACAACAGTCACCATGCGCACTTTCCTCCATGGGAGTAATGTTTCAATGAGTTTACGCTTTGATCGTTCACTGGAAGACCAGTAGCAGTTTCCGATGCACATCTGGAGGCATTCTGTAATCTGTAGACTATCAGAGTGTTGATGAAACACAGAAATTGCATCGGGATTGAATACAACAGTCACCATGCGCCCATTACTCCATAAAAGTAATGTCTCAACAGTCTACGCTTTGATCGTTCCCTGGAAGACCAGTAGTAGTTTCCGATGCACATCTGGAGGCATTCTGTAATCTGTGGAATATCAGAGTGTTGATGAAACACTGAAATTGCATCATGATTGAATACAACAGTCACCATGCGCACTTTCCTCCATGGGAGTAATGTCTCAAACAGTCTACGCTTTGATCGTTCCCTGGAAGACCAGGAGTAGTTTCCGATGCACATCTGGAGGCTTTCTGTAATGTGTGGAGTATCAGAGTGTTGATGAAACACAGAAATTACATCGGGATTGAATACAACAGTTACCATGCGCACTTTCCTACACGGGAGTAATGTCTGAAACAGTCTACGATTTGATCGCTCCCTGGAAGAGCAGTAGTAGTTTCCGATGCACATCTGGTGGCATTCTGTAATCTATCGACTATCAGAGTGTTAAAGAAACACAGAAATTGCATCGGGAATGAATACAACAGTCACCATGCGCACTTTCCTACACGGGAGGTATGTCTCGAACAGTCTACGCTTTGATCGTTCCCTGGAAGACTAGTAGTAGTTTCCGATGCTCATCTGGTGGCATTCTGTAATCTGTGGCCTATCAGATTGTTGATGAAACACAGAAATTGCATCGGGATTGAATACAACAGTCACCATGCGCACTTTCCTCCATGGGAGTAATGTCTCAAACAGTCTACGCTTTGATCGTTCCCTGGAAGACCAGTAGAAGTTTCCGACGCACATCTGGGGGCTTTCCGTAATCTGTGGACTATCAGAGTGTTGATGAAACACAGAAATTGCCTCGGGATTGAATACAACAGTCAACATGCGCACTTTCCTCCGTGGGAGTAATTCTCAAAAAGTCTATGCTTTGATCGTTCCCTGTAAGACCAGTAGTAGTTTCCGATGCACATCTGGTGGCATTCTGTAATGTGTAGACTATCAGGGTGTTGATGAAACACAGTAATTGCTACGAGATTGAATACAACAGTCACCATACGCACTTTCCTCCATGGGAGTAATGTCTCAAACAGTCTACGCTTTGATCGTTCACTGGAAGACCAGTAGTAGCTTCCGATGCACATCTGGAGGCATTCTGTAATCTGTGGACTATCAGAGTGTTGATGAAACACAGAAATTACATCGGGATTCTTTCAACAGACACCATGCGCACTTTCCTCCATGTGAGTAATGTCTCAAACAGTCTACGCTTTGATCGTTCCCTGGAAGACCAGTAGTAGTTCCCGATGCACATCTGGGGGCTTTCTGTAATCTGTGGACTATCAGAGTGTTGATGAAACACTGAAATTGCCTCGGTATTGAATACAACAGTCATAATGCGCACTTCCCTCCATGGGAGTAATTCTCAAACAGTCTATGCTTTGATCGTTCCCTTTAAGACCAGCAGTAGTTTCCGATGCACATCTGGTGGCATTCTGTAATCTGTGGACTATCAGAGTGTTGGTGAAACACAGAAATTGCATCGGGAATGAGCACAACAGTCACCATGCGCACTTTCCTCCATGGAAGTAATGTCTCAAACAGTCTACGCTTTGATCGTTCCCTGAAAGACCAGTAGAAGTTTCCGATGCACATCTGGGGGCTTTCCGTAATCTGTGGACTATCAGAGTGTTGATGAAACAAAGAAATTGCCTCGGGATTGAATACAAGAGTCACCATGCTCACTTTCCTCCATAAAAGTAATGTCTCAAACAGTCTACGCTTTGATCGTTCCCTAGAAGACCAGCAGTAGCTTCCGATGCACATCTGGAGGCATTCTGTAATCTGTGGACTATCAGAGTGTTGATGAAACACAGAAATTGCATCGGGATTGAATTCAACAGGAACCATGCGCACTTTCCTCCATGTGAGTAATGTCTCAAACAGTCTACGCTTTGATCGATCCCTGGAAGACCAGTAGTAGTTTCCGATGCACATCTGGGGGCTTTCCGTAATCTGTGGACTATCAGGGTGTTGATGAAACACAGTAATTGCATCGGGATTGAATACAACAGTCACCATGCGCACTTTCCTCCATGGGAGTATGTCTCTAACAGACTACGCTTTAATCGATCCCCAGAGGACCAGTAGTGGTTTCCTATGCACACCTGGAGGCTTTCTGTACACTGTGGACTATCAGAGTGTTGATGAAACACAGAAATTGCCTCGGGATTGAATAGAACAGTCCACATGCGCACTTTCCTCCATGGGAGTAATTCTCAAACAGACTATGCTTTGATCGTTCCCTGGAAGACCAGTAGTAGTTTCCGATGCACATCTCGAGGCATTCTGTACTCTGTGGTCAATCAGAGTGTTGATGAAACACAGAAATTGCATCGGGATTGAATACAATAGTCACCATGCGCACTTTCCTCCATTTGAGTAATGTCTCTAACAGTCTACGCTTTGATCGTTTCCTGGAAGACCAGTAGTAGTTTCCGATGCACATCTGGAGGCTTTCTGTACTCTGTGGACTATCAGAGTGTTGATGAAACACAGAAATTGCATCTGGATTGAATACAACGGTCTTCATGCGCAGTTTCCTCCATGGGAGTAATGTCTCAAACAGTCTACGCTTTGATCGTTCCCTGGAAGACCAGTAGTAGTTTCAATTGCACATCTGGAGGCATTCTGTATTCTGTGGACTACGAGAGTGTTGATGAAACACAGAAATTCCATCGGGATTGAATACAACAGTCACCATGCGCACGTTACTCCATGGGAGTAATGTCTCTAACAGTCTACGCTTTGATCGTTCCCTGGAAGACCAGTAGTAGTTTCCGATCCACATACGGAGGCTTTCCGTAATCTGTGGACTATCAGAGTGTTGATGAAACACAGATATTGTATCGGGATTGAATACAACAGTCACCAGGCGCACTTTCCTCCATGGGAGTAATGTTTCAATGAGTTTACGCTTTGATCGTTCCTGGAAGACCAGTAGCAGTTTCCGATGCACATCTGGAGGCATTCTGTAATCTGTGGAGTATCAGAGTGTTGATGAAACACAGAAATTGCATCGGGATTGAATACAACAGTTACCATGCGCACATTCCTCCATAAAAGTAATGTCTCAAAAGTCTACACTTTGATCGTTCCCTGGAAGACCAGTAATAGTTTCCGATGCACATCTGGAGGCATTCTGTAATCTGTGGAATATCAGAGTGTTGATGATACACAGAAATTGCATCGGGATTGAATACAACAGTCACCATGCGCACTTTCCTCCATGGGAGTAATTCTCAAAAAGTCTATGCTTTGATCGTTCCCTGTAAGACCAGTAGTAGTTTCCGATGCACATCTGGAGGCTTTCTGAACACTGTGGACTATCACAGTGTTGATGAAAGACAGAAATTCCATCGGGGTTGAATACAAGAGTCTCCATGCGCAGTTTCCTCCATGGGAGTAATGTATCAAACAGTCTACGCTTTGATCGTTCCCTGGAAGACAAGTAGTAGTTTACGATGAACATCTGAGGGCATTCTGTAATCTGTGGACTATCAGAATGTTGATGAAACATAGAAATTGCATCGGGATTGAATACAACAGTCACCATGCGCACTTTACTCCATGGGAGTAATGTCTCTAACAGTTTACGCTTTGATCGTTCCCTGGAAGACCAGTAGTAGTTTCCGATGCACATCTGGAGGCTTTCTGTTCTCTGTGGACTATCAGAGTGTTGATGAAACACAGAAATTGCATCGGGATTGAATACAACAGTCACCATGCGCACTTTCCTCCATGGGAGTAATGTCTCTAACAGTCTACGCCTTGATCGTTCCCCAGAAGACCAGTAGTAATTTCCTATGCACATCTGGAGGCTTTCTGTACACTGTGGACTATCAGAGTGTTGATGAAACACAGAAATTGCATCGCGATTGAATACAACAGTCACCATGCGCACATTCCTCCATGGGAGTAAAGTCTCAAACAGTCTACGCTTTGATCGTTCCCTGGAAGACAAGTAGTACTTTCCGATGAACATCTGGAGGCATTCTGTAATCTGTGGACTATCAGAGTGTTGATGAAACACAGAAATTGCATCGGGATTGAATACAACAGTCTCCATGCGCAGTTTCGTCCATGGGAGTAATGTCTCAAACAGTCTACGCTTTGATCGTTCCCTGGAAGACCAGTAGTAGTTTCCGATGCACATCTGGGGGCTTTCTGTAATCTGTGGACTATCAGAGTGCTGATGAAACACAGAAATTGCCTCGGGATTGAATATAACAGTCAACATGCGCACTTTCCTCCATGGGAGTAATTCTCAAACAGTCTATGCTTTGATCGTTCCCTGTAAGACCAGTAGTAGTTTCCGATGCACATCTGGTGGCATTCTGTAATCCGTGGACTATCAGAGTGTTGATGAAACACTGAAATTGCATCGGGAATGAATACAACAGTCACAATGCGCAGTTTCCTCCATGGGAGTAATGTATCAAATAGTCTACGCTTTGATCGTTCCCTGGAAGACCAGTAGTAGTTTCCGATGCACATCTGGGGGCTTTCCGCAATCTGTGGACTATCAGAGTGTTGATGAAACACAGAAATTGCAATGGGATTGAATACAACAGACACTATGCGCACTTTCCTCCATGGGAGTAATGTCTCTAACAGTTTACGCTTTGATCGTTCTCTGGAAGACCAGTAGTAGTTTCCGATGAATATCTGGAGGCTTTCTGTTCTCTGTGGACTATCAGAGAGTTGATGAAACACAGAAATTGCATCGGGATTGAATACAACAGTCACCATGCGCACTTCCCTCCATGGGAGTAATTCTCAAACAGTCTATGCTTTGATCGTTCCCTGGAAGACCAGTAGTAGATTCTGATGCACATCTCGAGGCATTCTGTACTCTGTGGACTATCAGAGTGTTGATGAAAGACAGAAATTGCATCGGGGTTGAATACAAGAGTTTCCATGCGCAGTTTCCTCCATGGGAGTAATGTCTCAAACAGCCTACGCATTGATCGTTCCCTGGAAGACCAGTAGTAGTTTACAATGAACATCTGGAGGCATTCTGTAATCTGTGGACTATCAGAATGTTGATGAAACACAGAAATTGCATCGGGATTGAATACAACAGTCACTATGCGCACTTTCCTCCATGGGAGTAATGTCTCTAACAGTTTACGCTTTGATCGTTCTCTGGAAGACCAGTAGTAGTTTCCGATGAACATCTGGAGGCTTTCTGTTCTCTGTGGACTATCAGAGTGTTGATGAAACACAGAAATTGCATCGGGATTGAATACAACAGTCACCATGCGCACTTACCTCCATGGGAGTAATTCTCAAACAGTCTATGCTTTGATCGTTCCCTGGAAGACCAGTAGTAGATTACGATGCACATCTCGAGGCATTCTGTACTCTGTGGACTATCAGAGTGTTGATGAAACACAGAAATTGCATCGGGATTGATTACAACAGTCACTATGCGCACTTTCCTCCATATGAGTAATGTCTCTAACAGTCTACGCTTTGATCGTTCCCTGGAAGACCAGTAGTACTTTCCGATGAACATCTGGTGGCATTCTGTAATCTGTGGACTATCAGAGTGTTGAAACACGGAAATTGCATCGGGATTGAATACAACAGTCTCCATGCGCAGTATCCTCATGGGAGTAATATCTCAAACAGTCTACGCTTTGATCGTTCCCTGGAAGACCAGTAGTAGTTTCCGATGGACATCTGGGGGCTTTCTGTAATCTGTGGACTATCTGACTGTTGATGAAACACAGAAATTGCCTCGGGATTGAATAGAACAGTCCACATGCGCACTTTCCTCCATGGGAGTAATTCTCAAACAGACTATGCTTTGATCGTTCCCTGGAAGACCAGTAGTAGTTTCCGATGCACATCTCGACGCATTCTGTACTCTGTGGTCAATCAGAGTGTTGATGAAACACAGAAATTGCATCGGGATTGTATACAATAGTCACCATGCGCACTTTCCTCCATTTGAGTAATGTCTCTAACAGTCTACGCTTTGATCGTTCCCTGGAAGACCAGTAGTAGTTTCCGATGCACATCTGGAGGCTTTCTGTACCCTGTGGACTATCAGAGTTTTGATGAAACACAGAAATTGCATCGGGATTGAATACAACGGTCTTCATGCGCAGTTTCCTCCATGGGAGTAATGTCTCAAACAGTCTACGCTTTGATCGTTCCCTGGAAGACCAGTAGTAGTTTCAATTGCACATCTGGAGGCATTCTGTATTCTGTGGACTACCAGAGTGTTGATGAAACACAGAAATTCCATCGGGATTGAATACAACAGTCACCATGCGCACGTTACTCCATGGGAGTAATGTCTCTAACAGTCTACGCTTTGATCGTTCCCTGGAAGACCAGTAGTAGTTTCCGATCCACATACGGAGGCTTTCCGTAATCTGTGGACTCTCAGAGTGTTGATGAAACACAGAAATTCTATCGGGATTGAATACAACAGTCACCATGCGCACTTTCCTCCATGGGAGTAATGTTTCAATGAGTTTACGCTTTGATCGTTCCTGGAAGACCAGTAGCAGTTTCCGATGCACATCTTTAGGCATTCTGTAATCTGTGGAGTATCAGAGTGTTGATGAAACACAGAAATTGCATCGGGATTGAATACAACAGTTACCATGCGCACATTCCTCCATAAAAGTAATGTCTCAAAAGTCTACGCTTTGATCGTTCCCTGGAAGACCAGTAATAGTTTCCGATGCACATCTGGAGGCATTCTGTAATCTGTGGAATATCAGAGTGTTGATGATACACAGAAATTGCATCGGGATTGAATACAACAGTCACCATGCGCACTTTCCTCCATGGGAGTAATTCTCAAACAGTCTATGCTTTGATCGTTCCCTGTAAGACCAGTAGTAGTTTCCGATGCACATCTGGAGGCATTCTGTAATCTGTGGACTATTAGAGTGTTGATGAAACACAGAAATTGCATCGGGATTGAATACAACAGTCACCATGCGCACATTCCCCCATAAAAGTAATGTCTCAAACAGTCTACGATTTTATCGTTCCCTGGAAGACCAGTAGTAGTTTACGATGAACATCTGGAGGCATTCTGTAATCTGTGGACTATTGGAGTGTTGATGAAACACAGAAATTGGATCGGGAAGGAATACAACAGTCACCATGCGCACTTTCCTCCATGGGAGTAATTCTCAAACAGTCTATGCTTTGATCGTTCCCTGGAAGACCAGTAGTAGATTCCGATGCATATCTCGAGGCATTCTGTACTCTGTGGACTATCAGAGTGTTGATGAAACACAGAAATTGCATCGGGATTGAATACAACAGTCTCCATACGCAGTTTCCTCCATGGGAGTAATGTCTCAAACAGTCTACGCTTTGATCGTTCCCTGGAAGACCAGTAGTAGTTTCAATTGCACATCTGGAGGCATTCTGTAATCTGTGGACTACCAGAGTGTTGATGAAACACAGAAATTGCATCGGGATTGAATACAACAGTCACCATGCGCACTTTACTCCATGGGAGTAATGTCTCTAACAGTGTCCGCTTTGATCGTTCCCTGGAAGACCAGTAGTAGTTTCCGATGCACATCTGGTGGCATTCTGTAATCTGTGGCCTATCAGAGTGTTGATGAAACACAGAAAATGCATCGGGATTGAATACAACAGTCACCATGCGCACTTTCCTCCATGGGAGTAATGTCTCAAAGAGTCTACGCTTTGACCGTTCCCTGGAAGACCAGTAGTAGTTTCCGATGCACATCTGGAGGCATTCTGTAAAATGTGGACTCTCAGAGTGTTGATGAAACACAGAAATTGGATCCGGATCGAATACAACAGTCACCATGCGCACTTTCCTCCACGGGAGTAATGTCTCAAACAATCTACGATTTGATCGTTCCCTGGAAGACCAGTAGTAGTTTCCGATGCACATCTGGTGGCATTCTGTAATGTGTAGGCTATCAGGGTGTTGATGAAACACAGTAATTGCATCGGGATTGAAAAGAACAGTCCATATGCGCACTTTCCTCCATGGGAATAATTCTCAAACAGTCTATGCTTTGATCGTTCCCTGTAAGACCAGTAGTAGTTTTCGATGCACATCTGGTGGCATTCTGTAATCTGTGGACTATCAGAGTGTTGATGAAACACAGAAATTGCATCGGGAATGAATACAACAGTCACTATGCGCAGTTTCCTCCGTGGGAGTAGTGTCTCAAACAGTCTACGCTTTGATCGTTCCCTGGAAGACCAGTAGTAGTTTCCGATGCACATCTGGGGGCTTTCCGTAATCTGTGGACTATCAGAGTGTTGATGAAACACAGAAATTGCCTCGGGATTGAATACAACAGTCAACATGCGTACTTTCCTCCATGGGAGTAATTCTCAAACAGTCTATGCTTTGATCGTTCCCTGTAAGACCAGTAGTAGTTTCCGATGCACATCTGGTGGCATTCTGTAATCTGTGGACTATCAGAGTGTTGATGAAACACAGAAATTGCATCGGGATTGAATTCAACAGGCACCATGCGCACTTTCCTCCTTGGGAGTAATGTCCCAAACAGTCAACGCTTTGATCGTTCCCTTTAAGACCAGTAGTAGTTTCCGATGCACATCTGGAGGAATTCTGTAATCTGTGGACTATCAGAGTGTTGATGAAACACAGAAATTGCATCGGGAATGAATACAACAGTCACCATGCGCACTTTCCTACACGGGAGGTATGTCTCGAACAGTCTACGCTTTGATCGTTCCCTGGAAGACTAGTAGTAGTTTCCGATGCACATCTGGTGGCATTCTGTAATCTGTGGACTATCAGATTGTTGATGAAACACAGAAATTGCATCGGGATTGAATACAACAGTCACCATGCGCACTTTCCTCCATGGGAGTAATGTCTCAAACAGTCTACGCTTTGATCGTTCCCTGGAAGACCAGTAGAAGTTTCCGACGCACATCTGGGGGCTTTCCGTAATCTGTGGACTATCAGAGTGTTGATGAAAGACAGAAATTGCCTCGGGATTGAATACAACAGTCAACGTGCGCACTTTCCTCCGTGGGAGTAATTCTCAAAAAGTCTATGCTTTGATCGTTCCCTGTAAGACCAGTAGTAGTTTCCGATGCACATCTGGTGGCATTCAGTAATGTGTAGACTATCAGGGTGTTGATGAAACACAGTAATTGCTACGGGATTGAATACAACAGTCACCATACGCACTTTCCTCCATGGGAGTAATGTCTCAAACAGTCTACGCTTTGATCGTTCACTGGAAGACCAGTAGTAGCTTCCGATGCACATCTGGAGGCATTCTGTAATGTGTGGACTATCAGAGTGTTGATGAAACACAGAAATTACATCGGGATTCTTTCAACAGACACCATGCGCACTTTCCTCCATGTGAGTAATGTCTCAAACAGTCTACGCTTTGATCGTTCCCTGGAAGACCAGTAGTAGTTCCCGATGCACATCTGGGGGCTTTCTGTAATCTGTGGACTATCAGAGTGTTGATGAAACACTGATATTGCCTCGGTATTGAATACAACAGTCATAATGCGCACTTCCCTCCATGGGAGTAATTCTCAAACAGTCTATGCTTTGATCGTTCCCTTTAAGACCAGCAGTAGTTCCCGATGCACATCTGGTGGCATTCTGTAATCTGTGGACTATCAGAGTGTTGGTGAAACACAGAAATTGCATCGGGAATGAATACAACAGTCACCATGCGCACTTTCCTCCATGGAAGTAATGTCTCAAACAGTCTACGCTTTGATCGTTCCCTGAAAGACCAGTAGAAGTTTCCGATGCACATCTGGGGGCTTTCCGTAATCTGTGGAGTATCAGAGTGTTGATGAAACACAGAAATTGCCTCGGGATTGAATACAACAGTCAACATGCGCAGTTTCCTCCATGGGGGTAATTCTCAAACAGTCTATGCTTTGATCGTTCCCTGTAAGACCAGTAGTAGTTTCCGATGCACATCTGGTGGCATTCTGTAATCTGTGGTTTATCAGAGTGTTGATTAAACACAGAAATTGCATCGGGATTGAATACAAAAGTCACCATGCGCACTTTCCTCCATTGGAGTAATTCTCAAACAGTCTATGCTTTGATCGTTCCCTGTAAGACCAGTAGTAGTTTCCGATGAACATATGGAGGCATTCTGTAATCTGTGGATTATTAGAGTGTTCATGTAACACAGAAATTGCATCGGGATTAAATACAACAGAAACCATGCGCACATTCAACCATAAAAGTAATGTCTCAAACAGTCTACGGTTTGATCGTTCCCTGGAAGACCAGTAGTAGCTTCCGATGAACATCTGGAGGCATTCTGTAATCTGTGGAATATCAGAGTGTTGATGAAACACAGAAATTGCATCGGGATTGAATACAACAGTCAACATGCGCAGTTTCCTTAATGGGAGTAATGTCTCAAACAGTCTACGCTTTGATCGTTCCCTGGAAGACCAGTAGTAGTTTCCGATGCACATCTGGAGGCTTTCTGTTATGTGTGGATTATCAGAGTGTTGATGAAACACAGAAATTGTATCGGGATGAATACAACAGTCACCATGCGCACTTTCCTCTGTGGGAGTAATTCTCAAACAGTCTATGCTTTGATCGTTCCCTGTAAGACCAGTAGTAGTTTCCGATGCACATCTGGTGGCATTCTGTAATGTGTAGACTATCAGGGTGTTGATGAAACACAGTAATTGCATCGGGATTGAATACAACAGTCACCATGCTCACTTTCCTCCATAAAAGTAATGTCTCAAACAGTCTACGCTTTGATCGTTCCCTAGAAGACCAGCAGTAGCTTCCGATGCACATCTGGAGGCATTCTGTAATCTGTGGACTATCAGAGTGTTGATGAAACACAGAAATTGCATCGGGATTGAATTCAACAGGAACCATGCGCACTTACCTCCAGGTGAGTAATGTCTCAAACAGTCTACGCTTTGATCGTTCCCTGGAAGACCAGTAGTAGTTTCCGATGCACATCTGGGGGCTTTCTGTAATCTGTGGACTACCAGAGTGTTGATGAAACACAGAAATTGCCTCGGGATTGAATACAACAGTCATAATGCGCACTTTCCTCCATGGGAATAATTCTCAAACAGTCTATGCTTTGATCGTTCCCTTTAAGACCAGCAGTAGTTTCCGATGCACATCTGGTGGCATTCTGTAATCTGTGGACTATCAGAGTGTTGATGAAACACAGAAATTGCATCGGGAATGAATACAACAGTCACCATGCGCACTTTCCTCCATGGGAGTAATGTCTCAAACAGTCTACGCTTTGATCGTTCCCTGGAAGACCAGTAGAAGTTTCCGATGCACATCTGGGGGCTTTCCGTAATCTGTGGACTATCACAGTGTTGATGAAACACAGAAATTGCATCGGGATTGAATACAAGAGTCACCATGCTCACTTTCCTCCATAAAAGTAATGTCTCAAACAGTCTACGCTTTGATCGTTCCCTAGAAGACCAGCAGTAGCTTCCGATGCACATCTGGGGGCTTTCCGTAATCTGTGGACTATCAGGGTGTTGATGAAACACAGTAATTGCATCGGGATTGAATACAACAGTCACCATGCGCACTTTCCTCCATGGGAGTATGTCTCTAACAGTCTACGCTTTAATCGATCCCCAGAGGACCAGTAGTGGTTTCCTATGCACACCTGGAGGCTTTCTGTACACTGTGGACTATCAGAGTGTTGATGAAACACAGAAATTGCCTCGGGATTGAATAGAACAGTCCACATGCGCACTTTCCTCCATGGGAGTAATTCTCAAACAGACTATGCTTTGATCGTTCCCTGGAAGACCAGTACTTGTTTCCGATGCACATCTCGAGGCATTCTGTACTCTGTGGTCAATCAGAGTGTTGATGAAACACAGAAATTGCATCGGGATTGAATACAATAGTCACCATGCGCACTTTCCTCCATTTGAGTAATGTCTCTAACAGTCTACGCTTTGATCGTTTCCTGGAAGACCAGTAGTAGTTTCCGATGCACATCTGGAGGCTTTCTGTACTCTGTGGACTATCAGAGTGTTGATGAAACACAGAAATTGCATCGGGATTGAATACAACGGTCTTCATGCGCAGTTTCCTCCATGGGAGTAATGTCTCAAACAGTCTACGCTTTGATCGTTCCCTGGAAGACCAGTAGTAGTTTCAATTGCACATCTGGAGGCATTCTGTATTCTGTGGACTACGAGAGTGTTGATGAAACACAGAAATTCCATCGGGATTGAATACAACAGTCACCATGCGCACGTTACTCCATGGGAGTAATGTCTCTAACAGTCTACGCTTTGATTGTTCCCTGGAAGACCAGTAGTAGTTTCCGATCCACATACGGAGGCTTTCCGTAATCTGTGGACTATCAGAGTGTTGATGAAACACAGAAATTGTATCGGGATTGAATACAACAGTCACCAGGCGCACTTTCCTCCATGGGAGTAATGTTTCAATGAGTTTACGCTTTGATCGTTCCTGGAAGACCAGTAGCAGTTTCCGATGCACATCTGGAGGCATTCTGTAATCTGTGGAGTATCAGAGTGTTGATGAAACACAGAAATTGCATCGGGATTGAATACAACAGTTACCATGCGCACATTCCTCCATAAAAGTAATGTCTCAAAAGTCTACGCTTTGATCGTTCCCTGGAAGACCAGTAATAGTTTCCGATGCACATCTGGAGGCATTCTGTAATCTGTGGAATATCAGAGTGTTGATGATACACAGAAATTGCATCGGGATTGAATACAACAGTCACCATGCGCACTTTCCTCCATGGGAGTAATTCTCAAACAGTCTATGCTTTGATCGTTCCCTGTAAGACCAGTAGTAGTTTCCGATGCACATCTGGAGGCTTTCTGAACACTGTGGACTATCACAGTGTTGATGAAAGACAGAAATTGCATCGGGATTGAATACAACAGTCTCCATGCGCAGTTTCGTCCATGGGAGTAATGTCTCAAACAGTCTACGCTTTGATCGTTCCCTGGAAAACCAGTAGTAGTTTCCGATGCACATCTGGTGGCATTCTGTAAACCGTGGACTATCAGAGTGTTGATGAAACACTGAAATTGCATCGGGAATGAATACAACAGTCACAATGCGCAGTTTCCTCCATGGGAGTAATGTATCAAACAGTCTACGCTTTGATCGTTCCCTGGAAGACCAGTAGTAGTTTCCGATGCACATCTGGGGGCTTTCCGCAATCTGTGGACTATCAGAGTGTTGATGAAACACAGAAATTGCAATGGGATTGAATACAACAGACACTATGCGCACTTTCCTCCATGGGAGTAATGTCTCTAACAGTTTACGCTTTGATCGTTCTCTGGAAGACCAGTAGTAGTTTCCGATGAACATCTGGAGGCTTTCTGTTCTCTGTGGACTATCAGAGTGTTGATGAAACACAGAAATTGCATCGGGATTGAATACAACAGTCACCATGCGCACTTTCCTCCATGGGAGTAATTCTCAAACAGTCTATGCTTTGATCGTTCCCTGGAAGACCAGTAGTAGATTCTGATGCACATCTCGAGGCATTCTGTACTCTGTGGACTATCAGAGTGTTGATGAAAGACAGAAATTTCATCGGTGTTGAATACAAGAGTTTCCATGCGCAGTTTCCTCCATGGGAGTAATGTCTCAAACAGCCTACGCTTTGATCGTTCCCTGGAAGACCAGTAGTAGTTTACAATGAACATCTGGAGGCATTCTGTAATCTGTGGACTATCAGAATGTTGATGAAACACAGAAATTGCATCGGGATTGAATACAACAGTCACTATGCGCACTTTCCTCCATGGGAGTAATGTCTCTAACAGTTTACGCTTTGATCGTTCTCTGGAAGACCAGTAGTAGTTTCCGATGAACATCTGGAGGCTTTCTGTTCTCTGTGGACTATCAGAGTGTTGATGAAACACAGAAATTGCATCGGGATTGAATACAACAGTCACCATGCGCACTTACCTCCATGGGAGTAATTCTCAAACAGTCTATGCTTTGATCGTTCCCTGGAAGACCAGTAGTAGATTCCGATGCACATCTCGAGGCATTCTGTACTCTGTGGACTATCAGAGTGTTGATGAAACACAGAAATTGCATCGGGATTGATTACAACAGTCACCATGCGCACTTTCCTCCATATGAGTAATGTCTCTAACAGTCTACGCTTTGATCGTTCCCTGGAAGACCAGTAGTACTTTCCGATGAACATCTGGTGGCATTCTGTAATCTGTGGACTATCAGAGTGTTGAAACACGGAAATTGCATCGGGATTGAATACAACAGTCACTATGCGCACTTTCCTCCATGGGAGGAATGTCTCTAACAGTTTACGCTTTGATCGTTCCCTGGAAGACCAGTAGCAGTTTCCGATGCACATCTCCAGGCATTCTGTAATCTGTGGACTATCAGACTGTTGATGAAACACAGAAATTGCCTCGGGATATAATAGAACAGTCCACATGCGCACTTTCCTCCATGGGAGTAATTCTCAAACAGACTATGCTTTTATCGTTCCCTGGAAGACCAGTAGTAGTTTCCGATGCACATCTCGCGGCATTCTGTACTCTGTGGTCAATCAGAGTGTTGATGAAACACAGAAATTGCATCGGGATTGTATACAATAGTCACCATGCGCACTTTCCTCCATTTGAGTAATGTCTCTAACAGTCTACGCTTTGATCGTTCCCTGGAAGACCAGTAGTAGTTTCCGATGCACATCTGGAGGCTTTCTGTACTCTGTGGACTATCAGAGTGTTGATGAAACACAGAAATTGCATCGGGATTGAATACAACGGTCTTCATGCGCAGTTTCCTCCATGGGAGTAATGTCTCAAACAGTCTACGCTTTGATCGTTCCCTGGAAGACCAGTAGTAGTTTCAATTGCACATCTGGAGGCATTCTGTATTCTGTGGACTACCAGAGTGTTGATGAAACACAGAAATTGCATCGGGATTGAATACAACAGTTACCATGCGCACATTCCTCCATAAAAGTAATGTCTCAAAAGTCTACGCTTTGATCGTTCCCTGGAAGACCAGTAATAGTTTCCGATGCACATCTGGAGGCATTCTGTAATCTGTGGAATATCAGAGTGTTGATGATACACAGAAATTGCATCGGGATTGAATAGAACAGTCACCATGCGCACTTTCCTCCATGGGAGTAATTCTCAAACAGTCTATGCTTTGATCGTTCCCTGTAAGACCAGTAGTAGTTTCCGATGCACATCTGGAGGCTTTCTGAACACTGTGGACTATCACAGTGTTGATGAAAGACAGAAATTGCATCGGGATTGAATACAACAGTCACAATGCGCAGTTTCCTCCATGGGAGTAATGTATCAAACAGTCTACGCTTTGATCGTTCCCTGGAAGACCAGTAGTAGTTTCCGATGCACATCTGGGGGCTTTCCGCAATCTGTGGACTATCAGAGTGTTGATGAAACACAGAAATTGCAATGGGATTGAATACAACAGACACTATGCGCACTTTCCTCCATGGGAGTAATGTCTCTAACAGTTTACGCTTTGATCGTTCTCTGGAAGACCAGTAGTAGTTTCCGATGAACATCTGGAGGCTTTCTGTTCTCTGTGGACTATCAGAGTGTTGATGAAACACAGAAATTGCATCGGGATTGAATACAACAGTCACCATGCGCACTTTCCTCCATGGGAGTAATTCTCAAACAGTCTATGCTTTGATCGTTCCCTGGAAGACCAGTAGTAGATTCTGATGCACATCTCGAGGCATTCTGTACTCTGTGGACTATCAGAGTGTTGATGAAAGACAGAAATTGCATCGGGGTTGAATACAAGAGTTTCTATGCGCAGTTTCCTCCGTGGGAGTAATGTCTCAAACAGCCTACGCTTTGATCGTTCCCTGGAAGACCAGTAGTAGTTTACAATGAACATCTGGAGGCATTCTGTAATCTGTGGACTATCAGAATGTTGATGAAACACAGAAATTGCATCGGGATTGAATACAACAGTCACTATGCGCACTTTCCTGCATGGGAGTAATGTCTCTAACAGTTTACGTTTTTGATCGTTCTCTGGAAGACCAGTAGTAGTTTCCGATGAACATCTGGAGGCTTTCTGTTCTCTGTGCACTATCAGAGTGTTGATAAAACACAGAAATTGCATCGGGATTGAATACAACAGTCACCATGCGCACTTACCTCCATGGGAGTAATTCTCAAACAGTCTATGCTTTGATCGTTCCCTGGAAGACCAGTAGTAGATTCCGATGCACATCTCGAGGCATTCTGTACTCTGTGGACTATCAGAGTGTTGATGAAACACAGAAATTGCATAGGGATTGATTACAACAGTCACCATGCGCACTTTCCTCCATATGAGTAATGTCTCTAACAGTCTACGCTTTGATCGTTCCCTGGAAGACCAGTAGTACTTTCCGATGAACATCTGGTGGCATTCTGTAATCTGTGGACTATCAGAGTGTTGAAACACGGAAATTGCATCGGGATTGAATACAACAGTCTCCATGCGCAGTATCCTCATGGGAGTAATATCTCAAACAGTCTACGCTTTGATCGTTCCCTGGAAGACCAGTAGTAGTTTCCGATGGACATCTGGGGGCTTTCTGTAATCTGTGGACTATCAGGCTGTTGATGAAACACAGAAATTGCCTCGGGATTGAATAGAACAGTCCACATGCGCACTTTCCTCCATGGGAGTAATTCTCAAACAGACTATGCTTTGATCGTTCCCTGGAAGACCAGTAGTAGTTTCCGATGCACATCTCGACTCATTCTGTACTCTGTGGTCAATCAGAGTGTTGATGAAACACAGAAATTGCATCGGGATTGTATACAATAGTCACCATGCGCACTTTCCTCCATTTGAGTAATGTCTCTAACAGTCTACGCTTTGATCGTTCCCTGGAAGACCAGTAGTAGTTTCCGATGCACATCTGGAGGCTTTCTGTACTCTGTGGACTATCAGAGTGTTGATGAAACACAGAAATTGCATCGGGATTGAATACAACGGTCTTCATGCGCAGTTTCCTCCATGGGAGTAATGTCTCAAACAGTCTACGCTTTGATCGTTCCCTGGAAGACCAGTAGTAGTTTCAATTGCACATCTGGAGGCATTCTGTATTCTGTGGACTACCAGAGTGTTGATGAAACACAGAAATTCCATCGGGATTGAATACAACAGTCACCATGCGCACGTTACTCCATGGGAGTAATGTCTCTAACAGTCTACGCTTTGATCGTTCCCTGGAAGACCAGTAGTAGTTTCCGACCCACATACGGAGGCTTTCCGTAATCTGTGGACTATCAGAGTGTTGATGAAACACAGAAATTGTATCGGGATTGAATACAACAGTCACCATGCGCACTTTCCTCCATGGGAGTAATGTTTCAATGAGTTTACGCTTTGATCGTTCCTGGAAGACCAGTAGCAGTTTCTGATGCACATCTGGAGGCATTCTGTAATCTGTGGAGTATCAGAGTGTTGATGAAACACAGAAATTGCATCGGGATTGAATACAACAGTTACCATGCGCACATTCCTCCATAAAAGTAATGTCTCAAAAGTCTACGCTTTGATCGTTCCCTGGAAGACCAGTAATAGTTTCCGATGCACATCTGGAGGCATTCTGTAATCTGTGGACTATCAGAATGTTGATGAAACACAGAAATTGCATCGGGATTGAATACAACAGTCACTATGCGCACTTTCCTCCATGGGAGTAATGTCTCTAACAGTTTACGCTTTGATCGTTCTCTGGAAGACCAGTAGTAGTTTCCGATGAACATCTGGAGGCTTTCTGTTCTCTGTGCACTATCAGAGTGTTGATAAAACACAGAAATTGCATCGGGATTGAATACAACAGTCACCATGCGCACTTACCTCCATGGGAGTAATTCTCAAACAGTCTATGCTTTGATCGTTCCCTGGAAGACCAGTAGTAGATTCCGATGCACATCTCGAGGCATTCTGTACTCTGTGGACTATCAGAGTGTTGATGAAACACAGAAATTGCATAGGGATTGATTACAACAGTCACCATGCGCACTTTCCTCCATATGAGTAATGTCTCTAACAGTCTACGCTTTGATCGTTCCCTGGAAGACCAGTAGTACTTTCCGATGAACATCTGGTGGCATTCTGTAATCTGTGGACTATCAGAGTGTTGAAACACGGAAATTGCATCGGGATTGAATACAACAGTCTCCATGCGCAGTATCCTCATGGGAGTAATATCTCAAACAGTCTACGCTTTGATCGTTCCCTGGAAGACCAGTAGCAGTTTCCGATGCACATCTCCAGGCATTCTGTAATCTGTGGACTATCAGACTGTTGATGAAACACAGAAATTGCCTCGGGATATAATAGAACAGTCCACATGCGCACTTTCCTCCATGGGAGTAATTCTCAAACAGACTATGCTTTTATCGTTCCCTGGAAGACCAGTAGTAGTTTCCGATGCACATCTCGAGGCATTCTGTACTCTGTGGTCAATCAGAGTGTTGATGAAACACAGAAATTGCATCGGGATTGTATACAATAGTCACCATGCGCACTTTCCTCCATTTGAGTAATGTCTCTAACAGTCTACGCTTTGATCGTTCCCTGGAAGACCAGTAGTAGTTTCCGATGCACATCTGGAGGCTTTCTGTACTCTGTGGACTATCAGAGTGTTGATGAAACACAGAAATTGCATCGGGATTGAATACAACGGTCTTCATGCGCAGTTTCCTCCATGGGAGTAATGTCTCAAACAGTCTACGCTTTGATCGTTCCCTGGAAGACCAGTAGTAGTTTCAATTGCACATCTGGAGGCATTCTGTATTCTGTGGACTACCAGAGTGTTGATGAAACACAGAAATTGCATCGGGATTGAATACAACAGTTACCATGCGCACATTCCTCCATAAAAGTAATGTCTCAAAAGTCTACGCTTTGATCGTTCCCTGGAAGACCAGTAATAGTTTCCGATGCACATCTGGAGGCAATCTGTAATCTGTGGAATATCAGAGTGTTGATGATACACAGAAATTGCATCGGGATTGAATAGAACAGTCACCATGCGCACTTTCCTCCATGGGAGTAATTCTCAAACAGTCTATGCTTTGATCGTTCCCTGTAAGACCAGTAGTAGTTTCCGATGCACATCTGGAGGCTTTCTGAACACTGTGGACTATCACAGTGTTGATGAAAGACAGAAATTGCATCGGGATTGAATACAACAGTCTCCATGCGCAGTTTCGTCCATGGGAGTAATGTCTCAAACAGTCTACGCTTTGATCGTTCCCTGGAAGACCAGTAGTAGTTTCCGATGCACATCTGGGGGCTTTCTGTAATCTGTGGACTATCAGAGTGCTGATGAAACACAGAAATTGCCTCGGGATTGAATATAACGGTCAACATGCGCACTTTCCTCCATGGGAGTAATTCTCAAACAGTCTATGCTTTGATCGTTCCCTGTAAGACCAGTAGTAGTTTCCGATGCACATCTGGTGGCATTCTGTAATCCGTGGACTATCAGAGTGTTGATGAAACACTGAAATTGCATCGGGAATGAATACAACAGTCACAATGCGCAGTTTCCTCCATGGGAGTAATGTATCAAACAGTCTACGCTTTGATCGTTCCCTGGAAGACCAGTAGTAGTTTCCGATGCACATCTGGGGGCTTTCCGCAATCTGTGGACTATCAGAGTGTTGATGAAACACAGAAATTGCAATGGGATTGAATACAACAGACACTATGCGCACTTTCCTCCATGGGAGTAATGTCTCTAACAGTTTACGCTTTGATCGTTCTCTGGAAGACCAGTAGTAGTTTCCGATGAACATCTGGAGGCTTTCTGTTCTCTGTGGACTATCAGAGTGTTGATGAAACACAGAAATTGCATCGGGATTGAATACAACAGTCACCATGCGCACTTTCCTCCATGGGAGTAATTCTCAAACAGTCTATGCTTTGATCGTTCCCTGGAAGACCAGTAGTAGATTCTGATGCACATCTCGAGGCATTCCGTACTCTGTGGACTATCAGAGTGTTGATGAAAGACAGAAATTGCATCGGGGTTGAATACAAGAGTTTCTATGCGCAGTTTCCTCCGTGGGAGTAATGTCTCAAACAGCCTACGCTTTGATCGTTCCCTGGAAGACCAGTAGTAGTTTACAATGAACATCTGGAGGCATTCTGTAATCTGTGGACTATCAGAATGTTGATGAAACACAGAAATTGCATCGGGATTGAATACAACAGTCACTATGCGCACTTTCCTCCATGGGAGTAATGTCTCTAACAGTTTACGCTTTGATCGTTCTCTGGAAGACCAGTAGTAGTTTCCGATGAACATCTGGAGGCTTTCTGTTCTCTGTGCACTATCAGAGTGTTGATAAAACACAGAAATTGCATCGGGATTGAATACAACAGTCACCATGCGCACTTACCTCCATGGGAGTAATTCTCAAACAGTCTATGCTTTGATCGTTCCCTGGAAGACCAGTAGTAGATTCCGATGCACATCTCGAGGCATTCTGTACTCTGTGGACTATCAGAGTGTTGATGAAACACAGAAATTGCATAGGGATTGATTACAACAGTCACCATGCGCACTTTCCTCCATATGAGTAATGTCTCTAACAGTCTACGCTTTGATCGTTCCCTGGAAGACCAGTAGTACTTTCCGATGAACATCTGGTGGCATTCTGTAATCTGTGGACTATCAGAGTGTTGAAACACGGAAATTGCATCGGGATTGAATACAACAGTCTCCATGCGCAGTATCCTCATGGGAGTAATATCTCAAACAGTCTACGCTTTGATCGTTCCCTGGAAGACCAGTAGTAGTTTCCGATGGACATCTGGGGGATTTCTGTAATCTGTGGACTATCAGGCTGTTGATGAAACACAGAAATTGCCTCGGGATTGAATAGAACAGTCCACATGCGCACTTTCCTCCATGGGAGTAATTCTCAAACAGACTATGCTTTGATCGTTCCCTGGAAGACCAGTAGTAGTTTCCGATGCACATCTCGACTCATTCTGTACTCTGTGGTCAATCAGAGTGTTGATGAAACACAGAAATTGCATCGGGATTGTATACAATAGTCACCATGCGCACTTTCCTCCATTTGAGTAATGTCTCTAACAGTCTACGCTTTGATCGTTCCCTGGAAGACCAGTAGTAGTTTCCGATGCACATCTGGAGGCTTTCTGTACTCTGTGGACTATCAGAGTGTTGATGAAACACAGAAATTGCATCGGGATTGAATACAACGGTCTTCATGCGCAGTTTCCTCCATGGGAGTAATGTCTCAAACAGTCTACGCTTTGATCGTTCCCTGGAAGACCAGTAGTAGTTTCAATTGCACATCTGGAGGCATTCTGTATTCTGTGGACTACCAGAGTGTTGATGAAACACAGAAATTCCATCGGGATTGAATACAACAGTCACCATGCGCACGTTACTCCATGGGAGTAATGTCTCTAACAGTCTACGCTTTGATCGTTCCCTGGAAGACCAGTAGTAGTTTCCGACCCACATACGGAGGCTTTCCGTAATCTGTGGACTATCAGAGTGTTGATGAAACACAGAAATTGTATCGGGATTGAATACAACAGTCACCATGCGCACTTTCCTCCATGGGAGTAATGTTTCAATGAGTTTACGCTTTGATCGTTCCTGGAAGACCAGTAGCAGTTTCTGATGCACATCTGGAGGCATTCTGTAATCTGTGGAGTATCAGAGTGTTGATGAAACACAGAAATTGCATCGGGATTGAATACAACAGTTACCATGCGCACATTCCTCCATAAAAGTAATGTCTCAAAAGTCTACGCTTTGATCGTTCCCTGGAAGACCAGTAATAGTTTCCGATGCACATCTGGAGGCATTCTGTAATCTGTGGAATATCAGAGTGTTGATGATACACAGAAATTGCATCGGGATTGAATACAACAGTCACCATGCGCACTTTCCTTCCTGGGAGTAATTCTCAAACAGTCTATGCTTTGATCGTTCCCTGTAAGACCAGTAGTAGTTTCCGATGCACATCTGGAGGCATTCTGTAATCTGTGGACTATTAGAGTGTTGATGAAACACAGAAATTGCATCGGGATTGAATACAACAGTCACCATGCGCACATTCCCCCATAAAAGTAATGTCTCAAACAGTCTACGATTTGATCGTTCCCTGGAAGACCAGTAGTAGTTTACGATGAACATCTGGAGGCATTCTGTAATCTGTGGACTATTGGAGTGTTGATGAAACACAGAAATTGGATCGGGATTGAATACAACAGTCACCATGCGCAGTTTCCTCCATGGGAGTAATGTCTCAAACCGTCTACGATTTGATCGTTCCCTGGAAGACAAGTAGTAGATTCCGATGCACATCTGGGGTTTTTCTGTAATCTGTGGACTATCAGAGTGTTGATGAAACACAGAAATTGCCTCGGGATTGAATACAACAGTCACCATGCGCACTTTCCTCCATTGGAGTAATGTCTCAAACAGTCTACGCTATGATCGTTCCCCAGAAGACCAGTAGTAGTTTCCTATGCACATCTGGAGGCTTTCTGAACACTGTGGACTATCACAGTGTTGATAAAAGACAGAAATTGCATCGGGGTTGAATACAAGAGTCTCCATGCGCAGTTTCCTCCATGGGAGTAATGTATCAAACAGTCTACGCTTTGATCGTTCCCTGGAAGACAAGTAGTAGTTTACGATGAACATCTGAGGGCATTCTGTAATCTTTGGACTATCAGAATGTTGATGAAACACAGAAATGGCATCGGGATTGAATACAACAGTCACCATGCGCACTTTCCTCAATAGGAGTAATGTCTCTAACAGTTTACGCTTTGATCGTTCCCTGGAAGACCAGTAGTAGTTTCCGATGCAGATCTGGAGGCTTTCTGTTCTCTGTGGACTATCAGAGTGTTGATGAAACACAGAAATTGCATCGGGATTGAATACAACAGTCACCATGCGCACTTTCCTCCATGGGAGTAATGTCTCTAACAGTCTACGCCTTGAACGTTCCCCAGAAGACCAGTAGTAGTTTCCGATGCACATCTGGTGGCATTCTGTAATCTGTGGACTATCAGAGTGTTGATGAAACACAGAAATTGCATCGGGTTTCAATACAACAGTCACCATGCGCACTTTCCTCCATGGGAGTAATGTTTCAAAGAGTTTACGCTTTGATCGTTCACTGGAAGACCAGTAGCAGTTTCCGATGCACATCTGGAGGCATTCTGTAATCTGTAGACAATCAGAGTGTTGATGAAACACAGAAATTGCATCGGGATTGAATACAACAGTCACCATGCGCCCATTCCTCCATAAAAGTAATGTCTCAACAGTCTACGCTTTGATCGTTCCCTGGAAGACCAGTAGTAGTTTCAATTGCACATCTTTAGGCATTCTGTATTCTGTGGACTACCAGAGTGTTGATGAAACACAGAAATTCCATCGGGATTGAATACAACAGTCACCATGCGCACGTTACTCCATGGGAGTAATGTCTCTAACAGTCTACGCTTTGATCGTTCCCTGGAAGACCAGTAGTAGTTTCCGATCCACATACGGAGGCTTTCCGTAATCTGTGGACTATCAGAGTGTTGATGAAACACAGAAATTGTATCGGGATTGAATACAACAGTCACCATGCGCACTTTCCTCCATGGGAGTAATGTTTCAATGAGTTTACGCTTTGATCGTTCCTGGAAGACCAGTAGCAGTTTCCGATGCACATCTGGAGGCATTCTGTAATCTGTGGAGTATCAGAGTGTTGATGAAACACAGAAATTGCATCGGGATTGAATACAACAGTTACAATGCGCACATTCCTCCATAAAAGTAATGTCTCAAAAGTCTACGCTTTGATCGTTCCCTGGAAGACCAGTAATAGTTTCCGATGCACATCTGGAGGCATTCTGTAATCTGTGGAATATCAGAGTGTTGATGATACACAGAAATTGCATCGGGATTGAATACAACAGCCACCATGCGCACTTTCCTCCATGGGAGTAATTCTCAAACAGTCTATGCTTTGATCGTTCCCTGTAAGACCAGTAGTAGTTTCCGATGCACATCTGGAGGCATTCTGTAATCTGTGGACTATTAGAGTGTTGATGAAACACAGAAATTGCATCGGGATTGAATACAACAGTCACCATGCGCACATTCCCCCATAAAAGTAATGTCTCAAACAGTCTACGATTTGATCGTTCCCTGGAAGACCAGTAGTAGTTTACGATGAACATCTGGAGGCATTCTGTAATCTGTGGACTATTGGAGTGTTGATGAAACACAGAAATTGGATCGGGAAGGAATACAACAGTCACCATGCGCAGTTTCCTCCATGGGAGTAATGTCTCAAACAGTCTACGATTTGATCTTTCCCTGGAAGACAAGTATTAGATTCCGATGCACATCTGGGGTTTTTCTGTACTCTGTGGACTATCAGAGTGTTGATGAAACACAGAAATTGCCTCGGGATTGAATACAACAGTCACCATGCGCACTTTCCTCCACGGGAGTAATGTCTCAAACAATCAACGATTTGATCGTTCCCTGGAAGACCAGTAGTAGTTTCCGATGCACATCTGGTGGCATTCTGTAATGTGTAGGCTATCAGGGTGTTGATGAAACACAGTAATTGCATCGGGATTGAAAACATCAGTCACCATGCGCACTTTCCTCCATGGGAGTAAAGTCTCTACGCTTTGATCGTTCCCCAGAGGACCAGTAGTGGTTTCCTATGCACATCTGGAGGCTTTCTGTACACTGTGGACTATCAGAGTGTTGATGAGACACAGAAATTGCATCGGGATTGAATACAACAGTCACCATGCGCACTTTGCTCCATCGAAGTAATGTCTGAAACAGTCTACGCCTGGATCGTTCCATGGAAGACCAGTAGTAGTTTCCGATGCACATCTCGTGGCATTCTGTAATCTGTGGACTATCAGAGTGTTGATGAAACACAGAGAATGCATTGGGATTGAATACAACAGTCAACATGCGTACTTTCCTCCATGGGAGTAATTCTCAAACAGTCTATGCTTTGATCGTTCCCTGTAAGACCAGTAGTAGTGTCCGATGCACATCTGGTGGCATTCTGTAATCTGTGGACTATCAGAGTGTTGATGAAACACAGAAATTGCATCGGGTTTCAATACAACAGTCACCATGCGCACTTTCCTCCATGGGAGTAATGTTTCAAAGAGTTTACGCTTTGATCGTTCACTGGAAGACCAGTAGCAGTTTCCGATGCACATCTGGAGGCATTCTGTAATCTGTAGACAATCAGAGTGTTGATGAAACACAGAAATTGCATCGGGATTGAATACAACAGTCACCATGCGCCCATTCCTCCATAAAAGTAATGTCTCAACAGTCTACGCTTTGATCGTTCCCTGGAAGACCAGTAGTAGTTTCAATTGCACATCTGGAGGCATTCTGTATTCTGTGGACTACCAGAGTGTTGATGAAACACAGAAATTCCATCGGGATTGAATACAACAGTCACCATGCGCACGTTACTCCATGAGAGTAATGTCTCTAACAGTCTACGCTTTGATCGGTCCCTGGAAGAACAGTAGTAGTTTCCGATCCACATACGGAGGCTTTCCGTAATCTGTGGACTATCAGAGTGTTGTTGAAACACAGAAATTGTATCGGGATTGAATACAACAGTCACCATGCGCACTTTCCTCCATGGGAGTAATGTTTCAATGAGTTTACGCTTTGATCGTTCCTGGAAGACCAGTAGCAGTTTCCGATGCACATCTGGAGGCATTCTGTAATCTGTGGAGTATCAGAGTGTTGATGAAACACAGAAATTGCATCGGGATTGAATACAACAGTTACCATGCGCACATTCCTCCATAAAAGTAATGTCTCAAAAGTCTACGCTTTGATCGTTCCCTGGAAGACCAGTAATAGTTTCCGATGCACATCTGGAGGCATTCTGTAATCTGTGGAATATCAGAGTGTTGATGATACACAGAAATTGCATCGGGATTGAATACAACAGCCACCATGCGCACTTTCCTCCATGGGAGTAATTCTCAAACAGTCTATGCTTTGATCGTTCCCTGTAAGACCAGTAGTAGTTTCCGATGCACATCTGGAGGCCTTCTGTAATCTGTGGACTATTAGAGTGTTGATGAAACACAGAAATTGCATCGGGATTGAATACAACAGTCACCATGCGCACATTCCCCCATAAAAGGTATGGTCCAAAATGTCTACGATTTGATCGTTCCCTGGAAGACCAGTAGTAGTTTACGATGAACATCTGGAGGCATTCTGTAATCTGTGGACTATTGGAGTGTTGATGAAACACAGAAATTGGATCGGGAAGGAATACAACAGTCACCATGCGCAGTTTCCTCCATGGGAGTAATGTCTCAAACAGTCTACGATTTGATCGTTCCCTGGAAGACAAGTAGTAGATTCCGATGCACATCTGGGGTTTTTCTGTAATCTGTGGACTATCAGAGTGTTGATGAAACACAGAAATTGCATCGGGGTTGAATACAAGAGTCTCCATGCGCAGTTTCCTCCATGGGAGTAATGTATCAAACAGTCTACGCTTTGATCGTTCCCTGGAAGACAAGTAGTAGTTTACGATGAACATCTGAGGGCATTCTGTAATCTTTGGACTATCAGAATGTTGATGAAACACAGAAATTGCATCGGGATTGAATACAACAGTCACCATGCCCACTTTCCTCAATAGGAGTAATGTCTCTAACAGTTTACGCTTTGATCGTTCCCTGGAAGACCAGTAGTAGTTTCCGATTCAGATCTGGAGGCTTTCTGTTCTCTGTGGACTATCAGAGTGTTGATGAAACACAGAGATTGCATCGGGATTGAATACAACAGTCACCATGCGCACTTTCCTCCATGGGAGTAATGTCTCTAACAGTCTACGCCTTGAACGTTCCCCAGAAGACCAGTAGTAATTTCCTATGCACATCTGGAGGCTTTCTGTACACTGTGGACTATCAGAGTGTTGATGAAACACAGAAATTGCATCGCGATTGAATACAACAGTCACCATGCGCACATTCATCCATGGGAGTAAAGTCTCAAACAGTCTACGCTTTGATCGTTCCCTGGAAGACAAGTAGTACTTTCCGATGAACATCTGGAGGCATTCTGTAATCTGTGGACTATCAGAGTGTTGATGAAACACAGAAATTGCATCGGGATTGAATACAACAGTCTCAATGCGCAGTTTCGTCCATGGGAGTAATGTCTCAAACAGTCTACGCTTTGATCGTTCCCTGGAAGGAAAGTAGTAGTTTCCGATACACATCTGTGGGCTTTCTGTAATCTGTGGACTATCAGAGTGCTGATGAAACACAGAAATTGCCTCGGGATTGAATATAACAGTCAACATGCGCACTTTCCTCCATGGGAGTAATTCTCAAACAGTCTATGCTTTGATCGTTCCCTGTAAGACCAGTAGTAGTTTCCGATGCACATCTGGTGGCATTCTGTAATCCGTGGACTATCAGAGTGTTGATGAAACACTGAAATTGCATCGGGAATGAATACAACAGTCACAATGCGCAGTTTCCTCCATGGGAGTAATGTATCAAACAGTCTACGCTTTGATCGTTCCCTGGAAGACCAGTAGTAGTTTCCGATGCACATCTGGGGGCTTTCCGTAATCTGTGGACTATCAGAGTGTTGATGAAACACAGAAATTGCATCGGGATTGAATACAACAGTCACTATGCGCAATTTCCTCCATGGGAGTAATGTCTCTAACAGTTTACGCTTTGATCGTTCTCTGGAAGACCAGTAGTAGTTTCCGATGAACATCTGGAGGCTTTCTGTACACTGTGGACTATCAGAGTGTTGATGAAACACAGAAATTGCATCGGGATTGAATACAACAGTCACCATGCGCACTTTGCTCCATCGAAGTAATGTCTGAAACAGTCTACGCCTGGATCGTTCCATGGAAGACCAGTAGTAGTTTCCGATGCACATCTCGTGGCATTCTGTAATCTGTGGACTATCAGAGTGTTGATGAAACACAGAGAATGCATTGGGATTGAATACAACAGTCAACATGCGTACTTTCCTCCATGGGAGTAATTCTCAAACAGTCTATGCTTTGATCGTTCCCTGTAAGACCAGTAGTAGTTTCCGATGCACATCTGGTGGAATTCTGTAATCTGTGGACTATCAGAGTGTTGATGAAACACAGAAATTGCATCGGGTTTCAATACAACAGTCACCATGCGCACTTTCCTCCATGGGAGTAATGTTTCAAAGAGTTTACGCTTTGATCGTTCACTGGAAGACCAGTAGCAGTTTCCGATGCACATCTGGAGGCATTCTGTAATCTGTAGACAATCAGAGTGTTGATGAAACACAGAAATTGCATCGGGATTGAATACAACAGTCACCATGCGCCCATTCCTCCATAAAAGTAATGTCTCAACAGTCTACGCTTTGATCGTTCCCTGGAAGACCAGTAGTAGTTTCCGATGCACATCTGGAGGCATTCTGTAATCTGTGGAATATCAGAGTGCTGATGAAACACAGAAATTGCATCATGATTGAATACAACAGTCACCATGCGCACTTTCCTCCATGGGAATAATGTTTCAAAGAGTTTACGATTTGATCGTTCACTGGAAGACCAGTAGCAGTTTCCGATGCACATCTGAAGGCATTCTGTACTCTGTAGACTATCAGAGTGTTGATGAAACACAGAAATTGCATCAGGATTGAATACAACAGTCATTATGCGCCCATTACTCCATAGAAGTAATGTCTCAACAGTCTACGCTTTGATCGTTCCCTGGAAGACTAGTAGTAGTTTCCGATGCACATCTGGTGGCATTCTGTAATCTGTGGAATATCAGATTGTTGATGAAACACAGATATTGCATCGGGATTGAATACAACAGTCACCATGCGCACTTTCCTCCATGGGAGTAATGTCTCAAAGAGTCGACGCTTTGATCGTTCCCTGGAAGACCAGTAGAAGTTTCCGATGCACATCTGGGGGATTTCCGTAATCTGTGGACTATCAGAGTGTTGATGAAACAAAGAAATATCCTCGGGATTGAATACAACAGTCAACATGCGCATTTTCCTCCGTGGGAGTAATTCTCAAAAAGTCTATGCTTTGATCGTTCCCTGTAAGACCAGTAGTAGTTTCCGATGCACATCTGGTGGCATTCTGTAATGTGTAGACTATCAGGGTGTTGATTAAACACAGTAATTGCAACGGGATTGAATAAAACAGTCACCATACGCACTTTACTCCATAAAAGTAATGTCTCAAACAGTCTACGCTTTGATCGTTCCCTGGAAGACCAGTAGTAGCTTCCGATGCACATCTGGAGGCATTCTGTAATCTGTGGACTATCAGAGTGTTGATGAAACACAGAAATTGCATCGGGATTGAATTCAACAGACACCATGCGTACTTTCCTCCATGGGAGTAATTCTCAAACAGTCTATGCTTTGATCGTTCCCTGGAAGACCAGTAGTAGCTTCCAATGCACATCTGGAGGCATTCTGTAATCTGTGGACTACCAGAGTGTTGATGAAACACAGAAATTGCATCGGGATTGAATACAACAGTCACCATGCGCACTTTACTCCATGGGAGTAATGTCTCTAACAGTTTCCGCTTTGATCGTTCCCTGGAAGACCAGTAGTAGTTTCCGATGCACTTACGGAGGCTTTCCGTAATCTGTGGACTATCAGAGTGTTGATGAAACACAGAAATTGCATCGGGAATGAATACAACACACACCACGCGCACTTTCCTCCACGGTAGTAATGTCTCAAACAGTCTACGCTTTGATCGTTCCCAGGAAGACCAGTAGTAGTTTCCGATGCACATCTGGAGGCATTCTGTAAAATGTGGACTATCAGAGTGTTGATGAAACACAGAAATTGGATCCGGATTGAATACAACAGTCACCATGCGCACTTTCCTCCACGGGAGTAATGTCTCAAACAATCTACGATTTGATCGTTCAATGGAAGACCAGTAGTAGTTTCCGATGCACATCTGGTGGCATTCTGTAATGTGTAGGCTATCAGGGTGTTGATGAAACACAGTAATTGCATCGGGATTGATAACAACAGTCACCATGCGCACTTTCCTCCATGGGAGTAAAGTCTCTACGTTTTGATCGTTCCCCAGACGACCAGTAGTGGTTTCCTATGCACATCTGGAGGCTTTCTGTACTCTGTGGACTATCAGAGTGTTGATGGAACACAGAAATTGCATCGGGATTGAATACAACAGTCACCATGCGCACTTTGCTCCATCGAAGTAATGTCTGAAACAGTCTACGCCTGGATCGTTCCATGGAAGACCAGTAGTAGTTTCCGATGCACATCTCGTGGCATTCTGTAATCTGTGGACTATCAGAGTGTTGATGAAACACAGAGAATGCAATGGGATTGAATACAACAGTCAACATGCGTACTTTCCTCCATGGGAGTAATTCTCAAACAGTCTATGCTTTGATCGTTCCCTGTAAGACCAGTAGTAGTTTCCGATGCACATCTGGTGGCATTCTGTAATCTGTGGACTATCAGAGTGTTGATGAAACACAGAAATTGCATCGGGTTTCAATACAACAGTCACCATGCGCAGTTTCCTCCATGGGAGTAATGTTTCAAAGAGTTTACGCTTTGATCGTTCACTGGAAGACCAGTAGCAGTTTCCGATGCACATCTGGAGGCATTCTGTAATCTGTAGACAATCAGAGTGTTGATGAAACACAGAAATTGCATCGGGATTGAATACAACAGTCACCATGCGCCCATTCCTCCATAAAAGTAATGTCTCAACAGTCTACGCTTTGATCGTTCCCTGGAAGACCAGTAGTAGTTTCCGATGCACATCTGGAGGCATTCTGTAATCTGTGGAATATCAGAGTGTTGATGAAACACAGAAATTGCATCATGATTGAATACAACAGTCACCATGCGCACTTTCCTCCATGGGAGTAATGTTTCAAAGAGTTTACGCTTTGATCGTTCACTGGAAGACCAGTAGCAGTTTCCGATGCACATCTGAAGGCATTCTGTAATCTGTAGACTATCAGAGTGTTGATGAAACACAGAAATTGCATCAGGATTGAATACAACAGTCACCATGCGCCCATTCCTCCATAAAAGTAATGTCTCAACAGTCTACGCTTTGATCGTTCCCTGGAAGACTAGTAGTAGTTTCCGATGCACATCTGGTGGCATTCTGTAATCTGTGGCCTATCAGATTGTTGATGAAACACAGATATTGCATCGGGATTGAATACAACAGTCACCATGCGCACTTTCCTCCATGGGAGTAATGTGTCAAAGAGTCTACGCTTTGATCGTTCCCTGGAAGACCAGTAGAAGTTTCCGATGCACATCTGGGGGATTTCCGTAATCTGTGGACTATCAGAGTGTTGATGAAACAAAGAAATTGCCTCGGGATTGAATACAACAGTCAACATGCGCACTTTCCTCCGTGGGAGTAATTCTCAAAAAGTCTATGCTTTGATCGTTCCCTGTAAGACCAGTAGTAGTTTCCGATGCACATCTGGTGGCATTCTGTAATGTGTAGACTATCAGGGTGTTGATGAAACACAGTAATTGCAACGGGATTGAATAAAACAGTCACCATACGCACTTTACTCCATAAAAGTAATGTCTCAAACAGTCTACGCTTTGATCGTTCCCTGGAAGACCAGTAGTAGCTTCCGATGCACATCTGGAGGCATTCTGTAATCTGTGGACTATCAGAGTGTTGATGAAACACAGAAATTGCATCGGGATTGAATTCAACAGACACCATGCGTACTTTCCTCCATGGGAGTAATTCTCAAACAGTCTATGCTTTGATCGTTCCCTGGAAGACCAGTAGTAGCTTCCGATACACATCTGGAGGCATTCTGTAATCTGTGGACTACCAGAGTGTTGATGAAACACAGAAATTGCATCCTGATTGAATACAACAGTCACCATGCGCACTTTACTCCATGGGAGTAATGTCTCTAACAGTGTCCGCTTTGATCGTTCCCTGGAAGACCAGTAGTAGTTTCCGATGCACTTACGGAGGCTTTCCGTAATCTGTGGACTATCAGAGTGTTGATGAAACACAGAATTTGCATCGGGATTCAATACAACAGTCACCATGTACCCTTTCCTCCATGGGAGTAATGTTTCAAAGAGTTTACGTTTTGATCGTTCCCTGGAATACCAGTAGCAGTTTCCGATGCACATCTGGAGGCATTCTGTAATCTGTGGACTATCAGAGTGTTGATGAAACACAGAAATTGCATCGGGATTGAATACAATAGTCACCATGCGCACATTCCTCCATAAAATTAATGTCTCGAAAGTCTACGCTTTGATCGTTCCCTGGAAGACCAGTAGTAGTTTCCGATGCACATCTGGAGGCATTCTGTAATCTGTGGACTATCAGAGTGTTGATGAAACACAGGAATTGCCTCGGGATTGAATAGAACAGTCCATATGCGCACTTTCCTCCATTGAAGTAATTCTCAAACAGTCTATGCTTTGATCGTTCCCTGTAAGACCAGTAGTAGTTTTCGATGCACATCTGGTGGCATTCTGTAATCTGTGGACTATCAGAGTGTTGATGAAACACAGAAATTGCATCGGGAATGATTACAACAGTCACTATGCGCAGTTTCCTCCGTGGGAGTAGTGTCTCAAACAGTCTACGCTTTGATCGTTCCCTGGAAGACCAGTAGTAGTTTCCGATGCACATCTGGTGGCATTCTGTAATCTGTGGACTATCAGAGTGTTGATGAAACACAGAAATTGCATCGGGATTGAATTCAACAGGCACCATGGGCACTTTCCTCCATGGGAGTAATGTCCCAACCAGTCAACGCTTTGATCGTTCCCTTTAAGACCAGTAGTAGTTTCCGATGCACATCTGGAGGAATTATGTAATCTGTGGACTATCAGAGTGTTGATGAAACACAGAAATTGCATCGGGATTGAATACAATAGTCACCATGCGCACATTCCTCCATAAAATTAATGTCTCGAAAGTCTACGCTTTGATCGTTCCCTGGAAGACCAGTAGTAGTTTCCGATGCACATCTGGAGGCATTCTGTAATCTGTGGACTATCAGAGTGTTGATGAAACACAGGAATTGCCTCGGGATTGAATAGAACAGTCCATATGCGCACTTTCCTCCATTGAAGTAATTCTCAAACAGTCTATGCTTTGATCGTTCCCTGTAAGACCAGTAGTAGTTTTCGATGCACATCTGGTGGCATTCTGTAATCTGTGGACTATCAGAGTGTTGATGAAACACAGAAATTGCATCGGGAATGATTACAACAGTCACTATGCGCAGTTTCCTCCGTGGGAGTAGTGTCTCAAACAGTCTACGCTTTGATCGTTCCCTGGAAGACCAGTAGTAGTTTCCGATGCACATCTGGAGGCATTCTGTAATCTGTGGTATATCAGAGTGTTGATGAAACACAGAAATTGCATCATGATTGAATACAACAGTCACCATGCGCACTTTCCTCCATGGGAGTAATGTCTCAATCAGTCTACGCTTTGATCGTTCCCTGGAAGACCAGGAGTAGTTTCCGATGCACATCTGGAGGCTTTCTGTAATGTGTGGAGTATCAGAGTGTTGATGAAACACAGAAATCACATCGGGATTGAATACAACAGTTAGCATGCGCACTTTCCTACACGGGAGTAATGTCTGAAACAGTCTACGATTTGATCGCTCCCTGGAAGAGCAGTAGTAGTTTCCGATGCACATCTGGTGGCATTCTGTAATCTGTGGCCTATCAGATTGTTGATGAAACACAGAAATTGCATCGGGATTGAATACAACAGTCACCATGCGCACTTTCCTCCATGGGAGTAATGTCTCAAATAGTCTACGCTTTGATCGTTCCCTGGAAGACCAGTAGAAGTTTTCGACGCACATCTGGGGGCTTTCCGTAATCTGTGGACTATCAGAGTGTTGATGAAACACAGAAATTGCCTCGGGATTGAATACAACAGTCAACATGCGAACTTTCCTCCGTGGGAGTAATTCTCAAAAAGTCTATGCTTTGATCGTTCCCTGTAAGACCAGTAGTAGTTTCCGATGCACATCTGGTGGCATTCTGTAATGTGTAGACTATCAGGGTGTTGATAAAACACAGTAATTGCTACGGGATTGAATACAACAGTCACCATACGCACTTTCCTCCATGGGAATAATGTCTCAAACAGTCTACGCTTTGATCGTTCCTTGGAAGACCAGTAGTAGCTTCCGATGCACATCTGGAGGCATTCTGTAATCTGTGGACTATCAGAGTGTTGATGAAACACAGAAATTGCATCGGGATTCTTTCAACAGACACCATGCGCACTTTCCTCCATGTGAGTAATGTCTCAAACAGTCTACGATTTGATCGTTCCCTGGAAGACCAGTAGTAGTTCCCGATGCACATCTGGAGGCTTTCTGTAATCTGTGGACTATCAGAGTGTTGATGAAACACTGAAATTGCCTCGGTATTGAATACAACAGTCATAATGCGCACTTACCTCCATGGGAGTAATTCTCAAACACTCTATGCTTTGATCGTTCCCTTTAAGACCAGCAGTAGTTTCCGATGCACATCTGGTGGCATTCTGTAATCTGTGGACTATCAGAGTGTTAGTGAAACACAGAAATTGCATCGGGAATGAATACAACAGTCACCATGCGCACTTTCCTCCATGGAGGTAATGTCTCAAACAGTCTACGCTTTGATCGTTCCCTGAAAGACCAGTAGAAGTTTCCGATGCACATCTGGGGGCTTTCCGTAATCTGTGGACTATCAGAGTGTTGATGAAACACAGAAATTGCCTCGGGATTGAATACAACAGTCAACATGCGCAGTTTCCTCCATGGGGGTAATTATCAAACAGTCTATGCTTTGATCGTTCCCTGTAAGACCAGTAGTAGTTTCCGATGCACATCTGGTGTCATTCTGTAATGTGTAGACTATCAGGGTGTTGATGAAACACAGAAATTGCATCGGGATTGAGTACAACAGTCACCATGCGCACTTTCCTGCATGGGAGTATTGTCTCAAACAGTCTACGCTTTGATCGTTCCCTGAAAGACCAGTAGAAGTTTCCGATGCACATCTGGGGGCTTTCCGTAATCTGTGGACTATCAGAGTGTTGATGAAACACAGAAATTGCCTCGGGATTGAATACAACAGTCAACATGCGCAGTTTCCTCCATGGGGGTAATTCTCAAACAGTCTATGTTTTGATCGTTCCCTGTAAGACCAGTAGTAGTTTCCGATGCACATCTGGTGTCATTCTGTAATGTGTAGACTATCAGGGTGTTGATGAAACACAGAAATTGCATCGGGATTGAGTACAACAGTCACCATGCGCACTTCCCTACACGGGAGTAATGTCTCAAACAGTCTACGATTTGATCGTTCCCTGGAAGACCAGTATTAGTTTCCGAAGCACATCTGGTGGCATTCTGTAATCTGGGGACTATCAGAGTGTTGATGAAACTCAGAAATTGCATCGGGATTGAATACAACAGTCACCATGCGTACTTTCCTCCACGGGAGTAGTGTCTCAAACAGTCTACTCTTTGATCATTCCCTGGAAGACCAGTAGTAATTTCCGATTCACATCTGGTGGCATTCTGTAATCTGCGGACTATCAGAGCGTTGATGAAACACAGAAATTGCCTCGGGATTGAATACAACAGTCACCATGCGCACTTTCCTCCATGGAAGTAATTCTCAAACAGTCTATTCTTTGATCCTTCCCTGTAAGACCAGTAGTACTTTCCGATGCACATCTGGTGGCCTTCTGTAATCTGTGGACTTCAGAGTGTTAAAGAAACTTAGAAATTGCAGCGGGAATGAATCCAACAGTCACCATGCGCACTTTCCTCCACGGGAGGTATGTCTCGATCAGTCTACGCTTTGATCGTTCCCTTTAAGACCAGTAGTAGAGTCCGATGCACATCTGGTGGCATTCTGTAATCTGTGGTTTATCAGAGTGTTCATTAAACACAGAAATTGCATCGCGATTGAATACAAAAGTCACCATGCGCACTTTCCTCCATTGGAGTAATTCTCAAACAGTCTATGCTTTGATCGTTCCCTTTAAGACCAGTAGTAGAGTCCGATGCACATCTGGTGGCATTCTGTAATCTGTGGTTTATCAGAGTGTTGATTAAACACAGAAATTGCATCGCGATTGAATACAAAAGTCACCATGCGCACTTTCCTCCATTGGAGTAATTCTCAAACAGTCTATGCTTTGATCGTTCCCTGTAAGACCAGTAGTAGTTTCCGATGAACATATGGAGGCATTCTGTAATCTGTGGAATATCAGAGTGTTGATGTAACACAGAAATTGCATCGGGATTAAATACAACAGAAACCATGCGTACATTCAACCATAAAAGTAATGTCTCAAACAGTCTACGGTTTGATCGTTCCCTGGAAGACCAGTAGTAGCTTCCGATGAACATCTGGAGGCATTCTGTAATCTGTGGAATATCAGAGTGTTGATGAAACACAGAAATTGCATCGGGATTGAATACAACAGTCACCATGCGCACTTTCCTTAATGGGAGTAATGTCTCAAACAGTCTACGCTTTGATCGTTCCCTGGAAGACCAGTAGTAGTTTCCGATGCACATCTGGAGGCTTTCTGTTATGTGTGGAATATCAGAGTGTTGATGAAACACAGTAATTGCATCGGGATTGAATACAACAGTCGCCATGCTCACTTTCCTCCATAAAAGTAATGTCTCAAACAGTCTACGCTTTGATCGTTCCCTAGAAGACCAGCAGTAGCTTCCGATGCACATCTGGAGGCATTCTGTAATCTGTGGACTATCAGAGTGTTGATGAAACACAGAAATTGCATCGGGATTGAATTCAACAGGAACCATGCGCACTTTCCTCCACGGGAGTAGTGTTTCAAACTATCTACTCTTTGATCGTTCATTGGAAGACCCGTAGTAGTTTCCGATGCACATCTGGTGGCATTCTGTAATCTGCGGACTATCAGAGTGTTGATGAAACACAGAAATTGCCTCGGGATTGAATACAACAGTCACCATGCGCCCTTTCCTCCATGGAAGTAATTCCGAAACGGTCTATTCTTTGACCCTTCCCTGCAAGACCAGTAGTTGTTTCCGATGCATATCTGGTGGCCTTCTGTAATCTGTGGACCTTCAGAGTGTTAAAGAAACACAGAAATTGCATCGGGATTGAATACAACAGTCACCATGCGCACTTTTCGCCATGGGAGTAATGTCTCAAACAGTCTACGCTTTGATCGTTCCCTGTAATACCAGTAGTAGTTTCCGATGCACATCTGGTGGCATTCTGTAATATGTGGACAATCAGAGTGTTGATGAAACACAGAAATTGCATCGAGAATGAATACAACAGTCACCATGCGCACTTTCCTGCACGGGAGGTATGTCTCAAACAGTCTACGCTTTTATCGTTCCCTGTAAGACCAGTAGTAGTTTCCGATGCACATCTGGAGGCATTCTGTAATCTGTGGACTACTTGAGTGATGATGAAACGGAGAAATTGCATCGGAATTGCATACAACAGTCACCATGCGCACATTCCTCCATAAAAGTAATGTCTCAAACAGTCTACCCTTTGATCGTTCCCTGGAAGACCAGTAGCAGTTTCCGATGAACATCTGGAGGCATTCTGTAATCTGTGGACTATCAGAATGTTGATTAAACACAGAAATTGGATCGGGATTGAATACAACAGTCACCATGCGCACTTTCCAAAACGGGAGTAATGTCTCAAAAAGTCTACGCTTTGATCGTTCCCTGGAGGACCAGTAGTAGTTTCCGATGCACATCTGGTGGCATTCTGTAATGTGTAGACTATCAGAGTGTTGATGAAACACAGTAATTGCATCGGGATTCAATACAACAATCGCCATGCGCACTTTCCTCCGTGGGAGTAATGTCTCTAACAGTCTACGCTTTGATCATTCCCTGGAAGACCAGTTGTAGTGTCCAATGCACATCTGGAGGCTTTCTGTACTCTGTGGACTATCAGAGAGTTGATGAAACACAGAAATTGCATCGGGATTGAATACAACAGCCACCATGCGCAGTTTCCTCCATGGAAGTAATGTCTCAAACAGTCTACGCTTTGATCGTTCCCTGGAAGACCAGTAGTAGTTTTAATTGCACGTCTGGAGGCATTCTGCAACCTGTGGACTATCAGAGTGTTGATGAAACACAGATATTGCATCGGGATTGAATACAACAGTCACCATGCGCACTTTACTCCATGGGAGTAATGTCTCTAACAGTCTACGCTTTGATCGTTATCCAGAAGACCAGTAAGAGTTTCCGATGTACATCTGGACTCTTTCCGTAATCTGTGGACTATCAGAGTGTTGATGAAACACAGAAATTGCATCGGGAGTGAACACAACAATCACCATGCGCACTTTCCTCCATGGAGTAATGTTTCAAAGAGTTTACGTTTTGATCGTTCCCTGGATCACCAGTTGCAGTTTCCGATGCACATCTGGAGGCATTCTGTAATCTGTGGACTATCAGAGTGTTGATGAAACACAGAAATTGCATCGGGATTGAATACAACATCACCATGCGCACATTCCTCCATAATAGTAATGTCTCAAACAGTCTACGCTTTGATCGTTCCCTGGAAGACCAGTAGTAGTTTCCGATGCACATCTGGAGGCATTCTGTAATCTGTGGACTATCAGAGTGATGATGAAACACAGAAATTGCATCGGTATTGAATACAACAGTCACTATGCGCACTTTCCTCCACGGGAGAAATGTCTCAAACAATCTACGCTTTGATCGTTCCCTGGAAGACCAGTAGAAGTTTCCGATGCACATCTGGTGGCATGCTATAATGTGAAGACTATCAGAGTGTTGATGAAACACAGTAATTGCATCGGGATTGAATGCAACAGTCATCATGCGCACTTTCCTCCATGGCAGTAGTGTCTCTAACAGTCTACGATTTGATCGTTCCCCAGATTACCAGTAGTAGTTTCCTATGCACATCTGGAGGCTTTCTGTACACTGTGGACTATCAGAGTGTTGATGAAACACAGAAATTGCATCGGGGTTGAATACAACAGTCTCCATGAGCAGTTTCCTCCATGGGAGTAATGTCTCAAACAGTTTACGCTTTGATCGTTCCCTGGAAGACCAGTTGTAGTTTCCGATGCACATCTGGTGGCATTCTGTAATCTGTGGACTATCAGGGTGTTGATGAAACACAGAAATTGCATCGGGAATGAATACAACAGTCTTCATGCGCACTTTCCTCCACGGGAGGTATGTCTCAAACAGTCTACGCTTTGATCGTTCCCTGGAAGACCAGTAGTAGTTTCCGATGCTTATCTGGTGGCATTCTGTAATCTGTGGACTATCAGAGCGTTGACGAAAAACAGAAATTGCATCGGTATGGAATACAACAGTCACCATGCGCACTTTCCTCCATGGGAGTAATCCTCAAACAGTCAACGCTTTGATCGTTCCCTGTAAGACCAGTAGTAGTTTCCGATGCACATCTGGAGGCATTCTGTAATCTGTGTACTACTAGATTGATGATGAAACACAGAAATTGCATCGGGATTGATTACAACAGTCACCATGCGCACATTCTTCCATAAAAGTAATGTCTAAAACAGTCTACCCTTTGATCGTTACCTGGAAGACCAGTAGTAGTTTCCGATGAACATCTGGAGGCATTCTGAAATCTGTGGACTATCAGAGTGTTGATGAAACACAGTAATTGCATCGGGATTGAATACAACAGTCGCCATGCGCACTTTCGTCCATGGGAGTAATGTCTCTAACAGTCTACCCTTTGATCGTTCTCTGGAAGACCAGTAGTAGTTTCCGATTAACATCTGGAGGCATTCTGTATTCTGTGGAGTATCAAGTGTTGAAGAAACACAGAAATTGCATCGGGATTCAATACAAAAGTCACCATGCGTACTTTCCTCCTTATGAGTAATGTCTCAAACAGTCTATGCTTTGATCGTTCCCTGGAAGACCAGTAGTAGTTTCCAATGCACATCTGGAGGCATTCTGTAAAATGTGGACTATCAGACTGTTGATGCAACACAGTAATAGCATCGGGATTCAATACAAGAGTCACCATGCGCACTTTCCTCCATAGGAGTAATGTCTCTAACAGTCTACGCTTTGATCGTTGCCCAGAAGACCAGTAGTAGTTTGCTATACACATCTGGAGGCTCTCTGTACACTGTGGACTATCAGAGTGTTGATGAAACACAGAAATTGCATCGGGATTGAATACAACAGTCTCCATGCGCAGTTTCCTCAATGGGAGTAATGTCTCAAACAGTTTACGCTATGATCGTTCCTGGAAGACCAGTAGTAGTTTCCGATGAACATCTGGAGGCATTCTGTAATCTGTGGACTATCAGAGTGTTGATGAAACACAGAAATTGCATCGGGAATGAATACAACAGTCACCACGCGCACTTTCCTCCACGGTAGTAATGTCTCAAACAGTCTACGCTTTGATCGTTCCCTGGAAGACCAGTAGTAGTTTCCGATAAACAGCTGGCGGCACTCTGTAATCTGTGGACTATCTGAGTGTTGATGAAACACAGAAATTGCATCGGGATTGAATACAACAGTCACCATGCGCACTTTCCTCCATGGGAGTAATGTCTCTAACAGGCTTCGCTTTGATCGTTCCCTGGAAGACCAGTAGTAGTTTCCGATGCACATCTGGGGGCTTTCTTTAATCTGTGGCCTATTAGAGTGTTGATGAAACACAGAAATTCCATCGGGAATGAATACAACAGTCACCACGCGCACTTTCATCCACGGTAGTAATGTCTCAAACAGTCTATGCTTTGTTCGTTCCCTGTAAGACCAGTAGTAGTTTCCGATTAACATCTGGAGGCATTCTGTATTCTGTGGAGTATCAGAGTGTTGATGAAACACAGAAATTGCTTCGGGATTCAATACAACAGTCACCATGCGCACTTTCCTCCATAAAAGTAATGTCTCAAGCAATCTACGCTTTGATCGTTCCCTGGAAGACCAGAAGTAGTTTCCGATGCACATCTGGAGGCATTCTGCAATCTATGGACTATCAGAGTGTTGATGAAACACAGAAATTGCATCGGGATGAATACAACAATCACCATGCGCACTTTCCTCCGTGGGAGTAATGTCCCAAACAGTCTACGCTTTGATCGTTCCCTGTAAGACCAGTAGTAGTTTCCGATGCACACCTGGAAGCATTCTGTAATCTGTGGACTATCAGAGTGTTGATGAAACACAGAAATTGCATCGGGATTGAATACAACAGTCACCATGCGCACATTCCTCCATAATAGTAATGTCTCAAACAGTCTACGCTTTGATCGTTCCCTGGAAGACCAGAAGTAGTTTCCGATGCACATCTGGAGGCATTCTGTAATCTGTGGACTACTAGAGTGATGATGAAACACAGAAATTGCATCGGGATTGATTACAACAGTCACCATGCGCACATTCTTCCATAAAAGTAATGTCTCAAACAGTCTACCCTTTGATCGTTACCTGGAAGACCAGTAGTAGTTTCCGATGAACATCTGGAGGCATTCTGTAAAATGTGGACTATCAGAGTGTTGATGAAACACATAAATTGCATCCTGATTGAATACAACAGTCACCATGCGCACTTTCCTCCACGGTAGTAATGTCTCAAACAGTCTACGCTTTGATCGTTCCCTGGACGACCAGTAGTAGTTTCCGATGCACATCTGGGGGCTTTCTGTAATCTGTGGACTATCAGAGTGTTGATGAAACACAGAAATTGCATCGGGAATGAATACAACAGTCACCATGCGCACTTTCCTCCATGGGAGTAATTCTCAAACAGTCTATGTTTTGATCGTTCCCTGTAAGACCAGTAGTAGTTTCCGATGCACATCTGGTGGCATTCTGTAATCTGTGGACTATCAGAGTGTTGATGAAACACAGAAATTGCATCGGGAATGAATACAACAGTCACCATGCGCACTTTCCTCCACGGGAGGTATGTCTCAAACAGTCTACGCTTTGATCGTTCCCTGTAAGACCAGTAGTAGTTTCCGATGCACATCTGGAGGCATTCTGTAATCTGTGGACTACTAGAGTGATGATGAAACCTAGAAATTGCATCGGAATTGCATTCAACAGTCACCATGCGCACATTCCTCCATAAAAGTAATGTCTCAAACAGTCTACCCTTTGATCGTTCCCTGGAAGACCTGTAGCAGTTTCCGATGAACATCTGGAGGCATTCTGTAATCTGTGGACTATCAGAGTGTTGATTAAACACAGAAATTGGATCGGGATTGAATACAACAGTCACCATGCGCACTTTCCCAAACGGGAGTAATGTCTCAAAAAGTCTACGCTTTGATCGTTCCCTGGAGGACCAGTAGTAGTTTCCGATGCACATCTGGTGGCATTCTGTAATGTGTAGACTATCAGAGTGTTGATGAAACACAGTAATTGCATCGGGATTCAATACAACAATCGCCATGCGCACTTTCCTCCGTGGGAGTAATGTCTCTAACAGTCTACGCTTTGATCATTCCCTGGAAGACCAGTTGTAGTGTCCAATGCACATCTTTAGGCTTTCTGTACTCTGTGTACTATCAGAGAGTTGATGAAACACAGAAATTGCATCGGGATTGAATACAACAGCCACCATGCGCAGTTTCCTCCATGGAAGTAATGTCTCAAACAGTCTACGCTTTGATCGTTCCCTGGAAGACCAGTAGTAGTTTTAATTGCACGTCTGGAGGCATTCTGCAACCTGTGGACTATCAGAGTGTTGATGAAACACAGATATTGCATCGGGATTGAATACAACAGTCACCATGCGCACTTTACTCCATGGGAGTAATGTCTCTAACAGTCTACGCTTTGATCGTTCCCCAGAAGACCAGTAAGAGTTTCCGATGTACATCTGGACTCTTTCCGTAATCTGTGGACTATCAGAGTGTTGATGAAACACAGAAATTGCATCGGGAGTGAACACAACAATCACCATGCGCACTTTCCTCCATGGAGTAATGTTTCAAAGAGTTTACGTTTTGATCGTTCCCTGGATCACCAGTTGCAGTTTCCGATGCACATCTGGAGGCATTCTGTAATCTGTGGACTATCAGAGTGTTGATGAAACACAGAAATTGCATCGGGATTGAATACAACAGTCACCATGCGCACATTCCTCCATAATAGTAATGTCTCAAACAGTCTACGCTTTGATCGTTCCCTGGAAGACCAGTAGTAGTTTCCGATGCACATCTGGAGGCATTCTGTAATCTGTGGACTATCAGAGTGATGATGAAACACAGAAATTGCATCGGTATTGAATACAACAGTCACTATGCGCACTTTCCTCCACGGGAGAAATGTCTCAAACAATCTACGCTTTGATCGTTCCCTGTAAGACCAGTAGTAGTTTCCGATGCACATCTGGAGGCATTCTGTAATCTGTGTACTACTAGATTGATGATGAAACACAGTAATTGCATCGGGATTGAATACAACAGTCGCCATGCGCACTTTCGTCCATGGGAGTAATGTCTCTAACAGTCTACCCTTTGATCGTTCTCTGGAAGACCAGTAGTAGTTTCCGATTAACATTTGGAGGCATTCTGTATTCTGTGGAGTATCAAGTGTTGAAGAAACACAGACATTGCATCGGGATTCAATACAATAGTCACCATGCGTACTTTCCTCCTTATGAGTAATGTCTCAAACAGTCTATGCTTTGATCGTTCCCTGGAAGACCAGTAGTAGTTTCCAATGCACATCTGGAGGCATTCTGTAAAATGTGGACTATCAGACTGTTGATGCAACACAGTAATAGCATCGGGATTCAATACAACAGTCACCATGCGCACTTTCCTCCATAGGAGTAATGTCTCTAACAGTCTACGCTTTGATCGTTGCCCAGAAGACCAGTAGTAGTTTGCTATACACATCTGGAGGCTTTCTGTACACTGTGGACTATCAGAGTGTTGATGAAACACAGAAATTGCATCGGGATTGAATACAACAGTCTCCATGCGCAGTTTCCTCAATGGGAGTAATGTCTCAAACAGTTTACGCTATGATCGTTCCTGGAAGACCAGTAGTAGTTTCCGATGAACATCTTTAGGCATTCTGTAATCTGTGGACTATCAGAGTGTTGATGAAACACAGAAATTGCATCGGGAATGAATACAACAGTCACCACGCGCACTTTCCTCCACGGTAGTAATGTCTCAAACAGTCTACGCTTTGATCGTTCACTGGAAGACCAGTAGTAGTTTCCGATAAACAGCTGGCGGCACTCTGTAATCTGTGGACTATCTGAGTGTTGATGAAACACAGAAATTGCATCGGGATTGAATACAACAGTCACCATGCGCACTTTCCTCCATGGGAGTAATGTCTCTAACAGGCTTCGCTTTGATCGTTCCCTGGAAGACCAGTAGTAGTTTCCGATGCACATCTGGGGGCTTTCTTTAATCTGTGGCCTATTAGAGTGTTGATGAAACACAGAAATTGCATCGGGAATGAATACAACAGTCACCACGCGCACTTTCCTCCACGGTAGTAATGTCTCAAACAGTCTATGCTTTGTTCGTTCCCTGTAAGACCAGTAGTAGTTTCCGATTAACATCTGGAGGCATTCTGTATTCTGTGGAGTATCAGAGTGTTGATGAAACACAGAAATTGCTTCGGGATTCAATACAACAGTCACCATGCGCACTTTCCTCCATAAAAGTAATGTCTCAAGCAGTCTACGCTTTGATCGTTCCCTGGAAGACCAGAAGTAGTTTCCGATGCACATCTGGAGGCATTCTGCAATCTATGGACTATCAGAGTGTTGATGAAACACAGAAATTGCATCGGGATGAATACAACAGTCACCATGCGCACTTTCCTCCGTGGGAGTAATGTCCCAAACAGTCTACGCTTTGATCGTTACCTGTAAGACCAGTAGTAGTTTCCGATGCACACCTGGAAGCATTCTGTAATCTGTGGACTATCAGAGTGTTGATGAAACACAGAAATTGCATCGGGATTGAATACAACAGTCACCATGCGCACATTCCTCCATAATAGTAATGTCTCAAACAGTCTACGCTTTGATCGTTCCCTTGAAGACCAGTAGTAGTTTCCGATGCAAATCTGGAGGCATTCTGTAATCTGTGGACTATCAGAGTGATGATGAAACACAGAAATTGCATCGGGATTCATTACAACAGTCACCATGCGCACATTCTTCCATAAAAGTAATGTCTCAAACAGTCTACCCTTTGATCGTTCCCTGGAAGACCTGTAGCAGTTTCCGATGAACATCTGGAGGCATTCTGTAATCTGTGGACTATCAGAGTGTTGATTAAACACAGAAATTGGATCGGGATTGAATACAACAGTCACCATGCGCACTTTCCAAAACGGGAGTAATGTCTCAAAAAGTCTACGCTTTGATCGTTCCCTGGAGGACCAGTAGTAGTTTCCGATGCACTAGTGGTGGCATTCTGTAATGTGTAGACTATCAGAGTGTTGATGAAACACAGAAATTGCATCGGGGTTGAATACAACAGTCTCCATAAGCAGTTTCCTCCATGGGAGTAATGTCTCAAACAGTTTACGCTCTGATCGTTCGTTGGAAGACCAGTAGTAGTTTCCGATGCACATCTGGAGGCATTCTGTAATCTGTGGACTACTAGAGTGATGATGAAACACAGAAATTGCATCGGGATTGATTACAACAGTCACCATGCGCACATTCATCCATAAAAGTAATGTCTCAAACAGTCTACCCTTTGATCGTTACCTGGAAGACCAGTAGTAGTTTCCGATGAACATCTGGAGGCATTCTGTAAAATGTGGACTATCAGAGTGTTGATGAAACACATAAATTGCATCCTGATTGAATACAACAGTCACCATGCGCACTTTCCTCCACGGTAGTAATGTCTCAAACAGTCTACGCTTTGATCGTTCCCTGGACGACCAGTAGTAGTTTCCGATGCACATCTGGGGGCTTTCTGTAATCTGTGGACTATCAGAGTGTTGATGAAACACAGAAATTGCATCGGGAATGAATACAACAGTCACCATGCGCACTTTCCTCCATGGGAGTAATTCTCAAACAGTCTATGTTTTGATCGTTCCCTGTAAGACCAGTAGTAGTTTCCGATGCACATCTGGTGGCATTCTGTAATCTGTGGACTATCAGAGTGTTGATGAAACACAGAAATTGCATCGGGAATGAATACAACAGTCACCATGCGCACTTTCCTCCACGGGAGGTATGTCTCAAACAGTCTACGCTTTGATCGTTCCCTGTAAGACCAGTAGTAGTTTCCGATGCACATCTGGAGGCATTCTGTAATCTGTGGACTACTAGAGTGATGATGAAACGGAGAAATTGCATCGGAATTGCATACAACAGTCACCATGCGCACATTCCTCCATAAAAGTAATGTCTCAAACAATCTACCCTTTGATCGTTCCCTGGAAGACCTGTAGCAGTTTCCGATGAACATCTGGAAGCATTCTGTAATCTGTGGACTATCAGAGTGTTGATGAAACACAGAAATTGCATCGGGATTGAATACAACAGTCACCATGCGCACATTCCTCCATAATAGTAATGTCTCAAACAGTCTACGCTTTGATCGTTCCCTGGAAGACCAGAAGTAGTTTCCGATGCACATCTGGAGGCATTCTGTAATCTGTGGACTACTAGAGTGATGATGAAACACAGAAATTGCATCGGGATTGATTACAACAGTCACCATGCGCACATTCTTCCATAAAAGTAATGTCTCAAACAGTCTACCCTTTGATCGTTACCTGGAAGACCAGTAGTAGTTTCCGATGAACATCTGGAGGCATTCTGTAAAATGTGGACTATCAGAGTGTTGATGAAACACATAAATTGCATCCTGATTGAATACAACAGTCACCATGCGCACTTTCCTCCACGGTAGTAATGTCTCAAACAGTCTACGCTTTGATCGTTCCCTGGACGACCAGTAGTAGTTTCCGATGCACATCTGGGGGCTTTCTGTAATCTGTGGACTATCAGAGTGTTGATGAAACACAGAAATTGCATCGGGAATGAATACAACAGTCACCATGCGCACTTTCCTCCATGGGAGTAATTCTCAAACAGTCTATGTTTTGATCGTTCCCTGTAAGACCAGTAGTAGTTTCCGATGCACATCTGGTGGCATTCTGTAATCTGTGGACTATCAGAGTGTTGATGAAACACAGAAATTGCATCGGGAATGAATACAACAGTCACCATGCGCACTTTCCTCCACGGGAGGTATGTCTCAAACAGTCTACGCTTTGATCGTTCCCTGTAAGACCAGTAGTAGTTTCCGATGCACATCTGGAGGCATTCTGTAATCTGTGGACTACTAGAGTGATGATGAAACCTAGAAATTGCATCGGAATTGCATTCAACAGTCACCATGCGCACATTCCTCCATAAAAGTAATGTCTCAAACAGTCTACCCTTTGATCGTTCCCTGGAAGACCTGTAGCAGTTTCCGATGAACATCTGGAGGCATTCTGTAATCTGTGGACTATCAGAGTGTTGATTAAACACAGAAATTGGATCGGGATTGAATACAACAGTCACCATGCGCACTTTCCCAAACGGGAGTAATGTCTCAAAAAGTCTACGCTTTGATCGTTCCCTGGAGGACCAGTAGTAGTTTCCGATGCACATCTGGTGGCATTCTGTAATGTGTAGACTATCAGAGTGTTGATGAAACACAGTAATTGCATCGGGATTCAATACAACAATCGCCATGCGCACTTTCCTCCGTGGGAGTAATGTCTCTAACAGTCTACGCTTTGATCATTCCCTGGAAGACCAGTTGTAGTGTCCAATGCACATCTTTAGGCTTTCTGTACTCTGTGTACTATCAGAGAGTTGATGAAACACAGAAATTGCATCGGGATTGAATACAACAGCCACCATGCGCAGTTTCCTCCATGGAAGTAATGTCTCAAACAGTCTACGCTTTGATCGTTCCCTGGAAGACCAGTAGTAGTTTTAATTGCACGTCTGGAGGCATTCTGCAACCTGTGGACTATCAGAGTGTTGATGAAACACAGATATTGCATCGGGATTGAATACAACAGTCACCATGCGCACTTTACTCCATGGGAGTAATGTCTCTAACAGTCTACGCTTTGATCGTTCCCCAGAAGACCAGTAAGAGTTTCCGATGTACATCTGGACTCTTTCCGTAATCTGTGGACTATCAGAGTGTTGATGAAACACAGAAATTGCATCGGGAGTGAACACAACAATCACCATGCGCACTTTCCTCCATGGAGTAATGTTTCAAAGAGTTTACGTTTTGATCGTTCCCTGGATCACCAGTTGCAGTTTCCGATGCACATCTGGAGGCATTCTGTAATCTGTGGACTATCAGAGTGTTGATGAAACACAGAAATTGCATCGGGATTGAATACAACAGTCACCATGCGCACATTCCTCCATAATAGTAATGTCTCAAACAGTCTACGCTTTGATCGTTCCCTGGAAGACCAGTAGTAGTTTCCGATGCACATCTGGAGGCATTCTGTAATCTGTGGACTATCAGAGTGATGATGAAACACAGAAATTGCATCGGTATTGAATACAACAGTCACTATGCGCACTTTCCTCCACGGGAGAAATGTCTCAAACAATCTACGCTTTGATCGTTCCCTGTAAGACCAGTAGTAGTTTCCGATGCACATCTGGAGGCATTCTGTAATCTGTGTACTACTAGATTGATGATGAAACACAGTAATTGCATCGGGATTGAATACAACAGTCGCCATGCGCACTTTCGTCCATGGGAGTAATGTCTCTAACAGTCTACCCTTTGATCGTTCTCTGGAAGACCAGTAGTAGTTTCCGATTAACATTTGGAGGCATTCTGTATTCTGTGGAGTATCAAGTGTTGAAGAAACACAGACATTGCATCGGGATTCAATACAATAGTCACCATGCGTACTTTCCTCCTTATGAGTAATGTCTCAAACAGTCTATGCTTTGATCGTTCCCTGGAAGACCAGTAGTAGTTTCCAATGCACATCTGGAGGCATTCTGTAAAATGTGGACTATCAGACTGTTGATGCAACACAGTAATAGCATCGGGATTCAATACAACAGTCACCATGCGCACTTTCCTCCATAGGAGTAATGTCTCTAACAGTCTACGCTTTGATCGTTGCCCAGAAGACCAGTAGTAGTTTGCTATACACATCTGGAGGCTTTCTGTACACTGTGGACTATCAGAGTGTTGATGAAACACAGAAATTGCATCGGGATTGAATACAACAGTCTCCATGCGCAGTTTCCTCAATGGGAGTAATGTCTCAAACAGTTTACGCTATGATCGTTCCTGGAAGACCAGTAGTAGTTTCCGATGAACATCTTTAGGCATTCTGTAATCTGTGGACTATCAGAGTGTTGATGAAACACAGAAATTGCATCGGGAATGAATACAACAGTCACCACGCGCACTTTCCTCCACGGTAGTAATGTCTCAAACAGTCTACGCTTTGATCGTTCACTGGAAGACCAGTAGTAGTTTCCGATAAACAGCTGGCGGCACTCTGTAATCTGTGGACTATCTGAGTGTTGATGAAACACAGAAATTGCATCGGGATTGAATACAACAGTCACCATGCGCACTTTCCTCCATGGGAGTAATGTCTCTAACAGGCTTCGCTTTGATCGTTCCCTGGAAGACCAGTAGTAGTTTCCGATGCACATCTGGGGGCTTTCTTTAATCTGTGGCCTATTAGAGTGTTGATGAAACACAGAAATTGCATCGGGAATGAATACAACAGTCACCACGCGCACTTTCCTCCACGGTAGTAATGTCTCAAACAGTCTATGCTTTGTTCGTTCCCTGTAAGACCAGTAGTAGTTTCCGATTAACATCTGGAGGCATTCTGTATTCTGTGGAGTATCAGAGTGTTGATGAAACACAGAAATTGCTTCGGGATTCAATACAACAGTCACCATGCGCACTTTCCTCCATAAAAGTAATGTCTCAAGCAGTCTACGCTTTGATCGTTCCCTGGAAGACCAGAAGTAGTTTCCGATGCACATCTGGAGGCATTCTGCAATCTATGGACTATCAGAGTGTTGATGAAACACAGAAATTGCATCGGGATGAATACAACAGTCACCATGCGCACTTTCCTCCGTGGGAGTAATGTCCCAAACAGTCTACGCTTTGATCGTTACCTGTAAGACCAGTAGTAGTTTCCGATGCACACCTGGAAGCATTCTGTAATCTGTGGACTATCAGAGTGTTGATGAAACACAGAAATTGCATCGGGATTGAATACAACAGTCACCATGCGCACATTCCTCCATAATAGTAATGTCTCAAACAGTCTACGCTTTGATCGTTCCCTTGAAGACCAGTAGTAGTTTCCGATGCAAATCTGGAGGCATTCTGTAATCTGTGGACTATCAGAGTGATGATGAAACACAGAAATTGCATCGGGATTCATTACAACAGTCACCATGCGCACATTCTTCCATAAAAGTAATGTCTCAAACAGTCTACCCTTTGATCGTTCCCTGGAAGACCTGTAGCAGTTTCCGATGAACATCTGGAGGCATTCTGTAATCTGTGGACTATCAGAGTGTTGATTAAACACAGAAATTGGATCGGGATTGAATACAACAGTCACCATGCGCACTTTCCAAAACGGGAGTAATGTCTCAAAAAGTCTACGCTTTGATCGTTCCCTGGAGGACCAGTAGTAGTTTCCGATGCACTAGTGGTGGCATTCTGTAATGTGTAGACTATCAGAGTGTTGATGAAACACAGAAATTGCATCGGGGTTGAATACAACAGTCTCCATAAGCAGTTTCCTCCATGGGAGTAATGTCTCAAACAGTTTACGCTCTGATCGTTCGTTGGAAGACCAGTAGTAGTTTCCGATGCACATCTGGAGGCATTCTGTAATCTGTGGACTACTAGAGTGATGATGAAACACAGAAATTGCATCGGGATTGATTACAACAGTCACCATGCGCACATTCATCCATAAAAGTAATGTCTCAAACAGTCTACCCTTTGATCGTTACCTGGAAGACCAGTAGTAGTTTTCGATGAACATCTGGAGGCATTCTGTAAAATGTGGACTATCAGAGTGTTGATGAAACACATAAATTGCATCCTGATTGAATACAACAGTCACCATGCGCACTTTCCTCCACGGTAGTAATGTCTCAAACAGTCTACGCTTTGATCGTTCCCTGGACGACCAGTAGTAGTTTCCGATGCACATCTGGGGGCTTTCTGTAATCTGTGGACTATCAGAGTGTTGATGAAACACAGAAATTGCATCGGGAATGAATACAACAGTCACCATGCGCACTTTCCTCCATGGGAGTAATTCTCAAACAGTCTATGTTTTGATCGTTCCCTGTAAGACCAGTAGTAGTTTCCGATGCACATCTGGTGGCATTCTGTAATCTGTGGACTATCAGAGTGTTGATGAAACACAGAAATTGCATCGGGAATGAATACAACAGTCACCATGCGCACTTTCCTCCACGGGAGGTATGTCTCAAACAGTCTACGCTTTGATCGTTCCCTGTAAGACCAGTAGTAGTTTCCGATGCACATCTGGAGGCATTCTGTAATCTGTGGACTACTAGAGTGATGATGAAACGGAGAAATTGCATCGGAATTGCATACAACAGTCACCATGCGCACATTCCTCCATAAAAGTAATGTCTCAAACAATCTACCCTTTGATCGTTCCCTGGAAGACCTGTAGCAGTTTCCGATGAACATCTGGAGGCATTCTGTAATCTGTGGACTATCAGAGTGTTGATTAAACACAGAAATTGGATCGGGATTGAATACAACAGCCACCATGCGCAGTTTCCTCCATGGAAGTAATGTCTCAAACAGTCTACGCTTTCATCGTTCCCTGGAAGACCAGTAGTAGTTTTAATTGCACGTCTGGAGGCATTCTGCAACCTGTGGACTATCAGAGTGTTGATGAAACACAGATATTGCATCGGGATTGAATACAACAGTCACCATGCGCACTTTACTCCATGGGAGTAATGTCTCTAACAGTCTACGCTTTGATCGTTCAACAGAAGACCAGTAAGAGTTTCCGATGCACATCTGGACTCTTTCCGTAATCTGTGGACTATCAGAGTATTGATGAAACACAGAAATTGCATCGGGAGTGAACACAACAATCACGATGCGCACTTTCCTCCATGGAGTAATGTTTCAAAGAGTTTACGCTTTGATCGTTCCCTGGAAGACCAGTTGCAGTTTCCGATGCACATCTGGAGGCATTATGTAATCTGTGGACTATCAGAGTGTTGATGAAACACAGAAATTGCATCGGGATTGAATACAACAGTCACCATGCGCACATTCCTCCTTAATAGTAATGTCTCAAACAGTCTACGCTTTGATCGTTCCCTGGAAGACCAGTAGTAGTTTCCGATGCACATCTGGAGGCATTCTGTAATCTGTGGACTATCAGAGTGATGATGAAACACAGAAATTGCATCGGTATTGAATACAACAGTCACTATGCGCACTTTCCTCCACAGGAGAAATGTCTCAAACAATCTACGCTTTGATCGTTCCCTGGAAGACCAGTAGAAGTTTCCGATGCACATCTGGTGGCATTCTGTAATGTGTAGACTATCAGAGTGTTGATGAAACACAGTAATTGCATCGGGATTGAATGCAACAGTCATCATGCGCACTTTCCTCCATGGCAGTAGTGTCTCTAACAGTCTACGATTTGATCGTTCCCCAGAAGACCAGTAGTAGTTTCCGATGCACATCTGGTGGCATTCTGTAATCTGTGGACTATCAGAGTGCTGATGAAACACAGAAATTGCATCGGGAATGAATACAACAGTCACCATGCGCACTTTCCTCCACGGGAGGTATGTCTCAAACAGTCTACGCTTTGATCGTTCCCTGTAAGACCAGTAGTAGTTTCCGATGCACATCTGGAGGCATTCTGTAATCTGTGGACTACTAGAGTGATGATGAAACCTAGAAATTGCATCGGAATTGCATTCAACAGTCACCATGCGCACATTCCTCCATAAAAGTAATGTCTCAAACAGTCTACCCTTTGATCGTTCCCTGGAAGACCTGTAGCAGTTTCCGATGAACATCTGGAGGCATTCTGTAATCTGTGGACTATCAGAGTGTTGATTAAACACAGAAATTGGATCGGGATTGAATACAACAGTCACCATGCGCACTTTCCCAAACGGGAGTAATGTCTCAAAAAGTCTACGCTTTGATCGTTCCCTGGAGGACCAGTAGTAGTTTCCGATGCACATCTGGTGGCATTCTGTAATGTGTAGACTATCAGAGTGTTGATGAAACACAGTAATTGCATCGGGATTCAATACAACAATCGCCATGCGCACTTTCCTCCGTGGGAGTAATGTCTCTAACAGTCTACGCTTTGATCATTCCCTGGAAGACCAGTTGTAGTGTCCAATGCACATCTTTAGGCTTTCTGTACTCTGTGTACTATCAGAGAGTTGATGAAACACAGAAATTGCATCGGGATTGAATACAACAGCCACCATGCGCAGTTTCCTCCATGGAAGTAATGTCTCAAACAGTCTACGCTTTGATCGTTCCCTGGAAGACCAGTAGTAGTTTTAATTGCACGTCTGGAGGCATTCTGCAACCTGTGGACTATCAGAGTGTTGATGAAACACAGATATTGCATCGGGATTGAATACAACAGTCACCATGCGCACTTTACTCCATGGGAGTAATGTCTCTAACAGTCTACGCTTTGATCGTTCCCCAGAAGACCAGTAAGAGTTTCCGATGTACATCTGGACTCTTTCCGTAATCTGTGGACTATCAGAGTGTTGATGAAACACAGAAATTGCATCGGGAGTGAACAAAACAATCACCATGCGCACTTTCCTCCATGGAGTAATGTTTCAAAGAGTTTACGTTTTGATCGTTCCCTGGATCACCAGTTGCAGTTTCCGATGCACATCTGGAGGCATTCTGTAATCTGTGGACTATCAGAGTGTTGATGAAACACAGAAATTGCATCGGGATTGAATACAACAGTCACCATGCGCACATTCCTCCATAATAGTAATGTCTCAAACAGTCTACGCTTTGATCGTTCCCTGGAAGACCAGTAGTAGTTTCCGATGCACATCTGGAGGCATTCTGTAATCTGTGGACTATCAGAGTGATGATGAAACACAGAAATTGCATCGGTATTGAATACAACAGTCACTATGCGCACTTTCCTCCACGGGAGAAATGTCTCAAACAATCTACGCTTTGATCGTTCCCTGTAAGACCAGTAGTAGTTTCCGATGCACATCTGGAGGCATTCTGTAATCTGTGTACTACTAGATTGATGATGAAACACAGTAATTGCATCGGGATTGAATACAACAGTCGCCATGCGCACTTTCGTCCATGGGAGTAATGTCTCTAACAGTCTACCCTTTGATCGTTCTCTGGAAGACCAGTAGTAGTTTCCGATTAACATTTGGAGGCATTCTGTATTCTGTGGAGTATCAAGTGTTGAAGAAACACAGACATTGCATCGGGATTCAATACAATAGTCACCATGCGTACTTTCCTCCTTATGAGTAATGTCTCAAACAGTCTATGCTTTGATCGTTCCCTGGAAGACCAGTAGTAGTTTCCAATGCACATCTGGAGGCATTCTGTAAAATGTGGACTATCAGACTGTTGATGCAACACAGTAATAGCATCGGGATTCAATACAACAGTCACCATGCGCACTTTCCTCCATAGGAGTAATGTCTCTAACAGTCTACGCTTTGATCGTTGCCCAGAAGACCAGTAGTAGTTTGCTATACACATCTGGAGGCTTTCTGTACACTGTGGACTATCAGAGTGTTGATGAAACACAGAAATTGCATCGGGATTGAATACAACAGTCTCCATGCGCAGTTTCCTCAATGGGAGTAATGTCTCAAACAGTTTACGCTATGATCGTTCCTGGAAGACCAGTAGTAGTTTCCGATGAACATCTGGAGGCATTCTGTAATCTGTGGACTATCAGAGTGTTGATGAAACACAGAAATTGCATCGGGAATGAATACAACAGTCACCACGCGCACTTTCCTCCACGGTAGTAATGTCTCAAACAGTCTACGCTTTGATCGTTCACTGGAAGACCAGTAGTAGTTTCCGATAAACAGCTGGCGGCACTCTGTAATCTGTGGACTATCTGAGTGTTGATGAAACACAGAAATTGCATCGGGATTGAATACAACAGTCACCATGCGCACTTTCCTCCATGGGAGTAATGTCTCTAACAGGCTTCGCTTTGATCGTTCCCTGGAAGACCAGTAGTAGTTTCCGATGCACATCTGGGGGCTTTCTTTAATCTGTGGCCTATTAGAGTGTTGATGAAACACAGAAATTGCATCGGGAATGAATACAACAGTCACCACGCGCACTTTCCTCCACGGTAGTAATGTCTCAAACAGTCTATGCTTTGTTCGTTCCCTGTAAGACCAGTAGTAGTTTCCGATTAACATCTGGAGGCATTCTGTATTCTGTGGAGTATCAGAGTGTTGATGAAACACAGAAATTGCTTCGGGATTCAATACAACAGTCACCATGCGCACTTTCCTCCATAAAAGTAATGTCTCAAGCAGTCTACGCTTTGATCGTTCCCTGGAAGACCAGAAGTAGTTTCCGATGCACATCTGGAGGCATTCTGCAATCTATGGACTATCAGAGTGTTGATGAAACACAGAAATTGCATCGGGATGAATACAACAGTCACCATGCGCACTTTCCTCCGTGGGAGTAATGTCCCAAACAGTCTACGCTTTGATCGTTACCTGTAAGACCAGTAGTAGTTTCCGATGCACACCTGGAAGCATTCTGTAATCTGTGGACTATCAGAGTGTTGATGAAACACAGAAATTGCATCGGGATTGAATACAACAGTCACCATGCGCACATTCCTCCATAATAGTAATGTCTCAAACAGTCTACGCTTTGATCGTTCCCTTGAAGACCAGTAGTAGTTTCCGATGCAAATCTGGAGGCATTCTGTAATCTGTGGACTATCAGAGTGATGATGAAACACAGAAATTGCATCGGGATTCATTACAACAGTCACCATGCGCACATTCTTCCATAAAAGTAATGTCTCAAACAGTCTACCCTTTGATCGTTCCCTGGAAGACCTGTAGCAGTTTCCGATGAACATCTGGAGGCATTCTGTAATCTGTGGACTATCAGAGTGTTGATTAAACACAGAAATTGGATCGGGATTGAATACAACAGTCACCATGCGCACTTTCCAAAACGGGAGTAATGTCTCAAAAAGTCTACGCTTTGATCGTTCCCTGGAGGACCAGTAGTAGTTTCCGATGCACTAGTGGTGGCATTCTGTAATGTGTAGACTATCAGAGTGTTGATGAAACACAGAAATTGCATCGGGGTTGAATACAACAGTCTCCATAAGCAGTTTCCTCCATGGGAGTAATGTCTCAAACAGTTTACGCTCTGATCGTTCCCTGGAAGACCAGTAGTAGTTTCCGATGCACATCTGGAGGCATTCTGTAATCTGTGGACTACTAGAGTGATGATGAAACACATAAATTGCATCGGGATTGATTACAACAGTCACCATGCGCACATTCATCCATAAAAGTAATGTCTCAAACAGTCTACCCTTTGATCGTTACCTGGAAGACCAGTAGTAGTTTCCGATGAACATCTGGAGGCATTCTGTAAAATGTGGACTATCAGAGTGTTGATGAAACACATAAATTGCATCCTGATTGAATACAACAGTCACCATGCGCACTTTCCTCCACGGTAGTAATGTCTCAAACAGTCTACGCTTTGATCGTTCCCTGGACGACCAGTAGTAGTTTCCGATGCACATCTGGGGGCTTTCTGTAATCTGTGGACTATCAGAGTGTTGATGAAACACAGAAATTGCATCGGGAATGAATACAACAGTCACCATGCGCACTTTCCTCCATGGGAGTAATTCTCAAACAGTCTATGTTTTGATCGTTCCCTGTAAGACCAGTAGTAGTTTCCGATGCACATCTGGTGGCATTCTGTAATCTGTGGACTATCAGAGTGTTGATGAAACACAGAAATTGCATCGGGAATGAATACAACAGTCACCATGCGCACTTTCCTCCACGGGAGGTATGTCTCAAACAGTCTACGCTTTGATCGTTCCCTGTAAGACCAGTAGTAGTTTCCGATGCACATCTGGAGGCATTCTGTAATCTGTGGACTACTAGAGTGATGATGAAACGGAGAAATTGCATCGGAATTGCATACAACAGTCACCATGCGCACATTCCTCCATAAAAGTAATGTCTCAAACAATCTACCCTTTGATCGTTCCCTGGAAGACCTGTAGCAGTTTCCGATGAACATCTGGAGGCATTCTGTAATCTGTGAACTATCAGAGTGTTGATTAAACACAGAAATTGGATCGGGATTGAATACAACAGCCACCATGCGCAGTTTCCTCCATGGAAGTAATGTCTCAAACAGTCTACGCTTTGATCGTTCCCTGGAAGACCAGTAGTAGTTTTAATTGCACGTCTGGAGGCATTCTGCAACCTGTGGACTATCAGAGTGTTGATGAAACACAGATATTGCATCGGGATTGAATACAACAGTCACCATGCGCACTTTACTCCATGGGAGTAATGTCTCTAACAGTCTACGCTTTGATCGTTCAACAGAAGACCAGTAAGAGTTTCCGATGCACATCTGGACTCTTTCCGTAATCTGTGGACTATCAGAGTATTGATGAAACACAGAAATTGCATCGGGAGTGAACACAACAATCACGATGCGCACTTTCCTCCATGGAGTAATGTTTCAAAGAGTTTACGCTTTGATCGTTCCCTGGAAGACCAGTTGCAGTTTCCGATGCACATCTGGAGGCATTATGTAATCTGTGGACTATCAGAGTGTTGATGAAACACAGAAATTGCATCGGGATTGAATACAACAGTCACCATGCGCACATTCCTCCTTAATAGTAATGTCTCAAACAGTCTACGCTTTGATCGTTCCCTGGAAGACCAGTAGTAGTTTCCGATGCACATCTGGAGGCATTCTGTAATCTGTGGACTATCAGAGTGATGATGAAACACAGAAATTGCATCGGTATTGAATACAACAGTCACTATGCGCACTTTCCTCCACAGGAGAAATGTCTCAAACAATCTACGCTTTGATCGTTCCCTGGAAGACCAGTAGAAGTTTCCGATGCACATCTGGTGGCATTCTGTAATGTGTAGACTATCAGAGTGTTGATGAAACACAGTAATTGCATCGGGATTGAATGCAACAGTCATCATGCGCACTTTCCTCCATGGCAGTAGTGTCTCTAACAGTCTACGATTTGATCGTTCCCCAGAAGACCAGTAGTAGTTTCCTATGCACATCTGGAGGCTTTCTGTACACTGTGGACTATCAGAGAGTTGATGAAACACAGAAATTGCATCGGGGTTGAATACAACAGTCTCCATGCGCAGTTTCCTCCATGGGAGTAATGTCTCAAACAGTTTACGCTTTGATCGTTCCCTGGAAGCCCAGTAGTAGTTTCCGATGCACATCTGGTGGCATTCTGTAATCTGTGGACTATCAGAGTGTTGATGAAACACAGAAATTGCATCGGGAATAAATACAACAGTCTTCATGCGCACTTTCCTCCACGGGAGGTATGTCTCAAACAGTCTACACTTTGATCGTTCCCTGGAAGACCAGTAGTAGTTTCCGATGCTTATCTGGTGGCATTCTGTAATCTGTGGCCTATCAGAGCGTTGATGAAAAACAGAAATTGCATCGGTATTGAATACAACAGTCACCATGCGCACTTTCCTACATGGGAGTAATCCTCAAACAGTCAACGATTTGATCGTTCCCTGTAAGACCAGTAGTAGTTTCCGATGCACATCTGGAGGCATTCTGTAATCTGTGTACTACTAGATTGATGATGAAACACAGAAATTGCATCGGGATTGATTACAACAGTCACCATGCGCACATTCTTCCATAAAAGTAATGTCTAAAACAGCCTACCCTTTGATCGTTACCTGGAAGACCAGTAGTAGTTTCCGATGAACATCTGGAGGTATTCTGAAATCTGTGGACTATCAGAGTGTTGATGAAACACAGTAATTGCATCGGGATTGAATACAACATTCGCCATGCGCACTTTCGTCCATGGGAGTAATGTCTCTAACAGTCTACGCTTTGATCGTTCTCTGGAAGACCAGTAGTAGTTTCCGATTAACATCTGGAGGCATTCTGTATTCTGTGGAGTATCAAGTGTTGAAGAAACACAGAAATTGCATCGGGATTCAATACAACAGTCACCATGCGTACTTTCCTCCTTATGAGTAATGTCTCAAACAGTCTATGCTTTGATCGTTCCCTGGAAGACCAGTAGTAGTTTCCAATGCACATCTGGAGGCATTCTGTAAAATGTGGACTATCAGACTGTTGATGCAACACAGTAATAGCATCGGGATTCAATACAACAGTCACCATGCGCACTTTCCTCCATAGGAGTAATGTCTCTAACAGTCTACGCTTTTATCGTTGCCCCGAAGACCAGTAGTAGTTTGCTATACACATCTGGAGGCTTTCTGTACACTGTGGACTATCAGAGTGTTGATGAAACACAGAAATTGCATCGGGATTGAATACAACAGTCTCCATGCGCTGTTTCCTCAATGGGAGTAATGTCTCAAACAGTTTACGCTATGATCGTTCCTGGAAGACCAGTAGTAGTTTCCGATGAACATCTGGAGGCATTCTGTAATCTGTGGACTATCAGAGTGTTGATGAAACACAGAAATTGCATCGGGAATGAATACAACACTCACCACGCGCACTTTCCTCCACGGTAGTAATGTCTCAAACAGTCTACGCTTTGATCGTTCCCTGGAAGACCAGTAGTAGTTTCCGATAAACAGCTGGCGGCATTCTGTAATTTGTGGACTATCAGAGTGTTGATGAAACACAGAAATTGCATCGGGATTGAATACAACAGTCATCATGCGCACTTTCCTCCATGGGAGTAATGTCTCTAACAGGCTTCGCTTTGATCGTTCCCTGGAAGACCAGTAGTAGTTTCCGATGCACAACTGGGGGCTTTCTTTAATCTGTGGCCTATTAGAGTGTTGATGACACACAGAAATTGCATCAGGATTGAATACAACAGTCACTATGCGCACTTTCCTCCATGGGAGTAATTCTCAAACAGTCTATGCTTTGTTCGTTCCCTGTAAGACAGTAGTAGTTTCCGATGCACACCTGGAAGCATTCTGTAATCTGTGGACTATCAGAGTGTTGATGAAACACAGAAATTGCATCGGGATGAATACAACAGTCACCATGCGCACTTTCCTCCGTGGGAGTAATGTCCCAAACAGTCTACGCTTTGATCGTTCCCTGGAAGACCAGTAGTAGTTTCCGATTAACATCTGGAGGCATTCTGTATTCTGTGGAGTATCAGAGTGTTGATGAAACAAAGAAATTGCATCGGGAATGAATACAACACTCACCACGCGCACTTTCCTCCACGGTAGTAATGTCTCAAACAGTTTACGCTATGATCGTTCCCTGGAAGACGAGTAGTAGTTTCCGATTAACATCTGGAGGCATTCTGTATTCTGTGGAGTATCAGAGTGTTGATGAAACACAGAAATTGCTTCGGGATTCAATACAACAGTCACCATGCGCACTTTCCTCCATAAAAGTAATGTCTCAAACAGTCTACGCTTTGATCGTTCCCTGGAAGACCAGAAGTAGTTTCCGATGCACATCTGGAGGCATTCTGTAATCTATGGACTATCAGAGTGTTGATGAAACACAGAAATTGCATCGGGATGAATACAACAGTCACCATGCGCACTTTCCTCCGTGGGAGTAATGTCCCAAACAGTCTACGCTTTGATCGTTCCCTGTAAGACCAGTAGTAGTTTCCGATGCACACCTGGAAGCATTCTGTAATCTGTGGACTATCAGAGTGTTGATGAAACACAGAAATTGCATCGGGATTGAATACAACAGTCACCATGCCCACATTCCTCCATAATAGTAATGTCTCAAACAGTCTACGCTTTGATCGTTCATTGGAAGACCAGTAGGAGTTTCCGATGCAAATCTGGAGGCATTCCGTAATCTGTGGACTATCAGAGTGATGATGAAACACAGAAATTGCATTGGTATTGAATACAACAGTCACCATGCGCACTTTCCTCCATGGGAGTAGTGTCCCAAACAGTCAACGCTTTGATCGTTCCCTGGAAGACCAGTAGTAGTTTCCGATGCACATCTGGAGGCATTCTGTAATCTGTGGACTATTAGAGTGTTGATGAAACACAGAAATTGCATCGGTATTGACTACAACAGTCACCATGCGTACTTTTCTCCATGATAGTAATGTCTCAAACAGTCTACGCTTTGATCGTTCCCTGGAAGACCAGTAGTAGTTTCCGATTAACATCTGGAGGCATTCTGTATTCTGTGGAGTATCAGAGTGTTGATGAAACACAGAAATTGCATCGGGATTGAATACAACATTCTCCATGCGCACTTTCCTCCATGGCAGTAGTGTCTCTAACAGTCTACGCTTTGATCGTTCCCCAGAAGACCAGTAGTAGTTTCCTATGCACATCTGGAGGCTTTCTGTACACTGTGGACTATCAGAGTGTTGATGAAACACAGAAATTCCATCGGGGTTGAATACAACAGTCTCCATGCGCAGTTTCCTCCATGGGAGTAATGTCTCAAACAGTTTACGCTTTGATCGTTCCCTGGAAGACCAGTAGTAGTTTCCGATGCACATCTGGAGGCATTCTGTAATCTGTGGACTACTAGAGTGATGATGAAACACAGAAATTGCATCGGGATTGATTACAACAGTCACCATGCGCACATTCTTCCATAAAAGTAATGTCTCAAACAGTCTACCCTTTGATCGTTACCTGGAAGACCAGTAGTAGTTTACGATGAACATCTGGAGGCATTCTGTAATCTGTGGACTATCAGAGTGATGATGAAACACAGAAATTGCATCGGGATTGAATACAACAGTCACCATGCGCACTTTCCTCCATGGGAGTAATTTCTCAAACAGTCTACGCTTTGATCTTTCCCTGGAAGACCAGTAGTAGTTTCCGATGCACATCTGGAGGCATTCTGAAATCTGTGGACTATCAGAGTGTTGATGAAACACAGTAATTGCATCGGAATTGACTACAACAGTCGCCATGAGCACATTCGTCCAAGGGAGTAATGCCTCTAACAGTCTACGCTTTGATCGTTCTCTGGAAGACCAGTAGTAGTTTCCGATTAACATCTGGAGGCATTCTGTATTCTGTGGAGTATCAAGTGTTGATGAAACACAGAAATTGCATCGGGATTCAATACAACAGTCACCATGCGCACTTTCCTCCTTGGGAGTAATGTCTCAAACAGTCTATGCTTTGATCGTTCCCTGGAAGACCAGTAGTAGTTTCCAATGCACATCTGGAGGCATTCTGTAAAATGTTGACTATAATACTGTTGATGAAACACAGAAATTGCATCCAGATTGATAAAACAGTCACCTTGCGCACTTTCCTCCACGGGAGAAATGTCTCAAACTAACTACGCTTAGATCGTTCCCTGGAAGACCAGTAGTAGTTTCCGATGCACATGTGGTGGCATTCTGTAATGTGTTGACTAACAGAGTGTTGATGCAACACAGTAATAGCATCGGGATTCAATACAACAGTCACCATGCGCACTTTCCTCCATAGGAGTAATGTCTCTAACAGTCTACGCTTTGATCGTTCCCCAGAAGACCAGTAGTAGTTTCATATACACATCTGGAGGCTTTCTGTACACTGTGGACTATCAGAGTGTTGATGACACACAGAAATTGCATCGGGAATGAATACAACACTCACCACGCGCACTTTCCTCCACGGTAGTAATGTCTCAAACAGTCTACGCTTTGATCGTTCCCTGGAAGACCAGTAGTAGTTTCCGATAAACAGCTGGCGGCATTCTGTAATCTGTGGACTATGAGAGTGTTGATGAAACACAGAAATTGCATCGGGATTGAATACAACAGTCACCATGCGCACTTTCCTCCATAGGAGTAATGTCTCTAACAGGCTTCGCTATGATCGTTCCCTGGAAGACCAGTAGTAGTTTCCGATGCACATCTGGGTGCTTTCTTTAATCTGTGGCCTATTAGAGTGTTGATGAAACACAGAAATTGCATCGGGATTGAATACAACAGTCACCATGCGCACTTTCCTCCATGGGAGTAATTCTCAATCAGTCTATGATTTGTTCGTTCCCTGTAAGACCAGTAGTAGTTTCCGATTAACATCTGGAGGCATTCTGTATTCTGTGGAGTATTAGAGTGTTGATGAAACACAGAAATTGCTTCGGGATTCAATACAACAGTCACCATGTGCACTTTCCTCCATAAAAGTAATGTCTCAAACAGTCTACGCTTTGATCGTTCCCTGGAAGACCAGTAGTAGTTTCCGTTGCACATCTGGAGGCATACTGTAATCTATGGACTATCAGAGTGTTGATGAAACACAGAAATTGCATCGGGATGAATACAGCAGTCACCATGCGCACTTTCCTCCGTGGGAGTAATGTCCCAAACAGTCTACGCTTTGATCGTTCCCTGTAAGACCAGTAGTAGTCTCCGACGCACACCTGGAAGCATTCTGTAATCTGTGGACTATCAGAGTGTTGATGAAACACAGGAATTGCATCGGGATTGAATACAACAGTCACCATGCGCACATTCCTCCATAATAGTAATGTCTCAAACAGTCTACGCTTTGATCGTTCCCTGGAAGACCAGTAGTAGTTTCCGATGCACATCTGGAGGCATTCTGTAATCTGTGGACTATCAGAGTGATAACGAAACACAGAAATTGCATCGGTATTGAATACAACAGTCACCATGCGCACTTACCTCCATGGGAGTAATGTCCCAAACAGTCAACGCTTTGATCGTTCCCTGGAAGACCAGTAGTAGTTTCCGATGCACATCTGGAGGCATTTTGTAATCTGTGGACTATTAGAGTGTTGATGAAACACAGAAATTGCATCGGTATTGAATACAACAGTCACCATGTGTACTTTCCTCAATGATAGTAATGTCTCAAACAGTCTACGCTTTGATCGTTCCCTGGAAGACCAGTAGTAGTTTCCGATGCACATCTGGAGGCATTCTGTAAAATGTGGACTATCAGAGTGTTGATGAAACACAGAAATAGCATCCGGATTGAATACAACAGTCACCATGCGCACTTTCCTCCATGGCAGTAGTGTCTCTAACAGTCTACGCTTTTATCGTTCCCCAGAAGACCAGTAGTAGTATCCTATGCACATCTGGAGGCTTTCTGTACACTGTGGACTATCAGAGTGTTGATGAAACACAGAAATTGCATCGGGGTTGAATACAACAGTCTCCATGCGCAGTTTCCTCCATGGGAGTAATGTCTCAAACAGTTTACGCTTTGATCGTTCCCTGGAAGACCAGTAGTAGTTTCCGATGCACATCTGGAGGCATTCTGTAAAATGTTGACTATCATACTGTTGATGAAACACAGAAATTGCATCCAGATTGATACAACAGTCACCATGCGCACTTTCCTCCACGGGAGAAATGTCTCAAACAATCTACGCTTAGATCGTTCCTCTGGAAGACCAGTAGTAGTATCCGATGCACATCTGGTGGCATTCTGTAATGTGTAGACTATCAGAGTGTTGATGCAACACAGTAATAGCATCGGGATTCAATACAACAGTCACCATGCGCACTTTCCTCCATAGAAGTAATGTCTCTAACAGTCTACGCTTTGATCGTTCCCCAGAAGACCAGTAGTAGTTTCCTATACACATCTGGAGGCTTTCTGTACACTGTGGACTATCAGAGTGTTGATGACACACAGAAATTGCATCGGGATTGAATACAACAGTCACCATGCGCACTTTCCTCCATAGGAGTAATGTCTCTAACAGGCTTCGCTTTGATCGTTCCCTGGAAGACCAGTAGTAGTTTCCGATGCACATCTGGGGGCTTTCTTTAATCTGTGGCCTATTAGAGTGTTGATGAAACACAGAAATTGCATCGGGATTGAATACAACAGTCACCATGCGTACTTTCCTCCATGGGAGTAATTCTCAAACAGTCTATGATTTGTTCGTTCCCTGTAAGACCAGTAGTAGTTTCCGATTAACATCTGGAGGCATTCTGTATTCTGTGGAGTATCAGAGTGTTGATGAAACACAGAAATTGCTTCGGGATTCAATACAACAGTCACCATGCGCAATTTCCTCCATGGGAGTAATGTCTCAAACAGTCTACGCTGTGATCTTTCCCTGGAAGACCAGTAGTAGTTTCCGATGCACATCTGGAGGCATTCTGTAATCTATGGACTGTCAGAGTGTTGATGAAACACAGAAATTGCATCGGGATGAATACAACAGTCACCATGCGCACTTTCCTCCGTGGGAGTAGTGTCCCAAACAGTCTACGCTTTGATCGTTCCCTGTAAGACCAGTAGTAGTTTCCGACGCACAACTGGAAGCATTCTGTAATCTGTGGACTATGAGAGTGTTGATGAAACACAGAAATTGCATCGGGATTGAATACAACAGTCACCATGCGCACATTCCTCCATAATAGTAATGTCTCAAACAGTCTACGCTTTGATCGTTCCCTGGAAGACCAGTAGTAGTTTCCGATGCACATCTGGAGGCATTCTGTAATCTGTGGACTATCAGAGTGATAACGAAACACAGAAATTGCATCGGTATTGAATACAACAGTCACCATGCGCACTTTCCTCCATGGGAGTAATGTCCCAAACAGTCAACGCTTTGATCGTTCCCTAGAAGACCAGTAGTAGTTTCCGATGCACATCTGGAGGCATTTTGTAATCTGTGGACTATTAGAGTGTTGATGAAACACAGAAATTGCATCGGTATTGAATACAACAGTCACCATGTGTACTTTCCTCTATGATAGTAATGTCTCAAACAGTCTACGCTTTGATCGTTCCCTGGAAGACCAGTAGTAGTTTCCGATTAACATCTGGAGGCATTCTGTATTCTGTGGAGTATCAGAGTGTTGATGAAACACAGAAATTGCATCGGGATTGAATACAACATTCTCCATGCGCACTATCCTCCATGGGAGTAATGTCTCAAACAGTCTACGCTTTGATCGTTCCCTGGAAGACCAGTAGTAGTTTCCGATGCACATCTGGAGGCATTATGTAAAATGTGGACTATCAGAGTGTTGATGAAACACAGAAATAGCATCCGGATTGAATACAACAGTCACCATGCAAACTTTCCTCCACGGGAGAAATGTCTCAAACAATCTACGCTTTGATCGTTCCCTGGAAGACCAGTAGAAGTTTCCAATGCACATCTGGTGGCATTCTGTAATGTGTAGACTATCAGAGTGATGATGAAACACAGTAATTGCATCGGGATTGAATACAACAGTCATCATGCGCACTTTCCTCCATGGCAGTAGTGTCTCTAACAGTCTACGCTTTTATCGTTCCATAGAAGACCAGTAGTAGTTTCCTATGCACATCTGGAGACTTTCTGTACACTGTGGACTATCAGAGTGTTGATGAAAAACAGAAATTGCATCGGGGTTGAATACAACAGTCTCCATGCGCAGTTTCCTCCATGGGAGTAATGTGTCAAACAGTTTACGCTTTGATCGTTCCCTGGAAGACCAGTAGTAGTTTCCGATGCACATCTGGAGGCATTCTGTAAAATGTTGACTATCATACTGTTGATGAAACACAGAAATTGCATCCAGATTGAATACAACAGTCACCATGCGTACTTTCCTCCACGGGAGAAATGTCTCAAACAATCTACGCTTAGATCGTTCCTCTGGAAGACCAGTAGTAGTATCCGATGCACATCTGGAGGCATTCTGTAATGTGTAGACTATCAGAGTGTTGATGCAACACAGTAATAGCATCGGGATTCAATACAACAGTCACCATGCGCACTTTCCTCCATAGGAGTAATGTCTCTAACAGTCTACGCTTTGATCGTTCCCCAGAAGACCAGTAGTAGTTTCCTATACACATCTGGAGGCTTTCTGTACACTGTGGACTATCAGAGTGTTGATGACACACAGAAATTGCATCGGGATTGAATACAACAGTCTCCATGCGCAGTTTCCTCATAGGAGTAATGTCTCAAACAGTCTACGCTTTGATCGTTCCTGGAAGACCAGTAGTAGTTTCCGATGAACATCTGGAGGCATTCTGTAATCTGTGGACTATCAGAGTGTTGATGAAACACAGAAATTGCATCGGTATTGAATACAACAGTCACCATGTGTACTTTCCTCAATGATAGTAATGTCTCAAACAGTCTACGCTTTGATCGTTCCCTGGAAGACCAGTAGTAGTTTCCGATTAACATCTGGAGGCATTCTGTATTCTGTGGAGTATCAGAGTGTTGATGAAACACAGAAATTGCATCGGGATTGAATACAACATTCTCCATGCGCACTTTCCTCCATGGGAGTAATGTCTCAAACAATCTACGCTTTGATCGTTCCCTGGAAGACCAGTAGAAGTTTCCAATGCACATCTGGTGGCTTTCTGTAATGTGTAGACTATCAGAGTGATGATGAAACACAGTAATTGCATCGGGATTGAATACAACAGTCATCATGCGCACTTTCCTCCATGGCAGTAGTGTCTCTAACAGTCTACGCTTTGATCGTTCCCCAGAAGACCAGTAGTAGTTTCCTATGCACATCTGGAGGCTTTCTGTACACTGTGGACTATCAGAGTGTTGATGAAACACAGAAATTGCATCGGGGTTGAATACAACAGTCTCCATGCGCAGTTTCCTCCATGGGAGTAATGTCTCAAACAGTTTACGCTTTGATCGTTCCCTGGAAGACCAGTAGTAGTTTCCGATGCACATCTGGAGGCATTCTGTAAAATGTTGACTATCATACTGTTGATGAAACACAGAAATTGCATCCAGATTGAATACAACAGTCACCATGCGCACTTTCCTCCACGGGAGAAATGTCTCAAACAATCTACGCTTAGATCGTTCCTCTGGAAGACCAGTAGTAGTATCCGATGCACATCTGGTGGCATTCTGTAATGTGTAGACTATCAGAGTGTTGATGCAACACAGTAATAGCATCGGGATTCAATACAACAGTCACCATGCGCACTTTCCTCCATAGGAGTAATGTCTCTAACCGTCTACGCTTTGATCGATCCCCAGAAGACCAGTAGTAGTTTCCTATACACATCTGGAGGCTTTCTGTTCACTGTGGACTATCAGAGTGTTGATGACACACAGAAATTGCATCGGGATTGAATACAACAGTCTCCATGCGCAGTTTCCTCAATGGGAGTAATGTCTCAAACAGTCTACGCTTTGATCGTTCCTGGAAGACCAGTAGTAGTTTCCGATGAACATCTGGAGGCATTCTGTAATCTGTGGACTATCAGAGTGTTGATGAAACACAGAAATTGCATCGGGAATGAATACAACACTCACCACGCGCACTTTCCTCCACGGTAGTAATGTCTCAAACAGTCTACGCTTTGATCGTTCCCTGCAAGACCAGTAGTAGTTTCCGATAAACAGCTGGCGGCATTCTGTAATCTGTGGACTATCAGAGTGTTGATGAAACACAGAAATTGCATCGGGATTGAATACAACAGTCACCATGCGCACTTTCCTCCATAGGAGTAATGTCTCTAACAGGCTTCGCTTTGATCGTTCCCTGGAAGACCAGTAGTAGTTTCCGATGCACATCTGGGGGCTTTCTTTAATCTGTGGCCTATTAGAGTGTTGATGAAACACAGAAATTGCATCGGGATTGAATACAACAGTCACCATGCGTACTTTCCTCCATGGGAGTAATTCTCAAACAGTCTATGATTTGTTCGTTCCCTGTAAGACCAGTAGTAGTTTCCGATTAACATCTGGAGGCATTCTGTATTCTGTGGAGTATCAGAGTGTTGATGAAACACAGAAATTGCTTCGGGATTCAATACAACAGTCACCATGCGCACTTTCCTCCATAAAAGTAATGTCTCAAACAGTCTACGCTTTGATCGTTCCCTGTAAGACCAGTAGTAGTTTCCGATGCACACCTGAAAGCATTCTGTAATCTGTGGACTATCAGAGTGTTGATGAAACACAGAAATTGCATCGGGATTGAATACAACAGTCACCATGCGCACATTCCTCCATAATAGTAATGTCTCAAACAGTCTACGCTTTGATCGTTCCCTGGAAGACCAGTAGTAGTTTCCGATGCACATCTGGAGGCATTCTGTAATCTGTGGACTATCAGAGTGATGATGAAACACAGAAATTTCATCGGTATTGAATACAACAGTCACCATGCGCACTTTCCTCCATGGGAGTAATGTCCCAAACAGTCAACGCTTTGATCGTTCCCTGGAAGACCAGTAGTAGTTTCCGATGCTCATCTGGAGGCATTCTGTAATCTGTGGACTATTAGAGTGTTGATGAAACACAGAAATTGCATCGGTATTAAATACAATAGTCACCATGCGTACTATCCTCAATGATAATAATGTCTCAAACAGTCTACGCTTTGATCGTTCCCTGGAAGGCCAGTAGTAGTTTCCGATTAACATCTGGAGGCAATTTGTATTCTGTGGAGTATCAGAGTGTTGATGAAACACAGAAATTGCATCGGGATTGAATACAACATTCTCCATGCGCACTTTCCTCCATGGGAGTAATGTCTCAAACAGTCTACGCTTTGATCGTTCCCTGGAAGACCAGTAGTAGTTTCCGATGCACATCTGGAGGCATTCTGTAAAATGTGGACTATCAGCGTTTTGATGAAACACAGAAATACCATCCGGATTGAATACAACAGTCACCATGCGCACTATCCTCCACGGGAGAAATGTCTCAAACAATCTCCGCTTTGATCGTTCCCTGGAAGACCAGTAGAAGTTTCCGATGCACATCTGGAGGCATTCTGTAATCTATGGACTATCAGAGTGTTGATGAAACACAGAAATTGCATCGGGATGAATACAACAGTCACCATTCGCACTTTCCTCCGTGGGAGTAATGTCCCAAACAGTCTACGCTTTGATCGTTCCCTGTAAGACCAGTAGTAGTTTCCGATGCACACCTTTAAGCATTCTGTAATCTGTGGACTATCAGAGTGTTGATGAAACACAGAAATTGCATCGGGATTGAATACAACAGTCTCCTTGCGCACATTCCTCCATAATAGTAATGTCTCAAACAGTCTACGCTTTGATCGTTCCCTGGAAGACCAGTAGTAGTTTCCGATGCACATCTGGAGGCATTCTGTAATCTGTGGACTATCAGAGTGATGATGAAACACAGAAATTGCATCGGTATTGAATACAACAGTCACCATGCGCACTTTCCTCCATGGGAGTAATGTCCCAAACAGTCAACGCTTTGATCGTTCCCTGGAAGACCAGTAGTAGTTTCCGATGCACATCCGGAGGCATTCTGTAATCTGTGGACTATTAGAGTGTTGATGAAACACAGAAATTGCATCCGTATTGAATACAACAGTCACCATGCGTACTTTCCTCAATGATAGTAATGTCTCAAACAGTCTACGCTTTGATCGTTCCCTGGAAGGCCAGTAGTAGTTTCCGATTAACATCTTTAGGCATTCTGTATTCTGTGGAGTATCAGAGTGTTGATGAAACACAGAAAATGCATCGGGATTGAATACAACATTCTCCATGCGCACTTTCCTCCATGGGAGTAATGTCTCAAACAGTCTACGCTTTGATCGTTCCCTGGAAGACCAGTAGTAGTTTCCGATGCACATCTGGAGGCATTCTGTAAAATGAGGACTATCAGAGTGTTGATGAAACACAGAAATAGCATCCGGATTGAATACAACAGTCACCATGCGCACTTTCCTCCACGGGAGAAATGTCTCAAACAATCTACGCTTTGATCGTTCCCTGGAAGACCAGTAGAAGTTTCCGATGCACATCTGGTGGCATTCTGTAATGTGTAGACTAACAGAGTGATGATGAAACACAGTAATTGCATCGGGATTGAATACAACAGTCATCATGCGCACTTTCCTCCATGGCAGTAGTGTCTCTAACAGTCTACGCTTTGATCGTTCCCCAGAAGACCAGTAGTAGTTTCCTATGCACATCTGGAGGCTTTCTGTACACTGTGGACTATCAGAGTGTTGATGAAACACAGAAATTGCATCGGGGTTGAATACAACAGTCTCCATGCGCAGTTCCCTCCATGGGAGTAGTGTCTCAAACAGTTTACGCTTTGATCGTTCCCTGGAAGACCAGTAGTAGTTTCCGATGCACATCTGGTGGCATTCTGTAATCTGTGGACTATCAGAGTGTTGATGAAACACAGAAATTGCGTCGGGAATGAATACAACAGTCTTCATGCGCACTTTCCTCCACTGGAGGTATGTCTCAAACGGTCTACGCTTTGATCGTTCCCTGGAAGACCAGTAGTAGTTTCCGATGCACATCTGGTGGCATTCTGTAATCTGTGGCCTATCAGAGCGTTGATGAAAGACAGAAATTGCATCGGTATTGAATACAACAGTCACCATGCGCACTTTCCTCCATGGGAGTAATCCTCAAACAGTCAACGCTTTGATCGTTCCCTGTAAGACCAGTAGTAGTTTCCGATGCACATCTGGAGGCATTCTGTAATCTGTGGACTACTAGAGTGATGATGAAACACAGAAATTGCATCGGGATTGATTACAACAGTCACCATGCGCACATTCTTCCATAAAAGTAATGTCTCAAACAGAGTACCCTTTGATCGTTACCTGGAGGACCAGTAGTAGTTTCCGATGAACATCTGGAGGCATTCTGTAATCTATGGACTATCAGAGTGATGATGAAACACAGAAATTGCATCGGTATTGAATACAACAGTCACCATGCGCACTTTCCTCCATGGGAGTAATTTCTCAAACAGTCTACGCTTTGATCTTTCCCTGGAAGACCAGTAGTAGTTTCCGATGCACATCTGGAGGCATTCTGTAATCTGTGGACTACTAGAGTGATGATGAAACACAGAAATTGCATCGGGATTGAATACAACATTCTCCATGCGCACTTTCCTCCATGGGAGTAATGTCTCAAACAATCTACGCTTTGATCGTTCCCTGGAAGACCAGTAGAAGTTTCCAATGCACATCTGGTGGCTTTCTGTAATGTGTAGACTATCAGAGTGATGATGAAACACAGTAATTGCATCGGGATTGAATACAACAGTCATCATGCGCACTTTCCTCCATGGCAGTAGTGTCTCTAACAGTCTACGCTTTGATCGTTCCCCAGAAGACCAGTAGTAGTTTCCTATGCACATCTGGAGGCTTTCTGTACACTGTGGACTATCAGAGTGTTGATGAAACACAGAAATTGCATCGGGGTTGAATACAACAGTCTCCATGCGCAGTTTCCTCCATGGGAGTAATGTCTCAAACAGTTTACGCTTTGATCGTTCCCTGGAAGACCAGTAGTAGTTTCCGATGCACATCTGGAGGCATTCTGTAAAATGTTGACTATCATACTGTTGATGAAACACAGAAATTGCATCCAGATTGAATACAACAGTCACCATGCGCACTTTCCTCCACGGGAGAAATGTCTCAAACAATCTACGCTTAGATCGTTCCTCTGGAAGACCAGTAGTAGTATCCGATGCACATCTGGTGGCATTCTGTAATGTGTAGACTATCAGAGTGTTGATGCAACACAGTAATAGCATCGGGATTCAATACAACAGTCACCATGCGCACTTTCCTCCATAGGAGTAATGTCTCTAACCGTCTACGCTTTGATCGATCCCCAGAAGACCAGTAGTAGTTTCCTATACACATCTGGAGGCTTTCTGTTCACTGTGGACTATCAGAGTGTTGATGACACACAGAAATTGCATCGGGATTGAATACAACAGTCTCCATGCGCAGTTTCCTCAATGGGAGTAATGTCTCAAACAGTCTACGCTTTGATCGTTCCTGGAAGACCAGTAGTAGTTTCCGATGCACATCTGGAGGCATTCTGTAATCTGTGGACTATCAGAGTGATGATGAAACACAGAAATTGCATCGGTATTGAATACAACAGTCACCATGCGCACTTTCCTCCATGGGAGTAATGTCCCAAACAGTCAACGCTTTGATCGTTCCCTGGAAGACCAGTAGTAGTTTCCGATGCACATCCGGAGGCATTCTGTAATCTGTGGACTATTAGAGTGTTGATGAAACACAGAAATTGCATCCGTATTGAATACAACAGTCACCATGCGTACTTTCCTCAATGATAGTAATGTCTCAAACAGTCTACGCTTTGATCGTTCCCTGGAAGGCCAGTAGTAGTTTCCGATTAACATCTTTAGGCATTCTGTATTCTGTGGAGTATCAGAGTGTTGATGAAACACAGAAAATGCATCGGGATTGAATACAACATTCTCCATGCGCACTTTCCTCCATGGGAGTAATGTCTCAAACAGTCTACGCTTTGATCGTTCCCTGGAAGACCAGTAGTAGTTTCCGATGCACATCTGGAGGCATTCTGTAAAATGAGGACTATCAGAGTGTTGATGAAACACAGAAATAGCATCCGGATTGAATACAACAGTCACCATGCGCACTTTCCTCCACGGGAGAAATGTCTCAAACAATCTACGCTTTGATCGTTCCCTGGAAGACCAGTAGAAGTTTCCGATGCACATCTGGTGGCATTCTGTAATGTGTAGACTAACAGAGTGATGATGAAACACAGTAATTGCATCGGGATTGAATACAACAGTCATCATGCGCACTTTCCTCCATGGCAGTAGTGTCTCTAACAGTCTACGCTTTGATCGTTCCCCAGAAGACCAGTAGTAGTTTCCTATGCACATCTGGAGGCTTTCTGTACACTGTGGACTATCAGAGTGTTGATGAAACACAGAAATTGCATCGGGGTTGAATACAACAGTCTCCATGCGCAGTTCCCTCCATGGGAGTAGTGTCTCAAACAGTTTACGCTTTGATCGTTCCCTGGAAGACCAGTAGTAGTTTCCGATGCACATCTGGTGGCATTCTGTAATCTGTGGACTATCAGAGTGTTGATGAAACACAGAAATTGCGTCGGGAATGAATACAACAGTCTTCATGCGCACTTTCCTCCACTGGAGGTATGTCTCAAACGGTCTACGCTTTGATCGTTCCCTGGAAGACCAGTAGTAGTTTCCGATGCACATCTGGTGGCATTCTGTAATCTGTGGCCTATCAGAGCGTTGATGAAAGACAGAAATTGCATCGGTATTGAATACAACAGTCACCATGCGCACTTTCCTCCATGGGAGTAATCCTCAAACAGTCAACGCTTTGATCGTTCCCTGTAAGACCAGTAGTAGTTTCCGATGCACATCTGGAGGCATTCTGTAATCTGTGGACTACTAGAGTGATGATGAAACACAGAAATTGCATCGGGATTGATTACAACAGTCACCATGCGCACATTCTTCCATAAAAGTAATGTCTCAAACAGAGTACCCTTTGATCGTTACCTGGAGGACCAGTAGTAGTTTCCGATGAACATCTGGAGGCATTCTGTAATCTATGGACTATCAGAGTGATGATGAAACACAGAAATTGCATCGGTATTGAATACAACAGTCACCATGCGCACTTTCCTCCATGGGAGTAATTTCTCAAACAGTCTACGCTTTGATCTTTCCCTGGAAGACCAGTAGTAGTTTCCGATGCACATCTGGAGGCATTCTGTAATCTGTGGACTACTAGAGTGATGATGAAACACAGAAATTGCATCGGGATTGAATACAACATTCTCCATGCGCACTTTCCTCCATGGGGGTAATGTCTCAAACAATCTACGCTTTGATCGTTCCCTGGAAGACCAGTAGAAGTTTCCAATGCACATCTGGTGGCTTTCTGTAATGTGTAGACTATCAGAGTGATGATGAAACACAGTAATTGCATCGGGATTGAATACAACAGTCATCATGCGCACTTTCCTCCATGGCAGTAGTGTCTCTAACAGTCTACGCTTTGATCGTTCCCCAGAAGACCAGTAGTAGTTTCCTATGCACATCTGGAGGCTTTCTGTACACTGTGGACTATCAGAGTGTTGATGAAACACAGAAATTGCATCGGGGTTGAATACAACAGTCTCCATGCGCAGTTTCCTCCATGGGAGTAATGTCTCAAACAGTTTACGCTTTGATCGTTCCCTGGAAGACCAGTAGTAGTTTCCGATGCACATCTGGAGGCATTCTGTAAAATGTTGACTATCATACTGTTGATGAAACACAGAAATTGCATCCAGATTGAATACAACAGTCACCATGCGCACTTTCCTCCACGGGAGAAATGTCTCAAACAATCTACGCTTAGATCGTTCCTCTGGAAGACCAGTAGTAGTATCCGATGCACATCTGGTGGCATTCTGTAATGTGTAGACTATCAGAGTGTTGATGCAACACAGTAATAGCATCGGGATTCAATACAACAGTCACCATGCGCACTTTCCTCCATAGGAGTAATGTCTCTAACCGTCTACGCTTTGATCGATCCCCAGAAGACCAGTAGTAGTTTCCTATACACATCTGGAGGCTTTCTGTTCACTGTGGACTATCAGAGTGTTGATGACACACAGAAATTGCATCGGGATTGAATACAACAGTCTCCATGCGCAGTTTCCTCAATGGGAGTAATGTCTCAAACAGTCTACGCTTTGATCGTTCCTGGAAGACCAGTAGTAGTTTCCGATGAACATCTGGAGGCATTCTGTAATCTGTGGACTATCAGAGTGTTGATGAAACACAGAAATTGCATCGGGAATGAATACAACACTCACCACGCGCACTTTCCTCCACGGTAGTAATGTCTCAAACAGTCTACGCTTTGATCGTTCCCTGCAAGACCAGTAGTAGTTTCCGATAAACAGCTGGCGGCATTCTGTAATCTGTGGACTATCAGAGTGTTGATGAAACACAGAAATTGCATCGGGATTGAATACAACAGTCACCATGCGCACTTTCCTCCATAGGAGTAATGTCTCTAACAGGCTTCGCTTTGATCGTTCCCTGGAAGACCAGTAGTAGTTTCCGATGCACATCTGGGGGCTTTCTTTAATCTGTGGCCTATTAGAGTGTTGATGAAACACAGAAATTGCATCGGGATTGAATACAACAGTCACCATGCGTACTTTCCTCCATGGGAGTAATTCTCAAACAGTCTATGATTTGTTCGTTCCCTGTAAGACCAGTAGTAGTTTCCGATTAACATCTGGAGGCATTCTGTATTCTGTGGAGTATCAGAGTGTTGATGAAACACAGAAATTGCTTCGGGATTCAATACAACAGTCACCATGCGCACTTTCCTCCATAAAAGTAATGTCTCAAACAGTCTACGCTTTGATCGTTCCCTGTAAGACCAGTAGTAGTTTCCGATGCACACCTGAAAGCATTCTGTAATCTGTGGACTATCAGAGTGTTGATGAAACACAGAAATTGCATCGGGATTGAATACAACAGTCACCATGCGCACATTCCTCCATAATAGTAATGTCTCAAACAGTCTACGCTTTGATCGTTCCCTGGAAGACCAGTAGTAGTTTCCGATGCACATCTGGAGGCATTCTGTAATCTGTGGACTATCAGAGTGATGATGAAACACAGAAATTTCATCGGTATTGAATACAACAGTCACCATGCGCACTTTCCTCCATGGGAGTAATGTCCCAAACAGTCAACGCTTTGATCGTTCCCTGGAAGACCAGTAGTAGTTTCCGATGCTCATCTGGAGGCATTCTGTAATCTGTGGACTATTAGAGTGTTGATGAAACACAGAAATTGCATCGGTATTAAATACAATAGTCACCATGCGTACTATCCTCAATGATAATAATGTCTCAAACAGTCTACGCTTTGATCGTTCCCTGGAAGGCCAGTAGTAGTTTCCGATTAACATCTGGAGGCAATTTGTATTCTGTGGAGTATCAGAGTGTTGATGAAACACAGAAATTGCATCGGGATTGAATACAACATTCTCCATGCGCACTTTCCTCCATGGGAGTAATGTCTCAAACTGTCTACGCTTTGATCGTTCCCTGGAAGACCAGTAGTAGTTTCCGATGCACATCTGGAGGCATTCTGTAAAATGTGGACTATCAGCGTTTTGATGAAACACAGAAATACCATCCGGATTGAATACAACAGTCACCATGCGCACTATCCTCCACGGGAGAAATGTCTCAAACAATCTCCGCTTTGATCGTTCCCTGGAAGACCAGTAGAAGTTTCCGATGCACATCTGGAGGCATTCTGTAATCTATGGACTATCAGAGTGTTGATGAAACACAGAAATTGCATCGGGATGAATACAACAGTCACCATTCGCACTTTCCTCCGTGGGAGTAATGTCCCAAACAGTCTACGCTTTGATCGTTCCCTGTAAGACCAGTAGTAGTTTCCGATGCACACCTTTAAGCATTCTGTAATCTGTGGACTATCAGAGTGTTGATGAAACACAGAAATTGCATCGGGATTGAATACAACAGTCTCCTTGCGCACATTCCTCCATAATAGTAATGTCTCAAACAGTCTACGCTTTGATCGTTCCCTGGAAGATTAGTAGTAGTTTCCGATGCACATCTGGAGGCATTCTGTAATCTGTGGACTATCAGAGTGATGATGAAACACAGAAATTGCATCGGTATTGAATACAACAGTCACCATGCGCACTTTCCTCCATGGGAGTAATGTCCCAAACAGTCAACGCTTTGATCGTTCCCTGGAAGACCAGTAGTAGTTTCCGATGCACATCCGGAGGCATTCTGTAATCTGTGGACTATTAGAGTGTTGATGAAACACAGAAATTGCATCCGTATTGAATACAACAGTCACCATGCGTACTTTCCTCAATGATAGTAATGTCTCAAACAGTCTACGCTTTGATCGTTCCCTGGAAGGCCAGTAGTAGTTTCCGATTAACATCTTTAGGCATTCTGTATTCTGTGGAGTATCAGAGTGTTGATGAAACACAGAAAATGCATCGGGATTGAATACAACATTCTCCATGCGCACTTTCCTCCATGGGAGTAATGTCTCAAACAGTCTACGCTTTGATCGTTCCCTGGAAGACCAGTAGTAGTTTCCGATGCACATCTGGAGGCATTCTGTAAAATGAGGACTATCAGAGTGTTGATGAAACACAGAAATAGCATCCGGATTGAATACAACAGTCACCATGCGCACTTTCCTCCACGGGAGAAATGTCTCAAACAATCTACGCTTTGATCGTTCCCTGGAAGACCAGTAGAAGTTTCCGATGCACATCTGGTGGCATTCTGTAATGTGTAGACTAACAGAGTGATGATGAAACACAGTAATTGCATCGGGATTGAATACAACAGTCATCATGCGCACTTTCCTCCATGGCAGTAGTGTCTCTAACAGTCTACGCTTTGATCGTTCCCCAGAAGACCAGTAGTAGTTTCCTATGCACATCTGGAGGCTTTCTGTACACTGTGGACTATCAGAGTGTTGATGAAACACAGAAATTGCATCGGGGTTGAATACAACAGTCTCCATGCGCAGTTCCCTCCATGGGAGTAGTGTCTCAAACAGTTTACGCTTTGATCGTTCCCTGGAAGACCAGTAGTAGTTTCCGATGCACATCTGGTGGCATTCTGTAATCTGTGGACTATCAGAGTGTTGATGAAACACAGAAATTGCGTCGGGAATGAATACAACAGTCTTCATGCGCACTTTCCTCCACTGGAGGTATGTCTCAAACGGTCTACGCTTTGATCGTTCCCTGGAAGACCAGTAGTAGTTTCCGATGCACATCTGGTGGCATTCTGTAATCTGTGGCCTATCAGAGCGTTGATGAAAGACAGAAATTGCATCGGTATTGAATACAACAGTCACCATGCGCACTTTCCTCCATGGGAGTAATCCTCAAACAGTCAACGCTTTGATCGTTCCCTGTAAGACCAGTAGTAGTTTCCGATGCACATCTGGAGGCATTCTGTAATCTGTGGACTACTAGAGTGATGATGAAACACAGAAATTGCATCGGGATTGATTACAACAGTCACCATGCGCACATTCTTCCATAAAAGTAATGTCTCAAACAGAGTACCCTTTGATCGTTACCTGGAGGACCAGTAGTAGTTTCCGATGAACATCTGGAGGCATTCTGTAATCTATGGACTATCAGAGTGATGATGAAACACAGAAATTGCATCGGTATTGAATACAACAGTCACCATGCGCACTTTCCTCCATGGGAGTAATTTCTCAAACAGTCTACGCTTTGATCTTTCCCTGGAAGACCAGTAGTAGTTTCCGATGCACATCTGGAGGCATTCTGAAATCTGTGGACTATCAGAGTGTTGATGAAACACAGTAATTCCAACGGAATTGAATACAACAGTCGCCATGCGCACTTTCGTCCATGGGAGTAATGTCTCTAACAGTCTACGCTTTGATCGTTCTCTGGAAGACCAGTAGTAGTTTCCGATTGACATCTGGAGGCATTCTGTATTCTGTGGAGTATCAAGTGTTGATGAAACACAGAAATTGTATCGGGATTCAATACAACAGTCACCATGCGCACTTTCCTCCTTGGGAGTAATGTCTCAAACAGTCTATGCTTTGATCGTTCCCTGGAAGACCAGTATTAGTTTCCAGTGCACATCAGGAGGCATTCTGTAAAATGTGGACTATCATACTGTTGATGAAACACAGAAATTGCATCCAGATTGAATACAACAGTCACCATGCGCACTTTCCTCCACGGGAGAAATGTCTCAAACAATCTACGCTTAGATCGTTCCCTGGAAGACCAGTAGTAGTTTCCGATGCACATCTGGTGGCATTCTGTAATGTGTAGACTATCAGAGTGTTGATGCAACACAGTAATAGCATCGGGATTCAATACAACTGCCACCATGCGCACTTTCCTCCATAGGAGTAATGTCTCTAACAGTCTACGCTTTGATCGTTCCCCAGAAGACCAGTAGTAGTTTCATATACACATCTGGAGGCTTTCTGTACACTGTGGACTATCGGAGTGTTGATGACACACAGAAATTGCATCGGGATTGAATACAACAGTCTCCATGCGCAGTTTCCTCAATGGGAGTAATGTCTCAAACAGTTTACGCTTTGATCGTTCCTGGAAGACCAGTAGTAGTTTCCGATGAACATCTGGAGGCATTCTGTAATCTGTGGACTATCAGAGTGTTGATGAAACACAGAAATTGCATCGGGAATGAACACAACAGTCACCACGCGCACTTTCCTCCACGGTAGTAATGTCTCAAACAGTCTACGCTTTGATCGTTCCCTGGAAGACCAGTAGTAGTTTCCGATAAACAGCTGGCGGCATTCTGTAATCTGTGGACTATCAGAGTGTTGATGAAACACAGAAATTGCATCGGGTTTGAATACAACAGTCACCATGCGCACTTTCCTCCATGGGAGTAATGTCTCTAACAGGCTTCGCTTTGTTCGTTCCCTGGAAGACCAGTAGTAGTTTCCGATGCTCATCTGGGGGCTTTCTTTAATCTGTGGCCTATTAGAGTGTTGATGAAACACAGAAATTGCATCGGGATTGAATACAACAGTCACCATGCGCACTTTCCACCATGGGAGTAATTCTCAAACAGTCTATGCTTTGTTCGTTCCCTGTAAGACCAGTAGTAGTTTCCGATTAACATCTGGAGTTATTCTGTATTCTGTGGAGTATCAGAGTGTTGATGAAACACAGAAATTGCTTCGGGATTCAATACAACAGTCACCATGCGCACTTTCCTCCATAAAAGTAATGTCTCGAACAGTCTACGCTTTGATCGTTCCCTGGAAGACCAGTAGTAGTTTCCGATGCACATCTGGAGACATTCTGTTATCTATGGACTATCAGAGTGTTGATGAAACACAGAAATTGCATCGGGATGAATACAACAGTCACCATGCGCACTTTCCTCCGTGGGAGCAATGTCCCAAACAGTCTACGCTTTGATCGTTCCCTGTAAGACCAGTAGTAGTTTCCGATGCACACCTGGAAGCATTCTGTAATCTGTGGACTATCAGAGTGTTGATGAAACACAGAAATTGCATCGGGATTGAATACAACAGTCACCATGCGCACATTCCTCCATAATAGTAATGTCTCAAACACTCTACGCTTTGATCGTTCCCTGGAAGACCAGTAGTAGTTTCCGATGCACATCTGGAGGTATTCTGTAATCTGTGGACTATCAGAGTGATGATGAAACACAGAAATTGCATCGGTATTGAATACAACAGTCACCATGCGCACTTTCCTCCATGGGAGTAATGTCCCAAACAGTCAACGCTTTGATCGTTCTCTGGAAGACCAGTAGTAGTTTCCGATGCACATCTGGAGGCCTTCTGTAATCTGTGGACTATTAGAGTGTTGATGAAACACAGAAATTGCATCGGTATTGAATACAACAGTCACCATGCGTACTTTCCTCCATGATAGTAATGTCTCAAACAGTCTACGATTTGATCGTTCCCTGGAAGACCAGTAGTAGTTTCCGATTAACATCTGGAGGGATTCAGTATTCTGTGGACTATCAGAGTGATGATGAAACACAGAAATTGCATCGGTATTGAATACAACAGTCACCATGCGCACTTTCCTCCATGGGAGTAATGTCCCAAACAGTCTACGCTTTGATCGTTCCCAGGAAGACCAGTAGTAGTTTCCGATGCACATCTGGTGGCATTCTGTAATCTGTGGACTATCAGAATGTTGATGAAACACAGAAATTGCATCGGGAATGAATACAACAGTCACCATGCGCACTTTCCTCCACGGGAGGTATGTCCCAAACAGTCTATGCTTTGATCGTTCCCTGGAAGACCAGTAGTAGTTTCCGATGCACATCTGGTGGCATTCTGTAATCTGTGGCCAATCAGAGCGTTGATGAAACACAGAATTTGCATCGGTATTGAATACAACAGTCACCATGCGCACTTTCCTCCATGGGAGTAATCCTCAAACAGTCAACGCTTTGATCTTTCCCTGTAAGACCAGTAGTAGTTTCCGATGCACATCTGGAGGCATTCTGTAATCTGTGGACTACTAGAGTGATGATGAAACACAGAAATTGCATCGGGATTGATTACAACAGTCAGCATGCGCACATTCTTCCATAAAAGTAATGTCTCAAACAGTTTACCCTTTGATCGTTACCTGGAAGACCAGTAGTAGTTTCCGATGAACATCTGGAGGCATTCTGTAATCTGTGGACTATCAGGGTGATGATGAAACACAGAAATTGCATCGGGATTGAATACAACAGTCACCATGCGCACTTTCCTACATGGGAGTAATTTCTCAAACAGTCTACGCTTTGATCTTTCCCTGGAAGACCAATTGTAGTTTCCGATGCACATCTGGAGGCATTCTGAGATCTGTGGACTATCAGAGTGTTGATGAAACACAGTAATTGTATCGGAATTGAATTCAACAGTCGCCATGCGCACTTTCGTCCATGGGAGTAATGTCTCTAACAGTCTACGCTTTGATCGTTCTCTGGAAGACCAGTAGTAGTTTCCGAATAACATCTGGAGGCATTCTGTATTCTGTGGAGTATCAAGTGTTGTTGAAACACAGAAATTGCATCGGGATTCAATACAACAGTCACCATGCGCACTTTCCTCCTTGGGAGTAATGTCTCAAACGGTCTATGCTTTGATCGTTCCCTGGAAGACCAGTAGTAGTTTCCAATGCACAGCTGGAGGCATTCTGTAAAATGTGGACTATCATACTGTTGATGAAACACAGAAATTGCATCCAGATTGAATACAACAGTCACCATGCGCACTTTCCTCCACGGGAGAAATGTCTCAAACAATCTACGCCTAGATCGTTCCCTGGAAGACCAGTAGTAGTTTCCGATGCACATCTGGTGGCATTCTGTAATGTGTAGACTATCAGAGTGTTGATGCAACACAGTAATAGCATCGGGATTCAATACTACAGTCACCATGCGCACTTTCCTCCATAGGAGTAATGTCTCTAACAGTCTACGCTTTGATCGTCCCCAGAAGACCAGTAGTAGTTTCCTATTCACATCTGGAGGCTTTCTGTACACTGTGGACTATCAGAGTGTTGATGACACACAGAAATTGCATCGGGATTGAATACAACAGTCTCCTTGCGCAGTTGTCTCAATGGGAGTAATGTCTCAAACAGTTTACGCTTTGATCGTTCCTGGAAGACCAGTAGTAGTTTCCGATGAACATCTGGAGGCATTCTGTAATCTGTGGACTATCAGAGTGTTGATGAAACACAGAAATTGCATCGGGAATGAATACAACAGTCACCACGCGCACTTTCCTCCACGGTAGTAATGTCTCAAACTGTCTACGCTTTGATCGTTCCCTAGAAGACCAGTAGTAGTTTCCGAGAAACAGCTGGCGTCATTCTGTAATCTGTGGACTATCAGAGTGTTGATGAAACACAGAAATTGCATCGGTATTGAATACAACAGTCACCATGCGCACTTTCCTCCATGGGAGTAATGTCCCAAACAGTCAACGCTTTGATCGTTCTCTGGAAGACCAGTAGTAGTTTCCGATGCACATCTGGAGGCCTTCTGTAATCTGTGGACTATTAGAGTGTTGATGAAACACAGAAATTGCATCGGTATTGAATACAACAGTCACCATGCGTACTTTCCTCCATGATAGTAATGTCTCAAACAGTCTACGATTTGATCGTTCCCTGGAAGACCAGTAGTAGTTTCCGATTAACATCTGGAGGGATTCAGTATTCTGTGGAGTATCAGAGTGTTGATGAAACACAGAAATTGCATCGGGATTGAATACAACATTCTCCATGCGCACTTTCCTCCATGGGAGTAATGTCTCAAACAGTCTACGCTTTGATCGTTCCCAGGAAGACCAGTAGTAGTTTCCGATGCACATCTGGTGGCATTCTGAAATCTGTGGACTATCAGAATGTTGATGAAACACAGAAATTGCATCGGGAATGAATACAACAGTCACCATGCGCACTTTCCTCCACGGGAGGTATGTCCCAAACAGTCTATGCTTTGATCGTTCCCTGGAAGACCAGTAGTAGTTTCCGATGCACATCTGGTGGCATTCTGTAATCTGTGGCCAATCAGAGCGTTGATGAAACACAGAATTTGCATCGGTAATGAATACAACAGTCACCATGCGCACTTTCCTCCATGGGAGTAATGTCTCTAACAGGCTTCGCTTTGATCGTTCCCTGGAAGACCAGTAGTTGTTTCCGATGCACATGTGGGGGCTTTCTTTAATCTGTGGCCTATTAGAGTGTTGATGAAACACAGAAATTGCATCGGGATTGAATACAACAGTCACCATGCGCGCTTTCCTCCATGGAAGTAATTCTCAAACAGTCTATGCTTTTTTCGTTCCCTGTAAGACCAGTAGTAGTTTCCGATTAACATCTGTAGGCATTCTGTATTCTGTGGAGTATCAGAGTGTTGATGAAAGACAGAAATTGCATCGGTATTGAATACAACAGTCACCATGCGCACTTTCCTCCATAAAAGTAATGTCTCTAACAGTCTACGCTTTGATCGTTCTCTGGAAGACCAGTAGTAGTTTCCGATTAACATCTGGAGGCCTTCTGTATTCTGTGGAGTATCAAGTGTTGTTGAAACACAGAAATTGCATCAGGATTCAATACAACAGTCACCATGCGCACTTTCCTCCTTGGGAGTAATGTCTCAAACAGTCTATGCTTTGATCGTTCCCTGGAAGACCAGTAGTAGTTTCCAATGCACAGCTGGAGGCATTCTGTAAAATGTGGACTATCATACTGTTGATGAAACACAGAAATTGCATCCAGATTGAATACAACAGTCACCATGCGCACTTTCCTCCACGGGAGAAATGTCTCAAACAATCTACGCCTAGATCGTTCCCTGGAAGACCAGTAGTAGTTTCCGATGCACATCTGGTGGCATTCTGTAATGTGTAGACTATCAGAGTGTTGATGCAACACAGTAATAGCATCGGGATTCAATACAACAGTCACCATGCGCACTTTCCTCCATAGGAGTAATGTCTCTAACAGTCTACGCTTTGATCGTCCCCAGAAGATCAGTAGTAGTTTCCTATACACATCTGGAGGCTTTCTGTACACTGTGGACTATCAGAGTGTTGATGACACACAGAAATTGCATCGGGATTGAATACAACAGTCTCCATGCGCAGTTGTCTCAATGGGAGTAATGTCTCAAACAGTTTACGCTTTGATCGTTCCTGGAAGACCAGTAGTAGTTTCCGATGAACATCTGGAGGCATTCTGTAATCTGTGGACTATCAGAGTGTTGATGAAACACAGATATTGCATCGGGATTGAATACAACAGTCACCATGCGCACTTTCCTCCATGGGAGTAATGTCTATAACAGGCTTCGCTTTGATCGTTCCCTGGAAGACCAGTAGTTGTTTCCGATGCACATGTGGGGGCTTTCTTTAATCTGTGGCCTATTAGAGTGTTGATGAAACACAGAAATTGCATCGGGATTGAATACAACAGTCACCATGCGCACTTTCCTCCATGGGAGTAATTCTCAAACAGTCTATGCTTTGTTCGTTCCCTGTAAGACCAGTAGTAGTTTCCGATTAACATCTGTAGGCATTCTGTATTCTGTGGAGTATCAGAGTGTTGATGAAAGACAGAAATTGCATCGGTATTGAATACAACAGTCACCATGCGCACTTTCCTCCATAAAAGTAATGTCTCAAACAGTCTACGCTTTGATCGTTCCCTGGAAGACCAGTAGTAGTTTCCGATGCACATCTGGAGGCATTCTGTAATCTATGGACTATCAGAGTGTTGATGAAACACAGAAATTGCATCGGGATGAATACAACAGTCACCATGCGCACTTTCCTCCGTGGGAGTAATGTCCCAAACAGTCTACGCTTTGATCGTTTCCTGTAAGACCAGTAGTAGTTTCCGATGCACACCTGGAAGCATTCTGTAATCTGTGGACTATCAGAGTGTTGATGAAACACAGAAATTGCATCGGGATTGAATACAACAGTCACCATGCGCACATTCCTCCATAATGTAAAGTCTCAAACAGTCTACGCTTTGATCGTTTCCTGGAAGACCAGTAGTAGTTTCCGATGCACATCTGGAGGCATTCTGTAATCTGTGGACTATTAGAGTGTTGATGAAACACAGAAATTGCATCGGTATTGAATACAACAGTCACCATGCGTACTTTCCTCCATGATAGTAATGTCTCAAACAGTCTACGCTTTGATCGTTCCCTGGAAGACCAGTAGTAGTTTCCGATTAACATCTGGAGGCATTCTGTATTCTGTGGAGTATCAGAGTGTTGATGAAACACAGAAATTGCATCGGGATTCAATACAACAGTCACCATGCGCACTTCCCTCCATAGGAGTAATGTCTCTAACAGTCTACGCTTTGATCGTTCCCCAGAAGACCAGTAGTAGTTTCCTATACACATCTGGAGGCATTCTGTACACTGTGGACTATCAGAGTGTTGATGACACACAGAAATTGCATCGGGATTGAATACAACAGTCTCCATGCGCAGTTTCCTCAATGGGAGTAATGTCTCAAACAGTTTACGATTTGATCGTTCCTGGAAGACCAGTAGTAGTTTCTGATGAACATCTGGAGGCATTCTGTAATCTGTGGACTATCAGAGTGTTGATGAAACACAGAAATTGCATCGGGATGAATACAACAGTCACCATGCGCACTTTCCTCCGTGGGAGTAATGTCCCAAACAGTCTACGCTTTGATCGTTCCCTGTAAGACCAGTAGTAGTTTCCGATGCACACCTGGAAGCATTCTGTAATCTGTGGACTATCGGAGTGTTGAAGGAACACAGAAATTGCATCGGGATTGAATACAACAGTCACCATGCGCACATTCCTTCATAATAGTAATGTCTCAAACAGTCTACGCTTTGATCGTTCCCTGGAAGACCAGTAGTAGTTTCCGATGCACATCTGGAGGCATTCTGTAATCTGTGGACTATCAGAGTGATGATGAAACACAGAAATTGCATCGGTATTGAACACAACAGTCACCATGCGTACTTTCCTCAATGATAGTAATGTCTCAAACAGTCTACGCTTTGATCGTTCCCTGGAAGACCAGTAGTAGTTTCCGATGCACATCTGGTGGCATTCTGTAATCTGTGGCCTATCAGAGCGTTGATGAAACACAGAAATTGCATCGGTATTGAATACAACAGTCACCATGCGCACTTTCCTCCATGGTAGTAATCCTCAAACAGTCAACGCTTTGATCGTTCCCTGTAAGACCAGTAGTAGTTTCCGATGCACATCTGGAGGCATTCTGTAATCTGTGGACTACTAGAGTGATGATGAAACACAGAAATTGCATCGGGATTGATTACAACAGTCACCATGCGCACATTCTTCCATAAAAGTAATGTCTCAAACAGTCTACCCTTTGATCGTTACCTGGAAGACCAGTAGTAGTTTCCGATGAACATCTGGAGGCATTCTGTAATCTGTGGACTATCAGAGTGATGATGAAACACAGAAATTGCATCGGGATTGAATACAACAGTCACCATGCGCACTTTCCTCCATGGGAGTAATCCTCAAACAGTCAACGCTTTGATCGTTCCCTGTAAGACCAGTAGTAGTTTCCAATGCACATCTGGAGGCATTCTGTAATCTGTGGACAATCAGAGTGTTGATGAAACACAGAAATTGCATCGGGATTGAATTCAACAGGCACCATGCGCACTTTCCTCCATGTGAGTAATGTCTCAAACAGTCTACGCTTTGATCGTTCCCCGGAAGACCAGTAGTAGTTTCCGATTCACATCAGGGGGCTTTCTGTAATCTGTGGACTATCAGAGTGTTGATGAAACACAGAAATTGCTTCGGGATTGAATACAACAGTCATAATACGCACTTTCCTCCATGGGAGTAATTCTCAAACAGTCTATGCTTTGATCGTTCCCTTTAAGACCAGCAGTAGTTTCCGATGCATGTCTGGTGGCATTCTGTAATCTGTGGACTATCAGAGTGTTGATGAAACACAGAAATTGCATCGGGAATGAATACAACAGTCACCATGCGCACTTTCCTCCATGGGAGTAATGTCTCAAACAGTCTACGCTTTGATCGTTCCCTGGAAGACCAGTAGAAGTTTCCGATGCACATCAGGGGGCTTTCCGTAATCTGTGGACTATCAGAGTGTTGATGAAACACAGAAATTGCATCGGGATTGAATACAACAGTCAACATGCGCAGTTTCCTCCATGGGAGTAATTCTCAAACAGTCTATGCTTTGATCGTTCCCTGTAAGACCAGTAGTAGTTTCCGATGCACATCTGGTGGCATTCTGTAATGTGTAGACTATCAGGGTGTTGATGAAACACAGAAATTGCATCGGGATTGAGTACAACAGTCACCATGCGCACTTTCCTACACGGAAGTAATGTCTCAAACAGTCTACGATTTGATCGTTCCCTGGAAGACCAGTAGTAGTTTCCGATGCACATCTGGTGGCCTTCTGTAATCTGTGGACTATCAGAGTGCTGATGAAACACAGAAATTGCATCGCGATTGAGTACAACAATCACAATGCGCACTTTCCTACACGGGAGTCATGTCTCAAACAGACTACGATTTGATCGTTCCCTGGAAGACCAGTAGTACTTTACGATGAACCTCTGGAGGCATTCTGTAATCTGTGGACAATCAGAATGTTGACGAAACACAGAAATTGCATCGGGATTGAATACAACAGTCACCATGCGCACATTCCTCCATAAAAGTAATGTCTCACACAGTCTACGCTTTGATCGTTCCCTGGAAGACCAGTAGTAGTTTCCGATGCACATCTGGAGGCATTCTGTAATCTGTGGACTATCAGAGTGTTGATGAAACACAGAAATTGCATCGGGATAGAGTACAACAGTCAGCATGCGCACTTTCCTACACGGGAGTAATGTCTCAAACAGTCTACGATTTGATCGTTCCCTGGAAGACCAGCAGTAGTTTCCGATGCACATCTGGTGGCATTCTGTAATCTGGGGACTATCAGAGTGTTGATGAAACTCAGAAATTGCATCGGGATTGAATACAACAGTCACCATGCGCACTTTCCTCCACGGGAGTAGTGTCTCAAACAGTCTACTCTATGATCGTTCCCTGGAAGACCAGTAGTAGTTTCCGATGCACATCTGGTGGCATTCTGTAATCTGCGGACTATCAGAGTGTTGATGAAACACAGAAATTGCCTCGGGATTGAATACAACAGTCACCATGCGCACTTTCCTCCATGGAAGTAATTCTCAAACAGTCTATTCTTTGATCCTTCCCTGTAAGACCAGTAGTAGTTTCCGATTCACATCTGGTGGCCTTCTGTAATCTGTGGACCTTCAGAGTGTTAAAGAAACACAGAAATTGCATCGGGAATGAATACAACAGTCAACATGCGCACTTTCCTCCACGGGAGGTATGTCTCGAACAGTCTACGCTTTGATCGTTCCCTGGAAGACCAGTAGTAGTCTCCGATGCACATCTGGTGGCATTCTGTAATCTGTGGCCTATCAGAGTGTTGATGAAACGCAGAAATTGCATCGGGATTGAAAACAACAGTCACCATGCGCACTTTTCTCCATGGGAGTAATGTCTCAAACAGTCTACGCTTTGACCGTTCCCTGGAAGACCAGTAGTAGTTTCCGATTAACATCTGGGGGCATTCTGTATTCTGTGGAGTATCAGAGTGTTGATGAAACACAGAAATTGCATCAGGATTGAATACAACAGTCACCATGCGCACTTTCCTCCAATTTAGTAATGTCTCAAACAGTCTACGATTTGATCGTTAACTGGAAGACTATTAGTAGTTTCCGATGCACATCTGGAGGCATTCTGTAAACTGTGGACTATCAGAGTGTGGATGATTCACATAAATTGCATCCGGATTGAATACAACAGTCACCATGCGCACTTTCCTCCACGGGAGAAATGTCTCAAACAATCTACGCTTCGATCGTTCCCTGGAAGACCTGTAGTAGTTTCCGATGCACATCTGGTGGCATTCTGTAATGTGTAGACTATCAGAGTGTTGATGAAACACAGTAATTGCATCGGGATTAAATACAACAGTCACCATACGCACTTTCCTCCATGGGAGTAATGTTTCTAAGAGTCTACGCTTTGATCGTTCCCCAGAAGACCAGTAGTACTTTCCTATGCACATCTGGAGGATTTCGCTACACTGTGGACTATCAGAGTGTCGATGAAACACAGAAATTGCATCGGGGTTGAATACAACAGTCTCCATGCGCAGTTTCCTCCATGGGAGTTACGTCTCAAACAGTTTACGCTTTGATCGTTCCCTTGAAGACCAGTAGTAGTTTCCGATGAACATCTGGAGGCATTCTGTAATCTGTGGACTATCAGAGTGATGATGAAACACAGAAATTGCATCGGGATTGAATAAAACAGTCACCATGCGCACTTTCCTCCACGGTAGTAATGTCTCAAACAGTCTACGCTTTGATCGTTCCCTGGAAGACCAGTAGTAGTTTCCGATGCACATCTGGGGGCTTTCTGTAATCTGTGGACTATCAGAGTGTTGATGAGACACAGAAATTGCTTCGGGATTGAATACAACAGTCACCATGCGCACTTTCCTCCATGGGAGTAATTCTCAAACAGTCTATGTTTTGATCGTTCCCTGTAAGACCAGTAGTAGTTTCCGATGCACATCTGGAGGCATTCTGTAATCTGTGGACTATCAGAGTGTTGATGAAACACAGAAATTGCATCGGGATTCAATACAACAGTCACCATGCTCACTTTGCTCCATGGGAGTAATGTCTCTAACAGTCTACGATTTGATCGTTCCCCAGAAGACCAGTAGTAGTTTCCGATGCACAATAGGTGGCATTCTGTAATCTGTGGACTATCAGAGTGTTGATGAAACACAGAAATTGCACCGGAATTGAATACAACAGTCACCATGCGCACTTTCTTCCATAAAAGTAATGTCTCAAACAGTCTACCCTTTGATCGTTACCTGGAAGACCAGTAGTAGTTTGCGATGAACATCTGGAGGCATTCTGTAATCTGTGGACTATCAGAGTGTTGATGAAACACAGAAATTGCATCGGGATTGAATACAACAGTCTCCATGCGCAGTTTCCTCAATGGGAGTAATGTCTCAAACAGTTTACGCTTTGATCGTTCCTGGAAGACCAGTAGTAGTTTCCGATAAACAGCTGGCGGCATTCTGTAATCTGTGGACTATCAGAGTGTTGATGAAACACAGAAATTGCATCGGGATTGAAAACAACAGTCACCATGCGCACTTTCCTCCATGGGAGTAATGTCTGAAACAGTCTACGCTTTGATCGTTGCCAGGAAGACCAGTAGTAGTTTCCGATACACATCTGGAGGCATTCTGTAGATTGTGGACTATCAGAGTGTTGATGAAACACAGAAATAGCATCCGGATTGAATACAACAGTCACCATGCGCACTTTCCTCCACGGGAGAAATGTCTCAATCAATCTACGCTTTGATCGTTCCCTGGAAGACCAGTAGAAGTTTCCGATGCACATCTGGTGGCATTCTGTAATGTGTAGACTATCAGAGTGTTGATGAAACACAGTAATTGCATCGTGATTGAATATAACAGTCATCATGCGCACTTTCCTCCATGGCAGTAGTGTCTCTAACAGTCTACGCTTTGATCGTTCAACAGAAGACCAGTAGTAGTTTCCTATGCACATCTGGAGGCTTTCTGTACACTGTGGACTATCAGAGTGTAGATGAAACACAGAAATTGCATCGGGGTTGAATACAACAGTCTCCATGCGCAGTTTCCTCCATGGGAGTAATGTCTCAAACAGTTTACGCTTTGATCGTTCCCTGGAAGACCAATAGTAATTTCCGATGCACATCTGGTGGCATTCTGTAATCTGTGGACTATCAGAGTGTTGATGAAACATAGAAATTGTATCTGGAATGAACACAACAGTCTTCATGCGCACTTTCCTCCACGGGAGGTATGTCTCAAACAGTCTACGCTTTGATCGTTCCCTGGAAGACCAGTAGTAGTTTCCGATAAACATCTGGTGGCATTCTGTAATCTGTGGCCTATCAGAGCGTTGACGAAACACAGAAATTGCATCGGTATTGAATACAACAGTCATTATGCGCACATTCCTCCATGGGAGTAATCCTCAAACAGTCAACGCTTTGATCGTTCCCTGTAAGACCAGTAGTAGTTTCCGATGCACATCTGGAGGCATTCTGTAATCTGTGGACTACTAGAGTGATGATGAAACACAGAAATTGCATCGGAATTGATTACAACAGTCACCATGCGCACATTCTTCCATAAAAGTAATGTCTCAAACAGTCTACCCTTTGATCGTTACCTGGAAGACCAGTAGTAGTTTCCGATGAACATCTGGAGGCATTCTGTAATCTGTGGACTATCAGAGTGATGATGAAACACAGAAATTGCATCGGGATTGAATACAACAGTCACCATGCGCACTTTCCTCCATGGGAGTAATCCTCAAACAGTCAACGCTTTGATCGTTCCCTGTAAGACCAGTAGTAGTTTCCAATGCACATCTGGAGGCATTCTGTAAAATGTGGACTATCAGACTGTTGATGAAACACAGAAATTGCATCCAGATTGAATACAACAGTCACCATGCGCACTTTCCTCCACGGAAGAAATGTCTCAAACAATCTACGCTTTGATCGTTCCCTGGAAGACCAGTAGTAGTTTCCGATGCACATCTGGTGTTATTCTGTAATGTGTAGACTATCAGAGTGTTGATGCAACACAGTAATAGCATCGGGATTCAATACAACAGTCACCTTGCGCACTTTCCTCCATAGGAGTAATGTCTCTAACAGTCTATGCTTTGATCGTTCCCCAGAAGACCAGTTGTAGTTTCCTATACACATCTGGAGGCTTTCTGTACACTGTGGACTATCAGAGTGTTGATGGAACACAGAAATTGTAGCGGGATTGAATACAACAGTCTCCATGCGCAGTTTCCTCAATGGGAGTAATGTCTCAAACAGTTTACGCTTTGATCGTTCCTGGAAGACCAGTAGTAGTTTCCGAAGAACATCTGGAGGCATTCTGTAATCTGTGGACTATCAGAGTGTTGATGAAACACAGAAATTGCATCGGGAATGAATACAACAGTCACCACGCTCACTTTCCTCCACGGTAGTAATGTCTCAAACAGTCTACGCTTTGATCGATCCCTGGAAGACCAGTAGTAGTTTCCGATAAACAGCTGGCGGCATTCTGTAATCTGTGGACTATCAGAGTGTTGATGAAACACAGAAATTGCATCGGGTTTGAATACAACAGTCACCATGCGCACTTTCCTCCATGGGAGTAATGTCTCTAACAGGCTTCGCTTTGATCGTTCCCTGGAAGACCAGTAGTAGTTTCCGATGCACATCTGGGGGCTTTCTTTAATCTGTGGCCTATTAGAGTGTTGATGAAACACAGAAATTGCATCGGGATTGAATACAACAGTCACCATGCGCACTTTCCTCCATGGGAGTAATTCTCAAACAGTCTATGCTTTGTTCGTTCCCTGTAAGACCCGTAGTAGTTTCCGATTAACATCTGGAGGCATTCTGTATTCTGTGGAGTATCAGAGTGTTGATGAAACACAGAAATTGCTTCGGGATTCAATACAACAGTCACCATGCGCACTTTCCTCCATAAAAGTAATGTCTCAAACAGTCTACGCTTTGATCGTTCCCTGGAAGACCAGTAGTAGTTTCCGATGCACATCTGGAGGCATTCTGTAATCTATGGACTATCAGAGTGTTGATGAAACACAGAAATTGCATCGTGATGAATACAACAGTCACCATGCGCACTTTCCTCCGTGGGAGTAATGTCCCAAACAGTCTACGCTTTGATCGTTCCCTGTAAGACCAGTAGTAGTTTCCGATGCACACCTGGAAGCATTCTGTAATCTGTGGACTATCAGAGTGTTGATGAAACACAGAAATTGCATCGGGATTGAATACAACAGTCACCATGCGCACTTTCCTCCATGGGAGTAATGTCTCAAACAGTCTACGCTTTGATAGTTCCCTGGAAGACCAGTAGTAGTATCCGATGCACATCTGGAAGCATTCTGGATTCTGTGGTGTATCAGAGTGTTGATGAAACACAGAAATTGCATCGGGATTGAATACAACAGTCACCATGCGCACTTTCCTCCATGGGAGTAATGTCTCAAACAGTCTACGCTTTGATCGTTCCCTGGAAGACCAGTAGTAGTTTCCGATGAACATCTGGAGGCATTCTGTAATCTGTGGACTATCAGAGTGTTAAAGTAACACAGAAATTGCATCGGGAATGAATACAACAGTCACCATGCGCACTTTCCTCCATGGGAGTAATGTCTCAAACAGTCTACGCTTTGATCGTTCCCTGTAAGACCAGTAGAAGTTTCCGATGCATATCTGGGGGCTTTCCGTAATCTGTGGACTATCAGAGTGTTGATGAAACACAGAAATTGCCTCGGGATTGAATACAACGGTCAACATGCGCACTTTCCTCCATGGGAGTAACTCTCAAACAGTCTATGCTTTGTTCGTTCCCTGTAAGACCCGTAGTAGTTTCCGATTAACATCTGGAGGCATTCTGTATTCTGTGGAGTATCAGAGTGTTGATGAAACACAGAAATTGCTTCGGGATTCAATACAACAGTCACCATACGCACTTTCCTCCATGGGAGTAATGTTTCTAAGAGTCTACGCTTTGATCGTTCCCCAGAAGACCAGTAGTACTTTCCTATGCACATCTGGAGGATTTCGCTACACTGTGGACTATCAGAGTGTCGATGAAACACAGAAATTGCATCGGGGTTGAATACAACAGTCTCCATGCGCAGTTTCCTCCATGGGAGTTACGTCTCAAACAGTTTACGCTTTGATCGTTCCCTTGAAGACCAGTAGTAGTTTCCGATGAACATCTGGAGGCATTCTGTAATCTGTGGACTATCAGAGTGTTGATGAGGCACAGAAAATGCATCGGGATTGAATAAAACAGTCACCATGCGCACTTTCCTCCACGGTAGTAATGTCTCAAACAGTCTACGCTTTGATCGTTCCCTGGAAGACCAGTAGTAGTTTCCGATGCACATCTGGGGGCTTTCTGTAATCTGTGGACTATCAGAGTGTTGATGAGACACAGAAATTGCTTCGGGATTGAATACAACAGTCACCATGCGCACTTTCCTCCATGGGAGTAATTCTCAAACAGTCTATGTTTTGATCGTTCCCTGTAAGACCAGTAGTAGTTTCCGATGCACATCTGGAGGCATTCTGTAATCTGTGGACTATCAGAGTGTTGATGAAACACAGAAATTGCATCGGGATTCAATACAACAGTCACCATGCTCACTTTGCTCCATGGGAGTAATGTCTCTAACAGTCTACGATTTGATCGTTCCCCAGAAGACCAGTAGTAGTTTCCGATGCACAATAGGTGGCATTCTGTAATCTGTGGACTATCAGAGTGTTGATGAAACACAGAAATTGCACCGGAATTGAATACAACAGTCACCATGCGCACTTTCTTCCATAAAAGTAATGTCTCAAACAGTCTACCCTTTGATCGTTACCTGGAAGACCAGTAGTAGTTTGCGATGAACATCTGGAGGCATTCTGTAATCTGTGGACTATCAGAGTGTTGATGAAACACAGAAATTGCATCGGGATTGAATACAACAGTCTCCATGCGCAGTTTCCTCAATGGGAGTAATGTCTCAAACAGTTTACGCTTTGATCGTTCCTGGAAGACCAGTAGTAGTTTCCGATAAACAGCTGGCGGCATTCTGTAATCTGTGGACTATCAGAGTGTTGATGAAACACAGAAATTGCATCGGGATTGAAAACAACAGTCACCATGCGCACTTTCCTCCATGGGAGTAATGTCTGAAACAGTCTACGCTTTGATCGTTGCCAGGAAGACCAGTAGTAGTTTCCGATACACATCTGGAGGCATTCTGTAGATTGTGGACTATCAGAGTGTTGATGAAACACAGAAATAGCATCCGGATTGAATACAACAGTCACCATGCGCACTTTCCTCCACGGGAGAAATGTCTCAATCAATCTACGCTTTGATCGTTCCCTGGAAGACCAGTAGAAGTTTCCGATGCACATCTGGTGGCATTCTGTAATGTGTAGACTATCAGAGTGTTGATGAAACACAGTAATTGCATCGTGATTGAATATAACAGTCATCATGCGCACTTTCCTCCATGGCAGTAGTGTCTCTAACAGTCTACGCTTTGATCGTTCAACAGAAGACCAGTAGTAGTTTCCTATGCACATCTGGAGGCTTTCTGTACACTGTGGACTATCAGAGTGTAGATGAAACACAGAAATTGCATCGGGGTTGAATACAACAGTCTCCATGCGCAGTTTCCTCCATGGGAGTAATGTCTCAAACAGTTTACGCTTTGATCGTTCCCTGGAAGACCAATAGTAATTTCCGATGCACATCTGGTGGCATTCTGTAATCTGTGGACTATCAGAGTGTTGATGAAACATAGAAATTGTATCTGGAATGAACACAACAGTCTTCATGCGCACTTTCCTCCACGGGAGGTATGTCTCAAACAGTCTACGCTTTGATCGTTCCCTGGAAGACCAGTAGTAGTTTCCGATAAACATCTGGTGGCATTCTGTAATCTGTGGCCTATCAGAGCGTTGACGAAACACAGAAATTGCATCGGTATTGAATACAACAGTCACCATGCGCACATTCCTCCATGGGAGTAATCCTCAAACAGTCAACGCTTTGATCGTTCCCTGTAAGACCAGTAGTAGTTTCCGATGCACATCTGGAGGCATTCTGTAATCTGTGGACTACTAGAGTGATGATGAAACACAGAAATTGCATCGGAATTGATTACAACAGTCACCATGCGCACATTCTTCCATAAAAGTAATGTCTCAAACAGTCTACCCTTTGATCGTTACCTGGAAGACCAGTAGTAGTTTCCGATGAACATCTGGAGGCATTCTGTAATCTGTGGACTATCAGAGTGATGATGAAACACAGAAATTGCATCGGGATTGAATACAACAGTCACCATGCGCACTTTCCTCCATGGGAGTAATCCTCAAACAGTCAACGCTTTGATCGTTCCCTGTAAGACCAGTAGTAGTTTCCAATGCACATCTGGAGGCATTCTGTAAAATGTGGACTATCAGACTGTTGATGAAACACAGAAATTGCATCCAGATTGAATACAACAGTCACCATGCGCACTTTCCTCCACGGAAGAAATGTCTCAAACAATCTACGCTTTGATCGTTCCCTGGAAGACCAGTAGTAGTTTCCGATGCACATCTGGTGTTATTCTGTAATGTGTAGACTATCAGAGTGTTGATGCAACACAGTAATAGCATCGGGATTCAATACAACAGTCACCATGCGCACTTTCCTCCATAGGAGTAATGTCTCTAACAGTCTATGCTTTGATCGTTCCCCAGAAGACCAGTTGTAGTTTCCTATACACATCTGGAGGCTTTCTGTACACTGTGGACTATCAGAGTGTTGATGGAACACAGAAATTGTAGCGGGATTGAATACAACAGTCTCCATGCGCAGTTTCCTCAATGGGAGTAATGTCTCAAACAGTTTACGCTTTGATCGTTCCTGGAAGACCAGTAGTAGTTTCCGAAGAACATCTGGAGGCATTCTGTAATCTGTGGACTATCAGAGTGTTGATGAAACACAGAAATTGCATCGGGAATGAATACAACAGTCACCACGCTCACTTTCCTCCACGGTAGTAATGTCTCAAACAGTCTACGCTTTGATCGATCCCTGGAAGACCAGTAGTAGTTTCCGATAAACAGCTGGCGGCATTCTGTAATCTGTGGACTATCAGAGTGTTGATGAAACACAGAAATTGCATCGGGTTTGAATACAACAGTCACCATGCGCACTTTCCTCCATGGGAGTAATGTCTCTAACAGGCTTCGCTTTGATCGTTCCCTGGAAGACCAGTAGTAGTTTCCGATGCACATCTGGGGGCTTTCTTTAATCTGTGGCCTATTAGAGTGTTGATGAAACACAGAAATTGCATCGGGATTGAATACAACAGTCACCATGCGCACTTTCCTCCATGGGAGTAATTCTCAAACAGTCTATGCTTTGTTCGTTCCCTGTAAGACCCGTAGTAGTTTCCGATTAACATCTGGAGGCATTCTGTATTCTGTGGAGTATCAGAGTGTTGATGAAACACAGAAATTGCTTCGGGATTCAATACAACAGTCACCATGCGCACTTTCCTCCATAAAAGTAATGTCTCAAACAGTCTACGCTTTGATCGTTCCCTGGAAGACCAGTAGTAGTTTCCGATGCACATCTGGAGGCATTCTGTAATCTATGGACTATCAGAGTGTTGATGAAACACAGAAATTGCATCGTAATGAATACAACAGTCACCATGCGCACTTTCCTCCGTGGGAGTAATGTCCCAAACAGTCTACGCTTTGATCGTTCCCTGTAAGACCAGTAGTAGTTTCCGATGCACACCTGGAAGCATTCTGTAATCTGTGGACTATCAGAGTGTTGATGAAACACAGAAATGGCATCGGGATTGAATACAACAGTCACCATGCGCACTTTCCTCCATGGGAGTAATGTCTCAAACAGTCTACGCTTTGATAGTTCCCTGGAAGACCAGTAGTAGTATCCGATGCACATCTGGAAGCATTCTGGATTCTGTGGTGTATCAGAGTGTTGATGAAACACAGAAATTGCATCGGGATTGAATACAACAGTCACCATGCGCACTTTCCTCCATGGGAGTAATGTCTCAAACAGTCTACGCTTTGATCGTTCCCTGGAAGACCAGTAGTAGTTTCCGATGAACATCTGGAGGCATTCTGTAATCTGTGGACTATCAGAGTGTTAAAGTAACACAGAAATTGCATCGGGAATGAATACAACAGTCACCATGCGCACTTTCCTCCATGGGAGTAATGTCTCAAACAGTCTACGCTTTGATCGTTCCCTGTAAGACCAGTAGAAGTTTCCGATGCATATCTGGGGGCTTTCCGTAATCTGTGGACTATCAGAGTGTTGATGAAACACAGAAATTGCCTCGGGATTGAATACAACGGTCAACATGCGCACTTTCCTCCATGGGAGTAACTCTCAAACAGTCTATGCTTTGTTCGTTCCCTGTAAGACCCGTAGTAGTTTCCGATTAACATCTGGAGGCATTCTGTATTCTGTGGAGTATCAGAGTGTTGATGAAACACAGAAATTGCTTCGGGATTCAATACAACAGTCACCATGCGCACTTTCCTCCATAAAAGTAATGTCTCAAACAGTCTACGCTTTGATCGTTCCCCGGAAGACCAGTAGTAGTTTCCGATGCACATCTGGAGGCATTCTGTAATCTATGGACTATCAGAGTGTTGATGAAACACAGAAATTGCATCGGGATGAATACAACAGTCACCATGCGCACTTTCCTCCGTGGGAGTAATGTCCCAAACAGTCTACGCTTTGATCGTTCCCTGTAAGACCAGTAGTAGTTTCCGATGCACACCTGGAAGCATTCTGTAATCTGTGGACAATCAGAGTGTTGATGAAACACAGAAATTGCATCGGGATTGAATTCAACAGGCACCATGCGCACTTTCCTCCATGTGAGTAATGTCTCAAACAGTATACGCTTTGATCGTTCCCTGGAAGACCAGTAGTAGTTTCCGATGCACATCTGGGGGCTTTCTGTAATCTGTGGACTATCAGAGTGTTGATGAAACACAGAAATTGCCTCGGGATTGAATACAACAGTCATAATACGCATTTTCCTCCATGGGAGTAATTCTCAAACAGTCTATGCTTTAATCGTTCCCTTTAAGACCATCAGTAGTTTCCGATGCATATCTGGTGGCATGCTGTAATCTGTGGACTATCAGAGTGATGATGAAACACAGAAATTGCATCGGGAATGAATACAACAGTCACCATGCGCACTTTCCTCCATGGGAGTAATGTCTCAAACAGTCTACGCTTTGATCGTTCCCTGGAAGACCAGTAGAAGTTTAGGATGCACATCTGGGGGCTTTCCGTAATCTGTGGACTATCAGAGTGTTGATGAAACACAGAAATTGCCTCGGGATTGAATACAACAGTCAACATGCGCAGTTTCCTCCATGGGAGTAATTCTCAAACAGTATATGCTTTCATCGTTCCCTGTAAGACCAGTAGTAGTTTCCGATGCACATCTGGTGGCATTCTGTAATGTGTAGACTATCAGGGTGTTGATGAAACACAGAAATTGCATCGGGATTGAGTACAACAGTCACCATGCGCACTTTCCTACACGGGAGTAATGTCTCAAACAGTCTACGATTTGATCGTTCCCTGGAAGACCAGTAGTAGTTTCCGATGCACATCTGGTGGCCTTCTGTAATCTGTGGACTATCAGAGTGCTGATGAAACACAGAAATTGCATCGCGATTGAGTACAACAATCACAATGCGCACTTTCCTACACGGGAGTCATGTCTCATACAGTCTACGATTTGATCGTTCCCTGGAAGACCAGTAGTAGTTTACGATGAACATCTGGAGGCATTCTGTAATCTGTGGACAATCAGAATGTTGACGAAACACAGAAATTGCATCGGGATTGAATACAACAGTCACCATGCGCACATTCCTCCATAAAAGTAATGTCTCAAACAGTCTACGCTTTGATCGTGCCCTGGAAGACCAGTAGAAGTTTCCGATGCACATCTGGGGGCTTTCCGTAATCTGTGGACTATCAGAGTGTTGATGAGACACAGAAATTGCCTCGGGATTGAATACAACAGTCAACATGCGCACTTTCCTCCGTGAGAGTAATTCTCAAACAGTCTATGCTTTGATCGTTCCCTGTAAGACCAGTATTAGTTTCCGATGCACATCTGGTGGCATTCTGTAATGTGTAGACTATCAGGGTGTTGATGAAACATAGTAATTGCATCGGGATTGAATACAACAGTAACAATGCGCACTTTCCTCCATAAAAGTAATGTCTCAAACAGTCTACGCTTTGATCGTTCCCTGGAAGACCAGTAGTAGCTTCCGATGCACATCTGGAGGCATTCTGTAATGTGTGGACAATCAGAGTGTTGATGAAACACAGAAATTGCATCGGGATTGAATTCAACAGGCACCATGCGCACTTTCCTCCATGTGAGTAATGTCTCAAACAGTCTACGCTTTGATCGTTCCCTGGAAGACCAGTAGTAGTTTCCGATGCACATCTGGGGGCTTTCTGTAATCTGTGGACTATCAGAGTGTTGATGAAACACAGAAATTGCCTCGGGATTGAATACAACAGTCATAATACGCACTTTCCTCCATGGGAGTAATTCTCAAACAGGCTTCGCTTTGATCGTTCCCTGGAAGACCAGTAGTAGTTTCCGATGCACATCTGGGGGCTTTCTTTAATCTGTCGCCTATTAGAGTGTTGATGAAACACAGAAATTGCATCGGGATTGAATACAACAGTCACCATGCGCACTTTCCTCCATATGAGTAATTCTCAAACAGTCTATGCTTTGTTCGTTCCCTGTAAGACCCGTAGTAGTTTCCGATTAACATCTGGAGGCATGCTGTATTCTGTGGAGTATCAGAGTGTTGATGAAACACAGAAATTGCTTCGGGATTCAATACAACAGTCACCATGCGCACTTTCCTCCATGGGAGTAATGTCTCAAACAGTCTACGCTTTGATCGTTCCCTGGAAGACCAGTAGTAGTTTCCGATGAACATCTGGAGGCATTCTGTAATCTGTGGACTATCAGAGTGTTAAAGTAACACAGAAATTGCATCGGGAATGAATAGAACAGTCACCATGCGCACTTTCCTCCATGGGAGTAATGTCTCAAACAGTCTACGCTTTGATCGTTCCCTGGAAGACCAGTAGAAGTTTCCGATGCACATCTGGGGGCTTTCCGTAATCTGTGGACTATCAGAGTGTTGATGAAACACAGAAATTGCCTCGGGATTGAATACAACAGTCAACATGCGCACTTTCCTCCATGGGAGTAACTCTCAAACAGTCTATGCTTTGTTCGTTCCCAGTAAGACCCGTAGTAGTGTCCGATTAACATCTGGAGGCATTCTGTATTCCGTGGAGTATCAGAGTGTTGATGAAACACAGAAATTGCTTCGGGATTCAATACAACAGTCACCATGCGCACTTTCCTCCATAAAAGTAATGTCTCAAACAGTCTACGCTTTGATCGTTCCCCGGAAGACCAGTAGTAATTTCCGATGCACATCTGGAGGCATTCTGTAATCTATGGACTATCAGAGTGTTGATGAAACACAGAAATTGCATCGGGTTGAATACAACAGTCACCATGCGCACTTTCCTCCGTGGGAGTAATGTCCCAAACAGTCTACGCTTTGATCGTTCCCTGTAAGACCAGTAGTAGTTTCCGATGCACACCTGGAAGCATTCTGTAACCTGTGGACAATCAGAGTGTTGATGAAACACAGAAATTGCATCGGGATTGAATTCAACAGGCACCATGCGCTCTTTCCTCCATGTGAGTAATGTCTCAAACAGTCTACGCTTTGATCGTTCCCTGGAAGACCAGTAGTAGTTTCCGATGCACATCTGGGGGCTTTCTGTAATCTGTGGACTATCAGAGTGTTGATGAAACACAGAAATTGCCTCGGGATTGAATACAACAGTCATAATACGCATTTTCCTCCATGGGAGTAATTCTCAAACAGTCTATGCTTTAATCGTTCCCTTTAAGACCATCAGTAGTTTCCGATGCATATCTGGTGGCATTCTGTAATCTGTGGACTATCAGAGTGATGATGAAACACAGAAATTGCATCGGGAATGAATACAACAGTCACCATGCGCACTTTCCTCCATGGGAGTAATGTCTCAAACAGTCTACGCTTTGATCGTTCCCTGGAAGACCAGTAGAAGTTTCCGATGCACATCTGGGGGCTTTCCGTAATCTGTGGACTATCAGAGTGTTGATGAAACACAGAAATTGCCTCGGGATTGAATACAACAGTCAACATGCGCAGTTTCCTCCATGGGAGTAATTCTCAAACAGTATATGCTTTCATCGTTCCCTGTAAGACCAGTAGTAGTTTCCGATGCACATCTGGTGGCATTCTGTAAAGTGTAGACTATCAGGGTGTTGATGAAACACAGAAATTGCATCGGGATTGAGTACAACAGTCACCATGCGCACTTTCCTACACGGGTGTAATGTCTCAAACAGTCTACGATTTGATCGTTCCCTGGAAGACCAGTAGTAGTTTCCGATGCACATCTGGTGGCCTTCTGTAATCTGTGGACTATCAGAGTGCTGATGAAACACAGAAATTGCATCGCGATTGAGTACAACAATCACAATGCGCACTTTCCTACACGGGAGTCATGTCTCAAACAGTCTACGATTTGATCGTTCCCTGGAAGACCAGTAGTAGTTTACGATGAACATCTGGAGGCATTCTGTAATCTGTGGACAATCAGAATGTTGACGCAACACAGAAATTGCATCGGGATTGAATACAACAGTCACCATGCGCACATTCCTCCATAAAAGTAATGTCTCAAACAGTCTACGCTTTGATCGTTCCCTGGAAGACCAGTAGTAGTTTCCGATGCTCATCTGGAGGCATTCTGTAATCTGTGGACTATCAGAGTGTTGATGAAACACAGAAATTGCATTGGGATTGAGTACAACAGTCAGCATGCGCACTTTACTACACGGCAGTAATGTCTCAAACAGTCTACGATTTGATCGTTCCCTGGAAGACCAGTAGAAGTTTCCGATGCACATCTGGGGGCTTTCCGTAATCTGTGGACTATCAGAGTGTTGATGAGACACAGAAATTGCCTCGGGATTGAATACAACAGTCAACATGCGCACTTTCCTCCGTGAGAGTAATTCTCAAACAGTCTATGCTTTGATCGTTCCCTGTAAGACCAGTAGTAGTTTCCGATGCACATCTGGTGGCATTATGTAATGTGTAGACTATCAGGGTGTTGATGAAACATAGTAATTGCATCGGGATTGAATACAACAGTAACCATGCGCACTTTCCTCCATAAAAGTAATGTCTCAAACAGTCTACGCTTTGATCGTTCCCTGGAAGACCAGTAGTAGCTTCCGATGCACATCTGGAGGCATTCTGTAATCTGTGGACAATCAGAGTGTTGATGAAACACAGAAATTGCATCGGGATTGAATTCAACAGGCACCATGCGCACTTTCCTCCATGTGAGTAATGTCTCAAACAGTCTACGCTTTGATCGTTCCCTGGAAGACCAGTAGTAGTTTCCGATGCACATCTGGGGGCTTTCTGTAATCTGTGGACTATCAGAGTGTTGATGAAACACAGAAATTGCCTCGGGATTGAATACAACAGTCAACATGCGCAGTTTTCTCCATGGGAGTAATTCTCAAACAGTCTATGCTTTCATCGTTCCCTGTAAGACCAGTAGAAGTTTCCGATGCACATCTGGTGGCATTCTGTAATGTGTAGACTATCAGGGTGTTGATGAAACACAGAAATTGCATCGGGATTGAGTACAACAGCCACCATGCACACTTTCCTACACGGGAGTAATGTCTCAAACAGTCTACGATTTGATCGTTTCCTGGAAGACCAGTAGTAGTTTCCGATGCACATCTGGTGGCCTTCTGTAATCTGTGGACTATCAGAGTGCTGATGAAACACAGAAATTGCATCGCGATTGAGTACAACAATCACAATGCGCACTTTCCTACACGGGAGTCATGTCTCAAACAGTCTACGATTTGATCGTTCCCTGGAAGACCAGTAGTAGTTTACGATGAACATCTGGAGGCATTCTGTAATCTGTGGACAATCAGAATGTTGACGAAACACAGAAATTGCATCGGGATTGAATACAACAGTCACCATGCGCACATTCCTCCATAAAAGTAATGTCTCAAACAGTCTACGCTTTGATCGTTCCCTGGAAGACCAGTAGTAGTTTCCGATGCACATCTGGAGGCATTCTGTAATCTGTGGACTATCAGAGTGTTGATGAAACACAGAAATTGCATCGGGATTGAGTACAACAGTCAGCATGCGCACTATCCTACACGGGAGTAATGTCTCAAACAGTCTACGATTTGATCGTTCCCTGGAAGACCAGCAGTAGTTTCCGATGCACATCTGGTGGCATTCTGTAATCTGGGGACTATCAGAGTGTTGATGAAACTCAGAAATTGCATCGGGATTGAATACAAAAGTCACCATGCGCACTTTCCTCCACGGGAGGTATGTATCGAACGGTCTACGCTTTGATCGTTCCCTGGAAGACCAGTAGTAGTGTCCGATGCACATCTGGTGGCATTCTGTAATCTGTGGCCTATCAGATTGTTGATGAAACGCAGAAATTGCATCGGGATTGAATACAACAGTCACCATGCGCACTTTCCTCCATTGGAGTAATTCTCAAACAGTCTATGCTTTGATCGTTCCCTGTAAGACCAGTAGTAGTTTCCGATGAACATCTGGAGGCATTCTGTAATCTGTGGACTATTAGAGTGTTGATGAAACACAGTAATTGCATCGGGATTAAATGCAACAGACACCATGCGCACATTCCCCCATAAAAGTAATGTCTCAAACAGTCTACGAAATAATCGTTCCCTGGAAGACCAGTAGTAGCTTCCGATGAACATATGGAGGCATTCTGTAATCTGTGGACTATCAGTGTGTTGATGAAACACAGATATTGCATAGGGATTGAATACAAAAGTCACCATGCGCACTTTCCTCCATTGGAGTAATGTCTCAAACAGTCTACGTTTTGATCGTTCCCTGGAAGACCAGTAGTAGTTTCCGATGCACATCTGGAGGCATTCTGTAAAACGTGGACTATCAGAGTGTTGATGAAACACAGAAATTGCATCCGGATTGAATACAACAGTCACCATGCGCACTTCCCTCCATGGGAGTAATGTCCCAAACAGTCAACGCTTTGATCGTTCTCTGGAAGACCAGTAGTAGTTTCCGATGAACATCTGGAGGCATTCTGTAATCTGTGGACTGTCAGAGTGATGATGAAACACAGAAATTGCATCGGGATTGAATAAAACAGTCACCATGCGCACTTTCCTCCACGGTAGAAATGTCTTAAACAGTCTACGCTTTGATCGTTCCCTGGAAGACCAGTAGTAGTTTCCGATGCACGTCTGGGGGCTTTCTGTAATCTGTGGACAATCAGAATGTTGATGAGACACAGAAATTGCATTGGGATTGAATACAACAGTCACCATGCGCACTTTCCTCCATGGGAGTAATTCTCAAACAGTCTACGTTTTGATCGTTCCCTGTAAGACCAGTAATAGCTTCCGATGCACATCAGGTGGCATTCTGTGATGAAACACAGAAATTGCATCGGGAATGAATACAACAGTCACCACGCGCACTTTCCTCTACGGTAGTAATGTCTCAAACAGTCTACGCTTTGATCGTTCCCAGGAAGACAAGTAGTAGTTTCCGATAAACAGCTGGCGGCATTCTGTAATCTGTGGACTATCAGAGTGTTGATGAAACACAGAAATTGCATCGGGATTGAATACAACAGTCACCATGCGCACTTTCCTCCATAGGAGTAATGTCTGAAACAGTCTACGCTTTGATCGTTCCCAGGAAGACCAGTAGTAGTTTCCGATGCACATCTGGAGGCATTCTGTAAAATGTGGACTATCAGAGTGTTGATGAAACACAGAAATAGCATCCGGATTGAATACAACAGTCACCATGCGCACTTTCCTCCACGGGAGGAATGTCTCAAAAAATCTACGCTTTGATCGTTCCCTGGAAGACCAGTAGAAGTTTCCGATGCACATATGGTGGCATTCTATGATGTGTTGACTATCAGAGTGTTGATGAAACACAGTAATTGCATCGGGATTGAATACAACAGTCATCATGCGCACTTTCCTCCATGGCAGTAGTGTCTCTAACAGTCTACGCTTTGATCGTTCCCCAGAAGACCAGTAGTAGTTTCCTATGCACATCTGGAGGCTTTCTGTACACTGTGGACTATCAGAGTGTAGATGAAACACAGAAATTGCATCGGGGTTGAATACAACAGTCTCCATGCGGAGTTTCCTCCATGGGAGTAATGTCTCAAACAGTTTACGCTTTGATCGTTCCCTGGAAGACCAGTAGTAATTTCCGATGCACATCTGGTGGCATTCTGTAATCTGTGGACTATCAGAGTGTTGATGAAACACAGAAATTGCATCATGAATGAATACAACAGTCTTCATGCGCACTTTCCTCCACGGGAGGTATGTCTCAAACAGTCTACGCTTTGATCGTTACCTGGAAGACCACTAGTAGTTTCCGATGAACATCAGGAGGCATTCTGTAATCTGTGGACTATCAGAGTGATGATGAAACACAGAAATTGCATCGGGATTGAATACAACAGTCACCATGCGCACTTTCCTCCATGGGGGTAATCCTCAAACAGTCAACGCTTTGATCGTTCCCTGTAAGACCAGTAGTAGTTTCCAATGCACATCTGGAGGCATTCTGTAAAATGTGGACTATCAGACTGTTGATGAAACACAGAAATTGCATCCAGATTGAATACAACAGTCACCATGCGCACTTTCCTCCACGGAAGAAATGTCTCAAACAATCTACGCTTTGATCGTTCCCTGGAAGACCAGTAGTAGTTTCCGATGCACATCTGGTGTTATTCTGTAATGTGTAGACTATCAGAGTGTTGATGCAACACAGTAATAGCATCGGGATTCAATACAACAGTAACCATGCGCACTTTCCTCCATAGGAGTAATGTCTCTAACAGTCTACGCTTTGATCGTTCCCCAGAAGACCAGTAGTAGTTTCCTATACACATCTGGAGGCTTTCTGTACACTGTGGACTATCAGAGTGTTGATGAAACACAGAAATTGCATCGGGATTGAATACAACAGTCTCCATGCGCAGTTTCCTCAATGGGAGTAATGTCTCAAACAGTCTACGCTTTGATCGATCCTGGAAGACCAGTAGTAGTTTCCGATGAACATCTGGAGGCATTCTGTAATCTGTGGACTATCAGAGTGTTGATGAAACACAGAAATTGCATCGGGAATGAATACAACAGTCACCACGCTCACTTTCCTCCACGGTAGTAATGTCTCAAACAGTCTACGCTTTGATCGATCCCTGGAAGACCAGTAGTAGTTTCCGATAAACAGCTGGGGGCATTCTGTAATCTGTGGACTATCAGAGTGTTGATGAAACACAGAAATTGCATCGGGATTGAATACAACAGTCACCATGCTCACTTTCCTCCATGGGAGTAATGTCTCTAACAGGCTTCGCTTTGATCGTTCCCTGGAAGACCAGTAGTAGTTTCCGATGCACATCTGGGGGCTTTCTTTAATCTGTGGCCTATTAGAGTGTTGATGAAACACAGAAATTGCATCGGGATTGAATACAACAGTCACCATGCGCACTTTCCTCCATGGGAGTAATTCTCAAACAGTCTATGCTTTGTTCGTTCCCTGTAAGACCCGTAGTAGTTTCCGATTAACATCTGGAGGCATTCTGTATTCTGTGGAGTATCAGAGTGTTGATGAAACACTGAAATTGCTTCGGGATTCAATACAACAGTCACCATGCGCACTTTCCTCCATAAAAGTAATGTCTCAAACAGTCTACGCTTTGATCGTTCCCTGGAAGACCAGTAGTAGTTTCCGATGCACATCTGGAAGCATTCTGGATTCTGTGGAGTATCAGAGTGTTGATGAAACACAGAAATTGCATCGGAATTGAATACAACAGTCACCATGCGCACTTTCCTCCATGTTAGTAATGTCTCAAACAGTCTACGCTTTGATCGTTCCCTGGAAGACCAGTAGTAGTTTCCGATGAACATCTGGAGGCATTCTGTAATCTCTGGACTATCAGAGTGTTAAAGTAACACAGAAATTGCATCGGGAATGAATACAACAGTCACCATGCGCACTTTCCTACACCGGAGGTATGTCTCCCACAGTCTACGCTTTGATCGTTCCCTGGAAGACTAGTAGTAGTTTCCGATGCACATCTGGGGGCTTTCTGTACACTGTGGACTATCAGAGTGTTGATGAAACACAGAAATTGCATCGGGATTGAATACAACAGTCACCATGCGCACTTTCCCCAATAGGAGTAATGTCTCAAACAGTTTACGCTTTGATCGTTCCTGTAAGACCAGTAGTAGTTTCCGATGAACATCTGGAGGCATTCTGTAATCTCTGGACTATCAGAGTGTTAAAGTAACACAGAAATTGCATCGGGAATGAATACAACAGTCACCATGCGCACTTTCCTCCATGGGAGTAATGTCTCAAACAGTCTACGCTTTGATCGTTCCCTGGAAGACCAGTAGTAGTTTCCGATGCACATCTGGTGGCCTTCTGTAATCTGTGGACTATCAGAGTGCTGATGAAACACAGAAATTGCATCGCGATTGAGTACAACAATCACAATGCGCACTTTCCTACACGGGAGTCATGTCTCAAACAGTCTACGATTTGATCGTTCCCTGGAAGACCAGTAGTAGTTTACGATGAACATCTGGAGGCATTCTGTAATCTGTGGACAATCAGAATGTTGACGAAACACAGAAATTGCATCGGGATTGAATACAACAGTCACCATGCGCACATTCCTCCATAAAAGTAATGTCGCAAACAGTCTACGCTTTGATCGTTCCCTGGAAGACCAGTAGTAGTTTCCGATGCACATCTGGAGGCATTCTGTAATCTGTGGACTATCAGAGTGTTGATGAAACACAGAAATTGCATCGGGATTGAGTACAACAGTCAGCATGCGCACTTTCCTACACGGGAGTAATGTCTCAAACAGTCTACGATTTGATCGTTCCCTGGAAGACCAGCAGTAGTTTCCGATGCACATCTGGTGGCATTCTGTAATCTGGGGACTATTAGAGTGTTGATGAAACACAGAAATTGCATCGGGATTAAATACAACAGACACCATGCGCACATTCCCCCATAAAAGTAATGTCTCAAACAGTCTACGAACTAATCGTTCCCTGGAAGACCAGTAGTAGCTTCCGATGAACATATGGAGGCATTCTGTAATCTGTGGACTATCAGTGTGTTGATGAAACACAGATATTGCATAGGGATTGAATACAACAGTCACCATGCGCACTTTCCTCCATTGGAGTAATGTCTCAAACAGTCTACGCTTTGATCGTTCCCTGGAAGACCAGTAGTAGTTTCCGATACACATCTGGAGGCATTCTGTAAAATGTGGACTATCAGAGTGTTGATGAAACACAGAAATTGCATCCGGATTGAATACAACAGTCACCATGCGCACTTCCCTCCATGGGAGTAAGGTCCCAAACAGTCAACGCTTTGATCGTTCTCTGGAAGACCAGTAGTAGTTTCCGATGAACATCTGGAGGCATTCTGTAATCTGTGGACTATCAGAGTGATGTTGAAACACAGAAATTGCATCGGGATTGAATAAAACAGTCACCATGCGCACTTTCCTCCACGGTAGTAATGTCTCAAACAGTCTACGCTTTGATCGTTCCCTGGAAGACCAGTAGTAGTTTCAGATGCACATCTGGGGGCTTTCTGTAATCTGTGGACAATCAGAGTGTTGATGAGACACAGAAATTGCATTGGGATTGAATACAACAGTCACCATGCGCACTTTCCTCCATGGGAGTAATTCTCAAACAGTCTATGTTTTGATCGTTCCCTGTAAGACCAGTAATAGCTTCCGATGCACATCAGGTGGCATTCTGTAATCTGTGGACTATCAGAGTGTTGATGAAACACAGATATTGCATCGGGATTGAATACAACAGTCACCATGCGCACTTTCTTCCATAAAAGTAATGTCTCAAACAGTCTACCCTTTGAGCGTTACCTGGAAGACCAGTAGTAGTTTCCGATGAACATCTGGAGGCATTCTGTAATCTGTGGACTATCAGAGTGTTGATGAAACACAGAAATTGCATCGGGATTGAATACGACAGTCTCCATGCGCAGTTTCCTCAATGGGAGTAATGTCTCAAATAGTTTACGCTTTGATCGTTCCTGGAAGACCAGTAGTAGTTTCCGATGAACATCTGGAGGCATTCTGTAATCTGTGGACTATCAGAGTGTTGATTAAACACAGAAATTGCATCGGGAATGAATACAACAGTCACCACGCGCACTTTCCTCTACGGTAGTAATGTCTCAAACAGTCTACGCTTTGATCGTTCCCTGGAAGACAAGTAGTAGTTTCCGATAAACAGCTGGCGGCATTCTGTAATCTGTGGACTATCAGAGTGTTGATGAAACACAGAAATTGCATCGGGATTGAATACAACAGTCACCATGCGCACTTTCCTCCATGGGAGTAATGTCTGAAACAGTCTACGCTTTGATCGTTCCCAGGAAGACCAGTAGTAGTTTCCGATGCACATCTGGAGGCATTCTGTAAAATGTGGACTATCAGAGTGTTGATGAAACACAGAAATAGCATCCGGATTGAATACAACAGTCACCATGCGCACTTTCCTCCACGGGAGAAATGTCTCAAAAAATCTACGCTTTGATCGTTCCCTGGAAGACCAGTAGAAGTTTCCGATGCACATCTGGTGGCATTCTGTAATGTGTAGACTATCAGAGTGTTGATGAAACACAGTAATTGCATCGGGATTGAATACAACAGTCATCATGCGCACTTTCCTCCATGGCAGTAGTGTCTCTAACAGTCTACGCTTTGATCGTTCCCCAGAAGACCAGTAGTAGTTTCCTATGCACATCTGGAGGCTTTCTGTACACTGTGGACTATCAGAGTGTAGATGAAACACAGAAATTGCATCGGGGTTGAATACAACAGTCTCCATGCGCAGTTTCCTCCATGGGAGTAATGTCTCAAACAGTTTACGCTTTGATCGTTCCCTGGAAGACCAGTAGTAATTTCCGATGAACATCTGGAGGCATTCTGTAATCTGTGGACTATCAGAGTGTTGATGAAACACAGAAATTGCATCGGGAATGAATACAACAGTCACCACGCTCACTTTCCTCCACGGTAGTAATGTCTCAAACAGTCTACGCTTTGATCGATCCCTGGAAGACCAGTAGTAGTTTCCGATAAACAGCTGGCGGCATTCTGTAATCTGTGGACTATCAGAGTGTTGATGAAACACAGAAATTGCATCGGGATTGAATACAACAGTCACCATGCTCACTTTCCTCCATGGGAGTAATGTCTCTAACAGGCTTCGCTTTGATCGTTCCCTGGAAGACCAGTAGTAGTTTCCGATGCACATCTGGGGGCTTTCTTTAATCTGTGGCCCATTAGAGTGTTGATGAAACACAGAAATTGCATCGGGATTGAATACAACAGTCACCATGCGCACTTTCCTCCATGGGAGTAATTCTCAAACAGTCTATGCTTTGTTCCTTCCCTGGAAGACCAGTAGTAATTTCCGATGCACATCTGGTGGCATTCTGTAATCTGTGGACTATCAGAGTGTTGATGAAACACAGAAATTGCATCGGGAATGAATACAACAGTCTTCATGCGCACTTTCCTCCACGGGAGGTATGTCTCAAACAGTCTACGCTTTGATCGTTCCCTGGAAGACCAGTAGTAGTTTCCGATGCACATCTGGTGGCATTCTGTAATCTGTGGCCTATCAGAGCGTTGATGAAACACAGAAATTGCATCGGTATTGAATACAACAGTCACCATGCGCACTTTCCTCCATGGGAGTAATCCTCAAACAGTCAACGCTTTGATCGTTCCCTGTAAGACCAGTAGTAGTTTCCGATGCACATCTGGAGGCATTCTGTAATCTGTGGACTACTAGAGTGATGATGAAACACAGAAATTGCATCGGGATTGATTACAACAGTCACCATGCGCACATTTTTCCATAAAAGTAATGTCTCAAACAGTCTACCCTTTGATCGTTACCTGGAAGACCAGTAGTAGTTTCCGATGAACGTCAGGAGGCATTCTGTAATCTGTGGACTATCAGAGTGATGATGAAACACAGGAATTGCATCGGGATTGAATACAACAGTCACCATGCGCACTTTCCTCCATGGGAGTAATCCTCAAACAGTCAACGCTTTGATCGTTCCCTGTAAGACCAGTAGTAGTTTCCAATGCACATCTGGAGGCATTCTGTAAAATGTGGACTATCAGACTGTTGATGAAACACAGAAATTGCATCGGGATTGAATACAACAGTCACCATGCTCACTTTCCTCCATGGGAGTAATGTCTCTAACAGGCTTCGCTTTGATCGATCCCTGGAAGACCATTAGTAGTTTCCGATGCACATCTGGTGTTATTCTGTAATGTGTAGACTATCAGAGTGTTGATGCAACACAGTAATAGCATCGGGATTCAATACAACAGTAACCATGCGCACTTTCCTCCATAGGAGTAATGTCTCTAACAGTCTACGCTTAGATCGTTCCCCAGAAGACCAGTAGTAGTTTCCTATACACATCTGGAGGCTTTCTGTACACTGTGGACTATCAGAGTGTTGATGAAACACAGAAATTGCATCGGGATTGAATACAACAGTCTCCATGCGCAGTTTCCTCAATGGGAGTAATGTCTCAAACAGTCTACGCTTTGATCGTTCCTGGAAGACCAGTAGTAGTTTCCGATGAACATCTGGAGGCATTCTGTAATCTGTGGACTATCAGAGTGTTGATGAAACACAGAAATTGCATCGGGAATGAATACAACAGTCACCACGCTCACTTTCCTCCACGGTAGTAATGTCTCAAACAGTCTACGCTTTGATCGATCCCTGGAAGACCAGTAGTAGTTTCCGATAAACAGCTGGGGGCATTCTGTAATCTGTGGACTATCAGAGTGTTGATGAAACACAGAAATTGCATCGGGATTGAATACAACAGTCACCATGCTCACTTTCCTCCATGGGAGTAATGTCTCTAACAGGCTTCGCTTTGATCGTTCCCTGGAAGACCAGTAGTAGTTTCCGATGCACATCTGGGGGCTTTCTTTAATCTGTGGCCTATTAGAGTGTTGATGAAACACAGAAATTGCATCGGGATTGAATACAACAGTCACCATGCGCACTTTCCTCCATGGGAGTAATTCTCAAACAGTCTATGCTTTGTTCGTTCCCTGTAAGACCCGTAGTAGTTTCCGATTAACATCTGGAGGCATTCTGTATTCTGTGGAGTATCAGAGTGTTGATGAAACACTGAAATTGCTTCGGGATTCAATACAACAGTCACCATGCGCACTTTCCTCCATAAAAGTAATGTCTCTAACAGTCTACGCTTTGATCGTTCCCTGGAAGACCAGTAGTAGTTTCCGATGCACATCTGGAAGCATTCTGGATTCTGTGGAGTATCAGAGTGTTGATGAAACACAGAAATTGCATCGGAATTGAATACAACAGTCACCATGCGCACTTTCCTCCATGTTAGTAATGTCTCAAACAGTCTACGCTTTGATCGTTCCCTGGAAGACCAGTAGTAGTTTCCGATGAACATCTGGAGGCATTCTGTAATCTCTGGACTATCAGAGTGTTAAAGTAACACAGAAATTGCATCGGGAATGAATACAACAGTCACCATGCGCACTTTCCTCCATGGGAGTAATGTCTCAAACAGTCTACGCTTTGATCGTTCCCTGGAAGACCAGTAGTAGTTTCCGATGCACATCTGGTGGCCTTCTGTAATCTGTGGACTATCAGAGTGCTGATGAAACACAGAAATTGCATCGCGATTGAGTACAACAATCACAATGCGCACTTTCCTACACGGGAGTCATGTCTCAAACAGTCTACGATTTGATCGTTCCCTGGAAGACCAGTAGTAGTTTACGATGAACATCTGGAGGCATTCTGTAATCTGTGGACAATCAGAATGTTGACGAAACACAGAAATTGCATCGGGATTGAATACAACAGTCACCATGCGCACATTCCTCCATAAAAGTAATGTCGCAAACAGTCTACGCTTTGATCGTTCCCTGGAAGACCAGTAGTAGTTTCCGATGCACATCTGGAGGCATTCTGTAATCTGTGGACTATCAGAGTGTTGATGAAACACAGAAATTGCATCGGGATTGAGTACAACAGTCAGCATGCGCACTTTCCTACACGGGAGTAATGTCTCAAACAGTCTACGATTTGATCGTTCCCTGGAAGACCAGTAGTAGTTTCCGATGAACATCTGGAGGCATTCTGTAATCTGTGGACTATCAGAGTGATGTTGAAACACAGAAATTGCATCGGGATTGAATAAAACAGTCACCATGCGCACTTTCCTCCACGGTAGTAATGTCTCAAACAGTCTACGCTTTGATCGTTCCCCAGAAGACCAGTAGTAGTTTCCTATGCACATCTGGAGGCTTTCTGTACACTGTGGACTATCAGAGTGTAGATGAAACACAGAAATTGCATCGGGGTTGAATACAACAGTCTCCATGCGCAGTTTCCTCCATGGGAGTAATGTCTCAAACAGTTTACGCTTTGATCGTTCCCTGGAAGACCAGTAGTAATTTCCGATGCACATCTGGTGGCATTCTGTAATCTGTGGACTATCAAAGTGTTGATGAAACACAGAAATTGCATCGGGAATGAATACAACAGTCTTCATGCGCACTTTCCTCCACGGGAGGTATGTCTCAAATAGTCTACGCTTTGATCGTTCCCTGGAAGACCAGTAGTAGTTTCCGATAAACAGCTGGCGGCATTCTGTAATCTGTGGACTATCAGAGTGTTGATGAAACACAGAAATTGCATCGGGATTGAATACAACAGTCACCATGCTCACTTTCCTCCATGGGAGTAATGTCTCTAACAGGCTTCGCTTTGATCGTTCCCTGGAAGACCAGTAGTAGTTTCCGATGCACATCTGGAGGCTTTCTTTAATCTGTGGCCCATTAGAGTGTTGATGAAACACAGAAATTGCATCGGGATTGAATACAACAGTCACCATGCGCACTTTCCTCCATGGGAGTAATTCTCAAACAGTCTATGCTTTGTTCCTTCCCTGGAAGACCAGTAGTAATTTCCGATGCACATCTGGTGGCATTCTGTAATCTGTGGACTATCAGAGTGTTGATGAAACACAGAAATTGCATCGGGAATGAATACAACAGTCTTCATGCGCACTTTCCTCCACGGGAGGTATGTCTCAAATAGTCTACGCTTTGATCGTTCCCTGGAAGACCAGTAGTAGTTTCCGATGCACATCTGGTGGCATTCTGTAATCTGTGGCCTATCAGAGCGTTGATGAAACACAGAAATTGCATCGGTATTGAATACAACAGTCACCATGCGCACTTTCCTCCATGGGAGTAATCCTCAAACAGTCAACGCTTTGATCGTTCCCTGTAAGACCAGTAGTAGTTTCCGATGCACATCTGGAGGCATTCTGTAATCTGTGGACTACTAGAGTGATGATGAAACACAGAAATTGCATCGGGATTGATTACAACAGTCACCATGCGCACATTTTTCCATAAAAGTAATGTCTCAAACAGTCTACCGTTTGATCGTTACCTGGAAGACCAGTAGTAGTTTCCGATGAACGTCAGGAGGCATTCTGTAATCTGTGGACTATCAGAGTGATGATGAAACACAGAAATTGCATCGGGATTGAATACAACAGTCACCATGCGCACTTTCCTCCATGGGAGTAATCCTCAAACAGTCAACGCTTTGATCGTTCCCTGTAAGACCAGTAGTAGTTTCCAATGCACATCTGGTGGCATTCTGTAAAATGTGGACTATCAGACTGTTGATGAAACACAGAAATTGCATCCAGATTGAATACAACAGTCACCATGCGCACTTTCCTCCACGGAAGAAATGTCTCAAACAATATACGCTTTGATCGTTCCCTGGAAGACCATTAGTAGTTTCCGATGCACATCTGGTGTTATTCTGTAATGTGTAGACTATCAGAGTGTTGATGCAACACAGTAATAGCATCGGGATTCAATACAACAGTAACCATGCGCATTTTTCTCCATAGGAGTAATGTCTCTAACAGTCTACGCTTAGATCGTTCCCCAGAAGACCAGTAGTAGTTTCCTATACACATCTGGAGGCTTTCTGTACACTGTGGACTATCAGAGTGTTGATGAAACACAGAAATTGCATCGGGATTGAATACAACAGTCTCCATGCGCAGTTTCCTCAATGGGAGTAATGTCTCAAACAGTCTACGCTTTGATCGTTCCTGGAAGACCAGTAGTAGTTTCCGATGAACATCTGGAGGCATTCTGTAATCTGTGGACTATCAGAGTGTTGATGAAACACAGAAATTGCATCGGGAATGAATACAACAGTCACCACGCTCACTTTCCTCCACGGTAGTAATGTCTCAAACAGTCTACGCTTTGATCGATCCCTGGAAGACCAGTAGTAGTTTCCGATAAACAGCTGGGGGCATTCTGTAATCTGTGGACTATCAGAGTGTGGATGAAACACAGAAATTGCATCGGGATTGAATACAACAGTCACCATGCTCACTTTCCTCCATGGGAGTAATGTCTCTAACAGGCTTCGCTTTGATCGTTCCCTGGAAGACCAGTAGTAGTTTCCGATGCACATCTGGGGGCTTTCTGTACACTGTGGACTATCAGAGTGTTGATGAAACACAGAAATTGCATCGGGATTGAATACAACAGTCACCATGCGCACTTTCCCCAATAGGAGTAATGTCTCAAACAGTTTACGCTTTGATCGTTCCTGTAAGACCAGCAGTAGTTTCCGATGAACATCTGGTGGCATTCTGTAATCTGTGGCCTATCAGAGTGTTGATGAAACACAGAAATTGCATCGGGAATGAATACAACAGTCACCATGCGCACTTTCCTCCATGGGAGTAATGTCTCAAACAGTCTACGCTTTGATCGTTCCCTGGAAGACCAGTAGTAGTTTCCGATGCACATCTGGTGGCCTTCTGTAATCTGTGGACTATCAGAGTGCTGATGAAACACAGAAATTGTATCGCGATTGAGTACAACAATCACAATGCGCACTTTCCTACACGGGAGTCATGTCTCAAACAGTCTACGATTTGATCGTTCCCTGGAAGACCAGTAGTAGTTTACGATGAACATCTGGAGGCATTCTGTAATCTGTGGACAATCAGAATGTTGACGAAACACAGAAATTGCATCGGGATTGAATACAACAGTCACCATGCGCACATTCCTCCATAAAAGTAATGTCGCAAACAGTCTACGCTTTGATCGTTCCCTGGAAGACCAGTAGTAGTTTCCGATACACATCTGGAGGCATTCTGTAAAATGTGGACTATCAGAGTGTTGATGAAACACAGAAATTGCATCCGGATTGAATACAACAGTCACCATGCGCACTTCCCTCCATGGGAGTAAGGTCCCAAACAGTCAACGCTTTGATCGTTCTCTGGAAGACCAGTAGTAGTTTCCGATGAACATCTGGAGGCATTCTGTAATCTGTGGACTATCAGAGTGATGTTGAAACACAGAAATTGCATCGGGATTGAATAAAACAGTCACCATGCGCACTTTCCTCCACGGTAGTAATGTCTCAAACAGTCTACGCTTTGATCGTTCCCTGGAAGACCAGTAGTAGTTTCAGATGCACATCTGGGGGCTTTCTGTAATCTGTGGACAATCAGAGTGTTGATGAGACACAGAAATTGCATTGGGATTGAATACAACAGTCACCATGCGCACTTTCCTCCATGGGAGTAATTCTCAAACAGTCTATGTTTTGATCGTTCCCTGTAAGACCAGTAATAGCTTCCGATGCACATCAGGTGGCATTCTGTAATCTGTGGACTATCAGAGTGTTGATGAAACACAGATATTGCATCGGGATTGAATACAACAGTCACCATGCGCACTTTCTTCCATAAAAGTAATGTCTCAAACAGTCTACCCTTTGAGCGTTACCTGGAAGACCAGTAGTAGTTTCCGATGAACATCTGGAGGCATTCTGTAATCTGTGGACTATCAGAGTGTTGATGAAACACAGAAATTGCATCGGGATTGAATACGACAGTCTCCATGCGCAGTTTCCTCAATGGGAGTAATGTCTCAAATAGTTTACGCTTTGATCGTTCCTGGAAGACCAGTAGTAGTTTCCGATGAACATCTGGAGGCATTCTGTAATCTGTGGACTATCAGAGTGTTGATTAAACACAGAAATTGCATCGGGAATGAATACAACAGTCACCACGCGCACTTTCCTCTACGGTAGTAATGTCTCAAACAGTCTACGCTTTGATCGTTCCCTGGAAGACAAGTAGTAGTTTCCGATAAACAGCTGGCGGCATTCTGTAATCTGTGGACTATCAGAGTGTTGATGAAACACAGAAATTGCATCGGGATTGAATACAACAGTCACCATGCGCACTTTCCTCCATGGGAGTAATGTCTGAAACAGTCTACGCTTTGATCGTTCCCAGGAAGACCAGTAGTAGTTTCCGATGCACATCTGGAGGCATTCTGTAAAATGTGGACTATCAGAGTGTTGATGAAACACAGAAATAGCATCCGGATTGAATACAACAGTCACCATGCGCACTTTCCTCCACGGGAGAAATGTCTCAAAAAATCTACGCTTTGATCGTTCCCTGGAAGACCAGTAGAAGTTTCCGATGCACATCTGGTGGCATTCTGTAATGTGTAGACTATCAGAGTGTTGATGAAACACAGTAATTGCATCGGGATTGAATACAACAGTCACCATGCGCACTTTCCTCCATGGCAGTAGTGTCTCTAACAGTCTACGCTTTGATCGTTCCCCAGAAGACCAGTAGTAGTTTCCTATGCACATCTGGAGGCTTTCTGTACACTGTGGACTATCAGAGTGTAGATGAAACACAGAAATTGCATCGGGGTTGAATACAACAGTCTCCATGCGCAGTTTCCTCCATGGGAGTAATGTCTCAAACAGTTTACGCTTTGATCGTTCCCTGGAAGACCAGTAGTAATTTCCGATGCACATCTGGTGGCATTCTGTAATCTGTGGACTATCAAAGTGTTGATGAAACACAGATATTGCATCGGGAATGAATACAACAGTCTTCATGCGTACTTTCCTCCACGGGAGGTATGTCTCAAACAGTCTACGCTTTGATCGTTCCCTGGAAGACCAGTAGTAGTTTCCGATGCACATCTGGTGGCATTCTGTAATCTGTGGCCTATCAGAGCGTTGATGAAACACAGAAATTGCATCGGTATTGAATACAACAGTCACCATGCGCACTTTCCTCCATGGGAGTAATCCTCAAACAGTCAACGCTTTGATCGTTCCCTGTAAGACCAGTAGTAGTTTCCGATGCACATCTGGAGGCATTCTGTAATCTGTGGACTATTAGAGTGATGATGAAACACAGAAATTGCATCGGGATTGATTACAACAGTCACCATGCGCACATTTTTCCATAAAAGTAATGTCTCAAACAGTCTACCCTTTGATCGTTACCTGGAAGACCAGTAGTAGTTTCCGATGAACATCAGGAGGCATTCTGCAATCTGTGGACTATCAGAGTGATGATGAAACACAGAAATTGCATCGGGATTGAATACAACAGTCACCATGCGCACTTTCCTCCATGGGAGTAATCCTCAAACAGTCAACGCTTTGATCGTTCCCTGTAAGACCAGTAGTAGTTTCCAATGCACATCTGGAGGCATTCTGTAAAATGTGGACTATCAGACTGTTGATGAAACACAGAAATTGCATCCAGATTGAATACAACAGTCACCATGCGCACTTTCCTCCACGGAAGAAATGTCTCAAACAATCTACGCTTTGATCGTTCCCTGGAAGACCAGTAGTAGTTTCCGATGCACATCTGGTGTTATTCTGTAATGTGTAGACTATCAGAGTGTTGATGCAACACAGTAATAGCATCGGGATTCAATACAACAGTAACCATGCGCACTTTCCTCCATAGGAGTAATGTCTCTAACAGTCTACGCTTTGATCGTTCCCCAGAAGACCGGTAGTAGTTTCCTATACACATCTGGAGGCTTTCTGTACACTGTGGACTATCAGAGTGTTGATGAAACACAGAAATTGCATCGGGATTGAATACAACAGTCTCCATGCGCAGTTTCCTCAATGGGAGTAATGTCTCAAACAGTCTACGCTTTGATCGTTCCTGGAAGACCAGTAGTAGTTTCCGATGAACATCTGGAGGCATTCTGTAATCTGTGGACTATCAGAGTGTTGATGAAACACAGAAATTGCATCGGGAATGAATACAACAGTCACCACGCTCACTTTCCTCCACGGTAGTAATGTCTCAAACAGTCTACGCTTTGATCGATCCCTGGAAGACCAGTAGTAGTTTCCGATAAACAGCTGGCGGCATTCTGTAATCTGTGGACTATCAGAGTGTTGATGAAACACAGATATTGCATCGGGATTGAATACAACAGTCACCATGCTCACTTTCCTCCATGGGAGTAATGTCTCTAACAGGCTTCGCTTTGATCGTTCCCTGGAAGACCAGTAGTAGTTTCCGATGCACATCTGGGGGCTTTCTTTAATCTGTGGCCCATTAGAGTGTTGATGAAACACAGAAATTGCATCGGGATTGAATACAACAGTCACCATGCGCACTTTCCTCCATGGGAGTAATTCTCAAACAGTCTATGCTTTGTTCCTTCCCTGGAAGACCAGTAGTAATTTCCGATGCACATCTGGTGGCATTCTGTAATCTGTGGACTATCAGAGTGTTGATGAAACACAGAAATTGCATCGGGAATGAATACAACAGTCTTCATGCGCACTTTCCTCCACGGGAGGTATGTCTCAAACAGTCTACGCTTTGATCGTTCCCTGGAAGACCAGTAGTAGTTTCCGATGCACATCTGGAGGCATTCTGTAATCTGTGGCCTATCAGAGCGTTGATGAAACACAGAAATTGCATCGGTATTGAATACAACAGTCACCATGCGCACTTTCCTCCATGGGAGTAATCCTCAAACAGTCAACGCTTTGATCGTTCCCTGTAAGACCAGTAGTAGTTTCCGATGCACATCTGGAGGCATTCTGTAATCTGTGGACTACTAGAGTGATGATGAAACACAGAAATTGCATCGGGATTGATTACAACAGTCACCATGCGCACATTTTTCCATAAAAGTAATGTCTCAAACAGTCTACCCTTTGATCGTTACCTGGAAGACCAGTAGTAGTTTCCGATGAACGTCAGGAGGCATTCTGTAACCTGTGGACTATCAGAGTGATGATGAAACACAGAAATTGCATCGGGATTGAATACAACGGTCACCATGCGCACTTTCCTCCATGGGAGTAATCCTCAAACAGTCAACGCTTTGATCGTTCCCTGTAAGACCAGTAGTAGTTTCCAATGCACATCTGGAGGCATTCTGTAAAATGTGGACTATCAGACTGTTGATGAAACACAGAAATTGCATCCAGATTGAATACAACAGTCACCATGCGCACTTTCCTCCACGGAAGAAATGTCTCAAACAATATACGCTTTGATCGTTCCCTGGAAGACCATTAGTAGTTTCCGATGCACATCTGGTGTTATTCTGTAATGTGTAGACTATCAGAGTGTTGATGCAACACAGTAATAGCATCGGGATTCAATACAACAGTAACCATGCGCACTTTCCTCCATAGGAGTAATGTCTCTAACAGTCTACGCTTAGATCGTTCCCCAGAAGACCAGTAGTAGTTTCCTATACACATCTGGAGGCTTTCTGTACACTGTGGACTATCAGAGTGTTGATGAAACACAGAAATTGCATCGGGATTGAATACAACAGTCTCCATGCGCAGTTTCCTCAATGGGAGTAATGTCTCAAACAGTCTACGCTTTGATCGTTCCTGGAAGACCAGTAGTAGTTTCCGATGAACATCTGGAGGCATTCTGTAATCTGTGGACTATCAGAGTGTTGATGAAACACAGAAATTGCATCGGGAATGAAAACAACAGTCACCACGCTCACTTTCCTCCACGGTAGTAATGTCTCAAACAGTCTACGCTTTGATCGATCCCTGGAAGCCCAGTAGTAGTTTCCGATGCACATCTGGAAGCATTCTGGATTCTGTGGAGTATCAGAGTGTTGATGAAACACAGAAATTGCATCGGAATTGAATACAACAGTCACCATGCGCACTTTCCTCCATGTTAGTAATGTCTCAAACAGTCTACGCTTTGATCGTTCCCTGGAAGACCAGTAGTAGTTTCCGATGAACATCTGGAGGCATTCTGTAATCTCTGGACTATCAGAGTGTTAAAGTAACACAGAAATTGCATCGGGAATGAATACAACAGTCACCATGCGCACTTTCCTACACCGGAGGTATGTCTCCCACAGTCTACGCTTTGATCGTTCCCTGGAAGACTAGTAGTAGTTTCCGATGCACATCTGGGGGCTTTCTGTACACTGTGGACTATCAGAGTGTTGATGAAACACAGAAATTGCATCGGGATTGAATACAACAGTCACCATGCGCACTTTCCCCAATAGGAGTAATGTCTCAAACAGTTTACGCTTTGATCGTTCCTGTAAGACCAGTAGTAGTTTCCGATGAACATCTGGTGGCATTCTGTAATCTGTGGCCTATCAGAGTGTTGATGAAACACAGAAATTGCATCGGGAATGAATACAACAGTCACCATGCGCACTTTCCTCCATGGGAGTAATGTCTCAAACAGTCTACGCTTTGATCGTTCCCTGGAAGACCAGTAGTAGTTTCCGATGCACATCTGGTGGCCTTCTGTAATCTGTGGACTATCAGAGTGCTGATGAAACACAGAAATTGCATCGCGATTGAGTACAACAATCACAATGCGCACTTTCCTACACGGGAGTCATGTCTCAAACAGTCTACGATTTGATCGTTCCCTGGAAGACCAGTAGTAGTTTACGATGAACATCTGGAGGCATTCTGTAATCTGTGGACAATCAGAATGTTGACGAAACACAGAAATTGCATGGGGATTGAATACAACAGTCACCATGCGCACATTCCTCCATAAAAGTAATGTCTCAAACAGTCTACGCTTTGATCGTTCCCTGGAAGACCAGTAGTAGTTTCCGATGCACATCTGGAGGCATTCTGTAATCTGTGGACTATCAGAGTGTTGATGAAACACAGAAATTGCATCGGGATTGAGTACAACAGTCAGCATGCGCACTTTCCTACACGGGAGTAATGTCTCAAACAGTCTACGATTTGATCGTTCCCTGGAAGACCAGCAGTAGTTTCCGAGGCACATCTGGTGGCATTCTGTAATCTGGGGACTATCAGAGTGTTGATGAAACTCAGAAATTGCATCGGGATTGAATACAACAGTCACCATGCGCACTTTCCTCCACGGGAGGTATGTCTCGAACAGTCTACGCTTTGATCGTTCCCTGGAAGACCAGTAGTAGTGTCCGATGCACATCTGGTGGCATTCTGTAATCTGTGGCCTATCAGATTGTTGATGAAACGCAGAAATTGCATCGGGATTGAATACAACAGTCACCATGCGCACTTTCCTCCATTGGAGTAATTCTCAAACAGTCTATGCTTTGATCGTTCCCTGTAAGACCAGTAGTAGTTTCCGATGAACATCTGGAGGCATTCTGTAATCTGTGGACTATTAGAGTGTTGATGAACCACAGAAATTGCATCGGGATTAAATACAACAGACACCATGCGCACATTCCCCCATAAAAGTAATGTCTCAAACAGTCTACGAAATAATCGTTCCCTGGAAGACCAGTAGTAGCTTCCGATGAACATATGGAGGCATTCTGTAATCTGTGGACTATCAGTGCGTTGATGAAACACAGATATTGCATAGGGATTGAATACAACAGTCACCATGCGCACTTTCCTCCTTTGGAGTAATGTCTCAAACAGTCTACGCTTTGATCGTTCCCTGGAAGACCAGTAGTAGTTTCCGATACACATCTGGAGGCATTCTGTAAAATGTGGACTATCAGAGTGTTGATGAAACACAGAAATTGCATCCGGATTGAATACAACAGTCACCATGCGCACTTCCCTCCATGGGAGTAAGGTCCCAAACAGTCAACGCTTTGATCGTTCTCTGGAAGACCAGTAGTAGTTTCCGATGAACATCTGGAGGCATTCTGTAATCTGTGGACTATCAGAGTGATGTTGAAACACAGAAATTGCATCGGGATTGAATAAAACAGTCACCATGCGCACTTTCCTCCACGGTAGTAATGTCTCAAACAGTCTACGCTTTGATCGTTCCCTGGAAGACCAGTAGTAGTTTCAGATGCACATCTGGGGGCTTTCTGTAATCTGTGGACAATCAGAGTGTTGATGAGACACAGAAATTGCATTGGGATTGAATACAACAGTCACCATGCGCACTTTCCTCCATGGGAGTAATTCTCAAACAGTCTATGTTTTGATCGTTCCCTGTAAGACCAGTAATAGCTTCCGATGCACATCAGGTGGCATTCTGTAATCTGTGGACTATCAGAGTGTTGATGAAACACAGATATTGCATCGGGATTGAATACAACAGTCACCATGCGCACTTTCTTCCATAAAAGTAATGTCTCAAACAGTCTACCCTTTGAGCGTTACCTGGAAGACCAGTAGTAGTTTCCGATGAACATCTGGAGGCATTCTGTAATCTGTGGACTATCAGAGTGTTGATGAAACACAGAAATTGCATCGGGATTGAATACGACAGTCTCCATGCGCAGTTTCCTCAATGGGATTAATGTCTCAAATAGTTTACGCTTTGATCGTTCCTGGAAGACCAGTAGTAGTTTCCGATGAACATCTGGAGGCATTCTGTAATCTGTGGACTATCAGAGTGTTGATTAAACACAGAAATTGCATCGGGAATGAATACAACAGTCACCACGCGCACTTTCCTCTACGGTAGTAATGTCTCAAACAGTCTACGCTTTGATCGTTCCCTGGAAGACAAGTAGTAGTTTCCGATAAACAGCTGGCGGCATTCTGTAATCTGTGGACTATCAGAGTGTTGATGAAACACAGAAATTGCATCGGGATTGAATACAACAGTCGCCATGCGCACTTTCCTCCATGGGAGTAATGTCTGAAACAGTCTACGCTTTGATCGTTCCCAGGAAGACCAGTAGTAGTTTCCGATGCACATCTGGAGGCATTCTGTAAAATGTGGACTATCAGAGTGTTGATGAAACACAGAAATAGCATCCGGATTGAATACAACAGTCACCATGCGCACTTTCCTCCACGGGAGAAATGTCTCAAAAAATCTACGCTTTGATCGTTCCCTGGAAGACCAGTAGAAGTTTCCGATGCACATCTGGTGGCATTCTGTAATGTGTAGACTATCAGAGTGTTGATGAAACACAGTAATTGCATCGGGATTGAATACAACAGTCATCATGCGCACTTTCCTCCATGGCAGTAGTGTCTCTAACAGTCTACGCTTTGATTGTTCCCCAGAAGACCAGTAGTAGTTTCCTATGCACATCTGGAGGCTTTCTGTACACTGTGGACTATCAGAGTGTAGATGAAACACAGAAATTGCATCGGGGTTGAATACAACAGTCTCCATGCGCAGTTTCCTCCATGGGAGTAATGTCTCAAACAGTTTACGCTTTGATCGTTCCCTGGAAGACCAGTAGTAATTTCCGATGCACATCTGGTGGCATTCTGTAATCTGTGGACTATCAGAGTGTTGACGAAACACAGAAATTGCATCGGGAATGAATACAACAGTCTTCATGCGTACTTTCCTCCACGGGAGGTATGTCTCGAACAGTCTACGCTTTGATCGTTCCCTGGAAGACCAGTAGTAGTTTCCGATGCACATCTGGTGGCATTCTGTAATCTGTGGCCTATCAGAGCGTTGATGAAATACAGAAATTGCATCGGTATTGAATACAACAGTCACCATGCGCACTTTCCTCCATGGGAGTAATCCTCAAACAGTCAACGCTTTGATCGTTCCCTGTAAGACCAGTAGTAGTTTCCGATGCACATCTGGAGGCATTCTGTAATCTGTGGACTATTAGAGTGATGATGAAACACAGAAATTGCATCGGGATTGATTACAACAGTCACCATGCGCACATTTTTCCATAAAAGTAATGTCTCAAACAGTCTACCCTTTGATCGTTACCTGGAAGACCAGTAGTAGTTTCCGATGAACATCAGGAGGCATTCTGTAATCTGTGGACTATCAGAGTGATGATGAAACACAGAAATTGCATCGGGATTGAATACAACAGTCACCATGCGCACTTTCCTCCATGGGAGTAATCCTCAAACAGTCAACGCTTTGATCGTTCCCTGTAAGACCAGTAGTAGTTTCCAATGCACATCTGGAGGCATTCTGTAAAATGTGGACTATCAGACTGTTGATGAAACACAGAAATTGCATCCAGATTGAATACAACAGTCACCATGCGCACTTTCCTCCACGGAAGAAATGTCTCAAACAATCTACGCTTTGATCGTTCCCTGGAAGACCAGTAGTAGTTTCCGATGCACATCTGGTGTTATTCTGTAATGTGTAGACTATCAGAGTGTTGATGCAACACAGTAATAGCATCGGGATTCAATACAACAGTAACCATGCGCACTTTCCTCCATAGGAGTAATGTCTCTAACAGTCTACGCTTTGATCGTTCCCCAGAAGACCGGTAGTAGTTTCCTATACACATCTGGAGGCTTTCTGTACACTGTGGACTATCAGAGTGTTGATGAAACACAGAAATTGCATCGGGATTGAATACAACAGTCTCCATGCGCAGTTTCCTCAATAGGAGTAATGTCTCAAACAGTCTACGCTTTGATCGTTCCTGGAAGACCAGTAGTAGTTTCCGATGAACATCTGGAGGCATTCTGTAATCTGTGGACTATCAGAGTGTTGATGAAACACAGAAATTGCATCGGGAATGAATACAACAGTCACCACGCTCACTTTCCTCCACGGTAGTAATGTCTCAAACAGTCTACGCTTTGATCGATCCCTGGAAGACCAGTAGTAGTTTCCGATAAACAGCTGGCGGCATTCTGTAATCTGTGGACTATCAGAGTGTTGATGAAACACAGAAATTGCATCGGGATTGAATACAACAGTCACCATGCTCACTTTCCTCCATGGGAGTAATGTCTCTAACAGGCTTCGCTTTGATCGTTCCCTGGAAGACCAGTAGTAGTTTCCGATGCACATCTGGGGGCTTTCTTTAATCTGTGGCCCATTAGAGTGTTGATGAAACACAGAAATTGCATCGGGATTGAATACAACAGTCACCATGCGCACTTTCCTCCATGGGAGTAATTCTCAAACAGTCTATGCTTTGTTCCTTCCCTGGAAGACCAGTAGTAATTTCCGATGCACATCTGGTGGCATTCTGTAATCTGTGGCCTATCAGAGCGTTGATGAAACACAGAAATTGCATCGGTATTGAATACAACAGTCACCATGCGCACTTTCCTCCATGGGAGTAATCCTCAAACAGTCAACGCTTTGATCGTTCCCTGTAAGACCAGTAGTAGTTTCCGATGCACATCTGGAGGCATTCTGTAATCTGTGGACTACTAGAGTGATGATGAAACACAGAAATTGCATCGGGATTGATTACAACAGTCACCATGCGCACATTTTTCCATAAAAGTAATGTCTCAAACAGTCTACCCTTTGATCGTTACCTGGAAGACCAGTAGTAGTTTCCGATGAACGTCAGGAGGCATTCTGTAATCTGTGGACTATCAGAGTGATGATGAAACACAGAAATTGCATCGGGATTGAATACAACAGTCACCATGCGCACTTTCCTCCATGGGAGTAATCCTCAAACAGTCAACGCTTTGATCGTTCCCTGTAAGACCAGTAGTAGTTTCCAATGCACATCTGGAGGCATTCTGTAAAATGTGGACTATCAGACTGTTGATGAAACACAGAAATTGCATCCAGATTGAATACAACAGTCACCATGCGCACTTTCCTCCACGGAAGAAATGTCTCAAACAATATACGCTTTGATCGTTCCCTGGAAGACCATTAGTAGTTTCCGATGCACATCTGGTGTTATTCTGTAATGTGTAGACTATCAGAGTGTTGATGCAACACAGTAATAGCATCGGGATTCAATACAACAGTAACCATGCGCACTTTCCTCCATAGGAGTAATGTCTCTAACGGTCTACGCTTTGATCGTTCCCCAGAAGACCAGTAGTAGTTTCCTATACACATCTGGAGGCTTTCTGTACACTGTGGACTATCAGAGTGTTAATGAAACACAGAAATTGCATCGGGATTGAATACAACAGTCTCCATGCGCAGTTTCCTCAATGGGAGTAATGTCTCAAACAGTCTACGCTTTGATCGTTCCTGGAAGACCAGTAGTAGTTTCCGATGAACATCTGGAGGCATTCTGTAATCTGTGGACTATCAGAGTGTTGATGAAACACAGAAATTGCATCGGGATTGAATACAACAGTCACCATGCTCACTTTCCTCCATGGGAGTAATGTCTCTAACAGGCTTCGCTTTGATCGTTCCCTGGAAGACCAGTAGTAGTTTCCGATGCACATCTGGGGGCTTTCTTTAATCTGTGGCCTATTAGAGTGTTGATGAAACACAGAAATTGCATCGGGATTGAATACAACAGTCACCATGCACACTTTCCTCCATGGGAGTAATTCTCAAACAGTCTATGCTTTGTTCGTTCCCTGTATGACCCGTAGTAGTTTCCGATTAACATCTGGAGGCATTCTGTATTCTGTGGAGTATCAGAGTGTTGATGAAACACAGAAATTGCTTCGGGATTCAATACAACAGTCACCATGCGCACTTTCCTCCATAAAAGTAATGTCTCAAACAGTCTACGCTTTGATCGTTCCCTGGAAGACCAGTGGTAGTTTCCGATGCACATCTGGAAGCATTCTGGATTCTGTGGAGTATCAGAGTGTTGATGAAACACAGAAATTGCATCGGGATTGAATACAACAGTCACCATGCGCACTTTCCTCCATGTTAGTAATGTCTCAAACAGTCTACGCTTTGATCGTTCCCTGGAAGACCAGTAGTAGTTTCCGATGAACATCTGGAGGCATTCTGTAATCTGTGGACTATCAGAGTGTTAAAGTAACACAGAAATTGCATCGGGAATGAATACAACAGTCACCATGCGCACTTTCCTACACCGGAGGTATGTCTCGAACAGTCTACGCTTTGATCGTTCCCTGGAAGACTAGTAGTAGTTTCCGATGCACATCTGGGGGCTTTCTGTACACTGTGGACTATCAGAGTGTTGATGAAACACAGAAATTGCATCGGGATTGAATACAACAGTCTCCATGCGCAGTTTCCCCAATAGGAGTAATGTCTCAAACAGTTTACGCTTTGATCGTTCCTGTAAGACCAGTAGTAGTTTCCGATGAACATCTGGTGGCATTCTGTAATCTGTGGCCTATCAGAGTGTTGATGAAACACAGAAATTGCATCGGGAATGAATACAACAGTCACCATGCGCACTTTCCTCCATGGGAGTAATGTCTCAAACAGTCTACGCTTTGATCGTTCCCTGGAAGACCAGTAGAAATTTCCGATGCACATCTGGGGGCTTTCCGTAATCTGTGGACTATCAGAGTGTTGATGAAACACAGAAATTGCCTCGGGATTGAATACAACAGTCAACATGCGCAGTTTCCTCCATGGGAGTAATTCTCAAAAAGTCTATGCTTTCATCGTTCCCTGTAAGACCAGTAGTAGTTTCCGATGCACATCTGGTGGCATTCTGTAATGTGTAGACTATCAGGGTGTTGATGAAACACAGAAATTGCATCGGGATTGAGTACAACAGTCACCATGCACACTTTCCTACACGGGAGTAATGTCTCAAACAGTCTACGATTTGATCGTTCCCTGGAAGACCAGTAGTAGTTTCCGATGCACATCTGGTGGCCTTCTGTAATCTGTGGACTATCAGAGTGCTGATGAAACACAGAAATTGCATCGCGATTGAGTACAACAATCACAATGCGCACTTTCCTACACGGGAGTCATGTCTCAAACAGTCTACGACTTGATCGTTCCCTGGAAGACCAGTAGTAGTTTACGATGAACATCTGGAGGCATTCTGTAATCTGTGGACAATCAGAATGTTGACGAAACACAGAAATTGCATCGGGATTGAATACAACAGTCACCATGCGCACATTCCTCCATAAAAGTAATGTCTCAAACAGTCTACGCTTTGATCGTTCCCTGGAAGACCAGTAGTAGTTTCCGATGCACATCTGGAGGCATTCTGTAATCTGTGGACTATCAGAGTGTTGATGAAACACAGAAATTGCATCGGGATTGAGTACAACAGTCAGCATGCGCACTTTCCTACACGGGAGTAATGTCTCAAACAGTCTACGATTTGATCGTTCCCTGGAAGACCAGCAGTAGTTTCCGATGCACATCTGGTGGCATTCTATAATCTGGGGACTATCAGAGTGTTGATGAAACTCAGAAATTGCATCGGGATTGAATACAACAGTCACCATGCGCACTTTCCTCCACGGGAGGTATGTCTCGAACAGTCTACGCTTTAATCGTTCCCTGGAAGACCAGTAGTAGTGTCCGATGCACATCTGGTGGCATTCTGTAATCTGTGGCCTATCAGATTGTTGATGAAACGCAGAAATTGCATCGGGATTGAATACAACAGTCACCATGCGCACTTTCCTCCATGGGAGTAATGTCTCAAACAGTCTACGCTTTGATCGTTCCCTGGAAGACCAGTAGAAATTTCCGATGCACATCTGGGGGCTTTCCGTAATCTGTGGACTATCAGAGTGTTGATGAAACACAGAAATTGCCTCGGGATTGAATACAACAGTCAACATGCGCAGTTTCCTCCATGGGAGTAATTCTCAAAAAGTCTATGCTTTCATCGTTCCCTGTAAGACCAGTAGTAGTTTCCGATGCACATCTGGTGGCATTCTGTAATGTGTAGACTATCAGGGTGTTGATGAAACACAGAAATTGCATCGGGATTGAGTACAACAGTCACCATGCACACTTTCCTACACGGGAGTAATGTCTCAAACAGTCTACGATTTGATCGTTCCCTGGAAGACCAGTAGTAGTTTCCGATGCACATCTGGTGGCCTTCTGTAATCTGTGGACTATCAGAGTGCTGATGAAACACAGAAATTGCATCGCGATTGAGTACAACAATCACAATGCGCACTTTCCTACACGGGAGTCATGTCTCAAACAGTCTACGACTTGATCGTTCCCTGGAAGACCAGTAGTAGTTTACGATGAACATCTGGAGGCATTCTGTAATCTGTGGACAATCAGAATGTTGACGAAACACAGAAATTGCATCGGGATTGAATACAACAGTCACCATGCGCACATTCCTCCATAAAAGTAATGTCTCAAACAGTCTACGCTTTGATCGTTCCCTGGAAGACCAGTAGTAGTTTCCGATGCACATCTGGAGGCATTCTGTAATCTGTGGACTATCAGAGTGTTGATGAAACACAGAAATTGCATCGGGATTGAGTACAACAGTCAGCATGCGCACTTTCCTACACGGGAGTAATGTCTCAAACAGTCTACGATTTGATCGTTCCCTGGAAGACCAGCAGTAGTTTCCGATGCACATCTGGTGGCATTCTATAATCTGGGGACTATCAGAGTGTTGATGAAACTCAGAAATTGCATCGGGATTGAATACAACAGTCACCATGCGCACTTTCCTCCACGGGAGGTATGTCTCGAACAGTCTACGCTTTAATCGTTCCCTGGAAGACCAGTAGTAGTGTCCGATGCACATCTGGTGGCATTCTGTAATCTGTGGCCTATCAGATTGTTGATGAAACGCAGAAATTGCATCGGGATTGAATACAACAGTCACCATGCGCACTTTCCTCCATTGGAGTAATTCTCAAACAGTCTATGCTTTGATCGTTCCCTGTAAGACCAGTAGTAGTTTCCGATGAACATCTGGAGGCATTCTGTAATCTGTGGACTATTAGAGTGTTGATGAAACACAGAAATTGCATCGGGATTAAATACAACAGACACCATGCGCACATTCCCCCATAAAAGTAATGTCTCAAACAGTCTACGAAATAATCGTTCCCTGGAAGACCAGTAGTAGCTTCCGATGAACATATGGAGGCATTCTGTAATCTGTGGACTATCAGTGTGTTGATGAAACACAGATATTGCATAGGGATTGAATACAACAGTCACCATGCGCACTTTCCTCCATTGGAGTAATTCTCAAACAGTCTATGCTTTGATCGTTCCCTGTAAGACCAGTAGTAGTTTCCGATGAACATCTGGAGGCATTCTGTAATCTGTGGACTATTAGAGTGTTGATGAAACACAGAAATTGCATCGGGATTAAATACAACAGACACCATGCGCACATTCCCCCATAAAAGTAATGTCTCAAACAGTCTACGAAATAATCGTTCCCTGGAAGACCAGTAGTAGCTTCCGATGAACATATGGAGGCATTCTGTAATCTGTGGACTATCAGTGTGTTGATGAAACACAGATATTGCATAGGGATTGAATACAACAGTCACCATGCGCACTTTCCTCCATTGGAGTAATGTCTCAAACAGTCTACGCTTTGATCGTTCCCTGGAAGACCAGTAGTAGTTTCCGATACACATCTGGAGGCATTCTGTAAAATGTGGACTATCAGAGTGTTGATGAAACACAGAAATTGCATCCGGATTGAATACAACAGTCACCATGCGCACTTCCCTCCATGGGAGTAAAGTCCCAAACAGTCAACGCTTTGATCGTTCTCTGGAAGACCAGTAGTAGTTTCCGATGAACATCTGGAGGCATTCTGTAATCTGTGGACTATCAGGGTGATGATGAAACACAGAAATTGCATCGGGATTGAATAAAACAGTCACCATGCGCACTTTCCTCCACGGTAGTAATGTCTCAAACAGTCTACGCTTTGATCGTTCCCTGGAAGACCAGTAGTAGTTTCAGATGCACATCTGGGGGCTTTCTGTAATCTGTGGACAATCAGAGTTTTGATGAGACACAGAAATTGCATTGGGATTGAATACAACAGTCACCATGCGCACTTTCCTCCATGGGAGTAATTCTCAAACAGTCTATGTTTTGATCGTTCCCTGTAAGACCAGTAATAGCTTCCGATGCACATCAGGTGGCATTCTGTAATCTGTGGACTATCAGAGTGTTGATGAAACACAGATATTGCATCGGGATTGAATACAACAGTCACCATGCGCACTTTCTTCCATAAAAGTAATGTCTCAAACAGTCTACCCTTTGAGCGTTACCTGGAAGACCAGTAGTAGTTTCCGATGAACATCTGGAGGCATTCTGTAATCTGTGGACTATCAGAGTGTTGATGAAACACAGAAATTGCATCGGGATTGAATACGACAGTCTCCATGCGCAGTTTCCTCAATGGGAGTAATGTCTCAAACAGTTTACGCTTTGATCGTTCCTGGAAGACCAGTAGTAGTTTCCGATGAACATCTGGAGGCATTCTGTAATCTGTGGACTATCAGAGTGTTGATTAAACACAGAAATTCCATCGGGAATGAATACAACAGTCACCACGCGCACTTTCCTCTACGGTAGTAATGTCTCAAACAGTCTACGCTTTGATCGTTCCCTGGAAGACAAGTAGTAGTTTCCGATAAACAGCTGGCGGCATTCTGTAATCTGTGGACTATCAGAGTGTTGATGAAACACAGAAATTGCATCGGGATTGAATACAACAGTCACCATGCGCACTTTCCTCCATGGGAGTAATGTCTGAAACAGTCTACGCTTTGATCGTTCCCAGGAAGACCAGTAGTAGTTTCCGATGCACATCTGGAGGCATTCTGTAAAATGTGGACTATCAGAGTGTTGATGAAACACAGAAATAGCATCCGGATTGAATACAACAGTCACCATGCGCACTTTCCTCCACGGGAGAAATGTGTCAAAAAATCTACGCTTTGATCGTTCCCTGGAAGACCAGTAGAAGTTTCCGATGCACATCTGGTGGCATTCTGTAATGTGTAGACTATCAGAGTGTTGATGAAACACAGTAATTGCATCGGGATTGAATACAACAGTCATCATGCGCACTTTCCTCCATGGCAGTAGTGTCTCTAACAGTCTACGCTTTGATCGTTCCCCAGAAGACCAGTAGTAGTTTCCTATGCACATCTGGAGGCTTTCTGTACACTGTGGACTATCAGAGTGTTGATGAAACACAGAAATTGCATCGGGAATGAATACAACAGTCTTCATGCGTACTTTCCTCCACGGGAGGTATGTCTCAAACAGTCTACGCTTTGATCGTTCCCTGGAAGACCAGTACTAGTTTCCGATGCACATCTGGTGGCATTCTGTAATCTGTGGCCTATCAGAGCGTTGATGAAACACAGAAATTGCATCGGTATTGAATACAACAGTCACCATGCGCACTTTCCTCCATGGGAGTAATCCTCAAACAGTCAACGCTTTGATCGTTCCCTGTAAGACCAGTAGTAGTTTCCGATGCACATCTGGAGGCATTCTGTAATCTGTGGACTATTAGAGTGATGATGAAACACAGAAATTGCATCGGGATTGATTACAACAGTCACCATGCGCACATTTTTCCATAAAAGTAATGTCTCAAACAGTCTACCCTTTGATCGTTACCTGGAAGACCAGTAGTAGTTTCCGATGAACATCAGGAGGCATTCTGTAATCTGTGGACTATCAGAGTGATGATGAAACACAGAAATTGCATCGGGATTGAATACAACAGTCACCATGCGCACTTTCCTCCATGGGAGTAATCCTCAAACAGTCAACGCTTTGATCGTTCCCTGTAAGACCAGTAGTAGTTTCCAATGCACATCTGGTGGTATTCTGTAATGTGTAGACTATCAGAGTGTTGATGCAACACAGTAATAGCATCGGGATTCAATACAACAGTAACCATGCGCACTTTCCTCCATAGGAGTAATGTCTCTAACAGTCTACGCTTTGATCGTTCCCCAGAAGAACAGTAGTAGTTTCCTATACACATCTGGAGGCTTTCTGTACACTGTGGACTATCAGAGTGTTGATGAAACACAGAAATTGCATCGGGATTGAATACAACAGTCTCCATGCGCAGTTTCCTCAATGGGAGTAATGTCTCAAACAGTCTACGCTTTGATCGTTCCTGGAAGACCAGTAGTAGTTTCCGATTAACATCTGGAGGCATTCTGTAATCTGTGGACTATCAGAGTGTTGATGAAACACAGAAATTGCATCGGGATTGAATACAACAGTCACCATGCTCACTTTCCTCCATGGGAGTAAGGTCTCTAACAGGCTTCGCTTTGATCGTTCCCTGGAAGACCAGTAGTAGTTTCCGATGCACATCTGGGGGCTTTCTTTAATCTGTGGCCTATTAGAGTGTTGATGAAACACAGAAATTGCATCGGGATTGAATACAACAGTCACCATGCGCACTTTCCTCCATGGGAGTAATTCTCAAACAGTCTATGCTTTGTTCGTTCCCTGTAAGACCCGTAGTAGTTTCCGATGCACATCTGGGGGCTTTCTTTAATCTGTGGCCTATTAGAGTGTTGATGAAACACAGAAATTGCATCGGGATTGAATACAACAGTCACCATGCGCACTTTCCTCCATGGGAGTAATTCTCAAACAGTCTATGCTTTGTTCGTTCCCTGTAAGACCCGTAGTAGTTTCCGATTACCATCTGGAGGCATTCTGTATTCTGTGGAGTATCAGAGTGTTCATGAAACACAGAAATTGCTTAGGGATTCAATACAACAGTCACCATGCGCACTTTCCTCCATAAAAGTAATGTCTCAAACAGTCTACGCTTTGATCGTTCCCTGGAAGACCAGTAGTAGTTTCCGATGCACTTCTGGAAGCATTCTGGATTCTGTGGAGTATCAGAGTGTTGATGAAACACAGAAATTGCATCGGGATTGAATACAACAATCACCATGCGCACTTTCCTCCATGTTAGTAATGTCTCAAACAGTCTACGCTTTGATCGTTCCCTGGAAGACCAATAGTAGTTTCCGATGAACATCTGGAGGCATTCTGTAATCTCTGGACTATCAGGGTGTTAAAGTAACACAGAAATTGCATCGGAAATGAATACAACAGTCACAATGCGCACTTTCCTACACCAGAGGTATGCCTCGAACAGTCTACGCTTTGATCGTTCCCTGGAAGACTAGTAGTAGTTTCCGATGCACATCTGGGGGCTTTCTGTACACTGTGGACTATCAGAGTGTTGATGAAACAAAGAAATTGCATCGGGATTGAATACAACAGTCTCCATTCGCAGTTTCCTCAATAGGAGTAATGTCTCAAACAGTTTACGCTTTGATCGTTCCTGTAAGACCAGTAGTAGTTTCCGATGAACATCTGGTGGCATTCTGTAATCTGTGGCCTATCAGAGTGTTGATGAAACACAGAAATTGCATCGGGATTGAATACAACAGTCACCATGCGCACTTTCCTCCATGGGAGTAATGTCTCAAACAGTCTACGCTTTGATCGTTCCCTGGAAGACCAGTAGAAGTTTCCGATGCACATCTGGGGGCTTTCCGTAATCTGTGGACTATCAGAGTATTGATGAAACACAGAAATTGCCTCGGGATTGAATACAACAGTCAACATGCGCACTTTCCTAGTGAGAGTAATTCTCAAACAGTCTATTCTTTGATCGTTCCCTGTAAGACCAGTAGTAGTTTCCGATGCACATCTGGTGGCATTCTGTAATGTGTAGACTATCAGGGTGTTGATGAAACACAGTAATTGCATCGGGATTGAATACAACAGTAACCATGCGCACTTTCCTCCATATAAGTAATGTCTCAAACAGTCTACGCTTTGATCGTTCCCTGGAAGACCAGTAGTAGTATCCGATTTACTTCTGGAAGCATTCTGGATTCTGTGGACTATCAGAGTGTTGATGAAACACAGAAATTGCATCGGGATTGAATACAACAGTCATATTACGCACTTTCCTCCATGGGAGTAATTCTCAAACAGTCTATGCTTTGATCGTTCCCTTTAAGACCAGCAGTAGTTTCCGATGCATATCTGGTGGCATTCTGTAATCTGTGGACTATCAGAGTGTTGATGAAACACAGAAATTGCCTCGGGATTGAATACAACAGTCATATTACGCACTTTCCTCCATGGGAGTAATTCTCAAACAGTCTATGCTTTGATCGTTCCCTTTAAGACCAGTAGTAGTTTCCGATGCACATCTGGTGGCCTTGTGTAATGTGCAGACTATCAGGGTGTTGATGAAACACAGAAATTGCATCGGGATTGAGTACAACAGTCACCATGCGCACTTTCCTACACGGGAGTAATGTCTCAAACAGTCTACGATTTGATCGTTCCCTGGAAGACCAGTAGTAGTTTACGATGAACATCTGGAGGCATTCTGTAATCTGTGGACAATCAGAATGTTGACGAAACACAGAAATTGCATCGGGATTGAATACAACAGTCACCATGCGCACATTCCTCCATAAAATTAATGTCTCAAACAGTCTACGCTTTGATCGTTCCCTGGAAGACCAGTAGTAGTTTCCGATGCACATCTGGGGGCTTTCTTTAATCTGTGGCCTATTAGAGTGTTGATGAAACACAGAAATTGCATCGGGATTGAATACAACAGTCACCATGCGCACTTTCCTCCATGGGAGTAATTCTCAAACAGTCTATGCTTTGTTCGTTCCCTGTAAGACCCGTAGTAGTTTCCGATGCACATCTGGGGGCTTTCTTTAATCTGTGGCCTATTAGAGTGTTGATGAAACACAGAAATTGCATCGGGATTGAATACAACAGTCACCATGCGCACTTTCCTCCATGGGAGTAATTCTCAAACAGTCTATGCTTTGTTCGTTCCCTGTAAGACCCGTAGTAGTTTCCGATTACCATCTGGAGGCATTCTGTATTCTGTGGAGTATCAGAGTGTTGATGAAACACAGAAATTGCTTAGGGATTCAATACAACAGTCACCATGCGCACTTTCCTCCATAAAAGTAATGTCTCAAACAGTCTACGCTTTGATCGTTCCCTGGAAGACCAGTAGTAGTTTCCGATGCACTTCTGGAAGCATTCTGGATTCTGTGGAGTATCAGAGTGTTGATGAAACACAGAAATTGCATCGGGATTGAATACAACAATCACCATGCGCACTTTCCTCCATGTTAGTAATGTCTCAAACAGTCTACGCTTTGATCGTTCCCTGGAAGACCAATAGTAGTTTCCGATGAACATCTGGAGGCATTCTGTAATCTCTGGACTATCAGGGTGTTAAAGTAACACAGAAATTGCATCGGAAATGAATACAACAGTCACAATGCGCACTTTCCTACACCAGAGGTATGTCTCGAACAGTCTACGCTTTGATCGTTCCCTGGAAGACTAGTAGTAGTTTCCGATGCACATCTGGGGGCTTTCTGTACACTGTGGACTATCAGAGTGTTGATGAAACAAAGAAATTGCATCGGGATTGAATACAACAGTCTCCATTCGCAGTTTCCTCAATAGGAGTAATGTCTCAAACAGTTTACGCTTTGATCGTTCCTGTAAGACCAGTAGTAGTTTCCGATGAACATCTGGTGGCATTCTGTAATCTGTGGCCTATCAGAGTGTTGATGAAACACAGAAATTGCATCGGGATTGAATACAACAGTCACCATGCGCACTCTCCTCCATGGGAGTAATGTCTCAAACAGTCTACGCTTTGATCGTTCCCTGGAAGACCAGTAGAAGTTTCCGATGCACATCTGGGGGCTTTCCGTAAGCTGTGGACTATCAGAGTATTGATGAAACACAGAAATTGCCTCGGGATTGAATACAACAGTCAACATGCGCACTTTCCTAGTGAGAGTAATTCTCAAACAGTCTATTCTTTGATCGTTCCCTGTAAGACCAGTAGTAGTTTCCGATGCACATCTGGTGGCATTCTGTAATGTGTAGACTATCAGGGTGTTGATGAAACACAGTAATTGCATCGGGATTGAATACAACAGTAACCATGCGCACTTTCCTCCATATAAGTAATGTCTCAAACAGTCTACGCTTTGATCGTTCCCTGGAAGACCAGTAGTAGTTTCCGATGCACTTCTGGAAGCATTCTGGATTCTGTGGACTATCAGAGTGTTGATGAAACACAGAAATTGCATCGGGATTGAATACAACAGTCATATTACGCACTTTCCTCCATGGGAGTAATTCTCAAACAGTCTATGCTTTGATCGTTCCCTTTAAGACCAGCAGTAGTTTCCGATGCATATCTGGTGGCATTCTGTAATCTGTGGACTATCAGAGTGTTGATGAAACACAGAAATTGCCTCGGGATTGAATACAACAGTCATATTACGCACTTTCCTCCATGGGAGTAATTCTCAAACAGTCTATGCTTTGATCGTTCCCTTTAAGACCAGTAGTAGTTTCCGATGCGCATCTGGTGGCCTTGTGTAATGTGCAGACTATCAGGGTGTTGATGAAACACAGAAATTGCATCGGGATTGAGTACAACAGTCACCATGCGCACTTTCCTACACGGGAGTAATGTCTCAAACAGTCTACGATTTGATCGTTCCCTGGAAGACCAGTAGTAGTTTACGATGAACATCTGGAGGCATTCTGTAATCTGTGGACAATCAGAATGTTGACGAAACACAGAAATTGCATCGGGATTGAATACAACAGTCACCATGCGCACATTCCTCCATAAAATTAATGTCTCAAACAGTCTACGCTTTGATCGTTCACTGGAAGACCAGTAGTAGTTTCCGATGCACATCTGGAGGCATTCTGTAATCTGTGGACTATCAGAGTGTTGATGAAACACAGAAATTGCATCGGGATTGAGTACAACAGTCAGCATGCGCACTTTCCTACACGGGTGTAATGTCTCAAACAGTCTACGATTTGATCGTTCCCTGGAAGACCAGCAGTAGTTTCCGATGCACATCTGGTGGCATTCTGTAATCTGGGGACTATCAGAGTGTTGATGAAACTCAGAAATAGCATCGGGATTGAATACAACAGTCACCATGCGCACTTTCCTCCACGGGAGTAGTGTCTCATACAGTCTACTCTTTGATCGTTCCCTGGAAGACCAGTAGTAGTTTCCGATGCACATCTGGTGGCATTCTGTAATCTGCGGACTATCAGAGTGTTGATGAAACACAGAAATTGCCTCGGGATTGAATACAACAGTCACCATGCGCACTTTCCTCCATGGAAGTAATTCTCAAACAGTCTATTCTTTGATCCTTCCCTGTAAGACCAGTAGTAGTTTCCGATGCACATCTGGTGGCCTTCTGTAATCTGTGGACCTTCAGAGTGTTAAAGAAACACAGAAATTGCATCGGGAATGAATAAACAGTCACCATGCGCACTTTCCTCCACGGGAGGTATGTCTCGAACAGTCTACGCTTTGATCGTTCCCTGGAAGACCAGTAGTAGCTTCCGATGAACATATGGTGGCATTCTGTAATCTGTGGCCTATCAGAGTGTTGATGAAACGCAGAAATTGCATAGGGATTGAATACAACAGTCACCATGCGCACTTTCCTCCATGGGAGTAATTCTCAAACAGTCTATGCTTTGATCGTTCCCTGTAAGACCAGTAGTAGTTTCCGATGAACATCTGGAGGCATTCTGTAATCTGTGGACTATTAGAGTGTTGATGAAACACAGAAATTGCATCGGGATTAAATACAACAGACACCATGCGCACATTCCCCCATAAAAGTAATGTCTCAAACAGTCTACGAATTAATCGTTCCCTGGAAGACCAGTAGTTGCTGCCGATGAACATATGGAGGCATTCTGTAATCTGTGGACTATCAGTGTGTTGATGAAACACAGATATTGCATAGGGATTGAATACAACAGTCACCATGCGCACTTTCCTCCATTGGAGTAATGTCTCAAACAGTCTACGCTTTGATCGTTCCCTGTAAGACCAGTAGTAGTTTCCGATGCACATCTGGAGGCATTCTGTAAAATGTGGACTATCAGAGTGTTGATGAAACACAGAAATTGCATCCGGATTGAATACAACAGTCACCATGCGCACTTCCCTCCAGGGGAGTAATGTCCCAAACAGTCAACGCTTTGATCGTTCTCTGGAAGACCAGTAGTAGTTTCCGATGCACATCTGGAGACATTCTGTAATCTGTGGACTATAAGAGTGTTGATGAAACAAAGAAATTGCATCGGGAATGAATACAACAGTCACCATGCGCACTTTTCTCCATGGGAGTAATGTCTCAAACAGTCTACGCTTTGACCGTTCCCTGGAAGACTATTAGTAGTTTCCGATGCACATCTGGAGGCATTCTGTAAAATGTGGACTATCAGAGTGTGGATGAAACACATAAATTGCATCCGGATTGAATACAACAGTCACCATGCGCACTTTCTTCCACGGGAGAAATGTCTCAAACAATCTACGCTTTAATCGTTCCCTGGAAGACCTGTAGTAGTTTCCGATGCACATCTGGTGGCATTCTGTAATGTGTAGACTATCAGAGGGTTGATGAAACACAGTAATTGCATCGGGATTGAATACAACAGTCACCATACGCACTTTCCTCCATGGGAGTAATGTCTCTAACAGTCTACGCTTTGATCGTTCCCCAGAAGACCAGTAGTAGTTTCCTATGCACATCTGGAGGCTTTCGGTACACTGTGGACTATCAGAGTGTCGATGAAACACAGAAATTGCATCGGGGTTGAATACAACAGTCTCCATGCGCAGTTTCCTCCATGGGGGTTACGTCTCAAACAGTTTACGCTTTGATCGTTCCCTTGAAGACCAGTAGTAGTTTCCGATGAACATCTGGAGGCATTCTGTAATCTGTGGACTATCAGAGTGATGATGAAACACAGAAATTGCTTCGGGATTGAATAAAACAGTCACCATGCGCACTTTCCTCCACGGTAGTAATGTCTCAAACAGTCTACGCTTTGATCGTTCCCTGGAAGACCAGTAGTAGTTTCCGATGCACATCTGGGGGCTTTCTGTAATCTGTGGACTATCAGAGTGTTGATGAGACACAGAAATTGCATCGGGATTGAATACAACAGTCTCCATGCGCAGTTTCCTCAATGGGAGTAATGTCTCTAACAGTTTACGCTTTGATCGTTCCTGGAAGACCAGTAGTAGTTTCCGATGAACATCTGGAGGCATTCTGTAATCTGTGGACTATCAGAGTGTTGATTAAACACAGAAATTGCTTCGGGAATGAATACAACAGTCACCACGCGCACTTTCCTCTACGGTAGTAATGTCTCAAACAGTCTACGCTTTGATCGTTCCCTGGAAGACCAGTAGTAGTTTCCGATAAACAGCTGGCGGCATTCTGTAATCTGTGGACTATCAGAGTGTTGATGAAACACAGAAATTGCATCGGGATTCAATACAACAGTCGCCATGCGCACTTTCCTCCGTGGGAGTAATGTCTCTAACAGTCTACGCTTTGATCGTTTCCTGGACTACCAGTAGTAGTTTCCGAAGCACAGCTGGTGTTATTCTGAAATGTGTAGACTATCAGAGTGTTGATGCAACACAGTAATAGCATCGGGATTCAATACAACAGTCACCATGCGCACTTTCCTCCATAGGAGTAATGTCTCTAACAGTCTACGCTTTGATCGTTCCCCAGAAGACCAGTAGTAGTTTCCTATACACATCTGGAGGATTTCTGTACACTGTGGACTATCAGAGTGTTGATGAAACTCAGAAATTGCATCGGGATTGAATACAACAGTCTCCATGCGCAGTTTCCTCAATGGGAGTAACGTCTCAAACAGTTTACGCTTTGATCGTTCCTGGAAGACCAGTAGTAGTTTCCGATGAACATCTGGAGGCATTCTGTAATCTGTGGACTATCAGAGTGTTGATGAAACACAGAAATTGCATCGGGAATGAATACAACAGTCACCACCCTCACTTTCCTCCACGGTAGTAATGTCTCAAACCGTCTACGCTTTGATCGACCCCAGGAAGACCAGTAGTAGTTTCCGATAAACAGCTGGCGGCATTCTGTAATCTGTGGACTATCAGAGTGTTGATGAAACACAGAAATTGCATCGGGATTGAATACAACAGTCACCATGCGCACTTTCCTCCATGGGAGTAATGTCTCTAACAGGCTTCGCTTTGATCGTTCCCTGGAAGACCAGTAGTAGTTTCCGATGCACATCTGGAAGCATTCTGTAATCTGTGGACTATCAGAGTGTTGATGAAACACAGAAATTGCATCGGGATTGAATACAACAGTCACCATGCGCACTTTCCTCCATGGGAGTAATGTCCCAAACAGTCTACGCTTTGATCGTTCCCTGGAAGACTAGTAGTAGTTTCCGATGCACATCTGGTGGCATTCTGTAATCTATGGACTATCAGAGTGTTGATGAAACACAGAAATTGCATCTGGATGGATACAACAGTCACCATGCGCACTTTCCTCCGTGGGAGTAATGTCCCAAACAGTCTACGCTTTGATCGTTCCCTGTAAGACCAGTAGTAGTTTCCGATGCACACCTGGAAGCATTCTGTAATCTGTGGACTATCAGAGTGTTGATGAAACACAGAAATTGCATCGGGATTGAATACAACAGTCACCATGCGCACATTCCTCCATGGGAGTAATGTCTCGAACAGTCTACGCTTTGATCGTTCCCTGGAAGACTAGTAGTAGTTTCCGATGCACATCTGGTGGCATTCTGTAATCTGGGGCCTATCAGAGTGTTGATGAAACACATAAATTGCTTCGGATTGAATACAACAGTCACCATGCGCACTTTCCTCTATGGGAGTAATGTCTCAAACAGTCTACGCTTTGATCGTTCCCTGGAAGACCAGTAGAAGTATCCGATGCACATCTGGGGGCTTTCCGTAATCTGTGGACTATCAGAGTGTTGATGAAACACAGAAATTGCCTCGGGATTGAATACAACAGTCAACATGCGCACTTTCCTCCGTGAGAGTAATTCTCAAACAGTCTATGCTTTGATCGTTCCCTGGAAGACTAGTAGTAGTTTACCCGATGCACATCTGGTGGCATTCTGTAATCTGGGGCCTATCAGAGTGTTGATGAAACACATAAATTGCTTCGGATTGAATACAACAGTCACCATGCGCACTTTCCTCTATGGGAGTAATGTCTCAAACAGTCTACGCTTTGATCGTTCCCTGGAAGACCAGTAGAAGTATCCGATGCACATCTGGGGGCTTTCCGTAATCTGTGGACTATCAGAGTGTTGATGAAACACAGAAATTGCCTCGGGATTGAATACAACAGTCATAATACCCACTTTCCTCCATGGGAGTAATTCTCAAACAGTCTATGCTTTGATCATTCCCTTTAAGACCAGCTGTAGTTTTCGATGCATATCTGGTGGCATTCTGTAATCTGTGGACTATCAGCGTGTTGATGAAACACAGAAATTGCATCGGGAATGAATACAACAGTCACCATGCGCACTTTCCTCCATGGGAGTAATGTCTCAAACAGTCTACGCTTTGATCGTCCCCTGGAAGACCAGTAGAACTTTCCGATGCACATCTGGGGGCTTTCCGTAATCTGTGGACTATCAGAGTGTTGATGAAACACAGAAATTGCCTCGGGATTGAATACAAAAGTCAACATGCGCAGTTTCCTCCATGGGAGTAATTCTCAAACAGTCTATGCTTTGATCGTTCCCTGTAAGACCAGTAGTAGTTTCCGATGCACATCTGGTGGCCTTCTGTAATGTGTAGACTATCAGAGTGCTGATGAAACACAGAAATTGCATCGCGATTGAGTACAACAATCACAATGCGCACTTTCCTACACGGGACTCATGTCTCAAACAGTCTACGATTTGATCGTTCCCTGAAAGACCAGTAGTAGTTTACGATGAACATCTGGAGGCATTCTGTAATCTGTGGACAATCAGAATGTTGATGAAACACAGAAATTGCATCGGGATTGAGTACAACAGTCAGCATGCGCACTTTCCTACACGGGAGTAATGTCTCAAACAGTCTACGATTTGATCGTTCCCTGGAAGACCAGCAGTAGTTTGCGATGCACATCTGGTGGCATTCTGTAATCTGGGGACTATCAGTGTGTTGATGAAACTCAGAAATTGCATCGGGATTGAATACAACAGTCACCATGCGCACTTTCCTCCACGGGAGTAGTGTCTCAAACAGTCTACCCTTTGATCGTTCCCTGGAAGACCAGTAGTAGTTTCCGATGCACATCTGGAAGCATTCTGGATTCTGTGGAGTATCAGAGTGTTGATGAAACACAGAAATTGCATCGGGATTGAATACAACAGTCACCATGCGCACTTTCCTCCATGGGAGTAATGTCTCAAACAGTCTACGCTTTGATCGTTCCCTGGAAGACCAGTAGTAGTTTCCGATGAACATCTGGAGGCATTCTGTAATCTGTGGGCTATCAGAGTGTTAAAGTAACACAGAAATTGCATCGGGAATGAATACAACAGTCACCATGCGCACTTTCCTACACCGGAGGTATGTCTCGAACAGTCTACGCTTTGATCGTTCCCTGGAAGACTAGTAGTAGTTTCCGATGCACATCTGGTGGCATTCTGTAATCTGTGGCCTATCAGAGTGTTGATGAAACACAGATATTGCATCGGGATTGAATACAACAGTCACCATGCGCACTTTCCTCTATGGGAGTAATGTCTCAAACAGTCTACGCTTTGATCGTTCCCTGGAAGACCAGTAGAAGTTTCCGATGCACATCTGGGGGCTTTCCGTAATCTGTGGACTATCAGAGTGTTGATGAAACACAGAAATTGCCTCGGGATTGAATACAACAGTCAACATTCGCACTTTCCTCCGTGAGAGTAATTCTCAAACAGTCTATGCTTTGATCGTTCCCTGTAAGACCAGTAGTAGTTTCTGATGCACATCTGGTGGCATTCTGTAATGTGTAGACTATCAGGGTGTTGATGAAACACAGTAATTGCATCGGGATTGAATACAACAGTAACCATGCGCACTTTCCTCCATAAAAGTAATGTCTCAAACAGTCTACGCTTTGATCGTTCCCTGTAAGACCAGTAGTAGCTTCCGATGCACATCTGGAGGCATTCTGTAATCTGTGGACAATCAGAGTGTTGATGAAACACAGAAATTGCATCGGGATTGAATTCAACAGGCACCATGCGCACTTTCCTCCATGTGAGTAATGTCTCAAACAGTCTACGATTTGATCGTTCCCTGGAAGGCCAGTAGTAGTTTCCGATGCACATCTGGGGGCTTTCTGTAATCTGTGGACTATCAGAGTGTTGATGAAACACAGAAATTGCCTCGGGATTGAATACAACAGTCATAATACGCACTTTCCTCCATGGGAGTAATTCTCAAACAGTCTATGCTTTGATCGTTCCCTTTAAGACCAGCAGTAGTTTTCGATGCATATCTGGTGGCATTCTGTAATCTGTGGACTATCAGCGTGTTGATGAAACACAGAAATTGCATCGGGAATGAATACAACATTCACCATGCGCACTTTCCTCCATGGGAGTAATGTCTCAAACAGTCTACGCTTTGATCTTTCCCTGGAAGACCAGTAGAAGTTTCCGATGCACATCTGGGGGCTTTCCGTAATCTGTGGACTATCAGAGTGTTGATGAAACACAGAAATTGCCTCGGGATTGAATACAACAGTCAACAAGCGCAGTTTCCTCCATGGGAGTAATTCTCAAACAGTCTATGCTTTGATCGTTCCCTGTAAGACCAGTAGTAGTTTCCGATGCACATCTGGTGGCATTCTGTAATGTGTAGACTATCAGGGTGTTGATGAAACACAGAAATTGCATCGGGATTGAGTACAACAGTCACCATGCGCACTTTCCTACACGGGGGTAATGTCTCAAACAGTCTACGATTTGATCGTTCCCTGGAAGACCAGTAGTAGTTTCCGATGCACATCTGGTGGCCTTCTGTAATCTGTGGACTATCAGAGTGCTGATGAAACACAGAAATTGCATCGCGATTGAGTACAACAATCACAATGCGCACTTTCCTACACGGGAGTCATGTCTCAAACAGTCTACGATTTGATCGTTCCCTGGAAGACCAGTAGTAGTTTACGATGAACATCTGGAGGCATTCTGTAATCTGTGGACAATCAGAATGTTGATGAAACACAGAAATTGCATCGGGATTGAGTACAACAATCAGCATGCGCACTTTCCTACACGGGAGTAATGTCTCAAACAGTCTACGATTTGATCGTTCCCTGGAAGACCAGCAGTAGTTTCCGATGCACATCTGGTGGCATTCTGTAATCTGGGGACTATCAGAGTGTTGATGAAACTCAGAAATTGCATCGGGATTGAATACAACAGTCACCATACGCACTTTCGTCCATGGAAGTAATTCTCAAACAGTCTATTCTTTGATCCTTCCCTGTAAGACCAGTAGTAGTTTCCGATGCACATCTGGTGGCCTTCTGCAATCTGTGGACCTTCAGAGTGTTAAAGAAACACACGAAATTGCATCGGGAATGAATACAACAGTCACCATGCGCACTATCCTCCACGGGAGGTATGTCTCGAACAGTCTACGCTTTGATCGTTCCCTGGAAGACCAGTAGTAGTGTCCGATGCACATTTGGTGGCATTCTGTAATCTGTGGCCTATCAGAGTGTTGATGAAACGCAGAAATTGCATCGGGATTGAATACAACAGTCACCATACGCACTTTCCTCCATGGGAGTAATGTCTCTAACAGTCTACGCTTTGATCGTTCCCCAGAAGACCAGTAGTAGTTTCCTATGCACATTTGGAGGCTTTCGGTACACTGTGGACTATCAGAGTGTCGATGAAACTCAGAAATTGCATGGGGGTTGAATACAACAGTCTCCATGCGCAGTTTCCTCCATGGGAGTTACGTCTCAACCAGTTTACGCTTTGATCGTTCCTTTGAAGACCAGTAGTAGTTTCCGATGAACATCTGGAGGCATTCTGTAATCTGTGGACTATCAGAGTGTTGATGAAACACAGAAATTGCATCGGGATTGAATACAACAGTCACCATGCGCACTTTCTTCCATAAAAGTAATGTCTCAAACAGTCTACCCTTTGATCGTTACCTGGAAGACCAGTAGTAGTTTCCGATGAACATCTGGAGGCATTCTGTAATCTGTGGACTATCAGAGTGTTGATGAAACACAGAAATTGCATCGGGATTGAATACAACAGTCTCCATGCGCAGTTTCCTCAATGGGAGTAATGTCTCTAACAGTTTACGCTTTGATCGTTCCTGGAAGACCAGTAGTAGTTTCCGATGAACATCTGGAGGCATTCTGTAATCTGTGGACTATCAGAGTGTTGATTAAACACAGAAATTGCATCGGGAATGAATACAACAGTCACCACGCGCACTTTCCTCTACGGTAGTAATGTCTCAAACAGTCTACGCTTCGATCGTTCCCTGGAAGACCAGTAGTGGTTTCCGATAAACAGCTGGCGGCATTCTGTAATCTGTGGACTATCAGAGTGTTGATGAAACACAGAAATTGCATCGGGATTCAATACAACAGTCGCCATGCGCACTTTCCTCCGTGGGAGTAATGTCTCTAACAGTCTACGATTTGATCGTTCCCTGGAAGACAAGTAGTATTTTCCGATTAACATCTGGAGGCATTCTGTACTCTGTGGACTATCAGAGAGTTGATGAAACACAGAAATTGCATCGGGATTGAAAACAACAGTCTCCATGTGCAGTTTCCTCCATGGAAGTAATGTCTCAAACAGTCTACGCTTTGATCGTTCCCTGGAAGACCAGTAGTAGTTTTAATTGCACGTCTGGAGGCATTCTGCAACCTGTGGACTATCACAGTGTTGATGAAACACAGAAATTGCATCGGGAGTGAACACAACAATCACTATGCGCACTTTCCTCCATGGAGTAATGTTTCAAAGAGTTTACGGGTTTGATCGTTCCCTGCAAGACCAGTTGCAGTTTCCGATGCACATCTGGAGGCATTCTGTAATCTGTGGACTATCAGAGTGTTGATGAAACACAGAAATTGCATCGGGATTGAATACAACAGTCACCATGCGCACATTCCTCCATAAAATTAATGTCTCAAACAGTCTACGCTTTGATCGTTCCCTGGAAGCCCAGTAGTAGTTTCCGATTAACATCTGGAGTCATTCTGTATTCTGTGGAGCATCAGAGTGTTGATGAAACACAGAAATTTCATCGGGATTGAATACAACATTCTCCATGCGCACTTTCCTCCATGGGAGTAATGTCTCAAACAGTCTCCGCTTTGATCGTTCCCTGGAAGACCAGTAGTAGTTTCCGATGCACATCTGGAGGCATTCTGTAAAATGTGGACTCTCAGAGTGTTGATGAAACACAGAAATTGCATCCGCATTAAATACAACAGTCACCATGCGCACTTTCCTCCACGGGAGAAATGTCTTAAACAATCTACGCTTTGATCGTTCCCTGGAAGTCCAGTAGAAGTTTCCGATGCACATCTGGTGGCATTCTGTAATGTGTAGACAATCAGAGTGTTGATGAAACACAGTAATTGCATCGGGATTGAATACATCAGTCATCATGCGCACTTTCCTCCATGGCAGTAATGTCTCTAACAGTCTAGGATTTTATCGTTCCCCAGAAGACCAGTAGTAGTTTCCTATGCACATCTGGAGGCTTTCTGTACACTGTGGACAATCAGAGTTTTGATGAAACACAGAAATTGCATCGGGGTTGAATACAACAGTCTCCATGCGCAGTTTCCTCCATGGGAGTAATGTCTCAAACAGTTTACGCTTTGATTGTTCCCTGGAAGACCAGTAGTAGTTTCCGATGCACATCTGGTGGCATTCTGTAATGTGTAGACAATCAGAGTGTTGATGAAACACAGTAATTGCATCGGGATTGAATACATCAGTCATCATGCGCACTTTCCTCCATGGCAGTAATGTCTCTAACAGTCTAGGATTTTATCGTTCCCCAGAAGACCAGTAGTAGTTTCCTATGCACATCTGGAGGCTTTCTGTACACTGTGGACTATCAGAGTTTTGATGAAACACAGAAATTGCATCGGGGTTGAATACAACAGTCTCCATGCGCAGTTTCCTCCATGGGAGTAATGTCTCAAACAGTTTACGCTTTGATTGTTCCCTGGAAGACCAGTAGTAGTTTCCGATGCACATCTGGTGGCATTCTGTAATCTGTGGACTATCAGGGTGTTGATGAAACACAGAAATTGCATCGGGAATAAATGCAACAGCCACCATGCGCACTTTCCTCCACGGGAGGTATGTCTCAAACAGTCTACGCTTTGATCGTTCCCTGTAAGACCAGTAGTAGTTTCCGATGCACATCTGGTGGCATTCTGTAATCTGTGGACTATCAGAGCGTTGATGAAACACAGAAATTGCATCGGGATTGAATACAACAGTCACCATGCGCACTTTCCTCCATGGGAGTAATCCTCAAACAGTCAATGCTTTGATCGTTACCTGTAAGACCAGTAGTAGTTTCCGATGCACATTTGGAGGCATTCTGTAATCTGTGGACTACTAGAGTGATTATGAAACACAGAAATTGCATCGGGATTGAATACAACAGTCACCATGCGCACTTTCCTCCATGGGAGTAATTTCTCAAACAGTCTACGCTTTGATCTTTCCCTGGAAGACCAGTACTAGTTTCGGATGCACATCTGGAGGCATCCTGAAATCTGTGGACTATCAGAGTGTTGATGAAACACAGAAATTGCATCGGGATTGAATACAACAGTCACCCAGCGCATTTTCCTCCATGGGGGTAATTCTCAAACAGTCTATGTTTTGATCGTTGCCTGTAAGACCAGTAGTAGTTTCCGATGCACATCTGGTGGCATTCTGTAATCTGTGGACTATCAGAGTGTTGATGAAACACAGAAATTGCATCGGGAATGAATACAACAGTCACCATGCGCACTTTCCTCCACGGGAGGTATGTCTCAAACAGTCTACGCTTTGATCGTTCCCTGGAAGACCAGTAGTAGTTTCCGATGCACATCTGGTGGCATTCTGTAATCTGTGGACTACTAGAGTGATGATGAAACACAGAAATTGAATCGGGATTGAATACAACAGTCACCATGCGCACATTCTTCCATAAAAGTAATGTCTCAAACAGACTACCATTTGATCGTTACCTGGAAGACCAGTAGTAGTTTCCGATGAACATCTGGAGGCATTCTGTAATCTGCGGACTATCAGAGTGATGATGAAACACAGAAATTGCATCGGGATTGAATACAACAGTCGCCATGCACTCTTTCGTCCATGGGAGTAATGTCTCTAACAGTCTACGTTTTGATCGTTCCCTGGAAGACCAGTAGTAGTTTCCGATTAACATCTGGAGGCATTCTGTATTCTGTGGAGTATCAAGTGTTGACGAAACACAGAAATTGCATCGGGATTCAATACAACAGTCACCATGCGCACTTTCCTCCTTGGGAGTAATGTCTCAAACTGTCTATGCTTTGATCGTTCCCTGGAAGACCAGTAGTAGTTTCCAATGCACATCTGGAGGCATTCTGTAAAATGTTGACTATCAGAGTGTTGATGAAACACAGAAATTGCATCGGGATTGAATACAACAGTCACCATGCGCACTTCCCTCCACGGGAGGTATGTCTCAAACAGTCTACGCTTTGATCGTTCCCTGGAAGAGTAGTAGTAGTTTCCGATGCACATCTGGTGGCATTCTGTAATCTGTGAACTATCAGAGTCTTGATGAAACACAGAAATTGCATAGGGATTGAATACAACAGTCACCATCCGCACTTTCCTTCTTAAAAGTAATGTCTCAAACAGTCTACGCTTTGATCGTTCCCTGGAAGACCAGTAGTGGTTTCCGATGAACATCTGGAGGTATTCTGTAATCTGTGGACTATCAGAGTGTTGATGAAACACAGTTATTGCATCGGGATTGAATACAACAGTCGCCATGCGCACTTTCCTCCATGGGAGTAATGTCTCTAACAGTCTACGCTTTGATCGTTCCCTGGAAGACCAGTAGTAGTTTCCGATGCACATCTATAGGCTTTCTGTACTCTGTGGACTATCAGAGAGTTGATGAAACACAGAAATTGCATCGGGATTGAATACAACAGTCTCCAAGCGCAGTTTCCTCCATGGGAGTAATGTCTCAAACAGTCTACGCTTTGATCGTTCCCTGGAAGACCAGTAGTAGTTTCAATTGCACATCTGGGGGCATTCTGTAATCTGTGGACTATCAGAGTGTTGATGAAACACAGAAATTGCATCGGGATTGAACACAACAGTCACCATGCGCACTTTCCTCCATGGGAGTAATGTTTCAAAGAGTTTACGCATTGATCGTTCCCTGGAAGACCTGTAGCAGTTTCCGATGCACATCTGGAGGCATTCTGTAATCTGTGGACTATCAGAGTGTTGATGAATCACAGAAACTGCATCGGGATTGAATACAACAGTCACCATGCGCACTTTCCTCCACGGGAGGTATGTCTCAAACAGTTTACGCTTTGCTCGTTCCCTGGGAGACCAGTAGTAGTTTACGATGCACATCTGGTGGCATTCTGTAATCTGTGGACTATCAGAGTGTTGATGAAACACAGAAATTGCATCGCTAATGAATACAACAGTCACCATGCGCTCTTTCCTCCACGGGAGAAATGTCTCAAACAATCTACGCTTTGATCGTTCCCTGGAAGACCAGTAGTAGTTTACGATGCACATCTGGGGGCTTTCTGTAATCTGTGGACTATCAGAGTGTTGATGAGACACAGAAATTGCATCGGGATTGAATACAACAGTCACCATGCGCACTTTCCTCCATGGGAGTAATTCTCAAACAGTCTATGTTTTGATCGTTCCCTGTAAGACCAGTAATAGATTCCGATGCACATCAGGTGGCATTCTGTAATCTGTGGACTATCAGAGTGTTGATGAAACACAGAAATTGCATCGGGATTGAATACAACAGTCACCATGCGCACTTTCTTCCATAAAAGTAATGTCTCAAACAGTCTACCCTTTGATCGTTACCTGGAAGACCAATAGTAGTTTCCGATGAACATCTGGAGGCATTCTGTAATCTGTGGACTATCAGCGTGTTGATGAAACATAGAAATTGCATCGGGATTGAATACAACAGTCACCATGCGCACTTTCCTCCATGGGAGTAATCCTCAAACAGTCTATGCTTTGATCGTTCGATGTAAGACCAGTAGTAGTTTCCGATGCACATCTGGAGGCATTCTGTAATCTGTGGACTACTAGAGTGATGATGAAACACAGAAATTGCATCGGGATTGAATACAACAGTCACCATGCGCACATTCCTCCATAAAAGTAATTTCTCAAACCGTCTACCCTTTGATCGTTACCTGGAAGACCAATAGTAGTTTCCGATGAACATCTGGAGGCATTCTGTAATCTGTGGACTATCAGAGTGTTGATGAATCACAGAAACTGCATCGGGATTGAATACAACAGTCACCATGCGCACTTTCCTCCACGGGAGGTATGTCTCAAACAGTTTACGCTTTGCTCGTTCCCTGGGAGACCAGTAGTAGTTTACGATGCACATCTGGTGGCATTCTGTAATCTGTGGACTATCAGAGTGTTGATGAAACACAGAAATTGCATCGCTAATGAATACAACAGTCACCATGCGCTCTTTCCTCCACGGGAGAAATGTCTCAAACAATCTACGCATTGATCTTTCCCTGGAAGACCTGTAGTAGTTTCCGATGCACATCTGGAGGCATTCTGAAATCTGTGGACTATCAGAGTGTTGATGAAACACAGAATTTGCATCTACATCTACATCTACATCTACATCCGTACTCCGCAAGCCACCTGACGGTGTGTGGCGGAGGGTACCCTGAGTACCTCTATCGGTTCTCCCTTCTATTCCAGTCTCGTATTGTACGTGGAAAGAAGGATTGTCGGTATGCTTCTGTGTGGGCTCTAATCTCTCTGATTTTATCCTCATGGTCTCTTCGCGAGATATACGTAGGAGGGAGCAATATACTGCTTGACTCTTCGGTTAAGGTATGTTCTCGAAACTTCAACAAAAGCCCGTACCGAGCTACTGAGCGTCTCTCCTGCAGAGTCTTCCACTGGAGTTTATCTATCATCTCCGTAACGCTTTCGCAATTACTAAATGATCCTGTAACGAAGCGCGCTGCTCTCCATTGGATCTTCTCTATCTCTTCTATCAACCCTACCTGGTGCCGATCCCACACTGCTGAGCAGTATTCAAGCATTGGGCGAACAAGCGTACTGTAACCTACTTCCTTTGTTGTCGGATTGCATTTCCTTAGGATTCTTCCAATGAATCTCTGTCTGGCATCTGCTTTACCGACGATCAACTTTATATGATCATTCCATTTTAAATCACTCCCAATGCGTACTCCCAGATAATTTATGGAAATAACTGCTTCCAGTTGCTGACCTGCTATTTTGTAGCTAAATGATAAGGGATTGAATACAAGAGTCACCATGCGCATTTTCCTCCACGGGAGTAATGTCTCAAACAATCTACGCTTTGATCGTTCCCTGGAAGACCAGTAGTAGTTTCCGATGCACATCTGGTGGCATTCTGTAATGTGTAGACTATCAGAGTGTTGATGAAACACAGTAATTGCATCGGGATTGAATACAACAGTCGCCATGCGCACTTTCGTTCATGGCAGTAATGTCTCTAACAGTCTACGCTTTGAGCGTTCTCTGGAAGACCAGTAGTAGTTTCCGATTAACATCTGGAGGCATTCTGTATTCTGTGGAGTATCAGAGTGTTGATGAAACACAGAAATTGCATCGGGATTCAATACTACAGTCACCATGCGCACTTTCCTCCTTGGGAGTAATGTCTCAAACAGTGTACGCTTTGATCGTTCCCTGGAAGACCAGTAGTAGTTTCCAATGCACATCTGGAGGCATTCTGTAGAATGTGGACTATCAGAGTGTTGATGAAACACAGAAATTGTATCCGGATTGAATACAACAGTAACCATGCGCACTTTCCTCCACGGGAGAAATGTCTCAAACAATCTACGCTTTGATCGTTCCCTGGAAGACCAGTAGTAGTTTCCGATGCACATCTGGTGGCATTCTGTAATGTGTAGACTATCAGAGTGTTGATGCAACACAGTAATAGCATCGGGATTCAATACAACAGTCACCATGCGCACTTTCCTCCATAGGAGTAATGTCTCTAACAGTCTACGCTTTGATCGTTCCCCAGAAGACCAGTAGTAGTTTCCTATACACATCTGGAGGCTTTCAGTACACTGTGGACTATCAGAGTGTTGATGAAACACAGAAATTGCATCGGGATTGAATACAACAGTCTCCATGCGTAGTTTCCTCAAAGGGAGTAATGTCTCAAACAGTTTACGCTTTGATCGTTCCTGGAAGACCAGTAGTAGTTTCCGATGAACATCTGGAGGCATTCTGTAATCTGTGGACTATCAGAGTGTTGATGAAACACAGAAATTGCATCGGGAATGAATACAACAGTCACCACGCGCACTTTCCTTCACGGTAGTAATGTCTCAAACAGTCAACGCTTTGATCGTTCCCATAAGACCAGTAGTAGTTTCCGTTAAACAGCTGGCGGCATTCTGTAATCTGTGGACTATCAGAGTGTTGATGAAACACAGAAATTGCATCGGGATTGAATACAACAGTCACCATGCGCACTTTCCTCCATGGGAGTAATGTCTGTAACAGGCTTCGCTTTGATCGTTCCCTGGAAGACCAGGAGTAGTTTCCGATGCACATCTGGAGGCTACTTGTAATCTGTGGCCTATTAGAGTGTTGATGAAACACAGAAATTGCATCGGGATTGAATACAACAGTCACCATGCGCACTTTCCTCCATGGGAGTAATTCTCAAACACTCTATACTTTGATCGTTCCCTGGAAGGCCAGTAGTAGTTTCCGATTAACATCTGGAGGCATTCTGTATTCTGTGGCGTATCAGAGTGTTGATGAAACACAGAAATTGCATCGGGATTCAATACAACAGTCACCATGCGCACTTTCCTCCATGGGAGTAATTCTCAAACACTCTATGCTTTGATCGTTCCCTGGAAGGCCAGTAGTAGTTTCCGATTAACATCTGGAGGCATTCTGTATTCTGTGGCGTATCAGAGTGTTGATGAAACACAGAAATTGCATCGGGATTCAATACAACAGTCACCATGCGCACTTTCCTCCATGGGAGTAATGTCTGTAACAGGCTTCGCTTTGATCGTTCCCTGGAAGACCAGGAGTAGTTTCCGATGCACATCTGGAGGCTTTCTGTAATCTGTGGCCTATTAGAGTGTTGATGAAACACAGAAATTGCATCGGGATTGAATACAACAGTCACCATGCGCACTTTCCTCCATGGGAGTAATTCTCAAACACTCTATGCTTTGATCGTTCCCTGGAAGGCCAGTAGTAGTTTCCGATTAACATCTGGAGGCATTCTGTATTCTGTGGCGTATCAGAGTGTTGATGAAACACAGAAATTGCATCGGGATTCAATACAACAGTCACCATGCGCACTTTCCTCCATGGGAGTAATGTCTGTAACAGGCTTCGCTTTGATCGTTCCCTGGAAGACCAGGAGTAGTTTCCGATTCACATCTGGAGGCTTTCTGTAATCTGTGGCCTATTAGAGTGTTGATGAAACACAGAAATTGCATCGGGATTGAATACAACAGTCACCATGCGCACTTTCCTCCATGGGAGTCATGTCTCAAACAGTCTACGCTTTGATCGTTCCCTGGAAGACCAGTAGTAGTTTCCGATGCACATCTGGAAGCATTCTGTATACTGTGGAGTATCAGAGTGTTGATGAAACACAGAAATTGCATCGGGATTGAATACAACAGTCACCATGCGCACTTCCCTCCACGGGAGGTATGTCTCAAACAGTCTACGCTTTGATCGTTCCCTGGAAGAGTAGTAGTAGTTTCCGATGCACATCTGGTGGCATTCTGTAATCTGTGAACTATCAGAGTCTTGATGAAACACAGAAATTGCATAGGGATTGAATACAACAGTCACCATCCGCACTTTCCTTCTTAAAAGTAATGTCTCAAACAGTCTACGCTTTGATCGTTCCCTGGAAGACCAGTAGTAGTTTCAATTGCACATCTGGGGGCATTCTGTAATCTGTGGACTATCAGAGTGTTGATGAAACACAGAAATTGCATCGGGATTGAACACAACAGTCACCATGCGCACTTTCCTCCATGGGAGTAATGTTTCAAAGAGTTTACGCATTGATCGTTCCCTGGAAGACCTGTAGCAGTTTCCGATGCACATCTGGAGGCATTCTGTAATCTGTGGACTATCAGAGTGTTGATGAATCACAGAAACTGCATCGGGATTGAATACAACAGTCACCATGCGCACTTTCCTCCACGGGAGGTATGTCTCAAACAGTTTACGCTTTGCTCGTTCCCTGGGAGACCAGTAGTAGTTTACGATGCACATCTGGTGGCATTCTGTAATCTGTGGACTATCAGAGTGTTGATGAAACACAGAAATTGCATCGCTAATGAATACAACAGTCACCATGCGCTCTTTCCTCCACGGGAGAAATGTCTCAAACAATCTACGCTTTGATCGTTCCCTGGAAGACCAGAAGTAGTTTACGATGCACATCTGGGGGCTTTCTGTAATCTGTGGACTATCAGAGTGTTGATGAGACACAGAAATTGCATCGGGATTGAATACAACAGTCACCATGCGCACTTTCCTCCATGGGAGTAATTCTCAAACAGTCTATGTTTTGATCGTTCTCTGTAAGACCAGTAATAGATTCCGATGCACATCTGGTGGCATTCTGTAATCTGTGGACTATCAGAGTGTTGATGAAACACAGAAATTGCATCGGGATTGAATACAACAGTCACCATGCGCACTTTCTTCCATAAAAGTAATGTCTCAAACAGTCTACCCTTTGATCGTTACCTGGAAGACCAATAGTAGTTTCCGATGAACATCTGGAGGTATTCTGTAATCTGTGGACTATCAGAGTGTTGATGAAACATAGAAATTGCATCGGGATTGAATACAACAGTCACCATGCGCACTTTCCTCCATGGGAGTAATCCTCAAACAGTCTATGCTTTGATCGTTCGATGTAAGACCAGTAGTAGTTTCCGATGCACATCTGGAGGCATTCTGTAATCTGTGGACTACTAGAGTGATGATGAAACACAGAAATTGCATCGGGATTGAATACAACAGTCACCATGCGCACATTCCTCCATAAAAGTAATTTCTCAAACCGTCTACCCTTTGATCGTTACCTGGAAGACCAATAGTAGTTTCCGATGAACATCTGGAGGCATTCTGTAATCTGTGGACTATCAGAGTGTTGATGAATCACAGAAACTGCATCGGGATTGAATACAACAGTCACCATGCGCACTTTCCTCCATGGGAGGTATGTCTCAAACAGTTTACGCTTTGCTCGTTCCCTGGGAGACCAGTAGTAGTTTACGAGGCACATCTGGTGGCATTCTGTAATCTGTGGACTATCAGAGTGTTGATGAAACACAGAAATTGCATCGCTAATGAATACAACAGTCACCATGCGCTCTTTCCTCCACGGGAGAAATGTCTCAAACAATCTACGCATTGATCTTTCCCTGGAAGACCTGTAGTAGTTTCCGATGCACATCTGGAGGCATTCTGAAATCTGTGGACTATCAGAGTGTTGATGAAACACAGAATTTGCATCTACATCTACATCTACATCTACATCCGTACTCCGCAAGCCACCTGACGGTGTGTGGCGGAGGGTACCCTGAGTACCTCTATCGGTTCTCCCTTCTATTCCAGTCTCGTATTGTACGTGGAAAGAAGGATTGTCGGTATGCTTCTGTGTGGGCTCTAATCTCTCTGATTTTATCCTCATGGTCTCTTCGCGAGATATACGTAGGAGGGAGCAATATACTGCTTGACTCTTCGGTGAAGGTATGTTCTCGAAACTTCAACAAAAGCCCGTACCGAGCTACTGAGCGTCTCTCCTGCAGAGTCTTCCACTGGAGTTTATCTATCATCTCCGTAACGCTTTCGCAGTTACTAAATGATCCTGTAACGAAGCGCGCTGCTCTCCGTTGGATCTTCTCTATCTCTTCTATCAACCCTACCTGGTGCGGATCCCACACTGCTGAGCAGTATTCAAGCATTGGGCGAACAAGCGTACTGTAACCTACTTCCTTTGTTGTCGGATTGCATTTCCTTAGGATTCTTCCAATGAATCTCAGTCTGGCATCTGCTTTACCGACGATCAACTTTATATGATCATTCCATTTTAAATCACTCCCAATGCGTACTCCCAGATAATTTATGGAAATAACTGCTTCCAGTTGCTGACCTGCTATTTTGTAGCTAAATGATAAGGGATTGAATACAAGAGTCACCATGCGCATTTTCCTCCACGGGAGTAATGTCTCAAACAATCTACGCTTTGATCGTTCCCTGGAAGACCAGTAGTAGTTTCCGATGCACATCTGGTGGCATTCTGTAATGTGTAGACTATCAGAGTGTTGATGAAACACAGTAATTGCATCGGGATTGAATACAACAGTCGCCATGCGCACTTTCGTTCATGGCAGTAATGTCTCTAACAGTCTACGCTTTGAGCGTTCTCTGGAAGACCAGTAGTAGTTTCCGATTAACATCTGGAGGCATTCTGTATTCTGTGGAGTATCAGAGTGTTGATGAAACACAGAAATTGCATCGGGATTCAATACTACAGTCACCATGCGCACTTTCCTCCTTGGGAGTAATGTCTCAAACAGTGTACGCTTTGATCGTTCCCTGGAAGACCAGTAGTAGTTTCCAATGCACATCTGGAGGCATTCTGTAGAATGTGGACTATCAGAGTGTTGATGAAACACAGAAATTGTATCCGGATTGAATACAACAGTAACCATGCGCACTTTCCTCCACGGGAGAAATGTCTCAAACAATCTACGCTTTGATCGTTCCCTGGAAGACCAGTAGTAGTTTCCGATGCACATCTGGTGGCATTCTGTAATGTGTAGACTATCAGAGTGTTGATGCAACACAGTAATAGCATCGGGATTCAATACAACAGTCACCATGCGCACTTTCCTCCATAGGAGTAATGTCTCTAACAGTCTACGCTTTGATCGTTCCCCAGAAGACCAGTAGTAGTTTCCTATACACATCTGGAGGCTTTCAGTACACTGTGGACTATCAGAGTGTTGATGAAACACAGAAATTGCATCGGGATTGAATACAACAGTCTCCATGCGTAGTCTCCTCAAAGGGAGTAATGTCTCAAACAGTTTACGCTTTGATCGTTCCTGGAAGACCAGTAGTAGTTTCCGATGAACATCTGGAGGCATTCTGTAATCTGTGGACTATCAGAGTGTTGATGAAACACAGAAATTGCATCGGGAATGAATACAACAGTCACCACGCGCACTTTCCTTCACGGTAGTAATGTCTCAAACAGTCAACGCTTTGATCGTTCCCATAAGACCAGTAGTAGTTTCCGTTAAACAGCTGGCGGCATTCTGTAATCTGTGGACTATCAGAGTGTTGATGAAACACAGAAATTGCATCGGGATTGAATACAACAGTCACCATGCGCACTTTCCTTCATGGGAGTAATGTCTGTAACAGGCTTCGCTTTGATCGTTCCCTGGAAGACCAGGAGTAGTTTCCGATGCACATCTGGAGGCTTTCTGTAATCTGTGGCCTATTAGAGTGTTGATGAAACACAGAAATTGCATCGGGATTGAATACAACAGTCACCATGCGCACTTTCCATCATGGGAGTAATTCTCAAACACTCTATGCTTTGATCGTTCCCTGGAAGGCCAATAGTAGTTTCCGATTAACATCTGGAGGCATTCTGTATTCTGTGGCGTATCAGAGTGTTGATGAAACACAGAAATTGCATCGGGATTCAATACAACAGTCACCATGCGCACTTTCCTCCATGGGAGTAATGTCTCAGTCTATGGTTTGATCGTTCCCTGGAAGACCAGTAGTAGTTTCCGATGCACATCTGGAGGCATTCTGTAAAATGTGGACTATCAGAGTGTTGATGAAACACAGAAATTGCATCCGGATTGAATACAACAGTCACCATGCGCACTTTCCTCCACGGGAGAAATGTCTCAAACAATCTACGCTTCGATCGTTCCCTGGAAGACCTGTAGTAGTTTCTGATGCACATCTGGTGGCATTCTGTAATGTGTAGACTATCAGAGTGTTGATGAAACATAGTAATTGCATCGGGATTGAATACAACAGTCACCATGCGCACTTTCCTCCATGGGAGTAATGTTTCTAACAGTCTACGCTTTGATCGTTCCCCAGAAGACCAGTAGTAGTTTCCTATACACATCTGGAGGCTTTCAGTACACTGTGGACTATCAGAGTGTTGATGAAACACAGAAATTGCATCGGGATTGAATACAACAGTCTCCATGCGTAGTTTCCTCAAAGGGAGTAATGTCTCAAACAGTTTACGCTTTGATCGTTCCTGGAAGACCAGTAGTAGTTTCCGATGAACATCTGGAGGCATTCTGTAATCTGTGGACTATCAGAGTGTTGATGAAACACAGAAATTGCATCGGGAATGAATACAACAGTCACCACGCGCACTTTCCTTCACGGTAGTAATGTCTCAAACAGTCAACGCTTTGATCGTTCCCATAAGACCAGTAGTAGTTTCCGTTAAACAGCTGGCGGCATTCTGTAATCTGTGGACTATCAGAGTGTTGATGAAACACAGAAATTGCATCGGGATTGAATACAACAGTCACCATGCGCACTTTCCTCCATGGGAGTAATGTCTCTAACAGGCTTCGCTTTGATCGTTCCCTGGAAGACCAGGAGTAGTTTCCGATGCACATCTGGGGGCTTTCTGTAATCTGTGGCCTATTAGAGTGTTGATGAAACACAGAAATTGCATCGGGATTGAATACAACAGACACCATGCGCACTTTCCTCCACGGGAGGTATGTCTCAAACAGTCTACGCTTTGATCGTTCCATGGATGAGTAGTAGTAGTTTCCGATGCACATCTGGTGGCATTCTGTAATCTGTGCACTATCAGAGTGTTGATGAAACACAGAAATAGCATAGGGATTGAATACAACAGTCACCATCCGCACTTTCCTCCATAAAAGTAAAGTCTTAAACAGTCTACGCTTTGATCGTTCCCTGGAAGACCAGTAGTGGTTTCCGATGAACATCTGGAGGCATTCTGTAACCTGTGGACTATCAGAGTGTTGATGAAACACAGAAATTGCATCGGGATTGAATACAACAGTCACCATGCGCACATTCCTCCATAAAAGTAATGTCTCAAACAGTCTACGCTTTGATCGTTCCCTGGAAGACCAGTAGTAGTTTCCGATGCACATCTGGAGGCATTCTGTAGTCTGTGGACTTTCAGAGTGTTGATGAAACACAGAAATTGCATCCGGATTGAATACAACAGTCACCATGCGAACTTTCCTTAATGGGAGTAATGTCCCAAACAGTCTACGCTTTGATCGTTCCCTGGAAGTCCAGTAGTAGTTTCCGATGCACACCTAGAGGCATTCTGTAATCTGTGGAATATCAGAGTGTTGATGAAACACAGAAATTGCATCGGGATTGAATACAACAATCACCATGCGCACTTCCCTCCACGGGAGGTATGGCTCAAACAGTCTACGCTTTGATCGTTCCCTGGAAGAGTAGTAGTAGTTTCCGATGCACATCTGGCGGCATTCTGTAACCTGTCTACTATCAGAGTGTTGATGAAACACAGAAATTGCATCGGGATTGAATACAACAGTCACCATCCGCACTTTCCTCCATGGGAGTATTGTCTCAAACAGTCTACGCTTTGATCGTTCCCTGCAAGACCAGTAGTAGTTTCCGATGCACATCTCGTGGCATTCTGTAATCTGTGGACTATCAGAGTGTTGATGAAACACAGAAAATGCATCGAGATTGAATACAACAGTCACCATGCGCACATTCCTCCATAAAAGTAATGTCTCAAACAGTCTTCGCTTTGATCGTTTCCTGGAAGTGCAGTAGTAGTTCCCAAAACACATCTGGAGGCATTCTGTAATCTGTGGACTATCAGAGTGTTGATGAAACACAGAAATTGCATCGGGACTGAATACAACAGTCACCATGCGCACTTTTCTCCATGGGAGTAATGTCTCAGTCTACGCTTCGATCGTTCCCTGGAAGACCAGTAGTAGGTTCCGATGCACATTTGGAGGCATTCTGTAATATGAGGAGTATCAGAGTGTTGATGAAACACAGAAATTGCATCGGGATTGAATACCACAGTCACCATGCGCACTTTCCTCCATGGGAGTAATTCTCAAACAGTCTACGCTTTGATCGTTACCTGGAAGACCAGTAAAAGTTTCAATTGCACATCTGGAGGTATTCTGTAATCTGTGGACTATCGGAGTGTTGATGAAACACAGAAATTGCATAGGGATTGAATACAACAGTCACCATCCGCACTTTCCTCCTTAAAAGTAAAGTCTTAAACAGTCTACGCTTTGATCGTTCCCTGGAAGACCAGTAGTGGTTTCCGATGAACATCTGGAGGCATTCTGTAACCTGTGGACTATCAGAGTGTTGATGAAACACAGTTACTGCATCGGGATTGAACGCAACAGTCACCATGCGCACTTTCCTCCATGGGAGTAATGTTTCAAAGAGTTTACGCATTGATCGTTCCCTGGAAGACCTGTAGCAGTTTCCGATTCACATCTGGAGGCATTCTGTAATCTGTGGACTATCAGAGTGTTGATGAAACACAGAAATTGCATCGGGATTGAATACAACAGTCACCATGCGCACATTCCTCCATAAAAGTAATGTCTCAAACAGTCTACGTTTTGATCGTTCCCTGGAAGACCAGTAGTAGTTTCCGATGCACATCTGGAGGCATTCTGTAATCTGTGGACCTTCAGAGTGTTGACGAAACACAGAAATTGCATCCGGATTGAATACAACAGTCACCATGCGAACTTTCCTTAATGGGAGTAATGTCCCAAACAGTCTACGCTTTGATCGTCCCCTGGAAGTCCAGTAGTAGTTTCCGATGCACACCTAGAGGCATTCTGTAATCTGTGGAATATCAGAGTGTTGATGAAACACAGAAGTTGCATCGGGATTGAATACAACAGTCACCATGCGCACTTCCCTCCACGGGAGGTATGGCTCAAACAGTCTACGTTTTGATCGTTCCCTGGAAGAGTAGTGGTAGTTTCCGATGCACATCTGGCGGCATTCTGTAATCTGTCTACTATCAGAGGGTTGATGAAACACAGAAATTGCATCGGGATTGAATACAACAGTCACCATCCGCACTTTCCTCCATGGGAGTATTGTCTCAAACAGTCTACGCTTTGATCGTTCCCTGCAAGACCAGTAGTAGTTTCCGATGCACATCTCGTGGCATTCTGTAATCTGTGGACTATCAGAGTGTTGATGAAACACAGAAAATGCATCGGGATTGAATACAACAGTCACCATGCGCACATTCCTCCATAAAAGTAATGTCTCAAACAGTCTACGCTTTGATCGTTCACTGGAAGACCAGTAGTAGTTACCGTTGCACATCTCGTAGCATTCTGTAATGTGTAGACTATCAGAGTGTTGATGAAACACAGTAATTGCATCGGGATTGAATACAACAGTCACCATCGGCACTTTCCTCCATGGGAGTAATGTTTCTAACAGTCTACGCTTTTATTGTTCCCTGGAAGACCAGTAGTAGTTTCCGATGCACATCTGGAGTATTTCTGTACCCTGTGGACTATCAGAGTGTTGATGAAACACACAAATTGCATCGAGATTGAATACAACAGTCTCCATGCGCAGTTCCCTCCATGGGAGTAATGTCTCAAACAGTCTACGCTTTGATCGTTCCCTGGATGACCAGTAAAAGTTTCAATTGCACATCTGGAGGTATTCTGTAATCTGTGGACTATCGGAGTGTTGATGAAACACAGAAATTGCATAGGGATTGAATACAACAGTCACCATGCGCACATTCCTCCATAAAAGTAATGTCTCAAACAGTCTACGCTTTGATCGTTCCCTGGAAGACCAGTAGTAGTTTCCGATGCACATCTGGAGGCATTCTGTAATCTGTGGACCTTCAGAGTGTTGATGAAACACAGAAATTGCATCCGGATTGAATACAACAGTCACCATGCGAACTTTCCTTAATGGGAGTAATGTCCCAAACAGAATACGCTTTGATCGTTCCCTGGAAGTCCAGTAGTAGTTTCCGATGCACACCTAGAGGCATTCTGTAATCTGTGGAATATCAGAGTGTTGATGAAACACAGAAATTGCATCGGGATTGAATACAACAGTCACCATCCGCACTTTCCTCCATGGGAGTATTGTCTCAAACAGTCTACGCTTTGATCGTTCCCTGCAAGACCAGTAGTAGTTTCCGATGCACATCTCGTGGCATTCTGTAATCTGTGGACTATCAGAGTGTTGATGAAACACAGAAAATGCATCGGGATTGAATACAACAGTTACCATGCGCACATTCCTCCATAAAAGTAATGTCTCAAACAGTCTTCGCTTTGATCGTTTCCTGGAAGTGCAGTAGTAGTTCCCAAAGCACATCTGGAGGCATTCTGTAATCTGTGGACTATCAGAGTGTTGATGAAACACAGAAATTGCATCGGGACTGAATACAACAGTCACCATGCGCACTTTTCTCCATGGGAGTAATGTCTCAGTCTACGCTTCGATCGTTCCCTGGAAGACCAGTAGTAGGTTCCGATGGACATTTTTAGGCATTCTGTAATATGTGGAGTATCAGAGTGTTGATGAAACACAGAAATTGCATCGGGATTGAATACCACAGTCACCATGCGCACTTACCTCCATGGGAGTAATTCTCAAACAGTCTACGCTTTGATCGTTACCTGGAAGACCAGTAGTAGTTTCCGATGCACATCTGGTGGCATTCTGTAATCTGTGGATTATCAGAGTGTTGATGAAACACAGAAATTGCGTCGGGATTGAATACAACAGTCACCATGCGCACATTCCTCCATAAAAGTAATGTCTCAAACAGTCTACGCTTTGATCGTTCACTGGAAGACCAGTAGTAGTTACCGTTGCACATCTCGTAGCATTCTGTAATGTGTAGACTATCAGAGTGTTGATGAAACACAGTAATTGCATCGGGATTGAATACAACAGTCACCATGGGCACTTTCCTCCATGGGAGTAATGTTTCTAACAGTCTACGCTTTGCTCGTTCCCTGGGAGACCAGTAGTAGTTTACGATGCACATCTGGTGGCATTCTGTAATCTGTGGACTATCAGAGTGTTGATGAAACACAGAAATTGCATCGCTAATGAATACAACAGTCACCATGCGCTCTTTCCTCCACGGGAGAAATGTCTCAAACAATCTACGCTTTGATCGTTCCCTGGAAGACCAGTAGTAGTTTACGATGCACATCTGGGGGCTTTCTGTAATCTGTGGACTATCAGAGTGTTGATGAGACACAGAAATTGCATCGGGATTGAATACAACAGTCACCATGCGCACTTTCCTCCATGGGAGTAATTCTCAAACAGTCTATGTTTTGATCGTTCCCTGTAAGAGCAGTAATAGATTCCGATGCACATCAGGTTTCATTCTGTAATCTGTGGACTATCAGAGTGCTGATGAAACACAGAAATTGCATCGGGATTGAATACAACAGTCACCATGCGCACTTTCTTCCATAAAAGTAATGTCTCAAACAGTCTACCCTTTGATCGTTACCTGGAAGACCAATAGTAGTTTCCGATGAACATCTGGAGGCATTCTGTAATCTGTGGACTATCAGAGTGTTGATGAAACATAGAAATTGCATCGGGATTGAATACAACTGTCACCATGCGCACTTTCCTCCATGGGAGTAATCCTCAAACAGTCTATGCTTTGATCGTTCGATGTAAGACCAGTAGTAGTTTCCGATGCACATCTGGAGGCATTCTGTAATCTGTGGACTACTAGAGTGATGATGAAACACAGAAATTGCATCGGGATTGAATACAACAGTCACCATGCGCACATTCCTCCATAAAAGTAATTTCTCAAACCGTCTACCCTTTGATCGTTACCTGGAAGACCAATAGTAGTTTCCGATGAACATCTGGAGGCATTCTGTAATCTGTGGACTATCAGAGTGTTGATGAATCACAGAAACTGCATCGGGATTGAATACAACAGTCACCATGCGCACTTTCCTCCACGGGAGGTATGTCTCAAACAGTTTACGCTTTGCTCGTTCCCTGGGAGACCAGTAGTAGTTTACGATGCACATCTGGTGGCATTCTGTAATCTGTGGACTATCAGAGTGTTGATGAAACACAGAAATTGCATCGCTAATGAATACAACAGTCACCATGCGCTCTTTCCTCCACGGGAGAAATGTCTCAAACAATCTACGCATTGATCTTTCCCTGGAAGACCTGTAGTAGTTTCCGATGCACATCTGGAGGCATTCTGAAATCTGTGGACTATCAGAGTGTTGATGAAACACAGAATTTGCATCTACATCTACATCTACATCTACATCCGTACTCCGCAAGCCACCTGACGGTGTGTTGCGGAGGGTACCCTGAGTACCTCTATCGGTTCTCCCTTCTATTCCAGTCTCGTATTGTACGTGGAATGAAGGATTGTCGGTATGCTTCTGTGTGGGCTCTAATCTCTCTGATTTTATCCTCATGGTCTCTTCGCGAGATATACGTAGGAGGGAGCAATATACTGCTTGACTCTTCGGTGAAGGTATGTTCTCGAAACTTCAACAAAAGCCCGTACCGAGCTACTGAGCGTCTCTCCTGCAGAGTCTTCCACTGGAGTTTATCTATCATCTCCGTAACGCTTTCGCAGTTACTAAATGATCCTGTAACGAAGCGCGCTGCTCTCCGTTGGATCTTCTCTATCTCTTCTATCAACCCTACCTGGTGCGGATCCCACACTGCTGAGCAGTATTCAAGCATTGGGCGAACAAGCGTACTGTAACCTATTTCCTTTGTTGTCGGATTGCATTTCCTTAGGATTCTTCCAATGAATCTCAGTCTGGCATCTGCTTTACCGACGATCAACTTTATATGATCATTCCATTTTAAATCACTCCCAATGCGTACTCCATGATAATTTATGGAAATAACTGCTTCCAGTTGCTGACCTGCTATTTTGTAGCTAAATGATAAGGGATTGAATACAAGAGTCACCATGCGCATTTTCCTCCACGGGAGTAATGTCTCAAACAATCTACGCTTTGATCGTTCCCTGGAAGACCAGTAGTAGTTTCCGATGCACATCTGGTGGCATTCTGTAATGTGTAGACTATCAGAGTGTTGATGAAACACAGTAATTGCATCGGGATTGAATACAACAGTCGCCATGCGCACTTTCGTTCATGGCAGTAATGTCTCTAACAGTCTACGCTTTGAGCGTTCTCTGGAAGACCAGTAGTAGTTTCCGATTAACATCTGGAGGCATTCTGTATTCTGTGGAGTATCAGAGTGTTGATGAAACACAGAAATTGCATCGGGATTCAATACTACAGTCACCATGCGCACTTTCCTCCTTGGGAGTAATGTCTCAAACAGTGTACGCTTTGATCGTTCCCTGGAAGACCAGTAGTAGTTTCCAATGCACATCTGGAGGCATTCTGTAGAATGTGGACTATCAGAGTGTTGATGAAACACAGAAATTGTATCCGGATTGAATACAACAGTAACCATGCGCACTTTCCTCCACGGGAGAAATGTCTCAAACAATCTACGCTTTGATCGTTCCCTGGAAGACCAGTAGTAGTTTCCGATGCACATCTGGTGGCATTCTGTAATGTGTAGACTATCAGAGTGTTGATGCAACACAGTAATAGCATCGGGATTCAATACAACAGTCACCATGCGCACTTTCCTCCATAGGAGTAATGTCTCTAACAGTCTACGCTTTGATCGTTCCCCAGAAGACCAGTAGTAGTTTCCTATACACATCTGGAGGCTTTCAGTACACTGTGGACTATCAGAGTGTTGATGAAACACAGAAATTGCATCGGGATTGAATACAACAGTCTCCATGCGTAGTTTCCTCAAAGGGAGTAATGTCTCAAACAGTTTACGCTTTGATCGTTCCTGGAAGACCAGTAGTAGTTTCCGATGAACATCTGGAGGCATTCTGTAATCTGTGGACTATCAGAGTGTTGATGAAACACAGAAATTGCATCGGGAATGAATACAACAGTCACCACGCGCACTTTCCTTCACGGTAGTAATGTCTCAAACAGTTAACGCTTTGATCGTTCCCATAAGACCAGTAGTAGTTTCCGTTAAACAGCTGGCGGCATTCTGTAATCTGTGGACTATCAGAGTGTTGATGAAACACAGAAATTGCATCGGGATTGAATACAACAGTCACCATGCGCACTTTCCTCCATGGGAGTAATGTCTGTTACAGGCTTCGCTTTGATCGTTCCCTGGAAGACCAGGAGTAGTTTCCGATGCACATCTGGAGGCTTTCTGTAATCTGTGGCCTATTAGAGTGTTGATGAAACACAGAAATTGCATCGGGATTGAATACAACAGTCACCATGTGCACTTTCCTCCATGGGAGTAATTCTCAAACACTCTATGCTTAGATCGTTCCCTGGAAGGCCAGTAGTAGTTTCCGATTAACATCTGGAGGCATTCTGTATTCTGTGGCGTATCAGAGTGTTGATGAAACACAGAAATTGCATCGGGATTCAATACAACAGTCACCATGCGCACTTTCCTCCATGGGAGTAATGTCTCAGTCTACGGTTTGATCGTTCCCTGGAAGACCAGTAGTAGTTTCCGATGCACATCTGGAGGCATTCTGTAAAATGTGGACTATCAGAGTGTTGATGAAACACAGAAATTGCATCCGGATTGAATACAACAGTCACCATGCGCACTTTCCTCCACGGGAGAAATGTCTCAAACAATCTACGCTTCGATCGTTCCCTGGAAGACCAGTAGTAGTTTCTGATGCACATCTGGTGGCATTCTGTAATGTGTAGACTTTCAGAGTGTTGATGAAACATAGTAATTGCATCGGTATTAAATACAACAGTCACCATGCGCACTTTCCTCCAGGGGAGTAATGTTTCTAACAGTCTACGCTTTGATCGTTCCCCAGAAGACCAGTAGTAGTTTCCTATACACATCTGGAGGCTTTCAGTACACTGTGGACTATCAGAGTGTTGATGAAACACAGAAATTGCATCGGGATTGAATACAACAGTCTCCATGCGTAGTTTCCTCAAAGGGAGTAATGTCTCAAACAGTTTACGCTTTGATCGTTCCTGGAAGACCAGTAGTAGTTTCCGATGAACATCTGGAGGCATTCTGTAATCTGTGGACTATCAGAGTGTTGATGAAACACAGAAATTGCATCGGGAATGAATACAACAGTCACCACGCGCACTTTCCTTCACGGTAGTAATGTCTCAAACAGTCAACGCTTTGATCGTTCCCATAAGACCAGTAGTAGTTTCCGTTAAACAGCTGGCGGCATTCTGTAATCTGTGGACTATCAGAGTATTGATGAAACACAGAAATTGCATCGGGATTGAATACAACAGTCACCATGCGCACTTTCCTCCATGGGAGTAATGTCTCTAACAGGCTTCGCTTTGATCGTTCCCTGGAAGACCAGGAGTAGTTTCCGATGCACATCTGGGGGCTTTCTGTAATCTGTGGCCTATTAGAGTGTTTATGAAACACAGAAATTGCATCGGGATTGAATACAACAGACACCATGCGCACTTTCCTCCACGGGAGGTATGTCTCAAACAGTCTACGCTTTGATCGTTCCATGGATGAGTAGTAGTAGTTTCCGATGCACATCTGGTGGCATTCTGTAATCTGTGCACTATCAGAGTGTTGATGAAACACAGAAATAGCATAGGGATTGAATACAACAGTCACCATCCGCACTTTCCTCCATAAAAGTAAAGTCTTAAACAGTCTACGCTTTGATCGTTCCCTGGAAGACCAGTAGTGGTTTCCGATGAACATCTGGAGGCATTCTGTAACCTGTGGACTATCAGAGTGTTGATGAAACACAGAAATTGCATCGGGATTGAATACAACAGTCACCATGCGCACATTCCTCCATAAAAGTAATGTCTCAAACAGTCTACGCTTTGATCGTTCCCTGGAAGACCAGTAGTAGTTTCCGATGCACATCTGGAGGCATTCTGTAGTCTGTGGACCTTCAGAGTGTTGATGAAACACAGAAATTGCATCCGGATTGAATACAACAGTCACCATGCGAACTTTCCTTAATGGGAGTAATGTCCCAAACAGTCTACGCTTTGATCGTTCCCTGGAAGTCCAGTAGTAGTTTCCGATGCACACCTAGAGGCATTCTGTAATCTGTGGAATATCAGAGTGTTGATGAAACACAGAAATTGCATCGGGATTGAATACAACAATCACCATGCGCACTTCCCTCCACGGGAGGTATGGCTCAAACAGTCTACGCTTTCATCGTTCCCTGGAAGAGTAGTAGTAGTTTCCGATGCACATCTGGCGGCATTCTGTAACCTGTCTACTATCAGCGTGTTGATGAAACACAGAAATTGCATCGGGATTGAATACAACAGTCACCATCCGCACTTTCCTCCATGGGAGTATTGTCTCAAACAGTCTACGCTTTGATCGTTCCCTGCAAGACCAGTACTAGTTTCCGATGCACATCTCGTGGCATTCTGTAATCTGTGGACTATCAGAGTGTTGATGAAACACAGAAAATGCATCGAGATTGAATACAACAGTCACCATGCGCACATTCCTCCATAAAAGTAATGTCTCAAACAGTCTACGCTTTCATCGTTTCCTGGAAGTGCAGTAGTAGTTCCCAAAACACATCTGGAGGCATTCTGTAATCTGTGGACTATCAGAGTGTTGATGAAACACAGAAATTGCATCGGGACTGAATACAACAGTCACCATGCGCACTTTTCTCCATGGGAGTAATGTCTCAGTCTACGCTTCGATCGTTCCCTGGAAGACCAGTAGTAGGTTCCGATGCACATTTGGAGGCATTCTGTAATATGAGGAGTATCAGAGTGTTGATGAAACACAGAAATTGCATCGGGATTGAATACCACAGTCACCATGCGCACTTTCCTCCATGGGAGTAATTCTCAAACAGTCTACGCTTTGATCGTTACCTGGAAGACCAGTAAAAGTTTCAATTGCACATCTGGAGGTATTCTGTAATCTGTGGACTATCGGAGTGTTGATGAAACACAGAAATTGCATAGGGATTGAATACAACAGTCACCATCCGCACTTTCCTCCTTAAAAGTAAAGTCTTAAACAGTCTACGCTTTGATCGTTCCCTGGAAGACCAGTAGTGGTTTCCGATGAACATCTGGAGGCATTCTGTAACCTGTGGACTATCAGAGTGTTGATGAAACACAGTTATTGCATCGGGATTGAGCGCAACAGTCACCATGCGCACTTTCCTCCATGGGAGTAATGTTTCAAAGAGTTTACGCATTGATCGTTCCCTGGAAGACCTGTAGCAGTTTCCGATGCACATCTGGAGGCATTGTGTAATCTGTGGACTATCAGAGTGTTGATGAAACACAGAAATTGCATCGGGATTGAATACAACAGTCACCATGCGCACATTCCTCCATAAAAGTAATGTCTCAAACAGTCTACGCTTTGATCGTTCCCTGGAAGACCAGTAGTAGTTTCCGATGCACATCTGGAGGCATTCTGTAATCTGTGGACATTCAGAGTGTTGATGAAACACAGAAATTGCATCCGGATTGAATACAACAGTCACCATGCGAACTTTCCTTAATGGGAGTAATGTCCCAAACAGTCTACGCTTTGATCGTTCCCTGGAAGTCCAGTAGTAGTTTCCGATGCACACCTAGAGGCATTCTGTAATCTGTGGAATATCAGAGTGTTGATGAAACACAGAAATTGCATCGGGATTGAATACAACAGTCACCATGCGCACTTCCCTCCACGGGAGGTATGGCTCAAACAGTCTACGCTTTGATCGTTCCCTGGAAGAGTAGTAGTAGTTTCCGATGCACATCTGGCGGCATTCTGTAATCTGTCTACTATCAGAGGGTTGATGAAACACAGAAATTGCATCGGGATTGAATACAACAGTCACCATCCGCACTTTCCTCCATGGGAGTATTGTCTCAAACAGTCTACGCTTTGATCGTTCCCTGCAAGACCAGTAGTTGTTTCCGATGCACATCTCGTGGCATTCTGTAATCTGTGGACTATCAGAGTGCTGATGAAACACAGAAAATGCATCGGGATTGAATACAACAGTCACCATGCGCACATTCCTCCATAAAAGTAATGTCTCAAACAGTCTACGCTTTGATCGTTCCCTGGAAGACCAGTAGTGGTTTCCGATGAACATCTGGAGGCATTCTGTAACCTGTGGACTATCAGAGTGTTGATGAAACACAGTTATTGCATCGGGATTGAACGCAACAGTCACCATGCGCACTTTCCTCCATGGGAGTAATGTTTCAAAGAGTTTACACATTGATCGTTCCCTGGAAGACCTGTAGCAGTTTCCGATGCACATCTGGAGGCATTCTGTAATCTGTGGACTATCAGAGTGTTGATGAAACACAGAAATTGCATCGGGATTGAATACAACAGTCACCATGCGCACATTCCTCCATAAAAGTAATGTCTCAAACAGTCTACGCTTTGATCGTTCCCTGGAAGACCAGTAGTAGTTTCCGATGCACATCTGGAGGCATTCTGTAATCTGTGGACCTTCAGAGTGTTGATGAAACACAGAAATTGCATCCGGATTGAATACAACAGTCACCATGCGAACTTTCCTTAATGGGAGTAATGTCCCAAACAGTCTACGCTTTGATCGTTCCCTGGAAGTCCAGTAGTAGTTTCCGATGCACACCTAGAGGCATTCTGTAATCTGTGGAATATCAGAGTGTTGATGAAACACAGAAATTGCATCGGGATTGAATACAACAGTCACCATCCGCACTTTCCTCCATGGGAGTATTGTCTCAAACAGTCTACGCTTTGATCGTTCCCTGGAAGACCAGTAGTAGTTTCCGATGCACATCTCGTGGCATTCTGTAATCTGTGGACTATCAGAGTGTTGATGAAACACAGAAAATGCATCGGGATTGAATACAACAGTCACCATGCGCACATTCCTCCATAAAAGTAATGTCTCAAACAGTCTACGCTTTGATCGTTTCCTGGAAGTGCAGTAGTAGTTCCCAAAGCACATCTGGAGGCATTCTGTAATCTGTGGACTATCAGAGTGTTGATGAAACACAGAAATTGCATCGGGACTGAATACAACAGTCACCATGCGCACTTTTCTCCATGGGAGTAATGTCTCAGTCTACGCTTCGATCGTTCCCTGGAAGACCAGTAGTAGGTTCCGATGCACATTTTTAGGCATTCTGTAATATGTGGAGTATCAGAGTGTTGATGAAACACAGAAATTGCATCGGGATTGAATACCACAGTCACCATGCGCACTTTCCTCCATGGGAGTAATTCTCAAACAGTCTACGCTTTGATCGTTACCTGGAAGACCAGTAGTAGTTTCCGATGCACATCTGGTGGCATTCTGTAATCTGTGGATTATCAGAGTGTTGATGAAACACAGAAATTGCGTCGGGATTGAATACAACAGTCACCATGCGCACATTCCTCCATAAAAGTAATGTCTCAAACAGTCTACGCTTTGATCGTTCACTGGAAGACCAGTAGTAGTTACCGTTGCACATCTCGTAGCATTCTGTAATGTGTAGACTATCAGAGTGTTGATGAAACACAGTAATTGCATCGGGATTGAATACAACAGTCACCATGGGCACTTTCCTCCATGGGAGTGATGTTTCTAACAGTCTACGCTTATATTGTTCCCTGGAAGACCAGTAGTAGTTTCCGATGCACATCTGGAGTCTTTCTGTACTCTGTGGACTATCAGAGTGTTGATGAAACACACAAATTGCATCGAGATTGAATACAACAGTCTCCATGCGCAGTTTCCTCCATGGGAGTAATGTCTCAAACAGTCTACGCTTTGATGGTTCCCTGGATGACCAGTAAAAGTTTCAATTGCACATCTGGAGGTATTCTGTAATCTGTGGACTATCGGAGTGTTGATGAAACACAGAAATTGCATCGGGATTGAATACAACAGTCACCATGCGCACTTTACTCCATGGGAGTAATGTCTCTAACTGTCTACGTTTTGATCGTTCCCTGGTAGACCAGTAGTAGTTTCCAATGCACATCTGGAGGCTTTCCGTAATCTGTGGACTATCAGAGTGTTGACGAAAAACAGAAATTGCATCGGGATTGAATACAAAAGTCACCATGCGCACTTTCCTCCATGGGAGTAATGTCTCAGTCTACGCTTCGATCGTTCCCTGGAAGACCAGTAGTAGTTTCCGATGCACATTGCGAGGCATTCTGTAATATGTGGAGTATCAGAGTGTTGATGAAACACAGAAATTGCATCGGGATTGAATACAACAGTCACCATGCGCACTTTCCTCCATGGGTGTAATGTTTCACAGAGTTTACGCTTTGATCCATCCCTGGAAGACCAGTAGTAGTTTCCGATGCACATCTCGTGGCATTCTGTAATCTGTGGACTATCAGAGTGTTGATGAAACACAGAAAATGCATCGAGATTGAATACAACAGTCACCATGCGCACATTCCTCCATAAAAGTAATGTCTCAAACAGTCTACGCTTCGATCGTTCCCTGGAAGACCAGTAGTAGTTTCCGATGCACATTGCGAGGCATTCTGTAATATGTGGAGTATCAGAGTGTTGATGAAACACAGAAATTGCATCGGGATTGAATACAACAGTCACAATGCGCGCTTTCCTCCATGGGAGTAATTCTCAAACAGTCTACGCTTTTGATCGTTCCCTGGAAGACCAGGAGTAATTTCCGATGAACATCTGGAGGCATTCTGTAATCTGTGGACTATCTGAGTGTTGATGAAACACAGAAATTCCATCGGGATTGAATTCAACAGTCACCATGCGCACATTCCTCCATAAAAGTAATGTCTCAAACAGTCTACGCTTTGATCGTTCCCTGGAAGACCAGTCGTAGTTTCCGATGCACATCTGGATGCATTCTGTAATCTGTGGACTATCAGACTGTTGATGAAACACAGAAATTGCATCGGGATTGAATACAACAGTCACCATGCGCACTTTCCTCCATGGGAGTAATTCTCAAACAGTCCCCGCTGTGATCGTTCCCTCGAAGACCAGTAGTAGTTTCCGATGCACATCTGGATGCATTCTGTAATCTGTGGACTATCAGGGTGTTGATGAAACACAGAAATTGCATCGGGATAGAGTACAACAGTCACCATCCACACTTTCCTCCATGGGAGTAATGTCGCAAACAGTCTACTATTTGATCGTTCCCTGGAAGACAAGTAGTATTTTCCAATTAACATCTGGAGGCATTCTGTAATCTGTGGAGTATCAGAGTGTTGATGAAACACAGAAATTGCATCGGGATTGAATACAACAGTCACCATTCGCACATTCCTCCGTAAAAGTAATGTCTCAAAGAGTCTACGCTTTGATCGTTCCCTGGAAGACCAGTAGTAGTTTCCGATGAACATCTGGAGGCATTCTGTAATCTGTGGACTATCAGAGAATTGATAAAACAAAGAATTTGCATCGGGATTAAATACAACAGTCACCATGCGCACTTTCCTCCACGTGAGGTATGTCTCAAACAGTCGACGCTTTAATCGTTCCCTGGAAGACCAGTAGTAGTTTCCGATGCAGATCTGGTGGCATTCTGTAATCTGTGGACTATCAGAGTGTTGATGAAACACAGAAATTGCATCGGGATAGAATACAACAGTCACAATGCGCACTTTCCTCCACGGGAGGTATGTCTCAAACGGTCTACGCTTTGATCGTTCCCTGGCAGACCAGTAGTAGTTTCCGATGCACATCTCGTGGCAATCTGTAATCTGTGGACTATTAGAGTGTTGATGAAGCACAGAAAATGCATCGGGATTTATTACAACAGTTACCATGCGCACTTTCCTCCATGGGAGGAATGTCTCAAAGAGTTTACGCTTTGATCGTTCCCTGAAAGACCAGTAGTAGTTTCCGATGCACATCTGGAGACATTCTGTAATCTGTGGACTATCAGAGTGTTGATGAAACACAGAAATTGCATCGGGATTGAATACAACAGTCTCCATGCGCACTTTACTCCATGGGAGTAATGTCTCTAACAGTCTACGCTTTGATCGTTCCCTGGAAGACCAGTAGTAGTTTCCGCTTAACATCTGGAGGCATTCTGTAATCTGTGGAATCTCAGAGTGTTGATGAAACACAGAAATTGCATCGGGATTGAATACAACAGTCACAATGAGCACATTCCTCCATAAAAGTAATGTCTCAAACTGTCTACGCTTTGATCGTTCCCTGGAAGACCAGGAGTAGTTTCCGATGCACATCTGGATGCATTCTGTAATCTGTGGACTATCAGAGTGTTGATGAAACACAGATATTGCATCGGGATAGAGTACAACAGTCACAATGCGCACTTTCCTCCACGGGAGATATGTCTCAAACGGTCTACGCTTTGATCGTTCCCTGGAAGACCAGTAGTAGTTTCCGATGCACATCTGGTGGCATTCTGTAATCTGTGGACTATCAGAGTGTTGATGAAACACAGAAATAGCATCGCGATTGAATACAACAGTCACCATCCGCACTTTCCTCCATGGGAGTAATGTCACAAACAGTCTACGATTTGATCGTTCCCTGGAAGACAAGTAGTATTTTCCGATTAACATCTGGAGGCATTCTGTAATCTGTGGAGTATCAGAGTGTTGATGAAACACAGAAATTGCATCGGGATTGAATACAACAGTCACCATTCGCACATTCCTCCGTAAAAGTAATGTCTCAAACAGTCTACGCTTTGATCGTTCCCTGGAAGACCAGTAGTAGTTTCCGATGAACATCTGGAGGCCCTCTGTAATCTGTGGACTATCAGAGAATTAATAAAACAAAGAAATTGCATCGGGATTAAATACAACAGTCACCATGCGCACTTTCCTCCACGGGAGGTATGTCTCAAACAGTAGACGCTTTAATCGTTCCCTGGAAGACCAGTAGTAGTTTCCGATGCAGATCTGGTGGCATTCTGTAATCTGTGGACTATCAGAGTGTTGATGAAACACAGAAATTGCATCGGGATAGAATACAACAGTCACAATGCGCACTTTCCTCCACGGGAGGTATGTCTCAAACGGTCTACGCTTTGATCGTTCCCTGGCAGACCAGTAGTAGTTTCCGATGCACATCTCGTGGCAATCTGTAATCTGTGGACTATCAGAGTGTTGATGAAGCACAGAAAATGCATCGGGATTTATTACAACAGTTACCATGCGCACTTTCCTCCATGGGAGGAATGTCTCAAAGAGTTTACGCTTTGATCGTTCCCTGAAAGACCAGTAGTAGTTTCTGATGCACATCTGGAGGCATTCTGTAATCTGTGGACTGTCAGAGTGTTGATGAAACACAGAAATTGCATCGGGATTGAATACAACAGTCTCCATGCGCACTTTACTCCATGGGAGTAATGTCTCTAACAGTCTACGCTTTGATCGTTGCCTGGAAGACCAGTAGTAGTTTCCGATGGACATCTGGAGGCTTTCCGTAATCTGTGGACTATCAGAGTGTTGATGAAACACAGAAATTGCATCGGGATTGAATACAACAGTCACTATGCGCACTTTCCTATATGATAGTAAAGTCCCAAAGAGTCTACGCTTTGATCGTTCCCTGGAAGACCAGTAGTAGTTTCCGCTTAACATCTGGAGGCATTCTGTAATCTGTGGACTCTCAGAGTGTTGATGAAACACAGATATTGCATCGGGATTGAATACAACTGTCACAATGAGCACATTCCTCCATAAAAGTAATGTCTCAAACAGTCTACGCTTTGATCGTTCCCTGGAAGACCAGGAGTAGTTTCCGATGCACATCTGGAGGCATTCTGTAATCTGTGGACTATTAGAGTGTTGATGAAACACAGAAATTGCATCGGGATTAAATTCAACAGCTACCATACGCACTTTCCTCCATGGGAGTAAAGTCTCAAACAGTCTACGCTTTGATCGTTCCCTGGAAGACCAGTAGTGGTTTCCGATGCACATCTCTAGGCATTCTGTAATCTGTGGTGTATCAGAGTGTAGATGAAACACAGAAATTGCATCTGGTTTTGAATACAACAGTTACCATGCGCACTTTCCTCAATGGGAGTAATGTCTCAAACAGTCTATGCTTTGATCTTTCCCTGGAAGACCAGTAGAAGTTTCCGATGCACATCTGGATGCATTCTGTAATCTGTGGAATATCAGAGTGTTGATGAAACACAGAAATTGCATCGGGATTGAATACAACAGTCACCATCCGCACTTTCCTCCATGGGAGTAATTCTCAATCAGTCCACGCTTTGATCGTTCTTAGGAGACCAGTAGTAATTTCCGATGCACATCTGGTGGCATTCTGTATTCTATGGATTATCAGAGTGTTGATGAAACACAGAAATTGCATCGGGATTGAATACAACAGTCACCATGCGCACTTTCCTCCATGGGAGGTATGTCTCAAACAGTTACGCTTTGATCGTTCACTGGAAGAGTAGTAGTAGTTTCCGATGCACATCTGGTGGGATTCTGTAATCTGTGGACTATCAGAGTGTTGATGAAACACAGAAATTGCATCGGGATTGAATACAACAATCACCATCCGCACTTTCCTCCATGGGAGTAATGTCCCAAACAGACTTCGATTTGATCGTTCCCTTTAAGACCAGTAGTAGTTTCCGATGCACATCTCGTGGCATTCTGTAATCTGTGCACTATCAGAGTGTTGATGAAAAACAGAAATTGCATCGGGATTGAATACAACACTGACCATGCGCACTTTCCTCCATGGGAGTAATTCTCAAACAATCTACGTTTTTGATCGTTACCTGGAAGACCAGTAGTAGTTTCCGATGCACATCTGGTGGCATTCTGTAATCTGTGGACTGTTCAAGTGTTGATGAAACACTAAAATTGCATCGGGATTGAATATAACAGTCACCATGAACACTTTCCTCCATGGGAGGTATGTCTCAAACAGTCTACGCTTTGATCGTTCCCTGGAAGACCAGTAGTAGTTTCCGATGCACATCTGGAGGCATTCTGTAATCTGTGGATTTTCAGAGTGTTGATGAAACACGGAAATTGCATCGGCATTGAATACAACAGTCACCATGCACACATTCCTCCATGGGAGTAATGTCTCAAACAGTCTACGCTTTGATCGTTCCCTGGAAGACCAGTAGTAATTTCCGATGAACATCTGGAGGCATTCTGTAATCTGTGGACTATCTGAGTGTTGATGAAACACAGAAATTCCATCGGGATTGAATTCAACAGTCACCATGCGCACATTCCTCCATAAAAGTAATGTCTCAAACAGTCTACGCTTTGATCGTTCCCTGGAAGACCAGTCGTAGTTTCCGATGCACATCTGGATGCATTCTGTAATCTGTGGACTATCAGAGTGTTGATGAAACACAGAAATTGCATCGGGATTGAATACAACAGTCACCATGCCCACTTTCCTCCATGGGAGTAATTCTCAAACAGTCCATGCTGTGATCGTTCCCTGGAAGACCAGTAGTAGTTTCCGATGCACATCTGGATGCATTCTGTAATCTGTGGACTATCAGAGTGTTGATGAAACACAGAAATTGCATCGGGATAGAGTACAACTGTCACAATGCGCATTTTCCTCCACGGGATGTATGTCTCAAACGGTCTACGCTTTGATCGTTCCCTGGAAGACCAGTAGTAGTTTCCGATGCACATCTGGTGGCATTCTGTTACTGTGGACTATCAGAGTGTTGATGAAACACAGAAATTGCCTCGCGATTGAATACAACAGTCACCATCCGCACTTTCCTACATGCGAGTAATGTCACAAACAGTCTACGATTTGATCGTTCCCTGGAAGACCAGTAGTAGTTTCCGATGAACATCTGGAGGCATTCTGTAATCTGTGGACTATCAGAGAATTGATAAAACAAAGAAATTGCATCGGGATTAAATACAACAGTCACAATGCGCTCTTTCCTCCACGGGAGGTATGTCTCAAACAGTCGACGCTTTAATCGTTCACTGGAAGACCAGTAGTAGTTTCCGATGCACATCTCGTGGCAATCTGTAATCTGTGGACTATCAGAGTGTTGATGAGGCACAGAAAATGCATCGGGATTTATTACAACAGTTACCATGCGCACTTTCCTCCATGGGAGGAATGTCTCAAAGAGTTTACGCTTTGATCGTTCCCTGAAAGACCAGTAGTAGTTTCCGATGCACATCTGGAGGCATTCTGTAATCTGTGGACTATCAGAGTGTTGATGAAACACTGAAATTGCATCGGGATTGAATACAACAGTCTCCATGCGCACTTTACTCCATGGGAGTAATGTCTCTAACAGTCTACGCTTTGATCGTTGCCTGGAAGACCAGTAGTAGTTTCCGATGGACATCTGGAGGCTTTCCGTAATCTGTGGACTATCAGAGTGTTGATGAAACACAGAAATTGCATCGGGATTGAATACAACAGTCACCATGCGCACTTTCCTATATGGGAGTAATGTCCCAAACAGTCTACGCTTTGATCGTTCCCTGGAAGACCAGTAGTAGTTTCCGCTTAACATCTGGAGGCATTCTGTAATCTGTGGACTCTCAGAGTGTTGATGAAACACAGATATTGCATCGGGATTGAATACAACTGTCACAATGAGCACATTCCTCCATAAAAGTAATGTCTCAAACAGTCTACGCTTTGATCGTTCCCTGGAAGACCAGGAGTAGTTTCCGATGCACATCTGGAGGCATTCTGTAATCTGTGGACTATTAGAGTGTTGATGAAACACAGAAATTGCATCGGGATTAAATTCAACAGCTACCATACGCACTTTCCTCCATGGGAGTAAAGTCTCAAACAGTCTACGCTTTGATCGTTCCCTGGAAGACCAGTAGTGGTTTCCGATGCACATCTCTAGGCATTCTGTAATCTGTGGTGTATCAGAGTGTAGATGAAACACAGAAATTGCATCTGGTTTTGAATACAACAGTTACCATGCGCACTTTCCTCAATGGGAGTAATGTCTCAAACAGTCTATGCTTTGATCTTTCCCTGGAAGACCAGTAGAAGTTTCCGATGCACATCTGGATGCATTCTGTAATCTGTGGAATATCAGAGTGTTGATGAAACACAGAAATTGCATCGGGATTGAATACAACAGTCACCATCCGCACTTTCCTCCATGGGAGTAATTCTCAATCAGTCCACGCTTTGATCGTTCTTAGGAGACCAGTAGTAATTTCCGATGCACATCTGGTGGCATTCTGTATTCTATGGATTATCAGAGTGTTGATGAAACACAGAAATTGCATCGGGATTGAATACAACAGTCACCATGCGCACTTTCCTCCATGGGAGGTATGTCTCAAACAGTTACGCTTTGATCGTTCACTGGAAGAGTAGTAGTAGTTTCCGATGCACATCTGGTGGGATTCTGTAATCTGTGGACTATCAGAGTGTTGATGAAACACAGAAATTGCATCGGGATTGAATACAACAATCACCATCCGCACTTTCCTCCATGGGAGTAATGTCCCAAACAGACTTCGATTTGATCGTTCCCTTTAAGACCAGTAGTAGTTTCCGATGCACATCTCGTGGCATTCTGTAATCTGTGCACTATCAGAGTGTTGATGAAAAACAGAAATTGCATCGGGATTGAATACAACACTGACCATGCGCACTTTCCTCCATGGGAGTAATTCTCAAACAATCTACGTTTTTGATCGTTACCTGGAAGACCAGTAGTAGTTTCCGATGCACATCTGGTGGCATTCTGTAATCTGTGGACTGTTCAAGTGTTGATGAAACACTAAAATTGCATCGGGATTGAATATAACAGTCACCATGAACACTTTCCTCCATGGGAGGTATGTCTCAAACAGTCTACGCTTTGATCGTTCCCTGGAAGACCAGTAGTAGTTTCCGATGCACATCTGGAGGCATTCTGTAATCTGTGGATTTTCAGAGTGTTGATGAAACACGGAAATTGCATCGGCATTGAATACAACAGTCACCATGCACACATTCCTCCATGGGAGTAATGTCTCAAACAGTCTACGCTTTGATCGTTCCCTGGAAGACCAGTAGTAATTTCCGATGAACATCTGGAGGCATTCTGTAATCTGTGGACTATCTGAGTGTTGATGAAACACAGAAACTCCATCGGGATTGAATTCAACAGTCACCATGCGCACATTCCTCCATAAAAGTAATGTCTCAAACAGTCTACGCTTTGATCGTTCCCTGGAAGACCAGTCGTAGTTTCCGATGCACATCTGGATGCATTCTGTAATCTGTGGACTATCAGAGTGTTGATGAAACACAGAAATTGCATCGGGATTGAATACAACAGTCACCATGCCCACTTTCCTCCATGGGAGTAATTCTCAAACAGTCCATGCTGTGATCGTTCCCTGGAAGACCAGTAGTAGTTTCCGATGCACATCTGGATGCATTCTGTAATCTGTGGACTATCAGAGTGTTGATGAAACACAGAAATTGCATCGGGATAGAGTACAACTGTCACAATGCGCATTTTCCTCCACGGGATGTATGTCTCAAACGGTCTACGCTTTGATCGTTCCCTGGAAGACCAGTAGTAGTTTCCGATGCACATCTGGTGGCATTCTGTTACTGTGGACTATCAGAGTGTTGATGAAACACAGAAATTGCCTCGCGATTGAATACAACAGTCACCATCCGCACTTTCCTACATGCGAGTAATGTCACAAACAGTCTACGATTTGATCGTTCCCTGGAAGACCAGTAGTAGTTTCCGATGAACATCTGGAGGCATTCTGTAATCTGTGGACTATCAGAGAATTGATAAAACAAAGAAATTGCATCGGGATTAAATACAACAGTCACAATGCGCTCTTTCCTCCACGGGAGGTATGTCTCAAACAGTCGACGCTTTAATCGTTCACTGGAAGACCAGTAGTAGTTTCCGATGCACATCTCGTGGCAATCTGTAATCTGTGGACTATCAGAGTGTTGATGAGGCACAGAAAATGCATCGGGATTTATTACAACAGTTACCATGCGCACTTTCCTCCATGGGAGGAATGTCTCAAAGAGTTTACGCTTTGATCGTTCCCTGAAAGACCAGTAGTAGTTTCCGATGCACATCTGGAGGCATTCTGTAATCTGTGGACTATCAGAGTGTTGATGAAACACTGAAATTGCATCGGGATTGAATACAACAGTCTCCATGCGCACTTTACTCCATGGGAGTAATGTCTCTAACAGTCTACGCTTTGATCGTTGCCTGGAAGACCAGTAGTAGTTTCCGATGGACATCTGGAGGCTTTCCGTAATCTGTGGACTATCAGAGTGTTGATGAAACACAGAAATTGCATCGGGATTGAATACAACAGTCACCATGCGCACTTTCCTATATGGGAGTAATGTCCCAAACAGTCTACGCTTTGATCGTTCCCTGGAAGAACAGTAGTAGTTTCCGATTAACATCTGGAGGCATTCTGTAATCTGTGGACTCTCAGAGTGTTGATGAAACACAGAAATTGCATCGGGATTGAATACAACAGTCACAATGAGCACATTCCTCCATAAAAGTAATGTCTCAAACAGTCTACGCTTTGATCGTTCCCTGGAAGACCAGTAGTAGTTTCCGATGGACATCTGGAGGCATTCTGTAATCTGTGCACTATTAGAGTGTTGATGAAACACAGAAATTGCATCGGGATTAAATTCAACAGCTACCATACGCACTTTCCTCCATGGGAGTAATGTCTCAAACAGTCTACGCTTTGATCGTTCCCTGGAAGACCAGTAGTGGTTTCCGATGCACATCTTTAGGCATTCTGTAATCTGTGGTGTATCAGAGTGTAGATGAAACACAGAAATTGCATCTGGTTTTGAATACAACAGTTACCATGCGCACTTTCCACAATGGGAGTAATGTCTCTAACAGTCTACGCTTTGATCGTTCCCTGGAAGACCAGTAGTAGTTTCCGATGCACATCTGGAGGCTTTCTGTACTCTGTGGACTATCAGAGTGTTGATGAAACACAGAAATTGCATCGCGATTGAATACAACAGTCACCATGCGCACATTCCTCCACGGGAGGTATGTCTCAAAGAGCCGACGCTTTGATCGTTCCCGGGAAGACCAGTAGTAGTTTCTGATGCACATCTCGTGGCTTTCTGTAATCTGTGGACTATCAGAGTATAGATGAAACACAGAAAATGCTACAGGATTGAATACAACAATTACCATGCGCCCTCTCCTCCATGGGAGTAATGTCTTAAAGAGTTTACGCTTTGATCGTTACCTGAAAGACCAGTAGTAGTTTCCGATGCACATCTGGAGGCATTCTGTAATCTGTGGACTATCAGAGTGTTGATGAAAAACAGAAATTGCATCGGGATTGAATACAACAGTGACCATGCGCACTTTCCTCCATGGGAGTAATTCTCAAACAGTCCACGCTGTGATCGTTCCCTGGAAGACCAGTAGTAGTTTCCGATGCACAACTGGTGGCATTCTGTAATCTGTGGACTATCAGAGTGTTGATGAAACACAGGAACTGCATCGGGATAGAATACAACAGTCACAATGCGCACCTTCCTCCACGGGAGGTATGTCACAAACTTTCTACGCTTTCATCGTTCACTGGAAGACCAGTAGTAGTTTCCGATGCACATCTGGTGGCATTCTGTAATCTGTGGACTATCAGAGTGTTGATGAAACACAGAAATTGCATCGGGATTGAATACAACAGTCACCATCCGCACTTTCCTCCATGGGAGTAATGTCCCAAACAGTCTACGAATTGATCGTTCCCTGGAAGACCAGTAGTATTTTCCGATTAACATCTGGAGGCATTCTGTAATTTGTGGAGTATCAGAGTGTTGATGAAACACAGAAATTGCATCGGGATTGAATACAACAGTCACCATTCGCACATTCCTCCGTAAAAGTAATGTCTCAAACAGTCTACGCTTTGATCGTTCCCTGGAAGACCAGTAGTAGTTTCCGATGAACATCTGGAGGCATTCTGTAATCTGTGGACTATCAGAGAGTTGATGAAACAAAGAAATTGCATCGGGATTGAATACAACAGACACCACGCGCACTTTGCTCCACGGTTGTAATGTCTCAAAGAGTCTACGATTTGATCGTAACCTGGAAGACCAGTAGTAGTTTCCGATGAACATCTGGAGGCATTCTGTAATCTGTGGACTATTAGAGTGTTGATGAAACACAGAAATTGCATCGGGATTGAATACAACAGTCACCATGCGCACTTTCCTCCACGGGAGTAATGTCTCAAACAATCTACGCTTTGATCTTTCCCTGGAAGACCAGTAGTAGTTTCCGATGCACATCTGGTAGCATTCTGTAATGTGTAGACTATCAGAGTGTTGATGAAACACAGTAATTGCATCGGGATTGAATACAACAGTTACCATGCGCACTTTCCTCCATGGGAGTAATGTTTGTAACAGTCTACGCTTTGATCGTTCCCTGGAAGACCAGTAGAAGTTTCCGATGCACATCTGGAGGCTTTCTGTACTCTGTGGACTATCAGAGTGTTGATGAAACACAGAAATTGCATCGGGATTGAATACAACAGTCTCCATGCGCAGTTTCCTCCATGGGAGTAATGTCTCAAACAGTCTACGCTTTGATCGTTCATTGGAAGACCAGTAAAAGTTTCAATTGCACATCTGGAGGCATTCTGTAATCTGTGGACTATCAGAGTGTTGATGAAACACAGAAATTGCATCGGGATTGAATACAACAGTCACCATGCGCACTTTACTCCATGGGAGTAATGTCTCTAACAGTCTACGCTTTGATCGTTCCCTGGAAGACCAGTAGTAGATTCCGATGCACATCTGGAGGCTTTCCGTAATCTGTGGACTATCAGAGTGATGATGAAACATAGAAATTGCATCGGGATTGAATACAACTGTCACCATGCACACATTCCCCCATAAAAGTAATGTCTCAAACAGTCTACGCTTTGATCGTTACCTGGAACACCAGTAGTAGTTTCCGATGAACATCTGGAGGCATTCTGTAATCTGTGGACTATCAGAGTGATGATGAAACACAGAAATTCCAACGGGATTTAATTCAACAGTCACCATGCGGACATTCCTCCATAAAAGTAATGTCTCAAACAGTCTACGCTTTGATCGTTCCCAGGAAGACCAGTCGTAGTTTCCGATGCACATCTGGATGCATTCTGTAATTTGTGGACTATCAGAGTGTTGATGAAACACAGAAATTGCATCGGGGTTGAATACAAGAGTCACCATGCGCAGTGTCCTCCATGGGAGTAATGTCTCAAACAGTCTACGCTTTGATCGTTCCCTGGAAGACCAGTTGTAGTTTCCGATGCACATCTGGAGGCATTCTGTAATCTGTGGACTATTAGAGTGTTGATGAAACACAGAAATTGCATCGGGATTAAATTCAACCGCTACCATACGCACTTTCCTCCATGGGAGTAATGTCTCAAACAGTCTACGCTTTGATCGTTCCCTGGAAGACCAGTAATGGTTTCCGATGCACATCTCTTGGCATTCTGTAATCTGTGGTGTTTCAGAGTGTAGATGAAACACAGAAATTGCATCTGGTTTTGAATACAACAGTTACCATGCGCACTTTACTCAATGGGAGTAATGTCTCTAACAGTCTACGCTTTGATCGTTCCCTGGAAGATCAGTAGTAGTTTCCGATGCACATCTGGAGGCTTTCTGTACTCTGTGGACTATCAGAGTGTTGATGAAACACAGAAATTGCATCGGGATTGAATACAACAGTCACCATTCGAACTTTCCTCCATGGGAGTAATGTCTCAAACAGTCTATGCTTTGATCTTTCCCTGGAAGACCAGTAGAAGTTTCCGATGCACATCTGAATGCATTCTGTAATCTGTGGACTATCAGAGTGTTGATGAAACACAGAAATTGCATCAGGATTGAATACAACAGTCACCATCCGCACTTTCCTCCATGGGAGTAATTCTCAATCAGTCCACGCTTTGCTCGTTCTTAGGAGACCAGTAGTAATTTTCGATGCACATCTGGTGGCATTCTGTAACCTGTGGACTATCAGAGTGTTGATGAAACACAGAAATTGCATCGGGATTGAATACAACAGTCACCATGCGCACTTTCCTCCATGGGAGGTATGTCTCAAAGAGTTACGCTTTGATCGTTCCCTGGAAGAGTAGTAGTAGTTTCCGATGCATATCTGGTGGGACTCTGTAATCTGTGGACTATCAGAGTGTTGATGAAACACAGAAATTGCATCGGGATTGAATACAACAGTCACCATCCGCACTTTCCTCCATGGGAGTAATGTCCCAAACAGACTTCGATTTGATCGTTCCCTTTAAGACCAGTAGTAGTTTCCGATGCACATCTCGTGGCATTCTGTAATCTGTGGACTATCAGAGTGTTGATGAAAAACAGTAATTGCATCGGGATTGAATACAACAGTGACCATGCGCACTTTCCTCCATGGGAGTAATTCTCAAACAATCTACGCTTTTGATCGTTACCTGGAAGACCAGTAGTAGTTTCCGATGCACATCTGGTGGCATTCTGTAATCTGTGGACTGTTCAAGTGTTGATGAAACACTAAAATTGCATCGGGATTGAATATAACAGTCACCATGAACACTTTCCTCCATGGGAGGTATGTCTCAAACAGTCTACGCTTTGAACGTTCCCTGGAAGACCAGTAGAAGTTTCCGATGCACATCTGGAGGCATTCTGTAATCTGTGGATTTTCAGAGTGTTGATGAAACACGGAAATTGCATCGGGATTGAATACAACAGTCACCATGCACACATTCCTCCATGGGAGTAATGTCTCAAACAGTCTACGCTTTGATCGTTCCCTGGAAGACCAGTAGTAATTTCCGATGAACATCTGGAGGCATTCTGTAATCTGTGGGCTATCTGAGTGTTGATGAAACACAGAAATTCCATCGGGATTGAATTCAACAGTCACCATGCGCACATTCGTCCATAAAAGTAATGTCTCAAACAGTCTACGCTTTGATCGTTCCCTGGAAGACCAGTCGTAGTTTCCGATGCACATCTGGATGCATTCTGTAATCTGTGGACTATCAGAGTGTTGATGAAACACAGAAATTGCATCGGGATTGAATACAACAGTCACCATGCGCACTTTCCTCCATGGGAGTAATTCTCAAACAGTCCATGCTGTGATCGTACCCTGGAAGACCAGTAGTAATTTCCGATCCACATCTGGATGCATTCTGTAATCTGTGGACTATCAGAGTGTTGATGAAACACAGAAATTGCATCGGGATTGAATACAACAGTCACCATGCGCACTTTACTCCATGGGAGTAAAGTCTCTAACAGTCTACGCTTTGATCGTTCCCTGGAAGACCAGTAGTAGTTTCCGATGCACATCTGGATTCTTTCCGTAATCTGTGGACTATCAGAGTGTTGATGAAACATAGAAATTGCATCGGGATTGAATACAACTGTCACCATGCACACATTCCCCCATAAAAGTAATGTCTCAAACAGTCTACGCTTTGATCGTTCCCTGGAAGACCAGTAGTAGTTTCCGATGAACATCTGGAGGCATTCTGTAATCTGTGGACTATCAGAGTGATGATGAAACACAGAAATTCCATCGGGATTGAATTCAACAGTCACCATGCGCACATTCCTCCATAAAAGTAATGTCTCAAACAGTCTACGCTTTGATCGTTCCCTGGAAGACCAGTCGTAGTTTCCGATGCACATCTGGATGCATTCTGTAATTTGTGGACTATCAGAGTGTTGATGAATCACAGAAATTGCATCGGGATAGAGTACAACAGTCACAATGCGCACTTTCCTCCACGGGAGGTATGTCTCAAACGGTCTACGCTTTGATCGTTCCCTGGAAGACCAGTAGTAGTTTCCGATGCACATCTGGTGGCATTCTGTAATTTGTGGACTATCAGAGTGTTGATGAAACACAGAAATTGCATCGCGATTGAATACAACAGTCACCATCCGCACTTTCCTCCATGGGAGTAATGTCACAAACAGTCTACGATTTGATCGTTCCCTGTAAGACCAGTAGTATTTTCCGATTAACATCTGGAGGCATTCTGTAATCTGTGGAGTATCAGAGTGTTGATGAAACACAGAAATTGCATCGGGATTGAATACAACAGTCACCATTCGCACATTCCTCCGTAAAAGTAATGTCTCAAACAGTCTACGCTTTGATCGTTCCCTGGAAGACCAGTAGTAGTTTCCGATGAACATCTGGAGGCATTCTGTAATCTGTGGACTCTCAGAGAATTGATAAAACAAAGAAATTGCATCGGGATTAAATACAACAGTCACAATGCGCACTTTCCTCCACGTTAGGTATGTCTCGAACAGTCGACGCTTTAATCGTTCCCTGGAAGACCAGTAGTAGTTTCCGATGCACATCTCGTGGCAATCTGTAATCTGTGGACTATCAGAGTGTTGATGAAGCACAGAAAATACATCGGGATTGAATACAACAGTCTCCATGCGCACTTTACTCCATGGGAGTAATGTCTCTAACAGTCTACGCTTTGATCGTTGCCTGGAAGACCAGTAGTAGTTTCCGATGGACATCTGGAGGCTTTCCGTAATCTGTGGACTATCTGAGTGTTGATGAAACACAGAAATGGCATCGGGATTGAATACAACATTCACCATGCGCACTTTCCAATATGGGAGTAATGTCCCAAACAGTCTACGCTTTGATCGTTCCCTGGAAGACCAGTAGTAGTTTCCGCTTAACATCTGGAGGCATTCTGTAATCTGTGGACTCTCAGAGTGTTGATGAAACACAGAAACTGCATCGGGATTGAATACAACAGTCACAATGAGCACATTCCTCCATAAAAGTAATGTCTCAAACAGTCTACGCTTTGATCGTTCCCTGGAAGACCAGTAGTAGTTTCCGATGCACATCTGGAGGCATTCTGTAATCTGTGGACTATTAGAGTGTTGATGAAACACAGAAATTGCATCGGGACTATATTCAACAGCTACCATACGCACTTTCCTCCATGGGAGTAATGTCTCAAACAGTCTACGCTTTGATCGTTCCCTGGAAGACCAGTAGTGGTTTCCGATGCACATCTTTAGGCATTCTGTAATCTGTGGTGTATCAGAGTGTAGATGAAACACAGAAATTGCATCTGGTTTTGAATACAACAGTTACCATGCGCACTTTCCTCAATGGGAGTAATGTCTCTAACAGTCTACGCTTTGATCGTTCCCTGGAAGACCAGTAGTAGTTTCCGATGCACATCTGGAGGCTTTCTGTACTCTGTGGACTATCAGAGTGTTGATGATACACAGAAATTGCATCGGGATTGAATACAACAGTCACCATGCGAACTTTCCTCCATGGGAGTAATGTCTCAAACAGTCTATGCTTTGATCTTTGCCTGGAAGACCAGTAGAAGTTTCCGATGCACATCTGGATGCATTCTGTAATCTGTGGACTATCAGAGTGTTGATGAAACACAGAAATTGCATCGGGATTGAATACAACAGTCACCATCCGTACTTTCCTCCATGGGAGTAATTCTCAATCAGTCCACGCTTTGATCGTTCTTAGGAGACCAGTAGTAATTTCCGATGCACATCTGGTGGCATTCTGTAATCTGTGGACTATCAGAGTGATGATGAAACACAGAAATTGCATCGGGATTGAATACAACAGTCACCATGCGCAGTTTCCTCCATGGGAGGTATGTCTCAAAGAGTTACGCTTTGATCGTTCCCTGGAAGAGTAGTGGTGGTTTCCGATGCACATCTGGTGGGATTCTGTAATCTGTGGACTATCAGAGTGTTGATGAAACACAGAAATTGCATCGGGATTGAATACAACAGTCACCATCCGCACTCTCCTCCATGGGAGTAATGTCCCAAACAGACTTCGATTTGATCGTTCCCTTTAAGACCAGCAGTAGTTTCCGATGCACATCTCGTGGCATTCTGTAATCTGTGGACTATGAGAGTGTTGATGAAAAACAGAAATTGCATCGGGATTGAATACAACAGTGACCATGCGCACTTTCCTCCATGGGAGTAATTCTCAAACAATCTACGCTTTTGATCGTTACCTGGAAGACAAGTAGTAGTTTCCGATGCACATCTGGTGGCATTCTGTAATCTGTGGACTGTTCAAGTGTTGATGAAACACTAAAATTGCATCGGGATTGAATATAACAGTCACCATGAACACTTTCCTCCATGGGAGGTATGTCTCAAACAGTCTACGCTTTGATCGTTCCCTGGAAGACCAGTAGTAATTTCCGATGAACATCTGGAGGCATTCTGTAATCTGTGGACTATCTGAGTGTTGATGAAACACAGAAATTCCATCGGGATTGAATTCAACAGACACCATGCGCACATTCCTCCATAAAAGTAATGTCTCAAACAGTCTACGCTTTGATCGTTCCCTGGAAGACCAGTCGTAGTTCCCGATGCACATCTGGATGCATTCTGTAATCTGTGGACTATCAGAGTGTTGATGAAACACAGAAGTTGCATCGGGATTGAATACAACAGTCACCATGCGCACTTTCCTCCATGGGAGTAATTCTCAAACAGTCCATGCTGTGATCGTTCCCTGGAAGACCAGTAGTAGTTTCCGATGCACATCTGGATGCATTCTGTAATCTGTGGACTATCAGAGTGTTGATGAAACACAGAAATTGCATTGGGATAGAGTACAACAGTCACAATAAGCACTTTCCTCCACGGGAGGTATGTCTCAAACGGTCTACGCTTTGATCGTTCCCTGGAAGACCAGTAGTAGTTTCCGATGCACATCTGGTGGCATTCTGTAATCTGTTGACTATCAGAGTGTTGATGAAACACAGAAATTGCATCGCGATTGAATACAACAGTCACCATCCGCACTTTCCTCCATGGGAGTAATGTCACAAACAGTCTACGATTTGATCGTTCCCTGGAAGACCAGTAGTATTTTCCGATTAACATCTGGAGGCATTCTGTAATCTGTGGAATATCAGAGTGTTGATGAAACACAGAAATTGCATCGGGATTGAATACAACAGTCACCATTCGCACATTCCTCGGTAAAAGTAATGTCTCAAACAGTCTACGCTTTGATCGTTCCCTGGAAGACCAGTAGTAGTTTCCGATGAACATCTGGAGGCATTCTGTAATCTGTGGACTATCAGAGAATTGATGAAACAAAGAAATTGCATCGGGATTAAATACAACAGTCACAATGCGCACTTTCCTCCACGGGAGGTATGTCTCAAACAGTCGTTGCTTTAATCGTTCCCTGGAAGACCAGTAGTAGTTTCCGATGCACATCTCGTGGCAATCTGTAATCTGTGGACTATCAGAGTGTTGATGAAGCACAGAAAATGCATCGGGATTGAATACAACTGTCTCCATGCGCACTTTCCTCCATGGGAGTAATGTCTCTAACAGTCTACGCTTTGATCGTTGCCTGGAAGACCAGTAGTAGTTTCCGATGGACATCTGGAGGCATTCTGTAATCTGTGGACTATCAGAGTGTTGATGAAACACAGGAACTGCATCGGGATAGAATACAACAGTCACAATGCGCACCTTCCTCCACGGGAGGTATGTCACAAACTTTCTACGCTTTCATCGTTCACTGGAAGACCAGTAGTAGTTTCCGATGCACATCTGGTGGCATTCTGTAATCTGTGGACTATCAGAGTGTTGATGAAACACAGAAATTGCATCGGGATTGAATACAACAGTCACCATCCGCACTTTCCTCCATGGGAGTAATGTACCAAACAGTCTACGAATTGATCGTTCCCTGGAAGACCAGTAGTATTTTCCGATTAACATCTGGAGGCATTCTGTAATTTGTGGAGTATCAGAGTGATGATGAAACACAGAAATTGCATCGGGATTGAATACAACAGTCACCATTCGCACATTCCTCCGTAAAAGTAATGTCTCAAACAGTCTACGCTTTGATCGTTCCCTGGAAGACCAGTAGTAGTTTCCGATGAACATCTGGAGGCATTCTGTAATCTGTGGACTATCAGAGAGTTGATGAAACAAAGAAATTGCATCGGGATTGAATACAACAGACACCACGCGCACTTTGCTCCACGGTTGTAATGTCTCAAACGGTCTACGATTTGATCGTAACCTGGAAGACCAGTAGTAGTTTCCGATGAACATCTGGAGGCATTCTGTAATCTGTGGACTATTAGAGTGTTGATGAAACACAGAAATTGCATCGGGATTGAATACAACAGTCACCATGCGCACTTCCCTCCACGGGAGTAATGTCTCAAACAATCTACGCTTTGATCTTTCCCTGGAAGACCAGTAGTAGTTTCCGATGCACATCTGGTAGCATTCTGTAATGTGTAGACTATCAGAGTGTTGATGAAACACAGTAATTGCATCGGGATTGAATACAACAGTTACCATGCGCACTTTCCTCCATGGGAGTAATGTTTCTAACAGTCTACGCTTTGATCGTTCCCTGGAAGACCAGTAGAAGTTTCCGATGCACATCTGGAGGCTTTCTGTACTCTGTGGACTATCAGAGTGTTGATGAAACACAGAAATTGCATCGGGATTGAATACAACAGTCTCCATGCGCAGTTTCCTCCATGGGAGTAATGTCTCAAACAGTCTACGCTTTGATCGTTCATTGGAAGACCAGTAAAAGTTTCAATTGCACATCCGGAGGCATTCTGTAATCTGTGGACTATCAGAGTGTTGATGAAACACAGAAATTGCATCGGGATTGAATACAACAGTCACCATGCGCACTTTACTCCATGGGAGTAATGTCTCTAACAGTCTACGCTTTGATCGTTCCCTGGAAGACCAGTAGTAGATTCCGATGCACATCTGGAGGCTTTCCGTAATCTGTGGACTATCAGGGTGATGATGAAACATAGAAATTGCATCGGGATTGAATACAACTGTCACCATGCACACATTCCCCCATAAAAGTAATGTCTCAAACAGTCTACGCTTTGATCGTTACCTGGAACACCAGTAGTAGTTTCCGATGAACATCTGGAGGCATTCTGTAATCTGTGGACTATCAGAGTGATGATGAAACACAGAAATTCCATCGGGATTTAATTCAACAGTCACCATGCGGACATTCCTCCATAAGAGTAATGTCTCAAACAGTCTACGCTTTGATCGTTCCCAGGAAGACCAGTCGTAGTTTCCGATGCACATCTGGATGCATTCTGTAATTTGTGGACTATCAGAGTGTTGATGAAACACAGAAATTGCATCGGGATTGAGTACGACAGTCACCATGCGCACTTTCCTCCATGGGAGTAATGTCTCAAACAGTCTACGCTTTGGTCGTTCCCTGGAAGACCAGTAGTAGTTTCTATTAGCATCTGGAGCTATTCTGTAATCTGTGGACTATCAGAGTGATGATGAAACATAGAAATAGCATCGGGATTGAATACAACAGTCACCATGCGCACTTTCCTCCATGGGAGTAATTCTCAAACAGTCCACGCTGTGATCGTTCCCTGGAAGACCAGTAGTAGTTTCCGATGCACATCTGGATGCATTCTGTAATCTGTGGACTATCAGAGTGTTGATGAAACACAGAAATTGCATCGGGATAAATACAACAGTCACAATGCGCACTTTCCTCCACGGGAGGTATGTCTCAAACGGTGTACGCGTTGATCGTTCCCTGGCAGACCAGTAGTAGTTTCCGATGCACATCTCGTGGCAATCTGTAATCTGTGGAATATCAGAGTGTTGATGAAGCACAGAAAATGCATTGGGATTTATTACAACAGTCTCCATGCGCACTTTACTCCATGGGAGTAATGTCTCTAACAGTCTACGCTTTGATCGTTGCCTGGAAGACCAGTAGTAGTTTCCCATGGACATCTGGAAGCTTTCCGTAATCTGTGGACTATCAGAGTGTTGATGAAACACAGAAATTGCATCGGGATTGAATACAACAGTCACCATGCGCACTTTCCTATATGGGAGTAATGTCCCAAACAGTCTACGCTTTGATCGTTCCCTGGAAGACCAGTAGTAGTTTCCGCTTAACATCTGGAGGCATTCTGTAACCTGTGGACTCTCAGAGTGTTGATGAAACACAGAAATTGCATCGGGATTGAATACAACAGTCACAATGAGCACATTCCTCCATAAAAGTAATGTCTCAAACAGTCTACGCTTTGATCGTTCCCTGGAAGACCAGTTGTAGTTTCCGATGCACATCTGGAGGCATTCTGTAATCTGTGGACTATTAGAGTGTTGATGAAACACAGAAATTGCATCGGGATTAAATTCAACCGCTACCATACGCACTTTCCTCCATGGGAGTAATGTCTCAAACAGTCTACGCTTTGATCGTTCCCTGGAAGACCAGTAGTGGTTTCCGATGCACATCTCTTGGCATTCTGTAATCTGTGGTGTTTCAGAGTGTAGATGAAACACAGAAATTGCATCTGGTTTTGAATACAACAGTTACCATGCGCACTTTACTCAATGGGAGTAATGTCTCTAACAGTCTACGCTTTGATCGTTCCCTGGAAGACCAGTAGTAGTTACCGATGCACATCTGGAGGCTTTCTGTACTCTGTGGACTATCAGAGTGTTGATGAAACACAGAAATTGCATCGGGATTGAATACAACAGTCACCATTCGAACTTTCCTCCATGGGAGTAATGTCTCAAACAGTCTATGCTTTGATCTTTCCCTGGAAGACCAGTAGAAGTTTCCGATGCACATCTGAATGCATTCTGTAATCTGTGGACTATCAGAGTGTTGATGAAACACAGAAATTGCATCGGGATTGAATACAACAGTCACCATCCGCACTTTCCTCCATGGGAGTAATTCTCAATCAGTCCACGCTTTGATCGTTCTTAGGAGACCAGTAGTAATTTTCGATGCACATCTGGTGGCATTCTGTAACCTGTGGACTATCAGAGTGTTGATGAAACACAGAAATTGCATCGGGATTGAATACAACAGTCACCATGCGCACTTTCCTCCATGGGAGGTATGTCTCAAAGAGTTACGCTTTGATCGTTCCCTGGAGGAGTAGTAGTAGTTTCCGATGCATATCTGGTGGGACTCTGTAATCTGTGGACTATCAGAGTGTTGATGAAACACAGAAATTGCATCGGGATTGAATACAACAGTCACCATCCGCACTTTCCTCCATGGGAGTAATGTCCCAAACATACTTCGATTTGATCGTTCCCTTTAAGACCAGTAGTAGTTTCCGATGCACATCTCGTGGCATTCTGTAATCTGTGGACTATCAGAGTGTTGATGAAAAACAGTAATTGCATCGGGATTGAATACAACAGTGACCATGCGCACTTTCCTCCATGGGAGTAATTCTCAAACAATCTACGCTTTTGATCGTTACCTGGAAGACCAGTAGTAGTTTCCGATGCACATCTGGTGGCATTCTGTAATCTGTGGACTGTTCAAGTGTTGATGAAACACTAAAATTGCATCGGGATTGAATATAACAGTCACCCTGAACACTTTCCTCCATGGGAGGTATGTCTCAAACAGTCTACGCTTTGATCGTTCCCTGGAAGACCAGTAGAAGTTTCCGATGCACATCTGGAGGCATTCTGTAATCTGTGGATTTTCAGAGTGTTGATGAAACACGGAAATTGCATCGGGATTGAATACAACAGTCACCATGCACACATTCCTCCATGGGAGTAATGTCTCATCAGTCTACGCTTTGATCGTTCCCTGGAAGACCAGTAGTAATTTCCGATGAACATCTGGAGGCATTCTGTAATCTGTGGGCTATCTGAGTGTTGATGAAACACAGAAATTCCATCGGGATTGAATTCAACAGTCACCATGCGCACATTCGTCCATAAAAGTAATGTCTCAAACAGTCTACGCTTTGATCGTTCCCTGGAAGACCAGTCGTAGTTTCCGATGCACATCTGGATGCATTCTGTAATCTGTGGACTATCAGAGTGTTGATGAAACACAGAAATTGCATCGGGATTGAATACAACAGTCACCATGCGCACTTTCCTCCATGGGAGTAATTCTCAAACAGTCCATGCTGTGATCGTACCCTGGAAGACCAGTAGTAATTTCCGATGCACATCTGGATGCATTCTGTAATCTGTGGACTATCAGAGTGTTGATGAAACACAGAAATTGCATCGGGATTGAATACAACAGTCACCATGCGCACTTTACTCCATGGGAGTAAAGTCTCTAACAGTCTACGCTTTGATCGTTCCCTGGAAGACCAGTAGTAGTTTCCGATGCACATCTGGAGGCTTTCCGTAATCTGTGGACTATCAGAGTGTTGATGAAACATAGAAATTGCATCGGGATTGAATACAACTGTCACCATGCACACATTCCCCCATAAAAGTAATGTCTCAAACAGTCTACGCTTCGATCGTTCCCTGGAAGACCAGTAGTAGTTTCCGATTAACATCTGGAGGCATTCTGTAATCTGTGGACTATCAGAGAATTGATAAAACAAAGAAATTGCATCGGGATTAAATACAACAGTCACAATGCGCACTTTCCTCCACGGGAGGTATGTCTCGAACAGTCGACGCTTTAATCGTTCCCTGGAAGACCAGTAGTAGTTTCCGATGCACATCTCGTGGCAATCTGTAATCTGTGGACTATCAGAGTGTTGATGAAGCACAGAAAATACATCGGGATTGAATACAACAGTCTCCATGCGCACTTTACTCCATGGGAGTAATGTCTCTAACAGTCTACGCTTTGATCGTTGCCTGGAAGACCAGTAGTAGTTTCCGATGGACATCTGGAGGCTTTCCGTAATCTGTGGACTATCTCAGTGTTGATGAAACACAGAAACGGCATCGGGATTGAATACAACAGTCACCATGCGCACATTCCTCCATAAAAGTAATGTCTCAAACAGTCTACGCTTTGATCGTTCCCTGGAAGACCAGTCGTAGTTTCCGATGCACATCTGGATGCATTCTGTAATTTGTGGACTATCAGAGTGTTGATGAATCACAGAAATTGCATCGGGATAGAGTACAACAGTCACAATGCGCACTTTCCTCCACGGGAGGTATGTCTCAAACGGTCTACGCTTTGATCGTTCCCTGGAAGACCAGTAGTAGTTTCCGATGCACATCTGGTGGCATTCTGTAATCTGTGGACTATCAGAGTGTTGATGAAACACAGAAATTGCATCGCGATTGAATACAACAGTCACCATCCGCACTTTCCTCCATGGGAGTAATGTCACAAACAGTCTACGATTTGATCGTTCCCTGTAAGACCAGTAGTATTTTCCGATTAACATCTGGAGGCATTCTGTAATCTGTGGAGTATCAGAGTGTTGATGAAACACAGAAATTGCATCGGGATTGAATACAACAGTCACCATTCGCACATTCCTCCGTAAAAGTAATGTCTCAAACAGTCTACGCTTTGATCGTTCCCTGGAAGACCAGTAGTAATTTCCGATGAACATCTGGAGGCATTCTGTAATCTGTGGGCTATCTGAGTGTTGATGAAACACAGAAATTCCATCGGGATTGAATTCAACAGTCACCATGCGCACATTCGTCCATAAAAGTAATGTCTCAAACAGTCTACGCTTTGATCGTTCCCTGGAAGACCAGTCGTAGTTTCCGATGCACATCTGGATGCATTCTGTAATCTGTGGACTATCAGAGTGTTGATGAAACACAGAAATTGCATCGGGATTGAATACAACAGTCACCATGCGCACTTTCCTCCATGGGAGTAATTCTCAAACAGTCCATGCTGTGATCGTACCCTGGAAGACCAGTAGTAATTTCCGATGCACATCTGGATGCATTCTGTAATCTGTGGATTATCAGAGTGTTGATGAAACACAGAAATTGCATCGGGATTGAATACAACAGTCACCATGCGCACTTTACTCCATGGGAGTAAAGTCTCTAACAGTCTACGCTTTGATCGTTCCCTGGAAGACCAGTAGTAGTTTCCGATGCACATCTGGAGGCTTTCCGTAATCTGTGGACTATCAGAGTGTTGATGAAACATAGAAATTGCATCGGGATTGAATACAACTGTCACCATGCACACATTCCCCCATAAAAGTAATGTCTCAAACAGTCTACGCTTCGATCGTTCCCTGGAAGACCAGTAGTAGTTTCCGATTAACATCTGGAGGCATTCTGTAATCTGTGGACTATCAGAGAATTGATAAAACAAAGAAATTGCATCGGGATTAAATACAACAGTCACAATGCGCACTTTCCTCCACGGGAGGTATGTCTCGAACAGTCGACGCTTTAATCGTTCCCTGGAAGACCAGTAGTAGTTTCCGATGCACATCTCGTGGCAATCTGTAATCTGTGGACTATCAGAGTGTTGATGAAGCACAGAAAATACATCGGGATTGAATACAACAGTCTCCATGCGCACTTTACTCCATGGGAGTAATGTCTCTAACAGTCTACGCTTTGATCGTTGCCTGGAAGACCAGTAGTAGTTTCCGATGGACATCTGGAGGCTTTCCGTAATCTGTGGACTATCTGAGTGTTGATGAAACACAGATATGGCATCGGGATTGAATACAACATTCACCATGCGCACTTTCCTATATGGGAGTAATGTCCCAAACAGTCTACGCTTTGATCGTTCCCTGGAAGACCAGTAGTAGTTTCCGCTTAACATCTGGAGGCATTCTGTAATCTGTGGACTCTCAGAGTGTTGATGAAACACAGAAACTGCATCGGGATTGAATACAACAGTCACAATGAGCACATTCCTCCATAAAAGTAATGTCTCAAACAGTCTACGCTTTGATCGTTCCCTGGAAGACCAGTAGTAGTTTCCGATGCACATCTGGAGGCATTCTGTAATCTGTGGACTATTAGAGTGTTGATGAAACACAGAAATTGCATCGGGACTATATTCAACAGCTACCATACGCACTTTCCTCCATGGGAGTAATGTCTCAAACAGTCTACGCTTTGATCGTTCCCTGGAAGACCAGTAGTGGTTTCCGATGCACATCTTTAGGCATTCTGTAATCTGTGGTGTATCAGAGTGTAGATGAAACACAGAAATTGCATCTGGTTTTGAATACAACAGTTACCATGCGCACTTTCCTCAATGGGAGTAATGTCTCTAACAGTCTACGCTTTGATCGTTCCCTGGAAGACCAGTAGTAGTTTCCGATGCACATCTGGAGGCTTTCTGTACTCTGTGGACTATCAGAGTGTTGATGATACACAGAAATTGCATCGGGATTGAATACAACAGTCACCATGCGCACTTTCCTCCATGGGAGGTATGTCTCAAACAGTTACGCTTTGATCGTTCCCTGGAAGAGTAGTGGTAGTTTCCGATGCACATCTGGTGGGATTCTGTAATCTGTGGACTATCAGAGTGTTGATGAAACACAGAAATTGCATCGGGATTGAATACAATAGTCACCATCCGCACTCTCCTCCATGGGAGTAATGTCCCAAACAGACTTCGATTTGATCGTTCCCTTTAAGACCAGCAGTAGTTTCCGATGCACATCTCGTGGCATTCTGTAATCTGTGGACTATGAGAGTGTTGATGAAAAACAGAAATTGCATCGGGATTGAATACAACAGTGACCATGCGCACTTTCCTCCATGGGAGTAATTCTCAAACAATCTACGCTTTTGATCGTTACCTGGAAGACAAGTAGTAGTTTCCGATGCACATCTGGTGGCATTCTGTAATCTGTGGACTGTTCAAGTGTTGATGAAACACTAAAATTGCATCGGGATTGAATATAACAGTCACCATGAACACTTTCCTCCATGGGAGGTATGTCTCAAACAGTCTACGCTTTGATCGTTCCCTGGAAGACCAGTAGTAATTTCCGATGAACATCTGGAGGCATTCTGTAATCTGTGGACTATCTGAGTGTTGATGAAACACAGAAATTCCATCGGGATTGAATTCAACAGACACCATGCGCACATTCCTCCATAAAAGTAATGTCTCAAACAGTCTACGCTTTGATCGTTCCCTGGAAGACCAGTCGTAGTTCCCGATGCACATCTGGATGCATTCTGTAATCTGTGGACTATCAGAGAGTTGATGAAACACAGAAGTTGCATCGGGATTGAATACAACAGTCACCATGCGCACTTTCCTCCATGGGAGTAATTCTCAAACAGTCCATGCTGTGATCGTTCCCTGGAAGACCAGTAGTAGTTTCCAAAGCACATCTGGATGCATTCTGTAATCTGTGGACTATCAGAGTGTTGATGAAACACAGAAATTGCATTGGGATAGAGTACAACAGTCACAATGCGCACTTTCCTCCACGGGAGGTATGTCTCAAACGGTCTACGCTTTGATCGTTCCCTGGAAGACCAGTAGTAGTTTCCGATGCACATCTGGTGGCATTCTGTAATCTGTGGACTATCAGAGTGTTGATGAAACACAGAAATTGCATCGCGATTGAATACAACAGTCACCATCCGCACTTTCCTCCATGGGAGTAATGTCACAAACAGTCTACGATTTGATCGTTCCCTGGAAGACCAGTAGTATTTTCCGATTAACATCTGGAGGCATTCTGTAATCTGTGGAATATCAGAGTGTTGATGAAACACAGAAATTGCATCGGGATTGAATACAACAGTCACCATTCGCACATTCCTCCGTAAAAGTAATGTCTCAAACAGTCTACGCTTTGATCGTTCCCTGGAAGACCAGTAGTAGTTTCCGATGAACATCTGGAGGCATTCTGTAATCTGTGGACTATCAGAGAATTGATAAAACAAAGAAATTGCATCGGGATTAAATACAACAGTCACAATGCGCACTTTCCTCCACGGGAGGTATGTCTCAAACAGTCGTTGCTTTAATCGTTCCCTGGAAGACCAGTAGTAGTTTCCGATGCAAATCTCGTGGCAATCTGTAATCTGTGGACTATTAGAGTGTTGATGAAACACAGAAATTGCATCGGGATTAAATTCAACAGCTACCATACGCACTTTCCTCCATGGGAGTAATGTCTCAAACGGTCTACGCTTTGATCGTTCCCTGGAAGACCAGTAGTGGTTTCCGATGCACATCTTTAGGCATTCTGTAATCTGTGGTGTATCAGAGTGTAGATGAAACACAGAAATTGCATCTGGTTTTGAATACAACAGTTACCATGCGCACTTTCCTCAATGGGAGTAATGTCTCTAACAGTCTACGCTTTGATCGTTCCCTGGAAGACCAGTAGTAGTTTCCGATGCACATCTGGAGGCATTCTGTAATCTGTGGACTATCAGAGTGTTGATGAAACACAGAAATTGCATCGGGATTGAATACAACAGTCACCATGCGAACTTTCCTCCATGGGAGTAATGTCTCAAACAGTCTACGCTTTGATCTTTCCCTGGAAGACCAGTAGAAGTTTCCGATGCACATCTGGATGCATTCTGTAATATGTGGACTATCAGAGTGTTGATGAAACACAGAAATTGCATCGGGATTGAATACAACAGTCACCATACGCACTTTCCTCCATGGGAGTAATTCTCAATCAGTCCACGCTTTGATCGTTCCCTAGGAGACCAGTAGTAATTTCCGATGCACATCCGGTGGCATTCTGTAATCTGTGGGCTATCAGAGTGTTGATGAAACACAGAAATTGCATCGGGATTGAATACAACAGTCACCATGCGCACTTTCCTCCATGGGAGGTATGTCTCAAACAGTTACGCTTTGATCGTTCCCTGGAAGAGTAGTAGTAGTTTCCGATGCACATCTGGTGGGATTCTGTAATCTGTGGACTATCAGAGTGATGGTGAAACACAGAAATTGCATCGGGATTGAATAGAACAGTCACCATCCGCACTTTCCTCCATGGGAGTAATGTCCCAAACAGTCTTCGATTTGATCGTTCCCTGGAAGACCTGTAGTAGTTTCCGATGCACATCTCGGGGCATTCTGTAATCTGTGGACTATCAGAGTGTTGATGGAAATCAGAAATTGCATCGGGATTGAATACAACAGTGACCATGCGCACTTCCCTCCATGGGAGTAATTCTCAAACAGTCTACGCATTTGATCGTTACCTGGAAGACCAGTAGTAGTTTCTGATGCACATCTGGTGGCATTCTGTAATCTGTGGACTATCAGAGTGTTGATGAAACACAGAAATTGCATCGGGATTGAATACAACAGTCACCATGCGCACTTTCCTCCATGGGAGTAATTCTCAAACAGTCCACGCTGTGATCGTTCCCTGGAAGACCAGTAGTAGTTTCCGATGCACAACTGGTGGCATTCTGTAATCTGTGGACTATCAGAGTGTTGATGAAACACAGAAACTGCATCGGGATAGAATACAACAGTCACAATGCGCACCTTCCTCCACGGAGGTATGTCACAAATTTTCTACGCTTTGATCGTTACCTGGAAGACCAGTAGTAGTTTCCGATGAACATCTGGAGGCATTCTGTAATCTGTGGACTATCAGAGAGTTGATGAAACAAAGAAATTGCATCGGGATTGAATAGAACAGACACCACGGGCACTTTGCTCCACAGTTGTAATGTCTCAAAGAGTCTACGATTTGATCGTACCCTGGAAGACCAGTAGTAGTTTCCGATGAACATCTGGAGGCATTCTGTAATCTGTGGACTATTAGAGTGTTGATGAAACACAGAAATTGCATCGGGATTGAATACAACAGTCACCATGCGCACTTTCCTCCACGGGAGTAATGTCTCAAACAATCTACGCTTTGATCGTTCCCTGGAAGACCAGTAGTAGTTTCCGATGCACATCTGGTAGCATTCTGTAATGTGTAGACTATCAGAGTGTTGATGAAACACAGTAATTGCATCGGGATTGAATACAACAGTTACCATGCGCACTTTCCTCCATGGGAGTAATGTTTCTAACAGTCTACGCTTTGATCGTTCCCTGGAAGACCAGTAGAAGTTTCCGATGCACAACTGGAGGCTTTCTGTACTCTGTGGACTATCAGAGTGTTGATGAAACACAGAAATTGCATCGGGATTGAATACAACAGTCTCCATGCGCAGTTTCCTCCATGGGAGTAATGTCTCTAACAGTCCACGCTTTGATCGTTCCCTGGAAGACCAGTAGTAGTTTCCGATGCACATCTGGAGGCTTTCCGTAATCTGTGGACTATCAGAGTGTTGATGAAACATAGAAATTGTATCGGGATTGAATACAACTGTCACCATGCACACATTCCCCCATAAAAGTAATGTCTCAAACAGTCTACGCTTTGATCGTTCCCTGGAAGACCAGTAGTAGTTTCCGATGAACATCTGGGGGCATTCTGTAATCTGTGGACTATCAGAGTGATGATGAAACACAGAAATTCCACCGGGATTGAATTCAACAGTCACCATGCACACATTCCTCCATAAAAGTAATGTCTCAAACAGTCTACGCTTTGATCGTTCCCTGGAAGACCAGTCGTAGTTTCCGATGCACATCTGGATGCATTCTGTAATTTGTGGACTATCAGAGTGTTGATGAAACACAGAAATTGCATCGGGATTGAATACAACAGTCACCATGCGCACTTTCCTCCATGGGAGTAATTCGCAAACAGTCTACGCTTTGATCGTTCCCTGGAATACCAGTAGTAGTTTCCGATGAACATCTGGAGGCATTCTGTAATCTGTGGACTATCAGAGAATTGATAAAACAAAGAAATTGCATCGGGATTAAATACAACAGTCACAATGCGCACTTTCCTCCACGGGAGGTATGTCTAAAACAGTCGACGCTTTAATCGTTCCCTGGAAGACCAGTAGTAGCTTCCGATGCACATCTCGTGGCAATCTGTAATCTGTGGACTATCAGAGTGTTGATGAAGCACAGAAAATGCATCGGGATTTATTACAACAGTTACCATGCGCACTTTCCTCCATGCGAGGAATGTCTCCAAGAGTTTACGCTTTGATCGTTCCCTGAAAGACCAGTAGTAGTTTCCGATGCACATCTGGAGGCATTCTGTAATCTGTGGACTATCAGAGTGTTGATGAAACACAGAAGTTGCATCGGGATTGAATACAACAGTCTCCATGCGCACTTTACTCCATGGGAGTAATGTCTCTAACAGTCTACGCTTTGATCGTTGCCTGGAAGACCAGTAGTAGTTTCCGATGGACATCTGGAGGCTTTCCGTAATCCGTGGACTATCAGAGTGTTGATGAAACACAGAAATTGCATCATGATTGAATACAACAGTCACCGTGCGCACTTTCCTATATGGGAGTAATGTCCCAAACAGTCTACGCTTTGATCGTTCCCTGGAAGACCAGTAGTAGCTTCCGATTAACATCTGGAGGCATTCTGTAATCTGTGGACTCTCAGAGTGTTGATGAAACACAGAAATTGCATCGGGATTGAATACAACAGTGACAATGAGCACATTCCTCCATAAAAGTAATGTCTCAAACAGTCTACGCTTTGATCGTTCCCTGGAAGACCAGTAGTAGTTTCCGATGCACATCTGGAGGCATTGTGTAATTTGTGGACTATTAGAGTGTTGATGAAACACAGAAATTGCATCGGGATTAAATTCAACAGCTACCATACGCACTTTCCTCCATGGGAGTAATGTCTCAAACAGTCTACGCTTTGATCGTTCCCTGGAAGACCAGTAGTGGTTTCCGATGCACATCTTTAGGCATTCTGTAATCTGTGGTGTATCAGAGTGTAGATGAAACACAGAAATTGCATCTGGTTTTGAATACAACAGTTACCATGCGCACTTTCCTCAATGGGAGTAATGTCTCTAACATTCTACGCTTTGATCGTTCCCTGGAAGACCAGTAGTAGTTTCCGATGCACATCTGGAGGCTTTCTGTAGTCTGTGGACTATCAGAGTGTTGATGAAACACAGAAATTGCATCAGGATTGAATACAACAGTCACCATGCGCACTTTCCTTCACAGGAGGTATGTCTCAAAGAGCCGACGCTTTGATCGATCCCGGGAAGACCAGTAGTAGTTTCTGATGCACATCTCGTGGCTTTCTGTAATCTGTCGACTATCAGAGTATAGATGAAACCCAGAAAATGCTACAGGATTGAATACAACAGTTACCATGCGCACTTTCCTCCATGGGAGTAATGTCTTAAAGAGTTTACGCTTTGATCGTTACCTGAAAGACCAGTAGTAGTTTCCGATGCACATCTGGAGGCATTCTGTAATCTGTGGACTATCAGAGTGTTGATGAAACACAGATATTACATCGGGATTGAATACAACAGTCACCATGCGCATATTCCTCCATAAAAGTAAAATCTCAAACAGTCTACGCTTTGATCGTTCCCTGGAAGACCAGTAGTAGTTTCCGATGCACATCTGGAGGCATTCTGTAATCTGTGGACTATCAGAGTGTTGATGAAACACAGAAATTGCATCGGGATTGAATTCAACAGTCACCATGCGAACTTTCCTCCATGGGAGTAATGTCTCAAACAGTCTACGCTTTGATCTTTCCCTGGAAGCCCAGTAGAAGTTTCCGATGCACATCTGGATGCATTCTGTAATATGTGGACTATCAGAGTGTTGATGAAAGACAGAAATTGCATCGGGATTGAATACAACAGTCACCATCCGCACTTTCCTCCATGGGAGTAATTCTCAATCAGTCCACGATTTGATCGTTCCCTAGGAGACCAGTAGTAATTTCCGATGCACATCTGGTGGCATTCTGTAATCTGTGGACTATCAGAGTGTTGATGAAACACAGAAATTGCATCGGGATTGAATACAACAGTCACCATCCGCACTTTCCTCCATGGGAGTAATGTCCCAAACAGTCTTCGATATGATCGTTCCCTGGAAGACCAGTAGTAGTTTCCGATGCAAATCTCGGGGCATTCTGTAATCTGTGGACTATCAGAGTGTTGATGAAACACAGATATTGCATCGGGATTGAATACAACAGTCACCATGCGCACTTTCCTCCATGGGAGTAATTCTCAAACAGTCGACGCTGTGATCGTTCCCTGGAAGACCAGTAGTAGTTTCCGATGCACAACTGGTGGCATTCTGTAATCTGTGGACTATCAGAGTGTTGATGAAACACAGAAACTGCATCGGGATAGAATACAACAGTCACAATGCGCACCTTCCTCAACGGGAGGTATGTCACAAACTTTCTACGCTTTGATCGTTCCCTGGAAGACCAGTAGTAGTTTCCGATGCACATCTGGTGGCATTCTGTAATCTGTGGACTATCAGAGTGTTGATGAAACACAGAAATTGCATCGGGATTGAATACAACAGTCACCATCCGCACTTTCCTCCATGGGAGTAATGTCCCAAACAGTCTACGAATTGATCGTTCCCTGGAAGAACAGTAGTATTTTCCGATTTACATCTGGAGGCATTCTGTAATCTGTAGAGTACCATAGTGTTGATGAAACACAGAAATTGCATCGGGATTGAATACAACAGTCACCATTCGCACATTCCTCCGTATAAGTAATGTCTCAAACAGTCTACGCTTTGATCGTTCCCTGGAAGACCAGTAGTAGTTTCCGATGAACATCTGGAGGCATTCTGTAATCTGTGGACTATTAGAGTGTTGATGAAACACAGAAATTGCATCGGGATTGAATACAACAGTCACAATGCGCACTTTCCTCCACGGGAGTAATGTCTCAAACAATCTACGCTTTGATCGTTCCCTGGAAGACCAGTAGTAGTTTCCGATGCACATCTGGTAGCATGCTGTAATGTGTAGACTATCAGAGTGTTGATGAAACACAGTAATTGCATCGGGATTGAATACAACAGTTACCATGCGCACTTTCCTCCATGGGAGTAATGTTTCTAACAGTCTACGCTTTGATCGTTCCCTGGAAGACCAGTAGAAGTTTCCGATGCACATCTGGAGGCTTTCTGTACACTGTGGACTATCAGAGTGTTGATGAAACACAGAAATTGCATCGGCATTGAATACAACAGTCTCCATGCGCAGTTTCCTCCATGGGAGTAATGTCTCAAACAGTCTACGCTTTGATCGTTCATTGGAAGACCAGTAAAAGTTTCAATTGCACATCTGGAGGCATTCTGTAATCTGTGGACTATCAGAGTGTTGATGAAACACAGAAATTGCATCGGGATTGAATACAACAGTCACCATGCGCACTTTACTCCATGGGAGTAATGTCTCTAACAGTCTACGCTTTGATCGTTCCCTGGAAGACCAGTAGTAGATTCCGATGCACATCTGGAAGCTTTCCGTAATCTGTGGACTATCAGAGTGATGATGAAACATAGAAATGGCATCGGGATTGAATACAACTGTCACCATGCACACATTCCCCCATAAAAGTAATGTCTCAAACAGTCTACGCTTTGATCGTTCCCTGGAAGACCAGTCGTAGTTTCCGATGCACATCTGGATGCATTCTGTAATATGTGGACTTTCAGAGTGTTGATGAAACACAGAAATTGCATCGGGATTGAATACAACAGTCACCATGCGCACTTTCCTCCATGGGAGTAATGTCTCAAACAGTCTACACTTTGGTCGTTCCCTGGAAGACCAACAGTAGTTTCCAATTAGCATCTGGAGGCATTCTGTAATCTGTGGACTATCAGAGTGTTGATGAAACACAGAAATTGCATCGGGATTGAGTACAACAGTCACCATGCGCACTTTCCTCCATGGGAGTAATTCTCAATCAGTCTACGCTTTGATCGTTCCCTGGAAGACCAGTAGTGGTTTCCGATGCACATCTTTAGGCATTCTGTAATCTGTGGTGTATCAGAGTGTAGATGAAACACAGGAATTGCATCTGGTTTTGAATACAACAGTTACCATGCGCACTTTCCTCAATGGGAGTAATGTCTCTAACAGTCTACGCTTTGATCGTTCCCTGGAAGACCAGTAGTAGTTTCCGATGCACATCTGGAGGCTTTCTGTTCTCTGTGGACTATCAGAGTATAGATGAAACCCAGAAAATGCTACAGGATTGAATACAACAGTTACCATGCGCACTTTCCTCCATGGGAGTAATGTCTTAAAGAGTTTACGCTTTGTTCGTTACCTGAAAGACCAGTAGTAGTTTCCGATGCACATCTGGAGGCATTCTGTAATCTGTGGACTATCAGAGTGTTGATGAAACACAGATATTACATCGGGATTGAATACAACAGTCACCATGCGCATATTCCTCCATAAAAGTAAAATCTCAAACAGTCTACGCTTTGATCGTTCCCTGGAAGACCAGTAGTAGTTTCCGATGCACATCTGGAGGCATTCTGTAATCTGTGGACTATCAGAGTGTTGATGAAACACAGAAATTGCATCGGGATTGAATAAAACAGTCACCATGCGAACTTTCCTCCATGGGAGTAATGTCTCAAACAGTCTACGCTTTGATCTTTCCCTGGAAGACCAGTAGAAGTTTCCGATGCACATCTGGATGCATTCTGTAATATGTGGAGTATCAGAGTGTTAATGAAACACAGAAATTGCATCGGGATTGAATACAACAGTCACCATCCGCACTTTCCACCATGGGAGTAATTCTCAATCAGTCCACGCTTTGATCGTTCCCTATGAGATCAGTAGTAATTTCCGATGCACATCTGGTGGCATTCTGTAATCTGTGGACTATCAGAGTGTTGATGAAACACAGAAATTGCATCGGGATTGAATACAACAGTCACCATGCGCACTTTCCTCCATGGGAGGTATGTCTCAAACAGTTACGCTTTGATCGTTCCCTGGAAGAGTAGTAGTAGTTTCCGATGCACATCTGGTGGGATTCTGTAATCTTTGGACTATCAGAGTGTTGATGAAACACAGAAATTGCATCGGGATTGAATACAACAGTCACCATCCGCCCTTTCCTCCATGGGAGTAATGTCCCAAACAGTCTTCGCTATGATCGTTCCCTGGAAGACCAGTAGTAGTTTCCGATGCACATCTCGGGGCATTCTGTAATCTGTGGACTATCAGAGTGTTGATGAAAATCAGAAATTGCATCGGGATTGAATACAACAGTGACCATGCGCACTTTCCTCCATGGGAGTGTTTCTCAAACAGTCTACGCTTTTGATCGTTACCTGGAAGACCAGTAGTAGTTTCCGATGCACATCTGGTGGCATTTTGTAATCTGTGGACTATCAGAGTGTTGATGAAACACAGATATTGCATCGGGATTGAATACAACAGTTACCATGCGCACTTTCCTCCATGGGAGTAATGTTTCTAACAGTCTACGCTTTGATCGTTCCCTGGAGGAACAGTAGAAGTTTCCGATGCACATCTGGAGGCTTTCTGTACTCTGTGGACTATCAGAGTGTTGATGAAACACAGAAATTGCATCGGGATTGAATACAACAGTCTCCATGCGCAGTTTCCTCCATGGGAGTAATGTCTCAAACAGTCTACGCTTTGATCGTTCATTGGAAGAGCAGTAAAAGTTTCAATTGCACATCTGGAGGCATTCTGTAATCTGTGGACTATCAGAGTGTTGATGAAACACAGAAATTGCATCGGGATTGAATACAACAGTCACCATGCGCACTTTACTCCATGGGAGTAATGTCTCTAACAGTCTACGCTTTGATCGTTCCCTGGAAGACCAGTAGTAGATTCCGATGCACATCTGGAGGCTTTCCGTAATCTGTGGACTATCAGAGTGTTGATGAAACATAGAAATTGCATCGGGATTGAATACAACTGTCACCATGCACACATTCCCCCATAAAAGTAATGTCTCAAACAGTCTACGCTTTGATCGTTCCCTGGAGGAACAGTAGAAGTTTCCGATGCACATCTGGAGGCTTTCTGTACTCAGTGGACTATCAGAGTGTTGATGAAACACAGATATTGCATCGGGATTGAATACAACAGATACCATGCGCACTTTCCTCCATGGGAGTAATGTTTCTAACAGTCTACGCTTTGATCGTTCCCTGGAGGAACAGTAGAAGTTTCCGATGCACATCTGGAGGCTTTCTGTACTCTGTGGACTATCAGAGTGTTGATGAAACACAGAAATTGCATCGGGATTGAATACAACAGTCTCCATGCGCAGTTTCCTCCATGGGAGTAATGTCTCAAACAGTCTACGCTTTGATCGTTCATTGGAAGAGCAGTAAAAGTTTCAATTGCACATCTGGAGGCATTCTGTAATCTGTGGACTATCAGAGTGTTGATGAAACACAGAAATTGCATCGGGATTGAATACAACAGTCACCATGCGCACTTTACTCCATGGGAGTAATGTCTCTAACAGTCTACGCTTTGATCGTTCCCTGGAAGACCAGTAGTAGATTCCGATGCACATCTGGAGGCTTTCCGTAATCTGTGGACTATCAGAGTGTTGATGAAACATAGAAATTGCATCGGGATTGAATACAACTGTCACCATGCACACATTCCCCCATAAAAGTAATGTCTCAAACAGTCTACGCTTTGATCGTTTCCTGGAAGACCAGTAGTAGTTTCCGATGGACATCTGGAGGCATTCTGTAATCTGTGGACTATCAGAGTGATGATGAAACACAGAAATTCCATCGGGATTGAATTCAACAGTCACCATGCGCACATTCCTCCATAAAAGTAATGTCTCAAACAGTCTACGTTTTGATCGTTCCCTGGAAGACCAGTCGTAGTTTCCGATGCACATCTGGTTGCATTCTGTAATCTGTGGACTATCAGAGTGTTGATGAAACACAGAAATTGCATCGGGATTGAATACAACAGTCACCATGCGCACTTTCCTCCATGGGAGTAATTGTCAAACAGTCCACGCTGTGATCGTTCCCTGGAAGACCAGTAGTAGTTTCCGATGCATATCAGGATGCATTCTGTAATCTGTGGACTATCAGAGTGTTGATGAAACACAGAAATTGCATCGGGATAAAGTACAACAGTCACAATGCGCACTTTCCTCCATGGGAGGTATGTCTCAAACGGTCTACGCTTTGATCGTTCCCTGGAAGACCAGTAGTAGTTTCCGATCCACATCTGGTTGCATTCTGTAATCTGTGGACTATCAGAGTGTTGATGAAACACAAAAATTGCATCGGGATAGAATACAACAGTCACAATGCGCACTTTCCTCCACGGGAGGTATGTCTCAAACGGTCTACGCTTTGATCGTTCCCTGGCAGACCAGTAGTAGTTTCCGATGCACATCTCGTGGCAATCTGTAATCTGTGGACTATCAGAGTGTTGATGAAGCACAGAAAATGCATCGGGATTTATTACAACAGTTACCATGCGCACTTTCCTCCATGGGAGGAATGTCTCAAAGAGTTTACGCTTTCATCGTTCCCTGAAAGACCAGTAGTAGTTTCCGATGCACATCTGGAGGCATTCTGTAATCTGTGGACTATCAGAGTGTTGATGAAACACAGAAATTGCATCGGGATTGAATAAAACAGTCACCATGCGAACTTTCCTCCATGGGAGTAATGTCTCAAACAGTCTACGCTTTGATCTTTCCCTGGAAGACCAGTAGAAGTTTCCGATGCACATCTGGATGCATTCTGTAATATGTGGACTATCAGAGTGTTAATGAAACACAGAAATTGCATCGGGATTGAATACAACAATCACCATCCGCACTTTCCTCCATGGGAGTAATTCTCAATCAGTCCACGCTTTGATCGTTCCCTATGAGATCAGTAGTAATTTCCGATGCACATCTGGTGGCATTCTGTAATCTGTGGACTATCAGAGTGTTGATGAAACACAGAAATTGCATCGGGATTGAATACAACAGTCACCATGCGCACTTTCCTCCATGGGAGTTATGTCTCAAACAGTTACGCTTTGATCGTTCCCTGGAAGAGTAGTAGTAGTTTCCGATGCACATCTGGTGGGATTCTGTAATCTTTGGACTATCAGAGTGTTGATGAAACACAGAAATTGCATCGGGATTGAATACAACAGTCACCATCCGCCCTTTCCTCCATGGGAGTAATGTCCCAAACAGTCTTCGCTTTGATCGTTCCCTGGAAGACCAGTAGTAGTTTCCGATGCACATCTCGGGGCATTCTGTAATCTGTGGACTATCAGAGTGTTGATGAAAATCAGAAATTGCATCGGGATTGAATACAACAGTGACCATGCGCACTTTCCTCCATGGGAGTGTTTCTCAAACAGTCTACGCTTTTGATCGTTACCTGGAAGACCAGTAGTAGTTTACGATGCACATCTGGTGGCATTTTGTAATCTGTGGACTATCAGAGTGTTGATGAAACACAGATATTGCATCGGGATTGAATACAACTGTCACCATGCGCACTTTCCTCCATGGGAGTAATTGTCAAACAGTCCACGCTGTGATCGTTCCCTGGAAGACCAGTAGTAGTTTCCGATGCATATCAGGATGCATTCTGTAATCTGTGGACTATCAGAGTGTTGATGAAACACAGAAATTGCATCGGGATAAAGTACAACAGTCACAATGCGCACTTTCCTCCATGGGAGGTATGTCTCAAACGGTCTACGCTTTGATCGTTCCCTGGAAGACCAGTAGTAGTTTCCGATGCACATCTGGTGGCATTTTGTAATCTGTGGACTATCAGAGTGTTGATGAAACACAGATATTGCATCGGGATTGAATACAACAGTTACCATGCGCACTTTCCTCCATGGGAGTAATGTTTCTAACAGTCTACGCTTTGATCGTTCCCTGGAGGAACAGTAGAAGTTTCCGATGCACATCTGGAGGCTTTCTGTACTCTGTGGACTATCAGAGTGTTGATGAAACACAGAAATTGCATCGGGATTGAATACAACAGTCTCCATGCGCAGTTTCCTCCGTGGGAGTAATGTCTCAAACAGTCTACGCTTTGATCGTTCATTGGAAGAGCAGTAAAAGTTTCAATTGCACATCTGGAGGCATTCTGTAATCTGTGGACTATCAGAGTGTTGATGAAACACAGAAATTGCATCGGGATTGAATACAACAGTCACCATGCGCACTTTACTCCATGGGAGTAATTTCTCTAACAGTCTACGCTTTGATCGTTCCCTGGAAGACCAGTAGTAGATTCCGATGCACATCTGGAGGCTTTCCGTAATCTGTGGACTATCAGAGTGTTGATGAAACATAGAAATTGCATCGGGATTGAATACAACTGTCACCATGCACACATTCCCCCATAAAAGTAATGTCTCAAACAGTCTACGCTTTGATCGTTCCCTGGAGGAACAGTAGAAGTTTCCGATGCACATCTGGAGGCTTTCTGTACTCAGTGGACTATCAGAGTGTTGATGAAACACAGATATTGCATCGGGATTGAATACAACAGATACCATGCGCACTTTCCTCCATGGGAGTAATGTTTCTAACAGTCTACGCTTTGATCGTTCCCTGGAGGAACAGTAGAAGTTTCCGATGCACATCTGGAGGCTTTCTGTACTCTGTGGACTATCAGAGTGTTGATGAAACACAGAAATTGCATCGGGATTGAATACAACAGTCTCCATGCGCAGTTTCCTCCATGGGAGTAATGTCTCAAACAGTCTACGCTTTGATCGTTCATTGGAAGAGCAGTAAAAGTTTCAATTGCACATCTGGAGGCATTCTGTAATCTGTGGACTATCAGAGTGTTGATGAAACACAGAAATTGCATCGGGATTGAATACAACAGTCACCATGCGCACTTTACTCCATGGGAGTAATGTCTCTAACAGTCTATGCTTTGATCGTTCCCTGGAAGACCAGTAGTAGATTCCGATGCACATCTGGAGGCTTTCCGTAATCTGTGGACTATCAGAGTGTTGATGAAACATAGAAATTGCATCGGGATTGAATACAACTGTCACCATGCACACATTCCCCCATAAAAGTAATGTCTCAAACAGTCTACGCTTTGATCGTTCCCTGGAAGACCAGTAGTAGTTTCCGATGGACATCTGGAGGCATTCTGTAATCTGTGGACTATCAGAGTGATGATGAAACACAGAAATTCCATCGGGATTGAATTCAACAGTCACCATGCGCACATTCCTCCATAAAAGTAATGTCTCAAACAGTCTACGTTTTGATCGTTCCCTGGAAGACCAGTCGTAGTTTCCGATGCACATCTGGATGCATTCTGTAATCTGTGGACTATCAGAGTGTTGATGAAACACAGAAATTGCATCGGGATTGAATACAACAGTCACCATGCGCACTTTCCTCCATGGGAGTAATTGTCAAACAGTCCACGCTGTGATCGTCCCTGGAAGACCAGTAGTAGTTTCCGATGCATATCAGGATGCATTCTGTAATCTGTGGACTATCAGAGTGTTGATGAAACACAGAAATTGCATCGGGATAAAGTACAACAGTCACAATGCGCACTTTCCTCCATGGGAGGTATGTCTCAAACGGTCTACGCTTTGATCGTTCCCTGGAAGACCAGTAGTAGTTTCCGATCCACATCTGGTTGCATTCTGTAATCTGTGGACTATCAGAGTGTTGATGAAACACAAAAATTGCATCGGTATAGAATACAACAGTCACAATGCGCACTTTCCTCCACGGGAGGTATGTCTCAAACGGTCTACGCTTTGATCGTTCCCTGGCAGACCAGTAGTAGTTTCCGATGCACATCTCGTGGCAATCTGTAATCTGTGGACTATCAGAGTGTTGATGAAGCACAGAAAATGCATCGGGATTTATTACAACAGTTACCATGCGCACTTTCCTCCATGGGAGGAATGTCTCAAAGAGTTTACGCTTTCATCGTTCCCTGAAAGACCAGTAGTAGTTTCCGATGCACATCTGGAGGCATTCTGTAATCTGTGGACTATCAGAGTGTTGATGAAACACAGAAATTGCATCGGGATTGAATAAAACAGTCACCATGCGAACTTTCCTCCATGGGAGTAATGTCTCAAACAGTCTACGCTTTGATCTTTCCCTGGAAGACCAGTAGAAGTTTCCGATGCACATCTGGATGCATTCTGTAATATGTGGACTATCAGAGTGTTAATGAAACACAGAAATTGCATCGGGATTGAATACAACAGTCACCATCCGCACTTTCCTCCATGGGAGTAATTCTCAATCAGTCCACGCTTTGATCGTTCCCTATGAGATCAGTAGTAATTTCCGATGCACATCTGGTGGCATTCTGTAATCTGTGGTCTATCAGAGTGTTGATGAAACACAGAAATTGCATCGGGATTGAATACAACAGTCACCATGCGCACTTTCCTCCATGGGAGTTATGTCTCAAACAGTTACGCTTTGATCGTTCCCTGGAAGAGTAGTAGTAGTTTCCGATGCACATCTGGTGGGATTCTGTAATCTTTGGACTATCAGAGTGTTGATGAAACACAGAAATTGCATCGGGATTGAATACAACAGTCACCATCCGCCCTTTCCTCCATGGGAGTAATGTCCCAAACAGTCTTCGCTTTGATCGTTCCCTGGAAGACCAGTAGTAGTTTCCGATGCACATCTCGGGGCATTCTGTAATCTGTGGACTATCAGAGTGTTGATGAAAATCAGAAATTGCATCGGGATTGAATACAACAGTGACCATGCGCACTTTCCTCCATGGGAGTGTTTCTCAAACAGTCTACGCTTTTGATCGTTACCTGGAAGACCAGTAGTAGTTTACGATGCACATCTGGTGGCATTTTGTAATCTGTGGACTATCAGAGTGTTGATGAAACACAGATATTGCATCGGGATTGAATACAACTGTCACCATGCGCACTTTCCTATATGGGAGTAATTCTCAAACAGTCCACGCTGTGATCGTTCCCTGGAAGACCAGTAGTAGTTTCCGATGCACAACTGGTGGCATTCTGTAATCTGTGGACTATCAGAGTGTTGATGAAACACAGAAACTGCATCGGGATAGAATACAACAGTCACAATGCGCACCTTCCTCCACGGGAGGTATGTCACAAACTTTCTACGCTTTGATCGTTCCCTGGAAGACCAGTAGTAGTTTCCGATGCACATCTGGTGGCATTCTGTAATCTGTGGACTATCAGAGTGTTGATGAAACACAGAAATTGCATCGGGATTGAATACAACAGTCACCATCCGCACTTTCCACCATGGGAGTAATGTCCCAAACAGTCTACGAATTGATCGTTCCCTGGTAGACCATTAGTAGTTTCCGATGAACATCTGGAGGCATTCTGTAATCTGTGGACTATCAGAGAGTTGATGAAACAAAGAAATTGCATCGGGATTGAATACAACAGACACCACGCGCACTTTGCTCCACGGTTGTAATGTCTCAAACAGTCTACGATTTGATCGTACCCTGGAAGACCAGTAGTAGTTTCCGATGAACATCTGGAGGCATTCTGTAATCTGTGGACTATTAGAGTGTTGATGAAACACAGAAATTGCATCGGGATTGAATACAACAGTCACCATGCGCACTTTCCTCCACGGGAGTAATGTCTCAAACAATCTACGCTTTGATCGTTCCCTGGAAGACCAGTAGTAGTTTCCGATGCACATCTGGTAGCATTCTGTAATGTGTAGACTACCAGAGTGTTGATGAAACACAGTAATTGCATCGGGATTGAATACAACAGTTACCATGCGCACTTTCCTCCATGGGAGTAATGTTTCTAACAGTCTACGCTTTGATCGTTCCCTGGAGGACCAGTAGAAGTTTCCGATGCACATCTGGAGGCTTTCTGTACTCTGTGGACTATCAGAGTGTTGATGAAACACAGAAATTGCATCGGGATTGAATACAACAGTCTCCATGCGCAGTTTCCTCCATGGGAGTAATGTCTCAAACAGTCTACGCTTTGATCGTTCATTGGAAGAGCAGTAAAAGTTTCAATTGCACATCTGGAGGCATTCTGTAATCTGTGGACTATCAGAGTGTTGATGAAACACAGAAATTGCATCGGGATTGAATACAACAGTCACCATGCGCACTTTACTCCATGGGAGTAATGTCTCTAACAGTCTACGCTTTGATCGTTCCCTGGAAGACCAGTAGTAGATTCCGATGCACATCTGGAGGCTTTCCGTAATCTGTGGACTATCAGAGTGTTGATGAAACATAGAAATTGCATCGGGATTGAATACAACTGTCACCATGCACACATTCCCCCATAAAAGTAATGTCTCAAAGAGTCTACGCTTTGATCGTTCCCTGGAAGACCAGTAGTAGTTTCCGATGAACATCTGGAGGCATTCTGTAATCTGTGGACTATCAGAGTGATGATGAAACACAGAAATTCCATCGGGATTGAATTCAACAGTCACCATGCGCACATTCCTCCATAAAAGTAATGTCTCAAACAGTCTACGTTTTGATCGTTCATTGGAAGAGCAGTAAAAGTTTCAATTGCACATCTGGAGGCATTCTGTAATCTGTGGACTATCAGAGTGTTGATGAAACACAGAAATTGCATCGGGATTGAATACAACAGTCTCCATGCGCACTTTCCTCCATGGGAGTAATGTTTCTAACAGTCTACGCTTTGATCGTTCCCTGGAGGACCAGTAGAAGTTTCCGATGCACATCTGGAGGCTTTCTGTACTCTGTGGACTATCAGAGTGTTGATGAAACACAGAAATTGCATCGGGATTGAATACAACAGTCTCCATGCGCAGTTTCCTCCATGGGAGTAATGTCTCAAACAGTCGACGCTTTGATCGTTCATTGGAAGAGCAGTAAAAGTTTCAATTGCACATCTGGAGGCATTCTGTAATCTGTGGACTATCAGAGTGTTGATGAAACACAGTAATTGCATCGGGATTGAATACAACAGTTACCATGCGCACTTTCCTCCATGGGAGTAATGTTTCTAACAGTCTACGCTTTGATCGTTCCCTGGAGGACCAGTAGAAGTTTCCGATGCACATCTGGAGGCTTTCTGTACTCTGTGGACTATCAGAGTGTTGATGAAACACAGAAATTGCATCGGGATTGAATACAACAGTCTCCATGCGCAGTTTCCTCCATGGGAGTAATGTCTCAAACAGTCTACGCTTTGATCGTTCATTGGAAGAGCAGTAAAAGTTTCAATTGCACATCTGGAGGCATTCTGTAATCTGTGGACTATCAGAGTGTTGATGAAACACAGAAATTGCATCGGGATTGAATACAACAGTCACCATGCGCACTTTACTCCATGGGAGTAATGTCTCTAACAGTCTACGCTTTGATCGTTCCCTGGAAGACCAGTCGTAGTTTCCGATGCACATCTGGATGCATTCTGTAATCTGTGGACTATCAGAGTGTTGATGAAACACAGAAATTGCATCGGGATTGAATACAACAGTCACCATCCGCACTTTCCTCCATGGGAGTAATTCTCAAACAGTCCACGCTGTGATCGTTCCCTGGAAGACCAGTAGTAGTTTCCGATGCATATCAGGATGCATTCTGTAATCTGTGGACTATCAGAGTGTTGATGAAACACAGAAATTGCATCGGGATAAAGTACAACAGTCACAATGCGCACTTTCCTCCACGGGTGGTATGTCTCAAACGGTCTACGTTTTGATCGTTCCCTGGAAGACCAGTAGTAGTTTCCGATGCACATCTGGTGGCATTCTGTAATCTGTGGACTATCAGAGTGTTTATGAAACACAGAAATTGCATCGGGATAGAATACAACAGTCACAATGCGCACTTTCCTCCACGGGAGGTATGTCTCAAACGGTCTACGCTTTGATCGTTCCCTGGCAGACCAGTAGTAGTTTCCGATGCACATCTCGTGGCAATCTGTAATCTGTGGACTATCAGAGTGTTGATGAAGCACAGAAAATGCATCGGGATTTATTACAACAGTTACCATGCGCACTTTCCTTCATGGGAGGAATGTCTCAAAGAGTTTACGCTTTCATCGTTCCCTGAAAGACCAGTAGTAGTTTCCGATGCACATCTGGAGGCATTCTGTAATCTGTGGACTATCAGAGTGTTGATGAAACACAGAAATTGCATCGGGATTGAATACAACAGTCTCCATGCGCACTTTACTCCATGGGAGTAATGTCTCTAACAGTCTACGCTTTGATCGTTGCCTGGAGGACCAGTAGTAGTTTCCGATGCACATCTGGAGGCTTTCCGTAATCTGTGGACTATCAGAGTGTTGATGAAACACAGAAATTGCATCGGGATTGAATACAACAGTCACCATGCGCACTTTACTATATGGGAGTAATGTCCCAAACAGTCTACGCTTTGATCGTTCCCTGGAAGACCAGTCGTAGTTTCCGCTTAACATCTGGAGGCATTCTGTAACCTGTGGACTCTCAGAGTGTTGATGAAACACAGAAATTGCATCGGGATTGAATACAACAGTCACAATGAGCACATTCCTCCATAAAAGTAATGTCTCAAACAGTCTACGCTTTGATCGTTCCCTGGAAGACCAGTATTAGTTTCCGATGCACATCTGGAGGCATTCTGTAATCTGTGGACTATCTGAGTGTTGATGAAACACAGAAATTCCATCGGGATTGAATTCAACAGTCACCATGCGCACATTCCTCCATAAAAGTAATGTCTCAAACAGTCTACGCTTTGATCGTTCCCTGGAAGACCAGTCGTAGTTTCCGATGCACATCTGGATGCATTCTGTAATCTGTGGACTATCAGAGTGTTGATGAAACACAGAAATTGCATCGGGATTGAATACAACAGTCACCATGCGCACTTTCCTCCATGGGAGTAATTCTCAAACAGTCCATGCTGTGATCGTTCCCTGGAAGACCAGTAGTAGTTTCCGATGCACATCTGGATGCATTCTGTAATCTGTGGACTATCAGAGTGTTGATGAAACACAGAAATTGCATCGGGATTGAATACAACAGTCACCATCCGCACTTTCCTCCATGGGAGTAATGTCCCAAACAGACTTCGATTTGATCGTTCCCTTTAAGACCAGTAGTAGTTTCCGATGCACATCTCGTGGCATTCTGTAATCTGTGGACTATCAGAGTGTTGATGAAAAACAGAAATTGCATCGGGATTGAATACAACAGTGACCATGCGCACTTTCCTCCATGGGAGTAATTCTCAAACAATCTACGCTTTTGATCGTTACCTGGAAGACCAGTAGTAGTTTCCGATGCACATCTGGTGGCATTCTGTAATCTGTGGACTGTTCAAGTGTTGATGAAACACTAAAATTGCATCGGGATTGAATATAACAGTCACCATGAACACTTTCCTCCATGGGAGGTATGTCTCAAACAGTCTACGCTTTGATCGTTCCCTGGAAGACCGCCCCCAGGGGCTCAGCATTCACTTGCTGAGTACGGGCTTGGCGACCCCGGGGTCGTGAGCTGGGGACTGGTCTGCGCCGCCAGTGTCCTGACACCGCAACCCCCGGACATGCTTCAGCGACCACCGTACGGCGCGGCGGTGAAACGTTGTGTGCTGCGGGGAATGGTAATCTTGGCTTGACCGCCTGGATTGCGAGGAAGGCCAACCTCTATAAAAACCCCTCAATCTTTCGGTGTGCTCCGCGCCTAGAAGATGCATGGCTGTTGGGGTGGAACAGTCGCAAGCGGGCAACCTCTGGGGCACCTGCCGCACCCCAGTTGTATAAGGCTTACTCAGGCACGCGGGGCTCTGTCTGAGCGGACTTTTAGTTCCCTAGCTGCTCGTGGGACCACAATGGACCCTTCGACCTCTACTTTTCCCCCTACCAGTGGCTTGGGTGGGCCGCTGGTTGGAAAACACACCCAATCGAAAAAGCGGCTACGCGCTGCGAGTCCTCCAGCGCCTGGTGTTGCTAGAGATTTAACAGAATGTAGTAACGGAGCACATGCTGATCATCAGAATGTGTTTTTCATTATTAAAAGGAAGGAGGGTAGCTTTGAGAGGGTTTCTCCCTTTTACATCCACAAGGGTCTTGAGGGAATTGCAGGAACGCTGAAATCTGTAAAGCGACTGCGCAATGGGACTCTGTTAGTTGAAACTTCTAGTTCCCGTCAAGTCGCTGCCCTTCGGAAAGCAAATTGTCTAGGAGAGTACGCTGTCGAGACCGAGCTCCACTCCACTTTGAACTATAGTAAGGGTGTTGTGACGTGTAGGGACTTGGTGGATATCCCCATAGACGTGCTAAAATCTGAGTGGGCTGACGAAGGAATTGTTGACGTGCAGCACATTATGAAACGAGTCAATGGGGACCTCGTCAAATCTGACTCGTTTATTCTCACATTCAGTTGCCCGAGACTCCCGGAGCTTGTTAAAGCGGGGTTCTTACGTTTGTCCGTACGGCCATATTTCCCCAACCCAATGCGCTGTTTTAAATGTCAGCGCTTTTGGCATACTACGTTGGGGTGCAATGGAATAGCCACGTGTGGTAAATGTGGTCAGCCTGCCCATGACGGAGCCGATTGTTCCTCGCCTGTGAAGTGCGTGAATTGCTCTGGGAGTCACCCTGTCTGGAGCCGGATCTGCCCCATCTATCTCGAAGAGCGGAAGGTACAGGAGATTATAACCTCTAAGCGCATCCCCTATGGTGAGGCCAAGAAGATCTTTAAGGCCATGCAACCTCCTGTTTTTTCCACATCTTTCGCTTCCGCTCCCAAAAACCGGTACAACTGGCCACTGTTGCTACACAAACGGAGGATGCTAGTGTTAGCACTAAAACCTGCGCTTGCCAGTGCACTTGTGCTGCTGCGGTTGTTTTGCAATCTGCGGCTCTCCCCGCTACATCGGACAAGGCCGTGGTTGCTGACATTGAGGTACTTCCAGCCTCCCCCCATATGGCGCCTTCTGCCCAGGCGAGTCAACCTCCAACTGTTGACAAGGCTCTGCATTCCAAGCCCCCCAAGACAAAGCCTCAGAAGCTGAAGGTTCTGCCACCTGAGGAGACTAGTCAGCGTCGGTCCGATGATGATGCCATCGTACTGTCTGACATCTCCCGTGGGTCGTCATCGGATCTTATGGACATTGATGTCGACCGGGGGCGGTCTTCTCGCCCCAGGAATAAATCTCCGGCCAGTACGGTCTCTCATCCAAAGCACAGAGGCAGGGTGAAAGTTCAGCCACCCTGATCACTGGCTCCCATATTACAGTGGAACCTGAATGGTTTCAGGACGCATGTGGCCAAATTACAACTCCTCATACGAGAGTGCCCCTTGTGCTTATGTCTCCAAGAGACACATTTTCGGGCCACTGATTCTCCTTCTTTACGCGGCTATACCGCATATCGAAAAGATGATCTGACGGGGCAAAGGGCAAAGGGCGGTGTTGCAGTTTTTGTCCGTGATGTGCACCCCTCATCTGAGCTCCCTCTCGTCACCGACTTGCAAGCAGTTGCAGTTGACATTCTTGTGGGTCGGAGGCTCACAGTCTGTTCTGTTTATTTACCACCTCCGGATGCGATAGACACTGAGGCTCTCACGGACCTTATTAGCCAACTCCCTCGCCCATTTCTTCTTCTGGGGGACTTCAACGCTCATAATGTCTTATGGGGCTCTCCGACTACCTGCCCCAGGGGTCGCATTCTTGAAAGCGTCATGATGTCTGAAGAACTGTGCCTCCTCAACTCTGGTGCTCCCACTCATTTCTGTACTGCTTCCGGATCGTCATCGGCTATTGACCTTTCCTTTTGCTGTCCTGCACTCGCGGATTCTGCTCTGTGGGAGGCTGCAGCTGACCTCCATTCTAGTGACCACTTCCCCCTCTGGATTCGCCTCCTGGATGAGGCTGTGGCATTACCAGTGCCGCCCCGGTGGCACCTTTGCAGAGCTGACTGGACACTTTTCAGCCAACTGGCTGTTTTGGAACACCGTGCCAGCGTCCACGAATGGGTAGACCATGTTGCAGCCGTGATCTCTCATGCTGCTGAATTGTCCATCCCACGGTCATCCGGTCATCCCAAGAGGCGTCCTGTCCCTTGGTGGACCACTGAGTGCCACTCAGCCATCCGCGTCCGCCGTGCAGCACTGCGCCGCTTCAAGTGCCGTCCCTCAGCTGACAATCTTGCAGCCTTTCGAGTGGCAAGGGCCAGAGCGCGGCGGGTGATTAAAGAGAGCAAACGACGGTCATGGCAATCGTTCTTGAATTCCATCTCTCGCTCCACTAGTTCTACGAAAGTATGGGAAGCCATCAGGAGGATTTCCGGGAAACTCAGCCAGCTACCTGTCACGGCATTGCTGCATCAGGGATGTCTCCTCACGGCGCCGAGAGACATTGCCCAGACACTGGCCATGCATTTTGCGGAATCTACCGCCACTATTAACTGTGATCCAGATTTCTGCCGCTACCGCACTGCCGTCGAAAGGGGTCACTTGGACTTCCGGTCTCTAAATTCTGAACCCTATAACTGCCCCTTCACAATGTGGGAACTGGATTCTGCGCTGTCTGTGGCTCATGATACTGCGCCTGGTCATGATCAAATCCGGTACAGCATGCTGCGGCACCTGTCGCTGCCATCCAAGGAAGTTCTCCTGAACTGTTTCAATATGATATGGTTATCTGGCACGTACCCTGACTCGTGGAGGGAGGCAATTTTGATTCCCCTCCTCAAACCAGGGAAGGACCGATCGCATCTCAGTAGTTATCGGAGTATTGCCTTGACGAGCTGTGTTGGGAAGACGTTGGAACGCATGGTCAACCGCCGCCTGGTTTGGCTGCTCGAGACCAGGCAGCTCCTTAGCCCCTCTCAGTGTGGCTTTCGGAGATGTCGTTCCACTATAGACAACTTGACCCTGCTTGAGGCCGCCATCCAGCAGGCCTTTCTACGTAACCAGCATTGTCTAGGGGTCTTCTTTGACATTAATAAGGCGTATGACACTACTTGGCGCCGCCTTATCCTCAATCAACTCCATGAGTGGGGCTTTCGTGGCCGTCTCCCCATCTTCATTCGGTCCTTTCTTTCTCACCGCCTCTTTCGGTATCGGGTTGGTAATGTGCTATCGGATTTGTACGTGCAGGAGAATGGTGTTCCTCAGGGCAGCGTTTTAAGTGTCACCCTCTTTGCCGTTGCTATTAACAGTATCACGTCCACTATCCGGAGTCCTGCCCAATGCTCCTTGTTTGTGGACGATTTTGCTGTTTTCTGTTCTTCCTCCAGTCTTGTCAGTGCTAGTCGGCAGTTACAGCTTACGATAAAGCGCTTAGAGGCATGGACTGCAAAGACGGGTTTTACCTTTTCTGCAGACAAATCTGTGTGTGTTCATTTTAATCGTTCTCGGCGTCTTTTTACCTCCCCTGAATTGCGTCTGAGGGACACCGTTCTTCCTTTTAGAGACACTGTGAGGTTCCTGGGCCTCACTTTTGATTCCAAGTTGTCGTGGTTGCCTCACCTTAAAGACCTCAAGGTGCGGGCCCTGAAGGCACTGAATATTTTGAAGTGTCTGAGCCATCGGTCCTGGGGAGCAGATCGGGCGCGTCTGCTTCAGTTTTATAGGGCTTTCGTCCGATCGCGTCTTGACTATGCTTGCACCGTGTATGGGTCAGCAAGGCCTTCGTATCTGAAGATCCTTGACGCAGTACACCATGAGGGTCTCAGGCTGGCCACTGGTGCTTTCCGTACCAGTCCCATCCCCAGCCTGTGTGCTGAGGCAGGGGAACCGCCGCTCGCCATCCGGCGGAAACTCCTCATGGTGCGACGGGTGTGTCATTTCCTTGCCTGTCCTACCTCCCCTGCGTACCCTACCGTTGCCCGACCGCCTATGGAACGTCTCTTTTCCAGTCGTCCCAGGGCAACAAAACCATTTGGGATTCGTGCCAAGCATTTGCTTGAGTCCCTTGGTGTGGAGCGTGTGGCCCCCAACGACAAGGTTTTACTCGCCTGCCTCCCTGGTTGCTCCAGAGGCCCAGCATCCTTTTAGACTTGTCGGAGAACCGGAGGAACTGCACTCCGGCGTTTGTTTTTACCTCCTTATTTTACGATATTTTAAATCAGCATCCGGACCATGTACCTGTATTCACAGATGGCTCTAAACAGGGGGACACTGTTGGTTGTGCTGTTGTTTTCCCTGATCGAGTCGTCAAGTTACGGCTTCCTGCGGTGTTTACCATCCTCGATGCCGAATTATTTGCAATACTGTGGGCATTGGAGCAGATGAGATGTGTTCCCAGTATTAAGTTCCTCATCTGTTCTGACTCCCTGAGTGCCCTTCAGACCATTCAACACTTGTACCCAGCGGATACGGTCGTCCAGAACATCCATGATGCCCTACTCCACCTGCAACGGCAGGGGAAGGAGGTTTCTTTCTGCTGGGTGCCGGGGCACGTGGGTATTAGGGGCAACGAACTGGCGGATGTGGCTGCCAAAGATGCATGTTCCCTCCCTCACGTTGTTGAATGTGCCGTCCCCCTCCATGCTGTAACCTCCCTTTTGCGTTTTCGTGTTATGCATCAATGGGAAGAGGAGTGGTTGGCAGTTTCTGACAATAAGCTGCGTCTGGTAAAGGCCACTACGCGACCATGGCGTACGTCCTACCAGTCATACAGGCGGGATGAGGTCCTCCTCACTCGCCTCCGCATTGGACACAGTCCCTTCACGCATGGTTTTTTACTCCGGCGGGAGGACCCCCCAATCTGCAGTGCTTGTGGCGTCCAGATTACTGTCCGCCACATTTTACTTGACTGTCTTTTATTCTCTGACCAGAGGGCGGTGGTTTCCTTGCCACCGGATTTGCCCTCTATTTTGCAAGACGACGCAGCGACTGTGGTTAAGGTTTTACGGTTTTGTGTCCTGTCCAATCTGTTGCCTCGGATTTTAGGGAGAAGGTTTTAATGTGCTGCTGGGTGACTGGCTCATCCAGTTTTTAGGTAAGAGGTCCGCCAGTCACGATTACCTCCTTCTTTCAGTTCGGTATCTATTCTCTTTTCCTTGTGTTTCCTTTCCTTTTTTAGTGTGTTTCTTCTCCTCTTGTTTTGCCTCTGTATGTGCGCATTTGGAACTGCGTCAGGCCTGTGTCTTTTAGCCGTTCTCCTTGTTCGGCGTCCGTCTTCGTCCCTTCACCGCCTGCGTTCCTGTTTCTATGCGCTTGGGCGCTGATGACCACGCTGTTTAGCGCCCGTAAACCTCAAACACACACACACACACACCCTGGAAGACCAGTAGTAGTTTCCGATGCACATCTGGAGGCATTCTGTAATCTGTGGATTTTCAGAGTGTTGATGAAACACGGAAATTGCATCGGGATTGAATACAACAGTCACCATGCACACATTCCTCCATGGGAGTAATGTCTCAAACAGTCTACGCTTTGATCGTTCCCTGGAAGACCAGTAGTAATTTCCGATGAACATCTGGAGGCGTTCTGTAATCTGTGGACTATCTGAGTGTTGATGAAACATAGAAATTGCATCGGGATTGAATACAACTGTCACCATGCACACATTCCCCCATAAAAGTAATGTCTCAAACAGTCTACGCTTTGATCGTTCCCTGGAAGACCAGTAGTAGTTTCCGATGAACATCTGGAGGCATTCTGTAATCTGTGGACTATCAGAGTGATGATGAAACACAGAAATTCCATCGGGATTGAATTCAACAGTCACCATGCGCACTTTCCTCCATAAAAGTAATGTCTCAAACAGTCTACGCTTTGATCGTTCCCTGGAAGACCAGTCGTAGTTTCCGATGCACATTTGGATGCATTCTGTAATTTGTGGACTATCAGAGTGTTGATGAAACACAGAAATTGCATCGGGATTGAATACAACAGTCACCATGCGCACTTTCCTCCATGGGAGTAATGTCTCAAACAATCTACGCTTTGGTCGTTCCCTGGAAGACCAGTAGTAGTTTCCAATTAGCATCTGGAGGCATTCTGTAATCTGTGGACTATCAGAGTGATGATGAAACATAGAAATAGCATCGGGATTGAATACAACAGTCACCATGCGCACTTTCCTCTATGGGAGTAATGTCTCCAACAGTCTACGCTTTCATCGTTCCCTGGAAGACCAGTCGTAGATTCCGATGCACATCTGGATGCATTCTGTAATCTGTGGACTATCAGAGTGTTGATGAAACACAGAAATTGCATCGGGATTGAATACAACAGTCACCATGCGCACTTTCCTCCATGGGAATAATTCTCAAACAGTCCACGCTGTGATCGTTCCCTGGAAGACCAGTAGTAGTTTCCGATGCACATCTGGATGCATTCTGTAATCTGTGGACTACCAGAGTGTTGACGAAACACAGAAATTGCATCGGGATAGAGTACAACAGTCACAATGCGCACTTTCCTCCACGGGAGGTATGTCTCAAACGGTCTACGCTTTGATCGTCCCCTGGAAGACCAGTAGTAGTTTCCGATGCACATCTGGTGGCATTCTGTAATCTGTGGACTATCAGAGTCTTGATGAAACACAGAAATTGCATCGCGATTGAATACAACAGTCACCATTCGCACAATCCTCCACGGGAGGTATGTCTCAAACAGTCGACGCTTTAATCGTTCCCTGGAAGACCAGTAGTAGTTTCCGATGCAGATCTGGTGGCATTCTGTAATCTGTGGACTATCAGAGTGTTGATGAAACACAGAAATTGCATCGGGATAGAATACAACAGTCATAATGCGCACTTTCCTCCACGGGAGGTATGTCTCAAACGGTCTACGCTTTGATCGTTCCCTGGCAGACCAGTAGTAGTTTCCGATGCACATCTCGTGGCAATCTGTAATCTGTGGACTATCAGAGAGTTGATGAAGCACAGAAAATGCATCGGGATTTATTACAACAGTTACCATGCGCACTTTCCTCCATGGGAGGAATGTCTCAAAGAGTTTACGCTTTGATCGTTCCCTGAAAGACCAGTAGTAGTTTCCGATGCACATCTGGAGGCATTCTGTAATCTGTGGACTATCAGAGTGTTGATGAAACACAGAAATTGCATCGGGATTGAATACAACAGTCTCCATGCGCACTTTACTCCATGGGAGTAATGTCTCTAACAGTCTACGCTTTGATCGTTGCCTGGAAGACCAGTAGTAGTTTCCGATGGACATCTGGAGGCTTTCCGTAATCTGTGGACTATCAGAGTGTTGATGAAACACAGAAATTGCATCGGGATTGAATACAACAGTCACCATGCGCACTTTCCTATATGGGAGTAATGTCCCAAACAGTCTATGCTTTGATCGTTCCCTGGAAGACCAGTAGTAGTTTCCGCTTAACATCTGGAGGCATACTGTAATCTGTGGACTCTCAGAGTGTTGATGAAACACAGAAATTGCATCGGGATTGAATACAACAGTCACCATCCGCACTTTCCTCCATGGGAGTAATTCTCAATCAGTCCACGCTTTGATCGTTCTTAGGATACCAGTAGTAATTTCCGATGCACATCTGGTGGCATTCTGTAATCTGTGGACTATCAGAGTGTTGATGACACACAGAAATTGCATCGGGTTTGAATACAACAGTCACCATGCGCACTTTCCTCCATGGGAGGTATGTCTCAAACAGTTACGCTTTGATCGTTCCCTGGAAGAGTAGTAGTAGTTTCCGATGCACATCTGGTGGGATTCTGTAATCTGTGGACTATCAGTGTGTTGATGAAACACAGAAATTGCATCGTGATTGAATACAACACTCACCATCCGCACCTTCCTCCATAGGAGTAATGTCCCAAACAGACTTCGATTTGATCGTTCCCTTTAAGACCAGTAGTAGTTTCCGATGCACATCTCGTGGCATTCTGTAATCTGTGGACTATCAGAGTGTTGATGAAAAACAGAAATTGCATCGGGATTGAATACAACAGTGACCATGCGCACTTACCTCCATGGGAGTAATTCTCAAACAATCTACGCTTTTGATCGTTACCTGGAAGACCAGTAGTAGTTTCCGATGTACATCTGGTGGCATTCTGTAATCTGTGGACTGTTCAAGTGTTGATGAAACACTAAAATTGCATCGGGATTGAATATAACAGTCACCATGAACACTTTCCTCCATGGGAGGTATGTCTCAAACAGTCTACGCTTTGATCGTTCCCTGGAAGACCAGTAGTAGTTTCCGATGAACATCTGGAGGCATTCTGTAATCTGTGGATTTTCAGAGTGTTGATGGAACACGGAAATTGCATCGGGATTGAATACAACAGTCACCATGCACACATTCCTCCTTGGGAGTAATGTCTCAAACAGTCTACGCTTTGATCGTTCCCTGGAAGACCAGTCGTAGTTTCCGATGCACATCTGGATGCATTCTGTAATCTGTGGACTATCAGAGTGTTGATGAAACACAGAAATTGATCGGGATTGAATACAACAGTCACCATGCGCACTTTCCTCCATGGGAGTAATTCTCAAACAGTCCATGCTGTGATCGTTCCCTGGAAGACCAGTAGTAGTTTCCGATGCACATCTGGATGCATTCTGTAATCTGTGGACTATCAGAGTGTTGATGAAACACAGAAATTGCATCGGGATAGAGTACAACAGTCACAATGCCCACTTTCCTCCACGGGAGGTATGTCTCAAACGGTCTACGCTTTGATCGTTCCCTGGAAGACCAGTAGTAATTTCCGATGCACATCTGGTGGCATTCTGTAATCTGTGGACTATCAGAGTGATGATGAAACACAGAAATTGCATCGGGTTTGAATACAACAGTCACCATGCGCACTTTCCTCCATGGGAGGTATGTCTCAAACAGTTACGCTTTGATCGTTCCCAGGAAGACCAGTAGTATTTTCCGATTAACATCTGGAGGCATTCTGTAATCTGTGGAGTATCAGAGTGTTGATGAAACACAGAAATTGCATCGGGATTGAATACAACAGTCACCATTCGCACATTCCTCCGTAAAAGTAATGTCTCAAACAGTCTACGCTTTGATCGTTCCATGGAAGACCAGTAGTAGTTTCCGATGCACATCTCGTGGCAATCTGTAATCTGTGGACTATCAGAGTGTTGATGAAGCACAGAAAATGCATCGGGATTTATTACAACAGTTACCATGCGCACTTTCCTATATGGGAGGAATGTCTCAAAGAGTTTACGCTTTGATCGTTCCCTGAAAGACCAGTAGTAGTTTCCGATGCACATCTGGAGGCATTCTGTAATCTGTGGACTATCAGAGTGTTGATGAAACACAGAAATTGCATCGGGATTGAATACAACAGTCTCCATGCGCACTTTACTCCATGGGAGTAATGTCTCTAACAGTCTACGCTTTGATCTTTGCCTGGAAGACCAGTAGTAGTTTCCGATGGACATCTGGAGGCTTTCCGTAATCTGTGGACTATCAGAGTGTTGATGAAACACAGAAATTGCATCGGGATTGAATACAACAGTCACCATGCGCACTTTCCTATATGGGAGTAATGTCCCAAACAGTCTACGCTTTGATCGTTCCCTGGAAGACCAGTAGTAGTTTCCGATTAACATCTGAGGCATTCTGTAATCTGTGGACTCTCAGAGTGTTGATGAAACACAGAAATTGCATCGGGATTGAATACAACAGTCACAATGAGCACATTCCTCCATAAAAGTAATGTCTCAAACAGTCTACGCTTTGATCGTTCCCTGGAAGACCAGTAGTAGTTTCCGATGCACATCTGGAGGCATTCTGTAATCTGTGGACTATTAGAGTGTTGATGAAACACAGAAATGGCATCGGGATTAAATTCAACAGCTACCATACGCTCTTTCCTCCATGGGAGTAATGTCTCAAACAGTCTACGCTTTGATCGTTCCCTGGAAGACCAGTAGTGGTTTCCGATGCACATCTTTAGGCATTCTGTAATCTGTGGTGTATCAGAGTGTAGATGAAACACAGAAATTGCATCTGGTTTTGAATACAACTGTTACCATGCGCACTTTCCTCAATGGGAGTAATGTCTCTAACAGTCTACGCTTTGATCGTTCCCTGGAAGACCAGTAGTAGTTTCCGATGCACATCTGGAGGCTTTCTGTACTCTGTGGACAATCAGAGTGTTGATGAAACACAGAAATTGAATCGGGATTGAATACATCAGTCACCATGCGCACTTTCCTCCACGGAAGGTATGTCTCAAAGAGCCGACGCTTTGATCGTTCCCGGGAAGACCAGTAGTAGTTTCTGATGCACATCTCGTGGCTTTCTGTAATCTGTGGACTATCAGAGTATAGATGAAACACAGAAAATGCTACAGGATTGAATACAACAGTTACCATGCGCACTTTCCTCCATGGGAGTAATGTCTTAAAGAGTTTACGCTTTGATCGTTACCTGAAAGACCAGTAGTAGTTTCCGATGCACATCTGGAGGCATTCTGTAATCTGTGGACTATCAGAGTGTTGATGACACACAGATATTACATCGGGATTGAATACAACAGTCACCATGCGCATATTCCTCCATAAAAGTAAAATCTCAAACAGTCTACGCTTTGATCGTTCCCTGGAAGAGTAGTAGTAGTTTCCGATGCACATCTGGAGGCATTCTGTAATCTGTGGACTATCAGAGTGTTGATGAAACACAGAAATTGCATCGGGATTGAATACAACAGTCACCATGCAAACTTTCCTCCATGGGAGTAATTCTCAATCAGTCCACGCTTTGATCGTTCCCTAGGAGACCAGTAGTAATTTCCGATGCACATCTGGTGGCATTCTGTAATCTGTGGACTATCAGAGTGTTGATGAAACACAGAAATTGCATCGGGATTGAATACAACAGTCACCATGCGCTCTTTCCTCCATGGGAGGTATGTCTCAAACAGTTACGCTTTGATCGTTCCCTGGAAGAGTAGTAATAGTTTCCGATGCACATCTGGTGGGATTCTGTAATATGTTGACTATCAGAGTGTTGATGAAACACAGAAATTGCATCGGGATTGAATACAACAGTCACCATCCGCACTTTCCTCCATGGGAGTAATGTCCCAAACAGACTTCGATTTGATCGTTCCCTGGAAGACCAGTAGTAGTTTCCGATGCACATCTCGGGGCATTCTGTAATCTGTGGACTATCAGACTGTTGATGAAAAACAGAAATTGCATCGGGATTGAATACAACAGTCACCATGCGCACTTTCCTCCATGGGAGTAATTCTCAAACAGTCGACGCTGTGATCGTTCCCTGGAAGACCAGTAGTAGTTTCCGATGCACATCTGGTGGCATTCTGTAATCTGTGGACTATCAGAGTGTTGATGAAACACAGAAATTGCATCGGGATTGAATACAACAGTCACCATCCGCACTTTCCTCCATGGGAGTAATGTCCCAAACAGTCTACGAATTGATCGTTCCCTGGAAGACCAGTAGTAGTTTCCGATGAACATCTGGAGGCATTCTGTAATCTGTGGACTATTAGAGTGTTGATGAAACACAGAAATTGCATCGGGATTGAATACAACAGTCACCATGCGCACTTTCCTCCACGGGAGTAATGTCTCAAACAATCTACGCTTTGATCGTTCCCTGGAAGACCAGTAGTAGTTTCCGATGCACATCTGGTAGCATTCTGTAATGTGTAGACTATCAGAGTGTTGATGAAACACAGTAATTGCATCGGGATTGAATACAACAGTTACCATGCGCACTTTCCTCCATGCCAGTAATGTTTCTAACAGTCTACGCTTTGATCGTTCCCTGGAAGACCAGTAGAAGTTTCCGATGCACATCTGCAGGCTTTCTGTACTCTGTGGACTATCAGAGTGTTGATGAAACACAGAAATTGCATCGGGATTGAATACAACAGTCTCCATGCGCAGTTTCCTCCATGCGAGTAATGTGTCAAACAGTCTACGCTTTGATCGTTCATTGGAAGACCAGTAAAAGTTTCAATTGCACATCTGGAGGCATTCTGTAATCTGTGGACTATCAGAGTGTTGATGAAACACAGAAATTGCATCGGGATTGAATACAACAGTCACCATGCGCACTTTCCTCCACGGGAGTAATGTCTTAAACAATCTACGCTTTGATCGTTCCCTGGAAGACCAGTAGTAGTTTCCGATGCACATCTGGTAGCATTCTGTAATGTGTAGACTATCAGAGTGTTGATGAAACACAGTAATTGCATCGGGATTGAATACAACAGTTACCATGCGCACTTTCCTCCATGCCAGTAATGTTTCTAACAGTCTACGCTTTGATCGTTCCCTGGAAGACCAGTAGAAGTTTCCGATGCACATCTGCAGGCTTTCTGTACTCTGTGGACTATCAGAGTGTTGATGAAACACAGAAATTGCATCGGGATTGAATACAACAGTCACCATGCGCACTTTCCTATATGGGAGTAATGTCCCAAACAGTCTACGATTTGATCGTTCCCTGGAAGACCAGTAGTAGTTTCCGATTAACATCTGGAGGCATTCTGTAATCTGTGGACTCTCAGAGTGTTGATGAAACCCAGAAATTGCATCGGGATTGAATACAACAGTCACAATGAGCACATTCCTCCATAAAAGTAATGTCTCAAACAGCTTACGCTTTGATCGTTCCCTGGAAGACCAGTAGTAGTTTCCGATGCACATCTGGAGGCATTCTGTAATCTGTGGACTATCAGAGTGTTGATGAAACACAGAAATTGCATCGGGATTGAATACAACAGTCACCATGCGCACTTTACTCCATGGGAGTAATGTCTCTAACAGTCTACGCTTTGATCGTTCCCTGGAAGACCAGTAGTAGTTTCCGATGCACATCTGGAGGTTTTCCGTAATCTGTGGACTATCAGAGTGTTGATGAAACATAGAAATTGCATCGGGATTGAATACAACTGTCACCATGCACACATTCCCCCATAAAAGTAATGTCTCAAACAGTCTACGCTTTGATCGTTCCCTGGAAGACCAGTAGTAGTTTCCGATGAACATCTGGAGGCATTCTGTAATCTGTGGACTATCAGAGTGATGATGAAACACAGAAATTCCATCGGGATTGAATTCAACAGTCACCATGCGCACTTTCCTCCATGGGAGTAATTCGCAAACAGTCTACGCTTTGATCGTTCCCTGGAAGACCAGTAGTAGTTTCCGATGAACATCTGGAGGCATTCTGTAATCTGTGGACTATCAGAGAATTGATAAAACAAAGAAATTGCATCGGGATTAAATACAACAGTCACAATGCCCACTTTCCTCCACGGGAGGTATGTCTCAAACAGTCGACGCTTTAATCGTTCCCTGGAAGACCAGTAGTAGTTTCCGATGCACATCTCGTGGCAATCTGTAATCTATGGACTATCAGAGTGTTGATGAAGCACAGAAAATGCATCGGGATTGAATACAACAGTCACAATGAGCACATTCCTCCATAAAAGTAATGTTTCAAACAGTCTACGCTTTGATCGTTCCCTGGAAGACCAGTAGTAGTTTCCGATGCACATCTCGTGGCAATCTGTAATCTGTGGACTATCAGAGTGTTGATGAAGCACAGAAAATGCATCGGGATTTATTACAACAGTTACCATGCGCACTTTCCTATATGGGAGGAATGTCTCAAAGAGTTTACGCTTTGATCGTTCCCTGAAAGACCAGTAGTAGTTTCCGATGCACATCTGGAGGCATTCTGTAATCTGTGGACTATCAGAGTGTTGATGAAACACAGAAATTGCATCGGGATTGAATACAACAGTCTCCATGCGCACTTTACTCCATGGGAGTAATGTCTCTAACAGTCTACGCTTTGATCTTTGCCTGGAAGACCAGTAGTAGTTTCCGATGGACATCTGGAGGCTTTCCGTAATCTGTGGACTATCAGAGTGTTGATGAAACACAGAAATTGCATCGGGATTGAATACAACAGTCACCATGCGCACTTTCCTATATGGGAGTAATGTCCCAAACAGTCTACGCTTTGATCGTTCCCTGGAAGACCAGTAGTAGTTTCCGATTAACATCTGAGGCATTCTGTAATCTGTGGACTCTCAGAGTGTTGATGAAACACAGAAATTGCATCGGGATTGAATACAACAGTCACAATGAGCACATTCCTCCATAAAAGTAATGTCTCAAACAGTCTACGCTTTGATCGTTCCCTGGAAGACCAGTAGTAGTTTCCGATGCACATCTGGAGGCATTCTGTAATCTGTGGACTATTAGAGTGTTGATGAAACACAGAAATGGCATCGGGATTAAATTCAACAGCTACCATACGCTCTTTCCTCCATGGGAGTAATGTCTCAAACAGTCTACGCTTTGATCGTTCCCTGGAAGACCAGTAGTGGTTTCCGATGCACATCTTTAGGCATTCTGTAATCTGTGGTGTATCAGAGTGTAGATGAAACACAGAAATTGCATCTGGTTTTGAATACAACTGTTACCATGCGCACTTTCCTCAATGGGAGTAATGTCTCTAACAGTCTACGCTTTGATCGTTCCCTGGAAGACCAGTAGTAGTTTCCGATGCACATCTGGAGGCTTTCTGTACTCTGTGGACAATCAGAGTGTTGATGAAACACAGAAATTGAATCGGGATTGAATACATCAGTCACCATGCGCACTTTCCTCCACGGAAGGTATGTCTCAAAGAGCCGACGCTTTGATCGTTCCCGGGAAGACCAGTAGTAGTTTCTGATGCACATCTCGTGGCTTTCTGTAATCTGTGGACTATCAGAGTATAGATGAAACACAGAAAATGCTACAGGATTGAATACAACAGTTACCATGCGCACTTTCCTCCATGGGAGTAATGTCTTAAAGAGTTTACGCTTTGATCGTTACCTGAAAGACCAGTAGTAGTTTCCGATGCACATCTGGAGGCATTCTGTAATCTGTGGACTATCAGAGTGTTGATGACACACAGATATTACATCGGGATTGAATACAACAGTCACCATGCGCATATTCCTCCATAAAAGTAAAATCTCAAACAGTCTACGCTTTGATCGTTCCCTGGAAGAGTAGTAGTAGTTTCCGATGCACATCTGGAGGCATTCTGTAATCTGTGGACTATCAGAGTGTTGATGAAACACAGAAATTGCATCGGGATTGAATACAACAGTCACCATGCAAACTTTCCTCCATGGGAGTAATTCTCAATCAGTCCACGCTTTGATCGTTCCCTAGGAGACCAGTAGTAATTTCCGATGCACATCTGGTGGCATTCTGTAATCTGTGGACTATCAGAGTGTTGATGAAACACAGAAATTGCATCGGGATTGAATACAACAGTCACCATGCGCTCTTTCCTCCATGGGAGGTATGTCTCAAACAGTTACGCTTTGATCGTTCCCTGGAAGAGTAGTAATAGTTTCCGATGCACATCTGGTGGGATTCTGTAATATGTGGACTATCAGAGTGTTGATGAAACACAGAAATTGCATCGGGATTGAATACAACAGTCACCATCCGCACTTTCCTCCATGGGAGTAATGTCCCAAACAGACTTCGATTTGATCGTTCCCTGGAAGACCAGTAGTAGTTTCCGATGCACATCTCGGGGCATTCTGTAATCTGTGGACTATCAGACTGTTGATGAAAAACAGAAATTGCATCGGGATTGAATACAACAGTCACCATGCGCACTTTCCTCCATGGGAGTAATTCTCAAACAGTCGACGCTGTGATCGTTCCCTGGAAGACCAGTAGTAGTTTCCGATGCACATCTGGTGGCATTCTGTAATCTGTGGACTATCAGAGTGTTGATGAAACACAGAAATTGCATCGGGATTGAATACAACAGTCACCATCCGCACTTTCCTCCATGGGAGTAATGTCCCAAACAGTCTACGAATTGATCGTTCCCTGGAAGACCAGTAGTAGTTTCCGATGAACATCTGGAGGCATTCTGTAATCTGTGGACTATTAGAGTGTTGATGAAACACAGAAATTGCATCGGGATTGAATACAACAGTCACCATGCGCACTTTCCTCCACGGGAATAATGTCTCAAACAATCTACGCTTTGATCGTTCCCTGGAAGACCAGTAGTAGTTTCCGATGCACATCTGGTAGCATTCTGTAATGTGTAGACTATCAGAGTGTTGATGAAACACAGTAATTGCATCGGGATTGAATACAACAGTTACCATGCGCACTTTCCTCCATGCCAGTAATGTTTCTAACAGTCTACGCTTTGATCGTTCCCTGGAAGACCAGTAGAAGTTTCCGATGCACATCTGCAGGCTTTCTGTACTCTGTGGACTATCAGAGTGTTGATGAAACACAGAAATTGCATCGGGATTGAATACAACAGTCTCCATGCGCAGTTTCCTCCATGCGAGTAATGTGTCAAACAGTCTACGCTTTGATCGTTCATTGGAAGACCAGTAAAAGTTTCAATTGCACATCTGGAGGCATTCTGTAATCTGTGGACTATCAGAGTGTTGATGAAACACAGAAATTGCATCGGGATTGAATACAACAGTCACCATGCGCACTTTCCTCCACGGGAGTAATGTCTTAAACAATCTACGCTTTGATCGTTCCCTGGAAGACCAGTCGTAGATTCCGATGCACATCTGGATGCATTCTGTAATCTGTGGACTATCAGAGTGTTGATGAAACACAGAAATTGCATCGGGATTGAATACAACAGTCACCATGCGCACTTTCCTCCATGGGAGTAATTCTCAAACAGTCCACGCTGTGATCGTTCCCTGGAAGACCAGTAGTAGTTTCCGATGCACATCTGGATGCATTCTGTAATCTGTGGACTACCAGAGTGTTGACGAAACACAGAAATTGCATCGGGATAGAGTACAACAGTCACAATGCGCACTTTCCTCCACGGGAGGTATGTCTCAAACGGTCTACGCTTTGATCGTCCCCTGGAAGACCAGTAGTAGTTTCCGATGCACATCTGGTGGCATTCTGTAATCTGTGGACTATCAGAGTCTTGATGAAACACAGAAATTGCATCGCGATTGAATACAACAGTCACCATTCGCACAATCCTCCACGGGAGGTATGTCTCAAACAGTCGACGCTTTAATCGTTCCCTGGAAGACCAGTAGTAGTTTCCGATGCAGATCTGGTGGCATTCTGTAATCTGTGGACTATCAGAGTGTTGATGAAACACAGAAATTGCATCGGGATAGAATACAACAGTCATAATGCGCACTTTCCTCCACGGGAGGTATGTCTCAAACGGTCTACGCTTTGATCGTTCCCTGGCAGACCAGTAGTAGTTTCCGATGCACATCTCGTGGCAATCTGTAATCTGTGGACTATCAGAGAGTTGATGAAGCACAGAAAATGCATCGGGATTTATTACAACAGTTACCATGCGCACTTTCCTCCATGGGAGGAATGTCTCAAAGAGTTTACGCTTTGATCGTTCCCTGAAAGACCAGTAGTAGTTTCCGATGCACATCTGGAGGCAATCTGTAATCTGTGGACTATCAGAGTGTTGATGAAACACAGAAATTGCATCGGGATTGAATACAACAGTCTCCATGCGCACTTTACTCCATGGGAGTAATGTCTCTAACAGTCTACGCTTTGATCGTTGCCTGGAAGACCAGTAGTAGTTTCCGATGGACATCTGGAGGCTTTCCGTAATCTGTGGCCTATCAGAGTGTTGATGAAACACAGAAATTGCATCGGGATTGAATACAACAGTCACCATGCGCACTTTCCTATATGGGAGTAATGTCCCAAACAGTCTATGCTTTGATCGTTCCCTGGAAGACCAGTAGTAGTTTCCGCTTAACATCTGGAGGCATACTGTAATCTGTGGACTCTCAGAGTGTTGATGAAACACAGAAATTGCATCGGGATTGAATACAACAGTCACCATCCGCACTTTCCTCCATGGGAGTAATTCTCAATCAGTCCACGCTTTGATCGTTCTTAGGATACCAGTAGTAATTTCCGATGCACATCTGGTGGCATTCTGTAATCTGTGGACTATCAGAGTGTTGATGACACACAGAAATTGCATCGGGTTTGAATACAACAGTCACCATGCGCACTTTCCTCCATGGGAGGTATGTCTCAAACAGTTACGCTTTGATCGTTCCCTGGAAGAGTAGTAGTAGTTTCCGATGCACATCTGGTGGGATTCTGTAATCTGTGGACTATCAGTGTGTTGATGAAACACAGAAATTGCATCGTGATTGAATACAACACTCACCATCCGCACCTTCCTCCATAGGAGTAATGTCCCAAACAGACGTCGATTTGATCGTTCCCTTTAAGACCAGTAGTAGTTTCCGATGCACATCTCGTGGCATTCTGTAATCTGTGGACTATCAGAGTGTTGATGAAAAACAGAAATTGCATCGGGATTGAATACAACAGTGACCATGCGCACTTACCTCCATGGGAGTAATTCTCAAACAATCTACGCTTTTGATCGTTACCTGGAAGACCAGTAGTAGTTTCCGATGTACATCTGGTGGCATTCTGTAATCTGTGGACTGTTCAAGTGTTGATGAAACACTAAAATTGCATCGGGATTGAATATAACAGTCACCATGAACACTTTCCTCCATGGGAGGTATGTCTCAAACAGTCTACGCTTTGATCGTTCCCTGGAAGACCAGTAGTAGTTTCCGATGAACATCTGGAGGCATTCTGTAATCTGTGGATTTTCAGAGTGTTGATGGAACACGGAAATTGCATCGGGATTGAATACAACAGTCACCATGCACACATTCCTCCTTGGGAGTAATGTCTCAAACAGTCTACGCTTTGATCGTTCCCTGGAAGACCAGTAGTAATTTCCGATGAACATCTGGAGGCATTCTGTAAACTGTGGACTATCTGAGTGTTGATGAAACACAGAAATTCCATTGGGATTGAATTCAACAGTCACCATGCGCACATTCCTCCATAAAAGTAATGTCTCAAACAGTCTACGCTTTGATCGTTCCCTGGAAGACCAGTCGTAGTTTCCGATGCACATCTGGATGCATTCTGTAATCTGTGGACTATCAGAGTGTTGATGAAACACAGAAATTGCATCGGGATTGAATACAACAGTCACCATGCGCACTTTCCTCCATGGGAGTAATTCTCAAACAGTCCATGCTGTGATCGTTCCCTGGAAGACCAGTAGTAGTTTCCGATGCACATCTGGATGCATTCTGTAATCTGTGGACTATCAGAGTGTTGATGAAACACAGAAATTGCATCGGGATAGAGTACAACAGTCACAATGCCCACTTTCCTCCACGGGAGGTATGTCTCAAACGGTCTACGCTTTGATCGTTCCCTGGAAGACCAGTAGTAATTTCCGATGCACATCTGGTGGCATTCTGTAATCTGTGGACTATCAGAGTGATGATGAAACACAGAAATTGCATCGGGTTTGAATACAACAGTCACCATGCGCACTTTCCTCCATGGGAGGTATGTCTCAAACAGTTACGCTTTGATCGTTCCCAGGAAGACCAGTAGTATTTTCCGATTAACATCTGGAGGCATTCTGTAATCTGTGGAGTATCAGAGTGTTGATGAAACACAGAAATTGCATCGGGATTGAATACAACAGTCACCATTCGCACATTCCTCCGTAAAAGTAATGTCTCAAACAGTCTACGCTTTGATCGTTCCATGGAAGACCAGTAGTAGTTTCCGATGCACATCTCGTGGCAATCTGTAATCTGTGGACTATCAGAGTGTTGATGAAGCACAGAAAATGCATCGGGATTTATTACAACAGTTACCATGCGCACTTTCCTATATGGGAGGAATGTCTCAAAGAGTTTACGCTTTGATCGTTCCCTGAAAGACCAGTAGTAGTTTCCGATGCACATCTGGAGGCATTCTGTAATCTGTGGACTATCAGAGTGTTGATGAAACACAGAAATTGCATCGGGATTGAATACAACAGTCTCCATGCGCACTTTACTCCATGGGAGTAATGTCTCTAACAGTCTACGCTTTGATCTTTGCCTGGAAGACCAGTAGTAGTTTCCGATGGACATCTGGAGGCTTTCCGTAATCTGTGGACTATCAGAGTGTTGATGAAACACAGAAATTGCATCGGGATTGAATACAACAGTCACCATGCGCACTTTCCTATATGGGAGTAATGTCCCAAACAGTCTACGCTTTGATCGTTCCCTGGAAGACCAGTAGTAGTTTCCGATTAACATCTGAGGCATTCTGTAATCTGTGGACTCTCAGAGTGTTGATGAAACACAGAAATTGCATCGGGATTGAATACAACAGTCACAATGAGCACATTCCTCCATAAAAGTAATGTCTCAAACAGTCTACGCTTTGATCGTTCCCTGGAAGACCAGTAGTAGTTTCCGATGTACATCTGGAGGCATTCTGTAATCTGTGGACTATTAGAGTGTTGATGAAACACAGAAATGGCATCGGGATTAAATTCAACAGCTACCATACGCTCTTTCCTCCATGGGAGTAATGTCTCAAACAGTCTACGCTTTGATCGTTCCCTGGAAGACCAGTAGTGGTTTCCGATGCACATCTTTAGGCATTCTGTAATCTGTGGTGTATCAGAGTGTAGATGAAACACAGAAATTGCATCTGGTTTTGAATACAACTGTTACCATGCGTACTTTCCTCAATGGGAGTAATGTCTCTAACAGTCTACGCTTTGATCGTTCCCTGGAAGACCAGTAGTAGTTTCCGATGCACATCTGGAGGCTTTCTGTACTCTGTGGACAATCAGAGTGTTGATGAAACACAGAAATTGAATCGGGATTGAATACATCAGTCACCATGCGCACTTTCCTCCACGGAAGGTATGTCTCAAAGAGCCGACGTTTTGATCGTTCCCGGGAAGACCAGTAGTAGTTTCTGATGCACATCTCGTGGCTTTCTGTAATCTGTGGACTATCAGAGTATAGATGAAACACAGAAAATGCTACAGGATTGAATACAACAGTTACCATGCGCACTTTCCTCCATGGGAGTAATGTCTTAAAGAGTTTACGCTTTGATCGTTACCTGAAAGACCAGTAGTAGTTTCCGATGCACATCTGGAGGCATTCTGTAATCTGTGGACTATCAGAGTGTTGATGACACACAGATATTACATCGGGATTGAATACAACAGTCACCATGCGCATATTCCTCCATAAAAGTAAAATCTCAAACAGTCTACGCTTTGATCGTTCCCTGGAAGAGTAGTAGTAGTTTCCGATGCACATCTGGAGGCATTCTGTAATCTGTGGACTATCAGAGTGTTGATGAAACACAGAAATTGCATCGGGATTGAATACAACAGTCACCATGCAAACTTTCCTCCATGGGAGTAATTCTCAATCAGTCCACGCTTTGATCGTTCCCTAGGAGACCAGTAGTAATTTCCGATGCACATCTGGTGGCATTCTGTAATCTGTGGACTATCAGAGTGTTGATGAAACACAGAAATTGCATCGGGATTGAATACAACAGTCACCATGCGCTCTTTCCTCCATGGGAGGTATGTCTCAAACAGTTACGCTTTGATCGTTCCCTGGAAGAGTAGTAATAGTTTCCGATGCACATCTGGTGGGATTCTGTAATATGTGGACTATCAGAGTGTTGATGAAACACAGAAATTGCATCGGGATTGAATACAACAGTCACCATCCGCACTTTCCTCCATGGGAGTAATGTCCCAAACAGACTTCGATTTGATCGTTCCCTGGAAGACCAGTAGTAGTTTCCGATGCACATCTCGGGGCATTCTGTAATCTGTGGACTATCAGACTGTTGATGAAAAACAGAAATTGCATCGGGATTGAATACAACAGTCACCATGCGCACTTTCCTCCATGGGAGTAATTCTCAAACAGTCGACGCTGTGATCGTTCCCTGGAAGACCAGTAGTAGTTTCCGATGCACATCTGGTGGCATTCTGTAATCTGTGGACTATCAGAGTGTTGATGAAACACAGAAATTGCATCGGGATTGAATACAACAGTCACCATCCGCACTTTCCTCCATGGGAGTAATGTCCCAAACAGTCTACGAATTGATCGTTCCCTGGAAGACCAGTAGTAGTTTCCGATGAACATCTGGAGGCATTCTGTAACCTGTGGACTATTAGAGTGTTGATGAAACACAGAAACTGCATCGGGATTGAATACAACAGTCACCATGCGCACTTTCCTCCACGGGAGTAATGTCTCAAACAATCTACGCTTTGATCGTTCCCTGGAAGACCAGTAGTAGTTTCCGATGCACATCTGGTAGCATTCTGTAATGTGTAGACTATCAGAGTGTTGATGAAACACAGTAATTGCATCGGGATTGAATACAACAGTTACCATGCGCACTTTCCTCCATGCCAGTAATGTTTCTAACAGTCTACGCTTTGATCGTTCCCTGGAAGACCAGTAGAAGTTTCCGATGCACATCTGCAGGCTTTCTGTACTCTGTGGACTATCAGAGTGTTGATGAAACACAGAAATTGCATCGGGATTGAATACAACAGTCTCCATGCGCAGTTTCCTCCATGCGAGTAATGTGTCAAACAGTCTACGCTTTGATCGTTCATTGGAAGACCAGTAAAAGTTTCAATTGCACATCTGGAGGCATTCTGTAATCTGTGGACTATCAGAGTGTTGATGACACACAGAAATTGCATCGGGTTTGAATACAACAGTCACCATGCGCACTTTCCTCCATGGGAGGTATGTCTCAAACAGTTACGCTTTGATCGTTCCCTGGAAGAGTAGTAGTAGTTTCCGATGCACATCTGGTGGGATTCTGTAATCTGTGGACTATCAGTGTGTTGATGAAACACAGAAATTGCATCGTGATTGAATACAACACTCACCATCCGCACCTTCCTCCATAGGAGTAATGTCCCAAACAGACGTCGATTTGATCGTTCCCTTTAAGACCAGTAGTAGTTTCCGATGCACATCTCGTGGCATTCTGTAATCTGTGGACTATCAGAGTGTTGATGAAAAACAGAAATTGCATCGGGATTGAATACAACAGTGACCATGCGCACTTACCTCCATGGGAGTAATTCTCAAACAATCTACGCTTTTGATCGTTACCTGGAAGACCAGTAGTAGTTTCCGATGTACATCTGGTGGCATTCTGTAATCTGTGGACTGTTCAAGTGTTGATGAAACACTAAAATTGCATCGGGATTGAATATAACAGTCACCATGAACACTTTCCTCCATGGGAGGTATGTCTCAAACAGTCTACGCTTTGATCGTTCCCTGGAAGACCAGTAGTAGTTTCCGATGAACATCTGGAGGCATTCTGTAATCTGTGGATTTTCAGAGTGTTGATGGAACACGGAAATTGCATCGGGATTGAATACAACAGTCACCATGCACACATTCCTCCTTGGGAGTAATGTCTCAAACAGTCTACGCTTTGATCGTTCCCTGGAAGACCAGTAGTAATTTCCGATGAACATCTGGAGGCATTCTGTAAACTGTGGACTATCTGAGTGTTGATGAAACACAGAAATTCCATTGGGATTGAATTCAACAGTCACCATGCGCACATTCCTCCATAAAAGTAATGTCTCAAACAGTCTACGCTTTGATCGTTCCCTGGAAGACCAGTCGTAGTTTCCGATGCACATCTGGATGCATTCTGTAATCTGTGGACTATCAGAGTGTTGATGAAACACAGAAATTGCATCGGGATTGAATACAACAGTCACCATGCGCACTTTCCTCCATGGGAGTAATTCTCAAACAGTCCATGCTGTGATCGTTCCCTGGAAGACCAGTAGTAGTTTCCGATGCACATCTGGATGCATTCTGTAATCTGTGGACTATCAGAGTGTTGATGAAACACAGAAATTGCATCGGGATAGAGTACAACAGTCACAATGCCCACTTTCCTCCACGGGAGGTATGTCTCAAACGGTCTACGCTTTGATCGTTCCCTGGAAGACCAGTAGTAATTTCCGATGCACATCTGGTGGCATTCTGTAATCTGTGGACTATCAGAGTGATGATGAAACACAGAAATTGCATCGGGTTTGAATACAACAGTCACCATGCGCACTTTCCTCCATGGGAGGTATGTCTCAAACAGTTACGCTTTGATCGTTCCCAGGAAGACCAGTAGTATTTTCCGATTAACATCTGGAGGCATTCTGTAATCTGTGGAGTATCAGAGTGTTGATGAAACACAGAAATTGCATCGGGATTGAATACAACAGTCACCATTCGCACATTCCTCCGTAAAAGTAATGTCTCAAACAGTCTACGCTTTGATCGTTCCATGGAAGACCAGTAGTAGTTTCCGATGCACATCTCGTGGCAATCTGTAATCTGTGGACTATCAGAGTGTTGATGAAGCACAGAAAATGCATCGGGATTTATTACAACAGTTACCATGCGCACTTTCCTATATGGGAGGAATGTCTCAAAGAGTTTACGCTTTGATCGTTCCCTGAAAGACCAGTAGTAGTTTCCGATGCACATCTGGAGGCATTCTGTAATCTGTGGACTATCAGAGTGTTGATGAAACACAGAAATTGCATCGGGATTGAATACAACAGTCTCCATGCGCACTTTACTCCATGGGAGTAATGTCTCTAACAGTCTACGCTTTGATCTTTGCCTGGAAGACCAGTAGTAGTTTCCGATGGACATCTGGAGGCTTTCCGTAATCTGTGGACTATCAGAGTGTTGATGAAACACAGAAATTGCATCGGGATTGAATACAACAGTCACCATGCGCACTTTCCTATATGGGAGTAATGTCCCAAACAGTCTACGCTTTGATCGTTCCCTGGAAGACCAGTAGTAGTTTCCGATTAACATCTGAGGCATTCTGTAATCTGTGGACTCTCAGAGTGTTGATGAAACACAGAAATTGCATCGGGATTGAATACAACAGTCACAATGAGCACATTCCTCCATAAAAGTAATGTCTCAAACAGTCTACGCTTTGATCGTTCCCTGGAAGACCAGTAGTAGTTTCCGATGTACATCTGGAGGCATTCTGTAATCTGTGGACTATTAGAGTGTTGATGAAACACAGAAATGGCATCGGGATTAAATTCAACAGCTACCATACGCTCTTTCCTCCATGGGAGTAATGTCTCAAACAGTCTACGCTTTGATCGTTCCCTGGAAGACCAGTAGTGGTTTCCGATGCACATCTTTAGGCATTCTGTAATCTGTGGTGTATCAGAGTGTAGATGAAACACAGAAATTGCATCTGGTTTTGAATACAACTGTTACCATGCGCACTTTCCTCAATGGGAGTAATGTCTCTAACAGTCTACGCTTTGATCGTTCCCTGGAAGACCAGTAGTAGTTTCCGATGCACATCTGGAGGCTTTCTGTACTCTGTGGACAATCAGAGTGTTGATGAAACACAGAAATTGAATCGGGATTGAATACATCAGTCACCATGCGCACTTTCCTCCACGGAAGGTATGTCTCAAAGAGCCGACGTTTTGATCGTTCCCGGGAAGACCAGTAGTAGTTTCTGATGCACATCTCGTGGCTTTCTGTAATCTGTGGACTATCAGAGTATAGATGAAACACAGAAAATGCTACAGGATTGAATACAACAGTTACCATGCGCACTTTCCTCCATGGGAGTAATGTCTTAAAGAGTTTACGCTTTGATCGTTACCTGAAAGACCAGTAGTAGTTTCCGATGCACATCTGGAGGCATTCTGTAATCTGTGGACTATCAGAGTGTTGATGACACACATATATTACATCGGGATTGAATACAACAGTCACCATGCGCATATTCCTCCATAAAAGTAAAATCTCAAACAGTCTACGCTTTGATCGTTCCCTGGAAGAGTAGTAGTAGTTTCCGATGCACATCTGGAGGCATTCTGTAATCTGTGGACTATCAGAGTGTTGATGAAACACAGAAATTGCATCGGGATTGAATACAACAGTCACCATGCAAACTTTCCTCCATGGGAGTAATTCTCAATCAGTCCACGCTTTGATCGTTCCCTAGGAGACCAGTAGTAATTTCCGATGCACATCTGGTGGCATTCTGTAATCTGTGGACTATCAGAGTGTTGATGAAACACAGAAATTGCATCGGGATTGAATACAACAGTCACCATGCGCTCTTTCCTCCATGGGAGGTATGTCTCAAACAGTTACGCTTTGATCGTTCCCTGGAAGAGTAGTAATAGTTTCCGATGCACATCTGGTGGGATTCTGTAATATGTGGACTATCAGAGTGTTGATGAAACACAGAAATTGCATCGGGATTGAATACAACAGTCACCATCCGCACTTTCCTCCATGGGAGTAATGTCCCAAACAGACTTCGATTTGATCGTTCCCTGGAAGACCAGTAGTAGTTTCCGATGCACATCTCGGAGCATTCTGTAATCTGTGGACTATCAGACTGTTGATGAAAAACAGAAATTGCATCGGGATTGAATACAACAGTCACCATGCGCACTTTCCTCCATGGGAGTAATTCTCAAACAGTCGACGCTGTGATCGTTCCCTGGAAGACCAGTAGTAGTTTCCGATGCACATCTGGTGGCATTCTGTAATCTGTGGACTATCAGAGTGTTGATGAAACACAGAAATTGCATCGGGATTGAATACAACAGTCACCATCCGCACTTTCCTCCATGGGAGTAATGTCCCAAACAGTCTACGAATTGATCGTTCCCTGGAAGACCAGTAGTAGTTTCCGATGAACATCTGGAGGCATTCTGTAACCTGTGGACTATTAGAGTGTTGATGAAACACAGAAACTGCATCGGGATTGAATACAACAGTCACCATGCGCACTTTCCTCCACGGGAGTAATGTCTCAAACAATCTACGCTTTGATCGTTCCCTGGAAGACCAGTAGTAGTTTCCGATGCACATCTGGTAGCATTCTGTAATGTGTAGACTATCAGAGTGTTGATGAAACACAGTAATTGCATCGGGATTGAATACAACAGTTACCATGCGCACTTTCCTCCATGCCAGTAATGTTTCTAACAGTCTACGCTTTGATCGTTCCCTGGAAGACCAGTAGAAGTTTCCGATGCACATCTGCAGGCTTTCTGTACTCTGTGGACTATCAGAGTGTTGATGAAACACAGAAATTGCATCGGGATTGAATACAACAGTCTCCATGCGCAGTTTCCTCCATGCGAGTAATGTGTCAAACAGTCTACGCTTTGATCGTTCATTGGAAGACCAGTAAAAGTTTCAATTGCACATCTGGAGGCATTCTGTAATCTGTGGACTATCAGAGTGTTGATGAAACACAGAAATTGCATCGGGATTGAATACAACAGTCACCATGCGCACTTTCCTCCACGGGAGTAATGTCTTAAACAATCTACGCTTTGATCGTTCCCTGGAAGACCAGTAGTAGTTTCCGATGCACATCTGGTAGCATTCTGTAATGTGTAGACTATCAGAGTGTTGATGAAACACAGTAATTGCATCGGGATTGAATACAACAGTTACCATGCGCACTTTCCTCCATGCCAGTAATGTTTCTAACAGTCTACGCTTTGATCGTTCCCTGGAAGACCAGTAGAAGTTTCCGATGCACATCTGCAGGCTTTCTGTACTCTGTGGACTATCAGAGTGTTGATGAAACACAGAAATTGCATCGGGATTGAATACAACAGTCACCATGCGCACTTTCCTATATGGGAGTAATGTCCCAAACAGTCTACGATTTGATCGTTCCCTGGAAGACCAGTAGTAGTTTCCGATTAACATCTGGAGGCATTCTGTAATCTGTGGACTCTCAGAGTGTTGATGAAACCCAGAAATTGCATCGGGATTGAATACAACAGTCACAATGAGCACATTCCTCCATAAAAGTAATGTCTCAAACAGCTTACGCTTTGATCGTTCCCTGGAAGACCAGTAGTAGTTTCCGATGCACATCTGGAGGCATTCTGTAATCTGTGGACTATCAGAGTGTTGATGAAACACAGATATTACATCGGGATTGAATACAACAGTCACCATGCGCATATTCCTCCATAAAAGTAAAATCTCAAACAGTCTACGCTTTGATCGTTCCCTGGAAGACCAGTAGTAGTTTCCGATGCACATCTGGAGGCATTCTGTAATCTGTGGACTATCAGAGTGTTGATGAAACACAGAAATTGCATCGGGATTGAATACAACAGTCACCATGCGCACTTTACTCCATGGGAGTAATGTCTCTAACAGTCTACGCTTTGATCGTTCCCTGGAAGACCAGTAGTAGTTTCCGATGCACATCTGGAGGTTTTCCGTAATCTGTGGACTATCAGAGTGTTGATGAAACATAGAAATTGCATCGGGATTGAATACAACTGTCACCATGCACACATTCCCCCATAAAAGTAATGTCTCAAACAGTCTACGCTTTGATCGTTCCCTGGAAGACCAGTAGTAGTTTCCGATGAACATCTGGAGGCATTCTGTAATCTGTGGACTATCAGAGTGATGATGAAACACAGAAATTCCATCGGGATTGAATTCAACAGTCACCATGCGCACTTTCCTCCATGGGAGTAATTCGCAAACAGTCTACGCTTTGATCGTTCCCTGGAAGACCAGTAGTAGTTTCCGATGAACATCTGGAGGCATTCTGTAATCTGTGGACTATCAGAGAATTGATAAAACAAAGAAATTGCATCGGGATTAAATACAACAGTCACAATGCCCACTTTCCTCCACGGGAGGTATGTCTCAAACAGTCGACGCTTTAATCGTTCCCTGGAAGACCAGTAGTAGTTTCCGATGCACATCTCGTGGCAATCTGTAATCTATGGACTATCAGAGTGTTGATGAAGCACAGAAAATGCATCGGGATTGAATACAACAGTCACAATGAGCACATTCCTCCATAAAAGTAATGTCTCAAACAGTCTACGCTTTGATCGTTCCCTGGAAGACCAGTAGTAGTTTCCGATGCACATCTCGTGGCAATCTGTAATCTGTGGACTATCAGAGTGTTGATGAAGCACAGAAAATGCATCGGGATTTATTACAACAGTTACCATGCGCACTTTCCTATATGGGAGGAATGTCTCAAAGAGTTTACGCTTTGATCGTTCCCTGAAAGACCAGTAGTAGTTTCCGATGCACATCTGGAGGCATTCTGTAATCTGTGGACTATCAGAGTGTTGATGAAACACAGAAATTGCATCGGGATTGAATACAACAGTCTCCATGCGCACTTTACTCCATGGGAGTAATGTCTCTAACAGTCTACGCTTTGATCTTTGCCTGGAAGACCAGTAGTAGTTTCCGATGGACATCTGGAGGCTTTCCGTAATCTGTGGACTATCAGAGTGTTGATGAAACACAGAAATTGCATCGGGATTGAATACAACAGTCACCATGCGCACTTTCCTATATGGGAGTAATGTCCCAAACAGTCTACGCTTTGATCGTTCCCTGGAAGACCAGTAGTAGTTTCCGATTAACATCTGAGGCATTCTGTAATCTGTGGACTCTCAGAGTGTTGATGAAACACAGAAATTGCATCGGGATTGAATACAACAGTCACAATGAGCACATTCCTCCATAAAAGTAATGTCTCAAACAGTCTACGCTTTGATCGTTCCCTGGAAGACCAGTAGTAGTTTCCGATGCACATCTGGAGGCATTCTGTAATCTGTGGACTATTAGAGTGTTGATGAAACACAGAAATGGCATCGGGATTAAATTCAACAGCTACCATACGCTCTTTCCTCCATGGGAGTAATGTCTCAAACAGTCTACGCTTTGATCGTTCCCTGGAAGACCAGTAGTGGTTTCCGATGCACATCTTTAGGCATTCTGTAATCTGTGGTGTATCAGAGTGTAGATGAAACACAGAAATTGCATCTGGTTTTGAATACAACTGTTACCATGCGCACTTTCCTCAATGGGAGTAATGTCTCTAACAGTCTACGCTTTGATCGTTCCCTGGAAGACCAGTAGTAGTTTCCGATGCACATCTGGAGGCTTTCTGTACTCTGTGGACAATCAGAGTGTTGATGAAACACAGAAATTGAATCGGGATTGAATACATCAGTCACCATGCGCACTTTCCTCCACGGAAGGTATGTCTCAAAGAGCCGACGCTTTGATCGTTCCCGGGAAGACCAGTAGTAGTTTCTGATGCACATCTCGTGGCTTTCTGTAATCTGTGGACTATCAGAGTATAGATGAAACACAGAAAATGCTACAGGATTGAATACAACAGTTACCATGCGCACTTTCCTCCATGGGAGTAATGTCTTAAAGAGTTTACGCTTTGATCGTTACCTGAAAGACCAGTAGTAGTTTCCGATGCACATCTGGAGGCATTCTGTAATCTGTGGACTATCAGAGTGTTGATGACACACAGATATTACATCGGGATTGAATACAACAGTCACCATGCGCATATTCCTCCATAAAAGTAAAATCTCAAACAGTCTACGCTTTGATTGTTCCCTGGAAGAGTAGTAGTAGTTTCCGATGCACATCTGGAGGCATTCTGTAATCTGTGGACTATCAGAGTGTTGATGAAACACAGAAATTGCATCGGGATTGAATACAACAGTCACCATGCAAACTTTCCTCCATGGGAGTAATTCTCAATCAGTCCACGCTTTGATCGTTCCCTAGGAGACCAGTAGTAATTTCCGATGCACATCTGGTGGCATTCTGTAATCTGTGGACTATCAGAGTGTTGATGAAACACAGAAATTGCATCGGGATTGAATACAACAGTCACCATGCGCTCTTTCCTCCATGGGAGGTATGTCTCAAACAGTTACGCTTTGATCGTTCCCTGGAAGAGTAGTAATAGTTTCCGATGCACATCTGGTGGGATTCTGTAATATGTGGACTATCAGAGTGTTGATGAAACACAGAAATTGCATCGGGATTGAATACAACAGTCACCATCCGCACTTTCCTCCATGGGAGTAATGTCCCAAACAGACTTCGATTTGATCGTTCCCTGGAAGACCAGTAGTAGTTTCCGATGCACATCTCGGGGCATTCTGTAATCTGTGGACTATCAGACTGTTGATGAAAAACAGAAATTGCATCGGGATTGAATACAACAGTCACCATGCGCACTTTCCTCCATGGGAGTAATTCTCAAACAGTCGACGCTGTGATCGTTCCCTGGAAGACCAGTAGTAGTTTCCGATGCACATCTGGTGGCATTCTGTAATCTGTGGACTATCAGAGTGTTGATGAAACACAGAAATTGCATCGGGATTGAATACAACAGTCACCATCCGCACTTTCCTCCATGGGAGTAATGTCCCAAACAGTCTACGAATTGATCGTTCCCTGGAAGACCAGTAGTAGTTTCCGATGAACATCTGGAGGCATTCTGTAATCTGTGGACTATTAGAGTGTTGATGAAACACAGAAATTGCATCGGGATTGAATACAACAGTCACCATGCGCACTTTCCTCCACGGGAATAATGTCTCAAACAATCTACGCTTTGATCGTTCCCTGGAAGACCAGTAGTAGTTTCCGATGCACATCTGGTAGCATTCTGTAATGTGTAGACTATCAGAGTGTTGATGAAACACAGTAATTGCATCGGGATTGAATACAACAGTTACCATGCGCACTTTCCTCCATGCCAGTAATGTTTCTAACAGTCTACGCTTTGATCGTTCCCTGGAAGACCAGTAGAAGTTTCCGATGCACATCTGCAGGCTTTCTGTACTCTGTGGACTATCAGAGTGTTGATGAAACACAGAAATTGCATCGGGATTGAATACAACAGTCTCCATGCGCAGTTTCCTCCATGCGAGTAATGTGTCAAACAGTCTACGCTTTGATCGTTCATTGGAAGACCAGTAAAAGTTTCAATTGCACATCTGGAGGCATTCTGTAATCTGTGGACTATCCGAGTGTTGATGAAACACAGAAATTGCATCGGGATTGAATACAACAGTCACCATGCGCACTTTCCTCCACGGGAGTAATGTCTTAAACAATCTACGCTTTGATCGTTCCCTGGAAGACCAGTAGTAGTTTCCGATGCACATCTGGTAGCATTCTGTAATGTGTAGACTATCAGAGTGTTGATGAAACACAGTAATTGCATCGGGATTGAATACAACAGTTACCATGCGCACTTTCCTCCATGCCAGTAATGTTTCTAACAGTCTACGCTTTGATCGTTCCCTGGAAGACCAGTAGAAGTTTCCGATGCACATCTGCAGGCTTTCTGTACTCTGTGGACTATCAGAGTGTTGATGAAACACAGAAATTGCATCGGGATTGAATACAACAGTCTCCATGCGCACTTTAATCCATGGGAGTAATGTCTCTAACAGTCCACGCTTTGATCGTTGCCTGGTAGACCAGTAGTAGTTTCCGATGGACATCTGGAGGCTTTCCGTAATCTGTGGACTATCAGAGTGTTGATGAAACACAGAAATTGCATCGGGATTGAATACAACAGTCACCATGCGCACTTTCCTATATGGGAGTAATGTCCCAAACAGTCTACGATTTGATCGTTCCCTGGAAGACCAGTAGTAGTTTCCGATTAACATCTGGTAGCATTCTGTAATGTGTAGACTATCAGAGTGTTGATGAAACACAGTAATTGCATCGGGATTGAATACAACTGTCACCATGCACACATTCCCCCATAAAAGTAATGTCTCAAACAGTCTACGCTTTGATCGTTCCCTGGAAGACCAGTAGTAGTTTCCGATGAACATCTGGAGGCATTCTGTAATCTGTGGACTATCAGAGTGATGATGAAACACAGAAATTCCATCGGGATTGAATTCAACAGTCACCATGCGCACATTCCTCCATAAAAGTAATGTCTCAAACAGTCTACGCTTTGATCGTTCCCTGGAAGACCAGTCGTAGTTTCCGATGCACATCTGGATGCATTCTGTAATTTGTGGACTATCAGAGTGTTGATGAAACACAGAAATTGCATCGGGATTGAATACAACAGTCACCATGCGCACTTTCCTCCATGGGAGTAATTCGCAAACAGTCTACGCTTTGATCGTTCCCTGGAAGACCAGTAGTAGTTTCCGATGAACATCTGGAGGCATTCTGTAATCTGTGGACTATCAGAGAATTGATAAAACAAAGAAATTGCATCGGGATTATATACAACAGTCACAATGCACACTTTCCTCCACGGGAGGTATGTCTCAAACAGTCGACGCTTTAATCGTTCCCTGGAAGACCAGTAGTAGTTTCCGATGCACATCTCGTGGCAATCTGTAATCTATGGACTATCAGAGTGTTGATGAAGCACAGAAAATGCATCGGGATTTATTACAACAGTTACCATGCGCACTTTCCTCCATGGGAGGAATGTCTCAAAGAGTTTACGCATTGATCGTTCCCTGAAAGACCAGTAGTAGTTTCCGATGTACATCTGGAGGCATTCTGTAATCTGTGGACTATCAGAGTGTTGATGAAACACAGAAATTGCATCGGGATTGAATACAACAGTCTCCATGCGCACTTTAATCCATGGGAGTAATGTCTCTAACAGTCCACGCTTTGATCGTTGCCTGGTAGACCAGTAGTAGTTTCCGATGGACATCTGGAGGCTTTCCGTAATCTGTGGACTATCAGAGTGTTGATGAAACACAGAAATTGCATCGGGATTGAATACAACAGTCACCATGCGCACTTTCCTATATGGGAGTAATGTCCCAAACAGTCTACGATTTGATCGTTCCCTGGAAGACCAGTAGTAGTTTCCGATTAACATCTGGAGGCATTCTGTAATCTGTGGACTCTCAGAGTGTTGATGAAACCCAGAAATTGCATCGGGATTGAATACAACAGTCACAATGAGCACATTCCTCCATAAAAGTAATGTCTCAAACAGCTTACGCTTTGATCGTTCCCTGGAAGACCAGTAGTAGTTTCCGATGCACATCTGGAGGCATTCTGTAATCTGTGGACTATCAGAGTGTTGATGAAACACAGATATTACATCGGGATTGAATACAACAGTCACCATGCGCATATTCCTCCATAAAAGTAAAATCTCAAACAGTCTACGCTTTGATCGTTCCCTGGAAGACCAGTAGTAGTTTCCGATGCACATCTGGAGTCATTCTGTAATCTGTGGACTATCAGAGTGTTGATGAAACACAGAAATTGCATCGGGATTGAATACAACAGTCACCATGCGCACTTTACTCCATGGGAGTAATGTCTCTAACAGTCTACGCTTTGATCGTTCCCTGGAAGACCAGTAGTAGCTTCCGATGCACATCTGGAGGTTTTCCGTAATCTGTGGACTATCAGAGTGTTGATGAAACATAGAAATTGCATCGGGATTGAATACAACTGTCACCATGCACACATTCCCCCATAAAAGTAATGTCTCAAACAGTCTACGCTTTGATCGTTCCCTGGAAGACCAGTAGTAGTTTCCGATGAACATCTGGAGGCATTCTGTAATCTGTGGACTATCAGAGTGATGATGAAACACAGAAATTCCATCGGGATTGAATTCAACAGTCACCATGCGCACTTTCCTCCATGGGAGTAATTCGCAAACAGTCTACGCTTTGATCGTTCCCTGGAAGACCAGTAGTAGCTTCCGATGAACATCTGGAGGCATTCTGTAATCTGTGGACTATCAGAGAATTGATAAAACAAAGAAATTGCATTGGGATTAAATACAACAGTCACAATGCCCACTTTCCTCCACGGGAGTTATGTCTCAAACAGTCGACGCTTTAATCGTTCCCTGGAAGACCAGTAGTAGTTTCCGATGCACATCTCGTGGCAATCTGTAATCTATGGACTATCAGAGTGTTGATGAAGCACAGAAAATGCATCGGGATTTATTACAACAGTTACCATGCGCACTTTCCTCCATGGGAGGAATGTCTCAAGGAGTTTACGCTTTGATCGTTCCCTGAAAGACCAGTAGTAGTTTCCGATGTACATCTGGAGGCATTCTGTAATCTGTGGACTATCAGAGTGTTGATGAAACACAGAAATTGCATCGGGATTGAATACAACAGTCACCATGCGCACTTTCCTATATGGGAGTAATGTCCCAAACAGTCTACGATTTGATCGTTCCCTGGAAGACCAGTAGTAGTTTCCGATTAACATCTGGAGGCATTCTGTAATCTGTGGACTCTCAGAGTGTTGATGAAACACAGAAATTGCATCGGGATTGAATACAACAGTCACAATGAGCACATTCCTCCATAAAAGTAATGTCTCAAACAGCTTACGCTTTGATCGTTCCCTGGAAGACCAGTAGTAGTTTCCGATGCACATCTGGAGGCATTCTGTAATCTGTGGACTATCAGAGTGTTGATGAAACACAGATATTACATCGGGATTGAATACAACAGTCACCATGCGCATATTCCTCCATAAAAGTAAAATCTCAAACAGTCTACGCTTTGATCGTTCCCTGGAAGACCAGTAGTAGTTTCCGATGCACATCTGGAGGCATTCTGTAATCTGTGGACTATCAGAGTGTTGATGAAACACAGAAATTGCATCGGGATTGAATACAACAGTCACCATGCGAACTTTCCTCCATGGGAGTAATGTCTCAAACAGTCTACGCTTTGATCTTTCCCTGGAAGACCAGTAGAAGTTTCCGATGCACATCTGGATGCATTCTGTAATATGTGGACTATCAGAGTGTTGATGAAACACAGAAATTGCATCGGGATTGAATACAACAGGCACCATCCGCACTTTCCTCCATGGGAGTAATTCTCAATCAGTCCACGCTTTGATCGTTCCCTAGGAGACCAGTAGTAATTTCCGATGCACATCTGGTGGCATTCTGTAATCTGTGGACTATCAGAGTGTTGATGAAACACAGAAATTGCATCGGGATTGAATACAACAGTCACCATGCGCACTTTCCTCCATGGGAGGTATGTCTCAAACAGTTACGCTTTGATCGTTCCCTGGAAGAGTAGTAGTAGTTTCCGATGCACATCTGGTGGGATTCTGTAATCTGTGGACTATCAGAATGTTGATGAAACACAGAAATTGCATCGGGATTGAATACAACAGTCACCATCCGCACTTTCCTCCATGGGAGTAATGTCCCAAACAGTCTTCGATTTGATCGTTCCCTGGAAGACCAGTAGTAGTTTCCGATTAACATATCGGAGCTTTCTGTAATCTGTGGACTATCAGAGTATTGATGAAAAACAGAAATTGCATCGGGATTGAATACAACAGTGACCATGCGCACTTTCCTCCATGGGAGTACTTCTCAAACAGTCTACGCTTTTGATCGTTACCTGGAAGACCAGTAGTGGTTTCCGATGCACATCTTTAGGCATTCTGTAATCTGTGGTGTATCAGAGTGTAGATGAAACACAGAAATTCCATCTGGTTTTGAATACAACAGTTACCATGCGCACTTTCCTCAATGGGAGTAATGTCTCTAACAGTCTACGCTTTGATCGTTCCCTGGAAGACCAGTAGTAGTTTCCGATGCACATCTGGAGGCTTTCTCTACCCTGTGGACTATCAGAGTGTTGATGAAACACAGAAATTGCATCGGGATTGAATACAACAGCTACCATACACACTTTCCTCCATGGGAGTAATGTCTCAAACAGTCTACGCTTTGATCGTTCCCTGGAAGACCAGTAGTGGTTTCCGATGCACATCTTTAGGCATTCTGTAATCTGTGGTGTATCAGAGTGTAGATGAAACACAGAAATTGCATCTGGTTTTGAATACAACAGTTACCATGCGCACTTTCCTCAATGGGAGTAATGTCTCTAACAGTCTACGCTTTGATCGTTCCCTGGAAGACCAGTAGTAGTTTCCGATGAACATCTGGAGGCTTTCTGTACCCTGTGGACTATCAGAGTGTTGATGAAACACAGAAATTGCATCGGGATTGAATACAACAGTCACCATGCTCACTTTCCTCCACGGGAGGTATGTCTCAAAGAGCCGACGCTTTGATCGTTCCCAGGAAGACCAGTAGTAGTTTCTGATGCACTTCTCGGGGCTTTCTGTAATCTGTGGACTATCAGAGTATAGATGAAACCCAGAAAATGCTACAGGATTGAATACAACAGTTACCATGCGCACTTTCCTCCATGGGAGTAATGTCTTAAAGAGTTTACGCTTTGATCGTTACCTGAAAGATCAGTAGTAGTTTCCGATGCACATCTGGAGGCATTCTGTAATCTGTGGACTATCAGAGTGTTGATGAAACACAGATATTACATCGGGATTGAATACAACAGTCACCATGCGCATGTTCCTCCATAAAAGTAGAATCTCAAACAGTCTACGCTTTGATCGTTCCCTGGAAGACCAGTAGTAGTTTCCGATGCACATCTGGAGGCATTCTGTAATCTGTGGACTATCAGAGTGTTAATGAAACACAGAAATTGCATCGGGATTGAATACAACAGTCACCATGCGAACTTTCCTCCATGGGAGTAATGTCTCAAACAGTCTACGCTTTGATCTTTCCCTGGAAGACCAGTAGAAGTTTCCGATGCACATCTGGATGCATTCTGTAATATGTGGACTATCAGAGTGTTGATGAAACACAGAAATTGCATCGGGATTGAATACAACAGTCACCATCCGCACTTTTCTCCATAGGAGTAATTCTCAATCAGTCCACGCTTTGATCGTTCCCTAGGAGACCAGTAGTAATTTCCGATGCACATCTGGTGGCATTCTGTAATCTGTGGACTATCAGAGTGTTGATGAAACACAGAAATTGCATCGGGATTGAATACAACAGTCACCATGCGCACTTTCCTCCATGGGAGGTATGTCTCAAACAGTCACGCTTTGATCGTTCCCTGGAAGAGTAGTAGTAGTTTCCGATGCACATCTGGTGGGATTCTGTAATCTGTGGACTATCAGAATGTTGATGAAACACAGAAATTGCATCGGGATTGAATACAACAGTCACCATCCGCACTTTCCTCCATGGGAGTAATGTCCCAAACAGTCTTCGATTTGATCGTTCCCTGGAAGACCAGTCGTAGTTTCCGATGCACATCTGGATGCATTCTGTAATTTGTGGACTATCAGAGTGTTGATGAAACACAGAAATTGCATCGGGATTGAATACAACAGTCACCATGCGCACTTTCCTCCATGGGAGTAATTCGCAAACAGTCTACGCTTTGATCGTTCCCTGGAATACCAGTAGTAGTTTCCGATGAACATCTGGAGGCATTCTGTAATCTGTGGACTATCAGAGAATTGATAAAACAAAGAAATTGCATCGGGATTAAATACAACAGTCACAATGCCCACTTTCCTCCACGGGAGGTATGTCTCAAACAGTCGACGCTTTAATCGTTCCCTGGAAGACCAGTAGTAGTTTCCGATGCACATCTCGTGGCAATCTGTAATCTATGGACTATCAGAGTGTTGATGAAGCACAGAAAATGCATCGGGATTTATTACAACAGTTACCATGCGCACTTTTCTCCATGGGAGGAATGTCTCAAAGAGTTTACGCTTTGATCGTTCCCTGAAAGACCAGTAGTAGTTTCCGATGTACATCTGGAGGCATTCTGTAATCTGTGGACTATCAGAGTGTTGATGAAACACAGAAATTGCATCGGGATTGAATACAACAGTCACCATGCGCACTTTCCTATATGGGAGTAATGTCCCAAACAGTCTACGATTTGATCGTTCCCTGGAAGACCAGTAGTAGTTTCCGATTAACATCTGGAGGCATTCTGTAATCTGTGGACTCTCAGAGTGTTGATGAAACACAGAAATTGCATCGGGATTGAATACAACAGTCACAATGAGCACATTCCTCCATAAAAGTAATGTCTCAAACAGCTTACGCTTTGATCGTTCCCTGGAAGACCAGTAGTAGTTTCCGATGCACATCTGGAGACATTCTGTAATCTGTGGACTATCAGAGTGTTGATGAAACACAGATATTACATCGGGATTGAATACAACAGTCACCATGCGCATATTCCTCCATAAAAGTAAAATCTCAAACAGTCTACGCTTTGATCGTTCCCTGGTAGACCAGTAGTAGTTTCCGATGCACATCTGGAGGCATTCTGTAATCTGTGGACTATCAGAGTGTTGATGAAACACAGAAATTGCATCGGGATTGAATACAACAGTCACCATGCGAACTTTCCTCCATGGGAGTAATGTCTCAAACAGTCTACGCTTTGATCTTTCCCTGGAAGACCAGTAGAAGTTTCCGATGCACATCTGGATGCATTCTGTAATATGTGGACTATCAGAGTGTTGATGAAACACAGAAATTGCATCGGGATTCAATACAACAGTCACCATCCGCACTTTCCTCCATGGGAGTAATTCTCAATCAGTCTACGCTTTGATCGTTCAATAGGAGACCAGTAGTAATTTCCGATGCACATCTGGTGGCATTCTGTAATCTGTGGACTATCAGAGTGTTGATGAAACACAGAAATTGCATCGGGATTGAATACAACAGTCACCATGCGCACTTTCCTCCATGGGAGGTATGTCTCAAACAGTTACGCTTTGATCGTTCCCTGGAAGAGTAGTAGTAGTTTCCGATGCACATCTGGTGGGATTCTGTAATCTGTGGACTATCAGAATGTTGATGAAACACAGATATTACATCGGGATTGAATACAACAGTCACCATGCGCATATTCCTCCATAAAAGTAAAATCTCAAACAGTCTACGCTTTGATCGTTCCCTGGAAGACCAGTAGTAGTTTCCGATGCACATCTGGAGGCTTTCTCTACCCTGTGGACTATCAGAGTGTTGATGAAACACAGAAATTGCATCGGGATTGAATACAACAGCTACCATACACACTTTCCTCCATGGGAGTAATGTCTCAAACAGTCTACGCTTTCATCGTTCCCTGGAAGACCAGTAGTGGTTTCCGATGCACATCTTTAGGCATTCTGTAATCTGTGGTGTATCAGAGTGTAGATGAAACACAGAAATTGCATCTGGTTTTGAATACAACAGTTACCATGCGCACTTTCCTCAATGGGAGTAATGTCTCTAACAGTCTACGCTTTGATCGTTCCCTGGAAGACCAGTAGTAGTTTCCGATGCACATCTGGAGGCTTTCTGTACCCTGTGGACTATCAGAGTTTGATGAAACACAGAAATTGCATCGGGATTGAATACAACAGTCACCATGCGCACTTTCCTCCACGGGAGGTATGTCTCAAAGAGCCGACGCTTTGATCGTTCCCAGGAAGACCAGTAGTAGTTTCTGATGCACATCTCGGGGCTTTCTGTAATCTGTGGACTATCAGAGTATAGATGAAACCCAGAAAATGCTACAGGATTGAATACAACAGTTACCATGCGCACTTTCCTCCATGGGAGTAATGTCTTAAAGAGTTTACGCTTTGATCGTTACCTGAAAGATCAGTAGTAGTTTCCGATGCACATCTGGAGGCATTCTGTAATCTGTGGACTATCAGAGTGTTGATGAAACACAGATATTACATCGGGATTGAATACAACAGTCACCATGCGCATGTTCCTCCATAAAAGTAAAATCTCAAACAGTCTACGCTTTGATCGTTCCCTGGAAGACCAGTAGTAGTTTCCGATGCACATCTGGAGGCATTCTGTAATCTGTGGACTATCAGAGTGTTAATGAAACACAGAAATTGCATCGGGATTGAATACAACAGTCACCATGCGAACTTTCCTCCATGGGAGTAATGTCTCAAACAGTCTACGCTTTGATCTTTCCCTGGAAGAGCAGTAGAAGTTTCCGATGCACATCTGGATGCATTCTGTAATATGTGGACTATCAGAGTGTTGATGAAACACAGAAATTGCATCGGGATTGAATACAACAGTCACCATCCGCACTTTTCTCCATAGGAGTAATTCTCAATCAGTCCACGCTTTGATCGTTCCCTAGGAGACCAGTAGTAATTTCCGATGCACATCTGGTGGCATTCTGTAATCTGTGGACTATCAGAGTGTTGATGAAACACAGAAATTGCATCGGGATTGAATACAACAGTCACCATGCGCACTTTCCTCCATGGGAGGTATGTCTCAAACAGTCACGCTTTGATCGTTCCCTGGAAGAGTAGTAGTAGTTTCCGATGCACATCTGGTGGGATTCTGTAATCTGTGGACTATCAGAATGTTGATGAAACACAGAAATTGCATCGGGATTGAATACAACAGTCACCATCCGCACTTTCCTCCATGGGAGTAATGTCCCAAACAGTCTTCGATTTGATCGTTCCCTGGAAGACCAGTAGTAGTTTCCGATGCACATCTCGGGGCATTCTGTAATCTGTGGACTATCAGAGTATTGATGAAAAACAGAAATTGCATCGGGATTGAATACAACAGTGACCATGCGCACTTTCCTCCATGGGAGTAATTCTCAAACAGTCTACGCTTTTGATCGTTACCTGGAAGACCAGTAGTAGTTTCCGATGCACATCTGTTGGCATTTTGTAATCTGTGGACTATCAGAGTGTTGATGAAACACAGATATTGCATCGGGATTGAATACAACAGTCACCATGCGCACTTTCCTCCATGGGAGTAATTCTCAAACAGTCCACGCTGTTGTCGTTCCCTGGAAGACCAGTAGTAGTTTCCGATGCACAACTGGTGGCATTCTGTAATCTGTGGACTATCAGAGTGTTGATGAAACACAGAAACTGCATCGGGATAGAATACAACAGTCACAATGCGCACCTTCCTCCACGGGAGGTATGTCACAAACTTTCTACGCTTTGATCGTTCCCTGGAAGACCAGTAGCAGTTTCCGATGCACATCTGGTGGCATTCTGTAATCTGTGGACTATCAGAGTGTTGATGAAACACAGAAATTGCATCAGGAATGAATACAACAGTCACCATCCGCACTTTCCTCCATGGGAGTAATGTCCCAAACAGTCTACGAATTGATCGTCCCCTGGAAGACCAGTAGTAGTTTCCGATGCACATCTGGAGTTTTTCCGTAATCTGTGGACTATCAGAGTGATGATGAAACACAGAAATTCCATCGGGATTGAATTCAACAGTCACCATGCGCACATTCCTCCATAAAAGTAATGTCTTAAACAGCATACGCTTTGATCGTTCCCTGGAAGACCAGTAGTAGTTTCCGATGCACATCTGGAGGCATTCTGTAATCTGTGGACTATTAGAGTGTTGATGAAACACAGAAATTGCATCGGGATTAAATTCAACAGCTACCATACGCACTTTCCTCCATGGGAGTAATGTCTCAAACAGTCTACGCTTTGATCGTTCCCTGGAAGACCAGTAGTGGTTTCCGATGCACATCTTTAGGCATTCTGAAATCTGTGGTGTATCAGAGTGTAGATGAAACACAGAAATTGCATTTGGTTTTGAATACAACAGTTACCATGCGCACTTTCCTCAATGGGAGTAATGTCTCTAACAGTCTACGCTTTGATCGTTCCCTGGAAGACCAGTAGTAGTTTCCGATGCACATCTGGAGGCTTTCTGTACCCTGTGGACTATCAGAGTGTTGATGAAACACAGAAATTGCATCGGGATTGAATACAACAGTTACCATGCGCACTTTCCTCCATGGGAGTAACGTCTTAAAGAGTTTACGCTTTGATCGTTACCTGAAAGACCAGTAGTAGTTTCCGATGCACATCTGGAGGCATTCTGTAATCTGTGGACTATCAGAGTGTTGATGATACACAGATATTACATCGGGATTGAATACAACAGTCACCATGCGCATATTCCTCCATAAAAGTAAAATCTCAAACAGTCTACGCTTTGATCGTTCCCTGGAAGACCAGTAGTAGTTTCCGATGCACATCTGGTGGCATTCTGTAATCTGTGGTGTATCAGAGTGTAGATGAAACACAGAAATTGCATCTGGTTTTGAATACAACAGTTACCATGCGCACTTTCCTCAATGGGAGTAATGTCTCTAACAGTCTACGCTTTGATCGTTCCCTGGAAGACCAGTAGTAGTTTCCGATGCACATCTGGAGGCTTTCTGTACCCTGTGGACTATCAGAGTGTTGATGAAACACAGAAATTGCATCGGGATTGAATACAACAGTCACCATGCGCACTTTCCTCCACGGGAGGTATGTCTCAAAGAGCCGACGCTTTGATCGTTCCCGGGAAGACCAGTAGTAGTTTCTGATGCACATCTCGTGGCTTTCTGTAATCTGTGGACTATCAGAGTATAGATGAAACCCAGAAAATGCTACAGGATTGAATACAACAGTTACCATGCGCACTTTCCTCCATGGGAGTAACGTCTTAAAGAGTTTACGCTTTGATCGTTACCTGAAAGACCAGTAGTAGTTTCCGAAGCACATCTGGAGGCATTCTGTAATCTGTGGACTATCAGAGTGTTGATGAAACACAGATATTACATCGGGATTGAATACAACAGTCACCATGCGCATATTCCTCCATAAAAGTAAAATCTCAAACGGTCTACGCTTTGATCGTTCCCTGGAAGACCAGTAGTAGTTTCCGATGCACATCTGGTGGCATTCTGTAATCTGTGGACTATCAGAGTGTTGATGAAACACAGAAATTGCATCGGGATTGAATACAACGGTCACCATGCGAACTTTCGTCCATGGGAGTAATGTCTCAAACAGTCTACGCTTTGATCTTTCCCTGGAAGACCAGTAGAAGTTTCCGATGCACATCTGGATGCATTCTGTAACATGTCGACTATCAGAGTGTTGATGAAACACAGAAATTGCATCGGGATTGAATACAACAGTCACCATCCGCACTTTCCTCCATGGGAGTAATTCTCAATCAGTCCACGCTTTGATCGTTCCCTAGGAGACCAGTAGTAATTTCCGATGCACATCTGGTGGCATTCTGTAATCTGTGGACTATCAGAGTGTTGATGAAACACAGAAATTGCATCGGGATTGAATACAACAGTCACCATGCGCACTTTCCTCCATGGGAGGTATGTCTCAAACAGTTACGCTTTGATCGTTCCCTGGAAGAGTAGTAGTAGTTTCCGATGCACATCTGGTGGGATTCTGTAATCTGTGGACTATCAGAATGTTGATGAAACACAGAAATTGCATCGGGACTGAATACAACAGTCACCATCCGCACTTTCCTCCATGGGAGTAATGTCCCAAACAGTCTTCGATTTGATCGTTCCCTGGAAGACCAGTAGTAGTTTCCGATGCACATCTCGGGGCATTCTGTAATCTGTGGACTATCAGAGTAATGATGAAAAACAGAAATTGCATCGGGATTGAATACAACAGTGACCATGCGCACTTTCCTCCATGGGAGTAATTCTCAAACAGTCTACGCTTTTGATCGTTACCTGGAAGACCAGTAGTGGTTTCCGTTGCACATCTTTAGGCATTCTGTAATCTGTGGTGTATCAGAGTGTAGATGAAACACAGAAATTGCATCTGGTTTTGAATACAACAGTTACCATGCGCACTTTCCTCAATGGGAGTAATGTCTCTAACAGTCTACGCTTTGATCGTTCCCTGGAAGACCAGTAGTAGTTTCCGATGCACATCTGGAGGCTTTCTGTACCCTGTGGACTATCAGAGTGTTGATGAAACACAGAAATTGCATCGGGATTGAATACAACAGCTACCATACGCACTTTCCTCCATGGGAGTAATGTCTCAAACAGTCTACGCTTTGATCGTTCCCTGGAAGACCAGTAGTGGTTTCCGATGCACATCTTTAGGCATTCTGTAATCTGTGGTGTATCAGAGTGTAGATGAAACACAGAAATTGCATCTGGTTTTGAATACAACAGTTACCATGCGCACTTTCCTCAATGGGAGTAATGTCTCTAACAGTCTACGCTTTGATCGTTCCCTGGAAGACCAGTAGTAGTTTCCGATGCACATCTGGAGGCTTTCTGTACCCTGTGGACTATCAGAGTGTTGATGAAACACAGAAATTGCATCGGGATTGAATACAACAGTCACCATGCGCACTTTCCTCCACGGGAGGTATGTCTCAAAGAGCCGACGCTTTGATCGTTCCCGGGAAGACCAGTAGTAGTTTCTGATGCACATCTCGTGGCATTCTGTAATCTGTGGACTATCAGAGTATAGATGAAACCCAGAAAATGCTACAGGATTGAATACAACAGTTACCATGCGCACTTTCCTCCATGGGAGTAATGTCTTAAAGAGTTTACGCTTTGATCGTTACCTGAAAGACCAGTAGTAGTTTCCGATGCACATCTGGAGGCATTCTGTAATCTGTGGACTATCAGAGTGTTGATGAAACACAGATATTAACATCGGGATTGAATACAACAGTCACCATGCGCATATTCCTCCATAAAAGTAAAATCTCAAACAGTCTACGCTTTGATCGTTCCCTGGAAGACCAGTAGTAGTTTCCGATGCACATCTGGAGGCATTCTGTAATCTGTGGACTATCAGAGTGTTGATGAAACACAGAAATTGCATCGGGATTGAATACAACGGTCACCATGCGAACTTTCGTCCATGGGAGTAATGTCTCAAACAGTCTACGCTTTGATCTTTCCCTGGAAGACCAGTAGAAGTTTCCGATGCACATCTGGATGCATTCTGTAACATGTCGACTATCAGAGTGTTGATGAAACACAGAAATTGCATCGGGATTGAATACAACAGTCACCATCCGCACTTTCCTCCATGGGAGTAATTCTCAATCAGTCCACGCTTTGATCGTTCCCTAGGAGACCAGTAGTAATTTCCGATGCACATCTGGTGGCATTCTGTAATCTGTGGACTATCAGAGTGTTGATGAAACACAGAAATTGCATCGGGATTGAATACAACAGTCACCATGCGCACTTTCCTCCACGGGAGGTATGTCTCAAAGAGCCGACGCTTTGATCGTTCCCGGGAAGACCAGTAGTAGTTTCTGATGCACATCTCGTGGCATTCTGTAATCTGTGGACTATCAGAGTATAGATGAAACCCAGAAAATGCTACAGGATTGAATACAACAGTTACCATGCGCACTTTCCTCCATGGGAGTAATGTCTTAAAGAGTTTACGCTTTGATCGTTACCTGAAAGACCAGTAGTAGTTTCCGATGCACATCTGGAGGCATTCTGTAATCTGTGGACTATCAGAGTGTTGATGAAACACAGATATTAACATCGGGATTGAATACAACAGTCACCATGCGCATATTCCTCCATAAAAGTAAAATCTCAAACAGTCTACGCTTTGATCGTTCCCTGGAAGACCAGTAGTAGTTTCCGATGCACATCTGGAGGCATTCTGTAATCTGTGGACTATCAGAGTGTTGATGAAACACAGAAATTGCATCGGGATTGAATACAACGGTCACCATGCGAACTTTCGTCCATGGGAGTAATGTCTCAAACAGTCTACGCTTTGATCTTTCCCTGGAAGACCAGTAGAAGTTTCCGATGCACATCTGGATGCATTCTGTAACATGTCGACTATCAGAGTGTTGATGAAACACAGATATTACATCGGGATTGAATACAACAGTCACCATGCGCATATTCCTCCATAAAAGTAAAATCTCAAACGGTCTACGCTTTGATCGTTCCCTGGAAGACCAGTAGTAGTTTCCGATGCACATCTGGTGGCATTCTGTAATCTGTGGACTATCAGAGTGTTGATGAAACACAGAAATTGCATCGGGATTGAATACAACGGTCACCATGCGAACTTTCGTCCATGGGAGTAATGTCTCAAACAGTCTACGCTTTGATCTTTCCCTGGAAGACCAGTAGAAGTTTCCGATGCACATCTGGATGCATTCTGTAACATGTCGACTATCAGAGTGTTGATGAAACACAGAAATTGCATCGGGATTGAATACAACAGTCACCATCCGCACTTTCCTCCATGGGAGTAATTCTCAATCAGTCCACGCTTTGATCGTTCCCTAGGAGACCAGTAGTAATTTCCGATGCACATCTGGTGGCATTCTGTAATCTGTGGACTATCAGAGTGTTGATGAAACACAGAAATTGCATCGGGATTGAATACAACAGTCACCATCCGCACTTTCCTCCATGGGAGTAATTCTCAATCAGTCCACGCTTTGATCGTTCCCTAGGAGACCAGTAGTAATTTCCGATGCACATCTGGTGGCATTCTGTAATCTGTGGACTATCAGAGTGTTGATGAAACACAGAAATTGCATCGGGATTGAATACAACAGTCACCATGCGCACTTTCCTCCATGGGAGGTATGTCTCAAACAGTTACGCTTTGATCGTACCCTGGAAGAGTAGTAGTAGTTTCCGATGCACATCTGGTGGGATTCTGTAATCTGTGGACTATCAGAATGTTGATGAAACACAGAAATTGCATCGGGATTGAATACAACAGTCACCATCCGCACTTTCCTCCATGGGAGTAATGTCCCAAACAGTCTTCGATTTGATCGTTCCCTGGAAGACCAGTAGTAGTTTCCGATGCACATCTCGGGGCATTCTGTAATCTGTGGACTATCAGAGTATTGATGAAAAACAGAAATTGCATCGGGATTGAATACAACAGTGACCATGCGCACTTTCCTCCATGGGAGTAATTCTCAAACAGTCTACGCTTTTGATCGTTACCTGGAAGACCAGTAGTGGTTTCCGATGCACATCTTTAGGCATTCTGTAATCTGTGGTGTATCAGAGTGTAGATGAAACACAGAAATTGCATCTGGTTTTGAATACAACAGTTACCATGCGCACTTTCCTCAATGGGAGTAATGTCTCTAACAGTCTACGCTTTGATCGTTCCCTGGAAGACCAGTAGTAGTTTCCGATGCACATCTGGAGGCTTTCTGTACCCTGTGGACTATCAGAGTGTTGATGAAACACAGAAATTGCATCGGGATTGAATACAACAGCTACCATACGCACTTTCCTCCATGGGAGTAATGTCTCAAACAGTCTACGCTTTGATCGTTCCCTGGAAGACCAGTAGTGGTTTCCGATGCACATCTTTAGGCATTCTGTAATCTGTGGTGTATCAGAGTGTAGATGAAACACAGAAATTGCATCTGGTTTTGAATACAACAGTTACCATGCGCACTTTCCTCAATGGGAGTAATGTCTCTAACAGTCTACGTTTGATCGTTCCCTGGAAGACCAGTAGTAGTTTCCGATGCACATCTGGAGGCTTTCTGTACCCTGTGGACTATCAGAGTGTTGATGAAACACAGATATTACATCGGGATTGAATACAACAGTCACCATGCGCATATTCCTCCATAAAAGTAAAATCTCAAACAGTCTACGCTTTGATCGTTCCCTGAAGACCAGTAGTAGTTTCCGATGCACATCTGGAGGCATTCTGTAATCTGTGGACTTTCAGAGTGTTGATGAAACACAGAAATTGCATCGGGATTGAATACAACAGTCACCATGCGAACTTTCCTCCATGGGAGTAATGTCTCAAACAGTCTACGCTTTGATCTTTCCCTGGAAGACCAGTAGAAGTTTCCGATGCACATCTGGATGCATTCTGTAATATGTGGACTATCAGAGTGTTGATGAAACACAGAAATTGCATCGGGATTGAATACAACAGTCACCATCCGCACTTTCCACCATAGGAGTAATTCTCAATCAGTCCACGCTTTGATCGTTCCCTAGGGGACCAGTAGTAATTTCCGATGCACATCTGGTGGCATTCTGTAATCTGTGGACTATCAGAGTGTTGATGAAACACAGAAATTGCATCGGGATTGAATACAACAGTCACCATGCGCACTTTCCTCCATGGGAGGTATGTCTCAAACAGTTACGCTTTGATCGTTCCCTGGAAGAGTAGTAGTAGTTTCCGATGCACATCTGGTGGGATTCTGTAATCTGTGGACTATCAGAATGTTGATGAAACACAGAAATTGCATCGGGATTGAATACAACAGTCACCATCCGCACTTTCCTCCATGGGAGTAATTTCCCAAACAGTCTTCGATTTGATCGTTCCCTGGAAGACCAGTAGTAGTTTCCGATGCACATCTCGGGGCATTCTGTAATCTGTGGACTATCAGAGTATTGATGAAAAACAGAAATTGCATCGGGATTGAATACAACAGTGACCATGCGCACTTTCCTCCATGGGAGTAATTCTCAAACAGTCTACGCTTTTGATCGTTACCTGGAAGACCAGTAGTAGTTTCCGATGCACATCTGGTGGCATTTTGTAATCTGTGGACTATCAGAGTGTTGATGAAACACAGATATTGCATCGGGATTGAATACAACAGTCACCATGCGCACTTTCCTCCATGGGAGTATTTCTCAAACAGTTACGCTTTGATCGTTCCCTGGAAGAGTAGTAGTAGTTTCCGATGCACATCTGGTGGGATTCTGTAATCTGTGGACTATCAGAATGTTGATGAAACACAGAAATTGCATCGGGATTGAATACAACAGTCACCATCCGCACTTTCCTCCATGGGAGTAATTTCCCAAACAGTCTTCGATTTGATCGTTCCCTGGAAGACCAGTAGTAGTTTCCGATGCACATCTCGGGGCATTCTGTAATCTGTGGACTATCAGAGTGTTGATGAAACACAGAAACTGCATCGGGATAGAATACAACAGTCACAATGCGCACCTTCCTCCACGGGAGGTATGTCACAAACTTTCTACGCTTTGATCGTTCCCTGGAAGACCAGTAGTAGTTTCCGATGCACATCTGGTGGCATTCTGTAATCTGTGGACTATCAGAGTGTTGATGAAACACAGAAATTGCATCGGGATTGAATACAACAGTCACCATCCGCACTTTCCTCCATGGGAGTAATGTCCCAAACAGTCTACGAATTGATCGTTCCCTGGAAGACTAGTAGTATTTTCCGATTAACATCTGGAGGCATTCTGTAATCTGTGGAGTATCAGAGTGTTGATGAAACACAGAAATTGCATCGGGATTGAATACAACAGTCACCATTCGCACATTCCTCCGTAAAAGTAATGTCTCAAACAGTCTACGCTTTGATCGTTCCCTGGAAGACCAGTAGTAGTTTCCGATGAACATCTGGAGGCATTCTGTAATCTGTGGACTATCAGAGAGTTGATGAAACAAAGAAATTGCATCGGGATTGAATACAACAGACACCACGCGCACTTTACTCCACGGTTGTAATGTCTCAAACAGTCTACGATTTGATCGTCCCCTGGAAGACCAGTAGTAGTTTCCGATGCACATCTGGAGGCATTCTGTAATCTGTGGACTATCAGAGTATTGATGAAACACAGAAATTGCATCGGGATTGAATACAACAGTCTCCATGCGCACTTTACTCCATGGGAGTAATGTCTCTAACAGTCTACGCTTTGATCGTTGCCTGGAAGACCAGTAGTAGTTTCCGATGGACATCTGGAGGCTTTCCGTAATCTGTGGACTATCAGAGTGTTGATGAAACACAGAAATTGCATCGGGATTGAATACAACAGTCACCATGCGCACTTTCCTATATGGGAGTAATGTCCCAAACAGTCTACGCTTTGGTCGTTCCCTGGAAGACCAGTAGTAGTTTCCGATTAACATCTGGAGGCATTCTGTAATCTGTGGACTCTCAGAGTGTTGATAAAACACAGAAATTGCATCGGGATTGAATACAACAGTCTCCATGCGCAGTTTCCACCATGGGAGTAATGTCTCAAACAGTCTACGCTTTGATCGTTCCCTGGAAGACCAGTAGTAGTTTCCGATTAACATTTGGAGGCATTCTGTAATCTGTGGAGTATCAGAGTGTTGATGAAACACAGAAATTGCATCGGGATTGAATACAACAGTCACCATTCGCACATACCTCCGTAAAAGTAATGTCTCAAACAGTCTACGCTTTGATCGTTCCCTGGAAGACCAGTAGTTGTTTCCGATGAACATCTGGAGGCATTCTGTATTCTGTGGAGTATCAGAGTGTTGATGAAACACAGAAATTGCATCGGGATTGAATACAACATTCTCCATGCGCACTTTCCTCCATGGGAGTAATGTCTCAAACAGTCTACGCTTTGAGAGTTCCCTGGAAGACCAGTAGTTGTTTCCGATGAACATCTGGAGGCATTCTGTAATCTGTGGACCTCAGAGTGTTGATGAAACAAAGAAATTGCATCGGGATTGAATGCAACAGTCACCATGCGCATTTTCCTCCACAGAATAATGTCTCAAACAGTCTACGCCTTGATCGTTCCGTGGAAGACCAGTAGTAGTCTCCGATGCACATCTGGAGGCTTTCCGTAATCTGTGGACTATCAGAGTGTTGATGAAACACAGAAATTGCATCGGGATTGAATACAACAGTCACCATGCGCACTTTCCTATATGGGAGTAATGTCCCAAACAGTCTACGCTTTGATCGTTCCCTGGAAGACCAGTAGTAGTTTCCGATTAACATCTGGAGGCATTCTGTAATCTGTGGACTCTCAGAGTGTTGATAAAACACAGAAATTGCATCGGGATTGAATACAACAGTCACCATGAGCACATTCCTCCATAAAAGTAATGTCTCAAACAGTCTACGCTTTGATCGTTCCCTGGGAGACCAGTAGTAGTTTCCGATGCACATCTGGTGGCATTCTGTAATCTGTGGACTATCAGAGTGTTGATGAAACACAGAAATTGCATCGCGATTGAATTCAACACCTACCATACGCACTTTCCTCCATGGGAGTAATGTCTCAAACAGTCTACGCTTTGATCGTTCCCTGGAAGACCAGTAGTGGTTTCCGATGCACATCTTTAGGCATTATGTAATCTGTGGTGTATCAGAGTGTAGATGAAACACAGAAATTGCATCTGGTTTTGAATACAACAGTTACCATGCGCACTTTCCTCAATGGGAGTAATGTCTCTAACAGTGTACGCTTTGATCGTTCCCTGGAAGACCAGTAGTAGTTTCCGATGCACATCTGGAGGTTTTCTGTACTCTGTGGACTATCAGAGTGTTGATAAAACACAGAAATTGCATCGGGATTGAATACAACAGTCACCATGCGCACTTTCCTCCATTGGAGTAATTCTCAAACAGTCTACGCTTTGACCGTTCCCTGGAAGACCAGTAGTAGTTTCCGATGCACATCTGGTGGCATTCTGTAATCTGTGGACTATCACAGTGTTGATGAAACACAGAAATTGCTTCGGGATTGAACACAACAGTCACGATGCGCACTTTCTCCACGGGAGGTGTGTCTCAAAGAGTAGACGCTTTGATCGTTCCCGGGAAGACCAGTAGTAGTTTCTGATGCACATCTCGTGGCTTTCTGTAATCTGTGGACTATCAGAGTATAGATGAAACACAGAAAATGCAACAGGATTGCATACAACAGTTACCATGCGCACTTTCCTCCATGGGAGTAATGTCTTAAAGAGTTTACGCTTTGATCGTTACCTGAAAGACCAGTAGTAGTTTCCGATGCACATCTGGAGGCATTCTGTAATCTGTGGACTATCAGAGTGTTGATAGAACACAGATATTACATCGGGATTGAATACAACAGTCACCATGCGCATATTCCTCCATAAAAGTAAAATCTCAAACAGTCTACGCTTTGATCGTTCCCTGGAAGACCAGTAGTAGTTTCCGATGCACATCTGGAGGCATTCTGTAATCTGTGGACTATCAGAGTGTTGATGAAACACAGAAATTGCATCGGGATTGAATACAACAGTCACCATGCGAACTTTCCTCCATGGGAGTAATGTCTCAAACAGTCTACGCTTTGATCTTTCCCTGAAGGAACAGTAGAAGTTTCCGATGCACATCTGGATGCATTCTGTAATATGTGGACTATCAGAGTGTTGATGAAACACAGAAATTGCATCGGGATTGAATACAACAGTCACCATCCGCACTTTCCTCCATGGGAGTAATTATCAATCAGTCCACGCTTTGATCGTTCCCTAGGAGACCAGTAGTAATTTCCGATGCACATCTGGTGGCATTCTGTAATCTGTGGACTATCAGAGTGTTGATGAAACACAGAAATTGCATCGGGATTGAATACAACATTCACCATGCGCACTTTCCTCCATGGGAGGTATGTCTCAAACAGTTACGCTTTGATCGTTCCCTGGAAGAGTAGTAGTAGTTTCCGATGCACATCTGGTGGGATTCTGTAATCTGTGGACTATCAGAGTGTTGATGAAACACAGAAATTGCATCGGGATTGAATACAGCAGTCACCATCCGCACTTTCCTCCATGGGAGTAATGTCCCAAACAGTCTTCGATTTGATCGGTCCCTGGAAGACCAGTAGTAGTTTCCGATGCACATCTCGGGGCATTCTGTAATCTGTGGACTATCAGAGTGTTGATGAAAAACAGAAATTGCATCGGGATTGAATACAACAGTGACCATGCGCACTTTCCTCCATGGGAGTAATTCTCAAACAGTCTACGCTTTTGATTGTTACCTGGAAGACCAGTAGTAGTTTCCGATGCACATCTGGTGGCATTCTGTAATCTGTGGACTATCAGAGTGTTGATGAAACACAGAAATTGCATCGGGATTGAATACAACAGTCACCATGCGCACTTTCCTCCATGGGAGTAATTCTCAAACAGTCCACGCTGTGATCGTTCCCTGGAAGACCAGTAGTAGTTTCCGATGCACATCTGGTGGCATTCTGTAATCTGTGGACTATCAGAGTGTTGATGAAACACAGAAATTGCATCGGGATTGAATACAACAGTCACCATCCTTACTTTCCTCCATGGGTGTAATGTCCCAAACAGTCTACGAATTGATCGTTCCCTGGAAGACCAGTAGTATTTTCCGATTAACATCTGGAGGCATTCTGTAATCTGTGGAGTATCAGAGTGTTGATGAAACACAGAAATTGCATCGGGATTGAATACAACAGTCACCATTCGCACATTCCTCCGTAAAAGTAATGTCTCAAACAGTCTACGCTTTGATCGTTCCCTGGAAGACCAGTAGTAGTTTCCGATGAACATCTGGAGGCATTCTGTAATCTGTGGACTATCAGAGAGTTGATGAAACAAAGAAATTGCATCGGGATTGAATACAACAGACACCACGCGCACTTTGCTCCACGGTTGTAATGTCTCAAACAGTCTACGATTTGATCGTACCCTGGAAGACCAGTAGTAGTTTCCGATGAACATCTGGAGGCATTCTGTAATCTGTGGACTATTAGAGTGTTGATGAAACACAGAAATTGCATCGGGATTGAATACAACAGTCACCATGCGCACTTTCCTCCACGGGAGTAATGTCTCAAACAATCTACGCTTTGATCGTTCCCTGGAAGACCAGTAGTAGTTTCCGATGCACATCTCGTAGCATTCTGTAATGTGTAGACTATCAGAGTCTTGATGAAACACAGTAATTGCATCGGGATTGAATACAACGGTTACCATGCGCACTTTCCTCCATGGGAGTAATGTCTCAAACAGTCTACGCTTTGATCGTTCATTGGAAGACCAGTAAAAGTTTCAATTGCACATCTGGAGGCATTCTGTAATCGGTGGACATTCAGAGTGTTGATGAAACACAGAAATTGCATCGGGATTGAATACAACAGTCACCATGCGCACTTTTCTCCATGGCAGTAATGTCTCTAACTGTCTACGCTTTGATCGTTCCCTGGAAGACCAGTAGTAGTTTCCGATGCACATCTGGAGGCTTTCCGTAATTTGTGGACTATCAGAGTGTTGATGAAACATAGGAATTGCATCGGGATTGAATACAACTGTCACCATGCACACATTCCCCCATAAAAGTAATGTCTCAAACAGTCTACGCTTTGATCGTTCCCTGGAAGACAAGTAGTAGTTTCCGATGAACATCTGGAGGCATTCTGTAATCTGTGGACTATCAGAGTGATGATGAAACACAGAAATTCCATCGTTATTGAATTCAACAGTCACCATGCGCACATACCTCCATAAAAGTAATGTCTCAAACAGTCTACGCTTTGATCGTTCCCTGGAAGACCAGTCGTAGTTTCCGATGCACATCTGGATGCATTCTGTAATTTGTGGACTATCAGAGTGTTGATGAAACACAGAAATTGCATCGGGATTGAATACAACAGTCACAATGCGCACTTTCCTCCATGGGAGTAATGTCTCAAACAGTCTACGCTTTGGTCGTTCCCTGGAAGACCAGTAGTAGTTACCAATTAACATCTGGAGGCATTCTGTAATCTGTGGACTATCAGAGTGATGATGAAATATAGAAATAGCATCGGGATTGAATACAACAGTCACCATGCGCACTTTCCTCTATGGGAGTAATGTCTAAAACAGCCTACGCTTTGATCGTTCCCTGGAAGACCAGTAGTAGTTTCCGATGCACATCTGATGGCATTCTGTAATCTGTGGACTATCAGAGTGTTGATGAAACACAGAAATTGCATCGGGATAGAATACAACAGTCACAATGCGCACTTTCCTCCACGGGAGGTATGTCTCAAACGGTCTACGCTTTAATCGTTCCCTGGAAGACCAGTAGTAGTTTCCGATGCACATCTGGTGACATTCTGTAATCTGTGGACGATCAGAGTGTTGATGAAACACAGAAATTGCATCGGGATTGAATACAACAGTCACCATCCGCACTTTCCTCCATGGGAGTAATGTCCCAAACAGTCTACGATTTGATCGTTCCCTGTAAGATCAGTAGTAGTTTCCGATTAACATTTGGAGGCATTCTGTAATCTGTGGAGTATCAGAGTGTTGATGAAACACAGAAATTGCATCGGGATTGAATACAACAGTCACCATTCGCACATACCTCCGTAAAAGTAATGTCTCAAACAGTCTACGCTTTGATCGTTCCCTGGAAGACCAGTAGTTGTTTCCGATGAACATCTGGAGGCATTCTGTATTCTGTGGAGTATCAGAGTGTTGATGAAACACAGAAATTGCATCGGGATTGAATACAACATTCTCCATGCGCACTTTCCTCCATGGGAGTAATGTCTCAAACAGTCTACGCTTTGATCGTTCCCTGGAAGACCAGTAGTTGTTTCCGATGAACATCTGGAGGCATTCTGTAATCTGTGGACCTCAGAGTGTTGATGAAACAAAGAAATTGCATCGGGATTGAATACAACAGTCACCATGCGTACTTTCCTCCATGGGAGTAATTCTCAAACAGTCTACGCTTTGATCGTTACCTGGAAGCCCAGTAGTAGTTACCGATGCACATCTGGTAGCATTCTGTAATGTGTAGACTATCAGAGTGTTGATGAAACACAGTAATTGCATCGGAATTGAATACAACAGTCACCATGCGCACTTTCCTCCATGGGAGTAATGTCCCAAACAGTCTACGCTTTGATCGTTCCCTGGAAGACCAGTAGTAGTTTCCGATGCACATCTGGAGTCTTTCTGTACTCTGTGGACTATCAGGGTGTTGATGAAACACAGAAATTGCATCGGGATTGAATACAACAGTCACCATTCGCACATTCCTCCGTAAAAGTAATGTCTCAAACAGTCTACGCTTTGATCGGTCCCTGGAAGACCAGTAGTAGTTTCCGATGAACATCTGGAGGCATTCTGTAATCTGTGGACTATCAGAGAGTTGATGAAACAAAGAAATTCCATCGTGATGAATACAACAGACACCACGCGCACTTTGCTCCACGGTTGTAATGTCTCAAACAGTCTACGATTTGATCGTACCCTGGAAGACCAGTAGTAGTTTCCGATGAACATCTGGAGGCATTCTGTAATCTGTGGACTATTAGAGTGTTGATGAAACACAGAAATTGCATCGGGATTGAATACAACAGTCACCATGCGCACTTTCCTCCATGGGAGTAATGTCTCAAACAGTCTACGCTTTGGTCGTTCCCAGGAAGACCAGTAGTAGTTTCCAATTAACATCTGGAGGCATTCTGTTATCTGTGGACTATCAGAGTGATGATGAAACATAGAAATAGCATCGGGATTGAATACAACAGCCACCATGCGCACTTTCCTCTATGGGAGTAATGTCTCCAACAGTCTACGCTTTGATCGTTCCCTGGAAGACCAGTAGTAGTTTCCGATGCACATCTGATGGCATTATGTAATCTGTGGACTATCAGAGTGTTGATGTAACACAGAAATTGAATCGGGATAGAATACAACAGTCACAATGCGCACTTTCCTCCACGGGAGGTATGTCTCAAACGGTCTACGCTTTGATCGTTCCCTGGAAGACCAGTAGTAGTTTCCGATGCACATCTGGTGGCATTCTGTAATCTGTGGACTATCAGAGTGTTGATGAAACACAGAAATTGCATCGGGATTGAATACAACAGTCACCATCCGCACTTTCCTCCATGGGAGTAATGTCCCAAACAGTCTACGATTTGATCGTTCCCTGGAAGATCAGTAGTAGTTTCCGATTAACATCTGGGGGCATTCGGTAATCTGTGGAGTATCAGAGTGTTGATGAAACACAGAAATTGCATCGGGATTGAATACAACAGTCACTATTCGCACATACCTCCGTAAAAGTAATGTCTCAGACAGTCTTCGCTTTGATCGTTCCCTGGAAGACCAGTAGTTGTTTCCGATGAACATCTGGAGGCATTCTGTAATCTGTGGACTATCAGAGTGTTGATGAAACAAAGAAATTGCATCGGGATTGAATGCAACAGTCACCATGCGCATTTTCCTCCACAGAATAATGTCTCAAACAGTCTACGCTTTGATCGTTCCGTGGAAGACCAGTAGTGGTCTCCGATGCACATCTGGTGGCATTCTGTAATCTGTGGACTATCAGAGTGTTGATGAAACACAGAAATTGCATCGGGATTGAATACAACAGTCACCATGCGCACTTTCCTCCACGGGAGGTATGTCTCAAACAGTCTACGCTTTCATCGTTCCCTAGAAGACCAGTAGTAGTTTACGATGCACATCTGGAGGCATTCTGTAATCTGTGGATTATCAGAGTGTTGATGAAACACAGAAATTGCGTCGGGATTGAATACAACAGTCACCATGCGCACATTCCTCCATAAAAGTAATGTCTCAAACAGTCTACGCTTTGATCGTTCCCTGGAAGACCAGTAGTAGTTTCCGATGCACATCTGGTAGCATTCTGTAATGTGTAGACTATCAGAGTGTTGATGAAACACAGTAATTGCATCGGAATTGAATACAACAGTCACCATGCGCACTTTCCTCCATGGGAGTAATGTCCCAAACAGTCTACGCTTTGATCGTTCCCTGGAAGACCAGTAGTAGTTTCCGATGCACATCTGGAGTCTTTCTGTACTCTGTGGACTATCAGAGTGTTGATGAAACACATAAATTGCATCGTGATTGAAAACAACAGTCACCATGAGCACATTCCTCCATGAAAGTAATGTCTCATACAGTCTAGTCTTTGATCGTTCCCTGGAAGTCCTGTAGTAGTTTCCGATGCACATCTGGAGGCATTCTGTAATCTGTGAACTATCAGAGTGTTGACCAAAAACAGAAATTGCATCGGGATTGAATACAACAGTCACCATGCGCACTTTCCTCCATGGGAGTAATGTCCCAAACAGTCTACGCTTTGATCGTTCCCTGGAAGATCAGTAGTAGTTTCCGATGCACATCGGGAGGCATTCTGTAATCTGTGGACTATCAGAGTGTTGATGAAACACAGACATTGCATCGGGATTGAATACAACCGTCACCATGCGCACTTTCCTCCATGGGTGTAATGTTTCAAAGAGTTTACGCTTAGATCGTTCCCTGGAAGACCAGTAGCAGTTTCCGTTGCACAACTGGAGGCATTCTGTAATCTGTGGACTATCAGAGTGTTGATGAAACACATAAATTGCCTCGTGATTGAAAACAACAGTCACCATGAGCACATTCCTCCATGAAAGTAATGTCTCATACAGTCTAGTCTTTGATCGTTCCCTGGAAGTCCAGTAGTAGTTTCCGATGCACATCTGGAGGCATTATGTAATCTGTGAACTATCAGAGTGTTGATGAAATACAGAAATTGCATCGGGATTGAATACAACAGTCACCATGCGCACTTTCCTCCATGGGAGTAATGTCCCAAACAGTCTACACTTTCATCGTTCCCTGGAAGACCAGTAGTAGTTTCCGATGCACATCGGGAGGCATTCTGTAATCTGTGGACTATCAGAGTGTTGATGAAACACAGAAATTGCATCGGGATTGAATACAACAGTCACCATGCGCACTTTCCTCCATGGGAGTAATGTCCCAAAGATTCTACTCTTTGATCGTTCCCTGGAAGACCAGTAATAGTTTCCGATGCACATCTGGTGGCATTCTGTAATCTGTGGACTATCAGAGTGTTGATGAAACACAGAAATTGCTTCGGGATTAAATACAACAGTCACCATGCGCACTTTCCTCCACGGGAGGTATGTCTCAAACAGTCGACGCTTTAATCGTTCCCTGGAAGACCAGTAGTAGTTTCCGATGCAGATCTGGTGGCATTCTGTAATCTGTGGACTATCAGAGTGTTGATGAAACACAGAAATTGCATCGGGATTGAATACAACAGCCTCCATGCGCACTTTACTCCATGGGAGTAATGTCTCTAAGAGTCTACGCTTTGATCGTTCCCTGGAAGACCAGTAGTAGTTTCCGATGCGCATCTGGAGGCTTTCCGTAATCTGTGGACTATCAGAGTGTTGATGAAACACAGAAATTGCATCGGGATTGAATACAACAGTCACCATGCGCACTTTCCTATATGGGAGTAATGTCCCAAACAGTCTACGCTTTGATCGTTCCCTGGAAGACCAGTAGAAGTTTCCGATGCACATCTGGATGCATTCTGTAATATGTGGACTATCAGAGTGTTGATGAAACACAGAAATTGCATCGGGATTGAATACAACAGTTACCATTCGCACTTTCCTCCATGGGAGTAATTCTCAATCAGTCCACGCTTTGATTGTTCCCTAGGAGACCAGTAGTAATTTCCGATTCACATCTGGTGGCATTTTGTAATCTGTGGACTATCAGAGTGTTGATGAAACACAGAAATTGCATCGGGATTGAATACAACAGTCACCATCCGCACTTTCCTCCATGGGAGTAATGTTCCAAACAGTCTTCGATTTGATCGTTCCCTGGAAGACCAGTAGTAGTTTCCGATGCACATCTCGGGGCATTCTGTAATCTGTGGACTATCAGAGTGTTGATGAAAAACAGAAATTGCATCGGGATTGAATACAACAGTGACCATGCGCACTTTCCTCCATGGGAGTAATTCTCAAACAGTCTACGCCTTTGATCGTTACCTGGAAGACCAGTAGTAGTTTCCGATGCACATCTGGTGGCATTCTGTAAACTGTGGACTATCAGAGTGTTGATGAAACACAGAAATTGCATCGGGAAGGAATACAACAGTCACCATGCGCACTTTCCTCCATGGGAGTAATTCTCAAACAGTCCACGCTTTGATCGTTCCCTGGAAGACCAGTAGTAGTTTCCGATGCACAACTGGTGGCATTCTGTAATCTGTGGACTATCAGAGTGTTGATGAAACACAGAAACTGCATCGGGATAGAATACAACAGTGACAATGCGCACTTTCCTCCACGGGAGGTATGTCTCAAATTTTCTACGCTTTGATCGTTCCCTGGAAGACCAGTAGTAGTTTCCGATGCACATCTGGTGGCATTCTGTAATCTATGGACTATCAGAGTGTTGAAGAAATACAGAAATTGCATCGGGATTGAATACAACAGTTACCATCCGCACTTTCCTCCATGGGAGTAATGTCCCAAACAGTCTACGAATTGATCGTTCCCTGGAAGACCAGTAGTATTTTCCGATTAACATCTGGAGGCATTCTGTAATCTGTGGAGTATCAGAGTGTTGATGAAACACAGAAATTGCATCGGGATTGAATACAACAGTCACCATTCGCACATTCCTCCGTAAAAGTAATGTCTCAAACAGTCTACGATTTGATCGTTCCCTCGAAGACCAGTAGTAGTAGCCGATGAACATCTGGAGGCATTCTGTAATCTGTGGACTATCAGAGATTTGATGAAACAAAGAAATTGCATCGGGATTGAATACAACAGACACCACGCGCACTTTGCTCCACGGTTGTAATGTCTCAAACAGTCTACGATTTGATCGTACCCTGGAAGACCAGTAGTAGTTTCCGATGAACATCTGGAGGCATTCTGTAATCTGTGGACTATTAGAGTGTTGATGAAACACAGAAATTGCATCGGGATTGAATACAACAGTCTCCATGCGCAGTTTCCTCCATGGGAGTAATGTCTCAAACAGGCCACGCTTTGATCGTTCATTGGAAGACCAGTAAAAGTTTCAATTGCACATCTGGAGGCATTCTGTAATCTGTGGACTATCAGAGTGTTGATGAAACACAGAAATTGCATCGGGATTGAATACAACAGTCACCATGCGCACTTTCCTCCATGGGAGTAATGTCTACAACAGTCTACGCTTTGATCGATCCCTGGAAGACCAGTAGAAGTTTCCGATGCACATCTGGAGGCTTTCTGTGCTCTGTGGACTATCAGAGTGTTGATGAAACACAGAAATTGCATCGGGATTGAATACAACAGTCTCCATGCGCAGTTTCCTCCATGGGAGTAATGTCTCAAACAGTCTACGCTTTGATCGTTCATTGGAAGACCAGTAAAAGTTTCAATTGCACATCTGGAGGCATTCTGTAATCTGTGGACTATCAGAGTGTTGATGAAACACAGAAATTGCATCGGGATTGAATACAACAGTCACCATGCGCACTTTCCTCCATGGGAGTAATGTCTCTAACAGTCTACGCTTTGATCGTTCCCTGGAAGACCAGTAGTAGTTTCCGATGCACATCTGGAGGCCTTCCGTAATCTGTGGACTATCAGAGTGTTGATGAAACATAGAAATTGCATCGGGATTGAATACTACTGTCACCATGCACACATTCCTCCATAAAAGTAATGTCTCAAACAGTCTACGCTTTGATCGTTCCCTGGAAGACCAGTAGTAGTTTCCGATGAACATCTGGAGGCATTCTGTTATCTGTGGACTATCAGAGTGATGATGAAACACAGAAATATCATCGGGATTGAATTCAACAGTCACCATGCGCACATTCCTCAATAAAAGTAATGTCTCAAACAGTTTACGCTTTGATCGTTCCCTGGAAGACCAGTCGTAGTTTCCGATGCACATCTGGATGCATTCTGTAATTTGCGGACTATCAGAGTGTTGATGAAGCACAGAAATTGGATCGGGATTGAATACAACAGTCACCATGCGCACTTTCCTCCATGGGAGTAATGTCTCAAACAGTCTACGCTATGGTCGTTCCCTGGAAGAGCAGTAGTAGTTTCCATTTAACATCTGGAGGCATTCTGTAATCTGTGGACTATCAGAGTGATGATGAAACATAGAAATAGCATCGGGATTGAATACAACAGTCACCATGCGGACTTTCCTCTATGTGAGTAATGTCTCCAACAGTCTACGCTTTGATCGTTCATTGGAAGATCAGTAGTAGTTTCCGATGCACATCTGATGGCATTCTGTAATCAGTGGACTATCAGAGTGTTGATGAAACTCAGAAATTGCATCGGGATTGAATGCAACAGTCACCATGTGCACTTTCCTCCACGGGAGTAATGTCTGAAACAATCTACGCTTTGATCGTTCCCTGGAAGACCAGTAGTAGTTTCCGATGCACATCTGGTAGCATTCTGTAATGTGTAGACTATCAGAGTGTTGATGAAATACAGTAATTGCATCGGGATTGAATACAACAGTTACCATGCGCACTTTCCTCCATGGGAGTAATGTTTCTAACAGTCTACGCTTTGATCGTTCCCTGGAAGACCAGTAGAAGTTTCCGATGGACATCTGGAGGCTTTCTGTACTCTGTGGACTATCAGAGAGTTGATGAAACACAGAAATTGCATCGGGATTGAATACAACAGTCTCCATGCGCAGTTTCCTCCATGGGAGTAATGTCTCGAACAGTCTACGCTTTGATCGTTCCCTGGAAGGCCAGTAGTAGTTTCCGATGCACATCTGGAGGCCTTCCGTAATCTGTGGACTATCAGAGTGCTGATGAAACATAGAAATTGATCGGGATTGAATACAACTGTCACCATGCACACATTCCTCCATAAAAGTTTTGTCTCGAACAGTCTACGCTTTGATCGTTCCCTGGAAGACCAGTAGTAGTTTCCGATGAACATCTGTAGGCATTCTGTAATCTGTGGACTATCAGAGTGATGATGAAACACAGAAATTCCATCGGGATTGAATTCAACAGTCACCATGCGCACATTCCTCCATAAAAGTAATGTCTCAAACAGTCTACGCTTTGATCGTTCCCTGGAAGACCAGTCGTAGTTTCCGATGCACATCTGGATGCATTCTGTAATTTGTGGACTATCAGAGTGTTGATGAAACACAGAAATTGCATCGGGATTGAATACAACAGTCACCATGCGCACTTTCCTCCATGGGAGTAATGTCTAAAACAGTCTACGCTTTGGTCGTTCCCTGGAAGACCAGTAGTAGTTTCCAATTATCATCTGGAGGCATTCTGTAATCTGTGGACTATCAGCGTGATGATGAAACATAGAAATAGCATCGGGATTGAATACAACAGTCACCATGCGCACTTTCCTCTATGGGAGTAATGTCACCAACAGTCTACGCTTTGATCGTTCCCTGGAAGACCAGTAGTAGTTTCCGATGCACATCTGATGGCATTCTGTAATCTGTGGACTATCAGAGTGTTGATGAAACACAAAAATTGCATCGGGATAGAATACAACAGTCACAATGCGCACTTTCCTCCACGGCAGGTATGTCTCAAACGGTCTACGCTTTGATCGTTCCCTGGAAGACCAGTAGTAGTTTCCGATGCACATACGGAGGCTTTCCGTAATCTGTGGACTATCAGAGTGTTGATGAAACACAGAAATTGCATCGGGATTCAATACAACAGTCACCATGCGCACTTTCCCCCATGGGAGTAATGTTTCAAAGAGTTTACGCTTTGATCGTTCACTGGAAGACTAGTAGCAGTTTCCGATGCACATCTGGAGGCATTCTGTAATCTGTGGAGTATCAGAGTGTTGATGAAACACAGAAATTGCATCGGGATTGAATACAACAGTCACCATTCGCACATTCCTCCGTAAAAGTAATGTCTCAAACAGTCTACGCTTTGATCGTTCCCTGGAAGACCAGTAGTTGCTTCCGATGAACATCTGGAGGCATTCTGTAATCTGTGGACTATCAGAGTGTTGATGAAACAAAGAAATTGCATCGGGATTGAATGCAACAGTCACCATGCGCATTTTCCTCCACGGAATAATGTCTCAAACAGTGTACGATTTGATCGTTCCGTGGAAGACCAGTAGTAGTCTCCGATGCACATCTGACGGCATTCTGTAATCTGTGGACTATAAGAGTGTTGATGAAACACAAAAATTGCATCGGGATAGAATACAACAGTCACAATGCGCACTTTCCTCCACGGCAGGTATGTCTCAAACGGTCTACGCTTTGATCGTTCCCTGGAAGACCAGTAGTAGTTTCCGATGCACATCTGGTGGCAGTCTGTAATCTGTGGACTATCAGAGTGTTGATGAATCACAGAAATTGCATCGGGATTGAATACAACAGTCACCATGCGCACTTTCCTCCATGGGAGTAATGTCTAAAACAGTCTACGCTTTGATCGTTCCCTGGAAGACCAGTAGTAGCTTCCAATGCACATCAGGAGGCTTTCCGTAATCTGTGGACTATCAGAGAGTTGACGCAAAACAGAAATTGCATCGGGATTGTATACAACAGTCACCATGCGCACTTTCCTCCATGGGAGTAATGTCCCAAACAGTCTACGCTTTGATCGATCCCTGGAAGACCAGTAGCAGTTTCCGTTGCACAACTGGAGGCATTCTTTAATCTGTGGACTATCAGAGTGTTGATGAAACACAGAAATTGCATCGTGATTGAATACAACAGTCACCATGAGCACATTCCTCCATGAAAGTAGTGTCTCATACAGTCTAGTCTTTGATCGTTCCCTGGAAGACCAGTAGTAGTTTCCGATGCACATCTGGAGGCATTCTGTAATCTGTGGACTATCAGAGTCTTGATGAAACACAGAAATTGCATCGGGATTGAATACAACAGTCACCATGCGCACTTTATTCCATGGGAGTAATGTCCCAAACAGCCTACTCTTTGATCGTTCCCTGGAAGACCAGTAGTAGTTTCCGATGCACATCTGGTGGCATTCTGTAATCTGTGGACCATCAGAGTGTTGATGAAACACAGAAATTGCTTCGGGATTTATTACAACAGTTACCATGCGCACTTTCTTCCATGGGAGGAATGTCTCAAAGAGTTTACGCTTTGATCGTTCCCTGAAAGACCAGTAGTAGTTTCCGATGCACATCTTCAGGCATTCAGTAATCTGTGGACTATCAGAGTGTTGATGAAACACAGAAATTGCATCGGGATTGAATACAACTGTCTCCATGCGCACTTTACTCCATGGGAGTAATGTCTCTAACAGTCTACGCTTTGATCGTTCCCTGGAAGACCAGTAGTAGTTTCCGATGCGCATCTGGAGGCTTTCCGTAATCTGTGGACTATCAGAGTGTTGATGAAACACAGAAATTGCATCGTGATTGAATACAACAGTCACCATGAGCACATTCCTCCATGAAAGTAATGTCTCATACAGTCTAGTCTTTGATCGTTCCCTGGAAGACCAGTAGTAGTTTCCGACGCACATCTGGAGGCATTCTGTAATCTGTGGACTATCAGAGTGTTGATGAAACACAGAAATTGCATCGGGATTGAATACAACAGTCACCATGCGAACTTTCCTCCATGGGAGTAATGTCCCAAACAGTCTACTCTTTGATCGTTCCCTGGAAGACCAGTAGTAGTTTCCGATGCACATCTGGTGGCATTCTGTAATCTGTGGACTATCAGAGTGTTGATGAAACACAGAAATTGCATCGTGATTGAATACAACAGTCACCATGAGCACATTCCTCCATGAAAGTAGTGTCTCATACAGTCTAGTCTTTGACCGTTCCCTGGAAGACCAGTAGTAGTTTCCGATGCAGATCTGGTGGCATTCTGTAATCTGTGGACTATCAGAGTGTTGATGAAACACAGAAACTGCATCGGGATTGAATACAACAGTCACCATCCGCAGTTTCCTGCATGGGAGTAATGTCTGAAACAGTCTACGCTTTGATCGCTCCCTTAAAGACCAGTAGTAGTTTCCGATGCACATCTCGAGGCATTCTGTAATCTGTGGACTATCAGAGTGTTGATGAAGCACAGAAAATGCATCGGGATTTATTACAACAGTTACCATGCGCACTTTCTTCCATGGGAGGAATGTCTCAAAGAGTTTACGCTTTGATCGTTCCCTGAAAGACCAGTAGTAGTTTCCGATGCACATCTTCAGGCATTCAGTAATCTTTGGACTATCAGAGTGTTGATGAAACACAGATATTGCATCGGGATTGAATACAACAGTCTCCATGCGCACTTTACTCCATGGGAGTAATGTCTCTAACAGTCTACGCTTTGATCGTTCCCTGGAAGACCAGTAGTAGTTTCCGATGCGCATCTGGAGGCTTTCCGTAATCTGTGGACTATCAGAGTGTTGATGAAACACAGAAATTGCATCGGGATTGAATACAACAGTCTCCATGCGCACTTTCCTAGATGGGAGTAATGTCCCAAACAGTCTACGCTTTGATCGTTCCCTGGAAGACCAGTAGTAGTTTCCGATTAACATCTGGAGGCATTCTGTAATCTGTGGACTCTCAGAGTGTTGATGAAACACAGAAATTGCATCGGGATTGAATACAACAGCCACCATACGCACTTTCCTCCAAGGGAGTAATGTCTCAAACAGTCTACGTTTTGATCGTTCCCTGGAAGACCAGTAGTGGATTCCGATGCACATCTGGTGGCATTCTGTAATCTGTGGACTATCAGAGTGTTGATGAATCACAGAAATTGCAACGGGATTGAATACAACATTCACCATGCGCACTTTCCTCCACGGGAGGTATGTATCAAACAGTCTACGCTTTGACTGTTCCCTGGAAGACCGGTTGTAGTTTCCGATGAACATCTGGAGGCATTCTGTAAACTGTGGAGTATCAGAGTGCAAATGAAACACAGAAATTGCATCGGGTTTTGAATACAACAGTTACCATGCGCTCTTTCCTCCATGGGAGTAATGTCTCTAACAGTCTAAGCTTTGATCGTTCCCTGGAAGACCAGTAGTAGTTTCCGATGCACATCTGGAGTCTTTCTGTAATCTGTGGACTATCAGAGTGTTGATGAAACACAGAAATTGCATCGGGATTGAATACAACAGTCACCATGCGCACTTTCCTCCATGGGAGTAATTCTCAAACAGTCTACGGTTTGACCGTTCCCTGGAAGACCAGTAGTAGTTTCCGATGCACATCTGGTGGCATTCTGTAATCTGTGGACTATCAGAGTGTTGATGAAACACAGAAATAGCTTCGGGATTGAATACAACAGTCACCATGCGCACTTTCCTCAACGGGAGGTATGTCTCAAACAGCCGACGCTTTGATCGTTCCCGGGAAGACCAGTAGTAGTTTCTGATGCACATCACGTGCCTTTCTGTAATCTGTTTACTATCAGGGTGTAGACGAAACACAGAAAATGCAACGGGATTGAATACAACAGTTACCATGCGCACTTTCCTCCATGGGAGTAATGTCTTAAAGAGTTTACGCTTTGATCGTTACCTGAACGACCAGTAGTGGTTTCCGATGCACATCTGGAGGCATTCTGTAATCTGTGAACTATCAGAGTGTTGATGAAACACAGAAATTACATCGGGATTGAATACAACAGTCACCATGTGCATATTCCTCCATAAAAGTAAAATCTCAAACAGTCTACGCTTATGATCGTTCCCTGGAAGACCAGTAGTAGTTTCCGATGCACATCTGGAGGCCTTCCGTAATCTGTGGACTATCAGAGTGTTGATGAAACATAGAAATTGCATCGGGATTGAATACAACTGTCACCATGCACACATTCCTCCATAAAAGTAATGTCTCAAACAGTCTACGCTTTGATCGTTCCCTGGAAGACCAGTAGTAGTTTCCGATGAACATCTGGAGGCATTCTGTAATCTGTGGACTATCAGAGTGATGATGAAACACAGAAATTCCATCGGGATTGAATTCAACAGTCACCATGCGCACATTCCTCCATAAAAGTAATGTCTCAAACAGTCTACGCTTTGATCGTTCCCTGGAAGACCAGTCGTAGTTTCCGATGCACATCTGGATGCATTCTGTAATTTGTGGACTATCAGAGTGTTGATGAAACACAGAAATTGCATCGGGATTGAATACAACAGTCACCATGCGCACTTTCCTCCATGGGAGTAATGTCTAAAACAGTCTACGCTTTGGTCGTTCCCTGGAAGACCAGTAGTAGTTTCCAATTAACATCTGGAGGCATTCTGTAATCTGTGGACTATCAGCGTGATGATGAAACATAGAAATAGCATCGGGATTGAATACAACAGTCACCATGCGCACTTTCCTCTATGGGAGTAATGTCTCCAACAGTCTACGCTTTGATCGTTCCCTGGAAGACCAGTAGTAGTTTCCGATGCACATCTGATGGCATTCTGTAATCTGTGGACTATCAGAGTGTTGATGAAACACAGATATTGCTTCGGGATTAAATACAACAGTCACCATGCGCACTTTCCTCCATGGGAGGTATGTCTCAAACAGTCGACGCTTTAATCGTTCCCTGGAAAACCAGTAGTAGTTTCCGATGCAGATCTGGTGGCATTCTGTAATCTGTGGACTATCAGAGTGTTGATGAAACACAGAAACTGCATCGGGATTGAATACAACAGTCACCATCCGCAGTTTCCTGCATGGGAGTAATGTCTGAAACAGTCTACGCTTTGATCGCTCCCTTAAAGACCAGTAGTAGTTTCCGATGCACATCTCGAGGCATTCTGTAATCTGTGGACTATCAGAGTGTTGATGAAGCACAGAAAATGCATCGGGATTGAATACAACAGTCTCCATGCGCACTTTACTCCATGGGAGTAATGTCTCTAACAGTCTACGCTTTGATCGTTCCCTGGAAGACCAGTAGTAGTTTCCGATGCGCATCTGGAGGCTTTCCGTAATCTGTGGACTATCAGAGTGTTGATGAAACACAGAAATTGCATCGGGATTGAATACAACAGTCACCATGCGCACTTTCCTATATGGGAGTAATGTCCCAAACAGTCTACGCTTTGATCGTTCCCTGGAAGACCAGTAGTAGTTTCCGATTAACATCTGGAGGCATTCTGTAATCTGTGGACTCTCAGAGTGTTGATGAAACACAGAAATTGCATCGGGATTGAATACAACAGCCACCATACGCACTTTCCTCCATGGGAGTAATGTCTCAAACAGTCTACGTTTTGATCGTTCCCTGGAAGACCAGTAGTGGATTCCGATGCACATCTGGTGGCATTCTGTAATCTGTGGACTATCAGAGTGTTGATGAATCACAGAAATTGCAACGGGATTGAATACAACATTCACCATGCGCACTTTCCTCCACGGGAGGTATGTATCAAACAGTCTACGCTTTGACTGTTCCCTGGAAGACCGGTTGTAGTTTCCGATGAACATCTGGAGGCATTCTGTAAACTGTGGAGTATCAGAGTGCAGATGAAACACAGAAATTGCATCGGGTTTTGAATACAACAGTTACCATGCGCTCTTTCCTCCATGGGAGTAATGTCTCTAACAGTCTAAGTTTTGATCGTTCCCTGGAAGACCAGTAGTAGTTTCCGATGCACATCTGGAGTCTTTCTGTAATCTGTGGACTATCAGAGTGTTGATGAAACACAGAAATTGCATCGGGATTGAATACAACAGTCACCATGCGCACTTTTCTCCATGGGAGTAATTCTCAAACAGTCTACGGTTTGACCGTTCCCTGGAAGACCAGTAGTAGTTTCCGATGCACATCTGGTGGCATTCTGTAATCTGTGGACTATCAGAGTGTTGATGAAACACAGAAATAGCTTCGGGATTGAATACAACAGTCACCACGCGCACTTTCCTCAACGAGAGGTATGTCTCAAACAGCCGACGCTTTGATCGTTCCCGGGAAGACCAGTAGTAGTTTCTGATGCACATCACGTGCCTTTCTGTAATCTGTTTACTATCAGGGTGTAGACGAAACACAGAAAATGCAACGGGATTGAATACAACAGTTACCATGCGCACTTTCCTCCATGGGAGTAATGTCTTAAAGAGTTTACGCTTTGATCGTTACCTGAACGACCAGTAGTGGTTTCCGATGCACATCTGGAGGCATTCTGTAATCTGTGAACTATCAGAGTGTTGATGAAACACAGAAATTACATCGGGATTGAATACAACAGTCACCATGTGCATATTCCTCCATAAAAGTAAAATCTCAAACAGTCTACGCTTATGATCGTTCCCTGGAAGACCAGTAGTAGTTTCCGATGCACATCTGGAGGCCTTCCGTAATCTGTGGACTATCAGAGTGTTGATGAAACATAGAAATTGCATCGGGATTGAATACAACTGTCACCATGCACACATTCCTCCATAAAAGTAATGTCTTAAACAGTCTACGCTTTGATCGTTCCCTGGAAGACCAGTCGTAGTTTCCGATGCACATCTGGATGCATTCTGTAATTTGTGGACTATCAGAGTGTTGATGAAACACAGAAATTGCATCGGGATTGAATACAACATTCACCATGCGCACTTTCCTCCATGGGAGTAATGTCTAAAACAGTCTACGCTTTGGTCGTTCCCTGGAAGACCAGTAGTAGTTTCCAATTAACATCTGGAGGCATTCTGTAATCTGTGGACTATCAGAGTGTTGATGAAACACAGAAATTGCATCGGGATTGAATACAACAGACACCATGCGCACTTTACTCCATGGGAGTAATGTCTCTGACAGTCTACGCTTTGATCGTTCCCTGGAAGACCAGTAGTAGTTTCCGATGCACATCTGGAGGCCTTCCGTAATCTGTGGACTATCAGAGTGTTGATGAAACATAGAAATTGCATCGGGATTGAATACAACTGTCACCATGCACACATTCCTCCATAAAAGTAATGTCTCAAACAGTCTACGCTTTGATCGTTCCCTGGAAGACCAGTAGTAGTTTCCGATGAACATCTGGAGGCATTCTGTAATCTGTGGACTATCAGAGTGATGATGAAACACAGAAATTCCATCGGGATTGAATTCAACAGTCACCATGCGCACATTCCTCCATAAAAGTAATGTCTCAAACAGTCTACGCTTTGATCGTTCCCTGGAAGACCAGTCGTAGTTTCCGATGCACATCTGGATGCATTCTGTAATTTGTGGACTATCAGAGTGTTGATGAAACACAGAAATTGCATCGGGATTGAATACAACAGTCACCATGCGCTCTTTCCTCCATGGGAGTAATGTCTAAAACAGTCTACGCTTTGGTCGTTCCCTGGAAGACCAGTAGTAGTTTCCAATTAACATCTGGAGGCATTCTGTAATCTGTGGACTATCAGCGTGATGATGAAACATAGAAATAGCATCGGGATTGAATACAACAGTCACCATGCGCACTTTCCTCTATGGGAATAATGTCTCCAACAGTCTACGCTTTGATCGTTCCCTGGAAGACCAGTAGTAGTTTCCGATGCACATCTGATGGCATTCTGTAATCTGTGGACTATCAGAGTGTTGATGAAACACAGAAATTGCATCGGGATAGAATACAACAGTCACAATGCGCACTTTCCTCCACGGCAGGTATGTCTCAAACGGTCTACGCTTTGATCGTTCCCTGGAAGACCAGTAGTAGTTTCCGATGCACATCTGGTGGCATTCTGTAATCTGTGGAGTATCAGAGTGTTGATGAAACACAGAAATTGCATCGGGATTGAATACAACAGTCACCATTCGCACATTCCTCCGTAAAAGTAATGTCTCAAACAGTCTACGCTTTGATCGTTCCCTGGAAGACCAGTAGTTGTTTCCGATGAACATCTGGAGGCATTCTGTAATCCGTGGACTATCAGAGTGTTGATGAAACAAAGAAATTGCATCGGGATTGAATGCAACAGTCACCATGCGCATTTTCCTCCACGGAATAATGTCTCAAACAGTGTACGATTTGATCGTTCCGTGGAAGACCAGTAGTAGTCTCCGATGCACATCTGGTGGCATTCTGTAATCTGTGGACTATCAGAGTGTTGATGAAACACAGAAATTGCATCGGGATTGAATACAACAGTCTCCATGAGCATATTCCTCCATGAAAGTAGTGTCTCATACAGTCTAGTCTTTGACCGTTCCCTGGAAGACCAGTAGTAGTTTCCGATGCACACCTGGAGGCATTCTGTAATCTGTGGACTATCAGAGTCTTGATGAAACACAGAAATTGCATCGGGATTGAATACAACAGTCACCATGCGCACTTTATTCCATGGGAGTAATGTCCCAAACAGCCTACACTTTGATCGTTCCCTGGAAGACCAGTAGTAGTTTCCGATGCACATCTGGTGGCATTCTGTAATCTGTGGACCATCAGAGTGTTGATGAAACACAGATATTGCTTCGGGATTAAATACAACAGTCACCATGCGCACTTTCCTCCACGGGAGGTATGTCTCAAACAGTCGACGCTTTAATCGTTCCCTGGAAGACCAGTAGTAGTTTTCGATGCAGATCTGGTGGCATTCTGTAATCTGTGGACTGTCAGAGTGTTGATGAAATACAGAAACTGCATCGGGATTGAATACAACAGTCACCATCCGCCGTTTCCTGCATGGGAGTAATGTCTGAAACAGTCTACGCTTTGATCGTTCCCTTAAAGACCAGTAGTAGTTTCCGATGCACATCTCGTGGCATTCTGTAATCTGTGTACTATCAGAGTGTTGATGAAGCACAGAAAATGCATCGGGATTTATTACAACAGTTACCATGCGCACTTTCTTCCATGGGAGGAATGTCTCAAAGAGTATACGCTTTGATCGTTCCCTGAAAGACCAGTAGTAGTTTCCGATGCACATCTTCAGGCATTCAGTAATCTGTGGACTATCAGAGTGTTGATGAAACACAGAAATTGCATCGGGATTGAATACAACAGTCTCCATGCGCACTTTACTCCATGGGAGTAATGTCTCTAACAGTCTACGCTTTGATCGTTCCCTGGAAGACCAGTAGTAGTTTCCGATGCGCATCTGGAGGCTTTCCGTAATCTGTGGACTATCAGAGTGTTGATGAAACACAGAAATTGCATCGTGATTGAATACAACAGTCACCATGAGCACATTCCTCCATGAAAGTAATGTCTCATACAGTCTAGTCTTTGATCGTTCCCTGGAAGACCAGTAGTAGTTTCCGATGCACATCTGGAGGCATTCTGTAATCTGTGGACTATCAGAGTGTTGATGAAACACAGAAATTGCATCGGGATTGAATACAACAGTCACCATGCGCACTTTCCTCCATGGGAGTAATGTCCCAAACAGTCTACTCTTTGATCGTTCCCTGGAAGACCAGTAGTAGTTTCCAATGCACATCTGGTGGCATTCTGTAATCTGTGGACTATCAGAGTGTTGATGAAACACAGATATTGCTTCGGGATTAAATACAACAGTCACCATGCGCACTTTCCTCCATGGGAGGTATGTCTCAAACAGTCGACGCTTTAATCGTTCCCTGGAAAACCAGTAGTAGTTTCCGATGCAGATCTGGTGGCATTCTGTAATCTGTGGACTATCAGAGTGTTGATGAAACACAGAAACTGCATCGGGATTGAATACAACAGTCACCATCCGCAGTTTCCTGCATGGGAGTAATGTCTGAAACAGTCTACGCTTTGATCGCTCCCTTAAAGACCAGTAGTAGTTTCCGATGCACATCTCGAGGCATTCTGTAATCTGTGGACTATCAGAGTGTTGATGAAGCACAGAAAATGCATCGGGATTTATTACAACAGTTACCATGCGCACTTTCTTCCATGGGAGGAATGTCTCAAAGAGTTTACGCTTTGATCGTTCCCTGAAAGACCAGTAGTAGTTTCCGATGCACATCTTCAGGCATTCAGTAATCTTTGGACTATCAGAGTGTTGATGAAACACAGAAATTGCATCGGGATTGAATACAACAGTCTCCATGCGCACTTTACTCCATGGGAGTAATGTCTCTAACAGTCTACGCTTTGATCGTTCCCTGGAAGACCAGTAGTAGTTTCCGATGCGCATCTGGAGGCTTTCCGTAATCTGTGGACTATCAGAGTGTTGATGAAACACAGAAATTGCATCGGGATTGAATACAACAGTCACCATGCGCACTTTCCTATATGGGAGTAATGTCCCAAACAGTCTACGCTTTGATCGTTCCCTGGAAGACCAGTAGTAGTTTCCGATTAACATCTGGAGGCATTCTGTAATCTGTGGACTCTCAGAGTGTTGATGAAACACAGAAATTGCATCGGGATTGAATACAACAGCCACCATACGCACTTTCCTCCATGGGAGTAATGTCTCAAACAGTCTACGTTTTGATCGTTCCCTGGAAGACCAGTAGTGGATTCCGATGCACATCTGGTGGCATTCTGTAATCTGTGGACTATCAGAGTGTTGATGAATCACAGAAATTGCAACGGGATTGAATACAACATTCACCATGCGCACTTTCCTCCACGGGAGGTATGTATCAAACAGTCTACGCTTTGACTGTTCCCTGGAAGACCGGTTGTAGTTTCCGATGAACATCTGGAGGCATTCTGTAAACTGTGGAGTATCAGAGTGCAAATGAAACACAGAAATTGCATCGGGTTTTGAATACAACAGTTACCATGCGCTCTTTCCTCCATGGGAGTAATGTCTCTAACAGTCTAAGTTTTGATCGTTCCCTGGAAGACCAGTAGTAGTTTCCGATGCACATCTGGAGTCTTTCTGTAATCTGTGGACTATCAGAGTGTTGATGAAACACAGAAATTGCATCGGGATTGAATACAACAGTCACCATGCGCACTTTTCTCCATGGGAGTAATTCTCAAACAGTCTACGGTTTGACCGTTCCCTGGAAGACCAGTAGTAGTTTCCGATGCACATCTGGTGGCATTCTGTAATCTGTGGACTATCAGAGTGTTGATGAAACACAGAAATAGCTTCGGGATTGAATACAACAGTCACCACGCGCACTTTCCTCAACGAGAGGTATGTCTCAAACAGCCGACGCTTTGATCGTTCCCGGGAAGACCAGTAGTAGTTTCTGATGCACATCACGTGCCTTTCTGTAATCTGTTTACTATCAGGGTGTAGACGAAACACAGAAAATGCAACGGGATTGAATACAACAGTTACCATGCGCACTTTCCTCCATGGGAGTAATGTCTTAAAGAGTTTACGCTTTGATCGTTACCTGAACGACAAGTAGTAGTTTCCGATGCACATCTGGAGGCATTCTGTAATCTGTGGACTATCAGAGTGTTGATGAAACACAGAAATTACATCGGGATTGAATACAACAGTCACCATGTGCATATTCCTCCATAAAAGTAAAAGCTCAAACAGTCTACGCTTATGATCGTTCCCTGGAAGACCAGTAGTAGTTTCCGATGCACATCTTCAGGCATTTTGTAATCTGTGGACTATCAGAGTGTTGTGAAACACAGAAATTGCATCGGGATTGAATACAACAGTCACCATCTAACTTTCCTCCATGGGTTTAATGTCTCAAAGAGTCTACGCTTTGATCTTTCCCTGGAAGACCAGTAGGAGTTTCCGATGCACATCTGGATGCATTCTGTAATCTGTGGACTATCAGAGTGTTAATGAAACACAGAAATGGCATCGTGATTGAATACAACAGTGACCATCCGCACTTTCCTCCATGGGAGTAATTCTCAATCAGTCCACGATTTGATCGTTCCCTAGGAGACCAGTAGTAATTTCCGATGCACACCTGGTGTCATTCTGTAATCTGTGGACTATCAGAGTGTTGATGAAACACAGAAATTGCATCGGGATTGAATACAACAGTTACCATGCGCACTTACCTCCATGGGAGGTATGTCTCAAACAGTTACGCTTTGATCGTTCCCTGGAAGAGTAGTAGTAGTTTCCGATGCACATCTGGTGGGATTCTGTAATATGTGGACTATCAGAGTGTTGATGAAACACAGAAATTGCTTCGGGATTGAATACAACAGTCACCATCCGCACTTTCCTCCATGGGAGTAATGTCTCAAACAGTCTTCGATTTGATCGTTCCCTGGAAGACCAGTAGTAGTTTCCGATGCACATCTCGTGGCATTCTGTAATCTGTGGACTATCAGAGTGTTGATGAAAAACAGAAATTGCATCGGGATTGAATACAACAGTGACCATGCGCACTTTCCTCCATGGGAGTAATTCTCAAACAGTCTACGCTTTTGATCGTTACCTGGAACACCAGTAGTAGTTTCCGATGCACATCTGGTGGCATTCTGTAATCTGTGGGCTGACAGAGTGTTGATGAAACACTAAAATTGCATCAGGATTGAATATAACAGTCACCATGCGCACTTTCCTCCATGGGAGGTATGTCTCAAACAGTCTACGCTTTGATCGTTCCCTGGAAGACCAGTAGTAGTTTCCGATGCACATCTGGAGGCATTCTGTTATCGGTGGATTATCAGGGTGTTGATGAAACACAGAAATTGCATCGGGATTGAATACAACAGTCACCATGCACACATTCCTCCATAAAAGTAATGTCTCAAACAGTCTTCGCTTTAATCGTTCCCTGGAAGACCAGTAGTAATTTCCGGTGAACATCTGGAGGCATTCTGTAATCTGTGGACTATCTGAGTGTTGATGAAACACAGAAATTCCATCGGGATTGAATTCAACAGTCACCATGCGCACATTCCTCCATAAAAGTAATGTCTCAAACAGTCTACGCTTTGATCGTTCCCTGGAAGAACAGTCGTAGTTTCCAATGCACATCTGGATGCATTCTGTAATCTGTGGACTATCAGAGTGTTGATAAAACACAGAAATTGCATCGTGATTGAATACAACAGTCTCCATGCGCACTTTCCTCCATGGGAGTAATGTTTCTAACAGTCTACGCTTTGATCGTTCCCTGGAAGACCAGTAGTAGTTTCCGATGCACATCTGGAGGCTTTCTGTACTCTGTGGACTATTAGAGTGTTGATGAAACACAGAAATTGCATCGGGATTGAATACAACAGTCACCATGCGCACTTTCCTCCAAGGGAGTAATGTCTCAAACAATCTACGCTTTGATCGTTCCCTGGAAGACCAGTAGTAGTTTCCGATGCACATCTGGTAGCATTCTGTAATGTGTAGACTATCAGAGTGTTGATGAAACACAGTAATTGCATCGGGATTGAATACAACAGTCTCCATGCGCAGTTTCCTCCATGGGAGTAATGTCTCACTCTACGCTTTGATCGTTCATTGGAAGACCAGTAAAAGTTTCAATTGAACATCTGGAGGCATTCTGTAATCTGTGGACTATCAGAGTGATGATGAAACACAGAAATTCCATTGGGATTGAATTCAACAGTCACCATGCGCACATTCCTCCATAAAAGTAATGTCTCAAACAGTCTACGCTTTGATCGTTCCCTGGAAGACCAGTAGTAGTTTCCGATGCACATCTGGTGGCATTCTGTAATCTGTGGACTATCAGAGTGTTGATGAAACACAGAAATTGTATCGGGATAGAATACAACAGTCACCATGCGCACTTTCCTCCATGGGAGTAATGTCTCAAACAGTCTACGCTTCGGTCGTTCCCTGGAAGACCAGTTGTAGTTTCCAATTAACATCTGGAGGCATTCTGTAATCTGTGGACTATCAGAGTGATGATGAAACATAGAAATAGCATCGGGATTGAATACGACAGTCACCATGGGCACTTTCCTCCATGGGAGTAATGTCTCCAACAGTCTACGCTTTGATCGTTCCCTGGAAGACCAGTAGTAGTTTCCGATGCACATCTGGTGGCATTCTGTAATCTGTGGACTATCAGAGTGTTGATGAAACACAGAAATTGTATCGGGATAGAATACAACAGTCATAATGCGCACTTTCCTCCACGGGAGGTATGTCTCAAACGGTCTACGCTTTGATCGTTCCCTGGAAGACCAGTAGTAGTTTCAGATGCACATCTGGTGGCATTCTGTAATCTGTGGACTATCAGAGTGTTGATGAAACACAGAAATTGCATCGGGATTGAATACAACAGTCACCATCCGCACTTTCCTCCATGGGAGTAATGTCCCAAACAGTCTACGATTTGATCGTTCCCTGGAAGACCAGTAGTAGTTGCCGATGCACATCTGGAGGCATTCTGTAATCTGTGGAGTATCAGAGTGTTGATGAAACACAGAAATTGCATCGGGATTGAATACAACAGTCACCATGCGCACTTTCCTCCACGGGAGTAATGTCTCAAACAATCTACGCTTTGATCGATCCCTGGAAGCCCAGTAGTAGTTTCCGATGCACATCTGGTAGCATTCTGCAATGTGTAGACTATCAGAGTGTTGATGGAACACAGTAATTGCATCGGGATTGAATACAACAGTCATCATGCGCACTTCCCACCATGGGAGTAATGTCTCCAACAGTCTACGCTTTGATCGTTCCCTGGAAGACCAGTAGTAGTTTCCGATGCACATCTGGTGGCATTCTGTAATCTGTGGACTATCAGAGTTTTGATGAAACACAGAAATTGCATCGGGATAGAATACAACAGTCATAATGCGCACTTTCCTCCACGGGAGTTATGTCTCAAACGGTCTAGGCTTTGATCGTTCCCTGGAAGACCAGTAGTAGTTTCAGATGCACATCTGGTGGCATTCTGTAATCTGTGGACTATCAGAGTGTTGATGAAACACAGATATTGCATCGTGATTGAATACAACAGTCACCATCCGCACTTTCCTCCATGGGAGTAATGTCCCAAACAGTCTACGATTTGATCGTTCCCTGGAAGACCAGTAGTAGTTTCCGATTAACATCTGGAGGCATTCTGTAATCTGTGGAGTATCAGAGTGTTGATGAAACACAGAAATTGCATCGGGATTGAATACAACAGTTACCATTCGAACATTCCTCCGTAAAAGTAATGTCTCAAACAGTCTACGCTTTGATCGTTCCCTGGAAGACCAGTAGTAGTTTCCGATGAACATCTGCAGGCATTCTGTAATCTGTGGACTATAAGAGTGTTGATGAAACAAAGAAATTCCATCGGGATTGAATACAACAGACACCACGCGCACTTTGCTCCACAGTAGTAATGTCTCAAACAGTCTACGATTTGATCGTTCCCTGGAAGACCAGTAGTAGTTTCCGATGCACATCTGGTGGCATTCTGTAATCTGTGGACTATCAGAGTGTTGATGAAACACAGAAATTGCATCGGGATTGAATACAACAGTCACCATTCGAACATTCCTCCGTAAAAGTAATGTCTCAAACAGTCTACGCTTTGATCGTTCCCTGGAAGACCAGTAGTAGTTTCCGATGAACATCTGGAGGCATTCTGTAATCTGTGGACTATAAGAGTGTTGATGAAACAAAGAAATTCCATCGGGATTGAATACAACAGACACCACGCGCACTTTGCTCCACAGTAGTAATGTCTCAAACAGTCTACGATTTGATCGTTCCCTGGAAGACCAGTAGTAGTTTCCGATGAACATCTAGAGGCATTCTGTAATCTGTGGACTATTAGAGTGTTGATGAAACACAGAAATTGCATCGGGATTGAATACAACAGTCACCATGCGCACTTTCCTCCACGGGAGTAATGTCTCAAACAATCTACGCTTTGATCGATCCCTGGAAGCCCAGTAGTAGTTTCCGATGCACATCTGGTAGCATTCTGCAATGTGTAGACTATCAGAGTGTTGATGGAACACAGTAATTGCATCGGGATTGAATACAACAGTCATCATGCGCACTTCCCACCATGGGAGTAATGTCTCCAACAGTCTACGCTTTGATCGTTCCCTGGAAGACCAGTAGTAGTTTCCGATGCACATCTGGTGGCATTCTGTAATCTGTGGACTATCAGAGTTTTGATGAAACACAGAAATTGCATCGGGATAGAATACAACAGTCATAATGCGCACTTTCCTCCACGGGAGTTATGTCTCAAACGGTCTAGGCTTTGATCGTTCCCTGGAAGACCAGTAGTAGTTTCAGATGCACATCTGGTGGCATTCTGTAATCTGTGGACTATCAGAGTGTTGATGAAACACAGATATTGCATCGTGATTGAATACAACAGTCACCATCCGCACTTTCCTCCATGGGAGTAATGTCCCAAACAGTCTACGATTTGATCGTTCCCTGGAAGACCAGTAGTAGTTTCCGATTAACATCTGGAGGCATTCTGTAATCTGTGGAGTATCAGAGTGTTGATGAAACACAGAAATTGCATCGGGATTGAATACAACAGTTACCATTCGAACATTCCTCCGTAAAAGTAATGTCTCAAACAGTCTACGCTTTGATCGTTCCCTGGAAGACCAGTAGTAGTTTCCGATGAACATCTGCAGGCATTCTGTAATCTGTGGACTATAAGAGTGTTGATGAAACAAAGAAATTCCATCGGGATTGAATACAACAGACACCACGCGCACTTTGCTCCACAGTAGTAATGTCTCAAACAGTCTACGATTTGATCGTTCCCTGGAAGACCAGTAGTAGTTTCCGATGCACATCTGGTGGCATTCTGTAATCTGTGGACTATCAGAGTGTTGATGAAACACAGAAATTGCATCGGGATTGAATACAACAGTCTCCATGCGCAGTTTCCTCCATGGGAGTAATGTCTCAAACAGTCTATGCTTTGATCGTTCATTAGAAGACCAGTAAAAGTTTCAATTGCACATCTGGAGGCATGCTGTAATCTGTGGACTATCAGAGTGTTGATGAAACACAGAAATTGCATCGGGATTGAATACAACAGTCACCATGCGCACTTTACTCCATGGGAGTAATGTCTCTAACAGTCTACGATTTGATCGTTCCCTGGAAGACCAGTAGTAGTTTCCGATGCACATCTGGAGGCTTTCCGTAATCTGTGGACTATCAGAGTGTTGATGAAACATAGAAATTGCATCGGGATTGAATACAACAGGCACCATGCGCACTTTCCTCCACGGGAGTTATGTCTCAAACTGTCTACGCTTTGATCGTTCCCTGGAAGACCAGTTGTAGTTTCCGATGCACATCTGGAGGCATTCTGTAATCTGTGGATTATCAGAGTGTTGATGAAAACAGAAATTGCATCGGGATTGAATACAACAGTCACCATGCACACATTCCTCCATAAAAGTAATGTCTCAAACAGTCTACGCTTTGATCGTTCCCTGGAAGACCAGTAGTAGTTTCCGTTGAACATCTGGAGGCATTCTGTAATCTGTGGACTATCAGAGTGTTGATGAAACACAGAAATTGCATCGGGATTGAATACAACAGTCGCCATCCGCACTTTCCGCCATGGGAGTAATGTCTCAAACAGTCTACGCTTTGGTCGTTGTCTGGAAGACCAGTAGTAGTTTCCAATTAACATCTGGAAGCATTCTGTAATCTGTGGACTATCAGAGTGATGATGAAACAGAGAAATAGCATCGGGATTGAATACAACAGTCAGCATGCGCACTTTCCTCCATGCGAGTAATGTCTTAAACAGTCTTCGCTTTGATCTTTCCCTGGATGACCAGTAGTAGATTCCGATGCACATCTGGAGTCATTCTGTAATCTGTGGACTATCAGAGTGTTCATAAAACACAGAAATTGCATCGGGATTGAATACAACAGTCACCATGCGCAGTTTCCTCCATGGGAGTAATGTCTCCAACAGTCTACGCTTTGATCGTTCCCTGGAAGACCAGTAGTAGTTTCCGATGCACATCTGGTGGCATTCTGTAATCTGTGGACTATCAGAGTGTTGATGAAACACAGTAATTGCATCGGGATAGAATACAACAGTCACAATGCGCACTTTCCTCCACGGGAGGTATGTCTCAAACTGTCTACGCTTTGATCGTTCCCTGGAAGACCAGTAGTACTTTCCGATTAACATCTGGAGGCATTCTGTAATCTGTGGAGTATCAGAGTGTTGATGAAACACAGAAATTGCATCGGGATTGAATACAACAGTCACCATTCGCACATTCCTCAGTAAAAGTAATGTCTCAAACAGTCTACGCTTTGATCGTTCCCTGGAAGACCAGTAGTAGTTTCCGATGAACATCTGGAGGCATTCTGTAATCTGTGGATTATCAGAGTGTTGATGAAACAAAGAAATTGCATCGGGAATGAATACAACAGACACCACGCGTACTTTGCTCCACAGTAGTAATGTCTCAAACAGTCTACGTTTTGATCGTTCCCTGGAAGATCAGTAGTAGTTTCCGATGAACATCTGGAGGCATTCTGTAATCTGTGGACTATTAGAGTGTTGATGAAACACAGAAGTTGCATCGGGATTGAATACAACAGTCACCATGCGCACTTTCCTCCACGGGAGTAATGTCTCAAACAATCTACGCTTTGATCGTTCCCTGGAAGACCATTAGAAGTTTCCGATGCACATCTGGAGGCTTTCCGTACTCTTCTGGACTATCAGAGTGTTGATGAAACACAGAAATTGCATCGGGATTGAATACAACAGTCACCATGCTCACTTTACTCCATGGGAGTAATGTCTCTAAGAGTCTAGGCTTTGATCGTTCCCTGGAAGACCAGTAGTAGTTTCCGATGCACATCTGGAGGCTTTCCGTAATCTGTGGACTATCAGAGTGTTGATGAAACATAGAAATTGCATCGGGATTGAATACAACATTCTCCATGTGCACTTTCCTCCACGGGAGTTATGTCTCAAACAGTCTACGCTTTGATCGTTCCCTGGAAGACCAGTAGTAGTTTCCGATGCACATCTGGAGGCATTCTGTAATCTGTGGATTATCAGAGTGTTGATGAACACAGAAATTGCATCGGGATTGAATACAACAGTCACCATGCACACATTCCTCCATAAAAGTAATGTCTCAAACAGTCTACGCTTTGATCGTTCCCTGGAAGACCAGTAGTAGTTTCCGATGGACATCTGGAGATTTTCCGTAATCTGTGGACTATCAGAGTAATGATGAAACACAGAAATTTCATCGGGATTGAATTCAACAGACACCATGCGCACATTCCTCCATAAAAGTAATGTCTCACACAGTCTACGCTTTGATCTTTCCCTGGAAGACCAGTCGTAGTTTCCGATGCACATCTGGATGCATTCTGTAATTTGTGGACTATCAGAGTGTTGATGAAACACAGAAATTGCATCGGGATTGAATACAACAGTCACCATGCGCACTTTCCTCCATGCGAGTAATGTCTCAAACAGTCCTCGCTTTGATCATTCCCTGGAAGACCAGTAGTAGTTTCCGATGCACATCTGGAGGCATTCTGTAATCTGTGGACTATCAGAGTGTTCATGAAACACAGAAATTGCATCGGGATTGAATACAACAGTCACCATGCGCACTTTCCTCCATGCGAGTAATGTCTCAAACAGTCCTCGCTTTGATCGTTCCCAGGAAGACCTGTAGTAGTTTCCGATGCACATCTGGAGGAATTCTGTATTCTGTGGAGTATCAAAGTGTTGATGAAACACAGAAATTGCATCGGGATTGAATACAACAGTCACCATGCGCACTTTCCTCCATGGGAGTAATTCTCAAACAATCCACGATGTGATCGTACCCTGGAAGACCAGTAGTAGTTTCCGATGCACATCTGAAGGCTTTCCGTCATCTGTGGACTATCAGAGTGTTGATGAAACACAGAAATTGCATCGGGATAGAATACAACAGTCACCATGCGCACTTTCCTCCACGGGAGGTATGTCTCAAACGGTCTACGCTTTGATCGTTCCCTGGAAGACCAGTAGTAGTTTCCGATGCACATCTGGAGGCATTCTGTAATCTGTGGACTATCAGCGTGTTGATGAAACACAAAATTGCATCGGGATTTAATACAACTGTCACCATGCGCACTTTCCTCCATGGGAGTAACGTTTCAAAGAGTTTACGCTTTGATCGTCCCCTGGAAGACCAGTAGCAGTTTCCGATGCACATCTGGAGGCATTCTGTAATCTGTGGACTATCAGAGTGTCAATGAAACACAGAAATTGAATGTGGATTGAAAACAACAGTCACCATGCGCACTTTCCTCCATGGGAGTAATGTTTCTGACAGTCTACGCTTTGATCGTTCCCTGGAAGACCAGTAGTAGTTTCCGATGCACATCTGGAGGCTTTCTGTACTCTGTGGACTATCAGAGTGTTGATGAAACACAGAAATTGCATCGGGATTGAATGCAACAGTCACCATGCGCACTTTCCTCCACGGGAGTAATGTCTCAAACAATCTACGCTTTGATCGTTCCCTGGAAGCCCAGTAGTAGTTTCCGATGCACATCTGGTAGCATTCTGCAATGTGTAGACTATAAGAGTGTTGATGAAACACAGTAATTGCATCGGGATTGAATACAACAGTCACCATGCGCACTTTCCACAATGGGAGTAATGTTTCTAACAGTCTACGCTTTGATCGTTCCCTGGAAGACCAGTAGTAGTTTCCGATGCACATCTGGAGGCTTTCCGTAATCTGTGGACTATCAGAGTGTTGATGAAACATAGAAATTGCATCGGGAATGAATACAACAGGCACCATGCGCACTTTCCTCCACGGGAGTTATGTCTCAAACAGTCTACGCTTTGATCGTTCCCTGGAAGACCAGTTGTAGTTTCCGATGCACATCTGGAGGCATTCTGTAATCTGTGGATTATCAGAGTGTTGATGAAAACAGAAATTGCATCGGGATTGAATACAACAGTCACCATGCACACATTCCTCCATAAAAGTAATGTCTCAAACAGTCTAGGCTTTGATCGTTCCCTGGAAGACCAGTAGTAGTTTCCGATGAACATCTGGAGGCATTCTGTAATCTGTGGACTATCAGAGTGTTGTTGAAACACAGAAATTGCATCGGGATTGAATACAACAGTCGCCATCCGCACTTTCCTCCATGGGAGTAATGTCTCAAACAGTCTACGCTTTGGTCGTTCCCTGGAAGACCAGTAGTAGTTTCCAATTAACATCTGGAGGCATTCTGTAATCTGTGGACTATCAGAGTGATGCTGAAACAGAGAAATAGCATCGGGATTGAATACAACAGTCAGCATGCGCAATTTCCTCCATGCGAGTAATGTCTCAAACAGTCTTCGCTTTGATCTTTCCCTGGAAGACCAGTAGTAGATTCCGATGCACATCTGGAGTCATTCTGTAATCTGTGGACTATCAGAGTGTTCATAAAACACAGAAATTGCATCGGGATTGAATACAAGAGTCACCATGCGCAGTTTCCTCCATGGGAGTAATGTCTCCAACAGTCTACGCTTTGATCGTTCCCTGGAAGACCAGTAGTAGTTTCCGATGCACATCTGGTGGCATTCTGTAATCTGTGGACTATCAGAGTGTTGATGAAACACAGTAATTGCATCGGGATAGAATACAACAGTCACAATGCGCACTTTCCTCCACGGGAGGCATGTCTCAAACGGTCTACGCTTTGATCGTTCCCTGGAAGACCAGTAGTACTTTCCGATTAACATCTGGAGGCATTCTGTAATCTGTATAGTATCAGAGTGTTGATGAAACACAGAAATTGCATCGGGATTGAATACAACAGTCACCATTCGCACATTCCTCAGTAAAAGTAATGTCTCAAACAGTCTACGCTTTGATCGTTCCCTGGAAGACCAGTAGTAGTTTCCGATGAACATCTGGAAGCATTCTGTAATCTGTGGATTATCAGAGTGTTGATGAAACAAGGAAATTGCATCGGGATTGAATACAACAGACACCACGCGTACTTTGCTCCACAGTAGTAATGTCTCAAACAGTCTACGCTTTGATCGTTCCCTGGAAGATCAGTAGTAGTTTCCGATGAACATCTGGAGGCATTCTGTAATCTGTGGACTATTAGAGTGTTGATGAAACACAGAAATTGCATCGGGATTGAATACAACAGTCACCATGCGCACTTTCCTCCACGGGAGTAATGTCTCAAACAATATACGCTTTGATCGTTCCCTGGAAGACCGTTAAAAGTTTCCGATGCACATCTGGAGGCTTTCCGTACTCTGTGGACTATCAGAGTGTTGATGAAACACAGAAATTGCATCGGGATTGAATACAACAGTCACCATGCGCACTTTACTCCATGTGAGTAATGTCTCTAAGAGTCTAGGCTTTGATCGTTCCCTGGAAGACCAGTAGTAGTTTCCGATGCACATCTGGAGGCTTTCCGTAATCTGTGGACTATCAGAGTGTTGATGAAACATAGAAATTGCATCGGGATTGAATACAACATTCTCCATGCGCACTTTCCTCCACGGGAGTTATGTCTCAAACAGTCTACGCTTTGATCGTTCCCTGGAAGACCAGTAGTAGTTTCCGATGCACATCTGGAGGCATTCTGTAATCTGTGGATTATCAGAGTGTTGATGAACACAGAAATTGCATCGGGATTGAATACAACAGTCACCATGCACACATTCCTCCATAAAAGTAATGTCTCAAACAGTCTACGCTTTGATCGTTCCCTGGAAGACCAGTAGTAGTTTCCGATGGACATCTGGAGGCATTCTGTAATCTGTGGACTATCAGAGTGTTGATGAAACACAGAAATTGCATCGGGATTGAATACAACAGTTACAATGCGCACTTTCCTCCATGGGAGTAATGTCTCAAACAGTCAACGCTTTGATCGTTCCCTGGAAGACCAGTATTAGATTCCGATGCACATCTGGTGGCATTCTGAAATCTGTGGACCATCAGAGTGTTGATGAAACCCGAAATTGCATCGGGATTGAATACAACAGTCACCACGCGCACTTTCTTCCCCAGGAGTAATGTCTCAAACAGTCTACGCTTTGATCGTTCCCTGGAAGACCAGTAGTAGTTTCCGATGCACATCGGGAGGCATTCTGTAATCTGTGGACTATCAGAGTGTTGATGAAACACAGAAATAGCATCGGGATTGAATATAACAGTCACCATGCGCACTTTCCTCCATGGGTGTAATGTTTCAAAGAGTTTACGCTTTGATCGTTCAATGGAAAACCAGTAGCAGTTTCCGTTGCACATCTGGAGGCATTCTGTAAACTGTGGACCATCAGAGTGTTAATGAAACACAGATGTTGCATCGGGATTGAATACAACAGTCACCATGCGCACTTTCCTCCATGGGAGTAATGTCTCAAACAATCTACGCTTTGATCGTTCCCTGGAAGACCAGTAGTAGTTTCCGATGCACATCTGGTAGCATTCTGTAATGTGTAGACTATCAGAGTGTTGATGAAACACAGTAATTGCATCGGGATTGAATACAACAGTCACCATGCGCACTTTCCTCCATGCGAGTAATGTCTCAAACAGTCCTCGCTTTGATCGTTCCCTGGAAGACCAGTAGTAGTTTCCGATGCACATCTGGAGGCATTCTGTAATCTGTGGACTATCAGAGTGTTGATGAAACACAGAAATTGCATCGGGATTGAATACAACAGTCACCATGCGCACTTTACTCCATGTGAGTAATGTCTCTAAGAGTCTAGGCTTTGATCGTTCCCTGGAAGACCAGTAGTAGTTTCCGATGCACATCTGGAGGCTTTCCGTAATCTGTGGACTATCAGAGTGTTGATGAAACATAGAAATTGCATCGGGATTGAATACAACATTCTCCATGCGCTCTTTCCTCCACGGGAGTTATGTCTCAAACAGTCTACGCTTTGATCGTTCCCTGGAAGACCAGTAGTAGTTTCCGATGCACATCTGGAGGCATTCTGTAATCTGTGGATTATCAGAGTGTTGATGAACACAGAAATTGCATCGGGATTGAATACAACAGTCACCATGCACACATTCCTCCATAAAAGTAATGTCTCAAACAGTCTACGCTTTGATCGTTCCCTGGAAGACCAGTAGTAGTTTCCGATGGACATCTGGAGATTTTCCGTAATCTGTTGACTATCAGAGTAATGATGAAACACAGAAATTTCATCGGGATTGAATTCAACAGACACCATGCGCACATTCCTCCATAAAAGTAATGTCTCACACAGTCTACGATTTGATCTTTCCCTGGAAGACCAGTCGTAGTTTCCGATGCACACCTGGATGCATTCTGTAATTTGTGGACTATCAGAGTGTTGATGAAACATTGAAATTGCATCGGGATTGAATACAACAGTCACCATGCGCACTTTCCTCCATGGGAGTAATGTCTCAAACAGCCTACGCTTCGGTCGTTCCCTGGAAGACCAGTAGTAGTTTCCAATTAACATCTGGAGGAATTCTGTAATCTGTGGACTATCAGAGTGATGATGAAACATAGAAATTGCATCGGGATTGAATACAACAGTCACCATGCGCACTTTCCTCCATGCGAGTAATGTCTCAAACAGTCCTCGCTTTGATCGTTCCCTGGAAGACCAGTAGTAGTTTCCGATGCACATCTGGAGGCATTCTGTAATCTGTGGACTATCAGAGTGTTGATGAAACACAGAAATTGCATCGGGATTGAATACAACAGTCACCATGCCACTTTCCTCCATGGGAGTAATGTCTCCAACAGTCTACGCTTTGATCGTTCCCAGGAAGACCTGTAGTAGTTTCCGATGCACATCTGGAGGAATTCTGTATTCTCTGGAGTATCAAAGTGTTGATGAAACACAGAAATTGCATCGGGATTGAATACAACAGTCACCATGCGCACTTTCCTCCATGGGAGTAATTCTCAAACAATCCACGATGTGATCGTTCCCTGGAAGACCAGTAGTAGTTTCCGATGCACATCTGAAGGCTTTCCGTCATCTGTGGACTATCAGAGTGTTGATGAAACACAGAAATTGCATCGGGATAGAATACAACAGTCACCATGCGCACTTTCCTCCACGGGAGGTATGTCTCAAACGGTCTACGCTTTGATCGTTCCCTGGAAGACCAGTAGTAGTTTCCGATGAACATCTGGTGGCATTCTGTAATCTGTGGACTATCAGAGTGTTGATGAAACACAGAAATTGCATCGGGATTGAATACAACAGTCACCATCCGCACTTTCCTCCATGGGAGTAATGTCGCAAACAGTCTACGATTTGATCGTTCCCTGGAAGACCAGTAGTAGTTTCCGATTAACATCTGGAGGCATTCTGTAATCTGTGGACTATCAGCGTGTTGATGAAACACAAAATTGCATCGGGATTTAATACAACTGTCACCATGCGCACTTTCCTCCATGGGAGTAACGTTTCAAAGAGTTTACGCTTTGATCGTCCCCTGGAAGACCAGTAGCAGTTTCCGATGCACATCTGGAGGCATTCTGTAATCTGTGGACTATCAGAGTGTCAATGAAACACAGAAATTGAATGGGGATTGAATACAACAGTCACCATGCGCACTTTCCTCCATGGGAGTAATGTTTCTAACAGTCTACGCTTTGATCGTTCCCTGGAAGACCAGTAGTAGTTTCCGATGCAAATCTGGAGGCTTTCTGTACTCTGTGGACTATCAGAGTGTTGATGAAACACAGAAATTGCATCGGGATTGAATACAACAGTCACCATGCGCACTTTCCTCCATCGGAGTAATGTCTCAAACAGCCTACGCTTCGATCGTTCCCTGGAAGACCAGTAGTAGTTTCCGCTGCACATCTGGAGGCATTCTGTAATCTGTGGAGTATCAGAGTGTTGATGATACACAGAAATTTGCATCGGGATTGAATACAACAGTCACCATGCGCACATTCCTCCGTAAAAGTAATGTCTCAAACAGTCTACACTTTGATCGTTCCCTGGAAGACCAGTAGTAGTTTCCGATGAACACTTGGAGGCATTCAGTAATCTGTGGACTATCAGAGTGTTGATGAAACAAAGAAATTGCATCGGGATTGAATACAACAGACACCATGCGCACTTTGCTCCACAGTAGTAATGTCTCAAACATTCTACGATTTGATCGTTCCCTGGAAGACCAGTAGTAGTTTCCGATGTACATCTGGAGGCATTCTGTAATCTGTGGACTATCAGAGTGTTGATGAAACACAGAAATTGCATCGGGATTGAATACAACAGTTACAATGCGCACTTTCCTCCACAGGAGTAATGTCTCAAACAATCTACGCTTTGATCGTTCCCTGGAAGACCAGTAGTAGTTTCCGATGCACATCTGGTAGCATTCTGTAATGTGTAGACTATCAGAGTGTTGATGAAACACAGTAATTGCATCGGGATTGAATACAACAGTCACCATGCGTACTTTCCTCCATGGGAGTAACGTTTCTAACAGTCTACGCTTTGACCGTTCCCTGGAAGACCAGTAGTAGTTTCCGATGCACATCTGGAGGCTTTCTGTACTCGGTGGACTATCAGAGAGTTGATGAAACACAGAAATTGCATCGGGTTTGAATACAACAGTCTCCATGCGCACTTTCCTCCATGGGAGTAATGTTTCTAACAGTCTACGCTTTGATCGTTCCCTGGAAGACCAGTAGTAGTTTCCGATGCACATCTGGAGGCTTTCTGTACTCTGTGGACTATCAGAGTGTTGATGAAACACAGAAATTGCATCGGGATTGAATACAACAGTCACCATGCGCACTTTCCTCCATGGGAGTAATGTCTCAAACAGTCAACGCTTTGATCGTTCCCTGGAAGACCAGTATTAGATTCCGATGCACATCTGGTGGCATTCTGAAATCTGTGGACCATCAGAGTGTTGATGAAACCCGAAATTGCATCGGGATTGAATACAACAGTCACCACGCGCACTTTCTTCCCCAGGAGTAATGTCTCAAACAGTCTACGCTTTGATCGTTCCCTGGAAGACCAGTAGTAGTTTCCGATGCACATCGGGAGGCATTCTGTAATCTGTGGACTATCAGAGTGTTGATGAAACACAGAAATAGCATCGGGATTGAATATAACAGTCACCATGCGCACTTTCCTCCATGGGTGTAATGTTTCAAAGAGTTTACGCTTTGATCGTTCAATGGAAAACCAGTAGCAGTTTCCGTTGCACATCTGGAGGCATTCTGTAAACTGTGGACCATCAGAGTGTTAATGAAACACAGATGTTGCATCGGGATTGAATACAACAGTCACCATGCGCACTTTCCTCCATGGGAGTAATGTCTCTAACAGTCTACGCTTTGATCGTTCCCTGGAAGCCCAGTAGTAGTTTCCGATGCACATCTGGAGGCTTTCCGTAATCTGTGGACTATCAAAAGTTGATGAAACACAGAAATTGCTTCGGGATTGAGTACAACAGTCACCATGCGCACTTTCCTCCATGGGAGTAATGTCATAAACAGTCTACGCATTGATCGTTCCCTGGAAGACCAGCAGTAGTTTCCGATTAACATCTGGAGGCATTCTGTAATCTGTGGACTATCAGAGTGTTGATGAAACACAGAAATTGCATCGGGATTGAATACAACAGTCACCATGAGCACATTCCTCCATAAAAGTAATGTCTCAAACAGTCTACGCTTTGATCGTTCCCTGGAAGACCAGTAGTAGTTTCCGATACACATCTGGAGGCATTCTGTTATCTGTTGACTATAAGAGTGTTGATGAAACACAGAAATTGCATCGGGATTGAATACAACAGTCACCATGCGCACTTTCCTCCATGGGAGTAATTCTCAAACAGTCTACGCTTTAACCGTTCCCTGGAAGACCAGTAGTAGTTTCCGATGCACATCTGGTGGCATTCTGTAATCGGTGGACTATCAGAGTGTTGATGAAACACAGAAAATGTATCGGGATTGATTACGACAGATACCATCCGCACTTTCCTGCATGGGAGTAATGTCTGAAACAGTCTACGCTTTGATCTTTCCCTGGAAGACCAGTAGAAGTTTCCGATGCACATCTGGAGGCATTCTGTAATCGGTGGACTATCAGAGTGTTGATGAAACACAGAAATTACATCGGGATTGAATACAACAGTCACCATGCGCACTTTGCTCCACAGTAGTAATGTCTCAAACATTCTACGATTTGATCGTTCCCTGGAAGACCAGTAGTAGTTTCCGATGTACATCTGGAGGCATTCTGTAATCTGTGGACTATCAGAGCGTTGATGAAACACAGAAATTGCATCGGGATTGAATACAACAGTGACAATGCGCACTTTCCTCCACAGGAGTAATGTCTCAAACAATCTACGCTTTGATCGTTCCCTGGAAGACCAGTAGTAGTTTCCGATGCACATCTGGTAGCATTCTGTAATGTGTAGACTATCAGAGTGTTGATGAAACACAGTAATTGCATCGGGATTGAATACAACAGTCACCATGCGTACTTTCCTCCATGGGAGTAACGTTTCTAACAGTCTACGCTTTGACCGTTCCCTGGAAGACCAGTAGTAGTTTCCGATGCACATCTGGAGGCTTTCTGTACTCGGTGGACTATCAAAGTGTTGATGAAACACAGAAATTGCATCGGGATTGAATACAACAGCCTCCATGCGCACTTTCCTCCATGGGAGTAATGTTTCTAACAGTCTACGCTTTGATCGTTCCCTGGAAGACCAGTAGTAGTTTCCGATGCATATCGGGAGGCATTCTGTAATCTGTGGACTATCAGAGTGTTGATGAAACACAGAAATTGCATCGGGATTGAATACAACAGTTACCATGCGCACTTTCCTCCATGGGAGTAATGTCTCTAACAGTCTACGCTTTGATCGTTCCCTGGAAGACCAGTAGTAGTTTCCGATGCACATCTTTACGCTTTCTGTAATCTGTGGACTATCAGAGTGTTGATGAAACACAGAAATAGCATCGGGATTGAATACAACAGTTACAATGCGCACTTTCCTCCATGGGAGTAATTCGCAAACAGTCTACGATTTGATCGTTCCCTGGAAGACCAGTAGTAGTTTCCGATGCACATCTGGTGGCATTATGTAATCTGTGGACTATCAGAGTGTTGATGAAAGACAGAAATTGCATCGGCATTGAATACAACAGTCACCATCCGCACTTTCCTGCATGGGAGTAATGTCTGAAACAGTCTACGCTTTGATCGTTCCCTGGAAGACCAGTAGTAGCTTCCGATGCTCATCTGGAGGCTTTCCGTAATCTGTGGACTATCAGAGTGTTGATGAAACACAGAGATTGCATGGGGATTGAATACAACAGTCACCATGACCACTTTCCTCTATGGGAGTAATGTCATAAACAGTCTACGCATTGATCGTTCCCTGGAAGACCAGTAGTAGTTTCCGATTAACATCTGGAGGCATTCTGTAATCTGTGGACTATCAGAGTGTTGATGAAACACAGAAATTGCATCGGGATTGAATACAACAGTCACCATGAGCACATTCCTCCATAAAAGTAATGTCTCAAACAGTCTACGCTTTGATCGTTCCCTGGAAGACCAGTACTAGTTTCCGATACACATCTGGAGGCATTCTGTTATCTGTTGACTATAAGAGTGTTGATGAAACACAGAAATTGCATCGGGATTGAATACAACAGTCACCATGCGCACTTTCCTCCATGGGAGTAATTCTCAAACAGTCTACGCTTTAACCGTTCCCTGGAAGACCAGTAGTAGTTTCCGATGCACATCTGGTGGCATTCTGTAATCGGTGGACTATCAGAGTGTTGATGAAACACAGAAAATGTATCAAGATTGATTACGACAGTTACCATCCGCACTTTCCTGCATGGGAGTAATGTCTGAAACAGTCTACGCTTTGATCTTTCCCTGGAAGACCAGTAGAAGTTTCCGATGCACATCTGGAGGCATTCTGTAATCGGTGGACTATCAGAGTGTTGATGAAACACAGAAATTACATCGGGATTGAATACAACAGTCACCATGCGCACTTTGCTCCACAGTAGTAATGTCTCAAACATTCTACGATTTCATCGTTCCCTGGAAGACCAGTAGTAGTTTCCGATGTACATCTGGAGGCATTCTGTAATCTGTGGACTATCAGAGTGTTGATGAAACACAGAAATTGCATCGGGATTGAATACAACAGTCTCCATGCGCACTTTCATCCATGGGAGTAATGTTTCTAACAGTCTACGCTTTGATCGTTCCCTGGAAGACCAGTAGTAGTTTCCGATGCACATCTGGAGGCTTTCTGTACTCTTTGGACTATCAGAGTGTTGATGAAACACAGAAATTGCATCGGGATTGAATACAACAGTCACCACGCGCACTTTCTTCCCCAGGAGTAATGTCTCAAACAGTCTACGCTTTGATCGTTCCCTGGAAGACCAGTAGTAGCTTCCGATGCACATCTGGAGGCTTTCCGTAATCTGTGGACTATCAGAGTGTTGATGAAACACAGAGATTGCATCGGGACTGAATACAACAGTCACCATGACCACTTTCCTCTATGGGAGTAATGTCATAAACAGTCTACGCATTGATCGTTCCCTCTAAGACCAGTAGTAGTTTCCGATTAACATCTGGAGGCATTCTGTAATCTGTGGACTATCAGAGTGTTGATGAAACACAGAAATTCCATCGGGATTGAATACAACAGTCACCATGAGCACATTCCTCCATAAAAGTAATGTCTGAAACAGTCTACGCTTTGATCGTTCCCTGGAAGACCAGTAGTAGTTTCCGATACACATCTGGAGGCATTCTGTTATCTGTTGACTATAAGAGTGTTGATGAAACACAGAAATTGCATCGGGATTGAATACAACAGTCACCACGCGCACTTTCTCCCCAGGAGTAATGTCTCAAACAGTCTACGCTTTGATCGTTCCCTGGAAGACCAGTAGTAGTTTCCGATGCACATCGGGAGGCATTCTGTAATCTCTGGACTATCAGAGTGTTGATGAAACACAGAAATAGCATCGGGATTGAATATAACAGTCACCATGCGCACTTTCCTCCATGGGTGTAATGTTTCAAAGAGTTTACGCTTTGATCGTTCAATGGAAAACCAGTAGCAGTTTCCGTTGCACATCTGGAGGCATTCTGTAAACTGTGGACCATCAGAGTGTTAATGAAACACAGATGTTGCATCGGGATTGAATACAACAGTCACCATGCGCACTTTCCTCCATGGGAGTAATGTCTCTAACAGTCTACGCTTTGATCGTTCCCTGGAAGCCCAGTAGTAGTTTCCGATGCACATCTGGAGGCTTTCCGTAATCTGTGGACTATCAAAAGTTGATGAAACACAGAAATTGCATCGGGATTGAGTACAACAGTCACCATGCGCACTTTCCTCCATGGGAGTAATGTCTCAAACAGTCTACGCTGTGATCGTTCCCTGGAAGACCAGTTGTAGTTTCCGATTAACATCTGGAGGCATTCTGTAATCTGTGGAATATCAGAGTGTTGATGAAACACAGAAATTGCATCGGGATAGAATACAACAGTCACCATGCGCACTTTCCTCCATGGGAGTAATGTCCCAAACAGTCTACGCTTTGATCGTTCCCTGGAAGACCAGTAGTAGTTTCCGATGCATATCGGGAGGCATTCTGTAATCTGTGGACTATCAGAGTGTTGATGAAACACAGAAATTGCATCGGGATTGAATACAACAGTTACCATGCGCACTTTCCTCCATGGGAGTAATGTCTCTAACAGTCTACGCTTTGATCGTTCCCTGGAAGACCAGTAGTAGTTTCCGATGCACATCTTTACGCTTTCTGTAATCTGTGGACTATCAGAGTGTTGATGAAACACAGAAATTGCATCGGGATTGAATACAACAGTTACAATGCGCACTTTCCTCCATGGGAGTAATGTCTGAAACAGTCTACGCTTTGATCGTTCCCTGGAAGACCAGTAGTAGCTTCCGATGCACATCTGGAGGCTTTCCGTAATCTGTGGACTATCAGAGTGTTGATGAAACACAGAGATTGCATCGGGATTGAATACAACAGTCACCATGCGCACTTTGCTCCACAGTAGTAATGTCTCAAACATTCTACGATTTGATCGTTCCCTGGAAGACCAGTAGTAGTTTCCGATGTACATCTGGAGGCATTCTGTAATCTGTGGACTATCAGAGTGTTGATGAAACACAGAAATTGCATCGGGATTGAATACAACAGTTACAATGCGCACTTTCCTCCACAGGAGTAATGTCTCAAACAATCTACGCTTTGATCGTTCCCTGGAAGACCAGTAGTAGTTTCCGATGCACATCTGGTAGCATTCTGTAATGTGTAGACTATCAGAGTGTTGATGAAACACAGTTATTGCATCGGGATTGAATACAACAGTCACCATGCGTACTTTCCTCCATGGGAGTAACGTTTCTAACAGTCTACGCTTTGACCGTTCCCTGGAAGACCAGTAGTAGTTTCCGATGCACATCTGGAGGCATTCTGTACTCGGTGGACTATCAGAGTGTTGATGAAACACAGAAATTGCATCGGGATTGAATACAACAGTCACCACGCGCACTTTCTTCCCCAGGAGTAATGTCTCAAACAGTCTACGCTTTGATCGTTCCCTGGAAGCCCAGTAGTAGTTTCCGATGCACATCTGGAGGCTTTCCGTAATCTGTGGACTATCAAAAGTTGATGAAACACAGAAATTGCATCGGGATTGAGTACAACAGTCACCATGCGCACTTTCCTCCATGGGAGTAATGTCTCAAACAGTCTACGCTGTGATCGTTCCCTGGAAGACCAGTTGTAGTTTCCGATTAACATCTGGAGGCATTCTGTAATCTGTGGAATATCAGAGTGTTGATGAAACACAGAAATTGCATCGGGATAGAATACAACAGTCACCATGCGCACTTTCCTCCATGGGAGTAATGTCCCAAACAGTCTACGCTTTGATCGTTCCCTGGAAGACCAGTAGTAGTTTCCGATGCATATCGGTAGGCATTCTGTAATCTGTGGACTATCAGAGTGTTGATGAAACACAGAAATTGCATCGGGATTGAATACAACTGTTACCATGCGCACTTTCCTCCATGGGAGTAATGTCTCTAACAGTCTACGCTTTGATCGTTCCCTGGAAGTCCAGTAGTAGTTTCCGATGCACATCTTTACGCTTTCTGTAATCTGTGGACTATCAGAGTGTTGATGAAACACAGAAATTGCATCGGGATTGAATACAACAGTTACAATGCGCACTTTCCTCCATGGGAGTAATTCGCAAACAGTCTACGATTTGATCGTTCCCTGGAAGACCAGTAGTAGTTTCCGATGCACATCTGGTGGCATTATGTAATCTGTGGACTATCAGAGTGTTGATGAAACACAGAAATTGCATCGGCATTGAATACAACAGTCACCATCCGCACTTTCCTGCATGGGAGTAATGTCTGAAACAGTCAACGCTTTGATCGTTCCCTGGAAGACCAGTAGTAGCTTCCGATGCACATCTGGAGGCTTTCCGTAATCTGTGGACTATCAGAGTGTTGATGAAACACAGAGATTGCATCGGGATTGAATACAACAGTCACCATGACCACTTTCCTCTATGGGAGTAATGTCATAAACAGTCTACGCATTGATAATTCCCTGGAAGACCAGTAGTAGTTTCCGATTAACATCTGGAGGCATTCTGTAATCTGTGGACTATCAGAGTGTTGATGAAACACAGAAATTGCATCGGGATTGAATACAACAGTCACCATGAGCACATTCCTCCATAAAAGTAATGTCTCAAACAGTCTACGCTTTGATCGTTCCCTGGAAGACCAGTAGTAGTTTCCGATACACATCTGGAGGCATTCTGTTATCTGTTGACTATAAGAGTGTTGATGAAACACAGAAATTGCATCGGGATTGAATACAACAGTCACCATGCGCACTTTCCTCCATGGGAGTAATTCTCAAACAGTCTACGCTTTAACCGTTCCCTGGAAGACCAGTAGTAGTTTCCGATGCACATCTGGTGGCATTCTGTAATCGGTGGACTATCAGAGTGTTGATGAAACACAGAAAATGTATCGGGATTGATTACGACAGTTACCATCCGCTCTTTCCTGCATGGGAGTAATGTCTGAAACAGTCTATGCTTTGATCTTTCCCTGGAAGACCAGTTGAAGTTTCCGATGCACATCTGGAGGCATTCTGTAATCGGTGGACTATCAGAGTGTTGATGAAACACAGAAATTACATCGGGATTGAATACAACAGTCACCATGCGCACTTTCCTCCATGGGAGTAATGTCTCTAACAGTCTACGCTTTGATCGTTCAATGGAAGACCAGTAGTAGTTTCCGATGCACATCTGGAGGCTTTCCGTAATCTGTGGAATATCAGAGTGTTGATGAAACACAGAAATTGCATCGGGATTGAATACAACAGTCACCATGCGCACTTTCCTCCATGGGAGTAATGTCTCAAACAGTCTACGCTTTGATCGTTCCCTGGAAGACCAGTAGTAGTTTCCAATTAACATCTGGAGGAATTCTGTAATCTGTGTACTATCAGAGTGATGATGAAACATAGAAATTGCATCGGGATTGAATACAACAGTCACCATGCGCACTTTCCTCCATGCGAGTAATGTCTCAAACAGTCTTCGCTTTGATCGTTCCCTGGAAGACCAGTAGTAGTTTCCGATGCACATCTGGAGGCATTCTGTAATCTGTGGACTATCAGAGTGTTGATGAAACACAGAAATTGCATCGGGATTGAATACAACAGTCACCATGCGCACTTTCCTCCATGGGAGTAATGTCTCCAACAGTCTACGCTTTGATCGTTCCCAGGAAGACCTGTAGTAGTTTCCGATGCACATCTGGAGGAATTCTGTATTCTGTGGAGTATCAAAGTGTTGATGAAACACAGAAATTGCATCGGGATTGAATACAACAGTCACCATGCGCACTTTCCTCCATGGGAGTAATTCTCAAACAATCCACGATGTGATCGTTCCCTGGAAGACCAGTAGTAGTTTCCGATGCACATCTGAAGGCTTTCCGTCATCTGTGGACTATCAGAGTGTTGATGAAACACAGAAATTGCATCGGCATAGAATACAACAGTCACCATGCGCACTTTCCTCCACGGGAGGTATGTCTCAAACGGTCTACGCTTTGATCGTTCCCTGGAAGACCAGTAGTAGTTTCCGATGCACATCTGGTGGCATTCTGTAATCTGTGGACTATCAGAGTGTTGATGGAACACAGAAATTGCTTCGGGATTGAATACAACAGTCACCATCCGCACTTTCCTCCATGGGAGTAATGTCGCAAACAGTCTACGATTTGATCGTTCCCTGGCAGACCAGTAGTAGTTTCCGATTAACATCTGGAGGCATTCTGTAATCTGTGGACTATCAGCGTGTTGATGAAACACTAAAATGCATCGGGATTTAATACAACTGTCACCATGCGCACTTTCCTCCATGGGAGTAACGTTTCAAAGAGTTTACGCTTTGATCGTCCCCTGGAAGACCAGTAGCAGTTTCCGATGCACATCTGGAGGCATTCTGTAATCTGTGGACTATCAGAGTGTCAATGAAACACAGAAATTGAATGGGGATTGAATACAACAGTCACCATGCGCACTTTCCTCCATGGGAGTAATGTTTCTAACAGTCTACGCTTTGATCGTTCCCTGGAAGACCAGTAGTAGTTTCCGATGCACATCTGGAGGCTTTTTGTACTCTGTGGACTATCAGAGTGTTGATGAAACACAGAAATTGCATCGGGATTGAATACAACAGTCACCATGCGCACTTTCCTCCATCGGAGTAATGTCTCAAACAGCCTACGCTTCGATCGTTCCCTGGAAGACCAGTAGTAGTTTCCGCTGCACATCTGGACCCATTCTGTAATCTGTGGAGTATCAGAGTGTTGATGAAACACAGAAATTTGCATCGGGATTGAATACAACAGTCACCATGCGCACATTCCTTCGTAAAAGTAATGTCTCAAACAGTCTACACTTTGATCGTTCCCTGGAAGACCAGTAGTAGTTTCCGATGAACATTTGGAGGCACTCAGTAATCGGTGGACTATCAGAGTGTTGATGAAACAAAGAAATTGCATCGGGATTGAATACAACAGTTACCATGCGCACTTTCCTCCATGGGAGTAATGTCTCTAACAGTCTACGCTTTGAACGTTCCCTGGAAGACCAGTAGTGGTTTCCGTTGCACATCTGGAGGCATTCTGTAAACTGTGGACCATCAGAGTGTTAATGAAACACAGATGTTGCATCGGGATTGAATACAACAGTCTCCATGCGCACTTTCCTCCATGGGAGTAATGTTTCTAACAGTCTACGCTTTGATCGTTACCTGGAAGACCAGTAGTAGTTTCCGATGCACATCTGGAGGCTTTCTGTACTCTGTGGACTATCAGAGTGTTGATGAAACACAGAGATTGCATCGGGATTGAATACAACAGTCACCATGCGCACTTTCCTCCATGGGAGTAATGTCTCAAACAGTCAACGCTTTGATCGTTCCCTGGAAGACCAGTATTAGATTCCGATGCACATCTGGTGGCATTCTGAAATCTGTGGACCATCAGAGTGTTGATGAAACCCGAAATTGCATCGGGATTGAATACAACAGTCACCACGCACACTTTCATCCCCAGGAGTAATGTCTCAAACAGTCTACGCTTTGATCGTTCCCTGGAAGACCAGTAGTAGTTTCCGATGCACATCGGGAGGCATTCTGTAATCTGTGGACTATCAGAGTGTTGATGAAACACAGAAATAGCATCGGGATTGAATATAACAGTCACCATGCGCACTTTCCTTCATGGGTGTAATGTTTCAAAGAGTTTACGCTTTGATCGTTCAATGGAAAACCAGTAGCAGTTTCCGTTGCACATCTGGAGGCATTCTGTAAACTGTGGACCATCAGAGTGTTAATGAAACACAGATGTTGCATCGGGATTGAATACAACAGTCACCATGCGCACTTTCCTCCATGGGAGTAATGTCTCTAACAGTCTACGCTTTGATCGTTCCCTGGAAACCCAGTAGTAGTTTCCGATGCACATCTGGAGGCTTTCCGTAATCTGTGGACTATCAAAAGTTGATGAAACACAGAAATTGCATCGGGATTGAGTACAACAGTCACCATGCGCACTTTCCTCCATGGGAGTAATGTCTCAAACAGTCTACGCTGTGATCGTTCCCTGGAAGACCAGTTGTAGTTTCCGATTAACATCTGGAGGCATTCTGTAATCTGTGGAATATCAGAGTGTTGATGAAACACAGAAATTGCATCGGGATAGAATACAACAGTCACCATGCGCACTTTCCTCCATGGGAGTAATGTCCCAAACAGTCTACGCTTTGATCGTTCCCTGGAAGACCAGTAGTAGTTTCCGATGCATATCGGGAGGCATTCTGTAATCTGTGGACTATCAGAGTGTTGATGAAACACAGAAATTGCATCGGGATTGAATACAACTGTTACCATGCGCACTTTCCTCCATGGGAGTAATGTCTCTAACAGTCTACGCTTTGATCGTTCCCTGGAAGACCAGTAGTAGTTTCCGATGCACATCTTTACGCTTTCTGTAATCTGTGGACTATCAGAGTGTTGATGAAACACACAAATTGCATCGGGATTGAATACAACAGTTACAATGCGCACTTTCCTCCATGGGAGTAATTCGCAAACAGTCTACGATTTGATCGTTCCCTGGAAGACCAGTAGTAGTTTCCGATGCACATTTGGTGGCATTATGTAATCTGTGGACTATCAGAGTGTTGATGAAACACAGAAATTGCATCGGCATTGAATACAACAGTCACCATCCGCACTTTCCTGCATGGGAGTAATGTCTGAAACAGTCAACGCTTTGATCGTTCCCTGGAAGACCAGTAGTAGCTTCCGATGCACATCTGGAGGCTTTCCGTAATCTGTGGACTATCAGAGTGTTGATGAAACACAGAGATTGCATCGGGATTCAATACAACAGTCACCATGACCACTTTCCTCTATGGGAGTAATGTCATAAACAGTCTACGCATTGATCGTTCCCTGGAAGACCAGTAGTAGTTTCCGATTAACATCTGGAGGCATTCTGTAATCTGTGGACTATCAGAGTGTTGATGAAACACAGAAATTGCATCGGGATTGAATACAACAGTCACCATGAGCACATTCCTCCATAAAAGTAATGTCTCAAACAGTCTACGCTTTGATCGTTCCCTGGAAGACCAGTAGTAGTTTCCGATACACATCTGGAGGCATTCTGTTATCTGTTGACTATAAGAGTGTTGATGAAACACAGAAATTGCATCGGGATTGAATACAACAGTCACCATGCGCACTTTCCTCCATGGGAGTAATTCTCAAACAGTCTACGCTTTAACCGTTCCCTGGAAGACCAGTAGTAGTTTCCGATGCACATCTGGTGGCATTCTGTAATCGGTGGACTATCAGAGTGTTGATGAAACACAGAAAATGTATCGGGATTGATTACGACAGTTACCAACCGCACTTTCCTGCATGGGAGTAATGTCTGAAACAGTCTACGCTTTGATCTTTCCCTGGAAGACCAGTTGAAGTTTCCGATGCACATCTGGAGGCATTCTGTAATCGGTGGACTATCAGAGTGTTGATGAAACACAGAAATTACATCGGGATTGAATACAACAGTCACCATGCGCACTTTCCTCCATGGGAGTAATGTCTCTAACAGTCTACGCTTTGATCGTTCAATGGAAGACCAGTAGTAGTTTCCGATGCACATCTGGAGGCTTTCCGTAATCTGTGGAATATCAGAGTGTTGATGAAACACAGAAATTGCATCGGGATTGAATACAAAAGTCACCATGCGCACTTTCCTCCATGGGAGTAATGTCTCAAACAGTCTACGCTTTGATCGTTCCCTGGAAGACCAGTAGTAGTTTCCAATTAACATCTGGAGGAATTCTGTAATCTGTGTACTATCAGAGTGATGATGAAACATAGAAATTGCATCGGGATTGAATACAACAGTCACCATGCGCACTTTCCTCCATGCGAGTAATGTCTCAAACAGTCTTCGCTTTGATCGTTCCCTGGAAGACCAGTAGTAGTTTCCGATGCACATCTGGAGGCATTCTGTAATCTGTGGACTATCAGAGTGTTGATGAAACACAGAAATTGCATCGGGATTGAATACAACAGTCACCATGCGCACTTTCCTCCATGGGAGTAATGTCTCCAACAGTCTACGCTTTGATCGTTCCCAGGAAGACCTGTAGTAGTTTCCGATGCACATCTGGAGGAATTCTGTATTCTGTGGAGTATCAAAGTGTTGATGAAACACAGAAATTGCATCGGGATTGAATACAACAGTCACCATGCGCACTTTCCTCCATGGGAGTAATTCTCAAACAATCCACGATGTGATCGTTCCCTGGAAGACCAGTAGTAGTTTCCGATGCACATCTGAAGGCTTTCCGTCATCTGTGGACTATCAGAGTGTTGATGAAACACAGAAATTGCATCGGGATAGAATACAACAGTCACCATGCGCACTTTCCTCCACGGGAGGTATGTCTCAAACGGTCTACGCTTTGATCGTTCCCTGGAAGACCAGTAGTAGTTTCCGATGCACATCTGGTGGCATTCTGTAATCTGTGGACTATCAGAGTGTTGATGAAACACAGAAATTGCTTCGGGATTGAATACAACAGTCACCACCCGCACTTTCCTCCATGGGAGGAATGTCGCAAACAGTCTACGATTTGATCGTTCCCTGGCAGACCAGTAGTAGTTTCCGATTAACATCTATAGGCATTCTGTAATCTGTGGACTATCAGCGTGTTGATGAAACACTAAAATGCATCGGGATTTAATACAACTGTCACCATGCGCACTTTCCTCCATGGGAGTAACGTTTCAAAGAGTTTACGCTTTGATCGTCCCCTGGAAGACCAGTAGCAGTTTCCGATGCACATCTGGAGGCATTCTGTAATCTGTGGACTATCAGAGTGTCAATGAAACACAGAAATTGAATGGGGATTGAATACAACAGTCACCATGCGCACTTTCCTCCATGGGAGTAATGTTTCTAACAGTCTACGCTTTGATCGTTCCCTGGAAGACCAGTAGTAGTTTCCGATGCACATCTGGAGGCTTTTTGTACTCTGTGGACTATCAGAGTGTTGATGAAACACAGAAATTGCATCGGGATTGAATACAACAGTCACCATGCGCACTTTCCTCCATCGGAGTAATGTCTCAAACAGCCTACGCTTCGATCGTTCCCTGGAAGACCAGTAGTAGTTTCCGCTGCACATCTGGAGGCATTCTGTAATCTGTGGAGTATCAGAGTGTTGATGAAACACAGAAATTTGCATCGGGATTGAATACAACAGTCACCATGCGCACATTCCTTCGTAAAAGTAATGTCTCAAACAGTCTACACTTTGATCGTTCCCTGGAAGACCAGTAGTAGTTTCCGATGAACATTTGGAGGCACTCAGTAATCGGTGGACTATCAGAGTGTTGATGAAACAAAGAAATTGCATCGGGATTGAATACAACAGTTACCATGCGCACTTTCCTCCATGGGAGTAATGTCTCTAACAGTCTACGCTTTGAACGTTCCCTGGAAGACCAGTAGTGGTTTCCGTTGCACATCTGGAGGCATTCTGTAAACTGTGGACCATCAGAGTGTTAATGAAACACAGATATTGCATCGGGATTGAATACAACAGTCACCATGCGCACTTTCCTCCATGGGAGTAATGTCTCTAACAGTCTACGCTTTGATCGTTCCCTGGAAGCCCAGTAGTAGTTTCCGATGCACATCTGGAGGCTTTCCGTAATCTGTGGACTATCAAAAGTTGATGAAACACAGAAATTGCATCGGGATTGAGTACAACAGTCACCATGCGCACTTTCCTCCATGGGAGTAATTCGCAAACAGTCTACGATTTGATCGTTCCCTGGAAGACCAGTAGTAGTTTCCGATGCACATCTGGTGGCATTATGTAATCTGTGGACTATCAGAGTGTTGATGAAACACAGAAATTGCATCGGGATTGAATACAACAGTCACCATGACCACTTTCCTCTATGGGAGTAATGTCATAAACAGTCTACGCATTGATCGTTCCCTGGAAGACCAGTAGTAGTTTCCGATTAACATCTGGAGGCATTCTGTAATCTGTGGACTATCAGAGTGTTGATGAAACACAGAAATTGCATCGGGATTGAATACAACAGTCACCATGAGCACATTCCTCCATAAAAGTAATGTCTCAAACAGTCTACGCTTTGATCGTTCCCTGGAAGACCAGTAGTAGTTTCCGATACACATCTGGAGGCATTCTGTTATCTGTTGACTATAAGAGTGTTGATGAAACACAGAAATTGCATCGGGATTGAATACAACAGTCACCATGCGCACTTTCCTCCATGGGAGTAATTCTCAAACAGTCTACGCTTTAACCGCTCCCTGGAAGACCAGTAGTAGTTTCCGATGCACATCTGGTGGCATTCTGTAATCGGTGGACTATCAGAGTGTTGATGAAACACAGAAAATGTATCAGGATTGATTACGACAGTTACCATCCGCACTTTCCTGCATGGGAGTAATGTCTGAAACAGTCTACGCTTTGATCTTTCCCTGGAAGACCAGTTGAAGTTTCCGATGCACATCTGGAGGCGTTCTGTAATCGGTGGACTATCAGAGTGTTGATGAAACACAGAAATTACATCGGGATTGAATACAACTGTCACCATGCGCACTTTCCTCCATGGGAGTAATGTCTCTAACAGTCTACGCTTTGATCGTTCAATGGGAGACCAGTAGTAGTTTCCGATGCACATCTGGAGGCTTTCCGTAATCTGTGGAATATCAGAGTGTTGATGAAACACAGAAATTGCATCGGGATTGAATACAACAGTCACCATGCGCACTTTCCTCCATGGGAGTAATGTCTCAAACAGTCTACGTTTTGATCGTTCCCTGGAAGCCCAGTAGTAGTTTCCGATTAACATCTGAAGGCATTCTGTAATCTGTATACTATCAGAGTGTTGATGAAACACAGAAATTGCATCGGGATTGAATACAACAGTTAACCATGCGCACGTACCTCCATGGGAGTAATGTCCCAAACAGTCTACGCTTTGATCGTTCCCTGGAAGACCAGTAGTAGTTTCGGATGCAATTAGGGAGGCATTCTGTAATCTGTGGGCTATCAGAGTGTTGATGAAACACCGAAGTCGCATCGGGATTGAATACAACATTCACCATGCGCACTTTCCTCCATGGGAGATATGTCTCAAACAGTCTACGATTTGATCGTTCCCTGGAAGACCAGTAGTAGTTTCCGATGCACTTCTGGAGGCATTCTGTAATCTGTGGAGTATGAGAGTGTTGATGAAACACAGAAATTGCATCGGGATTAAATACAACAGTCACCATGCGCACTTTCCTCCATGGGAGTAATTCTCAAACAGTCTAGGCTTTGATCGTTCCCTGGAAGACCAGTAGTATTTTCCGATGCACATCTGGTTTCATTCTGTAATCTGTGGACTATCAGAGTGTTGATGAAACACAGAAATTGCATCGGGATTGAATACAACAGTCACCATGCGCACTTTCCTCCATGGGAGTAATGTCTCAAACAGCCTACGCTTCGGTCGTTCCCTGGAAGACCAGTAGTAGTTTCCAATTAACATCTGGAGGAATTCTGTAATCTGTGTACTATCAGAGTGATGATGAAACATAGAAATTGCATCGGGATTGAATACAACAGTCACCATGCGCACTTTCCTCCATGCGAGTAATGTCTCAAACAGTCTTCGCTTTGATCGTTCCCTGGAAGACCAGTAGTAGTTTCCGATGCACATCTGGAGGCATTCTGTAATCTGTGGACTATCAGAGTGTTGATGAAACACAGAAATTGCATCGGGATTGAATACAACAGTCATCATGCGCACTTTCCTCCATGGGAGTAATGTCTCCAACAGTCTACGCTTTGATCGTTCCCAGGAAGACCTGTAGTAGTTTCCGATGCACATCTGGAGGAATTCTGTATTCTGTGGAGTATCAAAGTGTTGATGAAACACAGAAATTGCATCGGGATTGAATACAACAGTCACCATGCGCACTTTCCTCCATGGGAGTAATTCTCAAACAATCCACGATGTGATCGTTCCCTGGAAGACCAGTAGTAGTTTCCGATGCACATCTGAAGGCTTTCCGTCATCTGTGGACTATCAGAGTGTTGATGAAACACAGAAATTGCATCGGGATAGAATACAACAGTCACCATGCGCACTTTCCTCCACGGGAGGTATGTCTCAAACGGTCTACGCTTTGATCGTTCCCTGGAAGACCAGTAGTAGTTTCCGATGCACATCTGGTGGCATTCTGTAATCTGTGGACTATCAGAGTGTTGATGAAACACAGAAATTGCTTCGGGATTGAATACAACAGTCACCATCCGCACTTTCCTCCATGGGAGTAATGTCGCAAACAGTCTACGATTTGATCGTTCCCTGGCAGACCAGTAGTAGTTTCCGATTAACATCTGGAGGCATTCTGTAATCTGTGGACTATCAGCGTGTTGATGAAACACTAAATTGCATCGGGATTTAATACAACTGTCACCATGCGCACTTTCCTCCATGGGAGTAACGTTTCAAAGAGTTTACGCTTTGATCGTCCCCTGGAAGACCAGTAGCAGTTTCCGATGCACATCTGGAGGCATTCTGTAATCTGTGGACTATCAGAGTGTCAATGAAACACAGAAATTGAATGGGGATTGAATACAACAGTCACCATGCGCACTTTCCTCCATGGGAGTAATGTTTCTAACAGTCTACGCTTTGATCGTTCCCTGGAAGACCAGTAGTAGTTTCCGATGCACATCTGGACTCTTTTTGTACTCTGTGGACTATCAGAGTGTTGATGAAACACAGAAATTGCATCGGGATTGAATACAACAGTCACCATGCGCACATTCCTCCATCGGAGTAATGTCTCAAACAGCCTACGCTTCGATCGTTCCCTGGAAGACCAGTAGTAGTTTCCGCTGCACATCTGGAGGCATTCTGTAATCTGTGGAGTATCAGAGTGTTGATGAAACACAGAAATTTGCATCCGGATTGAATTCAACAGTCACCATGCGCACATTCCTCCGTAAAAGTAATGTCTCAAACAGTCTACACTTTGATCGTTCCCTGGAAGACCAGTAGTAGTTTCCGATGAACATTTGGAGGCACTCAGTAATCGGTGGACTATCAGAGTGTTGATGAAACAAAGAAATTGCATCGGGATTGAATACAACAGACACCATGCGCACTTTGCTCCACAGTAGTAATGTCTCAAACATTATACGATTTGATCGTTCCCTGGAAGACCAGTAGTAGTTTCCGATGTACATCTGGAGGCATTCTGTAATCTGTGGACTATTAGAGTGTTGATGAAACACAGAAATTGCATCGGGATTGAATACAACAGTCACCATGCGCACTTTCCTCCACGGGAGTAATGTCTCAAACAATCTACGCTTTGGTCGTTCCCTGGAAGACCAGTAGTAGTTTCCGATGCACATCTGGAAGCTTTCTGTACTCGGTGGACTATCAGAGTGTTGATGAAACACAGAAATTGCATCGGGATTGAATACAACAGTCACCATGCGCACTTTCCTCCATGGGAGTAATGTCTCAAACAGTCTACGCTTTGATCGTTCCCTGGAAGACCAGTATTAGATTCCGATGCACATCTGGTGGCATTCTGAAATCTGTGGACCATCAGAGTGTTGATGAAACCCGAAATTGCATCGGGATTGAATACAACAGTCACCACGCGCACTTTCTTCCCCAGGAGTAATGTCTCAAACAGTCTACGCTTTGATCGTTCCCTGGAAGACCAGTAGTAGTTTCCGATGCACATCGGGAGGCATTCTGTAATCTGTGGACTATCAGAGTGTTGATGAAACACAGAAATAGCATCGGGATTGAATATAACAGTCACCATGCGCACTTTCCTCCATGGGTGTAATGTTTCAAAGAGTTTACGCTTTGATCGTTCAATGAAAAAACCAGTAGCAGTTTCCGTTGCACATCTGGAGGCATTCTGTAATCTGTGGACTATCAGAGTGTTAATGAAACACAGATGTTGCATCGGGATTGAATACAACAGTCACCATGCGCACTTTCCTCCATGGGAGTAATGTCTCTAACAGTCTACGCTTTGATCGTTCCCTGGAAGCCCAGTAGTAGTTTCCGATGCACATCTGGAGGCTTTCCGTAATCTGTGGACTATCAAAAGTTGATGAAACACAGAAATTGCATCGGGATTGAGTACAACAGTCACCATGCGCACTTTCCTCCATGGGAGTAATGTCTCAAACAGTCTACGCTGTGATCGTTCCCTGGAACACCAGTTGTAGTTTCCGATTAACATCTGGAGGCATTCTCTAATCTGTGGAATATCAGAGTGTTGATGAAACACAGAAATTGCATCGGGATAGAATACAACAGTCACCATGCGCACTTTCCTCCATGGGAGTAATGTCCAAAACAGTTTACGCTTTGATCGTTCCCTGGAAGACCAGTAGTAGTTTCCGATGCATATCGGGAGGCATTCTGTAATCTGTGGACTATCAGAGTGTTGATGAAACACAGAAATTGCATCGGGATTGAATACAACAGTTACCATGCGCACATTCCTCCATGGGAGTAATGTCTCAAACAGTCTACGCTTTGATCGTTCCCTGGAAGACCAGTAGTTGTTTCCGATGCACATCTGGAGGCATTCTGTAATCTGTGGAGTATCAGAGTGTTGATGAAACACAGAAATTGCATGGGGTTTGAATACAACAGTTACCATTGGCACTTTTCTCCATGGGAGTAATGTCTGTAACAGTCTACGCTTTGATCGTTCACTGGAAGACCAGTAGTAGTTTCCGATGCACATCTGGAGGCTTTCTGTAATCTGTGGAGTATCAGAGTGTTGATGAAACACAGAAATTTGCATCGGAATTGAATACAACAGTCACCATGCGCACATTCCTCCGTAAAAGTAATGTCTCAAACAGTCTACACTTTGATCGTTCCCTGGAAGACCAGTAGTAGTTTCCGATGAACATTTGGAGGCACTCAGTAATCGGTGGACTATCAGAGTGTTGATGAAACAAAGAAATTGCATCGGGATTGAATACAACAGACACCATGCGCACTTTGCTCCACAGTAGTAATGTCTCAAACATTCTACGATTTGATCGTTCCCTGGAAGACCAGTAGTAGTTTCCGATGCACATCTGGAGGCTTTCTGTACTCGGTGGACTATCAGATTGTTGATGAAACACAGAAATTGCATCGGGATTGAATACAACAGTTTCCATGCGCACTTTCCTCCATGGGAGTAATGTTTCTAACAGTCTACGCTTTGATCGTTCCCTGGAAGACCAGTAGTAGTGTCCGATGCACATCTGGAGGCTTTCTGTACTCTGTGGACTATCAGAGTGTTGATGAAACACAGAAATTGCATCGGGATTGAATACAACAGTCACCATGCGCACTTTCCTCCATGGGAGTAATGTCTCAAACAGTCTACGCTTTGATCGTTCCCTGGAAGACCAGTATTAGATTCCGATGCACATCTGGTGGCATTCTGAAATCTGTGGACCATCAGAGTGTTGATGAAACCCGAAATTGCATCGGGATTGAATACAACAGTCACCACGCGCACTTTCTTCCCCAGGAGTAATGTCTCAAACAGTCTACGCTTTGATCGTTCCCTGGAAGACCAGTAGTAGTTTCCGATGCATATCGGGAGGCATTCTGTAATCTGTGGACTATCAGAGTGTTGATGAAACACAGAAATAGCATCGGGATTGAATATAACAGTCACCATGCGCACTTTCCTCCATGGGTGTAATGTTTCAAAGAGTTTACGATTTGATCGTTCAATGGAAAACCAGTAGCAGTTTCCGTTGCACATCTGGAGGCATTCTGTAATCTGTGGACTATCAGTGTGTTAATGAAACACAGATGTTGCATCGGGATTGAATACAACAGTCACCATGCGCACTTTCCTCCATGGGAGTAATGTCTCTAACAGTCTACGCTTTGATCGTTCCCTGGAAGCCCAGTAGTAGTTTCCGATGCACATCTGGAGGCTTTCCGTAATCTGTGGACTATCAAAAGTTGATGAAACACAGAAATTGCATCGGGATTGAGTACAACAGTCACCATGCGCACTTTCCTCCATGGGAGTAATGTCTCTAACAGTCTACGCTGTGATCGTTCCCTGGAAGACCAGTTGTAGTCTCCGATTAACATCTGGAGGCATTCTCTAATCTGTGGAATATCAGAGTGTTGATGAAACACAGAAATTGCATCGGGATAGAATACAACAGTCACCATGCGCACTTTCCTCCATGGGAGTAATGTCCAAAACAGTCTACGCTTTAATCGTTCCCTGGAAGACCAGTAGTAGTTTCCGATGCATATCGGGAGGCATTCTGTAATCTGTGGACTATCAGAGTGTTGATGAAACACAGAAATTGCATCGGGATTGAATACAACAGTTACCATGCGCACTTTCCTCCATGGGAGTAATGTCTGAAACAGTCTACGCGTTGATCGTTCCCTGGAAGACCAGTAGTAGTTTCTGATACACATCTCGTGGCATTCTGTAATCTGTGGACTATCAGAGTGTTGATGACACACAGAAAATGAAACGGGATTGAATACAACAGTCACCATTCGCACTTTCTTCCATGGGAGTAATGTCTCAAACAGTCTACGCTGTGATCGTTCCCTGGAAGACCAGTTGTAGTTTCCGATTAACATCTGGTGGCATTCTGTAATCTGTGGACTATCAGAGTCTTGATGAAACACAGAAATTGCATCCGGATTGAATATAACAGTCACCATCCGCTCTTTCCTGCATGGCAGTAATGTCTGAAACAGTCTACGCGTTGATCGTTCCCTGGAAGACCAGTAGTAGTTTCTGATACACATCTCGTGGCATTCTGTAATCTGTGGACTATCAGAGTGTTGATGACACACAGAAAATGAAACGGGATTGAATACAACAGTTACCATGCGCACTTTCCTCCATGGGAGTAATGTCTTAAAGAGTTTACGCTTTGATCGTTCCCTGAAAAACCAGTAGTAGTTTCCGATGCACATCTGGAGGCATTCTGTAATCTGTGGACTATAAGTGTGTTGATGAAACACAGAAATTGCATCGGGATTGAATACAACAGTCACCATGAGCACATTCCTCCATAAAAGTTATGTCTCAAACAGTCTACGCTTTGATCGTTCCCTGGAAGACCAGTAGTAGTTTCCGATACACATCTGGAGGCATTCTGTTATCTGTTGACTATAAGAGTGTTGATGAAACACAGAAATTGCATCGGGATTGAATACAACAGTCACCATGCGCACTTTCCTCCATGGGAGTAATTCTCAAACAGTCTACGCTTTAACCGTTCCCTGGAAGACCAGTAGTAGTTTCCGATGCACATCTGGTGGCATTCTGTAGTCTGTGGACTATCAGAGTGTTGATGAAACACAGAAAATGTATCGGGATTGATTACGACAGTTACCATCCGCACTTTCCTGCATGGGAGTAATTTCTGAAACAGTCTACGCTTTGATCTTTCCCTGGAAGACCAGTAGAAGTTTCCGATGCACATCTGGAGGCATTCTGTAATCGGTGGACTATCAGAGTGTTGATGAAACACAGAAATTACATCGGGATTGAATACAACAGTCACCATGCGCACTTTCCTCCATGGGAGTAATGTCTCTAACAGTCTACGCTTTGATCGTTTAATGGAAGACCAGTAGTAGTTTCCGATGCACATCTGGAGGCTTTCCGTAATCTGTGGAATATCAGAGTGTTGATGAAACACAGAAATTGCATCGGGATTGAATACAACAGTCACCATGCGCACTTTCCTCCATGGGAGTAATGTCTCAAACAGTCTACGCTTTGATCGTTCCCTGGAAGCCCAGTAGTAGTTTCCGATTACCATCTGAAGGCATTCTGTAATCTGTATACTATCAGAGTGTTGATGAAACACAGAAATTGCATCGGGATTGAATACAACAGTTAACCATGTGCACTTACCTCCATGGGAGTAATGTCCCAAACAGTCTACGCTTTGATCGTTCCCTGGAAGACCAGTAGTAGTTTCGGATGCAATTAGGGAGGCATTCTGTAATCTGTGGGCTATCAGAGTGTTGATGAAACACAGAAGTCGCATCGGGATTGAATACAACATTCACCATGCGCACTTTCCTCCATGGGAGATATGTCTCAAACAGTCTACGATTTGATCGTTCCCTGGAAGACCAGTAGTAGTTTCCGATGCACTTCTGGAGGCATTCTGTTTTCTGTGGAGTATGAGAGTGTTGATGAAACACAGAAATTGCATCGGGATTAAATACAACAGTCACCATGCGCACTTTCCTCCATGGGAGTAATTCTCAAACAGTCTAGGCTTTGATCGTTCCCTGGAAGACCAGTAGTATTTTCCGATGCACATCTGGTTTCATTCTGTAATCTGTGGAGTATCAGAGTGTTGATGAAGCACAGAAATTGCATCGGGATTGAATACAACAGTTACCATCCGCTATTTCCTGCATGGGAGTAATGTCTGAAACAGTCTACGCTTTGATCATTCCCTGCAAGACCAGTAGTATTTTCCGATGCACATCTGGAGGCTTTCCGTTATCTGTGGACTTGTAGAGTGTTGATGAAACACAGAAATTGCATCGGGATTGAATACAACAGTCACCATGCGCAGTTTCCTCCATGAGAGTTATGTCCCAAACAGTCTACGCTTTGGTCGCTCCCTGGAAGACCAGTAGTAGTTTCCGATTAACATCTGGAGGCATTCTGTAATCTGTGGACTATTTGAGTGTTGATGAAACACAGAAATTGCATCGGGATTGAATACAACAGTCACCATGAGCACGTTCCTCCATAAAAGTAATGTCTCAAACAGTCTACGATTTGATCGTTCCCTGGAGGACCAGTAGTAGTTTCCGATGCACACCTGGAGGCATTCTGTAATCTGTGGACTGTTAGAGTGTTGATGAAACACAGAAATTGCATCGGGATTGAATACAACAGCCACCATACGCGCTTTCCTCCATGGGAGTAATTCTCAAACAGTCTACGCTTTAATCGTTCCCTGGAAGACCAGTAGTAGTTTCCGATGCACATCTGGTGTCATTCTGTAATCTGTGGAGTATCAGAGTGTTGATGAAACACAGAAATTGCATCGGGATTAAATACAACAGTCACCATGCGCATATTCCTTCATAAAAGTAATATCTCAAACAGTCTACGCTTTGATCGTTCCCTGGAAGACCAGTAGTAGTTTCGGATGCATTTATTGAGGCATTCTGTAATCTGTGGGCTATCAGAGTGTTGATGAAACACAGAAGTCGTATCGGGATTGAATACAACATTCACCATGCGCACTTTCCTCCATGGGAGTAATATCTCAAACAGTCTACGATTTGATCGTTCCCTGGAAGACCAGTAGTAGTTTCCGATGCACTTCTGGAGGCATTCTGTAATCTGTGGAGTATGAGAGTGTTGATGAAACACAGAAATTGCATCGGGATTAAATACAACAGTCACCATACGCATATTCCCTCATAAAAGTAATATCTCAAACAGTCTACGCTTTGATCGTTCCCTGGAAGACCAGTAGAAGCTTCCGATGCACATCTGGAGGCATTCTGTAATCTGTGGACTATCAGAGTGTTGATGAAACACAGAGATTGCATCGGGTTTGAATACAACAGTCACCATCCGCACTTTACTCCATGGCAGTAATGTCTGAAACAGTCTACGACTGGATGGTTCCCAGGAAGACCAGTAGTAGTTTCCGATGCACATCTCGTAGCATTCTGTAATCTGTGGACTATCAGAGTGTTGATGAAACACAGAAAATGCATCGGAATTGAATACAACAGTCACCATGCCCACTTTCCTCCATGGGAGTAATTCTCAAACATTATACGCTTTGATCGTTCCCTGGAAGACTAGTAGTAGTTTCCGATGCACATCTGGAGGCATTCTGTAGTCTGTGGACTATCAGAGTGTTGATGAAAGACAGAAATTGCATCGTGATTGAATACAACAGTCACCATGAGGACATTCCTCCATAAAAGTAATGTCTCAAACAGTCTACCATTTGATCGTTCCCTGGAAGACCAGTAGTAGTTTCCGATGCACATCGGGAGGCATTCTGTAATCTGTGGACTATCAAAGTGTTGATGAAACACAGAAATTGCATAGGGATTGAATACAACAGTCACCATGCGCACTTTCCTCCATGGGAGTAATGTCTCAAACAGTATACGCTTTGATCGTTCCCTGGAAGACCAGTAGTAGTTTCCGATGCACATCTGGCGGCATTCTGTAATCTGTGGACTGTCAGAGTGTTGATGAAACACAGAAATTGCATCGGGATTGAATACAACTGTCACCATGCGCACTTACCTCCATGGGAGTAATGTCTCAAACAGTCTACGCTTTGGTCGTTCCCCGGAAGACTAGTAGTAGTTACCGATGCACATCTGAAGGCATTCTGTAATCTGTGGACTATCAAAGTGTTGATTAAACTCAGAAATTCCATCGGCATTGAATACAACAATCACCATGCGCACTTCCCTCCATGGGAGTAATGTCTCAAACAGACTACGCTTTGATCGTTCCCTGGAAGACCAGTAGTAGTTTCCGATGCACATCTGGAGGCATTCTGTAATCTGTGGACTATCAGAGTGCTGATGAAACACAGAAATTGCATCGGGATTGAATACAACATTTACAATGCGCACTTTCCTCCATGGGAGTAATTCGCAAACAATCTACGCTTTGATCGTTCCCTGGAAGACCAGTAGTAGTTTCCGATGCACATCTGGTGGCATTCTGTAATCTGTGGACTTGTAGAGTGTTGATGAAACACAGAAATTGCATCGGGAATGAATACAACAGTCACCATGCGCACTTTCCTCCATGGGAGTTATGTCCCAAACAGTCTACGCTTTGATCGTTCCCTGGAAGACCAGTAGTAGTTTCCGATTAACATCTGGAGGCATTCTGTAATCTGTATACTATTAGAGTGTTGATGAAACACAGAAATTGCATCGGGATTGAATACAACAGGCAACATACGCACTTTCCTCCATGGGAGTAATTCTCAAACAGTCTACGCTTTGACCGTTCCCTGGAAGACCAGTAGTAGTTTCCGATGCACATCTGGTGGCATTCTGTAATCTGTGGAGTATCAGAGTGTTGATGAATCACAGAAATTGCATCGGGTTTTGAATACAACAGTTACTATGCGCACTTTCCTCCATGGGAGTAATGTTTCTAACAGTCTACGATTTGATCGTTCCCTGGAAGACCAGTAGTAGTTTAATATGCCCATCTGGAGGCTTTCTGTAATCTGTGGACTATCAGAGTGTTGATGAAACACAGAAATGGCATCGGGATAGAATACAACAGCCACCATGCGCACTTTCCTCCATGGGAGTAATTCTCAAACAGTCTACGCTTTGACCGTTCCCTGGAAGACCAGTAGTAGTTTCCGATGCACATCTGGTGGCATTCTGAAATCTGTGGACTATCAGAGTGTTGATGAAACACAGAAATTGCTTCGGGATTGAATACAAAAGTCACCATGCGCACTTTCCTCCACGGGAGGTATGTCTCAAAGAGTCGACGCTTTGATCGTTCCCTGGAAGACCAGTAGTAGTTTCCGATGCACATCTGGTGGCATTCTGTAATCTGTGGACTATCAAAGTGTTGATGAAACACAGAAATTGCATCGGGATTGAATACAACAGTCACCATCCGCAATTTCCTGCATGGGAGTAATGTCTGAAACAGTCTACGCTTTGATCGTTCCCGGGAAGACCAGTAGTAGTTTCTGATACACATCTCGTGGCATTCTGTAATATGTGGACTATCAGAGTGTTGATGAAACACAGAAAATGCAACGGGAATGAATACAACAGTTACCATGCGCACTTTCCTCCATGGGAGTAATGTCTTAAAGATATTACGCTTTGATCGTTCCCTTAAAGACCAGTAGTAGTTTCCGATGCACATCTGGAGGCATTCTGTAATCTGTGGATTATCAGAGAGTTGATGAACCACAGAAATTTCATCGGTATTGAATACAACAGTCACCATGCGCATATTCCTCCATAAAAGTAATATCTCAAACAGTCGACGCTTTGATCGTTCCCTGGAAGACCAGTAGAAGTTTCCGATGCACATCTGGAGGCTTTCCGTAATCTGTGGACTATCAGAGTGTTGATGAAACACAGAAATTGCATCGGTATTGAATACAACAGTTACCATGCGAACTTTCCTCCATGGGAGTAATGTCTCAAACAGTCTACGCTGTGATCGTTCCCTGGAAGACCAGTTGTAGTTTCCGATTAACATTTGGTGGCATTCTGTAATCTGTGGACTATCAGAGTGTTGATGAAACACAGAAATTGCATCCGGATTGAATATAACAGTCACCATCCGCTCTTTCCTGCATGGCAGTAATGTCTGAAACAGTCTACGCGTTGATCGTTCCCTGGAAGACCAGTAGTAGTTTCTGATACACATCTCGTGGCATTCTGTAATCTGTGGACTATCAGAGTGTTGATGACACACAGAAAATGAAACGGGATTGAATACAACAGTCACCATGAGCACATTCCTCCATAAAAGTTATGTCTCAAACAGTCTACGCTTTGATCGTTCCCTGGAAGACCAGTAGTAGTTTCCGATACACATCTGGAGGCATTCTGTTATCTGTTGACTATAAGAGTGTTGATGAAACACAGAAATTGCATCGGGATTGAATACAACAGTCACCATGCGCACTTTCCTCCATGGGAGTAATTCTCAAACAGTCTACGCTTTAACCGTTCCCTGGAAGACCAGTAGTAGTTTCCAATGCACATCTGGTGGCATTCTGTAGTCTGTGGACTATCAGAGTGTTGATGAAACACAGAAAATGTATCGGGATTGATTACGACAGTTACCATCCGCACTTTCCTGCATGGGAGTAATGTCTGAAACAGTCTACGCTTTGATCTTTCCCTGGAAGACCAGTAGAAGTTTCCGATGCACATCTGGAGGCATTCTGTAATCGGTGGACTATCAGAGTGTTGATGAAACACAGAAATTACATCGGGATTGAATACAACAGTCACCATGCGCACTTTCCTCCATGGGAGTAATGTCTCCAACAGTCTACGCTTTGATCGTTTAATGGAAGACCAGTAGTAGTTTCCGATGCACATCTGGAGGCTTTCCGTAATCTGTGGAATATCAGAGTGTTGATGAAACACAGAAATTGCATCGGGATTGAATACAACAGTCACCATGCGCACTTTCCTCCATGGGAGTAATGTCTCAAACAGTCTACGCTTTGATCGTTCCCTGGAAGCCCAGCAGTAGTTTCCGATTACCATCTGAAGGCATTCTGTAATCTGTATACTATCAGAGTGTTGATGAAACACAGAAATTGCATCGGGATTGAATACAACAGTTAACCATGCGCACTTACCTCCATGGGAGTAATGTCCCAAACAGTCTACGCTTTGATCGTTCCCTGGAAGACCAGTAGTAGTTTCGGATGCAATTAGTGAGGCATTCTGTAATCTGTGGGCTATCAGAGTGTTGATGAAACACAGAAGTCGCATCGGGATTGAATACAACATTCACCATGCGCACTTTCCTCCATGGGAGATATGTCTCAAACAGTCTACGATTTGATCGTTCCCTGGAAGACCAGTAGTAGTTTCCGATGCACTTCTGGAGGCATTCTGTTTTCTGTGGAGTATGAGAGTGTTGATGAAACACAGAAATTGCATCGGGATTAAATACAACAGTCACCATGCGCACTTTCCTCCATGGGAGTAATTCTCAAACAGTCTAGGCTTTGATCGTTCCCTGGAAGACCAGTAGTATTTTCCGATGCACATCTGGTTTCATTCTGTAATCTGTGGACTATCAGAGTGTTGATGAAGCACAGAAATTGCATCGGGATTGAATACAACAGTCACCATCCGCTATTTCCTGCATGGGAGTAATGTCTGAAACAGTCTACGCTTTGATCATTCCCTGCAAGACCAGTAGTATTTTCCGATGCACATCTGGAGGCTTTCCGTTATCTGTGGACTTGTAGAGTGTTGATGAAACACAGAAATTGCATCGGGATTGAATACAACAGTCACCATGCGCACTTTCCTCCATGAGAGTTATGACCCAAACAGTCTACGCTTTGGTCGCTCCCTGGAAGACCAGTAGTAGTTTCCGATTAACATCTGGAGGCATTCTGTAATCTGTGGACTATTTGAGTGTTGATGAAACACAGAAATTGCATCGGGATTGAATACAACAGTCACCATGAGCACGTTCCTCCATAAAAGTAATGTCTCAAACAGTCTACGCTTTGATCGTTCCCTGGAGGACCAGTAGTAGTTCCGATGCACACCTGGAGGCATTCTGTAATCTGTGGACTGTTAGAGTGTTGATGAAACACAGAAATTGCATCGGGATTGAATACAACAGCCACCATACGCGCTTTCCTCCATGGGAGTAATTCTCAAACAGTCTACGCTTTAATCGTCCCCTGGAAGACCAGTAGTAGTTTCCGATGCACATCTGGTGTCATTCTGTAATCTGTGGAGTATCAGAGTGTTGATGAAACACAGAAATGGCATCGGGATTAAATACAACAGTCACCATACGCATATTCCTTCATAAAAGTAATATCTCAAACAGTCTACGCTTTGATCGTTCCCTGGAAGACCAGTAGTAGTTTCGGATGCATTTAGGGAGGCATTCTGTAATCTGTGGGCTATCAGAGTGTTGATGAAACACAGAAGTCGTATCGGGATTGAATACAACATTCACCATGCGCACTTTCCTCCATGGGAGTAATATCACAAACAGTCTACGATTTGATCGTTCCCTGGAAGACCAGTAGTAGTTTCCGATGCACTTCTGGAGGCATTCTGTAATCTGTGGAGTATGAGAGTGTTGATGAAACACAGATATTGCATCGGGATTAAATACAACAGTCACCATACGCATATTCCCTCATAAAAGTAATATCTCAAACAGTCTACGCTTTGATCGTTCCCTGGAAGACCAGTAGAAGCTTCCGATGCACATCTGGAGGCATTCTGTAATCTGTGGACTATCAGAGTGTTGATGAAACACAGAGATTGCATCGGGATTGAATACAACAGTCACCATCCGCACTTTACTCCATGGCAGTAATGTCTGAAACAGTCTACGACTGGATCGTTCCCAGGAAGACCAGTAGTAGTTTCCGATGCACATCTCGTAGCATTCTGTAATCTGTGGACTATCAGAGTGTTGATGAAACACAGAAAATGCATCGGGATTAAATACAACAGTCACCATGCGCACTTTCCTCCATGGGAGTAATTCTCAAACAGTCTAGGCTTTGATCGTTCCCTGGAAGACCAGTAGTATTTTCCGATGCACATCTGGTTTCATTCTGTAATCTGTGGACTATCAGAGTGTTGATGAAGCACAGAAATTGCATCGGGATTGAATACAACAGTCACCATCCGCTATTTCCTGCATGGGAGTAATGTCTGAAACAGTCTACGCTTTGATCATTCCCTGCAAGACCAGTAGTATTTTCCGATGCACATCTGGAGGCTTTCCGTTATCTGTGGACTTGTAGAGTGTTGATGAAACACAGAAATTGCATCGGGATTGAATACAACAGTCACCATGCGCACTTTCCTCCATGAGAGTTATGTCCCAAACAGTCTACGCTTTGGTCGCTCCCTGGAAGACCAGTAGTAGTTTCCGATTAACATCTGGAGGCATTCTGTAATCTGTGGACTATTTGAGTGTTGATGAAACACAGAAATTGCATCGGGATTGAATACAACAGTCACCATGAGCACGTTCCTCCATAAAAGTAATGTCTCAAACAGTCTACGCTTTGATCGTTCCCTGGAGGACCAGTAGTAGTTCCGATGCACACCTGGAGGCATTCTGTAATCTGTGGACTGTTAGAGTGTTGATGAAACACAGAAATTGCATCGGGATTGAATACAACAGCCACCATACGCGCTTTCCTCCATGGGAGTAATTCTCAAACAGTCTACGCTTTAATCGTTCCCTGGAAGACCAGTAGTAGTTTCCGATGCACATCTGGTGTCATTCTGTAATCTGTGGAGTATCAGAGTGTTGATGAAACACAGAAATTGCATCGGGATTAAATACAACAGTCACCATACGCATATTCCTTCATAAAAGTAATATCTCAAACAGTCTACGCTTTGATCGTTCCCTGGAAGACCAGTAGTAGTTTCGGATGCATTTAGGGAGGCATTCTGTAATCTGTGGGCTATCAGAGTGTTGATGAAACACAGAAGTCGTATCGGGATTGAATACAACATTCACCATGCGCACTTTCCTCCATGGGAGTAATATCACAAACAGTCTACGATTTGATCGTTCCCTGGAAGACCAGTAGTAGTTTCCGATGCACTTCTGGAGGCATTCTGTAATCTGTGGAGTATGAGAGTGTTGATGAAACACAGATATTGCATCGGGATTAAATACAACAGTCACCATACGCATATTCCCTCATAAAAGTAATATCTCAAACAGTCTACGCTTTGATCGTTCCCTGGAAGACCAGTAGAAGCTTCCGATGCACATCTGGAGGCATTCTGTAATCTGTGGACTATCAGAGTGTTGATGAAACACAGAGATTGCATCGGGATTGAATACAACAGTCACCATCCGCACTTTACTCCATGGCAGTAATGTCTGAAACAGTCTACGACTGGATCGTTCCCAGGAAGACCAGTAGTAGTTTCCGATGCACATCTCGTAGCATTCTGTAATCTGTGGACTATCAGAGTGTTGATGAAACACAGAAAATGCATCGGAATTGAATACAACAGTCACCATGCCCACTTTCCTCCATGGGAGTAATTCTCAAACATTCTACGCTTTGATCGTTCCCTGGAAGACTAGTAGTAGTTTCCGATGCACATCTGGAGGCATTCTGTAGTCTGTGGACTATCAGAGTGTTGATGAAAGACAGAAATTGCATCGTGATTGAATACAACAGTCACCATGAGGACATTCCTCCATAAAAGTAATGTCTCAAACAGTCTACCCTTTGATCGTTCCCTGGAAGACCAGTAGTAGTTTCCGATGCACATCGGGAGGCATTCTGTAATCTGTGGACTATCAAAGTGTTGATGAAACACAGAAATTGCATAGGGATTGAATACAACAGTCACCATGCGCACTTTCCTCCATGGGAGTAATGTCTCAAACAGTCTACGCTTTGATCGTTCCCTGGAAGACCAGTAGTAGTTTCCGATGCACATCTGGCGGCATTCTGTAATCTGTGGACTGTCAGAGTGTTGATGAAACACAGAAATTGCATCGGGATTGAATACAACTGTCACCATGCGCACTTACCTCCATGGGAGTAATGTCTCAAACAGTCTACGCTTTGGTCGTTCCCCGGAAGACTAGTAGTAGTTACCGATGCACATCTGAAGGCATTCTGTAATCTGTGGACTATCAAAGTGTTGATTAAACTCAGAAATTCCATCGGCATTGAATACAACAATCACCATGCGCACTTCCCTCCATGGGAGTAATGTCTCAAACAGACTACGCTTTGATCGTTCCCTGGAAGACCAGTAGTAGTTTCCGATGCACATCTGGAGGCATTCTGTAATCTGTGGACTATCAGAGTGCTGATGAAACACAGAAATTGCATCGGGATTGAATACAACATTTACAATGCGCACTTTCCTCCATGGGAGTAATGTCTCTAACAGTCTACGATTTGATCGTTCCCTGGAATTCCAGTAGTAGTTTAATATGCCCATCTGGAGGCTTTCTGTAATCTGTGGACTATCAGAGTGTTGATGAAACACAGAAATGGCATCGGGATAGAATACAACAGCCACCATGCGCACTTTCCTCCATGGGAGTAATTCTCAAACAGTCTACGCTTTGATCGTTCCCTGGAAGACCAGTAGTAGTTTCCGATGCACATCTGGTGGCATTCTGTAATTTGTGGAGTATCAGAGTGTTGATGAATCACAGAAATTGCATCGGGTTTTGAATACAACAGTTACTATGCGCACTTTCCTCCATGGGAGTAATGTCTCTAACAGTCTACGATTTGATCGTTCCCTGGAATTCCAGTAGTAGTTTAATATGCCCATCTGGAGGCTTTCTGTAATCTGTGGACTATCAGAGTGTTGATGAAACACAGAAATGGCATCGGGATAGAATACAACAGCCACCATGCGCACTTTCCTCCATGGGAGTAATTCTCAAACAGTCTACGCTTTGATCGTTCCCTGGAAGACCAGTAGTAGTTTCCGATGCACATCTGGTGGCATTCTGAAATCTGTGGACTATCAGAGTGTTGATGAAACACAGAAATTGCTTCGGGATTGAATACAAAAGTCACCATGCGCACTTTCCTCCACGGGAGGTATGTCTCAAAGAGTCGACGCTTTGATCGTTCCCTGGAAGACCAGTAGTAGTTTCCGATGCACATCTGGTGGCATTCTGTAATGTGTGGACTATCAAAGTGTTGATGAAACACAGAAATTGCATCGGGATTGAATACAACAGTCACCATCCGCAATTTCCTGCATGGGAGTAATGTCTGAAACAGTCTACGCTTTGATCGTTCCCGGGAAGACCAGTAGTAGTTTCTGATACACATCTCGTGGCATTCTGTAATATGTGGACTATCAGAGTGTTGATGAAACACAGAAAATGCAACGGGAATGAATACAACAGTTACCATGCGCACTTTCCTCCATGGGAGTAATGTCTTAAAGATATTACGCTTTGATCGTTCCCTTAAAGACCAGTAGTAGTTTCCGATGCACATCTGGAGGCATTCTGTAATCTGTGGATTATCAGAGAGTTGATGAAACACAGAAATTTCATCGGGATTGAATACAACAGTCACCATGCGCATATTCCTCCATAAAAGTAATATCTCAAACAGTCGACGCTTTGATCGTTCCCTGGAAGACCAGTAGCAGTTTCCGATGCACATCTGGAGGCTTTCCGTAATCTGTGGACTATCAGAGTGTTGATGAAACACAGAAATTGCATCGGTATTGAATACAACAGTTACCATGCGAACTTTCCTCCATGGGAGTAATGTCTCAAACAGTCTACGATTTGATCGTTCCCTGGAAGAACAGTAGTTGTTTCCGATGCACTTCTGGAGGCATTCTGTAATCTGTGGAGTATGAGAGTGTTGATGAAACACAGAAATTGCATCGGGATAAAATACAACAGTCACCATGCGCATATTCCTTCATAAAAGTAATATCTCAAACAGTCTACGCTTTGATCGTTCCCTGGAAGACCAGTAGACGCTTCCGATGCACATCTGGAGGCATTCTGTAATCTGTGGACTATCAGAGTGTTGATGAAACACAGAAATTGCATCGGGATTGAATACAACAGTCACCATCCGCACTTTACTCCATGGCAGTAATGTCTGATACAGTCTACGACTGGATCGTTCCCAGGAAGACCAAGTAGTTTCCGATGCACATCTCGTGGCATTCTGTAATCTGTGGACTATCAGAGTGTTGATGAAACACAGAAAATGCATCGGGATTGAATACAACAGTCACCATGCCCACTTTCCTCCATGGGAGTAATTCTCAAACAGTCTACGCTTTGATCGTTCCCTGGAAGACTAGTAGTAGTTTCAGATGCACATCTGGAGGCATTCTGTAGTCTGTGGACTATCAGAGTGTTGATGAAAGACAGAAATTGCATCGGGATTGAATACAACAGTCACCATGAGGACATTCCTCCATAAAAGTAATGTATCAAACAGTCTACCCTTTGATCGTTCCCTGGAAGACCAGTAGTAGTTTCCGATGCACATCTGGAGGCATTCTGTAATCTGTGGACTATTAGAGTGTTGATGAAACACAGAAATTGCATCGGGATTGAATACAACAGTCACCATGCGCACATTCCTCCATGGGAGTAATGTCCCAAACAGGCTACGCTTTGATCGTTCCCTGGAAGACCAGTAGTAGTTTCCGATGCACATCGGGAGGCATTCTGTAATCTGCGGACTATCAAAGTGTTGATGAAACACAGAAATTGCATAGGGATTGAATACAACAGTCACCTACCGCACTTTCCTCCTTCGAAAAAATGTCTGAAACAGTCTACGCCTGCATCGTTCCCAGGAAGACCAGTAGTAGTTTCCGATGCACATCTGGTGGCATTCTGTAATCTGTGGACAGTCAGAGTGTTGATGAAACACAGAAATTGCATCGGGATTGAATACAACTGTCACCATGCGCACTTGCCTCCATGGGAGTAATGTCTCAAACAGTCTACGCTTTGGTCGTTCCCCGGAAGACTAGTAGTAGTTTCCGATGCACATCTGGAGGCATTCTGTAATCTGTGGACTATCAGAGTGTTGATGAGAGACAGAAATTGCATCGGGATTGAATACAACAGTTACAATGCGCACTTTCCTCCATGGGAGTAATTCGCAAACAGTCTACGCTTTGATCGTTCCCTGGAAGACCACTAGTTGTTTCCGATGCACATCTGGTGGCATTCTGTAATCTGTGGACTATCAGAGTGTTGATGAAACACAGAAATTGCATCGGGATTGAATACAACAGTCACCATTTGCTTTTTCCTGCATGGGAGTAATGTCTGAAACAGTCTACGCTTTGATCGTTCCCTGCAAGACCAGTAATAGTTTCCGATGCACATCTGGGGGCTTTCCGTAATCTGTGGACTTGTAGAGTGTTGATGAAACACAGAAATTGCATCGGGATTGAATACAACAGTCACCATGCGCACTTTCCTCCATGGGAGTTATGTCCCAAACAGTCTACGCTTTTATCGTTCATTGGAAGACCAGTAGTAGTTTCCGATTAACATCTGGAGGCATTCTGTAATCTGTGGACTATCAGAGTGTTGATGAAACACAGAAATTGCATCGGGATTGAATACAACAGTCACCATGAGCACTGTCCTCCATAAAAGTAATGTCTCAAACAGTCTACGCTTTGATCGTTCCCTGGAGGACCAGTAATAGTTTCCAATGCACATCTGGAGGCATTCTGTAATCTGTATACTATTAGAGTGTTGATGAAACACAGAAATTGCATCGGGATTGAATACAACAGCCACCATACGCACTATCCTCCATGGGAGTAATTCTCAAACAGTCTACGCTTTGACCGTTCCCTGGAAGACCAGTAGTAGTTTCCGATGCACATCTGGTGGCATTCTGTAATCTGTGGAGTATCAGAGTGTTGATGAATCACAGAAATTGCATCGGGTTTTGAATACAACAGTTACTATGCGCACTTTCCTCCATGGGAGTAATGTCTCTAACAGTCTACGATTTGATCGTTCCCTGGAAGACCAGTAGTAGTTTCCTATGCCCATCTGGAGGCTTTCTGTAATCTGTGGACTATCAGAGTGTTGATGAAACACAGAAATTGCATCGGGATTGAATACAACAGCCACCATGCGCAATTCCCTCCATGGGAGTAATTCTCAAACTGTCTACGCTTTGACCGCTCTCTTGAAGACCAGTAGTAGTTTCCGATGCACATCTGGTGGCATTCTGATATCTGTGGACTATCAGAGTGTTGATGAATCACAGAAATTGCTTCGGGATTGAATACAAAAGTCACCATGCGCACTTTCCTCCACGGGAGGTATGTCTCAAACAGTCGACGCTTTGATCGTTCCCTGGAAGACCAGTAGTAGTTTCCGATGCACATCTGGTGGCATTCTGTAATCTGTGGACTATCAAAGTGTTGATGAAACACAGAAATTGCATCGGGATTGAATACAACAGTCAACATCCGCAATTTCCTGCATGGGAGTAATGTCTGAAACAGTCTACGCTTTGATCGTTCCCTGCAAGACCAGTAATAGTTTCCGATGCACATCTGGGGGCTTTCCGTAATCTGTGGACTTGTAGAGTGTTGATGAAACACAGAAATTGCATCGGGATTGAATACAACAGTCACCATGCGCACTTTCCTCCATGGGAGTTATGTCCCAAACAGTCTACCCTTTTATCGTTCATTGGAAGACCAGTAGTAGTTTCCGATTAACATCTGGAGGCATTCTGTAATCTGTGGACTATCAGAGTGTTGATGAAACACAGAAATTGCATCGGGATTGAATACAACAGTCACCATGAGCACTGTCCTCCATAAAAGTAATGTCTCAAACAGTCTACGCTTTGATCGTTCCCTGGAGGACCAGTAATAGTTTCCAATGCACATCTGGAGGCATTCTGTAATCTGTATACTATTAGAGTGTTGATGAAACACAGAAATTGCATCGGGATTGAATACAACAGCCACCATACGCACTATCCTCCATGGGAGTAATTCTCAAACAGTCTACGCTTTGACCGTTCCCTGGAAGACCAGTAGTAGTTTCCGATGCACATCTGGTGGCATTCTGTAATCTGTGGAGTATCAGAGTGTTGATGAATCACAGAAATTGCATCGGGTTTTGAATACAACAGTTACTATGCGCACTTTCCTCCATGGGAGTAATGTCTCTAACAGTCTACGATTTGATCGTTCCCTGGAAGACCAGTAGTAGTTTCCTATGCCCATCTGGAGGCTTTCTGTAATCTGTGGACTATCAGAGTGTTGATGAAACACAGAAATTGCATCGGGATTGAATACAACAGCCACCATGCGCAATTCCCTCCATGGGAGTAATTCTCAAACTGTCTACGCTTTGACCGTTCTCTTGAAGACCAGTAGTAGTTTCCGATGCACATCTGGTGGCATTCTGATATCTGTGGACTATCAGAGTGTTGATGAATCACAGAAATTGCTTCGGGATTGAATACAAAAGTCACCATGCGCACTTTCCTCCACGGGAGGTATGTCTCAAACAGTCGACGCTTTGATCGTTCCCTGGAAGACCAGTAGTAGTTTCCGATGCACATCTGGTGGCATTCTGTAATCTGTGGACTATCAAAGTGTTGATGAAACACAGAAATTGCATCGGGATTGAATACAACAGTCAACATCCGCAATTTCCTGCATGGGAGTAATGTCTGAAACAGTCTACGCCTTGATCGTTCCCGGGAAGACCAGTAGTAGTTTCTGATACACATCTCGTGGCATTCTGTAATCTGTGGACTATCAGAGTGTTGATGAAACATAGAAATTGCATCGGGATTGAATACAACAGTCACCATGAGCACATTCCTCCATAAAAGTAATGTCTCAAACAGTCTACGATTTGATCGTTCCCTGGAAGACCAGTAGTAGCTTCCGATGCACATCTGGAGGCATTCTATATACTGTGGAGTATCAGAGTGTTGATGAAACACAGAAATTGCATCGGGATTGAATACAACAGTCACGATGCGCACTTTCCTCCATGGGAGTAATGTCTCAAACAGTCTACGCTTTGATCGTTCCCTGGAAGACCAGTAGTAGTTTCCGATGCATATCTGGTGCCATTCTGTAATCTGTGGACTATGAGAGTGTTGATGAAACACAGAAAATGCAATGGGATTGAATACAACAGTTACCATGCGCACTTTCCTCCATGGGAGTAATGTCTTAAAGATATTACGCTTTGATCGTTCCCTTAAAGACCAGTAGTAGTTTCCGATGCACATCTGGAGGCATTCTGTAATCTGTGGATTATCAGAGATTTGATGAAACACAGAAATTTCATCGGGATTGAATACAACAGTCGCCATGCGCATATTCCTCCATAAAAGTAATATCTCAAACAGTCGACGCTTTGATCGTTCCCTGGAAGACCAGTAGAAGTTTCCGATGCACATCTGGAGGCATTCTGTAATCTGTGGACTATCAGAGTGTTGATGAAACACAGAAATTGCATCGGGATTGAATACAACAGTCACCATCCGCACTTTACTCCATGGGAGTAATGTCTGAAACAGTCTACGACTGGATCGTTCCCAGGAAGACCAGTAGTAGTTTCCGATGCACATCTGGAGGCTTTCTGTAATCTGTAAACTATCAGAGTGTTGATGAAACACAGAAAATGCATCGGGATTGAATACAACAGTCACCATGCCCACTTTCCTCCATGGGAGTAATTCTCAAACAGTCTACGCTTTGATCGTTCCCTGGAAGACTAGTAGTAGTTTCCGATGCACATCTGGAGGCATTCTGTAGTCTGTGGACTATCAGAGTGTTGATGAAACACAGAAAATGCAACGGGATTGAATACAACAGTTACCATGCGCACTTTCCTCCATGGGAGTAATGTCTTAAAGATACTACACTTTGATCGTTCCCTTAAAGACCAGTAGTAGTTTCCGATGCACATCTGGAGGCATTCTGTAATCTGTGGATTATCAGAGTGTTGATGAAACACAGAAATTTCATCGGGATTGAATACAACAGTCACCATGCGCATATTCCTCCATAAAAGTAATATCTCAAACAGTCGACGCTTTATCGTTCCCTGGAAGACCAGTAGAAGTTTCCGTTGCACATCTGGAGGCTTTCCGTAATCTGTGGACTATCAGAGTGTTGATGAAACACAGAAATTGCATCGGGATTGAATACAACAGTTACCATGCGAACTTTCCTCCATTGGAGTAATGTCTCAAACAGTCTACGCTCTGATCTTTCCCTGGAAGACCAGTAGAAGTTTCCGATGCACATCTGGAGGCATTCTGTATTCGGTGGACTATCAGAGTGTTGATGAAACACAGAAATTGCATCGGGATTGAATACAACAGTCACCATGCGAACTTTCCTCCGTGGGAGTAATGTCTCAAAGAGTCTACGCTTTGATCTTTCCCTGGAAGACCAGTAGAAGTTTCCGATGCACATCTGAAGGCATTCAGTAATCTGTGGACTATCAGAGTGTTGATGAAACACAGAAATTACATCGGGATTGAATGCAACAGTCACCATGCGCACTTTCCTCCATGGGAGTAATGTCTCTAACAGGTTACGCTTTGATCGTTCCCTGGAAGACCAGTAGTAGTTTCCGATGCGCATCTGGAGGCTTTCCGTAATCTGTGGACTATCAGTGTGTTGATGAAACACAGAAATTGCATCGGGATTGAATACAACAGTCACCATGCGCACTTTCCTTCATGGGAGTAATGTCACAAACAGTCTACGCTTTGATCGTTCCCTGGAAGCCCAGTAGTAGTTTCCGATTAACATCTGGAGGCATTCTGTAATCTGTGGACTATCAGAGTGTTGATGAAACACAGAAATTGCATCGGGATTGAATACAACAGTTAACCATGCGCACTTTCCTCCATGGGAGTAATGTCCCAAACAGTCTACGCTTTGATCGTTCCTTGGAAGACCAGTAGTAGTTTCCGATGCACATCGGGAGCCATTCTGTAATCTGTGGACTATCAGAGTGTTGATGAAACACAGAAATTGCATCGGGATTTAATACAACGTTCATCATGCGCACTTTCCTCCATGGGAGTAATGTCTCAAACAGTCTACCATTTGATCGTTCCCTGGAAGACCAGTAGTAGTTTCCGATGCACTTCTGGTGGCATTCTGTAATCTGTGGAGTATCAGAGTGTTGATGAAACACAGAAATTGCATCGGGATTGAATACAACTGTCACCATGCGCACTTTCCTCCATGAGAGTAATTCTCAAACAGTCTACGCTTTGCTCGTTCCCTGAAAGACCAGTAGTAGTTTCCGATGCACATCTGGTGGCATTCTGTAATCTGTGGACTATCAGAGTGTTGATGAAACACAGAAATTGCATCGGGATTGAATACAACAGTCACCTACCGCACTTTCCTCCTTCGAAAAAATGTCTGAAACAGTCTACGCCTGCATCGTTCCCAGGAAGACCAGTAGTAGTTTCCGATGCACATCTCGTGGCATTCTGTAATCTGTGGACTATCAGAGTGTTGATGAAACACAGAAAATGCATCGGGATTGAATACAACAGTCACCATGCCCACTTTCATCCATGGGAGTAATTCTCAAACGGTCTACGCTTTGATCATTCCCTGGAAGACGAGTAGTAGTTTCCGATGCACATCCGGAGGCATTCTGTAATCTGTGGACTATCAGAGTGTTGATGAAACACAGAAATTGCATCGGGATTGAATACAACAGTCACCATGAGCCCATTCCTCCATAAAAGTAATGTCTCTAACAGTCTACGCTTTGATCGTTCCTTGGAAGACCAGTAGCAGTTTCCGATGCGCATCTGGAGGCATTCTGCAATCTGTGGACTATCAGAGTGTTGATGAAACACAGAAATTGCATCGGGACTGAATGCAACAGTCACCATGAGCACATTCCTCCATAAAACTAATGTCTCTAACAGTCTACGCTTTGATCGTTCCCAGGAAGACCAGTAGTGGTTTCCGATGCACATCTGGAGGCATTATGTAATCTGTGGAGTATCCGAGTGTTGATGAAACACAGAAATTGCATCGGGTTTTGAATACAACAGTTACCATGCACACTTTCCTCCATGGGACTAATGTCTCTAACAGTCTACGCTTTGATCGTTCCCTGGAAGAGCAGTAGTAGTTTCCGATGCACATCGGGAGGCATTCTCTAATCTGTGGACTTTTCAGAGTGTTGATGAAACACAGAAATTGCATCGGGATTGAATACAACATTCACCATGCGCATTTTCCTCCATGGGAAAAATTTCTCAAACAGTCTACGATTTGACAGTTCCCTGGAACCCCAGTAGTAGTTTCCAATGCACTTCTGGAGGCATTCTGTAATCTGTGGAGTATCAGAGTGTTGATGAAACACAGAAATTGAATCGGGATTGAATACAACAGTCACCATGCGCACTCTCCTCCATGGGAGTAATTCTCAAACAGTCTACGCTTTGATCGTTCCCTGGAAGACCAGTAGTAGTTTCCGATGCACATCTGGTGGCATTCTGTAATCTGTGGACTATCAGAGTGTTGATGAAACACAGAAATTGCATCGGGATTGAATACAACAGTCACCATCCGCACTTTCCTCCATGGGAGTAATGTCTGAAACAGTCTACGCCTGGATCGTTCCCAGGAAGACCAGTAGTAGTTTCCGATGCACATCTCGTGGCATTCTGTAACCTGTGGACTATCAGAGTGTTGATGAAACACAGAAATTGCATCGGGACTGAATGCAACAGTCACCATGAGCACATTCCTCCATAAAACTATTGTCTCTAACAGTCTACGCTTTGATCGTTCCCAGGAAGACCAGTAGTGGTTTCCGATGCACATCTGGAGGCATTATGTAATCTGTGGAGTATCCGAGTGTTGATGAAACACAGAAATTGCATCGGGTTTTGAATACAACAGTCACCATCCGCACTTTCCTCCATCGAAGTAATGTCTGAAACAGTCTACGCCTGGATCGTTCCCAGGAAGACCAGTAGTAGTTTCCGATGCACATCTCGTGGCATTCTGTAATCTGTGGACTATCAGAGTGTTAATGAAACACAGAAAATGCATCGGGATTGAATACAACAGTCACCATTCGCACTTTCCTCCATGGGAGTATTTCTCAAACGGTCTACGCTTTGATCGTTCCCTGGAAGACGAGTAGTAGTTTCCGATGCACATCTGGAGGCATTCTGTAATCTGTGGACTATCAGAGTGTTGATGAAACACAGAAAATGCATCGGGATTGAATACAACAGTCACCATGCGCACATTCCTCCATGGGAGTAATGTCTCAAAGAGTTTACGCTTTGATCGATCCCTGGAAGACCAGCAGTAGTTTACAATGCACATCTGGAGGCATTCTGTAATCTGTGGAGTATCCGAGTGTTGATGAAACACAGAAATTGCATCGGGTTTTGAATACAACAGTCACCATCCGCACTTTCCTCCATCGAAGTAATGTCTGAAACAGTCTACGCCTGGATCGTTCCCAGGAAGACCAGTAGTAGTTTCCGATGCACATCTCGTGGCATTCTGTAATCTGTGGACTATCAGAGTGTTGATGAAACACAGAAATTGCATCGGGATTGAATACAACAGTCACCATGAGCCCATTCCTCCATAAAAGTAATGTCTCTAACAGTCTACGCTTTGATCGTTCCTTGGAAGACCAGTAGCAGTTTCCGATGCGCATCTGGAGGCATTCTGCAATCTGTGGACTATCAGAGTATTGATGAAACACAGAAATTGCATCGGGACTGAATGCAACAGTCACCATGAGCACATTCCTCCATAAAACTAATGTCTCTAACAGTCTACGCTTTGATCGTTCCCAGGAAGACCAGTAGTGGTTTCCGATGCACATCTGGAGGCATTATGTAATCTGTGGAGTATCCGAGTGTTGATGAAACACAGAAATTGCATCGGGTTTTGAATACAACAGTTACCATGCACACTTTCCTCCATGGGACTAATGTCTCTAACAGTCTACGCTTTGATCGTTCCCTGGAAGAGCAGTAGTAGTTTCCGATGCACATCGGGAGGCATTCTCTAATCTGTGGACTTTTCAGAGTGTTGATGAAACACAGAAATTGCATCGGGATTGAATACAACATTCACCATGCGCATTTTCCTCCATGGGAAAAATTTCTCAAACAGTCTACGATTTGACAGTTCCCTGGAACCCCAGTAGTAGTTTCCAATGCACTTCTGGAGGCATTCTGTAATCTGTGGAGTATCAGAGTGTTGATGAAACACAGAAATTGAATCGGGATTGAATACAACAGTCACCATGCGCACTCTCCTCCATGGGAGTAATTCTCAAACAGTCTACGCTTTGATCGTTCCCTGGAAGACCAGTAGTAGTTTCCGATGCACATCTGGTGGCATTCTGTAATCTGTGGACTATCAGAGTGTTGATGAAACACAGAAATTGCATCGGGATTGAATACAACAGTCACCATCCGCACTTTCCTCCATGGGAGTAATGTCTGAAACAGTCTACGCCTGGATCGTTCCCAGGAAGACCAGTAGTAGTTTCCGATGCACATCTCGTGGCATTCTGTAACCTGTGGACTATCAGAGTGTTGATGAAACACAGAAATTGCATCGGGACTGAATGCAACAGTCACCATGAGCACATTCCTCCATAAAACTATTGTCTCTAACAGTCTACGCTTTGATCGTTCCCAGGAAGACCAGTAGTGGTTTCCGATGCACATCTGGAGGCATTATGTAATCTGTGGAGTATCCGAGTGTTGATGAAACACAGAAATTGCATCGGGTTTTGAATACAACAGTCACCATCCGCACTTTCCTCCATCGAAGTAATGTCTGAAACAGTCTACGCCTGGATCGTTCCCAGGAAGACCAGTAGTAGTTTCCGATGCACATCTCGTGGCATTCTGTAATCTGTGGACTATCAGAGTGTTGATGAAACACAGAAATTGCATCGGGATTGAATAAAACAGTCACCATGAGCCCATTCCTCCATAAAAGTAATGTCTCTAACAGTCTACGCTTTGATCGTTCCTTGGAAGACCAGTAGCAGTTTCCGATGCGCATCTGGAGGCATTCTGCAATCTGTGGACTATCAGAGTGTTGATGAAACACAGAAATTGCATCGGGACTGAATGCAACAGTCACCATGAGCACATTCCTCCATAAAACTAATGTCTCTAACAGTCTACGCTTTGATCGTTCCCAGGAAGACCAGTAGTGGTTTCCGATGCACATCTGGAGGCATTATGTAATCTGTGGAGTATCCGAGTGTTGATGAAACACAGAAATTGCATCGGGTTTTGAATACAACAGTTACCATGCACACTTTCCTCCATGGGACTAATGTCTCTAACAGTCTACGCTTTGATCGTTCCCTGGAAGAGCAGTAGTAGTTTCCGATGCACATCGGGAGGCATTCTCTAATCTGTGGACTTTTCAGAGTGTTGATGAAACACAGAAATTGCATCGGGATTGAATACAACATTCACCATGCGCATTTTCCTCCATGGGAAAAATTTCTCAAACAGTCTACGATTTGACAGTTCCCTGGAACCCCAGTAGTAGTTTCCAATGCACTTCTGGAGGCATTCTGTAATCTGTGGAGTATCAGAGTGTTGATGAAACACAGAAATTGAATCGGGATTGAATACAACAGTCACCATGCGCACTCTCCTCCATGGGAGTAATTCTCAAACAGTCTACGCTTTGATCGTTCCCTGGAAGACCAGTAGTAGTTTCCGATGCACATCTGGTGGCATTCTGTAATCTGTGGACTATCAGAGTGTTGATGAAACACAGAAATTGCATCGGGATTGAATACAACAGTCACCATCCGCACTTTCCTCCATGGGAGTAATGTCTGAAACAGTCTACGCCTGGATCGTTCCCAGGAAGACCAGTAGTAGTTTCCGATGCACATCTCGTGGCATTCTGTAACCTGTGGACTATCAGAGTGTTGATGAAACACAGAAATTGCATCGGGACTGAATGCAACAGTCACCATGAGCACATTCCTCCGAAAAACTATTGTCTCTAACAGTCTACGCTTTGATCGTTCCCAGGAAGACCAGTAGTGGTTTCCGATGCACATCTGGAATCATTATGTAATCTGTGGAGTATCCGAGTGTTGATGAAACACAGAAATTGCATCGGGTTTTGAATACAACAGTCACCATCCGCACTTTCCTCCATCGAAGTAATGTCTGAAACAGTCTACGCCTGGATCGTTCCCAGGAAGACCAGTAGTAGTTTCCGATGCACATCTCGTGGCATTCTGTAATCTGTGGACTATCAGAGTGTTAATGAAACACAGAAAATGCATCGGGATTGAATACAACAGTCACCATTCGCACTTTCCTCCATGGGAGTATTTCTCAAACGGTCTACGCTTTGATCGTTCCCTGGAAGACGAGTAGTAGTTTCCGATGCACATCTGGAGGCATTCTGTAATCTGTGGACTATCAGAGTCTTGATGAAACACAGAAAATGCATCGGGATTGAATACAACAGTCACCATGCGCACATTCCTCCATGGGAGTAATGTCTCAAAGAGTTTACGCTTTGATCGATCCCTGGAAGACCAGCAGTAGTTTACAATGCACATCTGGAGGCATTCTGTAATCTGTGGACTATCATAGTGTTGATGATACACAGAAATTGCATCGGGATTGAATACAACAGTCACCATGCGCACTTTCCTCCATGGGAGTAATGTCTCTAACAGTCTACGCTTTGATCGTTCCCTGAAAGACCAGTAGTAGTTTCGGATGCACATCTGGAGGTTTTCTGTAATCTGTGGACTATCAGAGTGTTCATGAAACACAGAAATTGCATCGGGATTCAATACAACAGTCTCCATGCGCAGTTTTCTCAATGGGAGTAATGTCTCAAACATTCTACGCTTTGATCGTTCCCTGGATGACCAGTAGTAGTTTCAATTGCACATCTGGAGGCATTCTGTATTCTGTGGACTATAAGAGTGTTGATGAAACACAGAAATTGCATCGGGATTGAATACAACAGTATCCATGCGCACTTTCCTAAATGGGAGTAATGTCTCTAACAGTCTACGCTTTGATCGTTCCCTGCAAGACCAGTAGTATTTTCCGATGCACATCTGGAGGCTTTCCGTCATCTGTGGACTATCAGAGTGATGATGAAACACAGAAATTAAATCGTGATTGAATACAACAGTCACCATGCGCACTTTCCTCCATGGGAATAAAGTCTCAAACAGTCTACGCTTAGATCGTTCCCTGGAAGACCAGTAGTAGTTTCCGATGCACACCTGGAGGCTTTCCGTTATCTGTGGACTATCAGAGTGTTGATGAAACACAGAAATTGCATCGGGATTGAATACAACAGTCACCATGCGCACTTTCCTCCATGGGAATAATGTACCAAACAGTCTACGCTTTGATCGTTCTCTCGAAGACAAGTAGTAGTTTCCGATGCACATCTGGAGGCATTCTGAAATCTGTAGACTATCAGTGTGTTGATGAAACACAGAAATTGCATCGGGATTGAATACAACAGTCACCATGCGCACTTTCCTCCATGGGAGTAATGTCTGAAACAGTCTTGGCTTTGATCTTTCTTTGGAAGACCAGAAGTAGCTTCTGATGCATATCTCGTGGCATTCTGTAATCTGTGGACTATCAGAGCGTTGATGAAACACAGAAAGTGCATCGGGTTGAATACAACAGTCACCTTACGCACTTTCCTCCATGGGAGTAATGTCTCAAGGAGTTTACGATTTGATCGTTCCCTGGAAGACCAGTAGTAGTTTCCGATGAACATCTGGTTGCATTCTGTAATCTGTGGACTATCAGAGTGTTGATGAAACACAGAAATTGCAACGGGATTGAATACAACATTCACCATGCGCACTTTCCTCCACGGGAGGTATGTCTCAAAGTGTCTACGCTTTGATCGTTCCCTGGAAGACCAGTAGTAGTTGCCGATGCACATCTGGAGGCATTCTGTAATCTGGGGACTATCAGAGTGTTGATGAAACACAGAAATTGCATCGGGATTGAATACAACAGTCACCATCCGCACTTTCCTACATCGAAGTTATGTCTGAAACAGTCTACGACTGGATCGTTCCCAGGAAGACCAGTAGTAGTTTCCGATGCACATCTCGTGGCATTCTGTAATCTGTGGACTATCAGAGTGTTCATGAAACACAGAAAATGCATCGGGATTGAATACAACAGTCACAATGCGTACTCTCCTCCACGGGAGGTATGTCTCAAACAGTCTACGCTTTGATCGTTCCCTGGAAGACCAATAGTAGTTTCCATTGCACATCTGGAGGCATTCTGTAATTTTTCGACTATCAGAGTGTTGATGAAACACAGAAATTGCATCGGGATTAAATACAACAGTCACTATCCGCACTTTACTCCTTGGGAGTAATGTCTGAAACAGTCTTGGCTTTGATCGTTCTTTGGAAGACCAGAAGTAGTTTATGATGCACATCTCGTGGCATTCTGTAATCTGTGGACTATCAGAGCGTTGATGAAACACAGAAAATGCATCGGGATTGAATACAACAGTCACCTTACGCACTTTCCTCCATGGGAGTAATGTCTCAAGGAGTTTACGATTTGATCGTTCCCTGGAAGACCAGTAGTAGTTTCCGATGAACATCTGGTGGCATTTTGTAATCTGTGGACCATCAGAGTGTTGATGAAACACAGAAATTGCAACGGCATTGAATACAACATTCACCATGCGCACTTTCCTCCACGGGAGGTATGTCTCAAACTGTCTACGCTTTGATCGTTCCCTGGAAGACCAGTAGTAGTTGCCGATGCACATCTGGAGGCATTCTGTAATCTGGGGACGATCAGAGTGTTGATGAAACACAGAAATAGCATCGGGATTGAATACAACAGTCACCATGAGCGCATTCCTCCATAAAAGTAATGTCTCTAACAGTCTACGCTTTGATCGTTCCCTGGAAGACCAGTAGTAGTTTCCGATGCACTTCTGGAGGCATTCTGTAATCTGTGGAGTATCAGAGTGTTGATGAAACACAGAAATAGCATCGGGATTGAATACAACAGTCACCATGCGCACTTTCCTCCATGGGATTAATTCTCAAATAGTCTACGCTTTGATCGTTCCCTGCAAGACCAGTAGTAGTTTCCGATGCACATCTGGTGGCATTCTGTAATCTGTGGACCATCAGAGTGTTGATGAAACACAGAAATTGCATCGGGATTGAATACAACACTCACCAACCGCACTTTCCTCCATCGAAGTAATGTCTGAAACAGTCTACGCCTGGATCGATCCCTCGAAGACCAGTAGTAGTTTCCGATGCACATCTCGTGGCATTCTGTAATCTGTGGACTATCAGAGTGTTGATGAAACACAGAAAATGCATCGGGATTGAATACAAAAATCACCATGCGCACTTTCCTCCATGGGAGTAATTCTCAAACGGTCTACGCTTTGATCGTTCCCTGGAAGACGAGTAGTAGTTTCCGATGCACATCTGGAGGCATTCAGTAATCTGTGGACTATTAGAGTGTTGATGAAACACAGAAATTGCATCGGGATTGAATACAACAGTCACCATGAGCACATTCCTCCATAAAAGTAAAGTCGCTAACAGTCTACGCTTTGATCGTTCCCTGGAAGACCAGTAGTAGTTTCCGATGCGCATCTGGAGGCATTCTGTAATCTGTGGACTATCAGAGTGTTGATGAAACACAGAAATTGCATCGGGATTGAATATAACAGTCACCATGAGCACATTCCTCCATAAAACTAATGTCTCTAACAGTCTACGCTTTGATCGTTCCCAGGAAGACCAGTAGTTGTTTCCGATGCACATCTGGAGGCATTCTGTACTCTGTGGAGTATCCGAGTGTTGATGAAACACAGAAATTGCATCGGGTGTTGAATACAACAGTTACCATGCACACTTTCCTCCATGGGAGTAATGTCTCTAACAGTCTACGCTTTGATCGTTCCCTGGAAGACCAGTAGTAGTTTCCGATGCACATCTGGAGGCATTCCGTAATCTGTGGACTATCAGAGTGTTGATGAAACACAGAAATTGCATCGGGATTGAATACAACAGTCACCATGCGCACTTTCCTACATGGGAGTAATGTCTCTAAAATACCACGCTTTGATCTTTCCCTGGAAGACCAGTAGTAGTTTCCGATGCACAACTAGAGGCTTTCTGTAATCTGTGGACTATCAGAGTGTTCATGAAACACAGAAATTGCACCGGGATTGAATACAACAGTCTCCATGCGCAGTTTCCTCAATGGGAGCAATGTCTCAAACATTCTACGCTTTGATCGTTCCCTGGATGACCAGTAGTAGTTTCAATTGCACATCTGGAGGCATTCTGTATTCTGTGGACTATCAGAGTGTTGATGAAACACAGAAATTGCATCGGGATTGAATACAACAGTCACCATGCACACTTTCCTCCATGGGAGTAATGTCAGAAACAGTCTACGCCTGGATCGTTCCCAGGAAGACCAGTAGTAGTTTCCGATGCACATCTCGTGGCATTCTGTAATCTGTGGACTATCAGAGTGTTGATGAAACACAGAAATTGCATCGGGATTGAATACAACAGTTACCATGCGCACTTTCCTCCATGGGATTATTTCTCAAACAGTCTACGCTTTGATCGTTCCCTGGAAGACCAGTAGTAGTTTCCGACGCACATCTGGTGGCATTCTGTAATCTGCGGACTATCAGAGTATTGATGAAACACAGAAATTGCATCGGGATTGAATACAACAGTCACCATCCGCACTTTCCTCCATCGAAGTAATGTCTGAAACAGTCTACGCCTGGATCGTTCCCAGGAAGACCAGTAGTAGTTTCCGATGCACATCTCGTGGCATTCTGTAATCTGTGGACTATCAGAGTGTTAATGAAACACAGAAAATGCATCGGGATTGAATACAACAGTCACCATTCGCACTTTCCTCCATGGGAGTAATTCTCAAACGGTCTACGCTTTGATCGTTCCCTGGAAGACGAGTAGTAGTTTCCGATGCACATCTGGAGGCATTCTGTAATCTGTGGACTATCAGAGTGTTGATGAAACACAGAAAATGCATCGGGATTGAATACAACAGTCACCATGCGCACATTCCTCCATGGGAGTAATGTCTCAAAGAGTTTACGCTTTGATCGATCCCTGGAGGACCAGCAGTAGTTTACAATGCACATCTGGAGGCATTCTGTAATCTGTGGATTATTAGAGTGCTGATGAAACACAGAAGTTGCTATTGGATTGAATACTACAGTTACCATGCGCACTTTCCTCCATGGGAGTAATGTCGCAAACATTCTACGCTTTGATCGTTAGCTGGAAGACCAGTAGTAGTTTCCGATGCACATCTTGAAACATTCAGTAATCTGTGGACTATTAGAGTGTTAATGAACAACAGAAATTGCATCGGGATTGAATACAACAGTCACCATGCACACTTTCCTCCATGGGAGTAATGTCTCTAACAGTCTACGCTTTGATCGTTCCCTGGAAGACCAGTAGTAGTTTCCGATGCACATCTGGAGGCATTCCGTAATCTGTGGACTATCAGAGTGTTGATGAAACACAGAAATTGCATCGGGATTGAATACAACAGTCACCATGCGCACTTTCCTACATGGGAGTAATGTCTCTAAAAGACCACGCTTTGATCTTTCCCTGGAAGACCAGTAGTAGTTTCCGATGCACAACTAGAGGCTTTCTGTAATCTGTGGACTATCAGAGTGTTCATGAAACACAGAAATTGCACCGGGATTGAATACAACAGTCTCCATGCGCAGTTTCCTCAATGGGAGCAATGTCTCAAACATTCTACGCTTTGATCGTTCCCTGGATGACCAGTAGTAGTTTCAATTGCACATCTGGAGGCATTCTGTATTCTGTGGACTATCAGAGTGTTGATGAAACACAGAAATTGCATCGGGATTGAATACAACAGTCACCATGCACACTTTCCTCCATGGGAGTAATGTCTGAAACAGTCTACGCCTGGATCGTTCCCAGGAAGACCAGTAGTAGTTTCCGATGCACATCTCGTGGCATTCTGTAATCTGTGGACTGTCAGAGTGTTGAAGAAACACAGAAATTGCATCGGGATTGAATACAACAGTTACCATGCGCACTTTCCTCCATGGGATTATTTCTCAAACAGTCTACGCTTTGATCGTTCCCTGGAAGACCAGTAGTAGTTTCCGACGCACATCTGGTGGCATTCTGTAATCTGCGGACTATCAGAGTATTGATGAAACACAGAAATTGCATCGGGATTGAATACAACAGTCACCATCCGCACTTTCCTCCATCGAAGTAATGTCTGAAACAGTCTACGCCTGGATCGTTCCCAGGAAGACCAGTAGTAGTTTCCGATGCACATCTCGTGGCATTCTGTAATCTGTGGACTATCAGAGTGTTAATGAAACACAGAAAATGCATCGGGATTGAATACAACAGTCACCATTCGCACTTTCCTCCATGGGAGTAATTCTCAAACGGTCTACGCTTTGATCGTTCCCTGGAAGACGAGTAGTAGTTTCCGATGCACATCTGGAGGCATTCTGTAATCTGTGGACTATCAGAGTGTTGATGAAACACAGAAAATGCATCGGGATTGAATTCAACAGTCACCATGCGCACATTCCTCCATGGGAGTAATGTCTCAAAGAGTTTACGCTTTGATCTATCCCTGGAAGACCAGCAGTAGTTTACAATGCACATCTGGAGGCATTCTGTAATCTGTGGATTATTAGAGTGCTGATGAAACACAGAAATTGCTATTGGATTGAATACTACAGTTACCATGCGCACTTTCCTCCATGGGAGTAATGTCGCAAACATTCTACGCTTTGATCGTTAGCTGGAAGACCAGTAGTAGTTTCCGATGCACATCTTGAAACATTCAGTAATCTGTGGACTATCAGAGTGTTAATGAACAACAGAAATTGCATCGGGATTGAATACAACAGTCACCATGCGCACTTTCCTCCACGGGTGTAATGTCTCAAACAATCTACGCTTTGATCTTTCCCTGGAAGACCAGTAGAAGTTTCCGATGCACATCTGGAGGCATTCTGTAATCTGTGGACTATCAGAGTGTTGATGAAACACAGAAATTGCATCGGGATTGAATACAACAGTCACCATGCGCACTTTCCTCCATGGGAGTAATGTCTCTAACAGTCTACGCTTTGATCGTTCCCTGGAAGACCAGTAGTAGTTTCGGATGCACATCTGGAGGTTTTCTGTAATCTGTGGACTATCAGAGTGTTCATGAAACACAGAAATTGCATCGGGATTGAATACAACAGTCTCCATGCGCAGTTTTCTCAATGGGAATAATGTCTCAAACTTTCTACGCTTTGATCGTTCCCTGGATGACCAGTAGTAGTTTCAATTGCACATCTGGAGGCATTCTGTATTCTGTGGACTATAAGAGTGTTGATGAAACACAGAAATTGCATCGGGATTGAATATAACAGTATCCATGCGCACTTTCCTAAATGGGAGTAATGTCTCTAACAGTCTACGCTTTGATCGTTCCCTGCAAGACCAGTAGTTTTTTCCGATGCACATCAGGAGGCTTTCCGTCATCTGTGGACTATCAGAGTGATGATGAAACACAGAAATTACATCGTGATTGAATACAACAGTCACCATGCGCACTTTCCTCCATGGGAATAATGTCTCAAACAGTCTACGCTTAGATCGTTCCCTGGAAGACCAGTAGTAGTTTCCGATGCACACCTGGAGGCTTTCCGTTATCTGTGGACTATCAGAGTGTTGATGAAACACAGAAATTGCATCGGGATTGAATACAACAGTCACCATGCGCACTTTCCTCCATGGGAATAGTGTACCAAACAGTCTACGCTTTGATCGTTCTCTCGAAGACCAGTAGTAGTTTCCGATGCACATCTGGAGGCATTCTAAAATCTGTAGACAATCAGTGTGTTGATGAAACACAGAAATTGCATCGGGATTGAATACAACAGTCACCATGCGCACTTTCCTCCATGGGAGTAATGTCTGAAACAGTCTTGGCTTTGATCTTTCTTTGGAAGACCAGAAGTAGTTTCTGATGCACATCTCGTGGCATTCTGTAATCTGTGGACTATCAGAGCGTTGATGAAACACAGAAAATGCATCGGGATTGAATACAACAGTCACCTTACGCACTTTCCTCCATGGGAGTAATGTCTCAAGGAGTTTACGATTTGATCGTTCCCTGGAAGACCAGTAGTAGTTTCCGATGAACATCTGGTTGCATTCTGTAACCTGTGGACTATCAGAGTGTTGATGAAACACAGAAATTGCAACGGGATTGAATACAACATTCACCATGCGCACTTTCCTCCACGGGAGGTATGTCTCAAAGTGTCTACGCTTTGATCGTTCCCTGGAAGACCAGTAGTAGTTTCCGATGCACATCTGGAGGCATTCTGTAATCTGGGGACTATCAGAGTGTTGATGAAACACAGAAATTGCATCGGGATTGAATACAACAGTCACCATCCGCACTTTCCTACATCGAAGTTATGTCTGAAACAGTCTACGACTGGATCGTTCCCAGGAAGACCAGTAGTAGTTTCCGATGCACATCTCGTGGCATTCTGTAATCTGTGGACTATCAGAGTGTTCATGAAACACAGAAAATGCATCGGGATTGAATACAACAGTCACAATGCGTACTCTCCTCCACGGGAGGTATGTCTCAAACAGTCTACGCTTTGATCGTTCCCTGGAAGACCAATAGTAGTTTCCGATGCACATCTGGAGGCATTCTGTAATTTTTCGACTATCAGAGTGTTGATGAAACACAGAAATTGCATCGGGATTGAATACAACAGTCACTATCCGCACTTTACTCCTTGGGAGTAATGTCTGAAACAGTCTTGGCTTTGATCGTTCTTTGGAAGACCAGAAGTAGTTTATGATGCACATCTCGTGGCATTCTGTAATCTGTGGACTATCAGAGCGTTGATGAAACACAGAAAATGCATCGGGATTGAATACAACAGTCACCTTACGCACTTTCCTCCATGGGAGTAATGTCTCAAGGAGTTTACGATTTGATCGTTCCCTGGAAGACCAGTAGTAGTTTCCGATGAACATCTGGTGGCATTCTGTAATCTGTGGACTATTAGAGTGTTGATGAAACACAGAAATTGCATCGGGATTGAATACAACAGTCACCATGAGCACATTCCTCCATAAAAGTAAAGTCTCTAATAGTCTACGCTTTGATCGTTCCCTGGAAGACCAGTAGTAGTTTCCGATGCGCATCTGGAGGCATTCTGTAATCTGTGGACTATCAGAGTGTTGATGAAACACAGAAATTGCATCGGGATTGAATATAACAGTCACCATGCGCACTTTCCTCCATGGGATTAATTCTCAAACAGTCTACGCTTTGATCGTTCCCTGCAAGACCAGTAGTAGTTTCCGATGCACATCTGGTGGCATTCTGTAATCTGTGGACCATCAGAGTGTTGATGAAACACAGAAATTGCATCGGGATTGAATACAACACTCACCAACCGCACTTTCCTCCATCGAAGTAATGTCTGAAACAGTCTACGCCTCGAACGATCCCAGGAAGACCAGTAGTAGTTTCCGATGCACATCTCGTGGCATTCTGTAATCTGTGGACTATCAGAGTGTTGATGAAACACAGAAAATGCATCGGGATTGAATACAAAAATCACCATGCGCACTTTCCTCCATGGGAGTAATTCTCAAACGGTCTACGCTTTGATCGTTCCCTGGAAGACGAGTAGTAGTTTCCGATGCACATCTGGAGGCATTCAGTAATCTGTGGACTATTAGAGTGTTGATGAAACACAGAAATTGCATCGGGATTGAATACAACAGTCACCATGAGCACATTCCTCCATAAAAGTAAAGTCTCTAATAGTCTACGCTTTGATCGTTCCCTGGAAGACCAGTAGTAGTTTCCGATGCGCATCTGGAGGCATTCTGTAATCTGTGGACTATCAGAGTGTTGATGAAACACAGAAATTGCATCGGGATTGAATATAACAGTCACCATGAGCACATTCCTCCATAAAACTAATGTCTCTAACAGTCTACGCTTTGATCGTTCCCAGGAAGACCAGTAGTTGTTTCCGATGCACATCTGGAGGCATTCTGTACTCTGTGGAGTATCCGAGAGTTGATGAAACACAGAAATTGCATCGGGTGTTGAATACAACAGTTACCATGCACACTTTCCTCCATGGAAGTAATGTCTCTAACAGTCTACGCTTTGATCGTTCCCTGGAAGACCAGTAGTAGTTTCCGATGCACATCTGGAGGCATTCCGTAATCTGTGGACTATCAGAGTGTTGATGAAACACAGAAATTGCATCGGGATTGAATACAACAGTCACCATGCGCACTTTCCTCCATGGGAGTAATGTCTCTAAAAGACCACGCTTTGATCTTTCCCTGGAAGACCAGTAGTAGTTTCCGATGCACAACTAGAGGCTTTCTGTAATCTGTGGACTATCAGAGTGTTCATGAAACACAGAAATTGCACCGGGATTGAATACAACAGTCACCCTGTGCACTTTCCTAAATGGGAGTAATTCTCAAACTGTCTACGCTTTGATCGTTCCCTGGAAGACAAGTAGTAGTTTCCGATGCACATCTGGTGGCATTCTGTAATCTGTGGATTATCAGAGTGTTGATGAAACACAGAAATTGCATCGGGATTGAACACAACAGCTACCATACGCACTTTCCTCAATGGGAGCAATGTCTCAAACATTCTACGCTTTGATCGTTCCCTGGATGACCAGTAGTAGTTTCAATTGCACATCTGGAGGCATTCTGTATTCTGTGGACTATCAGAGTGTTGATGAAACACAGAAATTGCATCGGGATTGAATACAACAGTCACCATGTGCACTTTCCTAAATGGGAGTAATGTCTCTAACAGTCTACGCTTTGATCGTTCCCTGGAAGACCAGTAGTAGTTTCCGATGCACATCGGGAGGCATTCTCTAATCTGTGGACTATCAGAGTGTTGATGAAACACAGAAATTGCAGCGGGATTGAATACAACATTCACCATGCGCATTTTCCTCCATGGGAGTAATATCTCAAAGAGTCTACGATTTGATCGTTCCCTGGAAGACCAGTAGTAGTTTCCGATGCACTTCTGGAGACATTCTGTAATCTGTGGAGTATCAGAGTGTTGATGAAACACAGAAATTGAATCGGGATTGAATACAACAGTCACCATAAGCACTTTCCTCCATGGGAGTAATTTTCAAACTGTCTACGCTTTGATCGTTCCCTGGAAGACAAGTAGTAGTTTCCGATGCACATCTGGTGGCATTCTGTAATCTGTGGATTATCAGAGTGTTGATGAAACACAGAAATTGCATCGGGATTGAACACAACAGCCACCATCCGCACTTTCCTTCATGGGAGTAAAATCTGAAACAGTCTACGCTTTGATCGTTCCCTGGAAGACCATTAGTAGTTTCCGATGCACATCTCGTGGCATTCTGTAATCTTTGGACTATCAGAGTGTTGATGAAACACTGGAAATGCATCGGGATTGAATACAACAGTCACCATGCGCACATTCCTCCATGGGAGTAATGTCTCAAAGAGTTTATGCTTTGATCGATGCCTGGAACACCAGCAGTAGTTTACGATGCACATCTGGAGGCATTCTGTAATCTGTGGACTATTAGAGTGCTGATGAAACACAGAAATTGCAATTGGATTGAATACTACAGTTACCATGCGCACTTTCCTCCATGGGAGTAATGTCTCAAACAGTCTACGCTTTGATCGTTAGCTAAAAGACCAGTAGTAGTTTCCGATGAACATCTTGAAACATTCTGTAATCTGTGGACTATCAGAGTGTTGATGAAACACAGAAAATGCATCGGGATTGAATACAAAAATCACCATGCGCACTTTCCTCCATGGGAGTAATTCTCAAACGGTCTACGCTTTGATCGTTCCCTGGAAGACGAGTAGTAGTTTCCGATGCACATCTGGAGGCATTCAGTAATCTGTGGACTATCAGAGTGTTGATGAAACACAGAAATTGCATCGGGATTGAATACAACAGTCACCATGAGCACATTCCTCCATAAAAGTAAAGTCTCTAACAGTCTACGCTTTGATCGTTCCCTGGAAGACCAGTAGTAGTTTCCGATGCACATCGGGAGGCATTCTCTAAACTGTGGACTATCAGAGTGTTGATGGAACACAGAAATTGCAGCGGGATTGAATACAACATTCACCATGCGCATTTTCCTCCATGGGAGTAATGTCTCAAACAGTCTACGATTTGATCGTTCCCTGGAAGACCAGTAGTAGTTTCCGATGCACTTCTGGAGGAATTCTGTAATCTGTGGAGTATCAGAGTGTTGATGAAACACAGAAATTGAATCGGGATTGAATATAACAGTCACCATGCGCTCTTTCCTCCATGGGAGTAATTCTAAACAGTCTACGCTTTGATCGTTCCCCGGAAGACCAGTAGTAGTTTCCGATGCACATCTGGTGGCATTCTGTAATCTGTGGACTATCAGAGTAGTGATGAAACACAGAAATTGCATCGGGATTGAATACAACTGTCACCATCCGCACTTTCCTCCATGGGAGTAATGTCTGAACAGTCTACGCCTGGATCGTTCCCAGGAAGACCAGTAGTAGTTTCCGATGCACATCTCGTGGCATTCTGTAATCTGTGGACTATCAGAGTGTTGATGAAACACAGAAATTGCATCGGGATTGAATACAACAGTCACCATGAGCCCATTCCTCCATAAAAGTAATGTCTCTAACAGTCTACGCTTTGATCGTTCCTTGGAAGACCAGTAGCAGTTTCCGATGCGCATCTGGAGGCATTCTGCAATCTGTGGACTATCAGAGTGTTGATGAAACACAGAAATTGCATCGGGACTGAATGCAACAGTCACCATGAGCACATTCCTCCATAAAACTAATGTCTCTAACAGTCTACGCTTTGATCGTTCCCAGGAAGACCAGTAGTGGTTTCCGATGCACATCTGGAGGCATTATGTAATCTGTGGAGTATCCGAGTGTTGATGAAACACAGAAATTGCATCGGGTTTTGAATACAACAGTTACCATGCACACTTTCCTCCATGGGACTAATGTCTCTAACAGTCTACGCTTTGATCGTTCCCTGGAAGAGCAGTAGTAGTTTCCGTTGCACATCGGGAGGCATTCTCTAATCTGTGGACTTTTCAGAGTGTTGATGAAACACAGAAATTGCATCGGGATTGAATACAACATTCACCATGCGCATTTTCCTCCATGGGAAAAATTTCTCAAACAGTCTACGATTTGACAGTTCCCTGGAACCCCAGTAGTAGTTTCCAATGCACTTCTGGAGGCATTCTGTAATCTGTGGAGTATCAGAGTGTTGATGAAACACAGAAATTGAATCGGGATTGAATACAACAGTCACCATGCGCACTCTCCTCCATGGGAGTAATTCTCAAACAGTCTACGCTTTGATCGTTCCCTGGAAGACCAGTAGTAGTTTCCGATGCACATCTGGTGGCATTCTGTAATCTGTGGACTATCAGAGTGTTGATGAAACACAGAAATTGCATCGGGATTGAATACAACAGTCACCATCCGCACTTTCCTCCATAGGAGTAATGTCTGAAACAGTCTACGCCTGGATCGTTCCCAGGAAGACCAGTAGTAGTTTCCGATGCACATCTCGTGGCATTCTGTAACCTGTGGACTATCAGAGTGTTGATGAAACACAGAAATTGCATCGGGACTGAATGCAACAGTCACCATGAGCACATTCCTCCATAAAACTATTGTCTCTAACAGTCTACGCTTTGATCGTTCCCAGGAAGACCAGTAGTGGTTTCCGATGCACATCTGGAGGCATTATGTAATCTGTGGAGTATCCGAGTGTTGATGAAACACAGAAATTGCATCGGGTTTTGAATACAACAGTCACCATCCGCACTTTCCTCCATCGAAGTAATGTCTGAAACAGTCTACGCCTGGATCGTTCCCAGGAAGACCAGTAGTAGTTTCCGATGCACATCTCGTGGCATTCTGTAATCTGTGGACTATCAGAGTGTTGATGAAACACAGAAATTGCATCGGGATTGAATACAACAGTCACCATGAGCCCATTCCTCCATAAAAGTAATGTCTCTAACAGTCTACGCTTTGATCGTTCCTTGGAAGACCAGTAGCAGTTTCCGATGCGCATCTGGAGGCATTCTGCAATCTGTGGACTATCAGAGTGTTGATGAAACACAGAAATTGCATCGGGACTGAATGCAACAGTCACCATGAGCACATTCCTCCATAAAACTAATGTCTCTAACAGTCTACGCTTTGATCGTTCCCAGGAAGACCAGTAGTGGTTTCCGATGCACATCTGGAGGCATTATGTAATCTGTGGAGTATCCGAGTGTTGATGAAACACAGAAATTGCATCGGGTTTTGATTACAACAGTTACCATGCACACTTTCCTCCATGGGACTAATGTCTCTAACAGTCTACGCTTTGATCGTTCCCTGGAAGAGCAGTAGTAGTTTCCGATGCACATCGGGAGGCATTCTCTAATCTGTGGACTTTTCAGAGTGTTGATGAAACACAGAAATTGCATCGGGATTGAATACAACATTCACCATGCGCATTTTCCTCCATGGGAAAAATTTCTCAAACAGTCTACGATTTGACAGTTCCCTGGAACCCCAGTAGTAGTTTCCAATGCACTTCTGGAGGCATTCTGTAATCTGTGGAGTATCAGAGTGTTGATGAAACACAGAAATTGAATCGGGATTGAATACAACAGTCACCATGCGCACTCTCCTCCATGGGAGTAATTCTCAAACAGTCTACGCTTTGATCGTTCCCTGGAAGACCAGTAGTAGTTTCCGATGCACATCTGGTGGCATTCTATAATCTGTGGACTATCAGAGTGTTGATGAAACACAGAAATTGCATCGGGATTGAATACAACAGTCACCATCCGCACTTTCCTCCATGGGAGTAATGTCTGAAACAGTCTACGCCTGGATCGTTCCCAGGAAGACCAGTAGTAGTTTCCGATGCACATCTCGTGGCATTCTGTAACCTGTGGACTATCAGAGTGTTGATGAAACACAGAAATTGCATCGGGACTGAATGCAACAGTCACCATGAGCACATTCCTCCATAAAACTATTGTCTCTAACAGTCTACGCTTTGATCGTTCCCAGGAAGACCAGTAGTGGTTTCCGATGCACATCTGGAGGCATTATGTAATCTGTGGAGTATCCGAGTGTTGATGAAACACAGAAATTGCATCGGGTTTTGAATACAACAGTCACCATCCGCACTTTCCTCCATCGAAGTAATGTCTGAAACAGTCTACGCCTGGATCGTTCCCAGGAAGACCAGTAGTAGTTTCCGATGCACATCTCGTGGCATTCTGTAATCTGTGGACTATCAGAGTGTTAATGAAACACAGAAAATGCATCGGGATTGAATACAACAGTCACCATTCGTACTTTCCTCCATGGGAGTATTTCTCAAACGGTCTACGCTTTGATCGTTCCCTGGAAGACGAGTAGTAGTTTCCGATGCACATCTGGAGGCATTCTGTAATCTGTGGACTATCAGAGTGTTGATGAAACACAGAAAATGCATCGGGATTGAATACAACAGTCACCATGCGCACATTCCTCCATGGGAGTAATGTCTCAAAGAGTTTACGCTTTGATCGATCCCTGGAAGACCAGCAGTAGTTTACAATGCACATCTGGAGGCATTCTGTAATCTGTGGATTATTAGAGTGCTGATGAAACACAGAAATTGCTATTGGATTGAATACTACAGTTACCATGCGCACTTTCCTCCATGGGAGTAATGTCGCAAACATTCTACGCTTTGATCGTTAGCTGGAAGACCAGTAGTAGTTTCCGATGCATATCTTGAAACATTCAGTAATCTGTGGACTATCAGAGTGTTAATGAACAACAGAAATTGCATCGGGATTGAATACAACAGTCACCATGCGCACTTTCCTCCACGGGAGTAATGTCTCAAACAATCTACGCTTTGATCTTTCCCTGGAAGACCAGTAGAAGTTTCCGATGCACATCTGGAGGCATTCTGTAATCTGTGGACTATCAGAGTGTTGATGATACACAGAAATTGCATCGGGATTGAATACAACAGTCACCATGCGCACTTTCCTCCATGGGAGTAATGTCTCTAACAGTCTACGCTTTGATCGTTCCCTGGAAGACCAGTAGTAGTTTCGGATGCACATCTGGAGGTTTTCTGTAATCTGTGGACTATCAGAGTGTTCATGAAACACAGAAATTGCATCGGGATTCAATACAACAGTCTCCATGCGCAGTTTTCTCAATGGGAGTAATGTCTCAAACATTCTACGCTTTGATCGTTCCCTGGATGACCAGTAGTAGTTTCAATTGCACATCTGGAGGCATTCTGTATTCTGTGGACTATAAGAGTGTTGATGAAACACAGAAATTGCATCGGGATTGAATACAACAGTATCCATGCGCACTTTCCTAAATGGGAGTAATGTCTCTAACAGTCTACGCTTTGATCGTTCCCTGCAAGACCAGTAGTATTTTCCGATGCACATCTGGAGGCTTTCCGTCATCTGTGGACTATCAGAGTGATGATGAAACACAGAAATTAAATCGTGATTGAATACAACAGTCACCATGCGCACTTTCCTCCATGGGAATAAAGTCTCAAACAGTCTACGCTTAGATCGTTCCCTGGAAGACCAGTAGTAGTTTCCGATACACACCTGGAGGCTTTCCGTTATCTGTGGACTATCAGAGTGTTGATGAAACACAGAAATTGCATCGGGATTGAATACAACAGTCACCATGCGCACTTTCCTCCATGGGAATAATGTACCAAACAGTCTACGCTTTGATCGTTCTCTCGAAGACAAGTAGTAGTTTCCGATGCACATCTGGAGGCATTCTGAAATCTGTAGACTATCAGTGTGTTGATGAAACACAGAAATTGCATCGGGATTGAATACAACAGTCACCATGCGCACTTTCCTCCATGGGAGTAATGTCTGAAACAGTCTTGGTTTTGATCTTTCTTTGGAAGACCAGAAGTAGTTTCTGATGCATATCTCGTGGCATTCTGTAATCTGTGGACTATCAGAGCGTTGATGAAACACAGAAAATGCATCGGGTTGAATACAACAGTCACCTTACGCACTTTCCTCCATGGGAGTAATGTCTCAAGGAGTTTACGATTTGATCGTTCCCTGGAAGACCAGTAGTAGTTTCCGATGAACATCTGGTTGCATTCTGTAATCTGTGGACTATCAGAGTGTTGATGAAACACAGAAATTGCAACGGGATTGAATACAACATTCACCATGCGCACTTTCCTCCACGGGAGGTATGTCTGAAAGTGTCTACGCTTTGATCGTTCCCTGGAAGACCAGTAGTAGTTGCCGATGCACATCTGGAGGCATTCTGTAATCTGGGGACTATCAGAGTGTTGATGAAACACAGAAATTGCATCGGGATTGAATACAACAGTCACCATCCGCACTTTCCTACATCGAAGTTATGTCTGAAACAGTCTACGACTGGATCGTTCCCAGGAAGACCAGTAGTAGTTTCCGATGCACATCTCGTGGCATTCTGTAATCTGTGGACTATCAGAGTGTTCATGAAACACAGAAAATGCATCGGGATTGAATACAACAGTCACAATGCGTACTCTCCTCCACGGGAGGTATGTCTCAAACAGTCTACGCTTTGATCGTTCCCTGGAAGACCAATAGTAGTTTCCGATGCACATCTGGAGGCATTCTGTAATTTTTCGACTATCAGAGTGTTGATGAAACACAGAAATTGCATCGGGATTGAATACAACAGTCACTATCCGCACTTTACTCCTTGGGAGTAATGTCTGAAACAGTCTTGGCTTTGATCGTTCTTTGGAAGACCAGAAGTAGTTTCTGATGCACATCTCGTGGCATTCTGTAATCTGTGGACTATCAGAGCGTTGATGAAACACGGAAAATGCATCGGGATTGAATACAACAGTCACCTTACGCACTTTCCTCCATGGGAGTAATGTCTCAAGGAGTTTACGATTTGATCGTTCCCTGGAAGACCAGTAGTAGTTTCCGATGAACATCTGGTGGCATTTTGTAATCTGTGGACTATCAGAGTGTTGATGAAACACAGAAATTGCAACGGGATTGAATACAACATTCACCATGCGCACTTTCCTCCACGGGAGGTATGTCTCAAACTGTCTACGCTTTGATCGTTCCCTGGAAGACCAGTAGTAGTTGCCGATGCACATCTGGAGGCATTCTGTAATCTGGGGACTATCAGAGTGTTGATGAAACACAGAAATAGCATCGGGATTGAATACAACAGTCACCATGAGCGCATTCCTCCATAAAAGTAATGTCTCTAACAGTCTACGCTTTGATCGTTCCCTGGAAGACCAGTAGTAGTTTCCGATGCACTTCTGGAGGCATTCTGTAATCTGTGGAGTATCAGAGTGTTGATGAAACACAGAAATAGCATCGGGATTGAATACAACAGTCACCATGCGCACTTTCCCCCATGGGATTAATTCTCAAATAGTCTACGCTTTGATCGTTCCCTGCAAGACCAGTAGTAGTTTCCGATGCACATCTGGTGGCATTCTGTAATCTGTGGACCATCAGAGTGTTGATGAAACACAGAAATTGCATCGGGATTGAATACAACACTCACCAACCGCACTTTCCTCCATCGAAGTAATGTCTGAAACAGTCTACGCCTGGATCGATCCCTCGAAGACCAGTAGTAGTTTCCGATGCACATCTCGTGGCATTCTGTAATCTGTGGACTATCAGAGTGTTGATGAAACACAGAAAATGCATCGGGATTGAATACAAAAATCACCATGCGCACTTTCCTCCATGGGAGTAATTCTCAAACGGTCTACGCTTTGATCGTTCCCTGGAAGACGAGTAGTAGTTTCCGATGCACATCTGGAGGCATTCAGTAATCTGTGGACTATTAGAGTGTTGATGAAACACAGAAATTGCATCGGGATTGAATACAACAGTCACCATGAGCACATTCCTCCATAAAAGTAAAGTCGCTAACAGTCTACGCTTTGATCGTTCCCTGGAAGACCAGTAGTAGTTTCCGATGCGCATCTGGAGGCATTCTGTAATCTGTGGACTATCAGAGTGTTGATGAAACACAGAAATTGCATCGGGATTGAATATAACAGTCACCATGAGCACATTCCTCCATAAAACTAATGTCTCTAACAGTCTACGCTTTGATCGTTCCCAGGAAGACCAGTAGTTGTTTCCGATGCACATCTGGAGGCATTCTGTACTCTGTGGAGTATCCGAGTGTTGATGAAACACAGAAATTGCATCGGGTGTTGAATACAACAGTTACCATGCACACTTTCCTCCATGGGAGTAATGTCTCTAACAGTCTACGCTTTGATCGTTCCCTGGAAGACCAGTAGTAGTTTCCGATGCACATCTGGAGGCATTCCGTAATCTGTGGACTATCAGAGTGTTGATGAAACACAGAAATTGCATCGGGATTGAATACAACAGTCACCATGCGCACTTTCCTACATGGGAGTAATGTCTCTAAAATACCACGCTTTGATCTTTCCCTGGAAGACCAGTAGTAGTTTCCGATGCACAACTAGAGGCTTTCTGTAATCTGTGGACTATCAGAGTGTTCATGAAACACAGAAATTGCACCGGGATTGAATACAACAGTCTCCATGCGCAGTTTCCTCAATGGGAGCAATGTCTCAAACATTCTACGCTTTGATCGTTCCCTGGATGACCAGTAGTAGTTTCAATTGCACATCTGGAGGCATTCTGTATTCTGTGGACTATCAGAGTGTTGATGAAACACAGAAATTGCATCGGGATTGAATACAACAGTCACCATGCACACTTTCCTCCATGGGAGTAATGTCAGAAACAGTCTACGCCTGGATCGTTCCCAGGAAGACCAGTAGTAGTTTCCGATGCACATCTCGTGGCATTCTGTAATCTGTGGACTATCAGAGTGTTGATGAAACACAGAAATTGCATCGGGATTGAATACAACAGTTACCATGCGCACTTTCCTCCATGGGATTATTTCTCAAACAGTCTACGCTTTGATCGTTCCCTGGAAGACCAGTAGTAGTTTCCGACGCACATCTGGTGGCATTCTGTAATCTGCGGACTATCAGAGTATTGATGAAACACAGAAATTGCATCGGGATTGAATACAACAGTCACCATCCGCACTTTCCTCCATCGAAGTAATGTCTGAAACAGTCTACGCCTGGATCGTTCCCAGGAAGACCAGTAGTAGTTTCCGATGCACATCTCGTGGCATTCTGTAATCTGTGGACTATCAGAGTGTTAATGAAACACAGAAAATGCATCGGGATTGAATACAACAGTCACCATTCGCACTTTCCTCCATGGGAGTAATTCTCAAACGGTCTACGCTTTGATCGTTCCCTGGAAGACGAGTAGTAGTTTCCGATGCACATCTGGAGGCATTCTGTAATCTGTGGACTATCAGAGTGTTGATGAAACACAGAAAATGCATCGGGATTGAATACAACAGTCACCATGCGCACATTCCTCCATGGGAGTAATGTCTCAAAGAGTTTACGCTTTGATCGATCCCTGGAAGACCAGCAGTAGTTTACAATGCACATCTGGAGGCATTCTGTAATCTGTGGATTATTAGAGTGCTGATGAAACACTGAAATTGCTATTGGATTGAATACTACAGTTACCATGCGCACTTTCCTCCATGGGAGTAATGTCGCAAACATTCTACGCTTTGATCGTTAGCTGGAAGACCAGTAGTAGTTTCCGATGCACATCTTGAAACATTCAGTAATCTGTGGACTATTAGAGTGTTAATGAACAACAGAAATTGCATCGGGATTGAATACAACAGTCACCATGCACACTTTCCTCCATGGGAGTAATGTCTCTAACAGTCTACGCTTTGATCGTTCCCTGGAAGACCAGTAGTAGTTTCCGATGCACATCTGGAGGCATTCCGTAATCTGTGGACTATCAGAGTGTTGATGAAACACAGAAATTGCATCGGGATTGAATACAACAGTCACCATGCGCACTTTCCTACATGGGAGTAATGTCTCTAAAAGACCACGCTTTGATCTTTCCCTGGAAGACCAGTAGTAGTTTCCGATGCACAACTAGAGGCTTTCTGTAATCTGTGGACTATCAGAGTGTTCATGAAACATAGAAATTGCACCGGGATTGAATACAACAGTCTCCATGCGCAGTTTCCTCAATGGGAGCAATGTCTCAAACATTCTACGCTTTGATCGTTCCCTGGATGACCAGTAGTAGTTTCAATTGCACATCTGGAGGCATTCTGTATTCTGTGGACTATCAGAGTGTTGATGAAACACAGAAATTGCATCGGGTTTGAATACAACAGTCACCATGCACACTTTCCTCAATGGGAGTAATGTCTGAAACAGTCTACGCCTGGATCGTTCCCAGGAAGACCAGTAGTAGTTTCCGATGCACATCTCGTGGCATTCTGTAATCTGTGGACTATCAGAGTGTTGAAGAAACACAGAAATTGCATCGGGATTGAATACAACAGTTACCATGCGCTTTTTCCTCCATGGGATTATTTCTCAAACAGTCTACGCTTTGATCGTTCCCTGGAAGACCAGTAGTAGTTTCCGACGCACATCTGGTGGCATTCTGTAATCTGCGGACTATCAGAGTATTGATGAAACACAGAAATTGCATCGGGATTGAATACAACAGTCACCATCCGCACTTTCCTCCATCGAAGTAATGTCTGAAACAGTCTACGCCTGGATCGTTCCCAGGAAGACCAGTAGTAGTTTCCGATGCACATCTCGTGGCATTCTGTAATCTGTGGACTATCAGAGTGTTAATGAAACACAGAAAATGCATCGGGATTGAATACAACAGTCACCATTCGCACTTTCCTCCATGGGAGTAATTCTCAAACGGTCTACGCTTTGATCGTTCCCTGGAAGACGAGTAGTAGTTTCCGATGCACATCTGGAGGCATTCTGTAATCTGTGGACTATCAGAGTGTTGATGAAACACAGAAAATGCATCGGGATTGAATACAACAGTCACCATGCGCACATTCCTCCATGGGAGTAATGTCTCAAAGAGTTTACGCTTTGATCGATCCCTGGAAGACCAGCAGTAGTTTACAATGCACATCTGGAGGCATTCTGTAATCTGTGGATTATTAGAGTGCTGATGAAACACAGAAATTGCTATTGGATTGAATACTACAGTTACCATGCGCACTTTCCTCCATGGGAGTAATGTCGCAAACATTCTACGCTTTGATCGTTAGCTGGAAGACCAGTAGTAGTTTCCGATGCACATCTTGAAACATTCAGTAATCTGTGGACTATCAGAGTGTTAATGAACAACAGAAATTGCATCGGGATTGAATACAACAGTCACCTTGCGCACTTTCCTCCACGGGTGTAATGTCTCAAACAATCTACGCTTTGATCTTTCCCTGGAAGACCAGTAGAAGTTTCCGATGCACATCTGGAGGCATTCTGTAATCTGTGGACTATCAGAGTGTTGATGAAACACAGAAATTGCATCGGGATTGAATACAACAGTCACCATGCGCACTTTCCTCCATGGGAGTAATGTCTCTAACAGTCTACGCTTTGATCGTTCCCTGGAAGACCAGTAGTAGTTTCGGATGCACATCTGGAGGTTTTCTGTAATCTGTGGACTATCAGAGTGTTCATGAAACACAGAAATTGCATCGGGATTGAATACAACAGTCTCCATGCGCAGTTTTCTCAATGGGAATAATGTCTCAAACTTTCTACGCTTTGATCGTTCCCTGGATGACCAGTAGTAGTTTCAATTGCACATCTGGAGGCATTCTGTATTCTGTGGACTATAAGAGTGTTGATGAAACACAGAAATTGCATCGGGATTGAATATAACAGTATCCATGCGCACTTTCCTAAATGGGAGTAATGTCTCTAACAGTCTACGCTTTGATCGTTCCCTGCAAGACCAGTAGTTTTTTCCGATGCACATCAGGAGGCTTTCCGTCATCTGTGGACTATCAGAGTGATGATGAAACACAGAAATTACATCGTGATTGAATACAACAGTCACCATGCGCACTTTCCTCCATGGGAATAATGTCTCAAACAGTCTACGCTTAGATCGTTCCCTGGAAGACCAGTAGTAGTTTCCGATGCACACCTGGAGGCTTTCCGTTATCTGTAAACTATCAGAGTGTTGATGAAACACAGAAATTGCATCGGGATTGAATACAACAGTCACCATGCGCACTTTCCTCCATGGGAATAGTGTACCAAACAGTCTACGCTTTGATCGTTCTCTCGAAGACCAGTAGTAGTTTCCGATGCACATCTGGAGGCATTCTAAAATCTGTAGACAATCAGTGTGTTGATGAAACACAGAAATTGCATCGGGATTGAATACTACAGTCACCATGCGCACTTTCCTCCATGGGAGTAATGTCTGAAACAGTCTTGGCTTTGATCTTTCTTTGGAAGACCAGAAGTAGTTTCTGATGCACATCTCGTGGCATTCTGTAATCTGTGGACTATCAGAGCGTTGATGAAACACAGAAAATGCATCGGGATTGAATACAACAGTCACCTTACGCACTTTCCTCCATGGGAGTAATGTCTCAAGGAGTTTACGATTTGATCGTTCCCTGGAAGACCAGTAGTAGTTTCCGATGAACATCTGGTTGCATTCTGTAACCTGTGGACTATCAGAGTGTTGATGAAACACAGAAATTGCAACGGGATTGAATACAACATTCACCATGCGCACTTTCCTCCACGGGAGGTATGTCTCAAAGTGTCTACGCTTTGATCGTTCCCTGGAAGACCAGTAGTAGTTGCCGATGCACATCTGGAGGCATTCCGTAATCTGGGGACTATCAGAGTGTTGATGAAACACAGAAATTGCATCGGGATTGAATACAACAGTCACCATCCGCACTTTCCTACATCGAAGTTATGTCTGAAACAGTCTACGACTGGATCGTTCCCAGGAAGACCAGTAGTAGTTTCCGATGCACATCTCGTGGCATTCTGTAATCTGTGGACTATCAGAGTGTTCATGAAACACAGAAAATGCATCGGGATTGAATACAACAGTCACAATGCGTACTCTCCTCCACGGGAGGTATGTCTCAAACAGTCTACGCTTTGATCGTTCCCTGGAAGACCAATAGTAGTTTCCGATGCACATCTGGAGGCATTCTGTAATTTTTCGACTATCAGAGTGTTGATGAAACACAGAAATTGCATCGGGATTGAATACAACAGTCACTATCCGCACTTTACTCCTTGGGAGTAATGTCTGAAACAGTCTTGGCTTTGATCGTTCTTTGGAAGACCAGAAGTAGTTTATGATGCACATCTCGTGGCATTCTGTAATCTGTGGACTATCAGAGCGTTGATGAAACACAGAAAATGCATCGGGATTGAATACAACAGTCACCTTACGCACTTTCCTCCATGGGAGTAATGTCTCAAGGAGTTTACGATTTGATCGTTCCCTGGAAGACCAGTAGTAGTTTCCGATGAACATCTGGTGGCATTCTGTAATCTGTGGACTATTAGAGTGTTGATGAAACACAGAAATTGCATCGGGATTGAATACAACAGTCACCATGAGCACATTCCTCCATAAAAGTAAAGTCTCTAATAGTCTACGCTTTGATCGTTCCCTGGAAGACCAGTAGTAGTTTCCGATGCGCATCTGGAGGCATTCTGTAATCTGTGGACTATCAGAGTGTTGATGAAACACAGAAATTATATCGGGATTGAATATAACAGTCACCATGCGCACTTTCCTCCATGGGATTAATTCTCAAACAGTCTACGCTTTGATCGTTCCCTGCAAGACCAGTAGTAGTTTCCGATGCACATCTGGTGGCATTCTGTAATCTGTGGACCATCTGAGTGTTGATGAAACACAGAAATTGCATCGGGATTGAATACAACACTCACCAACCGCACTTTCCTCCATCGAAGTAATGTCTGAAACAGTCTACGCCTCGAACGATCCCAGGAAGACCAGTAGTAGTTTCCGATGCACATCTCGTGGCATTCTGTAATCTGTGGACTATCAGAGTGTTGATGAAACACAGAAAATGCATCGGGATTGAATACAAATATCACCATGCGCACTTTCCTCCATGGGAGTAATTCTCAAACGGTCTACGCTTTGATCGTTCCCTGGAAGACGAGTAGTAGTTTCCGATGCACATCTGGAGGCATTCAGTAATCTGTGGACTATTAGAGTGTTGATGAAACACAGAAATTGCATCGGGATTGAATACAACAGTCACCATGAGCACATTCCTCCATAAAAGTAAAGTCTCTAATAGTCTACGCTTTGATCGTTCCTGGAAGACCAGTAGTAGTTTCCGATGCGCATCTGGAGGCATTCTGTAATCTGTGGACTATCAGAGTGTTGATGAAACACAGAAATTGCATCGGGATTGAATATAACAGTCACCATGAGCACATTCCTCCATAAAACTAATGTCTCTAACAGTCTACGCTTTGATCGTTCCCAGGAAGACCAGTAGTTGTTTCCGATGCACATCTGGAGGCATTCTGTACTCTGTGGAGTATCCGAGAGTTGATGAAACACAGAAATTGCATCGGGTGTTGAATACAACAGTTACCATGCACACTTTCCTCCATGGGAGTAATGTCTCTAACAGTCTACGCTTTGATCGTTCCCTGGAAGACCAGTAGTAGTTTCCGATGCACATCTGGAGGCATTCCGTAATCTGTGGACTATCAGAGTGTTGATGAAACACAGAAATTGCATCGGGATTGAATACAACATCACCATGCGCACTTTCCTCCATGGGAGTAATGTCTCTAAAAGACCACGCTTTGATCTTTCCCTGGAAGACCAGTAGTAGTTTCCGATGCACAACTAGAGGCTTTCTGTAATCTGTGGACTATCAGAGTGTTCATGAAACACAGAAATTGCACCGGGATTGAATACAACAGTCTCCATGCGCAGTTTCCTCAATGGGAGCAATGTCTCAAACATTCTACGCTTTGATCGTTCCCTGGATGACCAGTAGTAGTTTCAATTGCACATCTGGAGGCATTCTGTATTCTGTGGACTATCAGAGTGTTGATGAAACACAGAAATTGCATCGGGATTGAATACAACAGTCACCATGTGCACTTTCCTAAATGGGAGTAATGTCTCTAACAGTCTACGCTTTGATCGTTCCCTGGAAGACCAGTAGTAGTTTCCGATGCACATCGGGAGGCATTCTCTAATCTGTGGACTATCAGAGTGTTGATGAAACACAGAAATTGCAGCGGGATTGAATACAACATTCACCATGCGCATTTTCCTCCATGGGAGTAATATCTCAAAGAGTCTACGATTTGATCGTTCCCTGGAAGACCAGTAGTAGTTTCCGATGCACTTCTGGAGACATTCTGTAATCTGTGGAGTATCAGAGTGTTGATGAAACACAGAAATTGAATCGTGATTGAATACAACAGTCACCATAAGCACTTTCCTCCATGGGAGTAATTCTCAAACTGTCTACGCTTTGATCGTTCCCTGGAAGACAAGTAGTAGTTTCCGATGCACATCTGGTGGCATTCTGTAATCTGTGGATTATCAGAGTGTTGATGAAACACAGAAATTGCATCGGGATTGAACACAACAGCCACCATCCGCACTTTCCTTCATGGGAGTAATGTCTGAAACAGTCTACGCTTTGATCGTTCCCTGGAAGACCATTAGTAGTTTCCGATGCACATCTCGTGGCATTCTGTAATCTTTGGACTATCAGAGTGTTGATGAAACACTGGAAATGCATCGGGATTGAATACAACAGTCACCATGCGCACATTCCTCCATGGGAGTAATGTCTCAAAGAGTTTATGCTTTGATCGATGCCTGGAACACCAGCAGTAGTTTACGATGCACATCTGGAGGCATTCTGTAATCTGTGGACTATTAGAGTGCTGATGAAACACAGAAATTGCAATTGGATTGAATACTACAGTTACCATGCGCACTTTCCTCCATGGGAGTAATGTCTCAAACAGTCTACGCTTTGATCGTTAGCTAAAAGACCAGTAGTAGTTTCCGATGCACATCTTGAAACATTCTGTAATCTGTGGACTATCAGAGTGTTGATGAAACACAGAAAATGCATCGGGATTGAATACAAAAATCACCATGCGCACTTTCCTCCATGGGAGTAATTCTCAAACGGTCTACGCTTTGATCGTTCCCTGGAAGACGAGTAATAGTTTCCGATGCACATCTGGAGGCATTCAGTAATCTGTGGACTATCAGAGTGTTGATGAAACACAGAAATTGCATCGGGATTGAATACAACAGTCACCATGAGCACATTCCTCCATAAAAGTAAAGTCTCTAACAGTCTACGCTTTGATCGTTCCCTGGAAGACCAGTAGTAGTTTCCGATGCGCATCTGGAGGCATTCTGTAATCTGTGGACTATCAGAGTGTTGATGAAACACAGAAATTGCATCGGGATTGAATATAACAGTCACCATGAGCACATTCCTCCATAAAACTAATGTCTCTAACAGTCTACGCTTTGATCGTTCCCAGGAAGACCAGTAGTTGTTTCCGATGCACATCTGGAGGCATTCTGTAATCTGTGGAGTATCCGAGTGTTGATGAAACACAGAAATTGCATCGGGTGTTGAATACAAAAGTTACCATGCAAACTTTCCTCCATGGGAGTAATGTCTCTAACAGTCTACGCTTTGATCGTTCCCTGGAAGACCAGTAGTAGTTTCCGATGCACATCTGGAGGCTTTCCGTAATCTGTGGACTATCAGAGTGTTGATGAAACACAGAAATTGCATCGGGATTGAATACAACAGTCACCATGCGCACTCTCCTCCATGGGAGTAATGTCTCTAAATGTCTACGCTTTGATCTTTCCCTGGAAGACCAGTAGTAGTTTCCGATGCACATCTGGAGGCTTTGTGTAATCTGTGGACTATCAGAGTGTTCATGAAACACAGAAATTGCATCGGGATTGAATACAACAGTCTCCATGCGCAGTTTCCTCAATGGGAGCAATGTCTCAAACATTCTACGCTTTGATCGTTCCCTGGATGACCAGTAGTAGTTTCAATTGCACATCTGGAGGCATTCTGTATTCTGTGGACTATCAGAGTGTTGACGAAACACAGAAATTGCATCGGGATTGAATACAACAGTCACCATGCACACTTTCCTCCATTGGAGTAATGTCTCTAACAGTCAACGCTTTGATCGTTCCCTGGAAGATCAGTAGTAGTTTCCGATGCACATCTGAAGGCTTTCCGTCATCTGTGGACTATCAGAGTGTTGATGAAACACAGAAATTGCATCGGGATTGAATACAACAGTCACCATGTGCACTTTCCTAAATGGGAGTAATGTCTCTAACAGTCTACGCTTTGATCGTACCCTGGAAGACCAGTAGTAGTTTCCGATGCACATCGGGAGGCATTCTCTAAACTGTGGACTATCAGAGTGTTGATGGAACACAGAAATTGCAGCGGGATTGAATACAACATTCACCATGCGCATTTTCCTCCATGGGAGTAATGTCTCAAACAGTCTACGATTTGATCGTTCCCTGGAAGACCAGTAGTAGTTTCCGATGCACTTCTGGAGGAATTCTGTAATCTGTGGAGTATCAGAGTGTTGATGAAACACAGAAATTGAATCGGGATTGAATACAACAGTCACCATGCGCTCTTTCCTCCATGGGAGTAATTCTAAACAGTCTACGCTTTGATCGTTCCCCGGAAGACCAGTAGTAGTTTCCGATGCACATCTGGTGGCATTCTGTAATCTGTGGACTATCAGAGTAGTGATGAAACACAGAAATTGCATCGGGATTGAATACAACTGTCACCATCCGCACTTTCCTCCATGGGAGTAATGTCTGAACAGTCTACGCCTGGATCGTTCCCAGGAAGACCAGTAGTAGTTTCCGATGCACATCTCGTGGCATTCTGTAATCTGTCGACTATCAGAGTGTTGATGAAACACAGAAATTGCATCGGGATTGAATACAACAGTCACCATGCGCACTTTCCTCCATGGGAGTAATTCTCAAACAGTCTATGCTTTGATTGTTCCCTGGAAGACCAGTAGTAGATTCCGATGCACATCTGGTGGCATTCTGTATTCTGTGGACTATAAGAGTGTGGATGAAACACAGAAATTGCATCGGGAATGAATACAACAGTCAACATGCGCACTTTCCTCCTCGGGAGGTATGTCTCTAACAGTCTACGCTTTGATCGTTCCCTGGAAGACCAGTAGTAGTTTCCGATGCACATCTGGTGGCATTCTGCAATCTTTGGATTATCAGAGTGTTGGTGAAACACAGAAATTGCATCGGGATTGAACACAACAGTCACCATCCGCACTTTCCTAAATGGGAGTAATGTCTCTAACAGTCTACGCTTTGATCGTTCCCTGCAAGACCAGTAGTATTTTCCGATGCACATCTGGAGGCTTTCCGTAATCTGTGGACTATCAGAGTGATGATGAAACACAGAAATTACATCGTGATTGAATACAACAGTCACCATGCGCACTTTCCTAAATGGGAGTAATGTCTCTAACAGTCTACGCTTTGATCGTTCCCTGCAAGACCAGTAGTATTTTCCGATGCACATCTGGAGGCTTTCCGTAATCTGTGGACTATCAGAGTGATGATGAAACACAGAAATTACATCGTGATTGAATACAACAGTCACCATGAGCACTTTCCTCCATGGGAATAATGTCTCAAACAGTCTACGCTTAGATCGTTTGCTGGGAGACCAGTAGTAGTTTCCGATGCACACCTGGACGCTTTCCGTTATCTGTGGACTATCAGAGTGTTGATGAAACACAGAAATTGCATCGGGATTGAATACAACAGTCACCATGCGCACTTTCCTCCATGGGAATAATGTACCAAACAGTCTACGTTTTGATCGTTCTCTCGAAGACCAGTAGTGGTTTCCGAAGCACATCTGGAAGCATTCTGAAATCTGTGGACTATTAGTGTGTTGATGAAACACAGAAATTGCATCGGGATTGAATACAACAGTCACCATGCGTACTCTCCTCCACGGGAGGTATGTCTCAAACAGTCTACGCTTTGATCGTTCCCTGGAAGACCAATAGTAGTTTCCGATGCACATCTGGAGGCATTCTGTAATTATTCGACTATCAGAGTGTTGATGAAACACAGAAATTGCATCGGGATTGAATACAACAGTCACCATCTGCACTTTCCTCCTTGGGAGTAATGTCTGAAACAGTCTTGGCTTTGATCGTTCTTTGGAAGACCAGAAGTAGTTTCTGATGCACATCTCGTGGCATTCTGTAATCTGTGGACTATCAGAGCGTTGATGAAACACAGAAAATGCATCGGGATTGAATACAACAGTCACCCTGCGCACTTTCCTCCATGGGAGTAATGTCTCAAGGAGTTTACGATTTGATCGTTCCCTGGAAGACCAGTAGTAGTTTCCGATGAACATCTGGTGGCATTCTGTAATCTGTGGACTATCAGAGTGTTGATGAAACACAGAAATTGCAACGAGATTGAATACAACATTCACCATGCGCACTTTCCTCCACGGGAGGTATGTCTCAAACAGTCTACGCTTTGATCGTTCCTTGGAAGACCAGTAGTAGTTTCCGATGCACATCGGGAGGCATTCTCTTATCTGGGGACTATCAGAGTGTTGATGAAACACAGAAGTTGCATCGGGATTGAATACAACAGTCACCATGCGCACTTTCCTCCATGGGAGTAATTCTCAAACAGTCTACTGCTTTGATCGTTGCCTGGAATACCAGTAGTAGTTTCCGATGCACATCTGGTGGCATTCTGAAATCTGCGGACTATCAGAGTGTTGATGAAACACAAAAATTGCATCGGGATTGAATACAACAGTCACCATCCGCAGTTTCCTCCATCGAAGTAATGTCTGAAACAGTCTACGTTTGTATCGTTCCCAGGCAGACCAGTAGTAGTTTCCGATGCACATCTCGTGGCATTCTGTAATCTGTGGACTATCAGAGTGTTGATGAAACACAGAAAATGCATCGGGATTGAATACAACAGTCACCATGCGCACTTTCCTCCATGGGAGTAATTCTCAAACGGTCTACGCTTTGATCGTTCCCTGGAAGACGAGTAGTAGTTTCCGATGCACATCTGGAGGCATTCTGTAATCTGTGGACTATCAGAGTGTTGATGAAACACAGAAAATGCATCGGGATTGAACGCAACAGTCACCATGCGCACATTCCTCCATGGGAGTAATGTCTCAAACAGTCTACGCTTTGATCGTTAGCTGGAAGACAAGTAGAAGTTTCCGATGCACATCTGGAGGCATTCTGTAATCTGTGGACTATCAGAGTGTTGATGAAACACAGAAATTGCATCGGGATTGAATACAACAGTGACCATGCGCACTTTTCTCCATGGGAGTAATGTCTCTAACAGTATACGCTTTGATCGTTCCCTGGAAGACCAGTAGTAGTTTCCGATGCACACCTGGAGGCTTTCCGTTATCTGTGGACTATCAGAGTGTTGATGAAACACAGAAATTGCATCGGGATTGAATACAACAGTCAACATGCGCACTTTCCTCCATGGGAATAATGTACCAAACAATCTACGCTTTGACCGTTCTCTCGAAGACCAGTAGTAGTTTCCGATGCACATCTGGAGGCATTCTGAAATCTGTGGACTATCAGTGTGTTGATGAAACACAGAAATTGCATCGGGATTGAATACAACAGTCACCATGCGCACTCTCCTCCATGGGAGTAATGTCTCAAACAGTCTACGCTTTGATCGTTCCCTGGAAGACCAGTAGTAGTTTGTGATGTACGTCTGGAGGCATTCTATAATCTGTGGACTATCAGAGTGTTGATGAAACACAGAAATTGCATCGGGATTGAATACAACAGTCACCATGAGCACATTCCTCCATAAAAGTAATGTCTCTAACAGTCTACGCTTTAATCGTTCCCTGGAAGACCAGTAGTAGTTTCCGATGCACATCTGGAGGCATTCTGTAATCTGTGGACTATCAGAGTGTTGATGAAACACAGAAATTGCATCGGGATTGAATACAACAGTCACCATGAGCACATTCCTACATAAAACTAATGTCCCTAAGAGTCTATGCTTTGATCGTTCCCAGGAAGACCTGTAGTAGTTTCCGATGCACATCTGGAGGCATTCTGTAATCTGTGGACTATCAGAGTGTTGATGAAACACAGAAATTGCAACGGGATTGAATACAACATTCACCATGCGCACTTCCCTCCACGGGAGGTATGTGTCAAACAGTCTACGCTTTGATCGTTCCCTGCAAGACCAGTAGTATTTTCCGATGCACATCTGGAGGCTTTCCGTAATCTGTGGACTATCAGAGTGATGATGAAACACAGAAATTACATCGTGATTGAATACAACAGACACCATGCGCACTTTCCTCCATGGGAATAATGTCTCAAACAGTCTACGCTTAGATCGTTCCCTGGAAGACCAGTAGTAGTTTCCGATGCACACCTGGAGGCTTTCCGTTATCTGTGGACTATCAGAGTGTTGATGAAACACAGAAATTGCATCGGGATTGAATACAACAGTCACCATGCGCACTTTCCTCCATGGGAATAATGTACCAAACAGTCTACGCTTTGATCGTTCTCTCGAAGACCAGTAGTAGTTTCCGATGCACATCTGGAGGCATTCTGAAATCTGTGGACTATCAGTGTGTTGATGAAACACAGAAATTGCAACGGGATTGAATACAACAGTCACAATGCGTACTCTCCTCCACGGGAGGTATGTCTCAAACAGTCTACGTTTTGCTCGTTCCCTGGAAGACCAATAGTAGTTTCCGATGCACATCTGGAGGCATTCTGTAATTTTTCGACTATCAGAGTGTTGATGAAACACAGAAGTTGCATCGGGATTGAATACAACAGTCACCATCCGCACTTTCCTCCTTGGGAGTAATGTCTGAAACAGTCGTGGATTTGATCGTTCTTTGGAAGACCAGAAGTAGTTTCTGATGCACATCTCGTGGCATTCTGTAATCTGTGGACTATCAGAGTGTTGATGAAACACAGAAATTGCAACGGGATTGAATACAACATTCACCATGCGCACTTTCCTCCACGCGAGGTATGTCTCAAACAGTCTACGCTTTGATCGTTCCCTGGAAGACCAGTAGTAGTTGCCGATGCACATCTGGAGGCATTCTGTAATCTGGGGACTATCAGAATGTTGATGAAACACAGAAATTGCATCGGGATTGAATACAACAGGTACCATGCGCACTTTCCTCCATGGGAGTAATTCTCAAAAAGTCTACGCTTTGATCGTTCCCTGGAAGACCAGTAGTAGTTTCCGATGCACATCCTGTGGCATTCTGTAATCTGTGGACTATCAGAGTGTTGATGAAACACAGAAAATGCATTGGGATTGAATACAACAGTCACCATGCGCACTTTCCTCCATGGGAGTAATTCTCAAACGGTCTACGTTTTGATCGATCCCTGAAAGACGAGTAGTAGTTTCCGATGCACATCTGGAGGCATTCTGTAATCTGTGGACTATCAGAGTGTTGATGAAACACAGAAATTGCTTCGGGATTGAATACAACAGTCACCATGAGCACATTCCTCCATAAAAGTACTGTCTCTAACAGTCTACGCTTTGATCGTTCCCTGAAAGACCAGTAGTAGTTTCCGATGCACATCTGGAGGCATTCTGTAATCTGTGGACTATCAGAGTGTTGATGAAACACAGAAATTGCATCGGGATTGAATACAACAGTCACCATGAGCACATTCCTCCATAAAACTAATGTCCCTAACAGTCTACGCTTTGATCGTTCCCTGGAAGCCCAGTAGTAGTTTCCGATTAACATCTGGAGGCATTCTGTAATCTGTGGACTATCAGAGTGTTGATGAATCACAGAAATTGCATCGGGATTGAATACAACAGTTAACCATGCGCACTTTCCTCCATGGGAGTAATGTCACAAACAGTCTACGCTTTCATCGTTCCCTTGAAGACCAGTAGTAGTTTCCGATGCACATCGAGAGGCATTCTGTAATCTGTGGACTATCAGAGTGTTGATGAAACACAGAAATTGCATCGCGATTGAATACAACATTCACCATGCTCATTTTCCTTCATGGGAGTAATGTCTCAAAGAGTCTACGATTTGATCGTTCCCTGGAAGACCAGTAGTAGTTTCCGATGCACTTCTGGAGTCATTCTGTAATCTGTGGAGTATCAGAGTGTTGATGAAACACAGAAATTGAATCGGGATTGAATACAACAGTCACCATGCGCACGTTCCTGCATAATAGTAAAGTCTCAAACAGTCTGCGCTTTGATCGTTATCTCGAAGACCAGTAGAAATTTCCGATGAACATCTGGAGGCATTCTGTAATCTGTGGACTATCAAAGTGTTGATGAAACACAGAAATTGCATCGGGATTGAATACAACAGACACCATGCGCACTTTCCTCCATGGGAGTAATTCTCAAACAGTCTATGCTTTGATCGTTCCTTGGAAGACCAGTAGTAGTTTCCGATGCACATCTGGTGGCATTCTGTAATCTGTGGACTATCAGAGTGTTGATGAAAGAACAGAAATTGGATCGGGAATGAATACAACAGTCAAAATGCGCACTTTCCTCCTCGGGAGGTATGTCTCTAACAGTCTACGCTTTGATCGTTCCCTGGAAGACCAGAAGTAGTTTCCGATGCACATCTGGTGGCATTCTGTAATCTGTGGACTATCAGAGTGTTGATGAAACACAGAAATTGCATCGGGATTGAACACAACAGTCACCATCCGAACTTTCCTTCATGGGAGTAATGTCTGAAACAGTCTACGCTTTGATCGTTCCGTGGAAGACCATTAGTAGTTTCCGATGCACATCTCGTGGCATTCTGTAATCTTTGGACTATCAGAGTGTTGATGAAACACAGGAAATGCATCGGGATTGAATACAACAGTCACCATGCGCACTTTCCACCATGGGAGTAATGTCTCAAAGAGTTTACGCTTTGATCGATCCCTGGAAGACCAGCAGTAGTTTACGATGCACATCTGGAGGCATTCTGTATTCTGTGGACTATTAGAGTGCTGATGAAACACAGAAATTGCAATTGGATTGAATACTACAGTCACAATGCGCACTTTCCTCCACGGGAGTAATGTCTCAAACAATCTACGCTTTGATCTTTCCCTGGAAGACCAGTAGAAGTTTCCGATGCACATCTGGAGGCATTCTGTAATGTGTGGACTATCAGAGTGTTGATGAAACACAGAAATTGCATCGGGATTGAATACAACAGTCACCATGTGCACTTTCCTCCATGGGAGTAATGTCTCTAACAGTCTACGCTTTGATCGTTCCCTGGAAGACCAGTAGTAGTTTCCGATGCACATCTGGAGGCTTTCTGTAATCTGTGGACTATCAGAGTGTTCATGAAACACAGAAATTGCATCGTGATTGAATACAACAGTCTCCATGCGCAGTTTCCTCAATATGAGTAATGTCTCAAACATTCTACGCTTTGATCGTTCCCTGGAAGACCAGTAGTAGTTTCAATTGCACATCTGGAGGCATTCTGTATTCTGTGGACTATCAGAGTGTTGATGAAACACAGAAATTGCATCGGAATTGAATACAACAGTCACCATGCACACTCTCCTCCATTGGAGTAATGTCTCTAACAGTCTACGCTTTGATAGTTCCCTGGAAGACCAGTAGTAGTTTCCGATGCACATCTGAATGCTTTCCGTCATCTGTGGACTATCAGAGTGTTGATGAAACACAGAAATTGCATCGGGATTGAATAAAACAGTCACCATGCGCACTTTCCTAAATGGGAGTAATGTCTCTAACAGTCTACGGTTTGATCGTTCCCTGCAAGACCAGTAATATTTTCCGATGCACATCTGGAGGCTTTCCGTAATCTGTGGACTATCAGAGTGATGATGAAACACAGAATTTACATCGTGATTGAATACAACAGTCACAATGCGTACTCTCCTCCACGGGAGGTATGTCTCAAACAGTCTACGCTTTGATTGTTCCCTGGAAGACGAATAGTAGTTTCCGATGCACATCTGGAGGCATTCTGTAATTTTTCGACTATCAGAGTGTTGATGAAACACAGAAATTGCATCGGGATTGAATACAACAGTCACCATGCGCACTTTCCTCCATCGGACTAATGTCTCAAACAGTCTACGCTTTGATCGCTCCCTGGAAGACCAGTAGTAGTTTGTGATGTACATCTGGTGGCATTCTATAATCTGTATACTATCAGAGTGTTGATGACACACAGAAATTCCATCGGGATTGAATACAACAGTCACAATGCGTACTCTCCTCCACGGGAGGTATGTCTCAAAGAGTCTACGCTTTGATCGTTCCCTGGAAGACCAATAGTAGTTTCCGATGCACATCTGGAGGCATTCTGTAATTTTTCGACTATCAGAGTGTTGATGAAACACAGAAATTGCATCGGGATTGAATACAACAGTCACCATCCGCACTTTCCTCCTTGGGAGTAATGTCTGAAACAGTCTTGGCCTTGATCGTTCCCTGGAAGACCAGTAGTAGTTTCCGATGCACATCCTGTGGCATTCTGTAATCTGTGGACTATCAGAGTGTTGATGAAACACAGAAAATGCATTGGGATTGAATACAACAGTCACCATGCGCACTTTCCTCCATGGGAGTAATTCTCAAACGGTCTACGCTTTGATCGATCCCTGAAAGACGAGTAGTAGTTTCCGATGCACATCTGGAGGCATTCTGTAATCTGTGGACTATCAGAGTGTTGATGAAACACAGAAATTGCATCGGGATTGAATACAACAGTCACCATGAGCACATTCCTCCATAAAAGTAATGTCTCTAACAGTCTACGCTTTGATCGTTCCCTGGAAGACCAGTAGTAGTTTCCGATGCACATCCGGAGGCATTCTGTAATCTGTGGACTATCAGAGTGTTGATGACACACAGAAATTGCATCGGGATTGAATACAACAGTCACCATGAGCACATTCCTCCATAAAACTAATGTCCCTAACAGTCTACGCTTTGATCGTTCCCTGGAAGCCCAGTAGTAGTTTCCGATTAACATCTGGAGGCATTCTGTAATCTGTGGACTATCAGACTGTTGATGAAACACAGAAATTGCATCGGGATTGAATACAACAGTTAACCATGCGCACTTTCCTCCATGGGAGTAATGTCACAAACAGTCTACGCTTTGATCGTTCCCTTGAAGACCTGTAGTAGTTTCCGATGCACATCGAGAGGCATTCTGTAATCTGTGGACTATCAGAGTGTTGATGAAACACAGAAATTGCATCGCGATTGAATACAACATTCACCATGCTCATTTTCCTTCATGGGAGTAATGTCTCAAAGAGTCTACGATTTGATCGTTCCCTGGAAGACCAGTAGTAGTTTCCGATGCACTTCTGAAGGCATTCTGTAATCTGTGGAGTATCAGAGTGTTGATGAAACACAGAAATTGAATCGGGGTGGAATACAACAGTCACCATGCGCACTTTCCTCCATGGGAGTAATTCTCAAACAGTCTACGCTTTGATCCTTCCCTGGAAGACCAGCAGTAGCTTCCAATGCACATCTGGTGGCATTCTGTATTCTGTGGATTATCAGAGTGTTGATGAAACACAGAAATTGCATCGGGATTGAATACAACATTCACCATCCGCACTTTCCTCCATGGGAGTAATGTCTGAAACAGTCTACGCCAGGATCGTTCCCAGGAAGACCAGTAGTAGTTTCCGATGCACATTTCGTGGCATTCTGTAATCTGTGGACTATCAGAGTGTTGATGAAACACAGAAATTGCATCGGGATTGAATACAACAGTCACCATGCGCACATTCCTGCATAATAGTAAAGTCTCAAACAGTCTGCGCTTTGATCGTTACCTCGAAGACCAGTAGAAATTTCCGATGAACATCTGGAGGCATTCTGTAATCCATGGACTATCAGACTGTTGATGAAACACAGAAATTGCATCGGGATTGAATACAACAGACACCATGCGCAATTTCCTCCATGGGAGTAATTCTCAAACAGTGTATGCTTTTATCGTTCCCTGGAAGACCAGTAGTAGTTTCCGATGCACATCTGGTGGCATTCTGTAATCTGTGGACTATCAGAGTGTTGATGAAACACAGAAATTGCATTGGGATTGAACACAATAGTCACCATCCGAACTTTCCTTCATGGGAGTAATGTCTGAAACATTCTACGCTTTGATCTTTCCGTGGAAGACCATTAGTAGTTTCCGATGCACATCTCGTGGCATTCTGTAATCTTTGGACTATCAGAGTGTTGATGAAACACAGGAAATGCATCGGGATTGAATACAACAGTCACCATGCGCACTTTCCTCCATGGGAGTAATGTCTCAAAGAGTTTACGCTTTGATCGATCCCTGGAAGACCAGCAGTAGTTTACGATGCACATCTGGAGGCATTCTGTATTCTGTGGACTATTAGAGTGCTGATGAAACACAGAAATTGCAATTGGATTGAATACTACAGTTACCATGCGCACTTTCCTCCATGGGAGTAATGTCTCAAACAGTCTACGCTTTGATCGTTAGCTGGAAGACCAGTAGTAGTTTCCGATGCACATCTTGAAACATTCTGTAATCTGTGGACTATCAGAGTGTTGATGAAACACAGAAATTGCATCGGGATTGAATACAACAGTCACAATGCGCACTTTCCTCCACGGGAGTAATGTCTCAAACAATCTACGCTTTGATCTTTCCCTGGAAGACCAGTAGAAGTTTCCGATGCACATCTGGAGGCATTCTGCAATGTGTGGACTATCAGAGTGTTGATGAAACACAGAAATTGCATCGGGATTGAATACAACAGTCACCATGTGCACTTTCCTCCATGGGAGTAATGTCTCTAACAGTCTACGCTTTGATCGTACCCTGGAAGACCAGTAGTAGTTTCCGATGCACATCTGGAGGCTTTCTGTAATCTGTGGACTATCAGGGTGTTCATGAAACACAGAAATTGCATCGTGATTGAATACAACAGTCTCCATGCGCAGTTTCCTCAATATGAGTAATGTCTCAAACATTCTACGCTTTGATCGTTCCCTGGAAGACCAGTTGTAGTTTCAATTGCACATCTGGAGGCATTCTGTATTCTGTGGACTATCAGTGTGTTGATGAAACACAGAAATTGCATCGGAATTCAATACAACAGTCACCATGCACACTCTCCTCCATTGGAGTAATGTCTCTAACAGTCTACGCTTTGATAGTTCCCTGGAAGACCAGTAGTAGTTTCCGATGCACATCTGAAGGCTTTCCGTCATCTGTGGACTATCAGAGTGTTGATGAAACACAGAAATTGCATCGGAATTGAATACAACAGTCACCATCCGCACTTTCCTCCTTGGGAGTAATGTCTGAAACAGTCTTGGCCTTGATCGTTCCTTGGAAGACCAGAAGTAGTTTCTGATGCACATCTCGTGGCATTCTGTAATCTGTGGACTATCAGAGCGTTGATGAAACACAGAAAATGCATCGGGATTGAATTCAACAGTCACCTTGCGCACTTTCCTCCATGGGAGTAATGTCTCAAGGAGTTCACGATTTGATAGTTCCCTGGAAGACCAGTAGTAGTTTCCGATGTACATCTGGTGGCATTCTGTAATCTGTGGACTATCAGAGTGTTGATGAAACACAGAAATTGCATCGGGTTTGAATACAACAGTCACCATGCGCACTTTCCTCCTTGGGAGTAATGTGCCTAACAGTCTTCGCTTTGATCGTTCCCTGGAAGACCAGTAGTAGTTTCCGATGCACATCTGGACGCATTCTGTAATCTGTGGACTATCATAGTGTTGATGAGACACAGAAATAGCATCGGGATTAAATACAACAGTTACCATGCGCACTTTCCTCCATGGGAGTAATTCTCAAACAGTCTACGCTTTGATCGTTCCCTGGAAGGCCAGTAGTAGTTCCCGATGCACATCTGGTGGCATTCTGTAATCTGTGGACTATCAGAGTGTTGATGAAACACAGAAATTGATTCGGGATTAAATACAGCAGTCACCATGCGCACTTTCCTCCACGGAAGGTATATCTAAAACAGTCGACGCTTTGATCGTTCCCTGGAAGACCAGTAGTAGTTTCCGATGCACATCTGGTGGCATCCTGTAATCTGTGGACTATCAGAGTGTTGATGAAACACAGAAATTGCATCGGGATTGAACACAACAGTCACCATCCGAACTTTCCTTCATGGGAGTAATGTCTGAAACAGTCTACGCTTTGATCGTTCCGTGGAAGACCATTAGTAGTTTCCGATGCACATCTCGTGGCATTCTGTAATCTTTGGACTATCAGAGTGTTGATGAAACACAGGAAATGCATCGGGATTGAATACAACAGTCACCATGCGCACTTTCCTCCATGGGAGTAATGTCTCAAAGAGTTTACGCTTTGATCGATCCCTGGAAGACCAGCAGTAGTTTACGATGCACATCTGGAGGCATTCTGTATTCTGTGGACTATTAGAGTGCTGGTGAAACACAGAAATTGCAATTGGATTGAATACAACAGTCACAATGCGCACTTTCCTCCACGGGAGTAATGTCTCAAACAATCTACGCTTTGATCTTTCCCTGGAAGACCAGTAGAAGTTTCCGATGCACATCTGGAGGCATTCTGCAATGTGTGGACTATCAGAGTGTTGATGAAACACAGAAATTGCATCGGGATTGAATACAACAGTCACCATGTGCACTTTCCTCCATGGGAGTAATGTCTCTAACAGTCTACGCTTTGATCGTTCCCTGGAAGACCAGTAGTAGTTTCCGATGCACATCTGGAGGCTTGCTGTAATCTGTGGACTATCAGGGTGTTCATGAAACACAGAAATTGCATCGTGATTGAATACAACAGTCTCCATGCGCAGTTTCCTCAATATGAGTAATGTCTCAAACATTCTACGCTTTGATCGTTCCCTGGAAGACCAGTAGTAGTTTCAATTGCACATCTGGTGGCATTCTGTATTCTGTGGACTATCAGAGTGTTGATGAAACACAGAAATTGCATCGGAATTGAATACAACAGTCACCATGCACACTCTCCTCCATTGGAGTAATGTCTCTAACAGTCTACGCTTTGATAGTTCCCTGGAAGACCAATAGTAGTTTCCGATGCACATCTGAAGGCTTTCCGTCATCTGTGGACTATCAGAGTGTTGATGAAACACAGAAATTGTATCGGGATTGAATAAAACAGTCACCATGCGCACTTTCCTAAATGGGAGTAATGTCTCTAACAGTCTACGCTTTGATCGTTCCCAGCAAGACCAGTAATATTTTCCGATGCACATCTGGAGGCTTTCCGTAATCTGTGGACTATCAGAGTGATGATGAAACACAGAAATTACATCGTGATTGAATACAACAGTCACAATGCGTACTCTCCTCCACGGGAGGTATGTCTCAAACAGTCTACGCTTTGATCGTTCCCTGGAAGACGAATAGTAGTTTCCGATGCACATCTGGAGGCATTCTGTAATTTTTCGACTATCAGAGTGTTGATGAAACACAGAAATTGCATGGGGATTGAATACAACAGTAACCATGTGCACTTTCCTCCATGGGAGTAATGTCTCTAACAGTCTACGCTTTGATCGTTCCCTGGAAGACCAGTAGTAGTTTCCGATGCACATCTGGAGGCTTTCTGTAATCTGTGGACTATCAGAGTGTTCATGAAACACAGAAATTGCATCGTGATTGAATACAACAGTCTCCATGCGCAGTTTCCTCAATATGAGTAATGTCTCAAACATTCTACGCTTTGATCGTTCCCTGGAAGACCAGTAGTAGTTTCAATTGCACATCTGGAGGCATTCTGTATTCTGTGGACTATCAGAGTGTTGATGAAACACAGAAATTGCATCGGAATTGAATACAACAGTCACCATGCACACTCTCCTCCATTGGAGTAATGTCTCTAACAGTCTACGCTTTGATAGTTCCCTGGAAGACCAGTAGTAGTTTCCGATGCACATCTGAAGGCTTTCCGTCATCTGTGGACTATCAGAGTGTTGATGAAACACAGAAATTGCATCGGGATTGAATAAAACAGTCACCATGCGCACTTTCCTAAATGGGAGTAATGTCTCTAACAGTCTACGCTTTGATCGTTCCCAGCAAAACCAGTAATATTTTCCGATGCACATCTGGAGGCTTTCCGTAATCTGTGGACTATCAGAGTGATGATGAAACACAGAAATTACATCGTGATTGAATACAACAGTCACAATGCGTACTCTCCTCCACGGGAGGTATGTCTCAAACAGTCTACGCTTTGATCGTTCCCTGGAAGACGAATAGTAGTTTCCGATGCACATCTGGAGGCATTCTGTAATTTTTCGACTATCAGAGTGTTGATGAAACACAGAAATTGCATCGGGATTGAATACAACAGTCACCATGTGCACTTTCCTCCATCGGACTAATGTCTCAAACAGTCTACGCTTTGTTCGCTCCCTGGAAGACCAGTAGTAGTTTGTGATGTACATCTGGTGGCATTCTATAATCTGTGGACTATCAGAGTGTTGATGAAACACAGAAATTCCATCGGGATTGAATACAACAGTCACAATGCGTACTCTCCTCCACGGGAGGTATGTCTCAAAGAGTCTACGCTTTGATCGTTCCCTGGAAGACCAATAGTAGTTTCCGATGCACATCTGGAGGCATTCTGTAATTTTTCGACTATCAGAGTGTTGATGAAACACAGAAATTGCATCGGGATTGAATACAACAGTCACCATCCGCACTTTCATCCTTGGGAGTAATGTCTGAAACAGTCTTGGCCTTGATCGTTCTTTGGAAGACCAGAAGTAGTTTCTGATGCACATCTCGTGGCATTCTGTAATCTGTGGACTATCAGAGCGTTGATGAAACACAGAAAATGCATCGGGATTGAATTCAACAGTCACCTTGCGCACTTTCCTCCATGGGAGTAATGTCTCAAGGAGTTCACGATTTGATAGTTCCCTGGAAGACCAGTAGTAGTTTCCGATGTACATCTGGTGGCATTCTGTAATCTGTGGACTATCGGAGTGTTGATGAAACACAGAAATTGCATCGGGTTTGAATACAACAGTCACCATGCGCACTTTCCTCCTTGGGAGTAATGTGTCTAACAGTCTTCGCTTTGATCGTTCCCTGGAAGACCAGTAGTAGTTTCCGATGCACATCTGGACGCTTTCTGTAATCTGTGGACTATCATAGTGTTGATGAGACACAGAAATAGCATCGGGATTGAATACAACAGTTACCATGCGCACTTTCCTCCATGGGAGTAATTCTCAAACAGTCTACGATTTGATCGTTCCCTGGAAGACCAGTAGTAGTTCCCGATGCACATCTGGTGGCATTCTGTAATCTGTGGACTATCAGAGTGTTGATGAAACACAGAAATTGATTCGGGATTAAATACAACAGTCACCATGCGCAATTTCCTCCACGGAAGGTATATCTAAAACAGTCGACGCTTTGATCGTTCCCTGGAAGACCAGTAGTAGTTTCCGATGCACATCTGGTGGCATCCTGTAATCTGTGGACTATCAGAGTGTTGATGAAACACAGAAATTGCATCGGGATTGAACACAACAGTCACCATCCGAACTTTCCTTCATGGGAGTAATGTCTGAAACAGTCTACGCTTTGATCGTTCCGTGGAAGACCATTAGTAGTTTCCGATGCACATCTCGTGGCATTCTGTAATCTTTGGACTATCAGAGTGTTGATGAAACACAGGAAATGCATCGGGATTGAATACAACAGTCACCATGCGCACTTACTTCCATGGGAGTAATGTCTCAAAGAGTTTACGCTTTGATCGATCCCTGGAAGACCAGCAGTAGTTTACGATGCACATCTGGAGGCATTCTGTATTCTGTGGACTATTAGAGTGCTGATGAAACACAGAAATTGCAATTGGATTGAATACAACAGTCACAATGCGCACTTTCCTCCACGGGAGTAATGTCTCAAACAATCTACGCTTTGATCTTTCCCTGGAAGACCAGTAGAAGTTTCCGATGCACATCTGGATGCATTCTGTAATTTTTCGACTATCAGAGTGTTGATGAAACACAGAAATTGCATCGGGATTGAATACAACAGTCACCATGTGCACTTTCCTCCATGGGAGTAATGTCTCAAACAGTCTACGCTTTGTTCGCTCCCTGGAAGACCAGTAGTAGTTTGTGATGTACATCTGGTGGCATTCTATAATCTGTGGACTATCAGAGTGTTGATGAAACACAGAAATTCCATCGGGATTGAATACAACAGTCACAATGCGTACTCTCCTCCACGGGAGGTATGTCTCAAAGAGTCTACGCTTTGATCGTTCCCTGGAAGACCAATAGTAGTTTCCGATGCACATCTGGAGGCATTCTGTAATTTTTCGACTATCAGAGTGTTGATGAAACACAGAAATTGCATCGGGATTGAATACAACAGTCACCATCCGCACTTTCATCCTTGGGAGTAATGTCTGAAACAGTCTTGGCCTTGATCGTTCTTTGGAAGACCAGAAGTAGTTTCTGATGCACATCTCGTGGCATTCTGTAATCTGTGGACTATCAGAGCGTTGATGAAACACAGAAAATGCATCGGGATTGAATTCAACAGTCACCTTGCGCACTTTCCTCCATGGGAGTAATGTCTCAAGGAGTTCACGATTTGATAGTTCCCTGGAAGACCAGTAGTAGTTTCCGATGTACATCTGGTGGCATTCTGTAATCTGTGGACTATCGGAGTGTTGATGAAACACAGAAATTGCATCGGGTTTGAATACAACAGTCACCATGCGCACTTTCCTCCTTGGGAGTAATGTGTCTAACAGTCTTCGCTTTGATCGTTCCCTGGAAGACCAGTAGTAGTTTCCGATGCACATCTGGACGCTTTCTGTAATCTGTGGACTATCATAGTGTTGATGAGACACAGAAATAGCATCGGGATTGAATACAACAGTTACCATGCGCACTTTCCTCCATGGGAGTAATTCTCAAACAGTCTACGATTTGATCGTTCCCTGGAAGACCAGTAGTAGTTCCCGATGCACATCTGGTGGCATTCTGTAATCTGTGGACTATCAGAGTGTTGATGAAACACAGAAATTGATTCGGGATTAAATACAACAGTCACCATGCGCAATTTCCTCCACGGAAGGTATATCTAAAACAGTCGACGCTTTGATCGTTCCCTGGAAGACCAGTAGTAGTTTCCGATGCACATCTGGTGGCATCCTGTAATCTGTGGACTATCAGAGTGTTGATGAAACACAGAAATTGCATCGGGATTGAACACAACAGTCACCATCCGAACTTTCCTTCATGGGAGTAATGTCTGAAACAGTCTACGCTTTGATCGTTCCGTGGAAGACCATTAGTAGTTTCCGATGCACATCTCGTGGCATTCTGTAATCTTTGGACTATCAGAGTGTTGATGAAACACAGGAAATGCATCGGGATTGAATACAACAGTCACCATGCGCACTTACTTCCATGGGAGTAATGTCTCAAAGAGTTTACGCTTTGATCGATCCCTGGAAGACCAGCAGTAGTTTACGATGCACATCTGGAGGCATTCTGTATTCTGTGGACTATTAGAGTGCTGATGAAACACAGAAATTGCAATTGGATTGAATACAACAGTCACAATGCGCACTTTCCTCCACGGGAGTAATGTCTCAAACAATCTACGCTTTGATCTTTCCCTGGAAGACCAGTAGAAGTTTCCGATGCACATCTGGATGCATTCTGCAATGTGTGGACTATCAGAGTGTTGATGAAACACAGAAATTGCATCGGGATTGAATACAACAGTCACCATGTGCACTTTCCTCCATGGGAGTAATGTCTCTAACAGTCTACGCTTTGATCGTTCCCTGGAAGACCAGTAGTAGTTTCCGATGCACATCTGGAGGCTTTCTGTAATCTGTGGACTATCAGGGTGTTCATGAAACACAGAAATTGCATCGTGATTGAATACAACAGTCTCCATGCGCAGTTTCCTCAATATGAGTAATGTCTCAAACATTCTACGCTTTGATCGTTCCCTGGAAGACCAGTAGTAGTTTCAATTGCACATCTGGTGGCATTCTGTATTCTGTGGACTATCAGAGTGTTGATGAAACACAGAAATTGCATCGGAATTGAATACAACAGTCACCATGCACACTCTCCTCCATTGGAGTAATGTCTCTAACAGTCTACGCTTTGATAGTTCCCTGGAAGACCAATAGTAGTTTCCGATGCACATCTGAAGGCTTTTCGTCATCTGTGGACTATCAGAGTGTTAATGAAACACAGACATTGTATCGGGATTGAATAAAACAGTCACCATGCGCACTTTCCTAAATGGGAGTAATGTCTCTAACAGTCTACGCTTTGATCGATACCAGCAAGACCAGTAATATTTTCCGATGCACATCTGGAGGCTTTCCGTAATCTGTGGACTATCAGAGTGATGATGAAACACAGAAATTACATCGTGATTGAATACAACAGTCACAATGCGTACTCTCCTCCACGGGAGGTATGTCTCAAACAGTCTACGCTTTGATCGTTCCCTGGAAGACGAATAGTAGTTTCCGATGCACATCTGGAGGCATTTTGTAATTTTTCGACTATCAGAATGTTGATGAAACACAGAAATTGCATCGGGATTGAATACAACAGTCACCATGTGCACTTTCCTCCATGGGAGTAATGTCTCTAACAGTCTACGCTTTGATCGTTCCCTGGAAGACCAGTAGTAGTTTCCGATGCACATCTGGAGGCTTTATGTAATCTGTGGACTATCAGAGTGTTCATGAAACACAGAAATTGCATCGTGATTGAATACAACAGTCTCCATGCGCAGTTTCCTCAATATGAGTAATGTCTCAAACAGTCTACGCTTTGATCGTTCCCTGGATGACCAGTAGTAGTTTCCGATGCTCATCTGGTGACATTCTGTAATCTGTGGAGTATCAGAGTGTTGATGAAACCCAGATATTGCACTTGGTTTTGAATACAACTGTTACCATGCACACTTTCCTCCATGGGAGTAATGTCTCTAACAGTCTACGCTTTGATCGTTCCCTGGAAGCCCAGTAGTAGTTTCCGATTAACATCTGGAGGCATTCTGTAATCTGTGGACTATCAGAGTGTTGATGAAACACAGAAATAGCATCGGGATTGAATACAACAGTCACCATGCGCAATTTCCTCCATGGGAGTAATGTCTCAAACAGTCTACGCTTTGATCGTTCCCTGGATGACCAGTAGTAGTTTCCGATGCTCATCTGGAGGCATTCTGTAATCTGTGGACTATCAGAGTGTTGATGAAACACAGAAATTGCATCAGGATTAAATACAACAGTTACAATGAGCACATTCCTCCATAAAACTAATGTCCCTAAAAGTCTACGCTTTGATCGTTCCCAGGTAGACCAGTAGTAGTTTCCGATGCACATCTGGAGGGATTCTGTAATCTGTGGAGTATCCGAGTGTTGATGAAACACAGAAATTGCATCGGGTTTTGAATACAACAGTTACCATGCACACTTTCCTCCATGGGAGTAATGTCCCAAACAGTCTACAATTTGATCGTTCCCTGGAAGACCAGTAGTAGTTTCCGATGCACATCGGGAGGCATTCTGTAATCTGCGGACTATCAGAGTGTTGATGAAACACAGAAATTGCATCGGGATTGAATACAACAGTCACCATCCGCACTTTCCTCCAGCGAAGTAATGTCTGAAACGGTCTACGCCTGGATCGTTCCCAGGAAGACCAGTAGTAGTTTCCAATGCTCATCCTGTGGCATTCTGTAATCTGTGGACTATCAGAGTGTTGATGAAACACAGGAAATGCATTGGGATTGAATACAACAGTCACCATGCGCACTTTCCTCCATGGGAGTAATTCTCAAACGGTCTACGCTTTGATCGTTCCCTGGAAGACGAGTAGTAGTTTCCGATGCACATCTGGAGGCATTCTGTAATCTGTGGACTATCAGAGTGTTGATGAAACACAGAAATTGCATCGGGATTGAATACAACAGTCACCATGAGCACATTCCTCCATAAAAGTAATGTCTCTAACAGTCTACGCTTTGATCGTTCCCTGGAAGACCAGTAGTAGTTTCCGATGCACATCTGGAGGCATTCAGTAATCTGTGGACTATCAGAGTGTTGATGAAACACAGAAATTGCATTGGGATTGAATACAACAGTCACCATGAGCACTTTCCTCCATAAAACTAATGTGCCTAACAGTCTACGCTTTGATCGTTCCCAGGAAGACCAGTAGTAGTTTCCGATGCACATCTGGAGGCATTCTGTAATCTGTGGAGTATCCGAGTGTTGATGAAACACAGAAATTGCATCGGGTTTTGAAAACAACAGTTACCATGCACACTTTCCTCCATGGGAGTAATGTCTCTAACAGTCTACGCTTTGATCGTTCCCTGGAAGCCCAGTAGTAGTTTCCGATTAACATCTGGAGGCATTCTGTAATCTGTGGACTATCAGAGTGTTGATGAAACACAGAAATTGCATCGGGATTGAATACAACAGTTAACCATGCGCACTTTCCTATATGGGAGTAATTCTCAAACAGTCTATGCTTTGATCGTTCCCTGGAAGACCAGTAGTAGTTTCCGATGCACATCTGGTGGCATTCTGTAATCTGTGGACTATCAGAGTGTTGTTGAAACAACAGAAATTGCATCGGGAATGAATACAACAGTCAACATGCGCACTTTCCTCCTCGGGAGGTATGTCTCTAACAGTCTACGCTTTGATCGTTCCCTGGAAGACCAGTAGTAGTTTCCGATGCACATCTGGTGGCATTCTGTATTCTGTGGACTATCAGAGTGTTGATGAAACACAGAAATTGCATCGGAATTGAATACAACAGTCACCATGCACACTCTCCTCCATTGGAGTAATGTCTCTAACAGTCTACGATTTGATAGTTCCCTGGAAGACCAATAGTAGTTTCCGATGCACATCTGAAGGCTTTCCGTCATCTGTGGACTATCAGAGTGTTGATGAAACACAGAAATTGTATCGGGATTGAATAAAACAGTCACCATGCGCACTTTCCTAAATGGGAGTAATGTCTCTAACAGTCTACGCTTTGATCGTTCCCAGCAAGACCAGTAATATTTTCCGATGCACATCTGGAGGCTTTCCGTAATCTGTGGACTATCAGAGTGATGATGAAACACAGAAATTACATCGTGATTGAATACAACAGTCACAATGCGTACTCTCCTCCACGGGAGGTATGTCTCAAACAGTCTACGCTTTGATCGTTCCCTGGAAGACGAATAGTAGTTTCCGATGCACATCTGGAGGCATTCTGTAATTTTTCGACTATCAGAGTGTTGATGAAACACAGAAATTGCATGGGGATTGAATACAACAGTCACCATGTGCACTTTCCTCCATGGGAGTAATGTCTCTAACAGTCTACGCTTTGATCGTTCCCTGGAAGACCAGTAGTAGTTTCCGATGCACATCTGGAGGCTTTCTGTAATCTGTGGACTATCAGAGTGTTCATGAAACACAGAAATTGCATCGTGATTGAATACAACAGTCTCCATGCGCAGTTTCCTCAATATGAGTAATGTCTCAAACATTCTACGCTTTGATCGTTCCCTGGAAGACCAGTAGTAGTTTCAATTGCACATCTGGAGGCATTCTGTATTCTGTGGACTATCAGAGTGTTGATGAAACACAGAAATTGCATCGGAATTGAATACAACAGTCACCATGCACACTCTCCTCCATTGGAGTAATGTCTCTAACAGTCTACGCTTTGATAGTTCCCTGGAAGACCAGTAGTAGTTTCCGATGCACATCTGAAGGCTTTCCGTCATCTGTGGACTATCAGAGTGTTGATGAAACACAGAAATTGCATCGGGATTGAATACAACAGTCACCATGTGCACTTTCCTCCATCGGACTAATGTCTCAAACAGTCTACGCTTTGTTCGCTCCCTGGAAGACCAGTAGTAGTTTGTGATGTACATCTGGTGGCATTCTATAATCTGTGGACTATCAGAGTGTTGATGAAACACAGAAATTCCATCGGGATTGAATACAACAGTCACAATGCGTACTCTCCTCCACGGGAGGTATGTCTCAAAGAGTCTACGCTTTGATCGTTCCCTGGAAGACCAATAGTAGTTTCCGATGCACATCTGGAGGCATTCTGTAATTTTTCGACTATCAGAGTGTTGATGAAACACAGAAATTGCATCGGGATTGAATACAACAGTCACCATCCGCACTTTCATCCTTGGGAGTAATGTCTGAAACAGTCTTGGCCTTGATCGTTCTTTGGAAGACCAGAAGTAGTTTCTGATGCACATCTCGTGGCATTCTGTAATCTGTGGACTATCAGAGCGTTGATGAAACACAGAAAATGCATCGGGATTGAATTCAACAGTCACCTTGCGCACTTTCCTCCATGGGAGTAATGTCTCAAGGAGTTCACGATTTGATAGTTCCCTGGAAGACCAGTAGTAGTTTCCGATGTACATCTGGTGGCATTCTGTAATCTGTGGACTATCGGAGTGTTGATGAAACACAGAAATTGCATCGGGTTTGAATACAACAGTCACCATGCGCACTTTCCTCCTTGGGAGTAATGTGTCTAACAGTCTTCGCTTTGATCGTTCCCTGGAAGACCAGTAGTAGTTTCCGATGCACATCTGGACGCTTTCTGTAATCTGTGGACTATCATAGTGTTGATGAGACACAGAAATAGCATCGGGATTGAATACAACAGTTACCATGCGCACTTTCCTCCATGGGAGTAATTCTCAAACAGTCTACGATTTGATCGTTCCCTGGAAGACCAGTAGTAGTTCCCGATGCACATCTGGTGGCATTCTGTAATCTGTGGACTATCAGAGTGTTGATGAAACACAGAAATTGATTCGGGATTAAATACAACAGTCACCATGCGCAATTTCCTCCACGGAAGGTATATCTAAAACAGTCGACGCTTTGATCGTTCCCTGGAAGACCAGTAGTAGTTTCCGATGCACATCTGGTGGCATCCTGTAATCTGTGGACTATCAGAGTGTTGATGAAACACAGAAATTGCATCGGGATTGAACACAACAGTCACCATCCGAACTTTCCTTCATGGGAGTAATGTCTGAAACAGTCTACGCTTTGATCGTTCCGTGGAAGACCATTAGTAGTTTCCGATGCACATCTCGTGGCATTCTGTAATCTTTGGACTATCAGAGTGTTGATGAAACACAGGAAATGCATCGGGATTGAATACAACAGTCACCATGCGCACTTACCTCCATGGGAGTAATGTCTCAAAGAGTTTACGCTTTGATCGATCCCTGGAAGACCAGCAGTAGTTTACGATGCACATCTGGAGGCATTCAGTATTCTGTGGACTATTAGAGTGCTGATGAAACACAGAAATTGCAATTGGATTGAATACAACAGTCACAATGCGCACTTTCCTCCACGGGAGTAATGTCTCAAACAATCTACGCTTTGATCTTTCCCTGGAAGACCAGTAGAAGTTTCCGATGCACATCTGGATGCATTCTGCAATGTGTGGACTATCAGAGTGTTGATGAAACACAGAAATTGCATCGGGATTGAATACAACAGTCACCATGTGCACTTTCCTCCATGGGAGTAATGTCTCTAACAGTCTACGCTTTGATCGTTCCCTGGAAGACCAGTAGTAGTTTCCGATGCACATCTGGAGGCTTTCTGTAATCTGTGGACTATCAGGGTGTTCATGAAACACAGAAATTGCATCGTGATTGAATACAACAGTCTCCATGCGCAGTTTCCTCAATATGAGTAATGTCTCAAACATTCTACGCTTTGATCGTTCCCTGGAAGACCAGTAGTAGTTTCAATTGCACATCTGGTGGCATTCTGTATTCTGTGGACTATCAGAGTGTTGATGAAACACAGAAATTGCATCGGAATTGAATACAACAGTCACCATGCACACTCTCCTCCATTGGAGTAATGTCTCTAACAGTCTACGCTTTGATAGTTCCCTGGAAGACCAATAGTAGTTTCCGATGCACATCTGAAGGCTTTTCGTCATCTGTGGACTATCAGAGTGTTAATGAAACACAGACATTGTATCGGGATTGAATAAAACAGTCACCATGCGCACTTTCCTAAATGGGAGTAATGTCTCTAACAGTCTACGCTTTGATCGATACCAGCAAGACCAGTAATATTTTCCGATGCACATCTGGAGGCTTTCCGTAATCTGTGGACTATCAGAGTGATGATGAAACACAGAAATTACATCGTGATTGAATACAACAGTCACAATGCGTACTCTCCTCCACGGGAGGTATGTCTCAAACAGTCTACGCTTTGATCGTTCCCTGGAAGACGAATAGTAGTTTCCGATGCACATCTGGAGGCATTTTGTAATTTTTCGACTATCAGAATGTTGATGAAACACAGAAATTGCATCGGGATTGAATACAACAGTCACCATGTGCACTTTCCTCCATGGGAGTAATGTCTCTAACAGTCTACGCTTTGATCGTTCCCTGGAAGACCAGTAGTAGTTTCCGATGCACATCTGGAGGCTTTATGTAATCTGTGGACTATCAGAGTGTTCATGAAACACAGAAATTGCATCGTGATTGAATACAACAGTCTCCATGCGCAGTTTCCTCAATATGAGTAATGTCTCAAACAGTCTACGCTTTGATCGTTCCCTGGATGACCAGTAGTAGTTTCCGATGCTCATCTGGTGACATTCTGTAATCTGTGGAGTATCAGAGTGTTGATGAAACCCAGATATTGCACTTGGTTTTGAATACAACTGTTACCATGCACACTTTCCTCCATGGGAGTAATGTCTCTAACAGTCTACGCTTTGATCGTTCCCTGGAAGCCCAGTAGTAGTTTCCGATTAACATCTGGAGGCATTCTGTAATCTGTGGACTATCAGAGTGTTGATGAAACACAGAAATAGCATCGGGATTGAATACAACAGTCACCATGCGCAATTTCCTCCATGGGAGTAATGTCTCAAACAGTCTACGCTTTGATCGTTCCCTGGATGACCAGTAGTAGTTTCCGATGCTCATCTGGAGGCATTCTGTAATCTGTGGACTATCAGAGTGTTGATGAAACACAGAAATTGCATCAAGATTAAATACAACAGTTACAATGAGCACATTCCTCCATAAAACTAATGTCCCTAAAAGTCTACGCTTTGATCGTTCCCAGGTAGACCAGTAGTAGTTTCCGATGCACATCTGGAGGGATTCTGTAATCTGTGGAGTATCCGAGTGTTGATGAAACACAGAAATTGCATCGGGTTTTGAATACAACAGTTACCATGCACACTTTCCTCCATGGGAGTAATGTCCCAAACAGTCTACAATTTGATCGTTCCCTGGAAGACCAGTAGTAGTTTCCGATGCACATCGGGAGGCATTCTGTAATCTGCGGACTATCAGAGTGTTGATGAAACACAGAAATTGCATCGGGATTGAATACAACAGTCACCATCCGCACTTTCCTCCAGCGAAGTAATGTCTGAAACAGTCTACGCCTGGATCGTTCCCAGGAAGACCAGTAGTAGTTTCCAATGCTCATCCTGTGGCATTCTGTAATCTGTGGACTATCAGAGTGTTGATGAAACACAGGAAATGCATTGGGATTGAATACAACAGTCACCATGCGCACTTTCCTCCATGGGAGTAATTCTCAAACGGTCTACGCTTTGATCGTTCCCTGGAAGACGAGTAGTAGTTTCCGATGCACATCTGGAGGCATTCTGTAATCTGTGGACTATCAGAGTGTTGATGAAACACAGAAATTGCATCGGGATTGAATACAACAGTCACCATGAGCACATTCCTCCATAAAAGTAATGTCTCTAACAGTCTACGCTTTGATCGTTCCCTGGAAGACCAGTAGTAGTTTCCGATGCACATCTGGAGGCATTCAGTAATCTGTGGACCATCAGAGTGTTGATGAAACACAGAAATTGCATTGGGATTGAATACAACAGTCACCATGAGCACTTTCCTCCATAAAACTAATGTGCCTAACAGTCTACGCTTTGATCGTTCCCAGGAAGACCAGTAGTAGTTTCCGATGCACATCTGGAGGCATTCTGTAATCTGTGGAGTATCCGAGTGTTGATGAAACACAGAAATTGCATCGGGTTTTGAAAACAACAGTTACCATGCACACTTTCCTCCATGGGAGTAATGTCTCTAACAGTCTACGCTTTGATCGTTCCCTGGAAGCCCAGTAGTAGTTTCCGATTAACATCTGGAGGCATTCTGTAATCTGTGGACTATCAGAGTGTTGATGAAACACAGAAATTGCATCGGGATTGAATACAACAGTTAACCATGCGCACTTTCCTATATGGGAGTAATTCTCAAACAGTCTATGCTTTGATCGTTCCCTGGAAGACCAGTAGTAGTTTCCGATGCACATCTGGTGGCATTCTGTAATCTGTGGACTATCAGAGTGTTGTTGAAACAACAGAAATTGCATCGGGAATGAATACAACAGTCAACATGCGCACTTTCCTCCTCGGGAGGTATGTCTCTAACAGTCTACGCTTTGATCGTTCCCTGGAAGACCAGTAGTAGTTTCCGATGCACATCTGGTGGCATTCTGTAATCTGTGGACTATCAGAGTGTTGATGAAACACAGAAATTGCATCGGGATTGAACACAACAGTCACCATCCGCACTTTCCTTCATGGGAGTAATGTCTGAAACAGTCTACGCTTTGATCGTTCCGTGGAAGACCATTAGTAGTTTCCGATGCACATCTCGTGGCATTCTGTAATCTTTGGACTATCAGAGTGTTGATGAAACACAGGAAATGCATCGGGATTGAATACAACAGTCACCATGCGCACTTTCCTCCATGGGAGTAATGTCTCAAAGAGTTTACGCTTTGATCGATCCCTGGAAGACCAGCAGTAGTTTACGATGCACATCTGGAGGCATTCTGTATTCTGTGGACTATTAGAGTGCTGATGAAACACAGAAATTGCAATTGGATTGAATACTACAGTTACCATGCGCACTTTCCTCCATGGGAGTAATGTCTCAAACAGTCTACGCTTTGATCGTTAGCTGGAAGACCAGTAGTAGTTTCCGATGCACATCTTGAAACATTCTGTAATCTGTGGACTATCAGATTGTTGATGAAACACAGAAATTGCATCGGGATTGAATACAACAGTCACAATGCGTACTCTCCTAAACGGGATGTATGTCTAAAAGAGTCTACGCTTTGATCGTTCAATGGAAGACCAATAGTAGTTTCCGATGCACATCTGGAGGCATTCTGTAATCTGTGGAGTATCCGAGTGTTGATTAAACACAGAAATTGCATCGGGATTGAATACAACAGTCACCATCCAGACTTTCCTCCTTGGGAGTAATGTCTGAAACAGTCTTGGCTTTGATCGTTCTTTGGAAGACCAGAAGTAGTTTCTGATGCACATCTCGTGGCATTCTGTAATCTGTGGACTATCAGAGCGTTAATGAAACAAAGAAAATGCATCGGGATTGAATTCAACACTCACCTTGCGCACTTTCCTCCATGGGAGTAATGTCTCAAGGAGTTTACGATTTGATCGTTCCCTGGAAGACCAGTAGAAGTTTCCGCTGTACATCTGGTGGCATTCTGTAATCTGTGGACTATCAGAGTGTTGATGAAACACAGAAATTGCATCGGGTTTGAATACAACAGTCACCATGCGCACTTTCCTCCTTGGGAGTAATGTGTCTAACAGTCTTCGCTTTGATCGTTCCCTGGATGACCAGTAGTAGTTTCCGATTCACATCTGGACGCTTTCTGTAATCTGTGGACTATCAGAGTGTTGATGAAACACAGAAATAGCATCGGGATTGAATACAACAGATACCATGCGCACTTTCCTCCATGGGAGTAATGTCCCAAACAGTCTACACTTTGATCGGTCTCTTGAAGACCAGTAGTAGTTTCCGATGCACATCGGGAGGCATTCTGTAATCTGCGGACTATCAGAGTGTTGATGAAACACAGAAATTGCATCGGGATTGAATACAACAGTCACCATCCGCACTTTCCTCCATCGAAGTAATGTCTGAAACAGTCTACGCCTGGATCGTTCCCAGGAAGTCTAGTAGCAGTTTCCGATGAACATCCTGTGGCATTCTGTAATCTGTGGACTATCAGAGTGTTGATGAAACACAGAAAATGCATTGGGATTGAATACAACAGTCACCATGCGCACTTTCCTCCATGGGAGTAATTCTCAAACGGTCTACGCTTTGATCGTTCCCTGGAAGACGAGTAGTAGTTTCCGATGCACATCTGGAGGCATTCTGTATTCTGTGGACTATCAGAGTGTTGATGAAACACAGAAATTGCATCGTTATTGAATACAACAGTCACCATGAGCACATTCCTCCGTAAAAGTAATGTCTCTAAGAGTCTACGCTTTGATCGTTCCCTGGAAGACCAGTAGTAGTTTCCGATGCACATCTGGAGGCATTCTGTAATCTGTGGAATATCAGAGTGTTGATGAAACACAGAAATTGCATCGGGATTGAATACAACAGTCACCATGAGCACATTCCTCCATAAAACTAATGTCCCTAACAGTCTACGCTTTGATCGTTCCCAGGAAGACCAGTAGTAGTTTCCGATGCACATCTGGAGGCATTCTGTAATCTGTGGAGTATCCGAGTGTTGATGAAACACAGAAATTGCATCGGGTTTTGAATACAACAGTTACCATGCACACTTTCCTCCATGGGAGTAATGTCTCTAACAGTCTACGCTTTGATCGTTCCCTGGAAGCCCAGTAGTAGTTTCCGATTAACATCTGGAGGCATTCTGTAATCTGTGGACTATCAGAGTGTTGATGAAACACAGAAATTGCATCGGGATTGAATACAACAGTCACCATCCGCACTTTCCTCCATCGAAGTAATTTCTGGAACAGTCTACGACTGGATCGTTCCCAGGAAGACCAGTAGTAGTTTCCGATGCACATCCTGTGGCATTCTGTAATCTGTGGACTATCAGAATGTTGATGTAACACAGAAAATGCATTGGGATTGAATACAACAGTCACCATGCGCACTTTCCTAAATGGGAGTAATTCGCAAACGGTCTACGCTTTGATAGTTCCGTGGAAGACGAGTAGTAGTTTCCGATGCACATCTGGAGGCATTCTGTAATCTGTGGACTATCAGAGTGTTGATGAAACACAGAAATTCCATCGGGATTGAATACAACAGTCACCATGAGCACATTCCTTTATAAAGGTAATGTCTCTATCAGTCTACGCTTTGATCGATCCCTGGAAGACCAGTAGTAGTTTCCGATGCACATCTGGAGGCATTCTGTAATCTGTGGACTATCACAGTGTTGATGAAACACAGAAATTGCATCGGGATTGAATACAACAGTCACCATGAGCACATTCATCCATAAAACTAATGTCCCTAACAGTCTACGCTTTGATCGTTCCCTGGAAGCCCAGTAGTAGTTTAGGATTAACATCTGGAGGCATTCTGTAATCTGTGGACTATCAGAGTGTTGATGAAACACAGAAATTGCATCGGGATTGAATACAACAGTTAACCATGCGCACTTACCTCCATGGGAGTAATGTCACACACAGTCTACGCTTAGATCGTTCCCTGGAAGACCAGTAGTAGTTTCCGATGCACATCGGGAGGCATTCTGTAATCTGTGGACTATCAGAGTGTTGATGAAACACAGAAATTGCATCGCGATTGAACACAACATTCACCATGCGCACTTTCCTCCATGGGAGTAATGTCTCTAACAGTCTACGCTTTGATCGTTCCCTGGAAGACCAGTAGTAGTTTCAATGCACATCTGGAGGCTTTCTGTAATCTGTGGACTATCAGAGTGTTCATGAAACACAGAAATTGCATCGGGATTGAATACAACAGACTCCATGCGCAGTTTCCTCAATGGGAGTAATGTCTCAAACATTCTACGCTTTGATCGTTCCCTGGAAGACCAGTAGTAGTTTCAATTGCACATCTGGAGGCATTCTGTATTCTGTGTACTATCAGAGTGTTGATGAAACACAGAAATTGCATCGGAATTGAATACAAAAGTCACCATGCACACTTTCCTCCATTGGAGTAATGTCTCTAACAGTCTACGATTTGATAGTTCCCTGGAAGACCAGTAGTAGTTTCCGATGCACATCTGAAGGCTTTCCGTCATCTGTGGACTATCAGAGTGTTGATGAAACACAGAAATTGCATCGGGATTGAATAAAACAGTCACCATGCGCACTTTCCTAAATGGGAGTAATGTCTCTAACAGTCTACGCTTTGATCGTTCCCTGCAAGACCAGTAGTATTTTCCGATGCACATCTGGAGGATTTCCGTAATCTGTGGACTATCAGAGTGATGATGAAACACAGAAATTACATCGTGATTGAATACAACAGTCACAATGCGTACTCTCCTCCACGGGAGGTATGTCTCAAACAGTCTACGCTTTGATCGTTCCCTGGAAGACCAATAGTAGTTTTCGATGCACATCTGGAGGCATTCTGTAATTTTTCGACTGTCAGTGTGTTGATGAAACACAGAAATTGCATCGGGATTGAATACAACAGTCACCATGCGCACTTTCCTCCATGGGACTAATGTCTCAAACAGTCTACGCTTTGATCGTTCCCTGGAAGACCAGTAGTAGTTTGTGATGTACATCTGGTGGCATTCTATAATCTGTGGACTATCAGAGTGTTGATGAAACACAGAAATTGCATCGGGATTGAATACAACAGTCACAATGCGTACTCTCCTCCACGGGATGTATGTCTCAAAGAGTCTACGCTTTGATCGTTCCCTGGAAGACCAATAGTAGTTTCCGATGCACATCTGGAGGCATTCTGTAATTTTTCGACTATCACAGTGTTGATGAAACACAGAATTTGCATCGGGATTGAATACAACAGTCACCATCCGCACTTTCCTCCTTGGGAGTAATGTCTGAAACAGTCTTGGCTTTGATCGTTCTTTGGAAGACCAGAAATAGTTTCTGATTCACATCTCGTGGCATTCTGTAATCTGTGGACTATCAGAGCGTTGATGAAACACAGAAAATGCATCGGGATTGAATTCAACAGTCACCTTGCGCACTTTCCTCCATGGGAGTAATGTCTCAAGGAGTTTAGGATTTGATCGTTCCCTGGAAGACCAGTAGTAGTTTCCGATGTACATCTGGTGGCATTCTGTAATCTGTGGGCTATCAGAGTGTTGATGAAACACAGAAATTGCATCGGGTTTGAATACAACAGTCACCATGCGCACTTTCCTCCTTGGGAGTAATGTGTCTAACAGTCTTCGCTTTGATCGTTCCCTGGAAGACCAGTAGTAGTTTCCGATGCACATCTAGACGCTTTCTGTAATCTGTGGACTATCAGAGTGTTGATGAAACACAGAAATAGCATCGGGATTGAATACAACAGTTACCATGCGCACTTTCCTACATGGGAGTAATTCTCAAACAGTCTACGAATTTATCGTTCCCTGGAAGACCAGTAGTAGTTCCCGATGCACATCTGGTGGCATCCTGTAATCTGTGGACTATCAGAGTGTTGATGAAATACAGAAATTGCATCCTGATTGAATACAACAGTCACCATCCGCACTTTCCTTCATGGGAGTAATGTCTCAATGAGTTTACGTTTTGATCGTCCTCTGAAAGGCCTGTAGTAGATTCCGATGCACATCTGGAGGCATTCTGTAAGTTGTGGAGTATCAGAGTGTTGATGAAGCCCAGAAATTGCATCGGGTTTTGAATACAACAGTTACCATGAACACCTACCTCCATGGGAGTAATGTCTCTAACAGTCTACGCTTTGATCGTTCTCCGGAAGACAAGTAGTAGTTTCCGATGCACATCTGGAGGCATTCTGTAATCTGTGGAGAATCAGAGTATTGATGAAACACTGAAATTACATCGGGATTGAATACAACAGTCACCATGCGCACTTTACTTCATGGGAGTAATGTCTCTAACAGTCTACGCTTTGATCGTTCCCTGGAATACGAGTAGTAGTTTCCGATTCACATCTGGAGGCTTTCCGTAATCTTTGGACTTTCAGAGTGTTGATGAAACACAGAAATTGCATCGGGATTGAATACAACAGTCACCATGCGCACTTTCCTGCAAGGGAGTAATGTCTGAAACAGTCTACGCTTCGATCGTTCCCTGTAAGACCAGTAGTAGTTTCCGATGCACATCTGGAGAAATTATGCAATCTGTGGACTATCAGAGTGTTGAAGAAACACAGAAATTGGATCGGGATTGAATACAACAGTCACCATGCGCACTTCCCTCCATAGGAGTAATGTCTCATACAGTCTACGCTTTTATCGTTCCTGGAAGACCAGTAGTAGTCTCCGATGCTCATCTGGAGGCATTCTGTAATCTGTTGAGTATCAGAGTGTTGATGAAACACATATATTGCATCGGGTTTTGGATACAACAGTTACGATGCGCACTTTCCTCCGTGGGAGTAATGTCTCTAACAGTCTACGCTTTGATCGTTCTCCTGAAGACAAGTAGTAGTTTCCGATGCACATCTGGAGGCACTCTGTAATCTGTGGAGAATCAGAGTGTTGATGAAACACTGAAATTGCATCGGAATTGAATACAACATTTACCAAGCGCACTTTCCTCCATGGGAGTAATGTCTTTAACAGTTTACGCTTTGATCGTTCCCTGGAAAACCAGTAGTAGTTTCCGATGCACATCTGGAGGCTTTCTGTAATCTGTGGACTATCAGAGTGTTGATGAAACACAGAAATTGCATCGGGATTGAATACAACAGTCACCATGCGCACATTCCTCCACGGGAGTAATGTCTCAAACAGTCTACGCTTTGATCGTTCCCTGGAACAACAGTAGTAGTTTCCGGTTCACATCTGGTGGCATTCTGTAATCTGTAGACTATCAGAGTGTTGATGAAACACAGAAATTGCATCGGGATTGAATACAAAAGTCACCATGCGCACTTTCCTCCATGGGAGTAATGTTTCATAGAGTTTACGCTTTGATCGTTCCCTGGAAGACCAGTAGAAGTTTCCGATGCACATCTGGAGGAATTCTGTAATCTGTGGACTATCAGAGTGTTGATGAAACATAGAAGTGGCATCGGGATTGAATACAACAGTCACCATGAGCACATTCCTCCATAAAAGTAATGTCTCAAACAGTCTACGCTTTGATCGTTCCCTGGAAGACCTGTAGTAGTTTCCGATGCACATCTGGAGGCATTCTGTAATCTGTGGACTATCAGAGTGTTGATGAAACACAGATATTGCATCGTCATTGAATACAACAGTCACGATGCGCACTTTCCTCCATTCCTCCATGGAAGTAATGTCTCAAACAGTCTACGATTTGATCGTTCCCTAGAAGACCAGTAGTAGTTTCCGATGCATATCTGGAGGCATTCTGTAATCTGTGGAGTATCAGAGTGTTGATGAAACACAGAAATTGCATCGGGATTGAATACAACAGTTACCATGCGCACTTTCCTCCATGGGAGTAATGTCTCTAACAGTCTACGCTTTGATCGTTCCCTGGAAGACCAGTAGTAGTTTGCGATGCACATCTGGAGGCTTTCTGTAATCTGTGGACTATCAGAGTGTTGATGAAACACAGAAATTGCTTCGGGATTAAATACAACAGTCACCATGCTCACTTTCCTCCACGGGAGGTATGTCTCAAACAGTCGACGCTTTGATCGATCCCTGGAAGACCAGTAGTAGTTTCCGATGCACATCTGGTGGCATCCTGTAATCTGTGGACTATCAGAGTGTTGATGAAACACAGAAATTGCATCGGGATAGAATACAACAGTCACCATCCCCACTTTCAAGCATTGGAGTAATGTCTGAAACAGTCTACGCTTTGATCGTTCCCGGGAAGACCAGTAGTAGTTTCTGATGCACATCTCGTGGCATTCTGTAATCTGTGGACTATCAGGGTGTTGATGAAACACAGAAATTGCATCGGGATTGAATACAACAGTCTCCATGCGCAGTTTTCTTCATGGGGGTAATGTCTCAAACAGTCTACGATTTGATCGTTCCCTGGAAGACCTGAAGTAGTTTCAATTGCACATCTGGAGGCATTCTGTAATCTGTGGACTATCAGAGTGTTGATGAAACACAGAAATTGCATCGGGATTGAATACAACAGTCACCATGCGCACTTTACTCCATGGGAGTAATGTCTCTAACAGTCTACGCTTTGATCGTTCCCTGGAAGACCAATAGTAGTTTCCGGTGCACATCTGGAGGCTTTCCGTAATCTTTGGACTATCAGAGTGTTGATGAAACACAGAAATTGCATCGGGATCGAATACAACAGTCACCATGCGCACTTTCCTCCATGGGAGTAATGTCCCTAACAGTCTACGCTTTGATCGTAGCCTGGAAGACCAGTAGTAGTTTCCGATGCACATCGGGAGGCATTCTGTAATCTGTGGACTATAAGAGTGTTGATGAAACACAGAAATTGCATCGGGAATGAATACAACAGTCACCATGCGCACTTTACTCCATGGGAGTAATGTCTCTTACATTCTACGCTTTGATCGTTCCCTGGAATACCAGTAGTAGTGTCCGATGCACATCTGGAGGCATTCTGTAATCTGTGGACTATCAGAGTGTTGATGAAACATAGAAATTGCATCGGGATTGAATACAACAGACACCATGAGCACATTCCTCCATAAAAGTAATGTCTCAAACAGTCTACGATTTGATCGTTCCCTGGAAGACCAGTAGTAGGTTCCGATGCACATCTGGAGGCATTTTGTAATCTGTGGAGTATCAGAGTGTTGATGAAACACAGAAATTGCATCGGGATTGAATACAACAGTCACGATGCGCACTTTCCTCCATGGGAGTAATGTCTCAAACAGTCTACGCTTTGATCGTTCCCTGGAAGACCAGTAGTAGTTTCCGATGCATATCTGGTGCCATTCTGTAATCTGTGGACTATCAGAGTGTTCATGAAACACAGAAATTGCATCGGGAATGAATACAACAGTAACCATGTGCACTTTCCTCCACGGGAGGTATGTCTCAAACAGTCTACGCTTTGAACGTTCCCCGGAAGACAAGTAGTAGTTTCCGATGCACATCTGGAGGCATTCTGTAATCTGTGGAGAATCAGAGTGTTGATGAAACACTGAAATTGCTTCGGGATTGAATACAACAGTCAACCATGCGCACTTTCCTCCATGGGAGTAATGTCTCAAACAGTCTACGCTTTGATCGTTCCCTGGAAGACCAGTAGTAGTTTCCGATGCACATCTGGAGGCATTCTGTAATCTGTGGACTATCAGAGTGTTGATGAAACACAGAAGTTGCATCGGGATTGAATTCAACAGTGACGATGCGCACTTTCCTCCATGGGAGTAATGTATCAAACAGTCTACGCTTTCATCGTTCCCTGGAAGATCAGTAGTAGTTTCCGATGCATATCTGGAGGCATTCTGTAATCTGTGGAGTATCAGAGTGTTGATGAACACAGAAATTGCATCGGGATTGAATACAACAGTTACCAAGCGAACTTTCCTCCATGGGAGAAATGTCTCTAACAGTCTACGATTTGATCGTTCCCTGGAAGACCAGTAGTAGTTTCCGATGCATATCTGGAGGCTTTCTGTAATCTGTGGACTATCAGAGTGTTGATGAAACACAGAAATTGCATCGGGATTGATTACAACTGTTACCATGCGCACTTTCCTCCATGGGAGTAATTCTCAAACAGTCTACGATTTGATCGTTCCCTGGAAGACCAGTAGTTGTTTCCGATGCACATCTGGTGGCATTCTGTAATCTGTGGACTATCAGAGTGTTGATGAAACACAGAAAATGCATCGGGATTGATTACAACAGTTACCATGCGCACTTTCCTCCATGGGTGTTATGTCTCAAAGAGTTTACTCTTTGATCGTTCCCTGAAAGACCAGTAGTAGTTTCCGATGCACATCTGGAGGCATTCTGTAATCTGTGGACTATCAGAGTGTTGATGAAACACAGAAATTGCATCGGGTTTGAATACAACAGTCACCATGCGCACTTTCCTCCTTATGAGTAACGTGTCTAACAGTCTTCGCTTTGATCGTCCCCTGGAAGACCAGTAGTAGTTTCCGATGCACATCTGGACGCTTTCTGTAATCTGTGGACTATCAGAGTGTTGATGAAACACAGAAATAGCATCGGGATTGAATACAACAGTTACCATGCGCACTTTCCTCCATTGGAGTAATTCTCAAACAGTCTACGATTTGATCGGTCCCTGGAAGACTAGTAGTAGTTCCCGATGCACATCTGGTGGCATTCTGTAATCTGTGGACTATCAGAGTGTTGATGAAACACAGAAATTGATTCGGGATTAAATACAACAGTCACCATGCGCACTTTCCTCCACGGAAGGTATATCTCAAACAGTCTACGCCTTGATCGTTCCCTGGAAGACCAGTAGTAGTTTCCGATGCACATCTGGTGGCATCCTGTAATCTGTGGACTATCAGAGTGTTGATGAAACACAGAAATTGCATCCTGATTGAATACAATAGTCACCATCCGCACTTTCCTGAATGGGAGTAATGTCTCAAAGAGTTTACGCTTAGATCGTTCCCTGAAAGACCAGTAGTAGATTCCGATGCACATCTGGAGGCATTCTGTAAGCTGTGGACTATCAGAGTGTTGATGAAACACAGAAATTGCATCGGGATTGAATACAACAGTCACCATGCGCACTTTCCTCCATGGGAGTAATGTCCCAAACAGTCTACACTTTGATCGTTCCCTGGAAGACCAGTAGTAGTTTCCGATGCACCTTGGAGGGCATTCTGTAATCTGTGGACTATCAGAGTGTTGATGAAACACAGATATAGCATCGGGATTGAATACAACAGTCACCATGCGCATTTTTCCTCCATGGGAGTAATGTCTCAAACAGTCTACGCTTTGATCGTTCCCTGGATGACCAGTAGTGGTTTCCGATGCTCATCTGGAGGCATTCTGTAATCTGTGGGGTATCAGAGTGTTGATGAAACCCAGAAATTGCATCGGGTTTTGAATACAACAGTTACCATGCACACTTTCCTCCATGGGAGTAATGTCTCTAACAGCCTACGCTTTGATCGTTCCCTGGAAGCCCAGTAGTAGTTTCCGATTAACATCTGGAGGCATTCTGTAATCTGTGGACTATCAGAGTGTTGATGAAACACAGAAATAGCATCGGGATTGAATACAACAGTCACCATGCGCACTTTCCTCCATGGGAGTAATGTCTCAAACAGTCTACGCTTTGATCGTTCCCTGGATGACCAGTAGTAGTTTCCGATGCTCATCTGGAGGCATTCTGTAATGTGTGGACTATGAGAGTGTTGATGAAACACAGAAATTGCATCCTGATTGAATACAACAGTCACCATCCGCACTTTCCTCCATCGAAGTAATGTCTGAAACAGTCTACGCCTGGATCGTTCCCAGGAAGACCAGTAGTAGTTTCTGATGCACATCCTGAGGCATTCTGTAATCTGTGGACTATCAGAGTGTTGATGGAACACAGAAAATGCATTGGGATTGAATACAACAGTCACCATGCGCACTTTCCTCCATGGGAGTAATTCTCAAACGGTCTACGCTTTGATCGTTCCCTGGAAGACGAGTAGTAGTTTCCGATGCACATCTGGAGGCATTCTGTAATCTGTGGACTATCAGAGTGTTGATGAAACACAGAAATTGCATCGGGATTGAATATAACAGTCACCATGAGCACATTCCTCCATAAAAGTAATGTCTCTAACAGTCTACGCTTTGATCGTTCCCTTGAAGACCAGTAGTAGTTTCCGATGCACATCTGGAGGCATTCTGTAATCTGTGGACTATCAGAGTGTTGATGAAACACAGATATTGCATCGGGGTTGAATACAACAGTCACCATGAGCACATTCCTCCATAAAACTAATGTCCCTAACAGTCTACGCTTTGATAGTTCCCAGGAAGACTAGTAGTAGTTTCCGATGCACATCTGGAGGCATTCTGTAATCTGTGGAGTATCCGAGTGTTGATGAAACACAGAAATTGCATCAGGTTTTGAATACAACAGTTACCATGCACACTTTCCTCCATGGGTGTAATGTCTCTAACAATCTACGCTTTGATCGTCCCTGGAAGCCCAGTAGTAGTTTCCGATTAACATCTGGAGGCATTCTGTAATCTGTGGACTATCAGAGTGTTGATGAAACACAGAAATGGCATCGCGATTGAATACAACATTCACCATGCGCATTTTCCTCCATGGGAGTAATGTCTCAAAGAGTCTACGATTTGATCGTTCCCTGGAAGACCAGTAGTAGTTTCCGATGCACTTCTGGAGGCATTCTGTAATCTGTGGAGTATCAGAGTGTTGATGAAACACAGAAATTGAATCGGGATTTAATACAACAGTCACCATGCGCACTTTCCTCCATGGGAGTAATTCTCAAACAGTCTACGCTTTGATCATTCCCTGGAAGACCAGTAGTAGCTTCCGATGCACATCTGGTGGCATTCTGTAATCAGTGGACTATCAGAGTGTTGATGAAACACAGAAATTGCATCGGGATTGAATACAACATTCACCATCGGCACTTTCCTCCATGGGAGTAATGTCTGAAACAGTCTACGCCTGGATCGTTCCCAGGAAGACCAGTAGTAGTTTCCGACGCACATCTAGTGGCAATCTGTAATCTGTGGACTATCAGAGTGTTGATGAAACACAGAAATTGCATCGGGATTGAATACAACAGTCACCATGCGCACATTCCTGCATAATAGTAATGTCTCAAACAGTCTGCGCTTTGATCGTTACCTCAAAGACCAGTAGAAATTTCCGATGAACATCTGGAGGCATTCTGTAATCTGTGGACTATCAGAGTGTTGATGAAACACAGAAATTGTATCGGGATTGAATACAACAGTCACCATGCGCACTTTCCTCCACTACAGTAATGTTTCAAACAGTCTATGCTTTGATCGTTCCCTGGAAGACCAGTAGTAGTTTCCGATGAACATCTGGTGGCATTCTGTAATCTGTGGACTATCAGAGTGTTGATGAAACACAGAAATTGCATCGGGATTGAATACAACAGTCACCATGCGCACTTTCCTCCATGGGAGTAATTCTCAAACAGTCTATGCTTTGATCGTTCCCTGGAAGACCAGTAGTAGTTTCCGATGACATCTGGTGGCATTCTGTAATCTGTGGACTATCAGAGTGTTGATGAAACAATAGAAATTGCATCGGGATTGAATACAACAGTCACCATGCGCACTTTCCTCCATGGGAGTAATGTCTCAAAGGGTTTACGCTTTGATCGATCCCTGGAAGACCAGCAGTAGCTTACGATGCACATCTTGAAACATTCTGTAATCTGTGGACTATCAGAGTGTTGATGAAACACAGAAATTGCATCGGGATTGAATACAACAGTCACAATGCGCACTTTCCTCCACGGGAGTAATGTCTCAAACATTCTACGCTTTGATCGTTCCCTGAAAGATCAGTAGTAGTTTCAATTGCACATCTGGAGGCATTCTGTATTCTGTGGACTATCAGAGTGTTGATGAAACACAGAAATTGCATCGGAATTGAATACAACTGTCACCATGCACACTTTCCTCCATTGGAGTAATGTCTCTAACAGTCTACGCTTTGATAGTTCCCTGGAAGACCAGTAGTAGTTTCCGATGCACATCTGACGGCTTTCCGTCATCTGTGGACTATCAGAGTGTTGATGAAACACAGAAATTGCATCCGGATTGAATAAAACAGTCACCATGCGCACTTTCTTAAATGGGCGTAATGTCTCTAACAGTCTACGCTTTGATCGTTCCCTGCAAGACCAGTAGTATTTTCCGATGCACATCTGGAGGCTTTCCGTAATCTGTGGACTATCAGAGTGATGATGAAACACAGAAATTACATCGTGATTGAATACAACAGTCACCATCCGCACTTTCCTCCTTGGGAGTAATGTCTGAAACAGTCTTGGCTTTGACCGTTCTTTGGAAGACCATAAGTAGTTTCTGATGCACATCTCGTGGCATTCTGTAATCTGTGGACTATCAGAGTGTTGATGAAACACAGAAATTGCATCGGGATTGAATACAACAGTCACAATGCGTACTCTCCTCCACGGGAAGTATGTCTCAAACAGTCTACGCTTTGATCGTTCCCTGGAAGACCAATAGTAGTGTCCGATGCACATCTGGAGGCATTCTGTAATTTTTCGACTATCAGAGTGTTGATGAAACACAGAAATTGCATCGGGATTGAATACAACAGTCACCATGCGCACTTTCCTCCATGGGACTAATGTCTCAAACAGTCTACGCTTCGATCGTTCCCTGGAAGACCAGTAGTAGTTTCCGATGCACATCTGGACGCTTTCTGTTATCTGTGGACTATCAGAGTGTTGATGAAACACAGAAATAGAATCGGGATTGAATACAACAGTTACCATGCGCACTTTCCTCCATGGGAGTAATTCTCAAACAGTCTACGATTTTATCGTTCCCTTTAAGACCAGTAGTAGTTCCCGATGCACATCTGGTGGCATTCTGTAATCTGTGGACTATCAGAGTGTTGATGAAACACAGAAATTGATTCGGGAATAAATACAACAGTCACCATGCGCACTTTCCTCCACGGAAGGTATATCTCAAACAGTCGACGCTTTGATCTTTCCCTGGAAGACCAGTAGTAGTTTCCGATGCACATCTGGTGGCATCCTGTAATCTGTGGACTATCAGAGTGTTGATGAAACACAGAAATTGCATCCTGATTGAATACAACAGTCACCATCCGCACTTTCCTGCATGGGAGTAATGTCTCAAAGAGTTTACGCTTTGATCGTTCCCTGAAAGACCAGTAGTAGATAACGATGCACATCTGGAGGTATTCTGTAAGCTGTGGACTATCAGAGTGTTGATGAAACACAGAAATTGCATCGGGATTGAATACAACAGTCACCATGCGCACTTTCCTCCATGGGAGTAATGTCCCAAACAGTCTACACTTTGATCGTTCCTTGGAAGACCAGTAGTAGTTTCCGATGCACATCGGGAGGCATTCTGTAATCTGTGGACTATCAGAGTGTTGATGAAACACAGAAATAGCATCGGGATTGAATACAACAGTAACCATGCGCACTTTCCTCCATGGGAGTAATGTCTCAAACAGTCTACGTTTTGATCTTTCCCTGGATGACCAGTAGTAGTTTCCGATGCTCATCTGGAGGCATTCTGTAATCTGTGGAGTATCAGAGTGTTGATGAAACCCAGAAATTGCATCGGGTTTTGAATACAACAGTTACCATGCCCACTTTCCTCCATGGAGTAATGTCTCTAACAGTCTACGCTTTGATCGTTCTCCGGAAGACAAGTAGTAGTTTCCGATGCACATCTGGAGGCATTCTGTAATCTGTGGAGAATCAGAGTGTTGATAACACACTGAAATTGCATCGGGATTGAATACAACATTTACCATGCGCACTTTTCTCCATGGGAGTAATGTCTCTAACAGTCTACGCTTTGATCGTTCCCTGGAAGACCAGTAGTAGTTTCCGATGCACATCTGGAGGCTTTCTGTAATCTGTGGACTATCAGAGTGTTGATGAAACACAGAAATTGCATCGGGATTGAATACAACAGTCACCATGCGCACTTTACTCCATGGGAGTAATGTCTCTAACAGTCTACGCTTTGATTGTTCCCTGGAAGACGAGTAGTAGTTTCCGATGCACATCTGGAGGCTTTCCGTAATCTTTGGACTATCAGAGTGTTGATGAAACACAGAAATTGCATCGGGATTGAATACAACAGTCACCATGCGCACTTTCCTCCATAGGAGTAATGTCTCATACAGTCTACGCTTTGATCGTTAGCTGGAAGACCAGTAGTAGTCTCCGATGCTCATCTGGAGGCATTCTGTAATCTGTGGAGTATCAGAGTGTTGATGAAACACAGAAATTACATCGGGTTTTGGATACAAGAGTTACCATGCGCACTTTCCTCCATGGGAGTAATGTCTCTAACAGTCTACGCTTTGATCGTTCTCCGGAAGACAAGTAGTAGTGTCCGATGCACATCTGGAGGCACTCTGTAATCTGTGGAGAATCAGAGTGTTGATGAAACACTGAAATTGCATCGGAATTGAATACAACATTTACCATGCACACTTTCCTCCATGGGAGTAATGTCTTCAACAGTCTACGCTTTGATCGTTCCCTGGAAGACCAGAAGTAGTTTCCGATGCACATCTGGAGGCTTTCTGTAATCTGTGGACTATCAGAGTGTTGATGAAACACAGAAATTGCATCGGGAATGAATACAACAGTCACTATGCGCACATTCCTCCACGGGAGTAATGTCTCAAACAGTCTACGCTTTGATCGTTCCCTGGAACACCAGTGGTAGTTTCCGATTCACATCTGGTGGCATTCTGTAATCTGTAGACTATCAGAGTGTTGATGAAACACAGAAATTGCATCGGGATTAAATACAACAGTCACCATGCGCACTTTCCTCCATGGGAGTAATGTCTCAAACAGTCCTCGCTGTGATCGTTCCCTGGAAGACCAGTAGCAGTTTCCGATGCCCATCTGGAGGAGTTCTGTAATCTGTGGACTATCAGAGTGTTGATGAAACATAGAAATGGCATCGGGATTGAATACAACAGTCACCATGAGCACATTCCTCCATAAAAGTAATGTCTCAAACAGTCTACGCTTTGATCGTTCCCTGGAAGACCTGTAGTAGTTTCCGATGCACATCTGGAGGCATTCTGTAATCTGTGGACTATCAGAGTGTTGATGAAACACAGAAATTGCATCGGGATTGAATACAACAGTCACGATGCGCACTTTCCTGCAAGGGAGTAATGTCTGAAACAGTCCTCGCTTTGATCGTTCCCTGGAAGACCAGTAGTAGTTTCCGATGCATATCTGGAGGCATTCTGTAATCTGTGGAGTATCAGAGTGTTGATGAAACACAGAAATTGCATCGGGATTGAATACAACAGTTACCATGCGCACTTTCCTCCATGGAAGTAATGTCTCTAACAGTCTACGCTTTGAACTTTCCCTGGAAGACCAGTAGTAGTTTCCGATGCACATCTGGAGGCTTTCTGTAATCTGTGGACTATCAGAGTGTTGATGAAACACAGAAATTGCTTCGGGATTGAATACAACATTCACCATCCGCACTTTCCTGCATTGGAGTAATGTCTGAAACAGTCTACGCTTTGATCGTTCCCGGGAAGACCAGTAGTAGTTTCTGATGCACATCTCGTGGCATTCTGTAATCTGTGGACTATCAGAGTGTTGATGAAACACAGAAATTGCATCGGGATTGAATACAACAGTCTCCATGCGCAGTTTCCTCCATGGGGGTAATGTCTTAAACAGTCTACGATTTGATCGTTCCCTGGAAGACCTGAAGTAGTTTCAATTGCACATCTGGAGGCATTCTGTAATCTGTGGACTATCAGAGTGTTGATGAAACACAGAATTTGCATCGGGATTGAATACAACAGTCACCATGCGCACTTTACTCCATGGGAGTAATGTCTCTAACAGTCTAGGCTTGGATCGTTCCCTGGAAGACCAGTAGTAGTTTCCGATGCACATCTGGAGGCTTTCCGTAATCTTTGGACTATCAGAGTGTTGATGAAACACAGAAATTGCATCGGGATTGAATACAACAGTCACCATGCGCACTTAACTAAATGGGAGTAATGTCTCTAACAGTCTACGCTTTGATCTTTCCCTGGAAGACCAATAGTAGTTTCCGATGCACATCTGGAGGCTTTCCGTAATCTTTGGACTATCAGAGTGTTGATGAAACACAGAAATTGCATCGGGATTGAATACAACAGTCACCATGCGCACTTTCCTCCATGGGAGTAATGTCCCTAACAGTCTACGATTTGATCGTAGCCTGGAAGACCAGTAGTAGTTTCCGATGCACATCGGGAGGCATTCTGTAATCTGTGCACTACAAGAGTTTTGATGAAACACAGAAATTGCATCGGGATTGAATACAACAGTCACGATGCGCATTTTCCTCCATGGGAGTAATGTCTCAAACAGTCTATGCTTTTATCGTTCCCTGGAAGACCAGTAGTAGTTTCCGATGCATATCTGGTGCCATTCTGTAATCTGTGGACTATCAGAGTGTTCATGAAACACAGAAATTGCATCGGGAATGAATACAACAGTCACCATGTGCACTTTCCCCCACGGGAGGTATGTCTCAAACAGTCTACGCTTTGATCGTTCCCCAGAAGACAAGTAGTAGTTTCCGATGCACATCTGGAGGCATTCTGTAATCTGTGGACTATCAGAGTGTTGATGAAACACAGAAATTGCATCGGGATTGAATACAACAGTTACCATGCGCACTTTCCTCCATGGGAGTAATGTCCCAAACAGTCTACACTTTGATCGTTCCCTGGAAGACCAGTAGTAGTTTCCGATGCACATCGGGAGGCATTCTGTAATCTGTGGAGTATCAGAGTGTTGATGAAACACAGAAATTACATCGGGTTTTGGATACAAGAGTTACCATGCGCAATTTCCTCCATGGGAGTAATGTCTCTAACAGTCTACGCTTTGATCGTTCTCCGGAAGACAAGTAGTAGTGTCCGATGCACATCTGGAGGCACTCTGTAATCTGTGGAGAATCAGAGTGTTGATGAAACACTGAAATTGCATCGGAATTGAATACAACATTTACCATGCACACTTTCCTCCATGGGAGTAATGTCTTCAACAGTCTACGCTTTGATCGTTCCCTGGAAGACCAGAAGTAGTTTCCGATGCACATCTGGAGGCTTTCTGTAATCTGTGGACTATCAGAGTGTTGATGAAACACAGAAATTGCATCGGGAATGAATACAACAGTCACTATGCGCACATTCCTCCACGGGAGTAATGTCTCAAACAGTCTACGCTTTGATCGTTCCCTGGAACACCAGTGGTAGTTTCCGATTCACATCTGGTGGCATTCTGTAATCTGTAGACTATCAGAGTGTTGATGAAACACAGAAATTGCATCGGGATTAAATACAACAGTCACCATGCGCACTTTCCTCCATGGGAGTAATGTCTCAAACAGTCCTCGCTGTGATCGTTCCCTGGAAGACCAGTAGCAGTTTCCGATGCCCATCTGGAGGAGTTCTGTAATCTGTGGACTATCAGAGTGTTGATGAAACATAGAAATGGCATCGGGATTGAATACAACAGTCACCATGAGCACATTCCTCCATAAAAGTAATGTCTCAAACAGTCTACGCTTTGATCGTTCCCTGGAAGACCTGTAGTAGTTTCCGATGCACATCTGGAGGCATTCTGTAATCTGTGGACTATCAGAGTGTTGATGAAACACAGAAATTGCATCGGGATTGAATACAACAGTCACGATGCGCACTTTCCTGCATTGGAGTAATGTCTGAAACAGTCTACGCTTTGATCGTTCCCGGGAAGACCAGTAGTAGTTTCTGATGCACATCTCGTGGCATTCTGTAATCTGTGGACTATCAGAGTGTTGATGAAACACAGAAATTGCATCGGGATTGAATACAACAGTCTCCATGCGCAGTTTCCTCCATGGGGGTAATGTCTTAAACAGTCTACGATTTGATCGTTCCCTGGAAGACCTGAAGTAGTTTCAATTGCACATCTGGAGGCATTCTGTAATCTGTGGACTATCAGAGTGTTGATGAAACACAGAATTTGCATCGGGATTGAATACAACAGTCACCATACGCACTTTACTCCATGGGAGTAATGTCTCTAACAGTCTAGGCTTGGATCGTTCCCTGGAAGACCAGTAGTAGTTTCCGATGCACATCTGGAGGCTTTCCGTAATCTTTGGACTATCAGAGTGTTGATGAAACACAGAAATTGCATCGGGATTGAATACAACAGTCACCATGCGCACTTAACTAAATGGGAGTAATGTCTCTAACAGTCTACGCTTTGATCTTTCCCTGGAAGACCAATAGTAGTTTCCGATGCACATCTGGAGGCTTTCCGTAATCTTTGGACTATCAGAGTGTTGATGAAACACAGAAATTGCATCGGGATTGAATACAACAGTCACCATGCGCACTTTCCTCCATGGGAGTAATGTCCCTAACAGTCTACGATTTGATCGTAGCCTGGAAGACCAGTAGTAGTTTCCGATGCACATCGGGAGGCATTCTGTAATCTGTGCACTACAAGAGTTTTGATGAAACACAGAAATTGCATCGGGATTGAATACAACAGTCACGATGCACATTTTCCTCCATGGGAGTAATGTCTCAAACAGTCTACGCTTTGATCGTTCCCTGGAAGACCAGTAGTAGTTTCCGATGCATATCTGGTGCCATTCTGTAATCTGTGGACTATCAGAGTGTTCATGAAACACAGAAATTGCATCGGGAATGAATACAACAGTCACCATGTGCACTTTCCCCCACGGGAGGTATGTCTCAAACAGTCTGCGCTTTGATCGTTCCCCAGAAGACAAGTAGTAGTTTCCGATGCACATCTGGAGGCATTCTGTAAACTGTGGACTATCAGAGTGTTAATGAAACACAGAAATTGCATCGGGATTGAATACAACAGTTACCATGCGCACTTTCCTCCATGGGAGTAATGTCCCAAACAGTCTACACTTTGATCGTTCCCTGGAAGACCAGTAGTAGTTTCCGATGCACATCGGGAGGCATTCTGTAATCTGTGGACTATCAGAGTGTTGATGAAACACAGAAATAGCATCGGGATTGAATACAACAGTCACCATGCGCACTTTCCTCCATGGGAGTAATGTCTCAAACAGTCTACGCTTTGATCTTTCTCTGGATGACCAGTAGTAGTTTCCGATGCTCATCTGGAGGCATTCTGTAATCTGTGGAGTATCAGAGTGTTGATGAAACCCAGAAATTGCATCGGGTTTTGAATACAATAGTTACCATGCCCACTTTCCTCCATGGGAGTAATGTCTCTAACAGTCTACGCTTTGATTGTTCTCCGGAAGACAAGTAGTAGTTTCCGATGCACATCTGGAAGCATTCTGTAATCTGTGGAGAATCAGAGTGTTGATGAAACACTGAAATTGCATCGGGATTGAATACAACATTTACCATGCGCACTTTCCTCCATGGGAGTAATGTCTCTAACAGTCTACGCTTTGATCGTTCCCTGGAAGACCAGTAGTAGTTTCCGATGCACATCTGGAGGCTTTCTGTAATCTGTGGACTATCAGAGTGTTGATGAAACACAGAAATTGCATCGGGATTGAATACAACAGTCACCATGCGCACTTTACTCCATGGGAGTAATGTCTCTAACAGTCTACGTTTTGATCGTTCCCTGGAAGACGAGTAGTAGTTTCCGATGCACATCTGGAGGCTTTCCGTAATCTTTGGACTATCCGAGTGTTGTTGAAACACAGAAATTGCATCGGGATTGAATACAACAGTCACCATGCGCACTTTCCTGCAAGGGAGTAATGTCTGAAACAGTCTACGCTTTGATCGTTCCCTGTAAGACCAGTAGTAGTTTCCGATGCACATCTGGAGAAATTATGTAATCTGTGGACTATCAGAGTGTTGATGAAACACAGAAATTGGATCGGGATTAAATACAACAGTCACCATGCGCACTTTCCTCCATAGGAGTAATGTCTCATACAGTCTACGCTTTGATCGTTCCCTGGAAGACCAGTAGTAGTCTCCGATGCTAGTCTGGAGGCATTCTGTAATCTGTGGAGTATTAGAGTGTTGATGAAACACAGAAATTGCATCGGGTTTTGGATACAACAGTTACCATGCGCACTTTCCTCCATGGGAGTAATGTCTCTAACAGTCTACGCTTTGATCGTTCTCCGGAAGACAAGTAGTAGTTTCCGATGCACATCTGGAGGCACTCTGTAACCTGTGGCGAATCAGAGTGTTGATGAAACACTGAAATTGCATCGGAATTGAATACAACATTTACCATGCACACTTTCCTCCATGGGAGTAATGTCTTCAACAGTCTACGCTTTGATCGTTCCCTGGAAGACCAGAAGTAGTTTCCGATGCACATCTGGAGGCTTTCTGTAATCTGTGGACTATCAGAGTGTTGATGAAACACAAAAATTTGCATCAGGAATGAATACAACAGTCACCATGCGCACATTCCTCCACGAGAGTAATGTCTCAAACAGTCTACGCTTTGATCGTTCCCTGGAACACCAGTAGCAGTTTCCGATGCACATCTGGACCAATTCTGTAATCTGTGGACTATCAGAGTGTTGATGAAACATAGAAATGGCATCGGGATTGAATACAACAGTCACCATGAGCACATTCCTCCATAAAAGTAATGTCTCAAACAGTCTACGCTTTGATCGTTCCCTGGAAGACCTGTAGTAGTTTCCGATGCACATCTGGAGGCATTCTGTAATCTGTGGACTATCAGAGTGTTGATGAAACACAGAAATTGCATCGGGATTGAATACAACAGACACCATGCGCACTTTCCTCCATGGGAGTAATGTCTCAAAGAGTCCTCGCTTTGATCGTTCCCTGGAAGACCAGTAGTAATTTCCGATGCATATCTGGAGGCATTCTGTAATCTGTGGAGTATCAGAGTGTTGATGAAACACAGAAATTGCATCGGGATTGAATACAACAGTTACCATGCGCACTTTCCTCCATGGGAGTAATGTCTCTAACAGTCTACGCTTTGAACGTTCCCTGGAAGACCAGTAGTGGTTTCCGATGCACATCTGGAGGCTTTCTGTAATCTGTGGACTATCAGAGTGTTGATGAAACACAGAAATTGCATCGGGATTGAATACAACAGTCACCATGCGCACTTTCCTCCATGGGAGTAATGTCCCTAACAGTCTACGATTTGATCGTAGCCTGGAAGACCAGTAGTAGTTTCCGATGCACATCGGGAGGCATTCTGTAATCTGGGGACTACAAGAGTTTTGATGAAACACAGAAATTGCATCGGGATTGTATACAACAGTCACCATGCGCACTTTACTCCATGGGAGTAACGTCTCTAACAGTCTACGCTTTGATCGTTCCCTGGAATACCAGTAGTAGTGTCCGATGCACATCTGGAGGCATTCTGTAATCTGTGGACTATCAGAGTGTTGATGAAACATAGAAATTGCATCGGGATTGAAAACAACAGTCACCATGAGCACATTCCTCCATAAAAGTAATGTCTCAAACAGTCTACGATTTGATCGTTCCCTGGAAGACCAGTAGTAGCTTCCGATGCACATCTGGAGGCATTCTGTAATCTGTAGAGTATCAGAGTGTTGATGAAACACAGAAATTGCATCGGGATTGAATACAACAGTCACGATGCGCACTTTCCTCCATGGGAGTAATGTCTCAAACAGTCTACGCTTTGATCGTTCCCTGGAAGACCAGTAGTAGTTTCCGATGCATATCTGGTGCCATTCTGTAATCTGTGGACTATCAGAGTGTTCATGAAACACAGAAATTGCATCGGGAATGAATACAACAGTCACCATGTGCACTTTCCTCCACGGGAGGTATGTCTCAAACAGTCTACGCTTTGATCGTTCCCCGGAAGACAAGTAGTAGTTTCCGATGCACATCTGGAGGCATTCTGTAATCTGTGGACTATCAGAGTGTTGATGAAACACAGAAATTGCATCGGGATTGAATACAACAGTTACCATGCGCACTTTCCTCCATGGGAGTAATGTCCCAAACAGTCTACACTTTGATCGTTCCCTGGAAGACCAGTAGTAGTTTCCGATGCACATCGGGAGGCATTCTGTAATCTGTGGACTATCAGAGTGTTGATGAAACACAGAAATAACATCGGGATTGAATACAACAGTCACCATGCGCACTTTCCTCCATGGGAGTAATGTCTCAAACAGTCTACGCTTTGATCTTTCCCTGGATGACCAGTAGTAGTTTCCGATGCTCATCTGGAGGCATTCTGTAATCTGTGGAGTATCAGAGTGTTGATGAAACCCAGAAATTGCATCGGGTTTTGAATACAACAGTTACCATGCCCACTTTCCTCCATGGGAGTAATGTCTCTAACAGTCTACGCTTTGATCGTTCTCCGGAAGACAAGTAGTAGTTTCCGATGCACATCTGGAAGCATTCTGTAATCTGTGGAGAATCAGAGTGTTGATGAAACACTGAAATTGCATCGGGATTGATTACAACATTTACCATGCGCACTTTCCTCCATGGGAGTAATGTCTCTAACAGTCTACGCTTTGATCGTTCCCTGGAAGACCAGTAGTAGTTTCCGATGCACATCTGGAGGCTTTCTGTAATCTGTGGACTATCAGAGTGTTGATGAAACACAGAAATTGCATCGGGATTGAATACAACAGTCACCATGATCACTTTACTCCATGGGAGTAATGTCTCTAACAGTCTACGCTTTGATCGTTCCCTGGAAGACGAGTAGTAGTTTCCGATGCACATCTGGAGGCTTTCCGTAATCTTTGGACTATCAGAGTGTTGATGAAACACAGAAATTGCATCGGGATTGAATACAACAGTCACCATGCGCACTTTCCTGCAAGGGAGTAATGTCTGAAACAGTGTACGCTTTGATCGTTCCCTGTAAGACCAGTAGTAGTTTCCGATGCACATCTGGAGAAATTATGTAATCTGTGGACTATCAGAGTGTTGATGAAACACAGAAATTGGATCGGGATTAAATACAACAGTCACCATGCGCACTTTCCTCCATAGGAGTAATGTCTCATACAGTCTACGCTTTGATCGTTCCCTGGAAGACCAGTAATAGGCTCCGATGCTCATCTGGAGGCATTCTGTAATCTGTGGAGTGTCAGAGTGTTGATGAAACACAGAAATTGCATCGGGTTTTGGATACAACAGTTACCATGCGCACTTTCCTCCATGGGAGTAATGTCTCTAACAGTCTACGCTTTGATCGTTCTCCGGAAGACAAGTAGTAGTTTCCGATGCACATCTGGAGGCACTCTGTAATCTGTGGAGAATCAGAGTGTTGATGAAACACTGAAATTGCATCGGATTTGAATACAACATTTACCATGCACACTTTCCTCCATGGGAGTAATGTCTTCAACAGTCTACGCTTTGATCGTTCCCTGGAAGACCAGAAGTAGTTTCCGATGCACATCTGGAGGCTTTCTGTAATCTGTGGACTATCAGAGTGTTGATGAAACACAGAAATTGCATCGGGAATGAATACAACAGTCACCATGCGCACATTCCTCCACGGGAGTAATGTCTCAAACAGTCTACGCTTTGATCGTTCCCTGGAACACCAGTAGTAGTTTCCGATTCACATCTGGTGGCATTCTGTAATCTGTAGACTATCAGAGTGTTGATGAAACACAGAAATTGCATCGGGATTAAATACAACAGTCACCATGCGCACTTTCCTCCATGGGAGTAATGTCTCAAACAGTCCTCGCTTTGATCGTTCCCTGGAAGACCAGTAGCAGTTTCCGATGCACATCTGGAGGAATTCTGTAATCTGTGGACTATCAGAGTGTTGATGAAACATAGAAATGGCATCGGGATTGAATACAACAGTCACCATGAGCACATTCCTCCATAAAAGTAATGTCTCAAACAGTCTACGCATTGATCGTTCCCTGGAAGACCTGTAGTAGTTTCCGATGCACATCTGGAGGCATTCTGTAATCTGTGGACTATCAGAGTGTTGATGAAACACAGAAATTGCATCGGGATTGAATACAACAGTCACGATGCGCACTTTCCTCCATGGGAGTAATGTCTCAAACAGTCCTCGCTTTGATCGTTCCCTGGAAGACCAGTAGTAGTTTCCGATGCATATCTGGAGGCATTCTGTAATCTGTGGAGTATCAGAGTGTTGATGAAACACAGAAATTGCATCGGGATTGAATACAACAGTTACCATGCGCACTTTCCTCCATGGGAGTAATGTCTCTAACAGTCTACGCTTTGAACGTTCCCTGGAAGACCAGTAGTGGTTTCCGATGCACATCTGGAGGCTTTCTGTAATCTGTGGACTATCAGAGTGTTGATGAAACACAGATATTGCATCGGGATTGAATACAACAGTTACCATGCGCAGTTTCCTCCATGGGGGTAATGTTTTAAACAGTCTACGATTTGATCGTTCCCTGGAAGACCTGAAGTAGTTTCAATTGCACATCTGGAGGCATTCTGTAATCTGTGGACTATCAGAGTGTTGATGAAACACAGAAATTGCATCGGGATTGAATACAACACCCACCATGCGCACTTTACTCCATGGGAGTAATGTCTCTAACAGTCTAGGCTTTGATCGTTCCCTGGAAGACCAGTAGTAGTTTCCGATGCACATCTGGAGGCTTTCCGTAATCTTTGGACTATCAGAGTGTTGATGAAACACAGAAATTGCATCGGGATTGAATACAACAGTCACCATGCGCACTTTACTCCATGGGAGTAATATCTCTAACAGTCTACGCTTTGATCTTTCCCGGGAAGACCAATAGTAGTTTCCGATGCACATATGGAGTCTTTCCGTAATCTTTGGACTATCAGAGTGTTGATGAAACACAGAAATTGCATCGGGATTAAATACAACAGTCACCATGCGCACTTTCCTCCATGGGAGTAATGTCCCTAACAGTCTACGATTTGATCGTAGCCTGGAAGACCAGTAGTAGCTCCTGATGCACATCGGGAGGCATACTGTAATCTGTGGACTATAAGAGTTTTGATTAAACACAGAAATTGCATCGGGATTGTATACAACAGTCACCATGCGCACTTTACTCTATGGGAGTAATGTCTCTAACAGTCTACGCTTTGATCGTTCCCTGGAATACCAGTAGTAGTGTCCGATGCACATCTGGAGGCATTCTGTAATCTGTGGACTATCAGAGTGTTGATGAAACATAGAAATTGCATCGGGATTGAATACAACAGTCACCATGAGCACATTCCTCCATAAAAGTAATGTCTCAAACAGTCTACGATTTGATCGTTCCCTGGAAGACCAGTAGTAGCTTCCGATGCACATCTGGAGGCATTCTATATACTGTGGAGTATCAGAGTGTTGATGAAACACAGAAATTGCATCGGGATTGAATACAACAGTCACGATGCGCACTTTCCTCCATGGGAGTAATGTCTCAAACAGTCTACGCTTTGATCGTTCCCTGGAAGACCAGTAGTAGTTTCCGATGCATATCTGGTGCCATTCTGTAATCTGTGGACTATCAGAGTGTTCATGAAACACAGAAATTGCTTCGGGAATGAATACAACAGTCACCATGTGCACTTTCCTCCACGGGAGGTATGTCTCAAACAGTCTACGCTTTGATCGTTCCCCGGAAGACAAGTAGTAGTTTCCGATGCACATCTGGAGGCATTCTGTAATCTGTGGACCATCAGAGTGTTGATGAAACACAGAAATTGCATCGGGATTGAATACAACAGTTACCATGCGCACTTTCCTCCATGGGAGTAATTCTCAAACAGTCTACGATTTGATCGTTCCCTGGAAGACCAGTAGTTGTTTCCGATGCACGTCTGGAGGCATTCTGTAATCTGTGGACTATCAGAGTGTTGATGAAACACAGAAATTGCATCGGGATTTAATACAACAGCCTCCATGCGCAGTTTTCTCCATGTGGGTAATGTCTTAAACAGTCTACGCTTTGATCGTTCCCTGGAAGACCAGAAGTAGCTTCAATTGCACATCAGGAGGCATTCTGTAATCTGTGGACAATCAGAGTGTTGATGCAACACAGAAATTGCATCGGGATTGAATACAACAGTCACCATGCGCACTTTCCTCCATGGGAGTAATGTCTCTAACAGTCTACGCTTCGATGGTTCCCCAGAAGCCAAGTAGTAGTTTCCGGTGCACATCTGGAGGCTTTCCATAATCTGTGGACTATCAGAGTGTTGATGAAACACAGAAATTGCATCGGGATTGAATACAACAGTCTCCATGCGCACTTTCCTCCATGGGGGTAATGTCTTAAACAGTCTACGCTTTGATCGTTCCTTGGATGACCACAAGTAGTTTCAATTGCACATCTGGAGGCTTTCTGTAATCTGTAAACTATCAGTGATTTGATGAAACACAGAAATTGCATCGGGATTGAATACAACAGTCACCATGCGCACTTTACTCCATGGGAGTAATGTCTCTAACAGTCTACGCTTTGATCGTTCCCTGGAAGACCAGTAGTAGTTTCCGATGCACATCTGCAGGATTTCCGTAATCTTTCTACTATCAGAGTGTTGATGAAACACAGAAATTGCATCGGGATTGAATACAACAGTCACCATGCGCACTTTCCTCCATGGGAGTAATGTCTCTAACAGTCTACGCTTTGATCGTTCCCCGGAAGACAAGTAGTAGTTTCCGATGCACATCTGGAGGCATTCTGTAATCTGTGGAGAATCAGAGTGTTGATGAAACACTGAAATTGCATCGGGATTGAATACAACAGTCACCATGCATACTTTCCTCCATGGGAGTAATGTGTCCAACAGTCTTCGCTTTGATCGTTCCCTGGAAGACCAGTAGTAGTTTCCGATGCATATCTGGAGGCTTTCTGTTATCTGTGGACTATCAGAGTGTTGATGAAACACAGAAATTGCCTCGGGTATGAAAAGTACATTCACCATGCGCACTTTCCTCCATGGGAGTAATTATCAAACAGTCTATGCTTGAATCGTTCTCTGGAAGACCAGTAGTAGTTTCCGATGCATATCTGGTGCCATTCTGTAATCTGTGGACTATCAGAGTGTTCATGAAACACTGAAATTGCATCGGGAATGAATACAACAGTCACCATGTGCACTTTCCTCCACGGGAGGTATGTCTCAAACAGTCTACGGTTTGATCGTTCCCTGGAAGACCAGTAGTAGTTTCCGATGCACATCTGTTGGCATTCTATAATCTGTGGACTATCAGAGTGTTGATGAAACACAGAAATTGCATCGGGATTGAATACAACAGTAACCATGCGCACTTTCCTCCATGATACTAATGTCCCAAACAGTCTACGTTTTGATCGTTCCCTGGAAGACCAGTAGTAGTTTCCGATGCACATCGGGAGGCATTCTGTAATCTGTGGACTATCAGAGTGTTGATGAAACACAGAAATTGCATCGGGATTGAATACAACATTCACCATGCGCACTTTCCTCCATGGGAGTAATTCTCAAACAGTCTACGATTTGATCGTTCCCTGGAAGACCAGTAGTTGTTTCCGATGCACGTCTGGAGGCATTCTGTAATCTGTGGACTATCAGAGTGTTGATGAAACACAGAAATTGCATCGGGATTTAATACAACAGCCTCCATGCGCAGTTTTCTCCATGTGGGTAATGTTTTAAACAGTCTACGCTTTGATCGTTCCCTGGAAGACCAGAAGTAGCTTCAATTGCACATCAGGAGGCATTCTGTAACCTGTGGACAATCAGAGTGTTGATGCAACACAGAAATTGCATCGGGATTGAATACAACAGTCACCATGCGCACTTTCCTCCATGGGAGTAATGTCTCTAACAGTCTACTCTTCGATGGTTCCCCAGAAGCCAAGTAGTAGTTTCCGGTGCACATCTGGAGGCTTTCCATAATCTGTGGACTATCAGAGTGTTGATGAAACACAGAAATTGCATCGGGATTGAATACAACAGTCTCCATGCGCACTTTCCTCCATAGGGGTAATGTCTTAAACAGTCTACGCTTTGATCGTTCCTTGGATGACCACAAGTAGTTTCAATTGCACATCTGGAGGCATTCTGTAATCTGTAAACTATCAGTGATTTGATGAAACACAGAAATTGCATCGGGATTGAATACAACAGTAACCATGCGCACTTTACTCCATGGGAGTAATGTCTCTAACAGTCAACGCTTTGATCGTTCCCTGGAAGACCAGTAGTAGTTTCCGATGCACATCTGGAGGATTTCCGTAATCTTTCTACTATCAGAGTGTTGATGAAACACAGAAATTGCATCGGGATTGAATACAACAGTCACCATGCGCACTTTCCTCCATGGGAGTAATGTCTCTAACAGTCTACGCTTTGATCGTTCCCCGGAAGACAAGTAGTAGTTTCCGATGCACATCTGGAGGCATTCTGTAATCTGTGGAGAATCAGAGTGTTGATGAAACACAGAAATTGCCTCGGGATTGAAAACTACATTCACCATGCGCACTTTCCTCCATGGGAGTAATTATCAAACAGTCTATGCCTGAATCGTTCTCTGGAAGACCAGTAGTAGTTTCCGATGCATATCTGGTGCCATTCTGTAATCTGTGGACTATCAGAGTGTTCATGAAACACTGAAATTGCATCGGGAATGAATACAACAGTCACCATGTGCACTTTCCTCCACGGGAGGTATGTCTCAAACAGTCTACGGTTTGATCGTTCCCTGGAAGACCAGTAGTAGTTTCCGATGCACATCTGTTGGCATTCTATAATCTGTGGACTATCAGAGTGTTGATGAAACACAGAAATTGCATCGGGATTGAATACAACAGTCACCATGCGCACTTTCCTCCATGATACTATTGTCCCAAACAGTCTACGCTTTGATCGTTCCCTGGAAGACCAGTAGTAGTTTCCGATGCACATCGGGAGGCATTCTGTAATCTGTGGACTATCAGAGTGTTGATGAAACACAGAAATTGCATCAGGATTGAATACAACAGTCACCATGCGCACTTTCCTCCATGGGAGTAATGTCCCTAACAGTCTACGCTTTGATCGTGGCCTGGAAGACCAGTAGTAGTTTCCGATGCACATCGGGATGCATTCTGTAATCTGTGGACTATAAGAGTGTTGATGAAACACAGAAATTGCATCGGGATTGAATACAACAGTCACCATGCGCACTTTACTCCATGGGAGTAATGTCTCTAACAGACTACGCTTTGATCGTTCCCTGGAATACCAGTAGTAGTGTCCGATGCACATCTGGAGGCATTCTGTAATCTGTGGACTATCAGAGTGTTGATGAAACTTAGAAATTGCATCGGGATTGAATACAACAGTCACCATGAGCACATTCCTCCATAAAAGTAATGTCTCAAACAGTCTACGATTTTATCGTTCATTGGAAGACCAGTAGTAGCTTCCGATGCACATCTGGAGGCATTCTGTAATCTGTGGAGTATCAGAGTGTTGATGAAACACAGAAATTGCATCGGGATTAAATACAACAGTCACCATGTGCACTTCCCTCCACGGGAGGTATGTCTCAAACAGTCTACGCTTTGATCGTTCCCCGGAAGTCAAGTAGTAGTTTCCGATGCACATCTGGAGGCATTCTGTAATCTGTGGAAAATCAGAGTGTTGATGAAACACTGAAATTGCATCGGGATTGAATACAACAGTCACCATGCGCACTTTCCTCCATGGGAGTAATGTCTCAAACAGTCTACGCTTTGATCGTTAGCTGGAAGACCAGTAGTAGTTTCCGATGCACATCTGGAGGCATTCTGTAATCTGTGGACTATCAGAGTGTTGATGAAACACAGAAATTGCATCAGGATTGAATACAACAGTCACGATGCGCACTTTCCTCCATGGGAGTAATGTATCAAACAGTCTACGCTTTGATCGTTCCCTGGAAGATGAGTAGTAGTTTCCGATTCACATCTGGAGACTTTCCGTAATCTTTGGACTAACAGAGTGTTGATGAAACACAGAAATTGCATCGGGATTGAATACAACAGTCACCATGCGCACTTTCCACCATGGGAGTAATGTCTCTAACAGTCTACGCTTTGATCGTTCCCCTGAAGACAAGTAGTAGTTTCCGGTGCACATCTGGAGGCTTTCCGTAATCTGTGGACTATCAGAGTGTTGATGAAACACAGAAATTGCATCGGGATTTAATACAACAGTCTCCATGCGCACTTTCCTCCATGGGGGTAATGTCTTAAACAGTCTACGCTTTGATCGTTCCCTGGAAGACCAGAAGTAGTTTCAATTGCACATCTGGAGGCATTCTGTAATCTGTGGACTATCAGAGTGTTGATGAAACACAGAAATTACCTCGGGATTGAAAACTACATTCACCATGCGCACTTTCCTCCATGGGAGTAATTATCAAACAGTCTATGCTTGGATCGTTCTCTGGAATTCCAGTAGTAGTTTCCGATGCATATCTGGTGCCATTCTGTAATCTGTGGACTATCAGAGTGTCCATGAAACACTGAAATTGCATCGGGAATGAATACCACAGTCACCATGTGCACTTCCCTCCACGGGGGGTATGTCTCAAACAGTCTACGGTTTGATCGTTCCCTGGAAGACCAATAGTAGTTTCCGATGCACATCTGGTGGCATTCTGTAATCTGTGGACTATCAGAGTGTTGATGCAACACAGAAATAGCATCGGGATTGAATACAAAAGTCACCATCCGCACTTTCTTCCGTGGGAGTTATGTCTGAAACAGTCTACGCTTTGATCGTTCCCTGGATGACCAGTAGTAGTTTCCGATGCACATCTGTTGGCATTCTGTAATCTGTGGACTATCACAGTGTTGATGAAACACAGAAATTGAATCGGGATTGAATACAACAGTCACCATGCACACTTTCCTCCATGGTAGCAATGTCCCAAACAGTCTACGCTTTGATCGTTCCCTGGAAGACCAGTAGTAGTTTCCGATGCACATCGGGAGGCATTCTGTAATCTGTGGACTATCAGAGTGTTGATGAAACACAGAGATTACATCGGGATTGGATACAACAGTCACCATGCGCACTTTCCTCCATGGGAGTAATGTCCCTAACAGTCTACGCTTTGATCGTAGCCTGGAAGACCAGTAGTAGTTTCCGATGCACATCTGGAGGCATTCTGTAATCTGTAGAGTATCAGAGTGTTGATGAAACACAGAAATTGCATCGGGATTGAATACAACAGTCACGATGCGCACTTTCCTCCATGGGAGTAATGTCTCAAACAGTCTACGCTTTGATCGTTCCCTGGAAGACCAGTAGTAGTTTCCGATGCACATCTGGAGGCATTCTGTAATCTGTGGACTATCAGAGTGTTGATGAAACACAGAAATTGCATCAGGATTGAATACAACAGTCACGATGCGCACTTTCCTCCATGGGAGTAATGTATCAAACAGTCTACGCCTTGATCGTTCCCTGGAAGACCAGTAGTAGTTTCCGATGCATATCTGGAGGCATTCTGTAATCTGTGGAGTATCAGAGTGTTGATGAACACAGAAATTGCATCGGGATTGAATACAACAGTTACCATGCGCACTTTCCTCCATGGGAGTAATTCTCAAACAGTCTACGATTTGATCGTTCCCTGGAAGACCAGTAGTTGTTTCCGATGCACATCTGGTGGCATTCTGTAATCTGTGGACAATCAGAGTGTTGATGAAACACAGAAATTGCTTCGGGATTAAATTCAACATTCACCATGCGCACTTTCCTCCACGGGAGGTTTGTCTCAAACAGTCGACGCTTTGATCGTTCCCTGGAAGATCAGTAGTAGTTTCCGATGCAAATCTGGTGGCATCCTGTAATCTGTGGACTATCAGAGTGTTGATGAACCACAGAAATTGCATCGGGATTGAATACAACAGTCACCATCCGCACTTTCCTGCATGGGAGAAATGTCTGAAACAGTCTACGCTTTGATCGTTCCCGGGAAGACCAGTAGTAGTTTCTGATGCACATCTCGCGGCATTCTGTAATCTGTGGACTATCAGAGTGTTGATGAAACACAGAAAATGCATCGGGATTGATTACAACAGTTACCATGCGCACTTTCCTTCATAGGTGTAATGTCTCAAATAGTTTACTCTTTGATCGTTCCCTGAAAGACCAGTAGTAGTTTCTGATGCACATCTGGAGGCATTCTGTAATCTGTGGACTATCAGGGTGTTGATGAAACACAGAATTTGCATCGGGATTGAATACAACAGTCTCCATGCGCAGTTTCCTCCATGGGGGTAATGTCTTAAACAGTCTACGCTTTGATCGTTCCCTGGAAGACCAGTAGTAGTTTCAATTGCAAATCTGGAGGCATTCTGTAATCTGTGGACTATCAGAGTGTTGATGAAACACAGAAATTGCATCTGGATTGAATACAACAGTCACCATCCGCACTTTCCTGCATGGGAGTAATGTCTGAAACAGTCTACGCTTTGATCGTTCCCGGGAAGACCAGTAGTAGTTTCTGATGCACATCTCGTGGCATTCTGTAATCTGTGGACTATCAGAGTGTTGATGAATCACAGATAATGCATCGGGATTGATTACAACAGTTACCATGCGCACTTTCCTCCATGGGTGTAATGTCTCAAAGACTTTACTCTTTGATCGTTCCCTGAAAGACCAGTAGTAGTTTCCGATTCACATCTAAATGCTTTCCGTTATCTTTGGACTAACAGAGTGTTGATGAAACACAGAAATTGCATCGGGATTGAATACAACAGTCTCCATGCGCAGTTTCCTCCATGGGGGTAATGTCTTAAACAGTCTACGCTTTGATCGTTCCCTGGAAGACCAGACGTAGTTTCAATTGCACATCTGGAGACATTCTGTAATCTGTGGACTATCAGAGTGTTGATGAAACACAGAAATTGCATCGGGATTGAATACAACAGTCACCATGCGCACTTTACTCCATGGGAGTAATGTCTCTAACAGTCTACGCTTTGATCGTTCCCTGGAAGACCAGTAGTAGTTTCCGATTCACATCTGGAGGCTTTCCGTAATCTTTGGACTAACAGAGTGTTGATGAAACACAGAAATTGCATCGGGATTGAATACAACAGTCACCATGCGCACTTTCCTCCATGGGAGTAATGTCTCTAACAGTCTACGCTTTGATCGTTCCCCGGAAGACAAGTGGTAGTTTCCGGTGCACATCTGGAGGCTCTCCGTAATCTGTGGATTATCAGAGTGTTGATGAAGCACAGAAATTGCATCGGGATTGAATACAACAGTCTCCATGCGCACTTTCCCCCATGGGGGTAATGTCTTAAACAGTCTACGCTTTGATCGTTCCCTGGAAGACCAGAAGTAGTTTCCATTGCACATCTGGAGGCATTCTGTAATCTGTGGACTATCAGAGTGTTGATGAAACACAGAAATTGCATCGGGATTGAATACAACAGTCACCATGCGCACTTTACTCCATGGGAGTAATGTCTCTAACAGTCTACGCTTTGATCGTTCCCTGGAAGACCAGTAGTAGTTTCCGATGCACATCTGGAGGCATTCTGTAATCTGTGGACAATCAGAGTGTTGATGAAACACAGAAATTGCTTCGGGATTAAATTCAACTTTCACCATGCGCACTTTCCACCACGGGAGGTTTGTCTCAAACAGTCGACGCTTTGATCGTTCCCTGGAAGACCAGTAGTAGTTTCCGATGCACATCTGGTGGCATCCTGTAATCTGTGGACTATCAGAGTGTTGATGAACCACAGAATAAGCATCGGGATTGAATACAACAGTCACCATCCGCACTTTCCTGCATGGGAGTAATGTCTGAAACAGTCTACGCTTTGATCGTTCCCGGGAAGACCAGTAGTAGTTTCTGATGCACATCTCGTGGCATTCTGTAATCTGTGGACTATCAGAGTGTTGATGAAACACAGAAAATGCATCGGGATTGATTACAACAGTTACCATGCGCACTTTCCTCCATGGGTGTAATGTCTCAAAGAGTTTACTCTTTGATCGTTCCCTGAAAGACCAGTAGTAGTTTCCGATTCACATCTAAATGCTTTCCGTAATCTTTGGACTAACAGAGTGTTGATGAAACACAGAAATTGCTTCGGGATTGAATACAACAGTCTCCATGCGCAGTTTCCTCCATGGGGGTAATGTCTTAAACAGTCTACGCTTTGATCGTTCCCTGGAAGAACGGAAGTAGTTTCAATTGCACATCTGGAGACATTCTGTAATCTGTGGACTATCAGAGTGTTGATGAAACACAGAAATTGCATCGGGATTGAATACAACAGTCACCATGCGCACTTTACTCCATGGGAGTAATGTCTCTAACAGTCTACGCTTTGATCGTTCCCTGGAAGACCAGTAGTAGTTTCCGATTCACATCTGGAGGCTTTCCGTAATCTTTGGACTAACAGAGTGTTGATGAAACACAGAAATTGCATCGGGATTGAATACAACAGTCACCATGCGCACTTTCCTCCATGGGAGTAATGTCTCTAACAGTCTACGCTTTGATCGTTCCCCGGAAGACAAGTAGTAGTTTCCGATGCACATCTGGAGGCTTTCCGTAATCTTTGGACTATCAGAGTGTTGATGAAACACAAAAACTGCATCGGGATTGAATACAACAGTCACCATACGCACTTTCCTCCATGGGAGTAATTCCCAAACAGTCTATGCTTTGATCATTCTCTGGAAGACCAGTAGTAGTTTCCGATGCATATCTGGCGCCATTCTGTAATCTGTGGACTATCAGAGTGTTCATGAAACACAGAAATTGCATCGGGAATGAATACAACAGTCACCTTGTGCACTTTCCTCCACGGGAGGTATGTCTCAAACAGTCTACGGTTTGATCGTTCCTTGGAAGACCAGTAGTAGTTTCCGATGCACATCTCTTGGCATTCTGTAATCTGTGGACTATCAGAGTGTTGATGAAACACAGAAATTGCATCGGGATTGAATACAACAGTCACCCTGCCCACTTTCCTCCATGGGAGTAATGTCCCAAACAGTCTACGCTTTGATCGTTCCCTGGAAGACCAGTAGTAGTTTCCGATGCACATCGGGAGGCATTCTGTAATCTGTGGACTATCAGAGTGTTGATGAAACACAGAAACTGCATCGGGATTGAATACAACACCAACCATGCGCACTTTCCTCCATGGGAGTAATGTCTCTAACAGTCTACGCTTTGATCGTTATCTGGAAGACCAGTAGTAGTTTCCGATGCACATCTGGAGGCTTTCCGTAATCTTTGGACTATCAGAGTGTTGATGAAACACAGAAATTGCATCGGGATTGAATACAACAGTAACCATGCGCACTTTCCTCCATGGGAGTAATGTCTCTAACAGTCTACGCTTTGATCGTTATCCGGAGGATAAGTAGTAGTTTCCGATGCACATCTGGAGGCATTCTGTAATCTGTGGAGAATCAGAGAGTTGATGAAACACTGAAATTGCATCGGGATTGAATACAACAGTCACCATGCGCACTTTCCTCCATGGGAGTAATGTGTCCAAAAGTCTTCGCTTTGATCATTCCCTGGAAGACCAGTAGTAGTTTCCGATGCATATCTGGAGGCTTTTTTGTAAACTGAGGACTATCAGAGTGTTGATGAAACACAGAAATTGCCTCGGGATTGAAAACAACATTCACCATGCGCACTTTCCTCCATGGGAGTAATTCTCAAAGAGTCTATGCTTTGATCGTTCTCTGGGAGACCAGTAGTAATTTCCGATGCATATCTGGTGCCATTCTGTAATCTGTGGACTATCAGAGTGTTCATGAAACACAGAAATTGCATCAGGAATGAATACAACAGTCACCATGTGCACTTTCCTCCATGGGAGTAATATCCCAAACAGTCTACGCTTTGATCGTTCCCTGGAAGACCAGTAAGAGTTTCCGATGCACATCGGGATACAATCTGTAATCTGTGGACTATCAGAGTGTTGATGAAACACAGAAATTGCATCGCGATTGAATACAACAGTCACCATGCGCACTTTCCTCCATGGGAGTAATGTCCCAAACACTCTACGCTTTGATCGTGGCCTGGAAGACCAGTAGTAGTTTCCGATGCACATCGGGAGGCATTCTGTAATCTGTGGACTATAAGAGTGTTGATGAAACACAGAAATTGCATCGGGATTGAATACAACAGTCACCATGCGCACTTTCCACAACGGGAGTAATGTTTCATAGTATTTACGCTTTGATCATTCCCTGGAAGACCAGTAGCAGTTTCCGATGCACATCTGGAGGCATTCTGTAATCTGTGGACTATCAGAGTGTTGATGAAACATAGAAATTGCATCGGGATTGAATACAACAGTCACCATGAGCACATTCCTCCATAAAAGTAATGTCTCAAAGAGTCTACGCTTTGATCGTTCCCTGGAAGACCAGTAGTAGTTTCCGATGCACATCTGGAGGCATACTGTAATCTGTGGAGTATCAGAGTGTTGATGAAACACAGAAATTGCATCGGAATTGAATACAACAGTTACCATGCGCACTTTCTAACATGGGAGTAATGTCTCTAACAGTCTACGCTTTGATCGTTCCCTGGAAGACCAGTAGTAGTATCCGATGAACATCTGGATGCTATCTGTAATCTGTGGACTATCAGAGTGTTGATGAAACACCGAAATTGCATCGGGATTGAATATAACAGTTACCATGCGCACTTTCCTCCATGGGAGTAATGTCTCTAACAGTCTACGCTTTGATCGTACCCCGGAAGACAAGTAGTAGTTTCCGATGCAAATCTGGAGGCATTCTGTAATCTGTGGACTATCAGAGTGTTGATGAAACACAGAAATTGCATCGGGATTGAATACAACAGTCACCATGCGCACTTTCCTCCATGGGAGTAATGTCTCTAACAGTCTACGCTTTGATCGTTCCCTGGACGACCAGTAGTAGTTTCCGATGCACATCAGGAGGCTTTCCGTAATCTTTGGACTATCAGAGTGTTGATGAAACACAGAAATTGCATCGGGATTGAATACAACAGTCACCATGCACACGTTCCTCCATGGGAGTAATGTCTCTAACAGTCTACGCTTTGATCGTTCCCCGGAAGACAAGTAGTAGTTTGCGATGCACATCTGGAGGCATTCTGTAATTTGTGGAGTATCAGAGTGTTGATGAAACACTGAAATTGCATCGGGATTGAATACAACAGTCACCATGCGCACTTTCCTCGATGGGAGTAATGTGTCCAACAGTCGTCGCTTTGATCGTTCCCTGGAAGACCAGTAGTAGTTTCCGATGCATATCTGGAGGCTTTCTGTAATCTGTGGACTATCAGAGTGTTGATGAAACACAGAAATTGCATCGGGAATGAATACAACAGTCACCATGTGCACTTTCCTCCACGGGAGGTATGTCTCAAACAGTCTACGGTTTGATCGTACCTGGTAGACCAGTAGTTGTTTCCGATGCACATCTGGTGGCATTCTGTAATCTGTGGACTATCAGAGTGATGATAAAACACAGAAATTGCTTCGGGATTAAATACAACATTCACCATGTGCACTTTCCTCCACGGGAGGTTTGTCTCAAACTGTCGACGCTTTGATCGTTCCGTGGGAGACCAGTAGTAGTTTCCGATGCACATCTGGTGGCATCCTGTAATCTGTGGACTATCAGAGTGTTGTTGAAACACAGAAATTGCATCGGGATTGAATACAACAGTCACCATCCGCTCTTTCCTGCATAGGAGTAATGTCTGAAACAGTCTACGCTTTGATCGTTCCTGGGAAGACCAGTAGTAGTTTCTGATGCACATCTGGAGGCATTCTGTAATCTGTGGACTATCAGAGTGTTGATGAAACACAGAAAATGCATCGGGATTGATTACCACAGTTACCAAGCGCACTTTCCTCCATGGGTGTAATGTCTCAAAGAGTTTACTCTTTGATCGTTCCCTGAAAGACCAGTAGTAGTTTCCGATGCACATCGGGATACAATCTGTAATCTGTGGACTATCAGAGTGTTGATGAAACACAGAAATTGCATCGGGATTGAATACAACAGTCACCATGCGCACTTTCCTCCATGGAAGTAATGTCTCTAATAGTCTACGCTTTGATCGTTATCCGGAGGACAAGTAGTAGTTTCCGATGCACATCTGGAGGCATTCAGTAATCTGTGGAGAATCAGAGTGTTGATGAAACACAGAAATTGCATCGGGATTGAATACAACAGTCACCATGCGCACTTTCCTCCATGGGAGTAATGTCCCAAACACTCTACGCTTTGATCGTGGCCTGGAAGACCAGTAGTAGTTTCCGATGCACATCGGGAGGCATTCTGTAATCTGTGGACTATAAGAGTGTTGATGCAACACTGAAATTGCATCGGGATTGAATACAACAGTCACCATGCCCACTTTCCTCCATGGGAGTAATGTGTCCAAAAGTCTTCGCTTTGATCGTTCCCTGGAAGACTAGTAGTAGTTTCCGATGCATATCTGGAGGCTTTCTGTAATCTGAGGACTATCAGAGTGTTGATGAAACACAGAAATTGCCTCGGGATTGAAAACAACATTCACCATGCGCACTTTCCTCCATGGGAGTAATTCTCAAAGAGTCTATGCTTTGATCGTTCTCTGGAAGACCAGTAGTAGTTTCCGATGCATATCTGGTGCCATTCTGTAATCTGTGGACTATCAGAGTGTTCATGCAACACAGAGGTAGCATCGGGATTGAATACAACAGTCACCATCCGCACTTTCCTCCATGGGAGTAATGTCTGAAACAGTCTACGTTTTGATCGTTCCCTGGAAGACCAGTAGTAGTTTCCGATGCACATCTCTTGGCATTCTGTAATCTGTGGACTATCAGAGTGTTGATGAAACACAGAAATTGCATCGGGATTGAATACAACAGTCACCATGTGCACTTTCCTCCATGGGAGTAATGTCCCAAACAGTCTACGCTTTGATCGTTCCCTGGAAGACCAGTAGTAGTTTCCGATGCACATCGGGATACAATCTGTAATCTGTGGACTATCAGAGTGTTGATGAAACACAGAAATTGCATCGGGATTGAATACAACAGTCACCATGCGCACTTTCCTCCATGGGAGTAATGTCCCAAACACTCTACGCTTTGATCGTGGCCTGGAAGACCAGTAGTAGTTTCCGATGCACATCGGGAGGCATTCTGTAATCTGTGGACTATAAGAGTGTTGATGAAACACAGAAATTGCATCGGGATTGAATACAACAGTCCCCATGCGCACTTTCCACCATGGGAGTAATGTTTCATAGTATTTACGCTTTGATCATTCCCTGGAAGACCAGTAGCAGTTTCCGATGCACATCTGGAGGCATTCTGTAATCTGTGGACTATCAGAGTGTTGATGAAACATAGAAATTGCATCGGGATTGAATACAACAGTCACCATGTGCACATTCCTCCATAAAAGTAATGTCTCAAAGAGTCTACGCTTTGATCGTTCCCTGGAAGACCAGTAGTAGTTTACGATGCACATCTGGAGGCATTCTGTAATCTGTGGAGTATCGGAGTGTTGATGAAACACAGAAATTGCATCGGGATTGAATACAACAGTTACCATGCGCACTCTCCTCCATGGGAGTAATGTCTCTAACAGTCTACGCTTTGATCGTTCCCTGGAAGACCAGTAGTAGTATCCGATGCACATCTGGAGGCTATCTGTAATCTGTGGACTATCAGAGTGTTGATGAAACACAGAAATTGCATCGGGATTGAATATAACAGTTACCATGCGCACTTACCTCCATGGGAGTAATGTCTCTAACAGTCTACGCTTTGATCGTTCCCCGGAAGACAAGTAGTAGTTTCCGATGCACATCTGGAGGCATTCTGTAATCTGAGGACTATCAGAGTGTTGATGAAACACAGAAATTGCCTCGGGAATGAATACAACAGTCACCATGTGCACTTTCCTCCACGGGAGGTGTGTCTCAAACAGTCTACGGTTTGATCGTTCTCTGGAAGACCAGTAGTAGTTTCCGATGCATATCTGGTGCCATTCTGTAATTTGTGGACTATCAGAGTGTTCATGAAACACAGAAATTGCATCGGGAATGAATACAACAGTCACCATGTGCACTTTCCTCCACGGGAGGTGTGTCTCAAACAGTCTACGGTTTGATCGTTCCCTTGAAGACCAGTAGTAGTTTCCGATGCACATCTCTTGGCATTCTGTAATCTGTGGACTATCAGAGTGTTGATGAAACACAAAAATTGGCATCGGGATTGAATACAACAGTCACCATGCGCACTTTCCTCCATGGGAGTAATGTCCCAAACAGTCTACGCTTTGATCGTTCCCTGGAAGACCAGTAAGAGTTTCCGATGCACATCGGGATACAATCTGTAATCAGTGGACTATCAGAGTGTTGATGAAACACAGAAATAGCATCGGGATTGAATACAACAGTCACCATGCGCACTTTCCTCCATGGGAGTAATGTCCCAAACACTCTACGCTTTGATCGTAGCCTGGAAGACCAGTAGTAGTTTCCGATGCACATCGGGAGGCATTATGTAATCTGTGGACTATAAGAGTGTTGATGAAACACAGAAATTGCATCGGGATTGAATACAACAGTCACCATGCGCACTTTCCACCATGGGAGTAATGTTTCATAGTATTTACGCTTTGATCATTCCCTGGAAGACCAGTAGCAGTTTCCGATGCACATCTGGAGGCATTCTGTAATCTGTGGACTATCAGAGTGTTGATGAAACATAGAAATTGCATCGGGATTGAATACAACAGACACCATGAGCAAATTCCCCCATAAAAGTAATGTCTCAAAGAGTCTACGCTTTGAACGTTCCCTGGAAGACCAGTAGTAGTTTCCGATGCACATCTGGAGGCATTCTGTAATCTGTGGAGTATCAGAGTGTTGATGAAACACAGAAATTGCATCGGGATTGAATACAACAGTTACCATGCGCACTTTCCTCCATGGGAGTAATGTCTCTAACAGTCTACGCTTTGATCTTTCCCTGGAAGACCAGTAGTAGTATCCGATGCACATCTGGAGGCTATCTGTAATCTGTGGACTATCAGAGTGTTGACGAAACACAGAAATTGCATCGGGATTGAATATAACAGTTACCATGCGCACTTTCCTCCATGGGAGTAATGTCTCTAACAGTCTACGCTTTGATCGTTCCCCGGAAGACAAGTAGTAGTTTCCGATGCAAATCTGGAGGCATTCTGTAATCTGTGGACTATCAGAGTGTTGATGAAACACAGAAATTGCATCGGGATTGAATACAACAGTCACCATGCGCACTTTCCTCCATGGGAGTAATGTCTCTAACAGTCTACGCCTTGATCGTTCCCTGGAAGACCAGTAGTAGTTTCCGATGCACATCAGGATTCTTTCCGTAATCTTTGGACTATCAGAGTGTTGATGAAACACAGAAATTGCATCGGGATTGAATACAACAGTCACCATGCGCACGTTCCTCCATGGGAGTAATGTCTCTAACAGTCTACGCTTTGATCGTTCCCCGGAAGACAAGTAGTAGTTTCCGATGCACATCTGGAGGCATTCTGTAATCTGTGGAGAATCAGAGTGTTGATGAAACACAGAAATTGCATCGGGATTGAATACAACAGTCACCATGCGCACTTTCCTCGATGGGAGTAATGTGTCCAACAGTCTTCGCTTTGATCGTTCCCTGGAAGACCAGTAGTAGTTTCCGATGCATATCTGGAGGCTTTCTGTAATCTGTGGACTATCAGAGTGTTGATGAAACACAGAAATTGCATCGGGAATGAATACAACAGTCACCATGTGCACTTTAATCCACGGGAGGTATGTCTCAAACAGTCTACGGTTTGATCGTACCTGGTAGACCAGTAGTTGATTCCGATGCACATCTGGTGGCATTCTGTAATCTGTGGACTACCAGAGTGTTGATGAAACACAGATATTGCTTCGGGATTAAATACAACATTCACCATGCGCACTTTCCTCCATGGGAGTAATGTCCCAAACACTCTACGCTTTGATCGTAGCCTGGAAGACCAGTAGTAGTTTCCGATGCACATCGGGAGGCATTCTGTAATCTGTGGACTATCAGAGTGTTGATGAAACACAGAAATTGCCTCGGGATTGAATATAACAGTTACCATGCGCAGTTTCCTCCATGGGAGTAATGTCTCTAACAGTCTACGCTTTGATCGTTCCCCGAAAGACAAGTAGTAGTTTCCGATGCAAATCTGGAGGCATTCTGTAATCTGTGGACTATCAGAGTGTTGATGAAACACAGAAATTGCATCGGGATTGAATACAACAGTCACCATGCGCACTTTCCTCCATGGGAGTAATGTCTCTAACAGTCTACGATTTGATCGTTCCCTGGAAGACCAGTAGTAGTTTCAGATGCACATCAGGAGGCTTTCCGTAATCTTTGGACTATTAGAGTGTTGATGAAACACAGAAATTGCATCGGGATTGAATACAACAGTCACCATGCGCACGTTCCTCCATGGGAGTAATGTCTCTAACAGTCTACGCTTTGATCGTTCCCCGGAAGACAAGTAGTAGTTTCCGATGCACATCTGGAGGCATTCTGTAATCTGTGGAGAATCAGAGTGTTGATGAAACACTGAAATTGCATCGGGATTGAATACAACAGTCACCATCCGCTCTTTCCTGCATGGGAGTAATGTCTGAAACAGTCTACGCTTTGATCGTTCCTGGGAAGACCAGTAGTAGTTTCTGATGCACATCTGGAGGCATTCTGTAATCTGTGGACTATCAGAGTGTTGATGAAACACAGAAATTGCCTCGGGATTGAATATAACAGTTACCACGCGCACTTTCCTCGATGGGAGTAATGTGTCCAACAGTCTTCGCTTTGATCGTTCCCTGGAAGACCAGTAGTAGTTTCCGATGCATATCTGGAGGCTTTCTGTAATCTGTGGACTATCAGAGTGTTGATGAAACACAGAAATTGCATCGGGAATGAATACAACAGTCACCATGTGCACTTTCCTCCACGGGAGGTATGTCTCAAACAGTCTACGGTTTGATCGTACCTGGTAGACCAGTAGTTGTTTCCGATGCACATCTGGTGGCATTCTGTAATCTGTGGACTATCAGAGTGTTGATGAAACACAGAAATTGCTTCGGGATTAAATACAACATTCACCATGAGCACTTTCCTCCACGGGAGGTTTGTCTCTAACAGTCGACGCTTTGATCGTTCCCTGGAAGACCAGTAGTAGTTTCCGATTCACATCAGGAGGCTTTCCGTAATCTTTGGACTATCAGAGTGTTGATGAAACACAGAAATTGCATCGGGATTGAATACAACAGTCACCATGCGCACTTTCCACCATGGGAGTAATGTTTCATAGTATTTACGCTTTGATCATTCCCTAGAAGAACAGTAGCAGTTTCCGATGCACATCTGGAGGCATTCTGTAATCTGTGGAGTATCAGAGTGTTGATGAAACACAGAAATTGCATCGGTATTGAATACAACAGTTACCATGCGCACTTTCCTCCATGGGAGTAATGTCTCTAACAGTCTACGCTTTGATCGTTCCCTGGAAGACCAGTAGTAGTATCCGATGCACATCTGGAGGCTATCTGTAATCTGTGGACTATCAGAGTGTTGATGAAACACAGAAATTGCATCGGGATTGAATATAACAGTTACCATGCGCACTTTCCTCCATGGGAGTAATGTCTCTAACAGTCTACGCTTTGATCGTTCCCCGGAAGACAAGTAGTAGTTTCCGATGCAAATCTGGAGGCATTCTGTAATCTGTGGACTATCAGAGTGTTGATGAAACACAGAAATTGCATCGGGATTGAATACAACAGTCACCTTGCGCACGTTCCTCCATGGGAGTAATGTCTCTAAAAGTCTACGCTTTGATCGTTCCCCGGAAGACAAGTAGTAGTTTCCGATGCACATCTGGAGGCATTCTGTAATCTGTGGAGAATCAGAGTGTTGATGAAACACTGAAATTGCATCGGGATTGAATACAACAGTCACCATGCGCACTTTCCTATATGGGAGTAATGTCTCATACACTCTACGCTTTGATCGTAGCCTGGAAGACCAGTAGTAGTATCCGATGCACATCTGGAGGCTATCTGTAATCTGTGGACTATCAGAGTGTTGATGAAACACAGAAATTGCATCGGGAATGAATACAACAGTCACCATGTGCACTTTCCTCCACGGGAGGTATGTCTCAAACAGTCTACGGCTTGATCGTACCTGGTAGACCAGTAGTTGTTTCCGATGCACATCTGGTGGCATTCTGTAATCTGTGGACTATCAGACTGTTGATGAAACAGAGAAATTGCTTCGGGATTAAATACAACATTCACCATGTGCACTTTCCTCCACGGGAGGTTTGTCTCAAACAGTCGACGCTTTGATCGTTCCGTGGAAGACCAGTAGTAGTTTCCGATGCACATCTGGTGGCATCCTGTAATCTGTGGACTATCAGAGTGTTGATGAATCACAGAAATTGCATCGGGATTGAATACAACAGTCACCATCCGCTCTTTCCTGCATGGAAGTAATGTCTGAAACAGTCTACGCTTTGATCGTTCCTGGGAAGACCAGTAGTAGTTTCTGATGCACATCTGGAGGCATTCTGTAATCTGTGGACTATCAGAGTGTTGATGAAACACAGAAAATGCATCGGGATTGATTACAACAGTTACCATGCGCACTTTCCTCCATGGGTGTAATGTCTCAAAGAGTTACTCTTTGATCGTTCCCTGAAAGAGAAGTAGTAGTTTCCGATGCACATCTGGAGGCATTCTGTAATCTGTGGACTATCAGAGTGTTGATGAAACACAGAATTTGCCTCGGGATTGAAAACAACATTCACCATGCGCACATTCCTCCATGGGAGTAATTCTCAAAGAGTCTATGCTTTGATCGTTCTCTGGAAGGCCAGTAGTAGTTTCCGATGCATATCTGGTGCCATTCTGTAATCTGTGGACTATCAGAGTGTTCATGCAACACAGAAATAGCATCGGGATTGAATACAACAGTCACCATGCGCACTTTACTCCATGGGAGTAATGTCTCTAACAGTCTACGCTTTGATCGTTCCCTGGAAGACCAGTAGTAGTTTCCGATGCACATCAGGAGGCTTTCCGTAATCTTTGGACCTTCAGAGTGTTGATGAAACACAGAAATTGCATCGGGATTGAATACAACAGTCACCATGCGCACTTTCCTCCATGGGAGTAATGTGTCCAAAAGTCTTCGCTTTGATCGTTCCCTGGAAGACCAGTAGTAGTTTCCGATGCATATCTGGAGGCTTTCTGTAATCTGAGGACTATCAGAGTGTTGATGAAACACAGAAATTGCCTCTTGATTGAAAACAACATTCACCATGCGCACTTTCCTCCATGGGAGTAATTCTCAAAGAGTCTATGCTTTGATCGTTCTCTGGAAGACCAGTAGTAGTTTCCGATGCATATCTGGTGCCATTCTGTAATCTGTGGACTATCAGAGTGTTCATGCAACACAGAAATAGCATCGGGATTGAATACAACAGTCACCATGCGCACTTTACTCCATGGGAGTAATGTCTCTAACAGTCTACGCTTTGATCGTTCCCTGGAAGACCAGTAGTAGTTTCCGATGCACATCAGGAGGCTTTCCGTAATCTTTGGACCTTCAGAGTGTTGATGAAACACAGAAATTGCATCGGGATTGAATACAACAGTCACCATCCGCACTTTCCTCCGTGGGAGTAGTGTCTGAAACAGTCTACGCTTTGATCGTTCCCTGGAAGACCAGTAGTAGTTTCCGATGCACATCTCTTGGCATTCTGTAACCTGTGGACTATCAGAGTGTTGATGAAACACAGAAATTGCATCGGGATTGAATACAACAGTCACCATGCGCACTTTCCTCCATGGGAGTAATGTCCCAAACAGACTACGCTTTCATCGTTCCCTGGTAGACCAGTAGTAGTTTCCGATGCACATCGGGATACAATCTGTAATCTGTGGACTATCAGAGTGTTGATGAAACACAGAAATTGCATCGGGATTGAATACAACAGTCACCATGCGCACTTTCCTCCATGGGAGTAATGTCCCAAACACTCTACGATTTGATCGTAGCCTGGAAGACCAGTAGTAGTTTCCGATGCACATCGGGAGGCATTCTGTAATCTGTGGACTATAAGAGTGTTGATGAAACACAGAAATTGCATCGGGATTGAATACAACAGTCACCATGCGCACTTTCCACCATGGGAGTAATGTTTCATAGTATTTACGCTTTGAACATTCCCTGGAAGACCAGTAGCAGTTTCCGATGCACATCTGGAGGCATTCTGTAATCTGTGGACTATCAGAGTGTTGATGAAACATAGAAATTGCATCGGGATTGAATACAACAGTCACCATGAGCACATTCCTCCATAAAAGTAATGTCTCTAACAGTCTACGCTTTGATCGTTCCCTGGAAGACCAGTAGTAGTATCCGATGCACATCTGGAGGCTATCTGTAATCTGTGGACTATCAGAGTGTTGATGAAACACAGAAATTGCATCGGGATTGAATATAACAGTTACCATGCGCACTTTCCTCCATGGGAGTAATGTCTCTAACAGTCTACGCTTTGATCGTTCCGTGGAAGACCAGTAGTAGTTTCTGATGCACATCATGTGGCATCCTGTAATCTGTGGACTATCAGAGTGTTGATGAAACACATAAATTGCATCGGGATTGAATACAACAGTCACCATCCGCTCTTTCCTGCATGGGCGTAATGTCTGAAACAGTCTACGCTTTGATCGTTCCCCGGAAGACAAGTAGTAGTTTCCGATGCACATCTGGAGGCATTCTGTAATCTGTGGAGAATCAGTGTGTTGATGAAACACAGAAATTGCATCGGGATTGAATACAACAGTCACCATGCGCACTTTACTCCATGGGATTAATGTCTCTAACTGTCTACGATTTGATCGTTCCCTGGAAGACCAGTTGTAGTTTCCGATGCTCATCTGGAGGCTTTCTGTAATCTTTGGACTATCAGAGTGTTGATGAAACACAGAAATGGCATCGGTATTGAATACAACAGTCACCATGTGCACTTTCCTCCATGGGAGTAATGTCTCTAACAGTCTACGTTTTGATCGTTCCCCGGAAGACAAGTAGTAGTTTCCGATGCAGATCTGGAGGCTCTCCGTAATCTGTGGACTATCAGAGAGTTGATGAAACACAGAAATTGCATCGGCATTGAATACAACAGTCTCCATGCGCACTTTCCTCCATGGGGGTAATGTCTTAAACATTCTACGCTTTGATCGTTCCCTGGAAGACCAGAAGTAGTTTCAATTGCAAATCTGGAGGCATTTTGTAATCTGTGGACTCTCAGAGTGTTGATGAAACACAGAAATTGCATCGGGATTGAATACAACAGTCACCATGCGCACTTTACTCCATGGGAGAAATGTCTCTAACAGTCTACGTTTTGATCGTTCCCTGGAAGACCAGTAGTAGTTTCCGATGCACATCTGGAGGCTTTCCGTAATCTTTGGACTATCAGAGTGTTGATGAAACACAGAAATTGCATCGGGATTGAATACAACAGTCACCATGCGCACTTTCCACCATGGGAGTAATGTTTCATAGTATTTACGCTTTGAACATTCCCTGGAAGACCAGTAGCAGTTTCCGATGCACATCTGGAGGCTTTCCGTAATCTTTGGACTATCAGAGTGTTGATTGAACACAGAAATAGCATCGGGATTGAATACAACAGTCACCATCCGCACTTTCCTCCGTGGGAGTAATGTCTGAAACAGTCTACGCTTTGATCGTTCCCTGGAAGACCAGTAGTAGTTTCCGATGCACATCTCTTGGCATTCTGTAATCTGTGGACTATCAGAGTGTTGATGAAACACAGAAATTGCATCGGGATTGAATACAACTGTCACCATGCGCACTTTCCTCCATGGGAAAATGTCCCAAACAGTCTACGCTTTGATCGCTCCCTGGAAGACCAGTAGTAGTTTCCGATGCACATCGGGAGGCATTCTGTAATCTGTGGACTATCAGAGTGTTGATGAAACACAGAAATTGCATCGGGACTGAATACAACAGTCACCTTGCGCACTTTCCTCCATGGGAGTAATGTCCCAAACAGTCTACGCTTTGATCGTAGCCTGGAAGACCAGTAGTAGTTTCCGATGCACATCGGGAGGCATTCTGTAATCTGTGGACTATAAGAGTGTTGATGAAACACAGAAATTGCATCGGGATTGAATACAACAGTCACCATGCGCACTTTCCTCAATGGGAGTAATGTTTCATAGAGTTTACGCTTTGATCATTCCCTGGAAGACCAGTAGCAGTTTCCGATGCACATCTGGAGGCATTCTGTAATCTGTGGACTATCAGAGTGTTGATGAAACATAGAAATTGCATCGGGATTGAATACAACAGTCACCATGAGCACATTCCTCCATAAAAGTAATGTTTCAAACAGTCTACGCTTTGATCGTTCCCTGGAAGACCAGTAGTAGTATCCGATGCACATCTGGAGGCTATCTGTAATCTGTGGACAATCAGAGTGTTGATGAAACACAGAAATTGCATCGGGATTGAATACAACAGTTACCATGAACACTTTCCTTCATGGGAGTAATGTCTCTAAGAGTTTACGCTTTGATCGTTCCAAGGAAGACCAGTAGTAGTTTCCGATGCACATCTGGAGGCTTTCCGTAATCTTTGGACTATCAGAGTGTTGATGAAACACAGATATTGCATCGGGATTGAATACAACAGTCACCATGCTCACTTTCCTCCATGGGAGTTATGTGTCCAACAGTCTTCGCTTTGATCGTTCCCTGGAAGACCAGTAGTAGTTTCCGATGCATATCTGGAGGCTTTCTGTAATCTGTGGACAATCAGAGTGTTGATGAAACACAGAAATTGCCTCGGGATTGAAAACAACATTCACCATGCGCACTTTCCTCCATGGGAGTAATTCTCAAACAGTCTATGCTATGATCGTTCTGTGGAAGACCAGTAGTAGTTTCCGATGCATATCTGGTGCCATTCTGTAATCTGCGGACTATAAGAGTGTTCATGAAACACAGATATTGCATCGGGAATGAATACAACAGTCACCATGTGCACTTTCCTCCACGGGAGGTATGTCTCAAACAGTCTACGGTTTCATCGTTCCCTGGAAGACCATTAGTAGTTTCCGATGCACATCTGGTGGCATTCTGTAATCTGCGGAATATCAGAGTGGTGATGCAACACAGAAATAGCATCGGGATTGATTACAACTGTCACCATCCGCACTTTCCTCCATGGGAGTAATGTCTGAAACAGTCTACGCTTTGATCGTTCCCTGGAAGACCAGTAGTAGTTTCCAATGCACATCGGGAGGCATTCTGTAATCTGTGGACTATCAGAGTGTTGATGAAACACAGAAATTGCATCGGGATTGAATACAACAGTCACCATGTGCACTTTCCTCCATGGGAGTAATGTCCCAAACAGTCTACGCTTTGATCCTAGCCTGGAAGACCAGTAGTAGTTTCCGATGCACATCGGGAGGCATTCTGTAATCTGTGGACTATAAAAGTGTTGATGATACACAGAAATTGCATCGTGATCGAATACAACAGTCACCATGCGCAGTTTCCTCCATGGGAGTAATGTTTCATAGCGTTTACGCTTTGATCATTCCCTGGAAGACCAGTAGCAGTTTCCGATGCACATCTAGAGGCATTCTGTAATCTGTGGACTATCAGAGTGTTGATGAAACATAGAAATTGCATCGGGATTGAATACAACAGTCACCATGCGCACTTTCCTCAATAAAAGTAATGTCTCAAACAGTCAACGATTTGATCGTTCCCAGGAAGACCAGTAGTAGTTTCCGATGCACATCTGGAGGCATTCTGTAATCTGTGGAGTATCAGAGTGTTGATGAAACACAGAAATTGCAGCGGGATTGAATACAACAGTCACGATGCGCACTTTCCTCCATGGGAGTAATTTCTCAAACAGTCTACGCTCTGATCGTCCCCTGAAAGACCAGTAGTAGTTTCCGATGCATATCTGGAGGCATTCTGTAATTTTTGGACTATCAGAGTGTTGATGAAACACAGAAATTGCATCGGGATTGAATACAACAGTCACCATCCGCACTTTCCTCCATGGGAATAATGTCTGAAACAGTCTTTGCTTTGATCGTTCCCTGGAAAACCAGTAGTAGTTTCCGATGCACATTTAGTGGTATTCTGCAATCTGTGGACTATCAGGGTGTTGATGAAACACAGAAAATTCATCGGGATTAAATACAACAGTCACCATGCGCACTTTCCTCCATGGGAGTAATGTCTCAAACAGTCTGCGCTTTTATCGTTCCCTGGAAGACCAGTAGCAGTTTCCGATGAACATCTGGAGGCATTCTGTAACATGTGGACGATCAGAGTGTTGATGAAACACAGAAATAGCATTGGGATTGAATACAACAGTCACCATCCGCACTTCCCTCCATGGGTGTAATGTCTAAAACAGTATACGATTTGATCGTTTGCTGGAAGACCAGTAGTAGTTTCCGATGCACATCTCGTGGCATTCTGTAATCTGTGGACTATCAGAGTGTTGTTGAAACACAGAAATTGCATCGGGATTGAATACAACAGTCACCATGCGCACTTTCCTCCATGGGAGTAATGTCCCAAACAGTCTACGCTTTGATCGTTCCCTGGAAGACCAGTAGTAGTTTCCGATGCACATCGGGAGGCATTCTGTATTCTGTGGACTATCAGAGTGTTGATGAAACACAGAAATTGCATCGGGATGAATACAACAGTCACCATGCGCACATTCTTACACGGGAGGTATGTCTCAAACAGTCTACAGTTTGATCGTACCTGGTAGACCAGTAGTTGTTTCCGATGCACATCTGGTGGCATTCTGTAATCTGTGGACTATCAGAGTGTTGATGAAACACAGAAATTGCTTCGGGATTAAATACAACATTCACCATGTGCACTTTCCTCCACGGTAGGTTTGTCTCAAACAGTCGACGCTTTGATCGTTCCGTAGAAGACCAGTAGTAGTTTCCGATGCACATCTGGAGGCATTCTGTTATCTGTGGACTATCATAGTGTTGATGAAACACAGAAATTGCATCAGGATTGAATACAACAGTCACCATGCGCACTTTACTCCATGGGATTAATGTCTCTAACTGTCTACGATTTGATCGTTCCCTGGAAGACCAGTTGTAGTTTCCGATGCTCATCTGGAGGCTTTCTGTAATCTTTGGACTATCAGAGTGTTGATGAAACACAGAAATTGCATCGGGATTGAATACAACAGTCACCATGTGCACTTTCCTCCATTTGAGTAATGTCTCTAACAGTCTACGCTTTGATCGTTCCCCGGAAGACAAGTAGTAGTTTCCGATGCACATCTGGAGGCTCTCCGTAATCTGTGGACTATCAGAGAGTTGACGAAACACAGATATTGCATCGGCATTGAATACAACAGTCTCCATGCGCACTTTCCTCCATGGGGGTAATGTCTTAAACATTCTACGCTTTGATCGTTCCCTGGAAGACCAGAAGTAGTTTCAATTGCAAATCTGGAGGCATTTTGTAATCTGTGGACTCTCAGAGTGTTGATGAAACACAGAAATTGCATCGGGATTGAATACAACAGTCACCATGCGCACTTTACTCCATGGGAGTAATGTCTCTAACAGTCTACGTTTTGATCGTTCCCTGGAAGACCAGTAGTAGTTTCCGATGCACATCTGGAGGCTTTCCGTAATCTTTGGACTATCAGAGTGTTGATGAAACACAGAAATTGCATCGGGATTTAATACAACAGTCACCATGCGCCCTTTCCTCCATGGGAGTAATTCTCAAACAGTCTATGCTTTGATCGTTCTCTGGAAGACCAGTAGTAGTTTCCGATGCATATCTGGTGCCATTCTGTAATCTGTGGACTATCAGAGTGTTCATGAAACACAGAAATTGCATCGGGAATGAATACAACAGTCACCATGTGCACTTTCCTCCACGGGAGGTATGTCTCAAACAGTCTACGGTTTGATCGTTACCTGGAAGACCAGTAGTAGTTTCCGATGCACATCTGGTGGCATTCTGTAATCTGTGGACTATCAGAGTGTTGATTGAACACAGAAATAGCATCGGGATTGAATACAACAGTCACCATCCGCACTTTACTCCGTGGGAGTAATGTCTGAAACAGTCTACGCTTTGATCGTTCCCTGGAAGACAAGTAGTAGTTTCCGATGCACATCTCTTGGCATTCTGTAATCTGTGGACTATCAGAGTGTTGATGAAACACAGAAATTGCATCGGGATTGAATACAACAGTCACCATGCGCACTTTCCTCCATGGGTGTAATGTCCCAAAGAGTTTACTCTTTGAACGTTCCCTGGAAGACCAGTAGTAGTTTCCGATGCACATCTGGAGGCATTCTGTTATCTGTGGACTATCATAGTGTTGATGAAACACATAAATTGCATCGGGATTGAATACAACAGTCACCATGCGCACTTTACTCCATGGGATTAATGTCTCTAACTGTCTACGATTTGATCGTTCCCTGGAAGACCAGTTTTAGTTTCCGATGCTCATCTGGAGGCTTTCTGTAATCTTTGGACTATCAGAGTGTTGATGAAACACAGAAATTGCATCGAGATTGAATACAACAGTCACCATGTGCACTTTCCTCCATGGGAGTAATGTCTCAAACAGTCTGCGCTTTTATCGTTCCCTGGAAGACCAGTAGCATTTTCCGATGAACATCTGGAGGCATTCTGTAACATGTGGACGATCAGAGTGTTGATGAAACACAGAAATAGCATTGGGATTGAATACAACAGTCACCATCCGCACTTCCCTCCATGGGTGTAATGTCTAAAACAGTATACGATTTGATCGTTTGCTGGAAGACCAGTAGTAGTTTCCGATGCACATCTCGTGGCATTCTGTAATCTGTGGACTATCAGAGTGTTGTTGAAACACAGAAATTGCATCGGGATTGAATACAACAGTCACCATGTGCACTTTCCTCCACGGGAGGTATGTCTCAAACAGTCTACGGTTTCATCGTTCCCTGGAAGACCATTAGTAGTTTCCGATGCACATCTGGTGGCATTCTGTAATCTGCGGAATATCAGAGTGGTGATGCAACACAGAAATAGCATCGGGATTGATTACAACTGTCACCATCCGCACTTTCCTCCATGGGAGTAATGTCTGAAACAGTCTACGCTTTGATCGTTCCCTGGAAGACCAGTAGTAGTTTCCAATGCACATCGGGAGGCATTCTGTAATCTGTGGACTATCAGAGTGTTGATGAAACACAGAAATTGCATCGGGATTGAATACAACAGTCACCATGTGCACTTTCCTCCATGGGAGTAATGTCCCAAACAGTCTACGCTTTGATCCTAGCCTGGAAGACCAGTAGTAGTTTCCGATGCACATCGGGAGGCATTCTGTAATCTGTGGACTATAAAAGTGTTGATGATACACAGAAATTGCATCGTGATCGAATACAACAGTCACCATGCGCAGTTTCCTCCATGGGAGTAATGTTTCATAGCGTTTACGCTTTGATCATTCCCTGGAAGACCAGTAGCAGTTTCCGATGCACATCTAGAGGCCTTCTGTAATCTGTGGACTATCAGAGTGTTGATGAAACATAGAAATTGCATCGGGATTGAATACAACAGTCACCATGCGCACTTTCCTCAATAAAAGTAATGTCTCAAACAGTCAACGATTTGATCGTTCCCAGGAAGACCAGTAGTAGTTTCCGATGCACATCTGGAGGCATTCTGTAATCTGTGGAGTATCAGAGTGTTGATGAAACACAGAAATTGCAGCGGGATTGAATACAACAGTCACGATGCGCACTTTCCTCCATGGGAGTAATTTCTCAAACAGTCTACGCTCTGATCGTCCCCTGAAAGACCAGTAGTAGTTTCCGATGCATATCTGGAGGCATTCTGTAATTTTTGGACTATCAGAGTGTTGATGAAACACAGAAATTGCATCGGGATTGAATACAACAGTCACCATCCGCACTTTCCTCCATGGGAATAATGTCTGAAACAGTCTTTGCTTTGATCGTTCCCTGGAAAACCAGTAGTAGTTTCCGATGCACATTTAGTGGTATTCTGCAATCTGTGGACTATCAGGGTGTTGATGAAACACAGAAAATTCATCGGGATTAAATACAACAGTCACCATGCGCACTTTCCTCCATGGGAGTAATGTCTCAAACAGTCTGCGCTTTTATCGTTCCCTGGAAGACCAGTAGCAGTTTCCGATGAACATCTGGAGGCATTCTGTAACATGTGGACGATCAGAGTGTTGATGAAACACAGAAATAGCATTGGGATTGAATACAACAGTCACCATCCGCACTTCCCTCCATGGGTGTAATGTCTAAAACAGTATACGATTTGATCGTTTGCTGGAAGACCAGTAGTAGTTTCCGATGCACATCTCGTGGCATTCTGTAATCTGTGGACTATCAGAGTGTTGTTGAAACACAGAAATTGCATCGGGATTGAATACAACAGTCACCATGCGCACTTTCCTCCATGGGAGTAATGTCCCAAACAGTCTACGCTTTGATCGTTCCCTGGAAGACCAGTAGTAGTTTCCGATGCACATCGGGAGGCATTCTGTATTCTGTGGACTATCAGAGTGTTGATGAAACACAGAAATTGCATCGGGATGAATACAACAGTCACCATGCGCACATTCTTACACGGGAGGTATGTCTCAAACAGTCTACAGTTTGATCGTACCTGGTAGACCAGTAGTTGTTTCCGATGCACATCTGGTGGCATTCTGTAATCTGTGGACTATCAGAGTGTTGATGAAACACAGAAATTGCTTCGGGATTAAATACAACATTCACCATGTGCACTTTCCTCCACGGTAGGTTTGTCTCAAACAGTCGACGCTTTGATCGTTCCGTAGAAGACCAGTAGTAGTTTCCGATGCACATCTGGAGGCATTCTGTTATCTGTGGACTATCATAGTGTTGATGAAACACAGAAATTGCATCAGGATTGAATACAACAGTCACCATGCGCACTTCACTCCATGGGATTAATGTCTCTAACTGTCTACGATTTGATCGTTCCCTGGAAGACCAGTTGTAGTTTCCGATGCTCATCTGGAGGCTTTCTGTAATCTTTGGACTATCAGAGTGTTGATGAAACACAGAAATTGCATCGGGATTGAATACAACAGTCACCATGTGCACTTTCCTCCATGGGAGTAATGTCTCTAACAGTCTACGCTTTGATCGTTCCCCGGAAGACAAGTAGTAGTTTCCGATGCACATCTGGAGGCTCTCCGTAATCTGTGGACTATCAGAGAGTTGACGAAACACAGATATTGCATCGGCATTGAATACAACAGTCTCCATGCGCACTTTCCTCCATGGGGGTAATGTCTTAAACATTCTACGCTTTGATCGTTCCCTGGAAGACCAGAAGTAGTTTCAATTGCAAATCTGGAGGCATTTTGTAATCTGTGGACTCTCAGAGTGTTGATGAAACACAGAAATTGCATCGGGATTGAATACAACAGTCACCATGCGCACTTTACTCCATGGGAGTAATGTCTCTAACAGTCTACGTTTTGATCGTTCCCTGGAAGACCAGTAGTAGTTTCCGATGCACATCTGGAGGCTTTCCGTAATCTTTGGACTATCAGAGTGTTGATGAAACACAGAAATTGCATCGGGATTTAATACAACAGTCACCATGGGCCCTTTCCTCCATGGGAGTAATTCTCAAACAGTCTATGCTTTGATCGTTCTCTGGAAGACCAGTAGTAGTTTCCGATGCATATCTGGTGCCATTCTGTAATCTGTGGACTATCAGAGTGTTCATGAAACACAGAAATTGCATCGGGAATGAATACAACAGTCACCATGTGCACTTTCCTCCACGGGAGGTATGTCTCAAACAGTCTACGGTTTGATCGTTACCTGGAAGACCAGTAGTAGTTTCCGATGCACATCTGGTGGCATTCTGTAATCTGTGGACTATCAGAGTGTTGATTGAACACAGAAATAGCATCGGGATTGAATACAACAGTCACCATCCGCACTTTACTCCGTGGGAGTAATGTCTGAAACAGTCTACGCTTTGATCGTTCCCTGGAAGACCAGTAGTAGTTTCCGATGCACATCTCTTGGCATTCTGTAATCTGTGGACTATCAGAGTGTTGATGAAACACAGAAATTGCATCGGGATTGAATACAACAGTCACCATGCGCACTTTCCTCCATGGGTGTAATGTCTCAAAGAGTTTACTCTTTGAACGTTCCCTGGAAGACCAGTAGTAGTTTCCGATGCACATCTGGAGGCATTCTGTTATCTGTGGACTATCATAGTGTTGATGAAACACATAAATTGCATCGGGATTGAATACAACAGTCACCATGCGCACTTTACTCCATGGGATTAATGTCTCTATCTGTCTACGATTTGATCGTTATCTGGAAGACCAGTTTTAGTTTCCGATGCTCATCTGGAGGCTTTCTGTAATCTTTGGACTATCAGAGTGTTGATGAAACACAGATATTGCATCGAGATTGAATACAACAGTCACCATGTGCACTTTCCTCCATGGGAGTAATGTCTCTAACAGTCTACGCTTTGATCGTTCCCCGGAAGACAAGTAGTAGTTTCCGATGCACATCTGGAGGCTCTCCGTAATCTGTGGACTATCAGAGAGTTGATGAAACACAGATATTGCATCGGCATTGAATACAACAGTCTCCATGCGCACTTTCCTCCATGGGGGTAATGTCTTAAACATTCTACGCTTTGATCGTTCCCTGGAAGACCAGAAGTAGTTTCAATTGCAAATCTGGAGGCATTTTGTAATCTGTGGACTCTCAGAGTGTTGATGAAACACAGAAATTGCATCGGGATTGAATACAACAGTCACCATGCGCACTTTACTCCATGGGAGTAATGTCTCTAACAGTCTACGTTTTGATCGTTCCCTGGAAGACCAGTAGTAGTTTCCGATGCACATCTGGAGGCTTTCCGTAATCTTTGGACTATCAGAGTGTTGATGAAACACAGAAATTGCATCGGGATTTAATACAACAGTCACCATGCGCTCTTTCCTCCATGGGAGTAATTCTCAAACAGTCTATGCTTTGATCGTTCTCTGGAAGACCAGTAGTAGTTTCCGATGCATATCTGGTGCCATTCTGTAATCTGTGGACTATCAGAGTGTTCATGAAACACAGAAATTGCATCGGGAATGAATACAACAGTCACCATGTGCACTTTCCTCCACGGGAGGTATGTCTCAAACAGTCTACGGTTTGATCGTTACCTGGAAGACCAGTAGTAGTTTCCGATGCACATCTGGTGGCATTCTGTAATCTGTGGACTATCAGAGTGTTGACTGAACACAGAAATAGCATCGGGATTGAATACAACAGTCACCATCCGCACTTTCCTCCGTGGGAGTAATGTCTGAAACAGTCTACGCTTTGATCGTTCCCTGGAAGACCAGTAGTAGTTGCCGATGCACATCTCTTGGCATTCTGTAATCTGTGGACTATCAGAGTGTTGATGAAACACAGAAATTGCATGGGGATTGAATACAACAGTCACCATGCGCACTTTCCTCAATATGAGTAATGTTTCATAGAGTTTACGCTTTGATCATTCCCTGGAAGACCAGTAGCAGTTTCCGATGCACATCTGGAGGCATTCTGTAATCTGTGGACTATCAGAGTGTTGATGAAACATAGAAATTGCATCGGGATTGAATACAACAGTCACCATGAGCACATTCCTCCATAAAAGTAATGTCTCAAACAGTCTACGCTTTGATCGTTCCCTGGAAGACCAGTAGTAGTTTCCGATGCATATCTGGTGCCATTCTGTAATCTGCGGACTATAAGAGTGTTCATGAAACACAGAAATTGCATCGGGAATGAATACAACAGTCACCATGTGCACTTTCCTCCACGGGAGGTATGTCTCAAACAGTCTACGGTTTCATCGTTCCCTGGAAGACCATTAGTAGTTTCCGATGCACATCTGGTGGCATTCTGTAATCTGCGGACTATCAGAGTGGTGATGCAACACAGAAATAGCATCGGGATTGAATACAACTGTCACCATCCGCACTTTCCTCCGTGGGAGTAATGTCTGAAACAGTCTACGCTTTGATCGTTCCCTGGAAGACCAGTAGTAGTATCCGATGCATATCTGGAGGCTATCTGTAATCTGTGGACAATCAGAGTGTTGATGAAACACAGAAATTGCATCGGGATTGAATACAACAGTTACCATGCGCACTTTCCTCCATGGGAATAATGTCTCTAAGAGTTTACGCTTTGATCGTTACAAGGAAGACCTGTAGTAGTTTCCGATGCACATCTGGAGGCTTTCCGTAATCTTTGGACTATCAGAGTGTTGATGAAACACAGATATTGCATCGGGATTGAATACAACAGTCACCATGCTCACTTTCCTCCATGGGAGTTATGTGTCCAACAGTCTTCGCTTTGATCGTTCCCTGGAAGACCAGTAGTAGTTTCCGATGCATATCAGGAGGCTTTCTGTAATCTGTGGACTATCAGAGTGTTGATGAAACACAGAAATTGCCTCGGGATTGAAAACAACATTCACAATGCGCACTTTCCTCCATGGGAGTAATTCTCAAACAGTCTATGCTATGATCGTTCTGTGGAAGACCAGTAGTAGTTTCCGATGCATATCTGGTGCCATTCTGTAATCTGCGGACTATAAGAGTGTTCATGAAACACAGAAATTGCATCGGGAATGAATACAACAGTCACCATGTGCACTTTCCTCCACGGGAGGTATGTCTCAAACAGTCTACGGTTTCATCGTTCCCTGGAAGACCATTAGTAGTTTCCGATGCACATCTGGTGGCATTCTGTAATCTGCGGACTATCAGAGTGGTGATGCAACACAGAAATAGCATCGGGATTGAATACAACTGTCACCATCCGCACTTTCCTCCGTGGGAGTAATGTCTGAAACAGTCTACGCATTGATCGTTCCCTGGAAGACCAGTAGTAGTTTCCAATGCACATCGGGAGGCATTCTGTAATCTGTGGACTATCAGAGTGTTGATGAAACACAGAAATTGCATCGGGATTGAATACAACAGTCACCATGTGCACTTTCCTCCATGGGAGTAATGTCCCAAACAGTCTACGCTTTGATCCTAGCCTGGAAGACCAGTAGTAGTTTCCGATGCACATCGGGAGGCATTCTGTAATCTGTGGACTATAAAAGTGTTGATGATACACAGAAATTGCATCGTGATCGAATACAACAGTCACCATGCGCAGTTTCCTACATGGGAGTAATGTCCCAAACAGTCTACGCTTTGATAATTCCCTGGAAGACCAGTAGTAGTTTCCGATGCACATCGGGAGGCATTCTGTATTGTGTGGACTATCAGAGTGTTGATGAAACACAGAAATTGCATCGGGATTGAATACAGGAGACACCATGCGCACTTTCCTCCAAGGGAGTAATTCTCAAACAGTCTATGCTTTGATCGTTCCCTGGAAGACCAGTAGTTGTTTCCGATTCATATCTGGTGCCATTCTGTAGTCTGTGGACTATCAGAGTGTTGATGAAACACAGAAATTGCATCGGTATTGAATACAACAGTCACCATGCGCACTTTCCTCCACTGGAGGTATGTCTCAAACAGTCTACGGTTTGATCGTTCCCTGGAAGACCAGTAGTAGTTTCCGATGCACATCTGGTGGTATTCTGTAATCTGTGGACTATCAGAATGTTGATGAAACACAGAAATAGCATCGGGACTGAATACAACAGTCACCATCCGAAATTTCCTCCATGGGAGTAATGTCTGAAACAGTCTACGATTTGATCGTTTGCTGGAAGAACAGTAGTAGTTTCCGATTCACATCTCGTGGCATTCTGTAATCTGTGGACTATCAGAGTGTTGATGAAACACAGAAATTGCATTGGGATTGAATACAACAGTCACCATGCGCACTTTCCTCCATGGGAGTAATGTCCCAAACAGTCTACGCTTTGATCGTTCCCTGGAAGACCAGTAGTAGTTTCCGATGCACATCTCGTGGCATTCTGTAATCTGTGGACTATCAGAGTGTTGATGAAACACAGAAATTGCATCGGGATTGAATACAACAGTTACAATGCGCACTTTCCTCCATGGGAGTAATGTTTCATAGAGTTTACACTTTGATCGTTCCTTGGAAGGCCAGTAGCAGTTTCCGATGCACATCTGGAGGCATTCTGTAATCTGTGGACTATCAGAGTGCTGATGAAACACAGAAATTGCATCGGGATTAAATACAACAGTCTCCATGCACAGTTTCCTCCATGGGGGTAATGTCTTAAACAGTCTACGCTTTGATCGTTCCCTGGAAGACCAGAAGTAGTTTCAATTGCACATCTGAAGGCATTCTGTAATCTGTGGACTATCACAGTGTTGATGAAACACAGAAATTGCATCGGGATTGAATACAACAGTTACCATGTGCACTTTACTCCATGGGAGTAATGTCTCTAACAGTCTACGGTTTGATCGTTCCCTGGAAGACCAGTAGTAGTTTCCGATGCTCATCTGGAGGCTTTCCGTAATCTTTGGCCTATCAGAGTGTTGATGAAACACAGAAATTGCATCGGGATTGAATACAACAGACACCATGCGCACTTTCCTCCATGGGAGTAATGTCTCTAACAGTCTACGCTTTGATCGTTCCCCGGAAGACAAGTAGTAGTTTCCGATGCAAATCTGGAGGCAATCTGTAATCTGTGGAGAATCAGAGGGTCGATGAAACACAGAAATTGCATCGGGATTGGATACAACAGTCACCATGCGCCCTTTCCTCCATGGGAGTAATGTCTCTAACAGTCTACGCTTCAATCGTTCCCTGGAAGACCAGTAGTAGTTTCCGATGCATATCTGGAGGCTTTCTGTAATCTGTGGACTATCGGAGTGTTGATGAAACACAGAAATTGCCTCGGGATTGAAAACAACATTCACCATGCGCACTTTCCTCCATGGGAGTAATTCTCAAACAGTCTATGCTTTGATCGTTCTCTGGAAGACCAGTAATAGTTTCCGATGCATATCTGGTGCCATTCTGTAATCTGTGGACTATCAGAGTGTTCATGAAACACAGAAATTGCATAGGAAATGAATACAACAGTCTCCATGCGCACTTTCCTCCATGGGAGTAATGTCCCAAACAGTCTACGCTTTGATCGTTCCCTGGAAGACCAGCAGTAGTTTCAATTGCACATCTGGAGGCATTCTGTAATCTGTGGACTATCAGAGTGTTGATGAAACACAGAAATTGCATCGGGATTGAATACAACAGTCACCATGCGCACTTTCCTCCATGGGAGTAATGTCCCAAACAGTCTACGCTTTGATCGTTCCCTGGAAGACCAGTAGTAGTTTCCGATGGACATCTCTTGGCATTCTGTGATCTGTGGACTATCAGTGTGTTGATGAATCACAGAATTTGCATCGGGTTTGAATACAACAGTCACCATCCGCACTTTCCTGCATGGGAGTAATGTCTGAAACAGTCTACGCTTTGGTGGTTCCCTGGAAGACCAGTAGTAGTTTCCGATGCACATCTCTTGGCATTCTGATATCTGTGGACTATCAGAGTGATGATGAAACACAGAATTTGCATCGGGATTGAATACAACAGTCACCATGCGCACTTTCCTCCATGGGAGTAATGTCTCTAACAGTCTATGCTTTGATCGTTCCCCGGAAGACAAGTAGCAGTTTCCGATGCACATCTGGAGGCATTCTGTAATCTGTGGAGAATCAGAGTGTCGATGAAACACTGAAATTGCATCGGGATTGAATACAACAGTCACCATGCGCACTTTCCTACATGGGAGTAATGTGTCCAACAGTCTTCGCTTTAATCGTTCCCTGGAAGACCAGTAGTAGTTTCCGATGCATATCTGGAGGCTTTCTGTAATCTGTGGACTATCAGAGTGTTGATGAAACACAGAAATTGCCTCGGGATTGAAAACAACATTCACCATGCGCACTTTCCTCCATGGGAGCAATTCTCAAACAGTCTATGCTTTGATCGTTCCCTGGAACACCAGTAGTAGTTTCCGATGCGCATCTGGTGGCATTCTGTAATATGTAGACTATCAGAGTATTGATGAAACACAGAAATTGCATGGGGATTGAATACAGGAGTCACCATGCGCACTTTCCTCCAAGGGAGTAATTCTCAAACAGTCTATGATTTGATCGTTCCCTGGAAGACCAGAAGTAGTTTCAATTGCACATCTGGAGGCATTCTGTAATCTGTGGACTATCAGAGTGTTGATGAAACACAGAAATTGAATCGGGAATGAATACAACAGTCACCATGCGCACTTTCCTCCACGGGAGGTATGTCTCAAACAGTCTACGGTTTGATCGTTCCCTGGAAGACCAGTAGTAGTTTCCGATGCCCATCTGGTGGCATTCAGTAATCTGTGGACTACCAGAGTGTTGATGAAACACAGAAATTGCATCGGGATTGAATACAACAGTCACCATGCGCACTTTCCTCCATGGGAGTAATGTCCCAAACAGTCTACGCTTTGATCGTTCCCTGGAAGACCAGTAGTAGTTTCCGATGCCCATCTGGTGGCATTCAGTAATCTGTGGACTACCAGAGTGTTGATGAAACACAGAAATAGCAACGGGACTGTATACAACAGTCACCATCCGCACTTTCCTCCATGGGAGTAATGTCTGAACCAGTCTACGATTTGATCGTTTGCTGGAAGACCAGTAGTAGTTTCCGATGCACATCTCGTGGCTTTCTGTAATCTGTGGACTATCAGAGTGTTGATGAAACACAGAAATTGCATCGGGATGAATACAACAGTCACCATGCGCACATTCTGCCACGGGAGTAATGTCTCAAACAGTCTACGCTTTGATCGTTCCCTGGAACACCAGTAGTAGTTTCCGATGCACATCTGGTGGCATTCTGTAATATGTAGACTATCAGAGTATTGATGAAACACAGAAATTGCATGGGGATTGAATACAGGAGTCACCATGCGCACTTTCCTCCAAGGGAGTAATTCTCAAACAATCTATGCTTTGATCGTTCCCTGGAAGACCAGTAGTAGTTCCCGATGCACATCTGGTGGCATTCAGTAATCTGTGGACTATCAGAGTGTTGATGAAACACAGAAATAGCAACGGGACTGAATACAACAGTCACCATCCGCACTTTCCTCCATGGGAGTAATGTCTGAAACAGTCTACGATTTGATCGTTTGCTGGAAGACCAGTAGTAGTTTCCGATGCACATCTCGTGGCATTCAGTAATCTGTGGACTATCAGAGTGTTGATGAAACACAGAAATTGCTTCGGGATTGAATACAACAGTCACCATGCGCACTTACCTCCATGGGAGTAATGTCCCAAACAGTCTACGCTTTGATCGTTCCCTGGAAGACCAGTAGTAGTTTCCGATGCACATCTCGTTGCATTCTGTAATCTGTGGACCATCAGAGTGTTGATGAAACACAGAAATTGCATCGCGATTGAATACAACAGTTACAATGCGCACTTCCCTCCATGAGAGTAATGTCCCAAAGAGTCTACGCTTTGATCGATCCCTGGAAGACCAGTAGTAGTTTCCGATGCACATCTGGAGGCATTCTGTAATTTTTGGACTATCAGAGTGTTGATGAAACACAGAAATTGCATCGGGATTGAATACAACTGTTACAATGCGCACTTCCCTCCATGGGAGTAATGTCCCAAACAGTCTACGCTTTGATCGATCCTTGGAAGACCAGTAGTAGTTTCCGATGCACATCGGGAGGCATTCTGTAATCTGTTTACAATCAGAGTGTTGATGAAACACAGAAATTGCATCGGGATTGAATACAACAGTCACCATGCGCACTTTCCTCCATGGGAGTAATGTTTCACAGAGTTTACACTTTGATCGTTCCCTGGAAGGCCAGTAGCAGTTTCCGATGCACATCTGGAGACATTCTGTAACCTGTGGACTATCAGAGTGCTGATGAAACACAGAAATTGCATCGGGATTGAATAGAACAGTCTCCATGCGCAGTTTCCTCTATGGGGGTAATGTCTTAAACAGTCTACGCTTTGATCGTTCCCTGGAAGACCTGAAGTAGTTTCAATTGCACATCTGGAAGCATTCTGTAATTTGTGGACTATCAGAGTGTTGATGAAACACAGTAATTGCATCGGGATTGAATACAACAGTCACCATGCGCACTTTACTCCATGGGAGTAATGTCTCTAACAGTCTACGCTTTGATCGTTCCCTGGAAGACCAGTAGTAGGTTCCGATGCACATCTGGAGGCTTTCCGTAATCTTTGGACTATCAGAGTGTTGATGAAACACAGAAATTGCATCGGGATTGAATACAACAGACACCATGCGCACTTTCCTCCATGGGAGTAATGTCTCTAACAGTCTACGCTTTGATCGTTCCCCGGAAGACAAGTAGTAGTATCCGATGCACATCTGGAGGCATTCTGTAATCTGTGGAGAATCAGAGTGTCGATGAAACACTGAAATTGCATCGGGATTGAATACAACAGTCACCATGCGCACTTTCCTACATGGGAGTAATGTGTCCAACAGTCTTCGCTTTAATCGTTCCCTGGAAGACCAGAAGTAGTTTCAATTGCACATCTGGAGGCATTCTGTAATCTGTGGACTATCAGAGTGTTGATGAAACACAGAAATTGCATCGGGATGAATACAACAGTCACCATGCGCACATTCTTCCACGGGAGTAATGTCTCAAACAGTCTACGCTTTGATCGTTCCCTGGAACACCAGTAGTAGTTTCCGATGCACATCTGGTGGCATTCTGTAATATGTAGACTATCAGAGTATTGATGAAACACAGAAATTGCATGGGGATTGAATACAGGAGTCACCATGCGCACTTTCCTCCAAGGGAGTAATTCTCAAACAATCTATGCTTTGATCGTTCCCTGGAAGACCAGTAGTAGTTCCCGATGCACATCTGGTGGCATTCAGTAATCTGTGGACTATCAGAGTGTTGATGAAACACAGAAATAGCAACGGGACTGAATACAACAGTCACCATCCGCACTTTCCTCCATGGGAGTAATGTCTGAAACAGTCTACGATTTGATCGTTTGCTGGAAGACCAGTAGTAGTTTCCGATGCACATCTCGTGGCATTCAGTAATCTGTGGACTATCAGAGTGTTGATGAAACACAGAAATTGCTTCGGGATTGAATACAACAGTCACCATGCGCACTTACCTCCATGGGAGTAATGTCCCAAACAGTCTACGCTTTGATCGTTCCCTGGAACACCAGTAGTAGTTTCCGATGCACATCTCGTTGCATTCTGTAATCTGTGGACCATCAGAGTGTTGATGAAACACAGAAATTGCATCGCGATTGAATACAACAGTTACAATGCGCACTTCCCTCCATGAGAGTAATGTCCCAAAGAGTCTACGCTTTGATCGATCCCTGGAAGACCAGTAGTAGTTTCCGATGCACATCTGGAGGCATTCTGTAATTTTTGGACTATCAGAGTGTTGATGAAACACAGAAATAGCAACGGGACTGAATACAACAGTCACCATCCGCACTTTCCTCCATGGGAGTAATGTCTGAAACAGTCTACGATTTGATCGTTTGCTGGAAGACCAGTAGTAGTTTCCGATGCACATCTCGTGGCATTCTGTAATCTGTGGACTATCAGATTGTTGATGAAACACAGAAATTGCATCGGGATTGAATACAACAGTTACAATGCGCACTTCCCTCCATGGGAGTAATGTCCCATACAGTCTACGCTTTGATCGATTCTTGGAAGACCAGTACTAGTTTCCGATGCACATCGGGAGGCATTCTGTAATCTGTGGACAATCAGAGTGTTGATGAAACACAGAAATTGCATCGGGATTGAATACAACAGTCACCATGCGCACTTTCCTCCATGGGAGTAATGTTTCATAGAGTTTACACTTTGATCGTTCCCTGGAAGGCCAGTAGCAGTTTCCGATGCACATCTGGAGACATTCTGTAATCTGTGGACTATCAGAGTGCTGATGAAACACAGAAATTGCATCGGGATTGAATAGAACAGTCTCCATGCGCAGTTTCCTCTATGGGGGTAATGTCTTAAACAGTCTACGCTTTGATCGTTCCCTGGAAGACCTGAAGTAGTTTCAATTGCACATCTGGAAGCATTCTGTAATTTGTGGACTATCAGAGTGTTGATGAAACACAGAAATTGCATCGGGATTGAATACAACAGTCACCATGCGCACTTTACTCCATGGGAGTAATGTCTCTAACAGTCTACGCTTTGATCGTTCCCTGGAAGACCAGTAGTAGGTTCCGATGCACATCTGGAGGCTTTCCGTAATCTTTGGACTATCAGAGTGTTGATGAAACACAGAAATTGCATCGGGATTGAATACAACAGTCACCATGCGCACTTTCCTCCATGGGAGTAATGTGTCCAACAGTCTTCGCTTTAATCGTTCCCTGGAAGACCAGTAGTAGTTTCCGATGCATATCTGGAGGCTTTCTGTAATCTGTGGACTATCAGGGTGTTGATGAAACACAGAAATTGCCTCGGGATTGAATACAACAGACACCATGCGCACTTTCCTGCATGGGAGTAATGTCTCTAACAGTCTACGCTTTGATCGTTCCCTGGAAGACCAGAAGTTGTTTCAATTGCACATCTGGAGGCATTCTGTAATCTGTGGACTACCAGAGTGTTGATGAAACACAGAAATTGCATCGGGATGAATACAACAGTCACCATGCGCACATTCTTCCACCGGAGTAATGTCTCAAACAGTCTACGCTTTGATCGTTCCCTGGAACACCAGTAGTAGTTTCCGATGCACATCTGGTGGCATTCTGTAATATGTAGACTATCAGAGTATTGATGAAACACAGAAATTGCATGGGGATTGAATACAGGAGTCACCATGCGCACTTTCCTCCAAGGGAGTAATTCTCAAACAGTCTATGCTTTGATCGTTCCCTGGAAGACCAGTAGTAGTTCCCGATGCACATCTGGTGGCATTCAGTAATCTGTGGACTATCAGAGTGTTGATGAAACACAGAAATAGCAACGGGACTGAATACAACAGTCACCATCCGCACTTTCCTCCATGGGAGTAATGTCTGAAACAGTCTACGATTTGATCGTTTGCTGGAAGACCAGTAGTAGTTTCCGATGCACATCTCGTGGCATTCTGTAATCTGTGGACTATCAGAGTGTTGATGAAACACAGAAATTGCTTCGGGATTGAATACAACAGTCACCATGCGCACTTACCTCCATGGGAGTATTGTCCCAAACAGTCTACGCTTTGATCGTTCCCTGGAAGACCAGTAGTAGTTTCCGATGCACATCTCGTTGCATTCTGTAATCTGTGGACCATCAGAGTGTTGATGAAACACAGAAATTGCATCGCGATTGAATACAACAGTTACAATGCGCACTTTCCCCCATGGGAATAATGTCTGAAACAGTCTTGGCTTTGATCGTTCCCTGGAAAACCAGTAGTAGTTTCCGATGCACATTTTGTGGTAATCTGCAATCTGTGGACTATCAGGGTGTTGATAAAAACCCAGAAAATGCATCGGGATTGAATACAACAGTCACCATGCGCACTTTCCTCCATGGGAGTAATGTCTCAAGGAGTTTACGTTTTGATCGTTCCCTGGAAGACCAGTAGTAGTTTCCGATGCACATCTGGAGGCATTCTGTAATCTGTGGACTATCAGAGTGTTGATGAAACACAGAAATTGCATCCTGATTGAATACAACAGTCACCATGCGCACTTTCCTCCATGGGAGTAATGTCTCAAACAGTCTGCGCTTTTATCGTTCCTTGGAAGACCAGTAGTAGTTTCCGATGAACATCTGGAGGCATTCTGTAACATGTGGACTATCAGAGTGTTGATGAAACACAGAAATAGCATCGGGATTAAATACAACAGTCACCATCCGGACTTTCCTCCATGGGAGTAATGTCTGAAACAGTCTACGATTTGATCGTTTGATGGAAGACCAGTAGTAGTTTCCGATGCACATCTCGTGGCATTCTGTAATCTGTGGACTATCAGAGTGTTGATGAAACACAGAAATTGCATCGGGATTGAATACAACAGTCACCATGCGCACTTTCCTCCATGGGAGTAATGTCCCAAACAGTCTACGCTTTGATCGTTCCCTGGAAGACCAGTAGTAGTTTCCGATGCACATCTCTTGGCATTCTGTAATCTGTGGACTATCAGTGTGTTGATGAATCACAGAATTTGCATCGGGATTGAATACAACAGTCACCATCCGCACTTTCCTCCGTGGGAGTAATGTCTGAAGCAGTCTACGGTTTCATCGTTCCCGGGAAGACCAGTAGTAGTTTCCGATGAACATCTCGTGGCATTCTGTAATCTGTGGACTATCAGAGTGTTGATGAAACACAGAAATTGCATCGGGATTGAATACAACAGTCACCATCCGCACCTTCCTGCATGGGAGTAATGTCTGATACAGTCTACGCTTTGATCGTTCGCGTTAGGACCAGTAGTAGTTTCCGATGCACATCTGGAGGCATTCTGAAATCTGTGGACTATCAGAGTGTTGATGAAACACAGAAATTGCATCGGGATTGAATACAGGAGTCACCATGCGCACTTTCCTACAAGGGAGTAATTCTCAAACAGTCTATGCTTTGATCGTCCCTGGAAGACCAGTAGTAGTTTCCGATGCACATCTGGAGGCATTCTGTAATGTTTGGACTATTAGAGTGTTGATGAAACACAGAAATTGCATCGGGATTCAATACAACAGTCACCATCCGCACTTTCCTCCATGGGAATAATGTCTGAAACAGTCTTGGCTTTGATCGTTCCCTGTAAAACCAGTAGTAGTTTCCGATGCACATTTTGTGGTATTCTGCAATCTGTGGACTATCAGGGTGTTGATAAAAACCCAGAAAATGCATCGGGATTGAATACAACAGTCACCATGCGCTCTTTCCTCCATGGGAGTTATGTCTCATGGTGTTTACGATTTGATCGTTCCCTGGAAGACCAGTAGTAGTTTCCGATGCACATCTGGAGGCATTCTGTAATCTGTGGACTATCAGAGTGTTGATGAAACACAGAAATTGCATCCTGATTGAATACAACAGTCACCATGCGCACTTTCCTCCATGGGAGTAATGTCTCAAACAGTCTGCGCTTTTATCGTTCCCTGGAAGACCAGTAGTAGTTTCCTATGCACATCGGGAGGCATTCTGTATTCTGTGGACTATCAGAGTGTTGATGAAACACAGAAATTGCATCGGGATTGAATACAGGAGTCACCATGCGCACTTTCCTACAAGGGAGTAATTCTCAAACAGTCTATGCTTTGATCGTTCCCTGGAAGACCAGTAGTTGTTTCCGATGCATATCTGGTGCCATTCTGTAATCTGTGGACTATCAGAGTGTTGATGAAACACAGAAATTGCATCGGGAATGAATACAACAGTCACCATGCGCACTTTCCTCCACGGGAGGTATGTCTCCAACAGTCTACGGTTTGATCGTTCCCTGGAAGACCAGTAGTAGTTTCCGATGCACATCTGGTGGCATTCTGTAATCTGTGGACTATCAGAGTGTTGATGAAACACAGAAATAGCATGGGGACTGAATACAACAGTCACCATCCGAAATTTCCTCCATGGGAGTAATGTCTGAAACAGTCTACGATTTGATCGTTTGCTGGAAGACCAGTAGTAGTTTCCGATGCACATCTCGTGGCATTCTGTAATCTGTGGACTATCAGAGTGTTGATGAAACACAGAAATTGCATCGGGATTGAATACAACAGTCACCATGCGCACTTTCCTCCATGGGAGTAATGTCCCAAACAGTCTACGCTTTGATCGTTCCCTGGAAGACCAGTAGTAGTTTCCGATGCACATCTCGTGGCATTCTGTAATCTTTGGACAATCAGAGTGTTGATGAAACACAGAAATTGCATCGGGATTGAATACAACAGTTACAATGCGCACTTCCCTCCATGGGAGTAATGACCCAAACAGTCTACGCTTTGATCGATCCCTGGAAGACCAGTAGTAGTTTCCGATGCACATCGGGAGGCATTCTGTAATCTGTGGACTCTCAGAGTGTTGATGAAACACAGAAATTGCATCGGGATTGAATACAACAGTCACCATGCGCACTTTACTCCATGGGAGTAATGTCTCTAACAGTCTACGCTTTGATCGTTCCCTGGAAGACCAGTAGTAGTTTCCGATGCACATCTGGAGGCTTTCCGTAATCTGTGGACTCTCAGAGTGTTGATGAAACACAGAAATTGCATCGGGATTGAATACAACAGTCACCATGCGCACTTTACTCCATGGGAGTAATGTCTCTAACAGTCTACGCTTTGATCGTTCCCCGGAAGACAAGTAGTAGTTTCCGATGCACAACTGGAGGCATTCTGTAATCTGTGGAGAATCAGAGTGTCGATGAAACACTGAAATTGCATCGGGATTGAATAGAACAGTCACCATGCGCACTTTCCTCCATCTGAGTAATGTGTCCAACAGTCTTCGCTTTAATCGTTCCCTGGAAGACCAGTAGTAGATTCCGATGGACATCTGGTGGCATTCTGTAATCTGTGGACTATCAGAGTGTTGATGCAGCACAGAAATAGCATCGGGATTGAATACAACAGTCACCATCCGCACTTTCCTCCATGGGAGAAATGTCTGAAACAGTCTACGCTTTGGTGGTTCCCTGGAAGACCAGTAGTAGTTTCCGATGCACATCTCTTGGCATTCTGATATCTGTGGACTATCAGAGTGTTGATGAAACACAGATATTGCATCGGAATTGAATACAAAAGTCACCATGCCCACTTTACTCCATGGCAGTAATGTCTCTAACAGTCTACGCTTTGATCGTTCCCGGGAAGACCAGTAGTAGTTTCCGATGCACATCTGGAGGCTTTCCGTAATCTTTGGACTATCAGAGTGTTGATGAAACACAGAAATTGCATCGGGATTGAATACAACAGTCTCCATGCGCACTTTCCTCCATGGGAGTAATGTCCCAAACAGTCTACGCTTTGATCGTTCCCTGGAACACTAGTAGTAGTTTCCGATGCGCATCTGGTGGCATTCTGTAATATGTAGACTATCAGAGTATTGATGAAACACAGAAATTGCATGGGGATTGAATACAGGAGTCACCATGCGCACTTTCCTCCAAGGGAGTAATTCTCAAACAGTCTATGCTTTGATCGTTCCCTGGAAGACCAGAAGTAGTTTCAATTGCACATCTGGAGGCATTCTGTAATCTGTGGACTATCAGAGTGTTGATGAAACACAGAAATTGCATCGGGAATGAATACAACAGTCACCATGCGCACTTTCCTCCACGGGAGGTATGTCTCAAACAGTCTACGGTTTGATCGTTCCCTGGAAGACCAGTAGTAGTTTCCGATGCCCATCTGGTGGCATTCAGTAATCTGTGGACTATCAGAGTGTTGATGAAACACAGAAATAGCAACGGGACTGAATACAACAGTCACCATTCGAAATTTCCTCCATGGGTGTAATGTCTGAAACAGTCTACGATTTGATCGTTTGCTGGAAGACCAGTAGTAGTTTCCGATGCACATCTCGTGGCATTCTGTAATCTGTGGATTATCAGAGTGTTGATGAAACACAGAAATTGCATCGGGATTGAACACAACAGTCACCATGCGCACTTTCCTCCATGGGAGTAATGTCCCAAACAGTCTACGCTTTGATCGTTCCCTGGAAGACCAGTAGTAGTTTCCGATGCACATCTCGTGGCATTCTGTAATCTGTGGACTATCAGAGTGTTGATGAAACACAGACATTGCATCGTGATTGAATACAACAGTTACAATGCGCACTTCCCTCCATGGGAGTAATGTCCTAAACAGTCTACGCTTTGATCGATCCCTGGAAGACCAGTAGTAGTTTCCGATGCACATCGGGAGGCATTCTGTAATCTGTGGACTATCAAAGTGTTGGTGAAACACAGAAATTGCATCGGGATTGAATACAACAGTCACCATGCGCACTTTCCTCCATGGGAGTAATGTTTCATAGAGTTTACACTTAGATCGTTCCCTGGAAGGCCAGTAGCAGTTTCCGATGCACATCTGGAGACATTCTGTAATCTGTGGACTATCAGAGTGCTGATGAAACACAGAAATTGCATCGGGATTGAATAGAACAGTCTCCATGCGCAGTTTCCTCTAAGGGGGTAATGTCTTAAACAGTCTACGCTTTGATCGTTCCCTGGAAGACCAGAAGTAGTTTCAATTGCACATCTTGAGGCATTCTGTAATCTGTGGACTATCAGAGTGTTGATGAAACACAGAAATTGCATCGGGATTGAATACAACAGTCACCATGCGCACTTTACTCCATGGGAGTAATGTCTCTAACAGTCTACGCTTTGATCGTTCCCTGGAAGACCAGTAGTAGTTTCCGATGCATATCTGGAGGCTTTCTGTAATCTGTGGACTATCAGAGTGTTGATGAAACACAGAAATTGCCTCGGGATTGAAAACAACAGACACCATGCGCACTTTCCTCCATGGGAGTAATGTCTCTAACAGTCTACGCTTTGATCGTTCCCTGGAAGACCAGAAGTAGTTTCAATTGCACATCTTGAGGCATTCTGTAACCTGTGGACTATCAGAGTGTTGATGAAACACAGAAATTGCATCGGGATTGAATACAACAGTCACCATGCGCACTTTACTCCATGGGAGTAATGTCTCTAACAGTCTACGCTTTGATCGTTCCCTGGAAGACCAGTAGTGGTTTCCGATGCACATGTGGAGGCTTTCCGTAATCTTTGGACTATCAGAGTGTTGATGAAACACAGAAATTGCATCGGGATTGAATACAACAGACACCATGCGCACTTTCCTCCATGGGAGTAATGTCTCTAACAGTCTACGCTTTGATCGTTCCCCGGAAGACAAGTAGTAGTTTCCGATGCACATCTGGAGGCATTCTGTAATCTGCGGAGAATCAGAGTGTCGATGAAACACTGAAATTGCATCGGGATTGAGTACAACAGTCACCATGCGCACTTTCCTCCATGGGAGTAATGTGTCCAACAGTCTTCGCTTTAATCGTTCCCTGGAAGACCAGTAGTAGTTTCCGATGCATATCTGGAGGCTTTCTGTAATCTGTGGACTATCAGAGTGTTGATGAAACACAGAAATTGCCTCGGGATTGAAAACAACAGACACCATGCGCACTTTCCTCCATGGGAGTAATGTCTCTAACAGTCTACGCTTTGATCGTTCCCTGGAAGACCAGAAGTAGTCTCAATTGCACATCTGGAGGCATTCTGTAATCTGTGGACTATCAGAGTGTTGATGAAACACAGAAATTGCATCGGGATGAATACAACAGTCACCATGCGCACTTACCTCCATGGGAGTAATGTCCCAAACAGTCTACGCTTTGATCGTTCCCTGGAAGACCAGTAGTGGTTTCCGATGCACACGTGGAGGCTTTCCGTAATCTTTGGACTATCAGAGTGTTGATGAAACACAGAAATTGCATCGGGATTGAATACAACAGACACCATGCGCACTTTCCTCCATGGGAGTAATGTGTCCAAAAGTCTTCGCTTTGATCGTTCCCTGGAAGACCAGTAGTAGTTTCCGATGCACGTATGGTGGCATTCAGTAATCTGTGGACTATCAGAGTATTGATGAAACACAGAAATAGCAACGGGACTGAATACAACAGTCACCATCCGCACTTTCCTCCATGGGAGTAATGTCTGAAACAGTCTACGATTTGATCGTTTGCTGGAAGACCAGTAGTAGTTTCCGATGCACATCTCGTGGCATTCTGTAATCTGTGGACTATCAGAGTGTTGATGAAACACAGAAATTGCATCGGGATTGAATACAACATTCACCATGCGCACTTTACTCCATGTGAGTAATGTCTCATACAGTCTACGCTTTGATCGTTCCCTGGAAGACCAGTAGTAGTTTCCGATGCACATCTGGAGGCTTTCCGTAATCTTTGGACTATCAGAGTGTTGATGAAACACAGAAATTGCATCGGGATTGAATACAACAGTCACCATGCGCACTTTCCTCCATGGGAGTAATGTGTCCAAAAGTCTTCGCTTTGATCGTTCCCTGGAAGACCAGTAGTAGTTTACGATGCATATCTGGAGGCTTTCTGTAATCTGTGGACTATCAGAGTGTTGATGAAACACAGAAATTGCCTCGGGATTGAAAACAACATTCACCATGCGCACTTTCCTCCATGGGAGTAATTCTCAAACAATCTATGCTGTGATCGTTCTCTGGAAGACCAGTAGTAGTTTCCGATGCATATCTGGTGCCATTCTGTAATCTGTGGACTATCAGAGTGTTCATGAAACACAGAAATTGCATAGAGAATGAATACAACAGTCACCATGCGCACTTTACTCCATGGGAGTAATGTCTCTAACAGTCTACGCTTTGATCGTTCCCTGGAAGACCAGTAGTGGTTTCCGATGCACATGTGGAGGCTTTCCGTAATCTTTGGACTATCAGAGTGTTGATGAAACACAGAAATTGCATCGGGATTGAATACAACAGACACCATGCGCACTTTCCTCCATGGGAGTAATGTCTCTAACAGTCTACGCTTTGATCGTTCCCCGGAAGACAAGTACTAGTTTCCGATGCACATCTGGAGGCACTCTCTAATCTGTGGAGAATCAGAGTGTCGATGAAACACTGAAATTGCATCGGGATTGAATACAACAGTCACCATGCGCACTTTCCTCCATGGGAGTAATGTGTCCAACAGTCTTCGCTTTAAACGTTCCGTGGAAGACCAGTAGTAGTTTCCGATGCATATCTGGAGGCTTTCTGTAATCAGTGGACTATCAGAGTGTTGATGAAACACAGAAATTGCCTCGGGATTGAAAACAACAGACACCATGCGCACTTTCCTCCATGGGAGTAATGTCTCTAACAGTCTACGCTTTGATCGTTCCCTGGAAAACCAGTAGTAGTTTCCGATGCACATCGGGAGGCATTCTGTATTCTGTGGACTATCAGAGTGTTGATGAAACACAGAAATTGCATCGGGATTGAATACAGGAGTCACCATGCGCACTTTCCTCCATGGGAGTAATGTCTGAAACAGTCTACGATTTGATCGTTTGCTGGAAGACCAGTAGTAGTTTCCGATGCACATCTCGTGGCATTCTGTAATCTGTGGACTATCAGAGTGTTGATGAAACACAGAAATTACATCGGGATTGAATACAACAGTCACCATGCGCACTTTCCTCCATGGGAGTAATGTCCCAAACAGTCTACGGTTTGATCGTTCCATGGAAGACCAGTAGTAGTTTCCGATGCACATCTCGTGGCATTCTGTAATCTTTGGACAATCAGAGTGTTGATGAAACACAGAAATTGCATCGGGATTGAATACAACAGTTACAATGCGCACTTCCCTCCATGGGAGTAATGACCCAAACAGTCTACGCTTTGATCGATCCCTGGAAGACCAGTAGTAGTTTCCGATGCACATCGGGAGGCATTCTGTAATCTGTGGACTCTCAGAGTGTTGATGAAACACAGAAATTGCATCGGGATTGAATACAACAGTCACCATGCGCACTTTACTCCATGGGAGTAATGTCTCTAACAGTCTACGCTTTGATCGTTCCCTGGAAGACCAGTAGTAGTTTCCGATGCACATCTGGAGGCTTTCTGTAATCTTTGGACTATCAGAGTGTTGATGAAACACAGAAATTGGATCGGGATTGAATACAACAGACACCATGCGCACTTTCCTCCATGGGAGTAATGTCTCTAACAGTCCACGCTTTGATCGTTCCCCGGAAGACAAGTAGTAGTTTCCGATGCACAACTGGAGGCATTCTGTATTCTGTGGAGAATCAGAGTGTCGATGAAACACTGAAATTGCATCGGGATTGAATACAACAGTCACCATGCGCACTTTCCTCCATCTGAGTAATGTGTCCAACAGTCTTCGCTTTAATCGTTCCCTGGAAGACCAGTAGTAGATTCCGATGGACATCTGGTGGCATTCTGTAATCTGTGGACTATCAGAGTGTTGATGCAGCACAGAAATAGCATCGGGATTGAATACAACAGTCACCATCCGCACTTTCCTCCATGGGAGAAATGTCTGAAACAGTCTACGCTTTGGTGGTTCCCTGGAAGACCAGTAGTAGTTTCCGATGCACATCTCTTGGCATTCTGATATCTGTGGACTATCAGAGTGTTGATGAAACACAGATATTGCATTGGAATTGAATACAAAAGTCACCATGCCCACTTTACTCCATGGCAGTAATGTCTCTAACAGTCTACGCTTTGATCGTTCCCGGGAAGACCAGTAGTAGTTTCCGATGCACATCTGGAGGCTTTCCGTAATCTTTGGACTATCAGAGTGTTGATGAAACACAGAAATTGCATCGGGATTGAATACAACAGTCTCCATGCGCACTTTCCTCCATAGGAGTAATGTCCCAAACAGTCTACGCTTTGATCGTTCCCTGGAAGACCAGAAGTAGTTTCAATTGCACATCTGGAGGCATTCTGTAATCTATGGACTATCAGAGTGTTGATGAAACACAGAAATTGCATAGGGATGAATAGAACAGTCACCATGCGCACATTCTTCCACGGGAGTAATGTCTCAAACAGTCTACGCTTTGATCGTTCCCTGGAACACCAGTAGTAGTTTCCGATGCGCATCTGGTGGCATTCTGTAATATGTAGACTATCAGAGTATTGATGAAACACAGAAATTGCATGGGGATTGAATACAGGAGTCACCATGCGCACTTTCCTCCAAGGGAGTAATTCTCAAACAATCTATGCTTTGATCGTTCCCTGGAAGACCAGAAGTAGTTTCAATTGCACATCTGGAGGCATTCTGTAATCTGTGGACTATCAGAGTGTTGATGAAACACAGACATTGCATCGGGATTGAATACAACAGTTACAATGCGCACTTCCCTCCATGGGAGTAATGTCCTAAACAGTCTACGCTTTGATCGATCCCTGGAAGACCAGTAGTAGTTTTCGATGCAAATCGGGAGGCATTCTGTAATCTGTGGACTATCAAAGTGTTGATGAAACACAGAAATTGCATCGGGATTGAATACAACAGTCACCATGCGCACTTTCCTCCATGGGAGTAATGTTTCATAGAGTTTACACTTAGATCGTTCCCTGGAAGGCCAGTAGCAGTTTCCGATGCACATCTGGAGACATTCTGTAATCTGTGGACTATCAGAGTGCTGATGAAACACAGAAATTGCATCGGGATTGAATAGAACAGTCTCCATGCGCAGTTTCCTCTAAGGGGTAATGTCTTAAACAGTCTACGCTTTGATCGTTCCCTGGAAGACCAGAAGTAGTTTCAATTGCACATCTTGAGGCATTCTGTAATCTGTGGACTATCAGAGTGTTGATGAAACACAGAAATTGCATCGGGATTGAATACAACAGTCACCATGCGCACTTTCCTCCATGGGAGTAATGTCTCTAACAGTCTACGCTTTGATCGTTCCCCGGAAGACAAGTAGTAGTTTCCGATGCACATCTGGAGGCATTCTGTAATCTGTGGAGTATCAGAGTGTCGATGAAACACTGAAATTGCATCGGGATTGAATACAACAGTCACCATGCGCACTTTCCTCCATGGGAGTAATGTGTCCAACAGTCTTCGCTTTAATCGTTCCCTGGAAGACCAGTAGTAGTTTCCGATGCATATCTGGAGGCTTTCTGTAATCTGTGGACTATCAGAGTGTTGATGAAACACAGAAATTGCCTCGGGATTGAAAACAACAGACACCATGCGCACTTTCCTCCATGGGAGTAATGTCTCTAACAGTCTACGCTTTGATCGTTCCCTGGAAGACCAGAAGTAGTCTCAATTGCACATCTGGAGGCATTCTGTAATCTGTGGACTATCAGAGTGTTGATGAAACACAGAAATTGCATCGGGATGAATACAACAGTCACCATGCGCACATTCTTCCAAGGGAGTAATGTCTCAAACAGTCTACGCTTTGATCGTTCCCTGGAACACCAGTAGTAGTTTTCGATGCACATCTGGTGGCATTCTGTAATATGTAGACTATCAGAGTATTGATGAAACACAGAAATTGCATGGGGATTGAATACAGGAGTCACCATGCGCACTTTCCTCCAAGGGAGTAATTCTCAAACAGTCTATGCTTTGATCGTTCCCTGGAAGACCAGTAGTAGTTTCCGATGCATATCTGGTTCCATTCTGTAATCTGTGGACTATCAGAGTGTTGATGAAACACAGAAATTGCATCGGGATTGAATTCAACAGTCACCATGCGCACTTTACTCCTTGTGAGTAATGTCTCCTACAGTCTACGCTTTGATCGTTCCCTGGAAGACCAGTAGTAGTTTCCGATGCACATCTGGAGGCTTTCCGTAATCTTTGGACTATCAGAGTGTTGATGAAACACAGAAATTGCATCGGGATTGAATACAACAGTCACCATGCGCACTTTCCTCCATGGGAGTAATGTGTCCAAAAGTCTTCGCTTTGATCGTTCCCTGGAAGACCAGTAGTAGTTTCCGATGCAGATCTGGAGGCTTTCTGTAATCTGTGGACTATCAGAGTGTTGATGAAACACAGAAATTGCCTCGGGATTGAAAACAACATTCACCATGCGCACTTTCCTCCATGGGAGTAATTCTCAAACAATCTATGCTGTGATCGTTCTCTGGAAGACCAGTAGTAGTTTCCGATGCATATCTGGTGCCATTCTGTAATCTGTGGACTATCAGAGTGTTCATGAAACACAGAAATTGCATAGAGAATGAATACAACAGTCACCAAGCGCACTTTCCTCCACTTGTGGTATGTCTCAAACAGTCTACGGTTTGATCGTTCCATGGAAGACCAGTAGTAGTTTCCGATGCACATCTCGTGGCATTCTGTAATCTTTGGACAATCAGAGTGTTGATGAAACACAGAAATTGCATCGGGATTGAATACAACAGTTACAATGCGCACTTCCCTCCATGGGAGTAATGACCCAAACAGTCTACGCTTTGATCGATCCCTGGAAGACCAGTAGTAGTTTCCGATGCACATCGGGAGGCATTCTGTAATCTGTGGACTCTCAGAGTGTTGATGAAACACAGAAATTGCATCGGGATTGAATACAACAGTCACCATGCGCACTTTACTCCATGGGAGTAATGTCTCTAACAGTCTACGCTTTGATCGTTCCCTGGAAGACCAGTAGTAGTTTCCGATGCACATCTGGAGGCTTTCTGTAATCTTTGGACTATCAGAGTGTTGATGAAACACAGAAATTGGATCGGGATTGAATACAACAGACACCATGCGCACTTTCCTCCATGGGAGTAATGTCTCTAACAGTCCACGCTTTGATCGTTCCCCGGAAGACAAGTAGTAGTTTCCGATGCACAACTGGAGGCATTCTGTAATCTGTGGAGAATCAGAGTGTCGATGAAACACTGAAATTGCATCGGGATTGAATACAACAGTCACCATGCGCACTTTCCTCCATCTGAGTAATGTGTCCAACAGTCTTCGCTTTAATCGTTCCCTGGAAGACCAGTAGTAGATTCCGATGGACATCTGGTGGCATTCTGTAATCTGTGGACTATCAGAGTGTTGATGCAGCACAGAAATAGCATCGGGATTGAATACAACAGTCACCATCCGCACTTTCCTCCATGGGAGAAATGTCTGAAACAGTCTACGCTTTGGTGGTTCCCTGGAAGACCAGTAGTAGTTTCCGATGCACATCTCTTGGCATTCTGATATCTGTGGACTATCAGAGTGTTGATGAAACACAGATATTGCATTGGAATTGAATACAAAAGTCACCATGCCCACTTTACTCCATGGCAGTAATGTCTCTAACAGTCTACGCTTTGATCGTTCCCGGGAAGACCAGTAGTAGTTTCCGATGCACATCTGGAGGCTTTCCGTAATCTTTGGACTATCAGAGTGTTGATGAAACACAGAAATTGCATCGGGATTGAATACAACAGTCTCCATGCGCACTTTCCTCCATAGGAGTAATGTCCCAAACAGTCTACGCTTTGATCGTTCCCTGGAAGACCAGAAGTAGTTTCAATTGCACATCTGGAGGCATTCTGTAATCTATGGACTATCAGAGTGTTGATGAAACACAGAAATTGCATAGGGATGAATAGAACAGTCACCATGCGCACATTCTTCCACGGGAGTAATGTCTCAAACAGTCTACGCTTTGATCGTTCCCTGGAACACCAGTAGTAGTTTCCGATGCGCATCTGGTGGCATTCTGTAATATGTAGACTATCAGAGTATTGATGAAACACAGAAATTGCATGGGGATTGAATACAGGAGTCACCATGCGCACTTTCCTCCAAGGGAGTAATTCTCAAACAGTCTATGCTTTGATCGTTCCCTGGAAGACCAGAAGTAGTTTCAATTGCACATCTGGAGGCATTCTGTAATCTGTGGACTATCAGAGTGTTGATGAAACACAGACATTGCATCGGGATTGAATACAACAGTTACAATGCGCACTTCCCTCCATGGGAGTAATGTCCTAAACAGTCTACGCTTTGATCGATCCCTGGAAGACCAGTAGTAGTTTTCGATGCACATCGGGAGGCATTCTGTAATCTGTGGACTATCAAAGTGTTGATGAAACACAGAAATTGCATCGGGATTGAATACAACAGTCACCATGCGCACTTTCCTCCATGGGAGTAATGTTTCATAGAGTTTACACTTAGATCGTTCCCTGGAAGGCCAGTAGCAGTTTCCGATGCACATCTGGAGACATTCTGTAATCTGTGGACTATCAGAGTGCTGATGAAACACAGAAATTGCATCGGGATTGAATAGAACAGTCTCCATGCGCAGTTTCCTCTAAGGGGTAATGTCTTAAACAGTCTACGCTTTGATCGTTCCCTGGAAGACCAGAAGTAGTTTCAATTGCACATCTTGAGGCATTCTGTAATCTGTGGACTATCAGAGTGTTGATGAAACACAGAAATTGCATCGGGATTGAATACAACAGTCACCATGCGCACTTTCCTCCATGGGAGTAATGTCTCTAACAGTCTACGCTTTGATCGTTCCCCGGAAGACAAGTAGTAGTTTCCGATGCACATCTGGAGGCATTCTGTAATCTGTGGAGTATCAGAGTGTCGATGAAACACTGAAATTGCATCGGGATTGAATACAACAGTCACCATGCGCACTTTCCTCCATGGGAGTAATGTGTCCAACAGTCTTCGCTTTAATCGTTCCCTGGAAGACCAGTAGTAGTTTCCGATGCATATCTGGAGGCTTTCTGTAATCTGTGGACTATCAGAGTGTTGATGAAACACAGAAATTGCCTCGGGATTGAAAACAACAGACACCATGCGCACTTTCCTCCATGGGAGTAATGTCTCTAACAGTCTACGCTTTGATCGTTCCCTGGAAGACCAGAAGTAGTCTCAATTGCACATCTGGAGGCATTCTGTAATCTGTGGACTATCAGAGTGTTGATGAAACACAGAAATTGCATCGGGATGAATACAACAGTCACCATGCGCACATTCTTCCAAGGGAGTAATGTCTCAAACAGTCTACGCTTTGATCGTTCCCTGGAACACCAGTAGTAGTTTTCGATGCACATCTGGTGGCATTCTGTAATATGTAGACTATCAGAGTATTGATGAAACACAGAAATTGCATGGGGATTGAATACAGGAGTCACCATGCGCACTTTCCTCCAAGGGAGTAATTCTCAAACAGTCTATGCTTTGATCGTTCCCTGGAAGACCAGTAGTAGTTTCCGATGCATATCTGGTTCCATTCTGTAATCTGTGGACTATCAGAGTGTTGATGAAACACAGAAATTGCATCGGGATTGAATACAACAGTCACCATGCGCACTTTACTCCTTGTGAGTAATGTCTCCTACAGTCTACGCTTTGATCGTTCCCTGGAAGACCAGTAGTAGTTTCCGATGCACATCTGGAGGCTTTCCGTAATCTTTGGACTATCAGAGTGTTGATGAAACACAGAAATTGCATCGGGATTGAATACAACAGTCACCATGCGCACTTTCCTCCATGGGAGTAATGTGTCCAAAAGTCTTCGCTTTGATCGTTCCCTGGAAGACCAGTAGTAGTTTCCGATGCAGATCTGGAGGCTTTCTGTAATCTGTGGACTATCAGAGTGTTGATGAAACACAGAAATTGCCTCGGGATTGAAAACAACATTCACCATGCGCACTTTCCTCCATGGGAGTAATTCTCAAACAATCTATGCTGTGATCGTTCTCTGGAAGACCAGTAGTAGTTTCCGATGCATATCTGGTGCCATTCTGTAATCTGTGGACTATCAGAGTGTTCATGAAACACAGAAATTGCATAGAGAATGAATACAACAGTCACCAAGCGCACTTTCCTCCACTTGTGGTATGTCTCAAACAGTCTACGGTTTGATCGTTCCCTGGAAGACCAGTAGTAGTTTCCGATGCACGTCTGGTGGCATTCTGTAATCTGCGGACTATCAGAGTGTTGAAGCAACACAGAAATAGCATCGGGATTGAATACAACAGTCACCATCCGCACTTTCCTCCATGGGAGTAATGTCTGAAACAGTCTACGCTTTGATCGTTCCCTGGAAGACCAGTAGTAGTTTCCGATGCACATCTCTTGGCATTCTGTAATCTGTGGACTATCAGAGTGTTGATGAAACATAGAAATTGCATCGGGATTAAATACAACAGTCACCATGCGCACTTTACTCTATGGCAGTAATGTCTCTAACAGTCTACGCTTTGTCGTTCCCTGAAAGACCAGTAGTAGTTTCCGATGCACATCTGGAGGTTTTCCGTAATCTTTGGACTATCAGAGTGTTGATGAAACAGAGAAATTGCATCGGGATTGAATACAACAGTCTCCATGCGCACTTTCCTCCATGGGAGTAATGTCCCAAACAGTCTACGCTTTGATCGTTCCCTGGAAGACCAGTAGTAGTTTCCGATTAACATCTGGAGGCATTCTTTAGTCGGTGGACTATCAGAGTATTGATGAAACACAGAAATTGCATCGGGATTGTATACAACAGTCACCATGCGCACTTTCCTCCATGGGAGTAATGTTTCAAAGAGTTCACGCTTTGATCGTTCCCTGGAAGACCAGTAGCAGTTTCCGATGCACATGTGGAGGCATTCTGTAATCTGTGTACTATCAGAGTGTTGATGAAACACAGAAATTGCATCGGGATTGAATACAACAGTCACCATGAGCTCTTTCCTCCATGGGAGTAATGTCTCTAACAGTCTACGCTTTGATCGTTCCCTGGAAGACCAGTAGTAGTTTCCGATGCACATCTGGAGGCTTTCTGTAATCTGTGGACTATCAGAGTGTTGATGAAACACAGAAATTGCCTCGGGATAGAATACAACAGTTACCATGCGCACTTTCCTCCATGGGAGTAATTCTCAAACAGTCTATGCTTTGATCGTTCCCTGGAAGACCAGTAGTAGCTTCCGATGCACATCTGGTGGCATTCTGTAATCTGTGGACTATCAGAGTGTTGATGAAACACAGAAATTGCTTCGGGATTAAATACATCTGTCACCATGCGCACTTTCCACCAAGGGTGGTATGTCACAAACAGTCGACGATTTGATCGTTCCCTGGAAGACCAGTAGTAGTTTGCGATGCACATCTCGTGGCATTCTGTAATCTGTGGACTATCAGAGTGTTGATGAAACACAGAAATTGCATCGGGATTGAATACAACAGTCACCATCCGCACTTTCCTGCATGGGAGTAATGTGTGATACAGTCGACGCTTTGATCGTTCCCTCTAAGACCAGTAGTAGTTTCCGATGCACATCTGGAGGCATTCTGAAATCTGTGGACTATCAGTGTGTTGATGAAACACAGATATTGCATCGGGATTGAATACAACAGTCACCATGCGCACTTTCCTCCATGGGAGTAATGTCTCAAACAGTCTACGCTTTGATCGTTCCCTGGAAGACCAGTAGTAGTTTCCGATGCACATCTGGAGGCATTCTGTAATTTTTGGACTATCAGAGTGTTGATGAAACACAGAAATTGCATCGGGATTGAATACAACAGTCACCATGCGCACTTTCCTCCATGGGAGTAATGTCTCAAACAGTCTACGCTTTGATCGTTCCCTGGAAGACCAATAGTAGTTTCCGATGCACATCTGGAGGCATTCTGTAATTTTTGGACTATCAGAGTGTTGATGAAACACAGAAATTGCATCGGGATTGAATACAACTGTCACCATGCGCCTTTTCCTCCATGGGAGTAATGTCTCAAGGAGTTACGATTTGATCGTTCCCTGGAAGACCAGTAGTAGTTTCCGATGCACATCTGGAGGCATTCTGTAACATGTGGACTATCCGAGTGTTGATGAAACATAGAAATTGCATCGGGATGAATACAACAGTCACCATGCGCACATTCTTCCACGGGAGTAATGTCTCAAACAGTCTACGCTTTGATCGTTCCCTGGAACACCAGCAGTAGCTTCCGATGCACATCTGGTGGCATTCTGTAATCTGTGGACTATCAGAGTGTTCATGAAACACAGAAATAATATCGGGATTGAATAAAACAGTCACCATCCGCACTTTCCTCCATGGGAGTAATGTCTGAAACAGTCTACGATTTGATCGTTTGCTGGAAGACCAGTAGTAGTTTCCGATGCACATCTCGCGGCATTCTGTAATCTGTGGACTATCACAGTGTTGATGAAAAACAGAAATAGAATCGGGATTGAATACTACAGTCACCATGCGCACTTTCCTCCATGGGAGTAATGTCCCAAACAGTCTACGCTTTGATCGTTCCCTGGAAGACCAGTAGTAGTTTCCGATTAACATCTGGAGGCATTCTGTAATCGGTACACTATCAGAGTATTGATGAAACACAGAAATTGCATCGGGAATGTATACAACCGTCACCATGCGCACTTTCCTCCTTGGGAGTAATGTTTTAAAGAGTTCACGCTTTGATCGTTCCCTGGAAGACCAGTAGCAGTTTCCGATGCACATCTGGAGGCATTCTGTAATCTGTGTACTATCAGAGTGTTGATGAAACACAGAAATTGCATCGGGATTGAATACAACAGTCACCATGCGCACTTTCCTCCATGGGAGTAATGTCCCAAACAGTCTACGCTTTGATCGTTCCCTGGAAGACCAGTAGTAGTTTCCGATTAACATCTGGAGGCATTCTGTAATCGGTACACTATCAGAGTGTTGATGAAACACAGAAATTGCACCGGGTTTGAATACAACAGTCACCATTAGCACATTCCTCCGTAAAAGTAATGTCACAAACAGTCTACGCTTTAATCGTTCCCTGGAAGACCAGTAGTAGTTTCCGATGCACATTTGGAGGCATTCTGTAATCTGTGGAGAATCAGAGTGTTGATGAAACACTGAAATTGCATCGGGATTGAATACAACATTTACCATGCGCACTTTCCTCCATGGGGGTAATGTCTCTAACAGTCTACGCTTTGATCGTTCCCTGGAAGACCAGTAGTCGTTTCCGATGCACATCTGGAGGCTTTCTGTAATCTGTGGACTATCAGAGTGTTGATGAAACACAGAAATTGCCTCGGGATTGAATACAACAGTTACCATGCGCACTTTCCTCCATGGGAGTAATTCTCAAACAGTGTACGATTTGATCGTTCCCTGGAAGACCACTAGTAGTTTCCGATGCACATCTGGTGGCATTCTGTAATCTGTGGACTATCAGAGTGTTGATGAAACACAGAAATTTCTTCGGGATTAAATACAACAGTCACCATGCGCACTTTCCACCAAGGGAGGTATGTCACAAACAGTCGACGATTTGATCGTTACCTGGAAGACCAGTAGTAGTTTCCGATGCACATCTGGAGGCTTTCTGTAATCCGTGGACTATCAGAGTGTTGATGAAACACAGAAATTGCCTCGGGATAGAATACAACAGTTACCATGCGCACTTTCCTCCATGGGAGTAATTCTCAAACAGTCTATGCTTTGATCGTTCCCTGGAAGACCAGTAGTAGCTTCCGATGCACATATGGTGGCATTCTGTAATCTGTGGACTATCAGAGTGTTGATGAAACACAGAAATTGCATCGGGATTGAATACAACATTCACCATGCGCACTTTACTCCATGTGAATAATGTCTCCTACAGTCTACGCTTTGATCGTTCCCTGGAAGACCAGTAGTAGTTTCCGATGCACATCTGGAGGCTTTCCGTAATCTTTGGACTATCAGAGTGTTGATGAAACACAGAAATTGCATCGGGATTGAATACAACAGTCACCATGCGCACTTTCCTCCATGGGAGTAATGTGTCCAAAAGTCTTCGCTTTGATCGTTCCCTGGAAGACCAGTAGTAGTTTCCGATGCATATCTGGAGGCTTTCTGTAATCTGTGGACTATCAGAGTGTTGATGAAACACAGAAATTGCCTCGGGATTGAAAACAACATTCACCATGCGCACTTTCCTCCATGGGAGTAATTCTCAAACAATCTATGCTGTGATCGTTCTCTGGAAGACCAGTAGTAGTTTCCGATGCATATCTGGTGCCATTCTGTAATCTGTGGACTATCAGAGTGTTCATGAAACACAGATATTGCATAGAGAATGAATACAACAGTCACCAAGCGCACTTTCCTCCACGGGTGGTATGTCTCAAACAGTCTACGGTTTGATCGTTCCCTGGAAGACCAGTAGTAGTTTCCGATGCACATCTGGTGGCATTCTGTAATCTGCGGACTATCAGAGTGTTGAAGCAACACAGAAATAGCATCGGGATTGAATACAACAGTCACCATCCGCACTTTCCTCCATGGGAGTAATGTCTGAAACAGTCTACGCTTTGATCGTTCCCTGGAAGACCAGTAGTAGTTTCCGATGCACATCTCTTGGCATTCTGTAATCTGTGGACTATCAGAGTGTTGATGAAACACAGAAATTGCATCGGGATTAAATACAACAGTCACCATGCGCACTTTACTCTATGGCAGTAATGTCTCTAACAGTCTACGCTTTGTCGTCCCCTGAAAGACCAGTAGTAGTTTCCGATGCACATCTGGAGGTTTTCCGTAATCTTTGGACTATCAGTGTGTTGATGAAACAGAGAAATTGCATCGGGATTGAATACAACAGTCTCCATGCGCACTTTCCTCCATGGGAGTAATGTCCCAAACAGTCTACGCTTTGATCGTTCCCTGGAAGACCAGTAGTAGTTTCCGATTAACATCTGGAGGCATTCTGTAATCGGTGGACTATCAGAGTATTGATGAAACACAGAAATTGCATCGGGATTGTATACAACAGTCACCATGCGCACTTTCCTCCATGGGAGTAATGTTTCAAAGAGTTCACGCTTTGATCGTTCCCTGGAAGACCAGTAGCAGTTTCCGATGCACATGTGGAGGCATTCTGTAATCTGTGTACTATCAGAGTGTTGATGAAACACAGAAATTGCATCGGGATTGAATACAACAGTCACCATGAGCACTTTCCTCCATGGGAGTAGTGTCTGTAACAGTCTACGCTTTGATCGTTCCCTGGAAGACCAGTAGTAGTTTCCGATGCACATCTGGAGGCTTTCTGTAATCTGTGGACTATCAGAGTGTTGATGAAACACAGAAATTGCCTCGGGATAGAATACAACAGTTACCATGCGCACTTTCCTCCATGGGAGTAATTCTCAAACAGTCTATGCTTTGATCGTTCCCTGCAAGACCAGTAGTAGCTTCCGATGCACATCTGGTGGCATTCTGTAATCTGTGGACTATCAGAGTGTTGATGAAACACAGAAATTGCTTCGGGATTAAATACAACTGTCACCATGCGCACTTTCCACCAAGGGACGTATGTCACAAACAGTCGACGATTTGATCGTTCCCTGGAAGACCAGTAGTAGTTTGCGATGCACATCTCGTGGCATTCTGTAACCTGTGGTCTATCAGAGTGTTGATGAAACACAGAAATTGCATCGGGATTGAATACAACAGTCACCATCCGCACTTTCCTGCATGGGAGTAATGTGTGATACAGTCGACGCTTTGATCGTTCCCTCTAAGACCAGTAGTAGTTTCCGATGCACATCTGGAGGCATTCTGAAATCTGTGGACCATCAGTGTGTTGATGAAACACAGCTATTGCATCGGGATTGAATACAACAGTCACCATGCGCACTTTCCTCCATGGGAGTAATGTCTCAAACAGTCTACGCTTTGATCGTTCCCTGGAAGACCAGTAGTAGTTTCCGATGCACATCTGGAGGCATTCTGTAATTTTTGGACTATCAGAGTGATGATGAAACACAGAAATTGCATCGGGATTGAATACAACAGTCACCATGCGCACTTTCCTCCATGGGAGTAATGTCTCAAACAGTCTACGCTTTGATCGTACCCTGGAAGACCAGTAGTAGTTTCCGATGCACATCTGGAGGCATTCTGTAAATTTTGGACTATCAGAGTGTTGATGAAACACAGAAATTGCATCGGGATTGAATACAACTGTCACCATGCGCCTTTTCCTCCATGGGAGTAATGTCTCAAGGAGTTACGATTTGATCGTTCCCTGGAAGACCAGTAGTAGTTTCCGATGCACATCTGGAGGCATTCTGTAATCTGTGGACTATCAGAGTGTTGATGAAACACAGAAATTGCATCCTGATTGAATACAACAGTCACCATGTGCACTTTCCTCAATGGGAGTAATGTCTCAAACAGTCTGCCTTTTTATCGTTCCCTGGAAGACCAGTAGTAGTTTCCGATGAACATCTGGAGGCATTCTGTAACATGTGGACTATCCGAGTGTTGATGAAACATAGAAATTGAATCGGGATGAATACAACAGTCACCATGCGCACATTCTTCCACGGGAGTAATGTCTCAAACAGTCTACGCTTTGATCGTTCCCTGGAACACCAGCAGTGGCTTCCGATGCACATCTGGTGGCATTCTGTAATCTGTGGACTATCAGAGTGTTCATGAAACACAGAAATAATATCGGGATTGAATAAAACAGTCACCATCCGCACTTTCCTCCATGGGAGTAATGTCTGAAACAGTCTACGATTTGATCGTTTGCTGGAAGACCAGTAGTAGTTTCCGATGCACATCTCGCGGCATTCTGTAATCTGTGGACTATCAGAGTGTTGATGAAAAACAGAAATAGAATCGGGATTGAATACTACAGTCACCATGCGCACTTTCCTCCATGGGAGTAATGTCCCAAACAGTCTACGCTTTGATCGTTCCCTGGAAGACCAGTAGTAGTTTCCGATTAACATCTGGAGGCATTCTGTAATCGGTACACTATCAGAGTAATGATGAAACACAGAAATTGCATCGGGAATGTATACAACCGTCACCATGCGCACTTTCCTCCATGGGAGTAATGTTTCAAAGAGTTCACGCTTTGATCGTTCCCTGGAAGACCAGTAGCAGTTTCCGATGCACATCTGGAGGCATTCTGTAATCTGTGTACTATCAGAGTGTTGATGAAACACAGAAATTGCATCGGGATTGAATACAACAGTCACCATGCGCACTTTCCTCCATGGGAGTAATGTCCCAAACAGTCTACGCTTTGATCGTTCCCTGGAAGACCAGTAGTAGTTTCCGATTAACATCTGGAGGCATTCTGTAATCGGTACACTATCAGAGTGTTGATGAAACACAGAAATTGCACCGGGATTGAATACAACAGTCACCATCCGCACTTTCCTGCATGGGAGTAATGTGTGATACAGTCGACGCTTTGATCGTTCGCGGGAAGACCAGTAGTAGTTTCCGATGCACATCTGGAGGCATTCTGTAATCTGTGGACTATCAGAGTGTTGATGAAACACAGAAATTGCATGGGGATTGAATACAGGAGTCACCATGCGCACTTTCCTCCAAGGGAGTAATTCTGAAACAGTCTATGCTTTGATCGTTCCCTGGAAGACCAGTAGTAGATTCCGATGCATATCTGGTGCCACTCTGTAATCTGTGGACTATCAGAGTGTTGATGAAACACAGAAATTGCATCGGGAATGAATACAACAATCACCATGCGCACTTTCCTCCACGGGAGGTATGTCTCAAACAGTCTACGGTTTGATCGTTCCCTGGAAGACCAGTAGTAATTTCCGATGCACATCTGGTGGCATTCTGTAATCTGTGGACTATCAGAGTGTTGATGAAACACAGAAATAGCATCGGGATTGAATAAAACAGTCACCATCCGCACTTTCCTCCATGGGAGTAATGTCTGAAACAGTCTACGATTTGATCGTTTGCTGGAAGACCAGTAGTAGTTTCCGATGCACATCTCGTGGCATTCTGTAATCTGTGGACTATCAGAGTGTTGATGAAACACAGAAATAGCATCGGGATTGAATAAAACAGTCACCATGCGGACTTTCCTCCATGGGGGTAATGTCCCAAACAGTCTACGCTTTGATCGTTCCCTGGAAGACCAGTAGTAGTTTCCGATGCACATCGGTAGGCATTCTGTAATTTGTGGACTATCAGAGTGTTGATGAAACACAGAAATTGCATCGGGATTGAATACAACAGTTACAATGCGCACTTCCCTCCATGGGAGTAATGTCCCAAACAGTCTACGCTTTGATCGATCCCTGGAAGACCAGTAGTAGTTTCCGATGCACGGAGGCATTCTGTAATCTGTGGACTATCAGAGTGTTGATGAAACACAGAAATTGCATCGGGATTGAATACAACAGTCACCATGCGCACTTTCCTCCATAGGAGGAATGTTTCATAGAGTTTACGCTTTGATCGTTCCCTGGAAGGCCAGTAAAAGTTTCCGATGCACATCTGGAGGCATTCTGTAATCTGCGGACTATCAGAGTGCTGATGAAACACAGAAATTGCATCGGGATTGAATACAACAGTCACCATGCGCACTTTACTCCATGGGAGTAATGTCTCTAACAGTCTACGCTTTGATCGTTCCCTGGAAGATCAGTAGTAGCTTCCGATGCACATCTGGAGGCTTTCCGTAATCTTTGGACTATCAGAGTGTTGATTAAACACAGAAATTGCATCGGGATTGAATACAACAGTCACCATGCGCACTTTCCTCCATGGGAGTAATGTCTCTTACAGTCTACGCTTTGATCGTTCCCCGGAAGACAAGTATTAGTTTCCGATGCATATCTGGTGGCATTCTGTAATCTGTGGAGAATCAGAGTGTTGATGAAACACTGAAATTGCATCGGGATTGAATACAACAGTCACCATGCGCACTTTCCTATATGGGAGTAATGTGTCCAACAGTCTTCGCTATGATCGTTCCCTGGAAGACCAGTAGTAGTTTCCGATGCATATCTGGAGGCTTTCTGTAATCTGTGGACTATCAGAGTGTTGATGAAACACAGAAATTGGATCGGGATTGAAAACAACATTCACCATGCGCACTTTCCTCCATGGGAGTAATTCTCAAACAGCCTATGCTTTGATCGTTCTCTGGAAGACCAGTAGTAGTTTCCGATGCATATCTGGTGCCATTCTGTGATCTGTGGACTATCAGAGTGTTCATGAAACACAGAAATTGCATAGGGAATGAATACAACAGTCACCATGTGCACTTTCCTCCACGGGAGGTATGTCTCAAACAGTCTACGGTTGGATCGTTCCCTGGAAGACCAGTAGTAGTTTCCGATGCACTTCTGGTGGCATTGTGTAATCTGCGGACTATCAGAGTGTTGAAGCAACACAGAAATAGCATCGGGATTGAATACAACAGTCACCATCCGCACTTTCCTCCATGGGTGTAATGTCTGAAACAGTCTACGCTTTGATCGTTCCCTGGAAGACCAGTAGTAGTTTCCGATGCACATCTCTTGGCATTCTGTAATCTGTGGACTATCAGAGTGTTGATGAAACACAGAAATTGCATCGGGATTAAATACAACAGTCACCATGCGCACTTTACACCATGGCAGTAATGTCTCTAACAGTCTACGCTTTGTCGTTCCCTGGAAGACCAGTAGTAGTTTCCGATGCACATCTGGAGGCTTACCGTAATCTTTGGACTATCAGAGTGTTGATGAAACACAGAAATTGCATCGGGATTGAATACAACAGTCTCCATGCGCACTTTCCTCCATGGGAGTAATGTCCCAAACAGTCTACGCTTTGATCGTTCCCTGGAAGACCAGTCGTAGTTTCCGATTAACATCTGGAGGCATTCTGTAATCGGTGGACTATCAGAGTATTGATGAAACACAGAAATTGCATCGGGATTGTATACAACAGTCACCATGCGCACTTTCCTCCATGGGAATAATGTTTCAAAGAGTTCACCCTTTGATCGTTCCCTGGAAGACCAGTAGCAGTTTCCGAAGCACATCTGGAGGCATTCTGTAATCTGTGTACTATCAGAGTGTTGATGAAACACAGAAATTGCATCGGGATTGAATACAACAGTCACCATGAGAACATTCCTCCGTAAAAGTAATGTCTCAAACAGTCTACGCTTTAATCGTTCGCTGAAAGACCAGTAGTAGTTTCCGATGCACATTTGGAGGCATTCTGTAATATGTGGACTATTAAAGTGTTGATGAAACACAGAAATTGCATCGGGATTGAATACAACAGCCACCATGCGCACTTCCTCCATGGGAGTAATGTCTCAAACAGTCAACGCTTTGATCGTTCCCTGGAAGACCAGTAGTAGTTTCCGATGCACATCTGGAGGCTTTCTGTAATCTGTGGACTATCAGAGTGTTGATGAAACACAGAAATTTCCTCGGGATTGAATACAACAGTTACCATGCGCACTTTCCTCCATGGGAGTAATACTCAAACAGTCTACGATTTGATCGTTCCCTGGAAGACCAGTAGTAGTTTCCGATGCACATCTGTTGGCATTCTGTAATCTGTGGACTATCAGAGTGTTGATGAAACACAGAAATTGCTTCGGGAATGAATACAACAATCACCATGCGCACTTTCCTCCACGGGAGGTATGTCTCAAACAGTCTACGGTTTGATCGTTCCCTGGAAAACCAGTAGTAGTTTCCGATGCACATCTGGTGGCATTCTGTAATCTGTGGACTATCAGAGTGTTGATGAAACACAGAAATAGCATCGGGATTGAATAAGACAGTCACCATCCGCACTTTCCTCCATGGGAGTAATGTCTGAAACAGTCTACGATTTGATCGTTTGCTGGAAGACCAGTAGTAGTTTCCGATGCACATCTCGTGGCATTCTGTAATCTGTGGACTATCAGAGTGTTGATGAAACACAGAAATTGCATCGGGATTGAATACAACAGTCACCATGCGCACATTCCTCCACTGGAGTAATGTCCCAAACAGTCTACGCTTTGATCGTTCCCTGGAAGACCAGTAGTAGTTTCCGATGCACATCGGTCGGCATTCTGTATTCTGTGGACTATCAGAGTGTTGATGAAACACAGAAATTGCATCGGGATTGAATACAACAGTTACAATGCACACTTCCCTCCATGGGAGTAATGTCCCAAACAGTCTACGCTTTGATCGATCCCTGGAAGACCAGTAGTAGTTTCCGATGCACATCTGGTGGCATTCTGTAATCTGTGGACTATCAGAGTGTTGATGAAACACAGAAATAGCATCGGGATTGAATAAAACAGTCACCATCCGCACTTTCCTCCATGGGAGTAATGTCTGAAACAGTCTACGATTTGATGGTTTGCTGGAAGACCAGTAGTAGTTTCCGATGCACATCTCGTGGCATTCTGTAATCTGTGGACTATCAGAGTGTTGATGAAACACAGAAATTGCATCGGGATTGAATACAACAGTCACCATGCGCACTTTCCTCCATGGGAGTAATGTCCCAAACAGTCTACGCTTTGATCGTTCCCTGGAAGACCAGTAGTAGTTTCCGATGCACATCGGTAGGCATTCTGTATCCTGTGGACTATCAGAGTGTTGATGAAACACAGAAATTGCATCGGGATAGAATACAACAGTTACAATGCGCACTTCCCTCCATGGGAGTAATGTCCCAAACAGTCTACGCTTTGATCGATCCCTGGAAGACCAGTAGTAGTTTCCGATGCACGGAGGCATTCTGTAATCTGTGGACTATCAGAGTGTTGATGAAACACAGAAATTGCATCGGGATTGAGTACAACAGTCACCATGCGCACTTTCCTCCATAGGAGGAATGTTTCATAGAGTTTACGCTTTGATCGTTCCCTGGAAGGCAAGTAAAAGTTTCCGATGCACTTCTGGTGGCATTGTGTAATCTGCGGACTATCAGAGTGTTGAAGCAACACAGAAATAGCATCGGGATTGAATACAACAGTCACCATCCGCACTTTCCTCCATGGGAGTAATGTCTGAAACAGTCTACGCTTTAATCGTTCCCTGGAAGACCAGTAGTAGTTTCCGATGCACATCTCTTGGCATTCTGTAATCTGTGGACTATCAGAGTGTTGATGAAACACAGAAATTGCATCGGGATTAAATACAACAGTCACCATGCGCACTTTACACCATGGCAGTAATGTCTCTAACAGTCTACGCTTTGTCGTTCCCTGGAAGACCAGTCGTAGTTTCCGATGCACATCTGGAGGCTTTCCGTAATCTTTGGACTATCAGAGTGTTGATGAAACACAGAAATTGCATCGGGATTGAATACAACAGTCTCCATGCGCACTTTCCTCCATGGGAGTAATGTCCCAAACAGTCTACGCTTTGATCGTTCCCTGGAAGACCAGTAGTAGTTTCCGATTAACATCTGGAGGCATTCTGTAATCGGTGGACTATCAGAGTATTGATGAAACACAGAAATTGCATCGGGATTGTATACAACAGTCACCATGCGCACTTTCCTCCATGGGAATAATGTTTCAAAGAGTTCACCCTTTGATCGTTCCCTGGAAGACCAGTAGCAGTTTCCGATGCACATCTGGAATCATTCTGTAATCTGTGTACTATCAGAGTGTTGATGAAACACAGAAATTGCATCGGGATTGAATACAACAGTCACCATGAGAACATTCCTCCGTAAAAGTAATGTCTCAAACAGTCTACGCTTTAATCGTTCCCTGAAAGACCAGTAGTAGTTTCCGATGCACATTTGGACTCATTCTGTAATATGTGGACTATTAAAGTGTTGATGAAACACAGAAATTGCATCGGGATTGAATACAACAGCCACCATGCGCACTTCCTCCATGGGAGTAATGTCTCAAACAGTCAACGCTTTGATCGTTCCCTGGAAGACCAGTAGTAGTTTCCGATGCTCATCTGGAGGCATTCTGTAATCTGTGGAGTATCAGAGTGTTGATGAAACAAAGAAATTGCATCGGGTTTTGAATACAACAGTTACCATGCACTTTTTCCTCCATGGGAGTAATGTCTCTAAGAGTCTACGCTTTGATCGTTCCCCAGAAGACAAATAGTAGTTTCCGATGCACATCTGGAGGCATTCTGTAATCTGTGGAGAATCAGAGTGTTGATGAAACACTGAAATTGCATCGGGATTGAATACAACATTTACCATGCGCACTTTCCTCCATGGGAGTAATACTCAAACAGTCTACGATTTGATCGTTCCCTGGAAGACCAGTAGTAGTTTCCGATGCACATCTCGTGGCATTCTGTAATCTGTGGACTATCAGAGTGTTGATGAAACACAGAAATTGCTTCGGGATTAAATACAACAATCACCATCCGCACTTTCATGCATGGGAGTAATGTCTCAAACAGTCTACGCTTTGATCGTTCCCTGGAAGACCAGTAGTAGTTCCCGATGCACATCTGGAGGCATTCTGTAATTTTTGGACTATCAGAGTGTTGATGAAACACAGAAATTGCATCGGGATTGAATACAACAGTCACCATGCGCACTTTCCTCCATGGGAGTAATGTCTCAAACAGTCTGCGCTTTTATCGTTCCCTGGAAGACCAGTAGTAGTTTCCGATGAACATCTGGAGGCATTCTGAAATCTGTGGACTATCAGTGTGTTGATGAAACACAGAAATCGCATCGGGATTGAATACAACAGTCTCCATGCGCAGTTTCCTCCATGGGGGTAATGTCTTAAACAGTCTACGCTTTGATCGTTCCCTGGAAGACCAGAAGTAGTTTCAATTGCACATCTGGAGGCATTCTGTAGTCTGTGGACTATCAGAGTGTTGATGAAACACAGAAATTGCATCGGGATTGAATACAGCAGTCACCATGCGCATTTTACTCCATGGGAGTAATGTCTCTAACAGTCTACGCTTTGATCGTTCCCTGGAAGATCCGTAGTAGCTTCCGATGCACATCTGGAGGCTTTCCGTAATCTTTAGACTATCACAGTGTTGATGAAACACAGAAATTGCATCGGGATTGAATACAACAGTCACCATGCGCATTTCCTCCATGGGAGTAATGTCTCTAACAGTCTACGCTTTGATCGTTCCCCGGATGACAAGTAGTAGTTTCCGATGCATATCTGGTGGCATTCTGTAATCTGTGGAGAATCAGAGTGTTGATGAAACACTGAAATTGCATCGGGATTGAATACAACAGTCACCATGTGCACTTTCCTCCATGGGAGTAATGTGTCCAACAGTCTTCGCTTTGATCGTTCCCTGGAAGACCAGTAGTAGTTTCCGATGCATATCTGGAGGCTTTCTGTAATCTGTGGACTATCAGAGTGTTGGTGAAACACAGAAATTGGATCGGGATTGAAAACAACATTCACCATGCGCACTTACCTCCATGGGAGTAATTCTCAAACAGTCTATGCTTTGATCGTTCTCTGGAAGACCAGTAGTAGTTTCCGATGCATATCTGGTGCCATTCTGCAATCTGTGGACTATCAGAGTGTTCATGAAACACAGAAATAGCATCGGGATTGAATACAACAGTCAGCATCCGCACTTTCCTCCATGGGAGTAATGTCTGAAACAGTCTACGCTTTGATCGTTCCCTGGAAGACCAGTAGTAGTTTCCGATGCACATCTCTTGGCATTCTGTAATCTGTGGACTATCAGAGTGTTGATGAAACACAGAAATTGCATCGGGATTAAATACAACAGTCACCATGCGCACTTTACTCCATGGCAGTAATGTCTCTAACAGTCTACGCTTTGTCGTTCCCTGGAAGACCAGTAGTAGTTTCCGATGCACATCTGGAGGCTTTCCGTAATCTTTGGACTATCAGAGTGTTGATGAAACACAGAAATTGCATCGGGATTGAATACAACAGTCACCATGCGCACTTTCCTCCATGGGAGTAATGTCTCTAAGAGTCTACGCTTTGATCATTCCCCGGAAGACAAATAGTAGTTTCCGATGCACATCTGGAGGCATTCTGTAATCTGTGGAGAATCAGAGTGTTGATGAAACACTGAAATTGCATCGGGATTCAATACAACATTTACCATGCGCACTTTCCTCCATGGGAGTAATGTCTCTAACAGTCTACGCTTTGATCCTTCCCTGGAAGACCAGTAGTAGTTTCCGATGCACATCTGGAGGCTTTCTGTAATCTGTGGACTATCAGAGTGTTGATGAAACACAGAAATTGCCTCGGGATTGAATACAACAGTTACCATGCGCACTTTCCTCCATGGGAGTAATTCTCAAACAGTCTACGATTTGATCGTTTGCTGGAAGACCAGTAGTAGTTTCCGATGCACATCTGTTGGCATTATGTAATTTGTGGACTATCAGAGTGTTGATGAAACATAGAAATTGCTTCGTGATTAAATACAACATTCACCATGCGCATTTTCCACCACGGGAGGTAAGTCACAAAGAGTCGACGATTTGATCGTTCCCTGGAAGACCAGTAGTAGATTGCGATGCACATCTCGTGGCATTCTGTAATCTGTGGACTATCAGAGTGTTGATGAAACACAAAAATTGCATCGGGATTGAATACAACAGTCACCATCCGCACTTTCCTGCATGGGAGTAATGTCTGATACAGTCGACGCTTTGATCGTTTGCGGGAAGACCAGTAGTAGTTTCCGATGCACATCTGGAGGCATTCTGTAATTTTTGGACTATCAGAGTGTTGATGAAACACAGAAATTGCATCGGGATTGAATACAACAGTCACCATCCGCACTTTCCTCCATGGGAGTAACGTCTCAAACAGTCTACGCTTTGATCGTTAACTGGAAGACCAGTAGTAGTTTCCGATGCACATCTGGAGGCATTCTGTAATTTTTGGACTATCAGAGTGTTGATGAAACACAGAAATTGCATCGGGATTGAATACAACAGTCACCATGCGCACTTTCCTCCACGGGAGTAATGTCTCATGGAGTTTACGATTTGATCGTTCCCTAGAAGACCAGCAGTAATTTCCGATGCACATCTGGAGGCGTTCTGTAATCTGTGGAATATCAGAGTGTTGATGAAACACAGAAATTGCATCCTGATTGAATACAACAGTCACCATGTGCATTTTCCTCAATGGGAGTAATGTCTCAAACAGTCTGCGCTTTTATCGTTCCCTGGAAGACCAGTAGTAGTTTCTGATGAACATCTGGAGGCATTCTGTAACATGTGGACTATCAGAGTGTTGATGAAACATAGAAATTGCATCGGGATAAATACAACAGTCACCATGCGCACATTCTTCCACGGGAGTAATGTCTCAAACAGTCTACGCTTTGATCGTTCCCTGGAACACCAGCAGTAGTTTCCGATGCACATCTGGTGGCATTCTGTAATATGTAGACTATTAGAGTGTTGATGAAACACAGAAATTGCATGGGGATTGAATACAGGAGTCACCATGCGCACTTTCCTCCAAGGGAGTAATTCTCAAACAGTCTATGCTTTGATCGTTCCCTGGAAGACCAGTAGTAGTTTCCGATGCATATCTGGTGCCATTCTGTAATCTGTGGACTATCAGAGTGTTGATGAAACACAGAAATTGCATCGGGAATGAATACAACAGTCACCATGCACACTTTCCTCCATGGGAGGTATGTCTCAAACAGTCTACAGTTTGATCGTTCCCTGGAAGACCAGTAGTAGTTTCCGATGCACATCTGGTGGCATTCTGTTATCTGTGGACTATCAGAGTGTTGATGAAACACAGAAATAGCATCAGGATTGAATAAAACAGTCACCATCCGCACTTTCCTCCATGGGAGTAATGTCTGAAACAGTCTACGATTTGATCGTTTGCTGGAAGACCAGTAGTAGTTTCCGATGCACATCTCGTGGCATTCTGTAATCTGTGGACTATCAGAGTGTTGATGAAACACAGAAATTGCATCGGGATAGAATACAACAGTCACCATGCGCACTTTCCTCCATGGGAGTAATGTCCCAAACAGTCTACGCTTTGATCGTTCCCTGGAAGACCAGTAGTAGTTTCCGATGCACAGCGGGAGGCATTCTGTATTCTGTGGACTATCAGAGTGTTGATGAAACACAGAAATTGCATCGGGATTGAATACAACAGTTACAATGCGCACTTCCTTCAATGGGAGTAATGTCCCAAACAGTCTACGCTTTGATTGATCCCTGGAAGACCAGTAGTAGTTTCCGATGCACATCGGGAGGCATTCTGTACTCTGTGGACTATCAGAGTGTTGATGAAACACAGATATTGCATCGGGATTGAATACAACAGTCACCATGCGCAGTTTCCTCCATGGGAGTAATGTTTCATAGCGTTTACGCATTGATCCTTCACTGGAAGGCCAGTAACAGTTTCCGATGCACATCTGGAGGCATTCTGTAATCTGTGGACTATCAGAGTGCTGATGAAACACAGAAATTGCATCGGGATTGAATACAACAGAGTCCATGCGCAGTTTCCTCCATGGGGGTAATGTCTTAAACAGTGTACGATTTGATCGTTCGCTGGAAGACCAGAAGTAGTTTCAATTGCACATCTGGAGGCATTCTGTAATCTGTGGACTATCAGAGTGTTGATGAAACACGGAAATTGCATCGGGATTGAATACAACAGTCACCATGCGCACTTTACTCCATGGGAGTAATGTCTCTAACAGTCTACGCTTTCATCGTTTCCTGGAAAGCCAGTAGTAGTTTCCGATGCACATTTTGTGGCATTCTGCAATCTGTGAACTATCAGGGTGTTGATGAAACACAGAAAATGCATCGGGATTGAATACAACAGTCACCATGCGCTCTTTCCTCCATGGGAGTAATGTCTCTAACAGTCTACGCTTTGATCGTTCCCCGGAAGTCAAGTAGTAGTTTCCGATGCATATCTGGAGGCATTCTGTAATCTGTGGACTATCAGAGTGTTGATGAAACACTGAAATTGCATCGGGATTGAATACAACAGTCACCATGCGCACTTTCCTCCATGGGAGTAATGTGTCCAACAGTCTTCGCTTTGATCGTTCCCTGGAAGTCCAGTAGTAGTTTCCGATGCACATCTGGAGGCTATCTGTAATCCGTGGACTATCAGAGTGTTGATGAAACACAGAAATTGCATCGGGATTGAATACAACAGTTACCATGCTCACTTTCCTCCATGGGAGTAATGTCTCTAACAGTCTACGATTTGATCGTTCCCTGGAAGACCAGTAGTAGTTTCCGATGCACATCTGGAGGCTATCTGTAATCTGTGGACTATCAGACTGTTGATGAAACACAGAAATTGCATCGGGATTGAATACAACAGTTACCACGCGCACTTTCCTCCATGGGAGTAATTCTCAAACAGTCTACGATTTGATCGTTCCCTGGAAGACCAGTAGTAATTTCCGATGCACATCTGGTGGCATCCTGTAATCTGTGGACTATCAGAGTGTTGATGAAACACAGAAAATGCATCGGGATTGATTACAACAGTTACAATGCGCACTCTCCTCCATGGGTGTAATGTCCCAAAGAGTTCACGCTTTGATCGTTCCCTGAAAGACCAGTAGTAGTTTCCGATGCACATCTGGAGGCATTCTGTAATCTGTGGACCATCAGAGTGTTGATGAAACACAGAAATTGCATAGGGATTGAATACAACAGTCACCATGCGCACTTAACTCCATGGGAGTAATGTCTCTAACAGTCTACGCTTTGATCGTTCCCTGGAAGACCAGTAGTAGTTTCCGATGCACATCTGGAGGCTTTCCGTAATCTTTGGACCATCAGAGTGTTGATGAAACACAGAAATTGCAGCGGGATTGAATACAACAGTCACCATCCGCACTTTCCTGTATGTGAGTAATGTCTGAAACAGTCTACGCTTTGATCGTTCCCGGGAAGACCAGTAGTAGTTTCTGATGCACATCTCGTGGCATTCTGTAATCTGTGGACTATCAGAGTGTTGATGAAACACAGAAAATGCATCGGGATTGATTACAACAGTTACAATGCGCACTCTCCTCCATGGGTGTAATGTCCCAAAGAGTTCACGCTTTGATCGTTCCCTGAAAGACCAGTAGTAGTTTCCGATGCACATCTGGAGGCATTCTGTAATCTGTGGACCATCAGAGTGTTGATGAAACACAGAAATTGCATAGGGATTGAATACAACAGTCACCATGCGCACTTAACTCCATGGGAGTAATGTCTCTAACAGTCTACGCTTTGATCGTTCCCTGGAAGACCAGTAGTAGTTTCCGATGCACATCTGGAGGCTTTCCGTAATCTTTGGACTATCAGAGTGTTGATGAAACACAGAAATTGCATCGGGATTGAATACAACAGTCACCATCCGCACTTTCCTCCATGGGAGTAATGTCTGAAACACTCTTGGCTTTGATCGTTCGCTGGAAAGCCAGTAGTAGTTTCCGATGCACATTTTGTGGCATTCTGCAATCTGTGGACTATCAGGGTGTTGATGAAACACAGAAAATGCATCGGGATTGAATACAACAGTCACCATGCGCACTTTCCTCCATGGGAGTAATGTGTCCAACAGTCTTCGCTTTGATCGTTCCCTGGAAGACCAGTAGTAGTTTCCGATGCACATCTGGAGGCTATCTGTAATCTGTGGACTATCAGAGTGTTGATGAAACACAGAAATTGCATCGGGATTGAATACAACAGTTACCATGCTCACTTTCCTCCATGGGAGTAATGTCTCTAACAGTCTACGATTTGATCGTTCCCTGGAAGACCAGTAGTAGTTTCCGATGCACATCTGGAGGCTATCTGTAATCTGTGGACTATAAGACTGTTGATGAAACACAGAAATTGCATCGGGATTGAATACAACAGTTACCATGCGCACTTTCCTCCATGGGAGTAATTCTCAAACAGTCTACGATTTGATCGTTTCCTGGAAGACCAGTAGTAGTTTCCGATGCACATCTGGTGGCATCCTGTAATCTGTGGACTATCAGAGTGTTGATGAAACACAGAAATTGCAGCGGGATTGAATACAACAGTCACCATCCGGACTTTCCTGTATGTGAGTAATGTCTGAAACAGTCTACGCTTTGATCGTTCCCGGGAAGACCAGTAGTAGTTTCTGATGCACATCTCGTGGCATTCTGTAATCTGTGGACTATCAGAGTGTTGATGAAACACAGAAAATGTATCGGGATTGATTACAACAGTTACCATGCGCACTCTCCTCCATGGGTGTAATGTCCCAAAGAGTTCACGCTTTGATCGTTCCCTGAAAGACCAGTAGTAGTTTCCGATGCACATCTGGAGGCATTCTGTAATCTGTGGACCATCAGAGTGTTGATGAAACACAGAAATTGCATCGGGATTGAATACAACAGTCACCATGCGCACTTAACTCCATGGGAGTAATGTCTCTAACAGTCTACGCTTTGATCGTTCCCTGGAAGACCAGTAGTAGTTTCCGATGCACATCTGGAGGCTTTCCGTAATCTTTGGACTATCAGAGTGTTGATGAAACACAGAAATTGTATCGGGATTGAATACAACAGTCACCATCCGCACTTTCCTCCATGGGAGTAATGTCCCAAACAGTCTGCGCTTTTATCGTTCCCTGGAAGACCAGTAGTAGTTTCCGATGAACATCTGGAGGCATTCTGTAACATGTGGACTATCAGAGTGTTGATGAAACATAGAAAATGCATCGAGATGAATACAACAGTCACCATGCGCACATTCTTCCACAGGAGTAATGTCTCAAACACTCTACGTTTTAATCGTTCCCTGGAACACCAGCAGTAGTTTCCGATGCACATCTGGTGGCATTCTGTAATATGTAGACTATCAGAGTATTGATGAAACACAGAAATTGCATGGGGATTGAATACAGGAGTCACCATGCGCACTTTCTTCCAAGGGAGTAATTCTCAAACAGTCTATGCTTTGATCGTTCCCTGGAAGACCAGTAGTAGATTCCGATGCACATCTGGAGGCTTTCTGTAATCTGTGGACTATCAGAGTGTTGATGAAACACAGAAATCGCATCGGGATTGAATACAACAGTCACCATGCGCACTTTCCTCCATGGGAGTAATGTCTCAAACAGTCTACGCTTTGATCGTTCCCTGGAAGACCAGTAGTAGTTCCCGATGCACATCTGGAGGCTTTCTGAAAATTTTGGACTATCAGAGTGTTGATGAAACACAGAAATTGCATCGGGATTGAATACAACAGTCACCATGCGCACTTTCCTCCATGGGAGCAATGTCTCAAACAGTCTACGCTTTGATCGTTCCCTGGAAGACCAGTAGTAGTTTCCGATGCACATCTGGAGGCATTCTGTAATTTTTGGACTATCAGAGTGTTGATGAAACACAGAAATTGCATCGGGATTGAATACAACAGTCACCATGCGCACTTTCCTCCATGGGAGTAATGTCTCAAGGAGTTTACGATTTGATCGTTCCCTGGAAGACCAGTAGTAGTTTCCGATGCACATCTGGAGGCATTCTGTAATCTGTGGACTATCAGAGTGTTGAGGAAACACAGAAATTGCATCCTGATTGAATACAACAGTCACCATGTGCACTTTCCTCAATGGGAGTAATGTCTCAAACAGTCTGCGCTTTTATCGTTCCCTGGAAGACTAGTAGTAGTTTCCGATGAACATCTGGAGGCATTCTGTAACATGTGGACTATCAGAGTGTTGATGAAACATAGAAAATGCATCGGGATGAATACAACAGTCACCATGCGCACATTCTTCCACGGGAGTAATGTCTCAAACAGTCTACGCTTTGATCGTTCCGTGGAACACCAGCAGTAGTTTCCGATGCACATCTGGTGGCATTCTGTAATATGTAGACTATCAGAGTGTTGATGAAACACAGAAATTGCATGGGGATTGAATACAGGAGTCACCATGCGCACTTTCCTCCAAGGGAGTAATTCTCAAACAGTCTATGCTTTCATCGTTCCCTGGAAGACCAGTAGTAGTTTCCGATACATATCTGGTGCCATTCTGTAATCTGTGGACTATCAGAGCGTTGATGAAACACAGAAATTGCATCGGGATTGAATACAACAGTCACCATCCGCACTTTACTCCATGGGAGTAATGTCTGAAACAGTCTACGCTTTGATCGTTCCCTGGAAGACCAGTAGTAGTTTCCGATGCACATCTGGAGGCTTTCCGTAATCTTTGGACTATCAGAGCGTTGATGAAACACAGAAATTGCATCGGGATTGAATACAACAGTCACCATGCGCACTTTCCACCACGGGAGGTAAGTCACAAACACTCCACGATTTGATCGTTCCCTGGAAGACCAGTAGTAGTTTGCGATGCACATCTCGTGGCATTCTGTAATCTGTGGACTATCAGAGTGTTGATGAAACACAGAAATTGCATCGGGATTGAATACAACAGTCACCATCCGCACTTTCCTGCATGGGAGTAATGTCTGATACAGTCGACGCTTTGATCTTTCGCGGGAAGACCAGTAGTAGTTTCCGATGCACATCTGGAGGCATTCTGTAATCTGTGGACTATCAGTGTGTTGATGAAACACAGAAATCACATCGGGATTGAATACAACAGTCACCATGCGCACTTTCCTCCATGGGAGTAATGTCTCAAACAGTCTACGCTTTGATCGTTCCCTGGAAGACCAGTAGTAGTTCCCGATGCACATCTGGAGGCTTTCTGTAATTTTTGGACTATCAGAGTGTTGATGAAACACAGAAATTGCATCGGGATTGAATACAACAGTCACCATGCGCACTTTCCTCCATGGGAGTAATGTCTCAAACAGTCTACGCTTTGATCCTTCCCTGGAAGACCAGTAGTAGTTTCCGATGCACATCTGGAGGCATTCTGTAGTTTTTGGACTATCAGAGTGTTGATGAAACACAGAAATTGCATCGGGATTGAATACAACAGTCACCATGCGCACTTTCCTCCATGGGAGTAATGTCTCAAGGAGTTTACGATTTGATCGTTCCCTGGAAGACCAGTAGTAGTTTCCGATGCACATCTGGAGGCATTCTGTAATCTGTGGACTATCAGAGTGTTGAGGAAACACAGAAATTGCATCCTGATTGAATACAACAGTCACCATGTGCACTTTCCTCAATGGGAGTAATGTCTCAAACAGTCTGCGCTTTTATCGTTCCCTGGAAGACCAGTAGTAGTTTCCGATGATCATCTGGAGGCATTCTGTAACATGTGGACTATCAGAGTGTTGATGAAACACAGAAATTGCATGGGGATTGAATACAGGAGTCACCATGCGCACTTTCCTCCAAGGGAGTAATTCTCAAACAGTCTATGCTTTGATTGTTCCCTGGAAGACCAGTAGTAGTTTCCGATGCATATCTGGTGCCATTCTGTAATCTGTGGACTATCAGAGCGTTGATGAAACACAGAAATTGCATCGGGATTGAATACAACAGTCACCATCCGCACTTTCCTCCATGGGAGTAATGTCTGAAACAGTCTACGCTTCGATCGTTCCCTGGAAGATCAGTAGTAGTTTCCGATGCACATCTGGAGGCTTTCCGTAATCTTTGGACTATCAGAGTGTTGATGAAACACAGAAATTGCATCGGGATTGAATACAACAGTCTCCATGCGCACTTTCCTCCATGGGAGTAATGTCCCAAACAGTCTACGCTTTGATCTTTCCCTGGAAGACCAGTAGTAGTTTCCGATTAACATCTGGATGCATTCTGTAATCGGTGGACTATCAGAGTATTCATGAAACTCAGAAATTGCATCGGGATTGTGTACAACAGTCACCATGCGCACTTTCCTCCATGGGAGTAATGTTCCAAAGAGTTCACGCTTTGATCGTTCCCTGGAAGACCTGTAGCAGTTTCCGATGCACATCTGGAGGCATTCTGTAATCTGTGTACTATCAGAGTGTTGATGAAACACAGAAATTGCATCGGGATTGAATGCAACAGTCACCATGAGCACATTCCTCCGTAAAAGTAAAGTCTCAAAAAGTCTACGCTTTAATCGTTCCCTGGAAGACCAGTAGTAGTTTCCGATACATATCTGGAGCCATTCTGTAATCTGTGGACTATCAGAGTGTTGATGAAACACAGAAAATGCATCGGGATTGATTACAACAGTTACCATGCGCACTCTCCTCCATGGGTGTAATGTCCCAAAGAGTTCACGCTTTGATCGTTCCCTGAAAGACCAGTAGTAGTTTCCGATGCACATCTGGAGGCATTCTGTAATCTGTGGACCATCAGAGTGTTGATGAAACACAGAAATTGCATCGGGATTGAATACAACAGTCACCATGCGCACTTAACTCCATGGGAGTAATGTCTCTAACAGTCTACGCTTTGATCGTTCCCTGGAAGACCAGTAGTAGTTTCCGATGCACATCTGGAGGCTTTCCGTAATCTTTGGACTATCAGAGTGTTGATGAAACACAGAAATTGCATCGGGATTGAATACAACAGTCACCATCCGCACTTTCCTCCATGGGAGTAATGTCTCAAACAGTCTGCGCTTTTATCGTTCCCTGGAAGACCAGTAGTAGTTTCCGATGAACATCTGGAGGCATTCTGTAACATGTGGACTATCAGAGTGTTGATGAAACATAGAAAATGCATCGGGATGAATACAACAGTCACCATGCGCACATTCTTCCACAGGAGTAATGTCTCAAACACTCTACGTTTTAATCGTTCCCTGGAACACCAGCAGTAGTTTCCGATGCACATCTGGTGGCATTCTGTAATATGTAGACTATCAGAGTATTGATGAAACACAGAAATTGCATGGGGATTGAATACAGGAGTCACCATGCGCACTTTCTTCCAAGGGAGTAATTCTCAAACAGTCTATGCTTTGATCGTTCCCTGGAAGACCAGTAGTAGTTTCCGATGCACATCTGGAGGCTTTCTGTAATCTGTGGACTATCAGAGTGTTGATGAAACACAGAAATTGCCTCGGGATTGAATACAACAGTTACCATGCGCACTTTCCTCCATGGGAGTAATTCTCAAACAGTCTACGATTTGATCGTTATCTGGAAGACCAGTAGTAGTTTCCGATGCACATCTGTTGGCATTCTGTAATCTGTGGACTATCAGAGTGTTGATGAAACACAGAAATTGCTTCGGGATTAAATACAACAGTCACCATGCGCACTTTCCACCACGGGAGGTAAGTCACAAACAGTCGACGATTTGATCGTTCCCTGGAAGACCAGTAGTAGTTTGCGATTCACATCTCGTGGCATTCTGTAATCTGTGGACTATCAGAGTGTTGATGAAACACAGAAATTGCATCGGGATTGAGTACAACACTCACCATCCGCACATTCCTGCATGGGAGTAATGTCTGATACAGTCGACGCTTTGATCGTTTGCGGGAAGACCAGTAGTAGTTTCCGATGCACATCTGGAGGCATTCTGAAATCTGTGGACTATCAGTGTGTTGATGAAACACAGAAATCGCATCGGGATTGAATACAACAGTCACCATGCGCACATTCCTACATGGGAGTAATGTCTCAAACAGTCTACCCTTTGATCGTTCCCTGGAAGACCAGTAGTAGTTCCCGATGCACATCTGGAGGCTTTCTGTAATTTTTGGACTATCAGAGTGTTGATGAAACACAGAAATTGCATCGGGATTGAATACAACAGTCACCATGCGCACTTTCCTCCATGGGAGTAATGTCTCAAACAGTCTACGCTTTGATCGTTCCCTGGAAGACCAGTAGTAGTTTCCGATGCACATCTGGAGGCATTCTGTAATTTTTGGACTATCAGAGTGTTGATGAAACACAGAAAATGCATCGGGATTGATTACAACAGTTACCATGCGCACTCTCCTCCATGGGTGTAATGTCCCAAAGAGTTCACGCTTTGATCGTTCCCTGAAAGACCAGTAGTAGTTTCCGATGCACATCTGGAGGCATTCTGTAATCTGTGGACCATCAGAGTGTTGATGAAACACAGAAATTGCATCGGGATTGAATACAACAGTCACCATGCGCACTTAACTCCATGGGAGTAATGTCTCTAACAGTCTACGCTTTGATCGTTCCCAGGAAGACCAGTAGTAGTTTCCGATGCACATCTGGAGGCTTTCCGTAATCTTTGGACTATCAGAGTGTTGATGAAACACAGAAATTGCATCGGGATTGAATACAACAGTCACCATCCGCACTTTCCTCCATGGGAGTAATGTCTCAAACTGTCTGCGCTTTTATCGTTCCCTGGAAGACCAGTAGTAGTTTCCGATGAACATCTGGAGACATTCTGTAACATGTGGACTATCAGAGTGTTGATGAAACATAGAAAATGCATCGGGATGAATGCAACAGTCACCATGCGCACATTCTTCCACAGGAGTAATGTCTCAAACACTCTACGTTTTAATCGTTCCCTGGAACACCAGCAGTAGTTTCCGATGCACATCTGGTGGCATTCTGTAATATGTAGACTATCAGAGTATTGATGAAACACAGAAATTGCATGGGGATTGAATACAGGAGTCACCATGCGCACTTTCTTCCAAGGGAGTAATTCTCAAACAGTCTATGCTTTGATCGTTCCCTGGAAGACCAGTAGTAGTTTCCGATGCACATCTGGAGGCTTTCTGTAATCTGTGGACTATCAGAGTGTAGATGAAACACAGAAATTGCCTCGGGATTGAATACAACAGTTACCATGCGCACTTTCCTCCATGGGAGTAATTCTCAAACAGTCTACGATTTGATCGTTACCTGGAAGACCAGTAGTAGTTTCCGATGCACATCTGTTGGCATTCTGTAATCTGTGGACTATCAGAGTGTTGATGAAACACAGAAATTGCTTCGGGATTAAATACAACAGTCACCATGCGCACTTTCCACCACGGGAGGTAAGTCACAAACAGTCGACGATTTGATCGTTCCCTGGAAGACCAGTAGTAGTTTGCGATGCACATCTCGTGGCATTCTGTAATCTGTGGACTATCAGAGTGTTGATGAAACACAGAAATTGCATCGGGATTGAGTACAACACTCACCATCCGCACTTTCCTGCATGGGAGTAATGTCTGATACAGTCGACGCTTTGATCGTTCGCGGGAAGACCAGTAGTAGTTTCCAAAGATCATCTGGAGGCATTCTGTAACATGTGGACTATCAGAGTGTTGATGAAACATAGAAATTGCATCGGGATGAATACAACAGTCACCATGCGCACATTCTTCCACTGGGAGTAATGTCTCAAACAGTCTACGCTTTGATCGTTCCGTGGAACACCAGCAGTAGTTTCCGATGCACATCTGGTGGCATTCTGTAATATGTAGACTATCAGAGTGTTGATGAAACACAGAAATTGCATGGGGATTGAATACAGAAGTCACCATGCGCACTTTCCTCCAAGGGAGTAAATCTCAAACAGTCTATGCTTTGATCGTTCCCTGGAAGACCAGTAGTAGTTTCCGATGCATATCTGGTGCCATTCTGTAATCTGTGGACTATCAGAGCGTTGATGAAACGCAGAAATTGCATCGGGATTGAATACAACAGTCACCATCCGCACTTTCCTCCATGGGAGTAATTTCTGAAACAGTCTACGCTTTGATTGTTCCCTGGAAGACCAGTAGTAGTTTCCGATGCACATCTGGAGGCTTTCCGTAATCTTTGGACTATCAGTGTGTTGATGAAACACAGAAATTGCATCGGGACTGAATACAACAGTCTCCATGCGCACTTTCCTCCATGGGAGTAATGTCCCAAACAGTCTACGCTTTGATCTTTCCCTGGAAGACCAGTAGTAGTTTCCGATTAACATCTGGAGGCATTCTGTAATCGGTGGACTATCAGAGTATTATTGAAACACAGAAATTGCATCGGGATTGTATACAACAGTCACCATGCGCACTTTCCTCCATGGGAGTAATGTTCCAAAGAGTTCACGCTTTGATCGTTCCCTGGAAGACCAGTAGCAGTTTCCGATGCACATCTGGAGGCATTCTGTAATCTGTGTACTATCAGAGTGTTGATGAAACACAGATATTGCATCGGGATTGAATACAACAGTCACCATGAGCACATTCCTCCGTAAAAGTAATGTCTCAAAAAGTCTACGCTTTAATCGTTCCCTGGAAGACCAGTAGTAGTTTCCGATGCATATCTGGTGCCATTCTGTAAACTGTGGACTATCAGAGTGTTGTGGAAAAACACAGAAATTGCATCGGGAATGAATACAACAATCACCATGCGCACTTTCCTCCACGGGAGGTATGTCTCAATCAGTCTACGGTTTGATCGTTTCCTGGAAGTCCAGTAGTAGTTTCCGATGCACATCTGGTGGCATTCTGTAATCTGTGGACTATCAGAGTGTTGATGAAACACAGAAATAGCATCGGGATTGAATACGACAGTCACCATGCGCACTTTCCTCCATGGGTGTAATGTCCCAAACAGTCTACGCTTTGATCGTTCCCTGGAAGACCAGTAGTAGTTTCCGATGCACATCGGGAGGCATTCTGTATTCTGTAGACTATCAGAGTGTTGATGAAACACAGAAATTGCATCGGGATTGAATACAACAGTTACAATGCGGACTTCCCTCCATGGGAGTAATGTCCCAAATAGTCTACGCTTTGATCGATCAGTGGAAGACCAGTAGTAGTTTCCGATGCACATGGGGAGGCATTCTGTAATCTGTGGACTATCAGAGTGTTGAGGAAACACAGAAATTGCATCCTGATTGAATACAACAGTCACCATGTGCACTTTCCTCAATGGGAGTAATGTCTCAAACAGTCTGCGCTTTTATCGTTCCCTGGAAGACTAGTAGTAGTTTCCGATGAACATCTGGAGGCATTCTGTAACATGTGGACTATCAGAGTGTTGATGAAACATAGAAAATGCATCGGGATGAATACAACAGTCACCATGCGCACATTCTTCCATGGGAGTAATGTCTCAAACAGTCTACGCTTTGATCGTTCCGTGGAACACCAGCAGTAGTTTCCGATGCACATCTGGTGGCATTCTGTAATATGTAGACTATCAGAGTGTGATGAAACACAGAAATTGCATGGGGATTGAATACAGGAGTCACCATGCGCACTTTCCTCCAAGGGAGTAATTCTCAAACAGTCTATGCTTTGATCGTTCCCTGGAAGACCAGTAGTAGTTTCCGATGCACATCTGGAGGCATTCTGTAATCTTTGGACTATCAGAGTGTTGATGAAACACGGAAATTGCATCGGGATTGAATACAACAGTCACCATACGCACTTTACTCCATGGGAGTAATGTCTCTAACAGTCTACGCTTTCATCGTTCCCTGGAAAGCCAGTAGTAGTTTCCGATGCACATTTTGTGGCATTCTGCAATCTGTGGACTATCAGGGTGTTGATGAAACACAGAAAATGCATCGGGATTGAATACAACAGTCACCATGCGCTCTTTCCTCCATGGGAGTAATGTCTCTAACAGTCTACGCTTTGATCGTTCCCCGGATGACAAGTAGTAGTTTCCGATGCATATCTGGAGGCATTCTGTAATCTGTGGAGAATCAGAGTGTTGATGAAACACTGAAATTGCATCGGGATTGAATACAACAGTCACCATGCGCACTTTCCTCCATGGGAGTAATGTGTCCAACAGTCTTCGCTTTGATCGTTCCCTGGAAGTCCAGTAGAAGTTTCCGATGCACATCTGGAGGCTATCTGTAATCCGTGGACTATCAGAGTGTTGATGAAACACAGAAATTGCATCGGGATGAACACAACAGTTAACATGCTCACTTTCCTCCATGGGAGTAATGTCTCTAACAGTCTACGATTTGATCGTTCCCTGGAAGACCAGTAGTAGTTTCCGATGCACATCTGGTGGCATCCTGTAATCTGTGGACTATCAGAGTGTTGATGAAACACAGAAATTGCAGCGGGATTGAATACAACAGTCACCATCCGGACTTTCCTGTATGTGAGTAATGTCTGAAACAGTCTACGCTTTGATCGTTCCCGGGAAGACCAGTAGTAGTTTCTGATGCACATCTCGTGGCATTCTGTAATCTGTGGACTATCAGAGTGTTGATGAAACACAGAAAATGTATCGGGATTGATTACAACAGTTACCATGCGCACTCTCCTCCATGGGTGTAATGTCCCAAAGAGTTCACGCTTTGATCGTTCCCTGAAAGACCAGTAGTAGTTTCCGATGCACATCTGGAGGCATTCTGTGATCTGTGGACCATCAGAGTGTTGATGAAACACAGAAATTGCATCGGGATTGAATACAACAGTCACCATGCGCACTTAACTCCATGGGAGTAATGTCTCTAACAGTCTACGCTTTGATCGTTCCCTGGAAGACCAGTAGTAGTTTCCGATGCACATCTGGAGGTTTTTCGTAATCTTTGGACTATCAGAGTGTTGATGAAACACAGAAATTGTATCGGGATTGAATACAAAAGTCACCATCCGCACATTCCTCCATGGGAGTAATGTCTCAAACAGTCTGCGCTTTTATCGTTCCCTGGAAGACCAGTAGTAGTTTCCGATGAACATCTGGAGGCATTCTGTAACATGTGGACTATCAGAGTGTTGATGAAACATAGAAAATGCATCGGGATGAATACAACAGTCACCATGCGCACAATCTTCCACAGGAGTAATGTCTCAAACACTCTACGTTTTAATCGTTCCCTGGAACACCAGCAGTAGTTTCCGATGCACATCTGGTGGCATTCTGTAATATGTAGACTATCAGAGTATTGATGAAACACAGAAATTGCATGGGGATTGAATACAGGAGTCACCATGCGCACTTTCTTCCAAGGGAGTAATTCTCAAACAGTCTATGCTTTGATCGTTCCCTGGAAGACCAGTAGTAGTTTCCGATGCACATCTGGATGCTTTCTGTAATCTGTGGACTATCAGAGTGTTGATGAAACACAGAAATTGCCTCGGGATTGAATACAACAGTTACCATGCGCACTTTCCTCCATGGGAGTAATTCTCAAACAGTCTACGATTTGATCGTTACCTGGAAGACCAGTAGTAGTTTCCGATACACATCTGTTGGCATTCTGTAATCTGTGGACTATCAGAGTGTTGATGAAACACAGAAATTGCTTCGGGATTAAATACAACAGTCACCATGCGCACTTTCCACAACGGGAGGTAAGTCACAAACAGTCGACGATTTCATCGTTCCCTGGAAGACCAGTAGTAGTTTGCGATGCACATCTCGTGGCATTCTGTAATCTGTGGACTATCAGAGTGTTGATGAAACACAGAAATTGCATCGGGATTGAATACAACAGTCACCATCCACACTTTCCTGCATGGGAGTAATGTCTGATACAGTCGAAGCTTTGATCGTTCGCGGGAAGACCAGTAGTAGTTTCCGATGCACATCTGGAGGCATTCTGAAATCTGTGGACTATCAGTGTGTTGATGAAAGACAGAAATCGCATCGGGATTGAATACAACAGTCACCATGCGCACTTTCCTCCATGGGAGTAATGTCTCAAACAGTCTACGCTTTGATCGTTCCCTGGAAGACCAGTAGTAGTTCCCGATGCACATCTGGAGGCTTTCTGTAATTTTTGGACTATCAGAGTGTTGATGAAACACAGAAATTGCATCGGGATTGAATACAACAGTCACCATGCGCACTTTCCTCCATGGGAGCAATGTCTCAAACAGTCTACGCTTTGATCGTTCCCTGGAAGACCAGTAGTAGTTTCCGATGCACATCTGGAGGCATTCTGTAATTTTTGGACTATCAGAGTGTTGATGAAACACAGAAATTGCATCGGGATTGAATACAACAGTCACCATGCGCACTTTCCTCCATGGGAGTAATGTCTAAAGGAGTTTACGATTTGATCGTTCCCTGGAAGACCAGTAGTAGTTTCCGATGCACATCTGGAGGCATTCTGTAATCTGTGGACTATCAGAGTGTTGAGGAAACACAGAAATTGCATCCTGATTGAATACAACAGTCACCATGTGCACTTTCCTCAATGGGAGTAAAGTCTCAAACAGTCTGCGCTTTTATCGTTCCCTGGAAGACTAGTAGTAGTTTCCGATGAACATCTGGAGGCATTCTGTAACATGTGGACTATCAGAGTGTTGATGAAACATAGAAAATGCATCGGGATGAATACAACAGTCACCCTGCGCACATTCTTCCACGGGAGTAATGTCTCAAACAGTCTACGCTTTGATCGTTCCGTGGAACACTAGCAGTAGTTTCCGATGCACATCTGGTGGCATTCTGTAATATGTAGACTATCAGAGTGTTGATGAAACACAGAAATTGCATGGGGATTGAATACAGGAGTCACCATGCGCACTTTCCTCCAAGGGAGTAATTCTCAAACAGTCTATGCTTTGATCGTTCCCTGGAAGACCAGTAGAAGTTTCCGATGCATATCTGGTGCCATTCTGTAATCTGTGGACTATCAGAGCGTTGATGAAACACAGAAATTGCATCGGGATTGAATACAACAGTCACCATCCGCACTTTCCTCCATGGGAGTAATGTCTGAAACAGTCTACGCTTTGATCGTTCCCTGGAAGACCAGTAGTAGTTTCCGATGCACATCTGGAGGCTTTCCGTAATCTTTGGACTATCAGAGCGTTGATGAAACACAGAAATTGCATCGGGATTGAATACAACAGTCTCCATGCGCACTTTCCTCCATGGGAGTAATGTCTGAAACAGTCTACGCTTTGAACGTTCCCTGGATGACCAGTAGTAGTTTCCGATGCACATCTGGAGGCTTTCCGTAATCTTTGGACTATCAGAGTGTTGATGAAACACAGAAATTGCATCGGGATTAAATACAACAGTCACCATGCGCACTATCCACCACGGGAGGTAAGTCACAAACACTCCACGATTTGATCGTTCCCTGGAAGACCAGTAGTAGTTTGCGATGCACATCTCGTGGCATTCTGTAATCTGTGGACTATCAGAGTGTTGATGAAACACAGAAATTGCATCGGGATTGAATACAACAGTCACCATCCGCACATTCCTGCATGGGAGTAATGTCTGATACAGTCGACGCTTTGATCTTTCGCGGGAAGACCAGTAGTAGTTTCCGATGCACATCTGGAGGCATTCTGAAATCTGTGGACTATCAGTGTGTTGATGAAACACAGAAATCACATCGGGATTGAATACAACAGTCACCATGCGCACTTTCCTCCATGGGAGTAATGTCTCAAACAGTCTACGCTTTGATCGTTCCCTGGAAGACCAGTAGTAGTTCCCGATGCACATCTGGAGGCTTTCTGTAATTTTTGGACTATCAGAGTGTTGATGAAACACAGAAATTGCATCGGGATTGAATACAACAGTCACCATGCGCACTTTCCTCCATGGGAGTAATGTCTCAAACAGTCTACGCTTTGATCCTTCCCTGGAAGACCAGTTGTAGTTTCCGATGCACATCTGGAGGCATTCTGTAGTTTTTGGACTATCAGAGTGTTGATGAAACACAGAAATTGCATCGGGATTGAATTCAACAGTCACCATGCGCACTTTCCTCCATGGGAGTAATGTCTCAAGGAGTTTACGATTTGATCGTTCCCTGGAAGACCAGTAGTAGTTTCCGATGCACATCTGGAGGTTTTCCGTAATCTTTGGACTATCAGAGTGTTGATGAAACACAGAAATTGTATCGGGATTGAATACAAAAGTCACCATCCGCACATTCCTCCATGGGAGTAATGTCTCAAACAGTCTGCGCTTTTATCGTTCCCTGGAAGACCAGTAGTAGTTTCCGATGAACATCTGGAGGCATTCTGTAACATGTGGACTATCAGAGTGTTGATGAAACATAGAAAATGCATCGGGATGAATACAACAGTCACCATGCGCACAATCTTCCACAGGAGTAATGTCTCAAACACTCTACGTTTTAATCGTTCCCTGGAACACCAGCAGTAGTTTCCGATGCACATCTGGTGGCATTCTGTAATATGTAGACTATCAGAGTATTGATGAAACACAGAAATTGCATGGGGATTGAATACAGGAGTCACCATGCGCACTTTCTTCCAAGGGAGTAATTCTCAAACAGTCTATGCTTTGATCGTTCCCTGGAAGACCAGTAGTAGTTTCCGATGCACATCTGGAGGCTTTCTGTAATCTGTGGACTATCAGAGTGTTGATGAAACACAGAAATTGCCTCGGGATTGAATACAACAGTTACCATGCGCACTTTCCTCCATGGGAGTAATTCTCAAACAGTCTACGATTTGATCGTTACCTGGAAGACCAGTAGTAGTTTCCGATACACATCTGTTGGCATTCTGTAATCTGTGGACTATCAGAGTGTTGATGAAACACAGAAATTGCTTCGGGATTAAATACAACAGTCGCCATGCGCACTTTCCACAACGGGAGGTAAGTCACAAACAGTCGACGATTTCATCGTTCCCTGGAAGACCAGTAGTAGTTTGCGATGCACATCTCGTGGCATTCTGTAATCTGTGGACTATCAGAGTGTTGATGAAACACAGAAATTGCATCGGGATTGAATACAACAGTCACCATCCACACTTTCCTGCATGGGAGTAATGTCTGATACAGTCGAAGCTTTGATCGTTCGCGGGAAGACCAGTAGTAGTTTCCGATGCACATCTGGAGGCATTCTGAAATCTGTGGACTATCAGTGTGTTGATGAAACACAGAAATCGCATCGGGATTGAATACAACAGTCACCATGCGCACTTTCCTCCATGGGAGTAATGTCTCAAACAGTCTACGCTTTGATCGTTCCCTGGAAGACCAGTAGTAGTTCCCGATGCACATCTGGAGGCTTTCTGTAATTTTTGGACTATCAGAGTGTTGATGAAACACAGAAATTGCATCGGGATTGAATACAACAGTCACCATGCGCACTTTCCTCCATGGGAGCAATGTCTCAAACAGTCTACGCTTTGATCGTTCCCTGGAAGACCAGTAGTAGTTTCCGATGCACATCTGGAGGCATTCTGTAATTTTTGGACTATCAGAGTGTTGATGAAACACAGAAATTGCATCGGGATTGAATACAACAGTCACCATGCGCACTTTCCTCCATGGGAGTAATGTCTAAAGGAGTTTACGATTTGATCGTTCCCTGGAAGACCAGTAGTAGTTTCCGATGCACATCTGGAGGCATTCTGTAATCTGTGGACTATCAGAGTGTTGAGGAAACACAGAAATTGCATCCTGATTGAATACAACAGTCACCATGTGCACTTTCCTCAATGGGAGTAAAGTCTCAAACAGTCTGCGCTTTTATCGTTCCCTGGAAGACTAGTAGTAGTTTCCGATGAACATCTGGAGGCATTCTGTAACATGTGGACTATCAGAGTGTTGATGAAACATAGAAAATGCATCGGGATGAATACAACAGTCACCATGCGCACATTCTTCCACGGGAGTAATGTCTCAAACAGTCTACGCTTTGATCGTTCCGTGGAACACTAGCAGTAGTTTCCGATGCACATCTGGTGGCATTCTGTAATATGTAGACTATCAGAGTGTTGATGAAACACAGAAATTGCATGGGGATTGAATACAGGAGTCACCATGCGCACTTTCCTCCAAGGGAGTAATTCTCAAACAGTCTATGCTTTGATCGTTCCCTGGAAGACCAGTAGTAGTTTCCGATGCATATCTGGTGCCATTCTGTAATCTGTGGACTATCAGAGCGTTGATGAAACACAGAAATTGCATCGGGATTGAATACAACAGTCACTATCCGCACTTTCCTCCATGGGAGTAATGTCTGAAACAGTCTACGCTTTGATCGTTCCCTGGAAGACCAGTAGTAGTTTCCGATGCACATCTGGAGGCTTTCCGTAATCTTTGGACTATCAGAGCGTTGATGAAACACAGAAATTGCATCGGGATTGAATACAACAGTCTCCATGCGCACTTTCCTCCATGGGAGTAATGTCTGAAACAGTCTACGCTTTGAACGTTCCCTGGAAGACCAGTAGTAGTTTCCGATGCACATCTGGAGGCTTTCCGTAATCTTTGGACTATCAGAGTGTTGATGAAACACAGAAATTGCATCGGGATTAAATACAACAGTCACCATGCGCACTATCCACCACGGGAGGTAAGTCACAAACACTCCACGATTTGATCGTTCCCTGGAAGACCAGTAGTAGTTTGCGATGCACATCTCGTGGCATTCTGTAATCTGTGGACTATCAGAGTGTTGATGAAACACAGAAATTGCATCGGGATTGAATACAACAGTCACCATCCGCACATTCCTGCATGGGAGTAATGTCTGATACAGTCGACGCTTTGATCTTTCGCGGGAAGACCAGTAGTAGTTTCCGATGCACATCTGGAGGCATTCTGAAATCTGTGGACTATCAGTGTGTTGATGAAACACAGAAATCACATCGGGATTGAATACAACAGTCACCATGCGCACTTTCCTCCATGGGAGTAATGTCTCAAACAGTCTACGCTTTGATCGTTCCCTGGAAGACCAGTAGTAGTTCCCGATGCACATCTGGAGGCTTTCTGTAATTTTTGGACTATCAGAGTGTTGATGAAACACAGAAATTGCATCGGGATTGAATACAACAGTCACCATGCGCACTTTCCTCCATGGGAGTAATGTCTCAAACAGTCTACGCTTTGATCCTTCCCTGGAAGACCAGTAGTAGTTTCCGATGCACATCTGGAGGCATTCTGTAGTTTTTGGAATATCAGAGTGTTGATGAAACACAGAAATTGCATCGGGATTGAATTCAACAGTCACCATGCGCACTTTCCTCCATGGGAGTAATGTCTCAAGGAGTTTACGATTTGATCGTTCCCTGGAAGACCAGTAGTAGTTTCCGATGCACATCTGGAGGCATTCTGTAATCTGTGGACTATCAGAGTGTTGAGGAAACACAGAAATTGCATCCTGATTGAATACAACAGTCACCATGTGCACTTTCCTCAATGGGAGTAATGTCTCAAACAGTCTGCGCTTTTATCGTTCCCTGGAAGACCAGTAGTAGTTTGCGATGCATATCTGGTGCCATTCTGTAATCTGTGGACTATCAGAGTGTTGATGAAACACAGAAATTGCATCGGGATTGAATACAACAGTCTCCATGCGCACTTTCCTCCATGGGAGTAATGTCCCAAACAGTCTACGCTTTGATCTTTCCCTGGAAGACCAGTAGTAGTTTCCGATTAACATCTGGAGGCATTCTGTAATCGGTGGACTATCAGAGTATTGATGAAACACAGAAATTGCATCGGGATTGTATACAACAGTCACCATGCGCACTTTCCTCCATGGGAGTAATGTTCCAAAGAGTTCACGCTTTGATCGTTCCCTGGAAGACCAGTAGCAGTTTCCGATGCACATCTGGAGGCATTCTGTAATCTGTGTACTATCAGAGTGTTGATGAAACACAGAAATTGCATCGGGATTGAATGCAACATTCACCATGAGCACATTCCTCCGTAAAAGTAATGTCTCAAAAAGTCTACGCTTTAATCGTTCCCTGGAAGACCAGTAGTAGTTTCCGATGCATATCTGGAGCCATTCTGTAATCTGTGGAATATCAGAGTGTTGATGAAACACAGAAAATGCATCGGGATTGATTACAACAGTTACCATGCGCACTCTCCTCCATGGGTGTAATGTCCCAAAGAGTTCACGCTTTGATCGTTCCCTGAAAGACCAGTAGTAGTTTCCGATGCACATCTGGAGGCATTCTGTAATCTGTGGACCATCAGAGTGTTGATGAAACACAGAAATTGCATCGGGATTGAATACAACAGTCACCATGCGCACTTAACTCCATGGGAGTAATGTCTCTAACAGTCTACGCTTTGATCGTTCCCTGGAAGACCAGTAGTAGTTTCCGATGCACATCTGGAGGCTTTCCGTAATCTTTGGACTATCAGAGTGTTGATGAAACGCAGAAATTGCATCGGGATTGAATACAACAGTCACCATCCGCACTTTCCTCCATGGGAGTAATGTCTCAAACAGTCTGCGCTTTTATCGTTCCCTGGATGACCAGTAGTAGTTTCCGATGAACATCTGGAGGCATTCTGTAACATGTGGACTATCAGAGTGGTGATGAAACATAGAAAATGCATCGGGATGAATACAACAGTCATCATGCGCACATTCTTCCACAGGAGTAATGTCTCAAACACTCTACGTTTTAATCGTTCCCTGGAACACCAGCAGTAGTTTCCGATGCACATCTGGTGGCATTCTGTAATATGTAGACTATCAGAGTATTGATGAAACACAGAAATTGCATGGGGATTGAATACAGGAGTCACCATGCGCACTTTCCTCCAAGGGAGTAATTCTCAAACAGTCTATGCTTTGATCGTTCCCTGGAAGACCAGTAGTAGTTTCCGATGCATATCTGGTGCCATTCTGTAATCTGTGGACTATCAGAGCGTTGATGAAACACAGAAATTGCATCGGGATTGAATACAACAGTCACCATCCGCACTTTCCTCCATGGGAGTAATTTCTGAAACAGTCTACGCTTTGATCGTTCCCTGGAAGACCAGTAGTAGCTTCAGATGCACATCTGGAGGCTTTCCGTAATCTTTGGACTATCAGTGTGTTGATGAAACACAGAAATTGCATCGGGATTGAATACAACAGTCTCCATGCGCACTTTCCTCCATGGGAGTAATGTCCCAAACAGTCTACGCTTTGATCTTTCCCTGGAAGACCAGTAGTAGTTTCCGATTAACATCTGGAGGCATTCTGTAATCGGTGGACTATCAGAGTATTGATGAAACACAGAAATTGCATCGGGATTGTATACAACAGTCACCATGCGCACTTTCCTCCATGGGAGTAATGTTCCAAAGAGTTCACGCTTTGATCGTTCCCTGGAAGACCAGTAGCTGTTTCCGATGCACATCTGGAGGCATTCTGTAATCTGTGTACTATCAGAGTGTTGATGAAACACAGAAATTGCATCGGGATTGAATACAACAGTCACCATGAGCACATTCCTCCGTAAAAGTAATGTCTCAAAAAGTCTACGCTTTAATCGTTCCCTGGAAGACCAGTAGTAGTTTCCGATGCATATCTGGTGCCATTCTGTAAACTGTGGACTATCAGAGTGTTGATGAAACACAGAAATTGCATCGGGAATGAATACAACAATCACCATGCGCACTTTCCTCCACGGGAGGCATGTCTCAATCAGTCTACGGTTTGATCGTTTCCTGGAAGTCCAGTAGTAGTTTCCGATGCACATCTGGTGGCATTCTGTAATTTGTGGACTATCAGAGTGTTGATGAAACACAGAAATAGCATCGGGATTGAATAAAACAGTCACCATGCGCACTTTCCTCCATGGGTGCAATGTCCCAAACAGACTACGCTTTGATCGTTCCCTGGAAGACCAGTAGTAGTTTCCGATGCACATCGGGAGGCATTCTGTATTCTGTAGACTATCAGAGTGTTGATGAAACACAGAAATTGCATCGGGATAGAATACAACAGTTACAATGCGCACTTCCCTCCATGGGAGTAATGTCCCAAATAGTCTACGCTTTGATCGATCCCTGGAAGACCAGTAGTAGTTTCCGATGCACATCGGGAGGCATTCTGTAATCTGTGGACCATCAGAGTGTTGAGGAAACACAGAAATTGCATCCTGATTGAATACAACAGTCACCATGTGCACTTTCCTCAATGGGAGTAATGTCTCAAACAGTCTGCGCTTTTATCGTTCCCTGGAAGACTAGTAGTAGTTTCCGATGAACATCTGGAGGCATTCTGTAACATGTGGACTATCAGAGTGTTGATGAAACATAGAAAATGCATCGGGATGAATACAACAGTCACCATGCGCACATTCTTCCACGGGAGTAATGTCTCAAACAGTCTACGCTTTGATCGTTCCGTGGAACACCAGCAGTAGTTTCCGATGCACATCTGGTGGCATTCTGTAATATGTAGACTATCAGAGTGTTGATGAAACACAGACATTGCATGGGGATTGAATACAGGAGTCACCATGCGCACTTTCCTCCAAGGGAGTAATTCTCAAACAGTCTATGCTTTGATCGTTCCCTGGAAGACCAGTAGTAGTTTCCGATGCATATCTGGTGCCATTCTGTAATCTGTGGACTATCAGAGCGTTGATGAAACACAGAAATTGCATCGGGATTGAATACAACAGTCACCATCCGCACTTTCCTCCATGGGAGTAATGTCTGAAACAGTCTACGCTTTGATCGTTCCCTGGAAGACCAGTAGTAGTTTCCGATGCACATCTGGAGGCTTTCCGTAATCTTTGGACTATCAGAGCGTTGATGAAACACAGAAATTGCATCGGGATTGAATACAACAGTCTCCATGCGCACTTTCCTCCATGGGAGTAATGTCTGAAACAGTCTACGCTTTGATCGTTCCCTGGAAGACCAGTAGTAGTTTGCGATGCACATCTCGTGGCATTCTGTAATCTGTGGACTATCAGAGTGTTGATGAAACACAGAAATTGCATCGGGATTGAATACAACAGTCACCATCCGCACTTTCCGGCATGGGAGTAATGTCCCAAACAGTCGACGCTTTGATCTTTCGCGGGAAGACCAGTAGTAGTTTCCGATGCACATCTGGAGGCATTCTGAAATCTGTGGACTATCAGTGTGTTGATGAAACACAGAAATCACATCGGGATTGAATACAACAGTCACCATGCGCACTTTCCTCCATGGGAGTAATGTTTCAAACAGTCTACGCTTTGATCGTTCCCTGGAAGACCAGTAGTAGTTCCCGATGCACATCTGGAGGCTTTCTGTAGTTTTTGGACTATCAGAGTGTTGATGAAACACAGAAATTGCATCGGGATTGAATACAACAGTCAACATGCGCACTTTCCTCCATGGGAGTAATGTCTCAAGGAGTTTACGATTTGATCGTTCCCTGGAAGACCAGTAGTAGTTTCCGATGCACATCTGGAGGCATTCTGTAATCTGTGGACTATCAGAGTGTTGAGGAAACACAGAAATTGCATCCTGATTGAATACAACAGTCACCATGTGCACTTTCCTCAATGGGAGTAATGTCTCAAACAGTCTGCGCTTTTATCGTTCCCTGGAAGACCAGTAGTAGTTTCCGTTGATCATCTGGAGGCATTCTGTAACATGTGGACTATCAGAGTGTTGATGAAACATAGAAATTGCATCGGGATGAATACAACAGTCACCATGCGCACATTCTTCCACGGGAGTAATGTCTCAAACAGTCTACGCTTTGATCGTTCCGTGGAACACCAACAGTTGTTTCCGATGCACATCTGGTGGCATTCTGTAATATGTAGGCTATCAGAGTGTTGATGAAACACAGAAATTGCATGGGGATTGAATACAGGAGTCACCATGCGCACTTTCCTCCAAGGGAGTAATTCTCAAACAGTCTATGCTTTGATTGTTCCCTGGAAGACCAGTAGTAGTTTCCGATGCATATCTGGTGCCATTCTGTAATCTGTGGACTATCAGAGCGTTGATGAAACACAGAAATTGCATCGGGATTGAATACAACAGTCACCATCCGCACTTTCCTCCATGGGAGTAATGTCTGAAACAGTCTACGCTTTGATCGTTCCCTGGAAGACCAGTAGTAGTTTCCGATGCACATCTGGAGGCTTTCCGTAATCTTTGGACTATCACAGTGTTGATGAAACACAGAAATTGCATCGGGATTGAATACAACAGTCTCCATGCGCACTTTCCTCCATGGGAGTAATGTCCCAAACAGTCTACGCTTTGATCTTTCCCTGGAAGACCAGTAGTAGTTTCCGATTAACATCTGGAGGCATTCTGTAATCGGTGGACTATCAGAGTATTGATGAAACACAGAAATTGCATCGGGATTGTATACAACAGTCACCATGCGCACTTTCCTCCATGGGAGTAATGTTCCAAATAGTTCACGCTTTGATCGTTCCCTGGAAGACCAGTAGCAGTTTCCGATGCACATCTGGAGGCATTCTGTAATCTGTGTACTATCAGAGTGTTGATGAAACACAGAAATTGCATCGGGATTGAATGCAACAGTCACCATGAGCACATTCCTCCGTAAAAGTAATGTCTCAGAAAGTCTACGCTTTAATCGTTCCCTGGAAGACCAGTAGTAGTTTCCGATGCATATCTGGAGCCATTCTGTAATCTGTGGACTATCAGAGTGTTGATGAAACACAGAAAATGCATCGGGATTGATTACAACAGTTACCATGCGCACTCTCCTCCATGGGTGTAATGTCCCAAAGAGTTCACGCTTTGATCGTTCCCTGAAAGACCAGTAGTAGATTCCGATGCACATCTGGAGGCATTCTGTAATCTTTGGACCATCAGAGTGTTGATGAAACACAGAAATTGCATCGGGATTGAATACAACAGTCACCATGCGCACTTAACTCCATGGGAGTAATGTCTCTAACAGTCTACGCTTTGATCGTTCCCTGGAAGACCAGTAGTAGTTTTCGATGCACATCTGGAGGCTTTCCGTAATCTTTGGACTATCAGAGTGTTGATGAAACACAGAAATTGCATCAGGATTGAATACAACAGTCACCATCCGCACTTTCCTCCATGGGAGTAATGTCTCAAACAGTCTGCGCTTTTATCGTTCCCTGGAAGACCAGTAGTAGTTTCCGATGAACATCTGGAGGCATTCTGTAACATGTGGACTATCAGAGTGTTGATGAAACATAGAAAATGCATCGGGATGAATGCAACAGTCACCATGCGCACATTCTTCCACAGGAGTAATGTCTCAAACACTCTACGTTTTAATCGTTCCCTGGAACACCAGCAGTAGTTTCCGATGCACATCTGGTGGCATTCTGTAATATGTAGACTATCAGAGTATTGGTGAAACACAGAAATTGCATGGGGATTGAATACAGGAGTCACCATGCGCGCTTTCTTCCAAGGGAGTAATTCTCAAACAGTCTATGCTTTGATCGTTCCCTGGAAGTTCAGTAGTAGTTTCCGATGCACATCTGGAGGCTTTCTGTAATCTGTGGACTATCAGAGTGTTGATGAAACACAGAAATTGCCTCGGGATTGAATACAACAGTTACCATGCGCACTTTCCTCCATGGGAGTAATTCTCAAACAGTCTACGATTTGATCGTTACCTGGAAGACCAGTAGTAGTTTCCGATGCACATATGTTGGCATTCTGTAATCTGTGGACTATCAGAGTGTTGATGAAACACAGAAATTGCTTCGGGATTAAATACAATAGTCACCATGCGCACTTTCCACCACGGGAGGTAAGTCACAAACAGTCGAAGATTTGATCGTTCCCTGGAAGACCAGTAGTAGTTTGCGATGCACATCTCGTGGCATTCTGTAATCTGTGGACTATCAGAGTGTTGATGAAACACAGAAATTGCATCGGGATTGAATACAACACTCACCATCCGCACTTTCCTGCATGGGAGTAATGTCTGATACAGTCGACGCTTTGATCGTTCGCGGGAAGACCAGTAGTAGTTTCCGATGCACATCTGGAGGCATTCTGAAATCTGTGGACTATCAGTGTGTTGATGAAACACAGAAATCGCATCGGGATTGAATACAACAGTCACCATGCGCACTTTCCTCCATGGGAGTAATGTCTCAAACAGTCTACGCTTTGATCGTTCCCTGGAAGACCAGTAGTAGTTCCCGATGCACATCTGGAGGCTTTCTGTAATTTTTGGACTATCAGAGTGTTGATGAAACACAGAAATTGCATCGGGATTGAATACAACAGTCACCATGCGCACTTTCCTCCATGGGAGTAATGTCTCAAACAGTCTACGCTTTGATCGTTCCCTGGAAGACCAGTAGTAGTTTCCGATGCACATCTGGAGGCATTCTGTAATTTTTGGACTATCAGAGTGTTGATGAAACACAGAAATTGCATCGGGATTGAATACAACAGTCACCATGCGCACTTTCCTCCATGGGAGTAATGTCCCAAACAGTCTACGCTTTGATCGTTCCCTGGAAGACCAGTAGTAGTTTCCGATGCACATCTGGAGGCATTCTGTAATCTGTGGACTATCAGAGTGTTGAGGAAACACAGATATTGCATCCTGATTGAATACAACAGTCACCATGTGCACTTTCCTCAATGGGAGTAATGTCTCAAACAGTCTGCGCTTTTATCGTTCCCTGGAAGACCAGTAGTAGTTTCCGAATATCATCTGGAGGCATTCTGTAACATGTGGACTATCAGAGTGTTGATGAAACATAGAAATTGCATCGGGATGAATACAACAGTCACCATGCGCACATTCTTCCACTGGGAGTAATGTCTCAAACAGTCTACGCTTTGATCGTTCCGTGGAACACCAGCAGTAGTTTCCGATGCACATCTGGTGGCATTCTGTAATATGTAGACTATCAGAGTGTTGATGAAACATAGAAATTGCATCGGGATGAATACAACAGTCACCATGCGCACATTCTTCCACTGGGAGTAATGTCTCAAACAGTCTATGCTTTGATCGTTCCCTGGAAGACCAGTAGTAGTTTCCGATGCACATCTGGAGGCTTTCTGTAATCTGTGGACTATCAGAGTGTTGATGAAACACAGAAATTGCCTCGGGATTGAATACAACAGTTACCATGCGCACTTTCCTCCATGGGAGTAATTCTCAAACAGTCTACGATTTGATCGTTACCTGGAAGACCAGTAGTAGTTTCCGATGCACATATGTTGGCATTTTGTAATCTGTGGACTATCAGAGTGTTGATGAAACACAGAATTTGCTTCGGGATTAAATACAACAGTCACCATGCGCACTTTCCACCACGGGAGGTAAGTCACAAACAGTCGAAGATTTGATCGTTCCCTGGAAGACCAGTAGTAGTTTGCGATGCACATCTCGTGGCATTCTGTAATCTGTGGACTATCAGAGTGTTGATGAAACACAGAAATTGCATCGGGATTGAATACAACACTCACCATCCGCACTTTCCTGCATGGGAGTAATGTCTGATACAGTCGACGCTTTGATCGTTCGCGGGAAGACCAGTAGTAGTTTCCGATGCACATCTGGAGGCATTCTGAAATCTGTGGACTATCAGTGTGTTGATGAAACACAGAAATCGCATCGGGATTGAATACAACAGTCACCATGCGCACTTTCCTCCATGGGAGTAATGTCTCAAACAGTCTACGCTTTGATCGTTCCCTGGAAGACCAGTAGTAGTTCCCGATGCACATCTGGAGGCTTTCTGTAATTTTTGGACTATCAGAGTGTTGATGAAACACAGAAATTGCATCGGGATTGAATACAACAGTCACCATGCGCACTTTCCTCCATGGGAGTAATGTCTCAAACAGTCTACGCTTTGATCGTTCCCTGGAAGACCAGTAGTAGTTTCCGATGCACATCTGGAGGCATTCTGTAATTTTTGGACTATCAGAGTGTTGATGAAACACAGAAATTGCATCGGGATTGAATACAACAGTCACCATGCGCACTTTCCTCCATGGGAGTAATGTCCCAAACAGTCTACGCTTTGATCGTTCCCTGGAAGACCAGTAGTAGTTTCCGATGCACATCTGGAGGCATTCTGTAATCTGTGGACTATCAGAGTGTTGAGGAAACACAGATATTGCATCCTGATTGAATACAACAGTCACCATGTGCACTTTCCTCAATGGGAGTAATGTCTCAAACAGTCTGCGCTTTTATCGTTCCCTGGAAGACCAGTAGTAGTTTCCGAATATCATCTGGAGGCATTCTGTAACATGTGGACTATCAGAGTGTTGATGAAACATAGAAATTGCATCGGGATGAATACAACAGTCACCATGCGCACATTCTTCCACTGGGAGTAATGTCTCAAACAGTCTACGCTTTGATCGTTCCGTGGAACACCAGCAGTAGTTTCCGATGCACATCTGGTGGCATTCTGTAATATGTAGACTATCAGAGTGTTGATGAAACACAGAAATTGCATGGGGATTGAATACAGGAGTCACCATGCGCACTTTCCTCCAAGGGAGTAATTCTGAAACAGTCTATGCTTTGATCGTTCCCTGGAAGACCAGTAGTAGTTTCCGATGCATATCTGGTGCCATTCTGTAATCTGTGGACTATCAGAGCGTTGATGAAACACAGAAATTGCATCGGGATGAATACAACAGTCACCATGCGCACATTCTTCCACTGGGAGTAATGTCTCAAACAGTCTACGCTTTGATCGTTCCGTGGAACACCAGCAGTAGTTTCCGATGCACATCTGGTGGCATTCTGTAATATGTAGACTATCAGAGTGTTGATGAAACACAGAAATTGCTTCGGGATTGAATACAACAGTCACCATCCGCACTTTCCTCCATGGGAGTAATTTCTGAAACAGTCTACGCTTTGATCGTTCCCTGGAAGACCAGTAGTAGTTTCCGATGCACATCTGGAGGCTTTCCGTAATCTTTGGACTATCAGTGTGTTGATGAAACACAGAAATTGCATCGGGATTGAATACAACAGTCGCCATGCGCACTTTCCTCCATGGGAGTAATGTCCCAAACAGTCTACGCTTTGATCTTTCCCTGGAAGACCAGTAGTAGTTTCCGATTAACATCAGGAGGCATTCTGTAATCGGTGGACTACCAGAGTATTGATGAAACACAGAAATTGCATCGGGATTGTATACAACAGTCACCATGCGCACTTTCCTCCATGGGAGTAATGTTCCAAAGAGTTCACGCTTTGATCGTTCCCTGGAAGACCAGTAGCAGTTTCCGATGCACATCTGGAGGCATTCTGTAATCTGTGTACTATCAGAGTGTTGATGAAACACAGAAATTGCATCGGGATTGAATACAACAGTCACCATGAGCACATTCCTCCGTAAAAGTAATGTCTCAAAAAGTCTACGCTTTAATAGTTCCCTGGAAGACCAGTAGTAGTTTCCGATGCATATCTGGTGCCATTCTGTAAACTGTGGACTATCAGAGTGTTGATGAAACACAGAAATTGCATCGGGAATGAATACAACAATCACCATGCGCACTTTCCTCCACGGGAGGTATGTCTCAATCAGTCTACGGTTTGATCGTTTCCTGGAAGTCCAGTAGTAGTTTCCGATGCACATCTGGTGGCATTCTGTAATTTGTGGACTATCAGAGTGTTGATGAAACACAGAAATAGCATCGGGATTGAATAAAACAGTCACCATCCGCACTTTCCTCCATGGGAGGAATGTCTGAAACAGTCTACGATTTGATCGTTTGCTGGAAGACCAGTAGTAGTTTCCGATGCACATCTCGTGGCATTCTGTAATCTGTGGACTATCAGAGTGTTGATGAAACACAGAAATTGCATCGGGATTGAATACGACAGTCACCATGCGCACTTTCCTCCATGGGTGTAATGTCCCAAACAGTCTACGCTTTGATCGTTCCCTGGAAGACCAGTAGTAGTTTCCGATGCACATCGGGAGGCATTCTGTATTCTGTAGACTATCAGAATGTTGATGAAACACAGAAATTGCATCGGGATTGAATACAACAGTTACAATGCGCACTTCCCTCCATGGGAGTAATGTCCCAAATAGTCTACGCTTTGATCGATCCCTGGAAGACCAGTAGTAGTTTCCGACGCACATCGGGAGGCATTCTGTAATCTGTGGACTATCAGAGTGTTGATGAAACACAGAAATTGCATCGGGATTGAAAACAACGTTCACCATGCGCACTTTCCTCCATGGGAGTAATTCTCAAACAGTCTATGCTTTGATCGTTCTCTGGAAGACCAGTAGTAGTTTCCGATGCATATCTGGTGCCATTCTGTAATCTGTGGACTATCAGAGTGTTCATGAAAAACAGAAATTGCATAGGGAATGAATACAACAGTCACCAAGCGCACTTTCCCCCACGGGAGGTATGTCTCAAACAGTCTACGGTTTGATCGTTCCCTGGAAGACCAGTAGTAGTTTCCGATGCACATCTGGTGGCATTCTGTAATCTGCGGACTATCAGAGTGTTGAAGCAACACAGAAATAGCATCGGGATTGAATACAACAGTCACCATCCGCACTTTCCTCCATGGGAGTAATGTCTGAAACAGTCTACGCTTTGATCGTTCCCTGGAAGGCCAGTAGTAGTTTCCGAAGCACATCTCGTGGCATTCTGTAATCTGTGGACTATCAGAGTGTTGATGAAACACAGAAATTGCATCGGGATTGAATACAACAGTCTCCATGCGCACTTTCCTCCATGTGAGTAATGTCCCAAACAGTCTACGCTTTAATCGTTCCCTGGAAGACCAGTAGTAGTTTCCGATGCACATTTGGAGGCGTTCTGTAATATGTGGTCTATTAGAGTGTTGATAAAACACAGAAATTGCATCGGGATTCAATACAACAGCCACCATGCGCACTTTCCTCCATGGGAGTAATGTCTCAAACAGTCAACGCCTTGATCGTTCCTGGAAGACCAATAGTAGTTTCCGATGCTCATCTGGAGGCATTCTGTAATCTGTGGAGTATCAGAGTGTTGATGAAACAAAGAAATTGCATCGGGTTTTGAATACAACAGTTACCATGCACACTTTCCTCCATGGGAGTAATGTCTCTAAGAGTCTACGCTTTGATCGTTCCCCGGAAGACAAATAGTAGTTTCCGATGCACATCTGGAGGCATTCTGTAATCTTTGGACTATCAGAGTGTTGATGAAACACAGAAATTGCATCGGGATTGAATACAACAGTCTCCATGCGCACTTTCCTCCATGTGAGTAATGTCCCAAACAGTCTACGCTTTAATCGTTCCCTGGAAGACCAGTAGTAGTTTCCGATGCACATTTGGAGGCGTTCTGTAATATGTGGACTATTAGAGTGTTGATAAAACACAGAAATTGCATCGGGATTGAATACAACAGCCACCATGCGCACTTTCCTCCATGGGAGTAATGTCTCAAACAGTCAACGCCTTGATCGTTCCTGGAAGACCAATAGTAGTTTCCGATGCTCATCTGGAGGCATTCTGTAATCTGTGGAGTATCAGAGTGTTGATGAAACAAAGAAATTGCATCGGGTTTTGAATACAACAGTTACCATGCACACTTTCCTCCATGGGAGTAATGTCTCTAAGAGTCTACGCTTTGATCGTTCCCCGGAAGACAAATAGTAGTTTCCGATGCACATCTCGAGGCATTCTGTAATCTGTGGAGAATCAGAGTGTTGATGAAACACTGAAATTGCATCGGGATTGAATACAACATTTACCATGCGCACTTTCCTCCATGGGAGTAATGTCTCTAACAGTCTACGTTTTGATCGTTCCCTGGAAGACCAGTAGTAGTTTCCGATGCACATCTGGAGGCTTTCTGTAATCTGTGGACTATCAGAGTGTTGATGAAACACAGAAATTGCCTCGGGATTGAATACAACAGTTACCATGCGCACTTTCCTCCATGGGAGTAATTCTCAAACAGTCTACAATTTGATCGTTTGCTGGAAGACCAGTAGTAGTTTCCGATGCACATCTGTTGGCATTCTGTAATTTGTGGACTATCAGAGTGTTGATGAAACACAGAAATTGCTTCGTGATTAAATACAACAGTCACCATGCGCACATTCTTCCACGGGAGTAATGTCTCAAACAGTCTACGCTTTGATCGTTCCCTGGAACACCAGCAGTAGTTTCCGATGCACATCTGGTGGCATTCTGTAATATGTAGACTATCAGAGTGTTGATGAAACACAGAAATTCCATGGGGATTGAATACAGGAGTCACCATGCACACTTTCCTCCAAGGGAGTAATTCTCAAACAGTCTATGCTTTGATCGTTCCCTGGAAGACCAGTAGTAGTTTCCGATGCATATCTGATGCCATTCTGTAATCTGTGGACTATCAGAGTGTTGATGAAACACAGAAATTGCATCGGGATTGAATACAACAGTCACCATGCGCACTTTCCTCCATGGGAGTAATGTTTCATAGCGTTTACGCTTTGATCGGTCACTGGAAGGCCAGTAACAGTTTCCGATGCACATCTGGAGGCATTCTGTAATCTGTGGATATCAGAGTGCTGATGAATCACAGAAATTGCATCGGGATTGAATACAACAGTCACCATGCGCACTTTACTCCATGGGAGTAATGTCTCTAACAGTCTACGCTTTGATCGTTCCCTGGAAGATCAGTAGTAGCTTCCGATGCACATCTGGAGGCTTTCCGTAATCTTTGGACTATCAGAGTGTTGATGAAACACAGAAATTGCATCGGGAATGAATACAAAAGTCACCATGCGCTCTTTCCTCCAAGGGAGTAATGTCTCTAACAGTCTACGCTTTGATCGTTCCCCGGAAGACCAGTAGCAGTTTCCGATGCACATCTGGAGGCATTCTGTAATCTGTGTACTATCAGAGTGTTGATGAAACACAGAAATTGCATCGGGATTGAATGCAACATTCACCATGAGCACATTCCTCCGTAAAAGTAATGTCTCAAAAAGTCTACGCTTTAATCGTTCCCTGGAAGACCAGTAGTAGTTTCCGATGCATATCTGGAGCCATTCTGTAATCTGTGGAATATCAGAGTGTTGATGAAACACAGAAAATGCATCGGGATTGATTACAACAGTTACCATGCGCACTCTCCTCCATGGGTGTAATGTCCCAAAGAGTTCACGCTTTGATCGTTCCCTGAAAGACCTGTAGTAGTTTCCGATGCACATTTGGAGGCATTCTGTAATCTGTGGACCATCAGAGTGTTGATGAAACACAGAAATTGCATCGGGATTGAATACAACAGTCACCATGCGCACTTAACTCCATGGGAGTAATGTCTCTAACAGTCTACGCTTTGATCGTTCCCTGGAAGACCAGTAGTAGTTTCCGATGCACATCTGGAGGCTTTCCGTAATCTTTGGACTATCAGAGTGTTGATGAAACGCAGAAATTGCATCGGGATTGAATACAACAGTCACCATCCGCACTTTCCTCCATGGGAGTAATGTCTCAAACAGTCTGCGCTTTTATCGTTCCCTGGATGACCAGTAGTAGTTTCCGATGAACATCTGGAGGCATTCTGTAACATGTGGACTATCAGAGTGGTGATGAAACATAGAAAATGCATCGGGATTGAATACAACAGTCACCATCCGCACTTTCCTCCATGGGAGTAATTTCTGAAACAGTCTACGCTTTGATCGTTCCCTGGAAGACCAGTAGTAGCTTCAGATGCACATTTGGAGGCTTTCCGTAATCTTTGGACTATCAGTGTGTTGATGAAACACAGAAATTGCATCGGGATTGAATACAACAGTCTCCATGCGCACTTTCCTCCATGGGAGTAATGTCCCAAACAGTCTACGCTTTGATCTTTCCCTGGAAGACCAGTAGTAGTTTCCGATTAACATCTGGAGGCATTCTGTAATCGGTGGACTATCAGAGTGTTGATGAAACACAGAAATTGCATCGGGATTGAATACAACAGTCACCATGAGCACATTCCTCCGTAAAAGTAATGTCTCAAAAAGTCTACGCTTTAATCGTTCCCTGGAAGACCAGTAGTAGTTTCCGATGCATATCTGGTGCCATTCTGTAAACTGTGGACTATCAGAGTGTTGATGAAACACAGAAATTGCATCGGGAATGAATACAACAATCACCATGCGCACTTTCCTCCACGGGAGGTATGTCTCAATCAGTCTACGGTTTGATCGTTTCCTGGAAGTCCAGTAGTAGTTTCCGATGCACATCTGGTGGCATTCTGTAATTTGTGGACTATCAGAGTGTTGATGAAACACAGAAATAGCATCGGGATTGAATAAAACAGTCACCATGCGCACTTTCCTCCATGGGTGCAATGTCCCAAACAGACTACGCTTTGATCGTTCCCTGGAAGACCAGTAGTAGTTTCCGATGCACATCGGGAGGCATTCTGTATTCTGTAGACTATCAGAGTGTTGATGAAACACAGAAATTGCATCGGGATAGAATACAACAGTTACAATGCGCACTTCCCTCCATGGGAGTAATGTCCCAAATAGTCTACGCTTTGATCGATCCCTGGAAGACCAGTAGTAGTTTCCGATGCACATCGGGAGGCATTCTGTAATCTGTGGACCATCAGAGTGTTGAGGAAACACAGAAATTGCATCCTGATTGAATACAACAGTCACCATGTGCACTTTCCTCAATGGGAGTAATGTCTCAAACAGTCTGCGATTTTATCGTTCCCTGGAAGACTAGTAGTAGTTTCCGATGAACATCTGGAGGCATTCTGTAACATGTGGACTATCAGAGTGTTGATGAAACATAGAAAATGCATCGGGATGAATACAACAGTCACCATGCGCACATTCTTCCACGGGAGTAATGTCTCAAACAGTCTACGCTTTGATCGTTCCGTGGAACACCAGCAGTAGTTTCCGATGCACATCTGGTGGCATTCTGTAATATGTAGACTATCAGAGTGTTGATGAAACACAGACATTGCATGGGGATTGAATACAGGAGTCACCATGCGCACTTTCCTCCAAGGGAGTAATTCTCAAACAGTCTATGCTTTGATCGTTCCCTGGAAGACCAGTAGTAGTTTCCGATGCATATCTGGTGCCATTCTGTAATCTGTGGACTATCAGAGCGTTGATGAAACACAGAAATTGCATCGGGATTGAATACAACAGTCACCATCCGCACTTTCCTCCATGGGAGTAATGTCTGAAACAGTCTACGCTTTGATCGTTCCCTGGAAGACCAGTAGTAGTTTCCGATGCACATCTGGAGGCTTTCCGTAATCTTTGGACTATCAGAGCGTTGATGAAACACAGAAATTGCATCGGGATTGAATACAACAGTCTCCATGCGCACTTTCCTCCATGGGAGTAATGTCTGAAACAGTCTACGCTTTGATCGTTCCCTGGAAGACCAGTAGTAGTTTGCGATGCACATCTCGTGGCATTCTGTAATCTGTGGACTATCAGAGTGTTGATGAAACACAGAAATTGCATCGGGATTGAATACAACAGTCACCATCCGCACTTTTCGGCATGGGAGTAATGTCCCAAACAGTCGACGCTTTGATCTTTCGCGGGAAGACCAGTAGTAGTTTCCGATGCACATCTGGAGGCATTCTGAAATCTGTGGACTATCAGTGTGTTGATGAAACACAGAAATCACATCGGGATTGAATACAACAGTCACCATGCGCACTTTCCTCCATGGGAGTAATGTTTCAAACAGTCTACGCTTTGATCGTTCCCTGGAAGACCAGTAGTAGTTCCCGATGCACATCTGGAGGCTTTCTGTAGTTTTTGGACTATCAGAGTGTTGATGAAACACAGAAATTGCATCGGGATTGAATACAACAGTCAACATGCGCACTTTCCTCCATGGGAGTAATGTCTCAAGGAGTTTACGATTTGATCGTTCCCTGGAAGACCAGTAGTAGTTTCCGATGCACATCTGGAGGCATTCTGTAATCTGTGGACTATCAGAGTGTTGAGGAAACACAGAAATTGCATCCTGATTGAATACAACAGTCACCATGTGCACTTTCCTCAATGGGAGTAATGTCTCAAACAGTCTGCGCTTTTATCGTTCCCTGGAAGACCAGTAGTAGTTTCCGTTGATCATCTGGAGTCATTCTGTAACATGTGGACTATCAGAGTGTTGATGAAACATAGAAATTGCATCGGGATGAATACAACAGTCACCATGCGCACATTCTTCCACAGGAGTAATGTCTCAAACAGTCTACGCTTTGATCGTTCCGTGGAACACCAACAGTTGTTTCCGATGCACATCTGGTGGCATTCTGTAATATGTAGGCTATCAGAGTGTTGATGAAACACAGAAATTGCATGGGGATTGAATACAGGAGTCACCATGCGCACTTTCCTCCAAGGGAGTAATTCTCAAACAGTCTATGCTTTGATTGTTCCCTGGAAGACCAGTAGTAGTTTCCGATGCATATCTGGTGCCATTCTGTAATCTGTGGACTATCAGAGCGTTGATGAAACACAGAAATTGCATCGGGATTGAATACAACAGTCACCATCCGCACTTTCCTCCATGGGAGTAATGTCTGAAACAGTCTACGCTTTGATCGTTCCCTGGAAGACCAGTAGTAGTTTCCGATGCACATCTGGAGGCTTTCCGTAATCTTTGGACTATCATAGTGTTGATGAAACACAGAAATTGCATCGGGATTGAATACAACAGTCTCCATGCGCACTTTCCTCCATGGGAGTAATGTCCCAAACAGTCTACGCTTTGATCTTTCCCTGGAAGACCAGTAGTAGTTTCCGATTAACATCTGGAGGCATTCTGTAATCGGTGGACTATCAGAGTATTGATGAAACACAGAAATTGCATCGGGATTGTATACAACAGTCACCATGCGCACTTTCCTCCATGGGAGTAATGTTCCAAATAGTTCACGCTTTGATCGTTCCCTGGAAGACCAGTAGCAGTTTCCGATGCACATCTGGAGGCATTCTGTAATCTGTGTACTATCAGAGTGTTGATGAAACACAGAAATTGCATCGGGATTGAATGCAACAGTCACCATGAGCACATTCCTCCGTAAAAGTAATGTCTCAGAAAGTCTACGCTTTAATCGTTCCCTGGAAGACCAGTAGTAGTTTCCGATGCATATCTGGAGCCATTCTGTAATCTGTGGACTATCAGAGTGTTGATGAAACACAGAAAATGCATCGGGATTGATTACAACAGTTACCATGCGCACTCTCCTCCATGGGTGTAATGTCCCAAAGAGTTCACGTTTTGATCGTTCCCTGAAAGACCAGTAGTAGTTTCCGATGCACATCTGGAGGCATTCTGTAATCTGTGGACCATCAGAGTGTTGATGAAACACAGAAATTGCATCGGGATTGAATACAACAGTCACCATGCGCACTTAACTCCATGGGAGTAATGTCTCTAACAGTCTACGCTTTGATCGTTCCCTGGAAGACCAGTAGTAGTTTCCGATGCACATCTGGAGGCTTTCCGTAATCTTTGGACTATCAGAGTGTTGATGAAACACAGAAATTGCATCGGGATTGAATACAACAGTCACCATCCGCACTTTCCTCCATGGGAGTAATGTCTCAAACAGTCTGCGCTTTTATCGTTCCCTGGAAGACCAGTAGTAGTTTCCGATGAACATCTGGAGGCATTCTGTAACATGTGGACTATCAGAGTGTTGATGAAACATAGAAAATGCATCGGGATGAATGCAACAGTCACCATGCGCACATTCTTCCACAGGAGTAATGTCTCAAACACTCTACGTTTTAATCGTTCCCTGGAACACCAGCAGTAGTTTCCGATGCACATCTGGTGGCATTCTGTAATATGTAGACTATCAGAGTATTGGTGAAACACAGAAATTGCATGGGGATTGAATACAGGAGTCACCATGCGCGCTTTCTTCCAAGGGAGTAATTCTCAAACAGTCTATGCTTTGATCGTTCCCTGGAAGACCAGTAGTAGTTTCCGATGCACATCTGGAGGCTTTCTGTAATCTGTGGACTATCAGAGTGTTGATGAAACACAGAAATTGCCTCGGGATTGAATACAACAGTTACCATGCGCACTTTCCTCCATGGGAGTAATTCTCAAACAGTCTACGATTTGATCGTTACCTGGAAGACCAGTAGTAGTTTCCGATGCACATATGTTGGCATTCTGTAATCTGTGGACTATCAGAGTGTTGATGAAACACAGAAATTGCTTCGGGATTAAATACAATAGTCACCATGCGCACTTTCCACCACGGGAGGTAAGTCACAAACAGTCGAAGATTTGATCGTTCCCTGGAAGACCAGTAGTAGTTTGCGATGCACATCTCGTGGCATTCTGTAATCTGTGGACTATCAGAGTGTTGATGAAACACAGAAATTGCATCGGGATTGAATACAACACTCACCATCCGCACTTTCCTGCATGGGAGTAATGTCTGATACAGTCGACGCTTTGATCGTTCGCGGGAAGACCAGTAGTAGTTTCCGATGCACATCTGGATACATTCTGAAATCTGTGGACTATCAGTGTGTTGATGAAACACAGAAATCGCATCGGGATTGAATACAACAGTCACCATGCGCACTTTCCTCCATGGGAGTAATGTCTCAAACAGTCTACGCTTTGATCGTTCCCTGGAAGACCAGTAGTAGTTCCCGATGCACATCTGGAGGCTTTCTGTAATTTTTGGACTATCAGAGTGTTGATGAAACACAGAAATTGCATCGGGATTGAATACAACAGTCACCATGCGCACTTTCCTCCATGGGAGTAATGTCTCAAACAGTCTACGCTTTGATCGTTCCCTGGAAGACCAGTAGTAGTTTCCGATGCACATCTGGAGGCATTCTGTAATTTTTGGACTATCAGAGTGTTGATGAAACACAGAAATTGCATCGGGATTGAATACAACAGTCACCATGCGCACTTTCCTCCATGGGAGTAATGTCCCAAACAGTCTACGCTTTGATCGTTCCCTGGAAGACCAGTAGTAGTTTCCGATGCACATCTGGAGGCATTCTGTAATCTGTGGACTATCAGAGTGTTGAGGAAACACAGATATTGCATCCTGATTGAATACAACAGTCACCATGTGCACTTTCCTCAATGGGAGTAATGTCTCAAACAGTCTGCGCTTTTATCGTTCCCTGGAAGACCAGTAGTAGTTTCCGAATATCATCTGGAGGCATTCTGTAACATGTGGACTATCAGAGTGTTGATGAAACATAGAAATTGCATCGGGATGAATACAACAGTCACCATGCGCACATTCTTCCACTGGGAGTAATGTCTCAAACAGTCTACGCTTTGATCGTTCCGTGGAACACCAGCAGTAGTTTCCGATGCACATCTGGTGGCATTCTGTAATATGTAGACTATCAGAGTGTTGATGAAACATAGAAATTGCATCGGGATGAATACAACAGTCACCATGCGCACATTCTTCCACTGGGAGTAATGTCTCAAACAGTCTACGCTTTGATCGTTCCCTGGAAGACCAGTAGTAGTTTCCGATGCACATCTGGAGGCTTTCTGTAATCTGTGGACTATCAGAGTGTTGATGAAACACAGAAATTGCCTCGGGATTGAATACAACAGTTACCATGCGCACTTTCCTCCATGGGAGTAATTCTCAAACAGTCTACGATTTGATCGTTACCTGGAAGACCAGTAGTAGTTTCCGATGCACATATGTTGGCATTCTGTAATCTGTGGACTATCAGAGTGTTGATGAAACACAGAATTTGCTTCGGGATTAAATACAACAGTCACCATGCGCACTTTCCACCACGGGAGGTAAGTCACAAACAGTCGAAGATTTGATCGTTCCCTGGAAGACCAGTAGTAGTTTGCGATGCACATCTCGTGGCATTCTGTAATCTGTGGACTATCAGAGTGTTGATGAAACACAGAAATTGCATCGGGATTGAATACAACACTCACCATCCCCACTTTCCTGCATGGGAGTAATGTCTGATACAGTCGACGCTTTGATCGTTCGCGGGAAGACCAGTAGTAGTTTCCGATGCACATCTGGAGGCATTCTGAAATCTGTGGACTATCAGTGTGTTGATGAAACACAGAAATCGCATCGGGATTGAATACAACAGTCACCATGCGCACTTTCCTCCATGGGAGTAATGTCTCAAACAGTCTACGCTTTGATCGTTCCCTGGAAGACCAGTAGTAGTTCCCGATGCACATCTGGAGGCTTTCTGTAATTTTTGGACTATCAGAGTGTTGATGAAACACAGAAATTGCATCGGGATTGAATACAACAGTCACCATGCGCACTTTCCTCCATGGGAGTAATGTCTCAAACAGTCTACGCTTTGATCGTTCCCTGGAAGACCAGTAGTAGTTTCCGATGCACATCTGGAGGCATTCTGTAATTTTTGGACTATCAGAGTGTTGATGAAACACAGAAATTGCATCGGGATTGAATACAACAGTCACCATGCGCACTTTCCTCCATGGGAGTAATGTCCCAAACAGTCTACGCTTTGATCGTTCCCTGGAAGACCAGTAGTAGTTTCCGATGCACATCTGGAGGCATTCTGTAATCTGTGGACTATCAGAGTGTTGAGGAAACACAGATATTGCATCCTGATTGAATACAACAGTCACCATGTGCACTTTCCTCAATGGGAGTAATGTCTCAAACAGTCTGCGCTTTTATCGTTCCCTGGAAGACCAGTAGTAGTTTCCGAATATCATCTGGAGGCATTCTGTAACATGTGGACTATCAGAGTGTTGATGAAACATAGAAATTGCATCGGGATGAATACAACAGTCACCATGCGCACATTCTTCCACTGGGAGTAATGTCTCAAACAGTCTACGCTTTGATCGTTCCGTGGAACACCAGCAGTAGTTTCCGATGCACATCTGGTGGCATTCTGTAATATGTAGACTATCAGAGTGTTGATGAAACACAGAAATTGCATGGGGATTGAATACAGGAGTCACCATGCGCACTTTCCTCCAAGGGAGTAATTCTGAAACAGTCTATGCTTTGATCGTTCCCTGGAAGACCAGTAGTAGTTTCCGATGCATATCTGGTGCCATTCTGTAATCTGTGGACTATCAGAGCGTTGATGAAACACAGAAATTGCATCGGGATGAATACAACAGTCACCATGCGCACATTCTTCCACTGGGAGTAATGTCTCAAACAGTCTACGCTTTGATCGTTCCGTGGAACACCAGCAGTAGTTTCCGATGCACATCTGGTGGCATTCTGTAATATGTAGACTATCAGAGTGTTGATGAAACACAGAAATTGCATCGGGATTGAATACAACAGTCACCATCCGCACTTTCCTCCATGGGAGTAATTTCTGAAACAGTCTACGCTTTGATCGTTCCCTGGAAGACCAGTAGTAGTTTCCGATGCACATCTGGAGGCTTTCCGTAATCTTTGGACTATCAGTGTGTTGATGAAACACAGAAATTGCATCGGGATTGAATACAACAGTCGCCATGAGCACTTTCCTCCATGGGAGTAATGTCCCAAACAGTCTACGCTTTGATCTTTCCCTGGAAGACCAGTAGTAGTTTCCGATTAACATCAGGAGGCATTCTGTAATCGGTGGACTACCAGAGTATTGATGAAACACAGAATTTGCATCGGGATTGTATACAACAGTCACCATGCGCACTTTCCTCCATGGGAGTAATGTTCCAAAGAGTTCACGCTTTGATCGTTCCCTGGAAGACCAGTAGCAGTTTCCGATGCACATCTGGAGGCATTCTGTAATCTGTGTACTATCAGAGTGTTGATGAAACACAGAAATTGCATCGGGATTGAATACAACAGTCACCATGAGCACATTCCTCCGTAAAAGTAATGTCTCAAAAAGTCTACGCTTTAATAGTTCCCTGGAAGACCAGTAGTAGTTTCCGATGCATATCTGGTGCCATTCTGTAAACTGTGGACTATCAGAGTGTTGATGAAACACAGAAATTGCATCGGGAATGAATACAACAATCACCATGCGCACTTTCCTCCACGGGAGGTATGTCTCAATCAGTCTACGGTTTGATCGTTTCCTGGAAGTCCAGTAGTAGTTTCCGATGCACATCTGGTGGCATTCTGTAATTTGTGGACTATCAGAGTGTTGATGAAACACAGAAATAGCATCGGGATTGAATAAAACAGTCACCATCCGCACTTTCCTCCATGGGAGGAATGTCTGAAACAGTCTACGATTTGATCGTTTGCTGGAAGACCAGTAGTAGTTTCCGATGCACATCTCGTGGCATTCTGTAATCTGTGGACTATCAGAGTGTTGATGAAACACAGAAATTGCATCGGGATTGAATACGACAGTCACCATGCGCACTTTCCTCCATGGGTGTAATGTCCCAAACAGTCTACGCTTTGATCGTTCCCTGGAAGACCAGTAGTAGTTTCCGATGCACATCGGGAGGCATTCTGTATTCTGTAGACTATCAGAATGTTGATGAAACACAGAAATTGCATCGGGATTGAATACAACAGTTACAATGCGCACTTCCCTCCATGGGAGTAATGTCCCAAATAGTCTACGCTTTGATCGATCCCTGGAAGACCAGTAGTAGTTTCCGACGCACATCGGGAGGCATTCTGTAATCTGTGGACTATCAGAGTGTTGATGAAACACAGAAATTGCATCGGGATTGAAAACAACGTTCACCATGCGCACTTTCCTCCATGGGAGTAATTCTCAAACAGTCTATGCTTTGATCGTTCTCTGGAAGACCAGTAGTAGTTTCCGATGCATATCTGGTGCCATTCTGTAATCTGTGGACTATCAGAGTGTTCATGAAAAACAGAAATTGCATAGGGAATGAATACAACAGTCACCAAGCGCACTTTCCCCCACGGGAGGTATGTCTCAAACAGTCTACGGTTTGATCGTTCCCTGGAAGACCAGTAGTAGTTTCCGATGCACATCTGGTGGCATTCTGTAATCTGCGGACTATCAGAGTGTTGAAGCAACACAGAAATAGCATCGGGATTGAATACAACAGTCACCATCCGCACTTTCCTCCATGGGAGTAATGTCTGAAACAGTCTACGCTTTGATCGTTCCCTGGAAGGCCAGTAGTAGTTTCCGAAGCACATCTCTTGGCATTCTGTAATCTGTGGACTATCAGAGTGTTGATGAAACACAGAAATTGCATCGGGATTGAATACAACAGTCTCCATGCGCACTTTCCTCCATGTGAGTAATGTCCCAAACAGTCTACGCTTTAATCGTTCCCTGGAAGACCAGTAGTAGTTTCCGATGCACATTTGGAGGCGTTCTGTAATATGTGGTCTATTAGAGTGTTGATAAAACACAGAAATTGCATCGGGATTGAATACAACAGCCACCATGCGCACTTTCCTCCATGGGAGTAATGTCTCAAACAGTCAACGCCTTGATCGTTCCTGGAAGACCAATAGTAGTTTCCGATGCTCATCTGGAGGCATTCTGTAATCTGTGGAGTATCAGAGTGTTGATGAAACAAAGAAATTGCATCGGGTTTTGAATACAACAGTTACCATGCACACTTTCCTCCATGGGAGTAATGTCTCTAAGAGTCTACGCTTTGATCGTTCCCCGGAAGACAAATAGTAGTTTCCGATGCACATCTGGAGGCATTCTGTAATCTTTGGACTATCAGAGTGTTGATGAAACACAGAAATTGCATCGGGATTGAATACAACAGTCTCCATGCGCACTTTCCTCCATGTGAGTAATGTCCCAAACAGTCTACGCTTTAATCGTTCCCTGGAAGACCAGTAGTAGTTTCCGATGCACATTTGGAGGCGTTCTGTAATATGTGGACTATTAGAGTGTTGATAAAACACAGAAATTGCATCGGGATTGAATACAACAGCCACCATGCGCACTTTCCTCCATGGGAGTAATGTCTCAAACAGTCAACGCCTTGATCGTTCCTGGAAGACCAATAGTAGTTTCCGATGCTCATCTGGAGGCATTCTGTAATCTGTGGAGTATCAGAGTGTTGATGAAACAAAGAAATTGCATCGGGTTTTGAATACAACAGTTACCATGCACACTTTCCTCCATGGGAGTAATGTCTCTAAGAGTCTACGCTTTGATCGTTCCCCGGAAGACAAATAGTAGTTTCCGATGCACATCTCGAGGCATTCTGTAATCTGTGGAGAATCAGAGTGTTGATGAAACACTGAAATTGCATCGGGATTGAATACAACATTTACCATGCGCACTTTCCTCCATGGGAGTAATGTCTCTAACAGTCTACGTTTTGATCGTTCCCTGGAAGACCAGTAGTAGTTTCCGATGCACATCTGGAGGCTTTCTGTAATCTGTGGACTATCAGAGTGTTGATGAAACACAGAAATTGCCTCGGGATTGAATACAACAGTTACCATGCGCACTTTCCTCCATGGGAGTAATTCTCAAACAGTCTACAATTTGATCGTTTGCTGGAAGACCAGTAGTAGTTTCCGATGCACATCTGTTGGCATTCTGTAATTTGTGGACTATCAGAGTGTTGATGAAACACAGAAATTGCTTCGTGATTAAATACAACAGTCACCATGCGCACATTCTTCCACGGGAGTAATGTCTTAAACAGTCTACGCTTTGATCGTTCCCTGGAACACCAGCAGTAGTTTCCGATGCACATCTGGTGGCATTCTGTAATATGTAGACTATCAGAGTGTTGATGAAACACAGAAATTCCATGGGGATTGAATACAGGAGTCACCATGCACACTTTCCTCCAAGGGAGTAATTCTCAAACAGTCTATGCTTTGATCGTTCCCTGGAAGACCAGTAGTAGTTTCCGATGCATATCTGATGCCATTCTGTAATCTGTGGACTATCAGAGTGTTGATGAAACACAGAAATTGCATCGGCATTGAATACAACAGTCACCATGCGCACTTTCCTCCATGGGAGTAATGTTTCATAGCGTTTACGATTTGATCGTTCACTGGAAGGCCAGTAACAGTTTCCGATGCACATCTGGAGGCATTCTGTAATCTGTGGATATCAGAGTGCTGATGAATCACAGAAATTGCATCGGGATTGAATACAACAGTCACCATGCGCACTTTACTCCATGGGAGTAATGTCTCTAACAGTCTACGCTTTGATCGTTCCCTAGAAGATCAGTAGTAGCTTCCGATGCACATCTGGAGGCTTTCCGTAATCTTTGGACTATCAGAGTGTTGATGAAACACAGAAATTGCATCGGGATTGAATACAACAGTCACCATGCGCTCTTTCCTCCAAGGGAGTAATGTCTCTAACAGTCTACGCTTTGATCGTTCCCCGGAAGATAAGTAGTAGTTTCCGATGCATATCTGGAGGCATTCTGTAATCTGTGGAGAATCAGAGTGTTGATGAAACACTGAAATTGCATCGGGATTGAATACAACAGTCACCATGCGCTCTTTCCTCCATGGGAGTAATGTGTCCAGCAGTCTTCGCTTTGATCTTTCCCTGGAAGACCAGTAGTAGTTTCCGATGCATATCTGGAGGCTTTCTGTAATCTTTGGACTATCAGAGTGTCGATGAAACACAGAAATTGGATCGGGATTGAAAACAACATTCACCATGCGCACTTTCCTCCATGGGAGTAATTCTCAAACAGTCTACGCTTTGATTGTTCTCTGGAAGACTAGTAGTAGTTTCCGATGCATATCTGGTGCCATTCTGTAATCTGTGGACTAACAGAGTGTTCATGAAACACAGAAATTGCATAGGGAATGAATACAACAGTCACCATGCGCACTTTCCTCCACGGGAGGTATGTCTCAAACGGTCTACGGTTTGATCGTTCCCTGGAAGACCAGTAGTAGTTTCCGATGCACATCTGGAGGCTATATGTAATCTGTGGACTATCAGAGTGTTGATGAAACTCAGAAATTGCATCGGGATTGAATACAACAGTTACCATGCTCACTTTCCTCCATGGGAGTAATGTCTCTAACAGTCTACGATTTGATCGTTCCCTGGAAGACCAGTAGTAGCTTCCGATGCACATCTGGAGGCTAGCTGTAATCTGTGGACTATCAGACTGTTGATGAAACACAGAAATTGCATCGGGATTGAATACAACAGTTACCATGCGCACTTTCCTCCATGGGAGTAATTCTCAAACAGTCTACGATTTGATCGTTCCCTGGAAGACCAGTAGTAGTTTCCGATGCACATCTGGTGGCATCCTGTAATCTGTGGACTATCAGAGTGTTGATGAAACACAGAAATTGCAGCGGGATTGAATACAACAGTCACCATCCGCACTTTCCTGTATGTGAGTAATGTCTGAAACAGTGTACGCTTTGATCGTTCCCGGGAAGACCAGTAGTAGTTTCTGATGCACATGTCGTGGCATTCTGTAATCTGTGGACTATCAGAGTGTTGATGAAACACAGAAAATGCATCGGGATTGATTACAACAGTTACCATGCGCACTCTCCTCCATGGGTGTAATGTCCCAAAGAGTTTACGCTTTGATCGTTCCCTGAAAGACCAGTAGTAGTTTCCGATGCACATCTGGAGGCATTCTGTAATCTGTGGACCATCAGAGTGTTGATGAAACACAGAAATTGCATCGGGATTGAATACAACAGTCACCATGCGCACTTAACTCCATGGGAGTAATGTCTCTAACAGTCTACGCTTTCATCGTTCCCTGGAAAACCAGTAGTAGTTTCCGATGCACATCTGGAGGCTTTCCGTAATCTTTGGACTAACAGAGTGTTGATGAAACACAGAAATTGCATCGGGATTGAATACAACAGTCACCATCCGCACTTTCCACCATGGGTGTAATGTCTCAAACAGTCTGCGCTTTTATCGTTCCCTGGAAGACCAGTAGTAGTTTCCGATGAAAATCTGGAGGCATTCTGTAACATGTGGACTATCAGAGTGTTGATGAAACATAGAAAATGCATCGGGATGATTACAACAGTCACCATGCGCACATTCTTCCACAGGAGTAATGTCTCAAACACTCTACGTTTTAATCGTTCCCTGGAACACCAGCAGTAGTTTCCGATGCACATCTGGTGGCATTCTGTAATATGTAGACTATGAGAGTATTGATGAAACACAGAAATTGCATGGGGATTGAATACAGGAGTCACCATGCGCACTTTCTTCCAAGGGAGTAATTCTCAAACAGTCTATTCTTTGATCGTTCCCTGGAAGACCAGTAGTAGTTTCCGATGCACATCGGGAGGCATTCTGTAATCTGTGGACTATCAGAGTGCTGATGAAACACAGAAATTGCATCGGGATCTAATACAACAGTCTCCATGCGCAGTTTCCTCCATGGGGTATTGTCTTAAACAGTCTACGCTTTGATCGTTCCCTGGAAGACCAGAAGTAGTTTCAATTGCACATCTGGATGCATTCTGTAATCTGTGGACTATCAGAGTGTTGATGAAACACAGAAATTGCATCGGGATTGAATACAACAGTCACCATGCGCACTTTACTCCATGGGAGTAATGTCTCTAACAGTCTACGCTTTGATCGTTCCCTGGAAGACCAGTAGTAGTTTCCGATGCACATCTGGAGGCTTTCCGTAATCTTTGGACTATTAGAGTGTTGATGAAACACAGAAATTGCATCGGGATTGAATACAAAAGTCTCCATGCTCACTTTCCTCCATGGGAGTAATGTCCCAAACAGTCTACGCTTTGATCGTTCCCTGGATGACCAGTAGCAGTTTCCGATGCACATCTGGAGGCATTCTGTATTCTGTGTACTATCAGAGTGTTGATGAAACACAGAAATTGCATCGGGATTGAATACAACAGTCACCATGAGCACATTCCTCCGTAAAAGTAATGTCTCAAACAGTCTACGCTTTGATCGTTCCCGGGAAGACCAGTAGTAGTTTCCGATGCTCATCTGGAGGCATTCTGTAATCTGTGCAGTACCAGAGTGTTGATGAAACACAGAAATTGCATCGGGTTTTGAATACAACAGTTACCATGCGCACTTTCCTCCATGGGAGTAATGTCTCTAACAGTCTACGCTTTGATCGTTCCCCGGAAGACAAATAGTAGTTTCCCATGCACATCTGGAGGCATTCTGTAATCTGTGGAGAATCAGAGTGTTGATGAAACACTGATATTGCATCGGGATTGAATACAACATTTACCATGCGCACTTTCCTCCATGGGAGTAATGTCTCTAACAGTCTACGCTTTGATCGTTCCCTGGAAGACCAGTAGTAGTTTCCGATTAACATCTGGAGGTATTCTGTAATCGGTGGACTATCAGAGTGTTGATGAAACACTGAAATTGCATCGGGATTGAATACAACAGTCACCATGCGCACTTTACTCCATGGGAGTAATGTCTCTAACAGTCTACGCCATGATCGTTCCCTGGAAGACCAGTAGTAGTTTCCGATGCACATCTGGAGGCTTTCCGTAATCTTTGGACTATCAGAGTGTTGATGAAACACAGAAATTGCATCGGGATTGAATACAAAAGTCTCCATGCGCACTTTCCTCCATGGGAGTAATGTCTCTAACAGTCTACGCTTTGATCGTTCCCTGGAAGACCAGTAGTAGTTTCCGATGGACATCTGGAGGCTTTCTGTAATCTGTGGACTATCAGAGTGTTGATGAAACACAGAAATTGCATCGGGATTGAATACAACAGTTACCATGCGCACTTTCCTCCATGGGAGTAATTCTCAAACAGTCTACGATTTGATCGTTCCCTGGAAGACCAGTAGTAGTTTCCGATGCACATCTGGTGGCATTCAGTAATCTGTGGACTATCAGAGTGTTGATGAAACACAGAAATTGCCTCGGGATTAAAGAAAAGAGGCACCATGCGCACTTTGCACCACGGGAGGTATGTCACAAACAGTCGACAATTTGATAGTTCCCTGGAAGACCAGTAGTAGTTTCCGATGCACATTTTGTGGCATTCTGTAATCTGTGGACTATCAGGGTGTTGATGAAACACAGAAAATGCATCGGGATTGAATACAACAGTCACCATGCGCACTTTCCTCCATAGGAGTAATGTCTCAAGGAGTTTACGATTTGATCGTTCCCTGGAAGGCCAGTAATAGTTTCCGATGCACATCTGGAGGCATTCTGTAATCTGTGGACTATCAGAGTGTTGATGAAACACTGATATTGCATCCTGATTGAATACAACAGTCACCATGCGCACTTTCCTCCATGGGAGTAATGTCTCAAACTGTCTACGCTTTGATCGTTCCCTGGAAGACCAGAAATAGTTTCCGATGCACATCTGGAGGCATTCTGTAATCTGTGGAGTATCAGAGTGTTGATGAGACACAGAAATAGCATCGGGATTGAATACAACAGTCACCATGCGCACTTTCCTCCATGGGAGTGAGGTCCCAAACAGTCTACGTTTTGATCGTTCCCTGGAAGACCAGTAGTAGTTTCCGATGAACATCTGGTGGCATTCTGTAATCTGTGGACTATCAGTGTGTTGATGAATCACAGAAATTGCAACGGGATTTAATACAACATTCACCATGCGCACTTTCCTCCACGGGAGTAATGTCTCTAACAGTCTACGCTTTGACTGTTCCCTGGAAGACCGGTAGTAGTTTCCGATGAACATCTGGAGGCATTCTGTAATCTGTGGACTATCAGAGTGTTGATGAAACACAGAAATTGCATAGGGATTGAATACAACAGTCACCATGCGCACTTTCCTCCACGCTATTAATGTCTCAAACAGTCTGTGCTTTTATCGTTCCCTGGAAGACCTGTAGTAGTTTCCGATGAACATCTGGAGGCATTCTGTAACCTGTGGACTATCAGAGTGTTGATGAAACATAGAAATTGCATCGGGATTGAATACAACAGTCACCATGCGCACATTCTTCCACGGGAGTAATGTCTCAAACAGTCTACGCTTTGATCGTTCCCTGGAACACCAGTAGTAGTTTCCGATGCACATCTGGTGGCATTCTGTTATCTGTAGACTATCAGAGTGTTTATGAAACACAGAAATAGCATCGGGATTGAATACAACAGTCACCATCCGCACTTTCCTCCATGGGAGTAATGTCTGAAACAGTCTACGCTTTGATCGTTTGCTGGAAGACCAGTAGTAGTTTCCGATGCACATCACGTGGCATTCTGTAATCTGTGGACTATCAGAGTGTTGATGAAACCTAGAAATTGCATCGGGATTGAATACAACAGTCACCATGCGCACTTTCCTCCATGGGAGTAATGTCCCAAACAGTCTACGCTTTGATCGTTCCCTGGAAGACCAGTAGTAGTTTCCGATGCACATCGGGAGGCATTCTGTATTCTGTGGAGTATCAGAGTGTTGATGAAACACAGATATTGCATCGGAATTGAATACAACAGTTACAATGCGCACTTTCCTCCATGGGAGTAATGTCCCAAACAGTCTACGCTTTGATCGTTCCCTGGAAGACCAGTAGTAGTTTCCGATGCACATCGGGAGGCATTCTATAATCTGTGGACTATCAGAGTGTTGATGAAACACAGAAATTGCATCGGGATTGAATACAACAGTCTCCATGAGCACTTTCCTCCATGGGAGTAATGTTTCATAGAGTTTAAGTTTTGTTCGTTCCCTGGAAGGCCAGTAGCAGTTTCCGATGCACATCTGGAGGCATTCTGTAGTCTGTGTCTATCAGAGTGTTGATGAAACATAGAAATTGCATCGGGTTTGAATACAACGTCACCATGAGCACATTCAAGCATAAAATTAATGTCTCGAACAGTCTGCGCTTTGATCGTTCCCTGGAAGGCCAGTAGTAGTTTTCGATGCACATCTGGAGGTATTCTGTAATCTCTGGAGTATCAGAGTGTTGATGAAACACAGAAATTGCATCGGGATTGAATACAACAGTTACCATGCGCACTTTCCTCCATGGGAGTAATGTCTGAAACAGTCTACGCTTTGATCGTTCCCGGGCAGACCAGTAGAAGTTTCCGATGCACATCTCGTGGCATTCTGTAATCTGTGGACTATCAGAGTGTTGATGAAACACAGAAAATGTATCGGGATTGATTACAACAGTTACCATGCGCACTTTCCTCCATGGGATTAATGTCTCAAAGAGTTTACGCTTTGATCGTTCCTGACAGACCAGTAGTAGTTTCCGATGCATATCTGGCGCCATTCTGTAATCTGTGGACTATCAGAGTGTTGATGAAACACAGAAATTGCATCGGGAATGAATACAACAGTCACCATGCGCACTTTCCTCCACGGGAGGTGTGTCTCAATCAGTCTACGGTTTGATCGTTCCCTATAAGACCAGTAGTAGTTTCCGATGCACATCTGGTGGCATTCTGTAATGTGTGGACTATCAGAGTGTTGATGAAACTCAGAAATAGCATCGGGATTGAATACAACAGTCACCATCCGCACTTTCCTCCATGGGAGTAATGTCCTAAACAGTCTACGCTTTGATCATTTACTGGAAGACCAGTAGTAGTTTCCGATGCACATCTCGTGGCATTATGTATTCTGTGGACTATCAGAGTGTTGATGAAACACAGAAATTGCATCGGGATTGAATACAACAGTCACCATGCGCACTTTCCTCCATGGGAGTAATGTTTCATAGAGTTTACGCTTTGATCGTTCCCTGGAAGGCCAGTAGCTGTTTCCGATGCACATCTGGAGGCATTCTGTAATCTGTGGACTATCAGAGTGTTGATGAAACACAGAAATTGCATCGGGATTGAATACAACAGTCACCATGCGCACTTTCCTCCATGGGAGTAATGTCTCAAACAGTCTACGCTTTGATCGTTCTCTGACAGACCAGTAGTAGTTTCCGATGCACATCTGGAGGCATTCTGTAATCTCTGGAGTATCAGAGTGTTGATGAAACACAGATATTGCATCGGGATTGAATACAACAGTTGCAATGCGCACTTTCCTCCATGGGAGTAATCTCCCAAACAGTCTACGCTTTGATCGTTCCCTGGAAGACCAGTAGTAGTTTCCGATGCACATCGGGAGGCATTCTGTAATCTGTGGACTATCAGAGTGTTGATGAAACACAGAAATTGCATCGGGATTGAATATAACAGTTACCATGCGCACTTTCCTCCATGGGAGTAATGTCTGAAACAGTCTACGCTTTGATCGTTCCCGGGAAGACCAGTAGTAGTTTCCGATGCACATCTCGTGGCATTCTGTAATCTGTGGACTATCAGAGTGTGGATGAAACACAGAAAATGTATCGGGATTGATTACAACAGTTACCATGCGCACTTTCCTCCATGGGATTAATGTCTCAAAGAGTTTACGCTTTGATCGTTCCCTGACAGACCAGTAGTAGTTTCCGATGCATATCTGGTGCCATTCTGTAATCTGTGGACTATCAGAATGTTTATGAAACACAGAAATTGCATCGGGAATGAATACAACAGTCACCATGAACACTTTGCTCCACGGGAGGGAGGTCTCAAACAGTCTACGGTTTGATCGTTCCCTGGAAGACCAGTAGTAGTTTCCGATGCACATCTGGTGGTATTCTGTAATCTGTGGACTATCAGAGTGTTGATGAAACACAGAAATTGCATCGGGATTGAATACAGCAGTCACCATCCGCACTTTCCTCCATGGGAGTAATGTCTGAAACAGTCTACGCTTTGATCGTTCCCAAGAAGACCAGTAGTCGTTTCCGATGCACATATCGTGGCATTCTGTAGTCTGTGGACTATCAGAGTGTTGATGAAACACAGAAAATGTATCGGGATTGATTACGACAGTTACCATGCGTACTTTCCTCCATGGGAGTAATGTCTCAAAGAGTTTACGCTTTGATCGTTCCCTGAAAGACCAGTAGTAGTTTCCGATGCACATCTGGAGGCATTCTGTAATCTGTGGACTATCAGAGTGTTGATGATACACAGATATTGCATCGGGATTGATTACAACAGTCTCCATGGGCACTTTATTCCATGGGAGTAATGTCTCTAACAGTCTACGCTTTGATCGTTCCCTGGAAGACCAGTAGCAGTTTCCGATGCACATCTGGAGGCTTTCCGTAATCTGTGGACTATCAGAGTGTTGATGAAACACAGAAATTGCATCGGGATTGAATACAACAGTCACCATGCGCACATTCCTCCATGGGGTAATGTCCCAAACAGTCTACGCTTTGATCGTTCCCTGGAAGACCAGTAGTAGTTTCCGATTAACATCTGGAGGCATTCTGTAATCTGTGGACTATCAGAGTGTTGATGAAACACAGAAATTGCATCGGGATTGAATACAACAGTCACCATGCGCACTTTCCTCCATGGGATCAATGTTTCAAAGAGTTCACGCTTTCATCGTTCCCTGGAAGACCAGTAGCAGTTTTCGATGCACATCTGGAGGCATTCTGTAATCTGTGTACTATCAGAGTGTTGATGAAACACAGAAATTGCATCAGGATTGAATACAACATTCACCATGAGCACATCCCTCCATAAAAGCAATGTCTCAAACAGTCTACACTTTAATCGTTCCCTGGAAGACCAGTAGTAGTTTCCGATGCTCATCTGGAGGCATTCTGTAATCTGTGGAGTATCATAGTGTTGATAAGACACAGAAATTGCATCGGGATTGAATACAACAGTCACCATGCGCACTTTCCACCATGGGAGTAATGTCTCAAACAGTCTACGCTTTGATCGTTCCCTGGAAGACCATAAATAGTTTCCGATGCACATCTGGAGGCATTCTGTAATCTGTGGAGTATCAGAGTGTTGATGAGACACAGAAATTGCATCGGGATTGATTACAACAGTCACCATGGGCACTTTCCTCCATGGGAGTAATGTCCTAAACAGTCTACGCTTTGATCGTTCCCTGGAAGACCAGTAGTAGTTTCCGATGCACATCTGGAGGCATTCTGTAATCTGTGGACTATCAGAGTGTTGATGAAACAAAGAAATTGCATCGGGATTGAATACAACAGTCACCATGCGCACTTTCCTCCATGGGAGTATTGTCTCAAACAGTCTACGCTTTGATCGTTCCCTGGAAGACCAGTAGTAGTTTTCGATGCACATCTGGAGGTATTCTGTAATCTCTGGAGTATCAGAGTGTTGATGAAACACAGAAATTGCATCGGGATTGAATACAACAGTCACCATGCGCACTTTCCCCCACGCTAGTAATGTCCCAAACAGTCTGCGCCTTTTATCGTTCCCTGGAAGACCAGTAGTAGTTTCCGATGAACATCTGGAGGCATTCTGTAACCTGTGGACTATCAGAGTGTTGATGAAACATAGAAATTGCATCGGGATTGAATACAACAGTCACCATGCGCACTTCCCTCCATGGGAGTAATGTCCCAAACAGTCTACGCTTTGATCGTTCCCTGGAAGACCAGTAGTAGTTTCCGATGCACATCGGGAGGCATTCTATAATCTGTGGACTATCAGAGTGTTGATGAAACACAGAAATTGCATCGGATTGAATACAACAGTCACCATGCTCACTTTCCTCCATGGGAGTAATGTTTCATAGAGTTTAAGCTTTGATCGTTCCCTGGAAAGCCAGTATCAGTTTCCGATGCACATCTGGAGGCATTCTGTAATCTGTGGACTATCAGATTGTTGATGAAACATAGAAATTGCATCGGGATTGAATACAACGTCACCATGAGCACATTCAAGCATAAAAGTAATGTCTCAAACAGTCTACGCTTTGATCGTTCCCTGGAAGACCTGTAGTAGTTTCCGATGCACATCTGGTGGCATTCTGTAATCTGTGGACTATCAGAGTGTTGATGAAACACAGAAATAGCATCGGGATTGAATACAACAGTCACCATCCGCACTTTCCTCCATGGGAGTAATGTCCTAAACAGTCTACGCTTTGATCGTTTACTGGAAGACCAGTAGTAGTTTCCGATGCACATCTCGTGGAATTATATATTCTGTGGACTATCAGAGTGTTGATGAAACACAGAAATTGCATCGGGATTGAATACAACAGTTACAATGCGCACTTTCCTCCATGGGAGTAATGTCCCAAACAGTCTACGCTTTGATCGTTCCCTGGAAGACCAGTAGTAGTTTCCGATGCACATCGGGAGGCATTCTGTAATCTGTGGACTATCGGAGTGTTGATGAAACACAGAAATTGCATCGGGATTGAATACAACACTCACCATGCGCACTTTCCTTCATGGGAGTAATGTTTCATAGAGTTTACGCTTTGATCGTTCCCTGGAAGGCCAGTAGCAGTTTCCGATGCACATCTGGAGGCATTCTGTAATCTGTGGACTATCAGAGTGTTGATGAAACACAGAAATTGCATCGGGATTGAATACAACAGTCACCATGCGCACTTTCCTCCATGGGAGTAATGTCTCAAACAGTCTACGCTTTGATCGTTCCCTGACAGACCAGTAGTAGTTTCCGATGCACATCTGGAGGCATTCTGTAATCTCTGGAGTATCAGAGTGTTGATGAAACACAGATATTGCATCGGGATTGAATACAACACTTACCATGCGCACTTTCCTCCATGGGAGTAATGTCTCTAACAGTCAACGCTTTGATCGTTCCCTGGAAGACCAGTAGTAGTTTCCGATGCAAATCTGGAGGCTTTCTGTAATCTGTGGACTTTCAGAGTGTTGATGAAACACAGAAATTGCATCGGTATTGAATATAACAGTTACCATGAGCACTTTCCTCCATGGGAGTAATGTCTGAAACAGTCTACGCTTTGATCGTTCCCGGGAAGACCAGCAGTCGTTTCCGATGCACATCTCGTGGCATTCTGTAATCTGTGGACTATCAGAGTGTTGATGAAACACAGAAAATGTATCAGGATTGATTACAACAGTTACCATGCGCACTTTCCTCCATGGGATTAATGTCTCAAAGAGTTTACGCTTTGATCGTTCCCTGACAGACCAGTAGTAGTTTCCGATGCATATCTGGTGCCATTCTGTAATCTGCGGACTATCAGAATGTTTATGAAACACAGAAATTGCATCGGGAATGAATACAACAGTCACCATGAACACTTTCCTCCACGGGAGGGAGGTCTCAAACAGTCTACGGTTTGATCGTTCCCTGGAAGACCAGTAGTAGTTTCCGATGCACATCTGGTGGCATTCTGTAATCTGTGGACTATCAGAGTGTTTATGAAACACAGAAATTGCATCGGGAATGAATACAACAGTCACCATGAACACTTTGCTCCACGGGAGGGAGGTCTCAAACAGTGTACGGTTTGATCGTTCCCTGGAAGACCAGTAGTAGTTTCCGATGCACATCTGGTGGTATTCTGTAATCTGTGGACTATCAGAGTGTTGATGAAACACAGAAATTGCATCGGGATTGAATACAGCAGTCACCATCCGCACTTTCCTCCATGGGAGTAATGTCTGAAACAGTCTACGCTTTGATCGTTCCCAAGAAGACCAGTAGTCGTTTCCGATGCACATATCGTGGCATTCTGTAGTCTGTGGACTATCAGAGTGTTGATGAAACACAGAAAATGTATCGGGATTGATTACGACAGTTACCATGCGTACTTTCCTCCATGGGAGTAATGTCTCAAAGAGTTTACGCTTTGATCGTTCCCTGAAAGACCAGTAGTAGTTTCCGATGCACATCTGGAGGCATTCTGTAATCTGTGGACTATCAGAGTGTTGATGATACACAGATATTGCATCGGGATTGATTACAACAGTCTCCATGGGCACTTTATTCCATGGGAGTAATGTCTCTAACAGTCTACGCTTTGATCGTTCCCTGGAAGACCAGTAGTAGTTTCCGATGCACATCTGGAGGCTTTCCGTAATCTGTGGACTATCAGAGTGTTGATGAAACACAGAAATTGCATCGGGATTGAATACAACAGTCACCATGCGCACATTCCTCCATGGGGTAATGTCCCAAACAGTCTACGCTTTGATCGTTCAATGGAAGACCAGTAGTAGTTTCCGATTAACATCTGGAGGCATTCTGTAATCTGTGGACTATCAGAGTGTTGATGAAACACAGAAATTGCATCGGGATTGAATACAACAGCCACCATGCGCACTTTCCTCCATGGGATCAATGTTTCAAAGAGTTCACGCTTTCATCGTTCCCTGGAAGACCAGTAGCAGTTTTCGATGCACATCTGGAGGCATTCTGTAATCTGTGTACTATCAGAGTGTTGATGAAACACAGAAATTGCATCAGGATTGAATACAACATTCACCATGAGCACATCCCTCCATAAAAGCAATGTCTCAAACAGTCTACACTTTAATCGTTCCCTGGAAGACCAGTAGTAGTTTCCGATGCTCATCTGGAGGCATTCTGTAATCTGTGGAGTATCATAGTGTTGATAAGACACAGAAATTGCATCGGGATTGAATACAACAGTCACCATGCGCACTTTCCACCATGGGAGTAATGTCTCAAACAGTCTACGCTTTGATCGTTCCCTGGAAGACCATAAATAGTTTCCGATGCACATCTGGAGGCATTCTGTAATCTGTGGAGTATCAGAGTGTTGATGAGACACAGAAATTGCATCGGGATTGATTACAACAGTCACCATGGGCACTTTCCTCCATGGGAGTAATGTCCTAAACAGTCTACGCTTTGATCGTTCCCTGGAAGACCAGTAGTAGTTTCCGATGCACATCTGGAGGCATTCTGTAATCTGTGGACTATCAGAGTGTTGATGAAACAAAGAAATTGCATCGGGATTGAATACAACAGTCACCATGCGCACTTTCCTCCATGGGAGTATTGTCTCAAACAGTCTACGCTTTGATCGTTCCCTGGAAGACCAGTAGTTGTTTTCGATGCACATCTGGAGGTATTCTGTAATCTCTGGAGTATCAGAGTGTTGATGAAACACAGAAATTGCATCGGGATTGAATACAACAGTCACCATGCGCACTTTCCTCCACGCTAGTAATGTCCCAAACAGTCTGCGCTTTTATCGTTCCCTGGAAGACCAGTAGTAGTTTCCGATGAACATCTGGAGGCATTCTGTAACCTGTGGACTATCAGAGTGTTGATGAAACATAGAAATTGCATCGGGATTGAATACAACAGTCACCATGCGCACTTCCCTCCATGGGAGTAATGTCCCAAACAGTCTACGATTTGATCGTTCCCTGGAAGACCAGTAGTAGTTTCCGATGCACATCGGGAGGCATTCTATAATCTGTGGACTATCAGAGTGTTGATGAAACACAGAAATTGCATCGGATTGAATACAACAGTCACCATGCTCACTTTCCTCCATGGGAGTAATGTTTCATAGAGTTTAAGCTTTGATCGTTCCCTGGAAAGCCAGTATCAGTTTCCGATGCACATCTGGAGGCATTCTGTAATCTGTGGACTATCAGATTGTTGATGAAACATAGAAATTGCATCGGGATTGAATACAACGTCACCATGAGCACATTCAAGCATAAAAGTAATGTCTCAAACAGTCTACGCTTTGATCGTTCCCTGGAAGACCTGTAGTAGTTTCCGATGCACATCTGGTGGCATTCTGTAATCTGTGGACTATCAGAGTGTTGATGAAACACAGAAATAGCATCGGGATTGAATACAACAGTCACCATCCGCACTTTCCTCCATGGGAGTAATGTCCTAAACAGTCTACGCTTTGATCGTTTACTGGAAGACCAGTAGTAGTTTCCGATGCACATCTCGTGGCATTATATATTCTGTGGACTATCAGAGTGTTGATGAAACACAGAAATTGCATCGGGATTGAATACAACAGTTACAATGCGCACTTTCCTCCATGGGAGTAATGTCCCAAACAGTCTACGCTTTGATCGTTCCCTGGAAGACCAGTAGTAGTTTCCGATGCACATCGGGAGGCATTCTGTAATCTGTGGACTATCGGAGTGTTGATGAAACACAGAAATTGCATCGGGATTGAATACAACACTCACCATGCGCACTTTCCTCCATGGGAGTAATGTTTCATAGAGTTTACGCTTTGATCGTTCCCTGGAAGGCCAGTAGCAGTTTCCGATGCACATCTGGAGGCATTCTGTAATCTGTGGACTATCAGAGTGTTGATGAAACACAGAAATTGCATCGGGATTGAATACAACACTTACCATGCGCACTTTCCTCCATGGGAGTAATGTCTGAAACAGTCTACGCTTTGATCGTTCCCGGGAAGACCAGCAGTCGTTTCCGATGCACATCTCGTGGCATTCTGTAATCTGTGGACTATCAGAGTGTTGATGAAACACAGAAAATGTATCAGGACTGATTACAACAGTTACCATGCGCACTTTCCTCCATGGGATTAATGTCTCAAACAGTCTACGGTTTGATCGTTCCCTGGAAGACCAGTAGTAGTTTCCGATGCACATCTGGTGGCATTCTGTAATCTGTGGACTATCAGAGTGTTGATGAAACACAGAAATTGCATCGGGATTGAATACAGCAGTCACCATCCGCACTTTCCTCCATGGGAGAAATGTCTGAAACAGTCTACGCTTTGATCGTTTGCTGGAAGACCAGTAGTAGTTTCCGATGCACATCTCGTGGCATTCTGTAATCTGTTGACTATTAGAGTGTTGATGAAACACAGAAATTGCATCGGGATTGAATACAACAGTCACCATGCGCACTTTCCTCCATGGGAGTAATGTCCCAAACAGTCTACGCTTTGATCGTTCCCTGGAAGACCAGTAGTAGTTTCCGATGCACATCTGGAGGCATTCTGTAATCTCTGGAGTATCAGAGTGTTGATGAAACACAGATATTGCATCGGGATTGAATACAACACTTACCATGCGCACTTTCCTCCATGGGAGTAATGTCTCTAACAGTCTACGCTTTGATCGTTCCCTGGAAGACCAGAAGTAGTTTCCGATGCACATCTGGAGGCTTTCTGTAATCTGTGGACTATCAGAGTGTTGATGAAACACAGAAATTGAATCAGGATTGAATACAACAGTTACCATGCGCACTTTCCTCCATGGGAGTAATGTCTGAAACAGTCTACGCTTTGATCGTTCCCGGGAAGACCAGTAGTCGTTTCCGATGCCCATATCGTGGCATTCTGTAGTCTGTGGACTATCAGAGTGTTGATGAAACACAGAAAATGTATCGGGATTTATTACGACAGTTACCATGCGTACTTTCCTCCATGGGAGTAGTGTCTCAGAGAGTTTACGCTTTGATCGTTCCCTGAAAGACCAGTAGTAGTTTCCGATGCACATCTGGAGGCATTCTCTAATCTGTGGACTATCAGAGTGTTGATGAAACACAGAAATTGCATCGGGATTGATTACAACAGTCTCCATGCGCAGTTCCTTCATGGGAGTAATGTCTTAAACAGTCTACGCTTTGATCGTTCCCTGGAAGACCAGAAGTAGTTTCAATTGCACATCTGGAGGCATTCTGTAATCTGTGGACTATCAGAGTGTTGATGAAACACAGAAATTGCATCGGGATTGAATACGACAGTCACCATGCGCCCTTTCCTCCATGGGAGTAATGTCTCAAACAGTCTACGCTGTGGTCGTTCCCTGGAATACCAGTAGTAGTTTCCGATGCACATCTGGAGGTATTCTGTAATCTCTGGAGTATCAGAGTGTTGATGAAACACAGATATTGCATCGGGATTGAATACAACACTTACCATGCGCACTTTCCTCCATGGGAGTAATGTCTCTAACAGTCTACGCTTTGATCGTTCCCTGGAAGACCAGTAGTAGTTTCCGATGCAAATCTGGAGGCATTCTGTAATCTGTGGACTATCAGAGTGTTGATGAAACAAAGAAATTGCATCGGGATTGAATACAACAGTCACCATCCGCACTTTCCTCCATGTGAGTAATGTCCTAAACAGTCTACGCTTTGATCGTTTACTGGAAGACCAGTAGTAGTTTCCGATGCACATCTCGTGGCATTATATATTCTGTGGACTATCAGAGTGTTGATGAAACACAGAAATTGCATCGGGATTGAATACAACAAATACAATGCGCACTTTCCTCCATGGGAGTAATGTCCCAAACAGTCTACGCTTTGATCGTTCCCTGGAAGACCAGTAGTAGTTTCCGATGCACATCGGGAGGCATTCTGTAATCTGTGGACTATCGGAGTGTTGATGAAACACAGAAATTGCATCGGGATTGAATATTACACTCACCATGCGCACTTTCCTCCATGGGAGTAATGTTTCATAGAGTTTACGCTTTGATCGTTCCCTGGAAGGCCAGTAGCAGTTTCCGATGCACATCTGGAGGCATTCTGTAATCTGTGGACTATCAGAGTGTTGATGAAACACAGAAATTGCATCGGGATTGAATACAACAGTCACCATGCGCACTTTCCTCCATGGGAGTAATGTCTCAAACAGTCTACGCTTTGATCGTTCCCTGGAAGACCAGTAGTAGTTTCCGATGCACATCTGGAGGCATTCTGTAATCTCTGGAGTATCAGAGTGTTAATGAAACACAGATATTGCATCGGGATTGAATACAAAACTTACCATGCGCACTTTCCTCCATGGGAGTAATGTCTCTTACAGTCATCGCTTTGATCGTTCCCTGGAAGACCAGTAGTAGTTTCCGATGCAAATCTGGAGGCTTTCTGTAATCTGTGGACTTTCAGAGTGTTGATGAAACACAGAAATTGCATCGGGATTGAATATAACAGTTACCATGAGCACTTTCCTCCATGGGAGTAATGTCTGAAACAGTCCACGCTTTGATCGTTCCCGGGAAGACCAGTAGTCGTTTCCGATGCACATCTCGTATCATTCTGTAATCTGTGGACTATCAGAGTGTTGATGAAACACAGAAAATGTATCGGGATTGATTACAACAGTTACCATGCGCACTTTCCTCCATGGGATTAATGTCTCAAAGAGTTTACGCTTTGATCGTTCCCTGACAGACCAGTAGTAGTTTCCGATGCATATCTGGTGCCATTCTGTAATCTGTGGACGATCAGAATGTTTATGAAACACAGAATTTGCATCGGTAATGAATACAACAGTCACCATGAACACTTTCCTCCACGGGAGGGAGGTCTCAAACAGTCTACGGTTTGATCGTTCCCTGGAAGACCAGTAGTAGTTTCCGATGCACATCTGGTGGCATTCTGTAATCTGTGGACTATCAGAGTGTTGATGAAACACAGAAATTGCATCGGGATTGAATACAGCAGTCACCATCCGCACTTTCCTCCATGGAAGAAATGTCTGAAACAGTCTACGCTTTGATCGTTTGCTGAAAGACCAGTAGTAGTTTCCGATGCACATCTCGTGGCATTCTGTAATCTGTTGACTATTAGAGTGTTGATGAAACACAGAAATTGCATCGGGATTGAATACAACAGTCACCATGCGCACTTTCCTCCATGGGAGTAATGTCCCAAACAGTCTACGCTTTGATCGTTCCCTGGAAGACCAGTAGTAGTTTCCGATGCACATCTGGAGGCATTCTGTAATCTCTGGAGTATCAGAGTGTTGATGAAACACAGATATTGCATCGGGATTGAATACAACACTTACCATGCGCACTTTCCTAAATGGGAGTAATGTCTCTAACAGTCTATGCTTTGATCGTTCCCTGGAAGACCAGAAGTAGTTTCCGATGCACATCTGGAGGCTTTCTGTAATCTGTGGACTATCAGAGTGTTGATGAAACACAGAAATTGAATCAGGATTGAATACAACAGTTACCATGCGCACTTTCCTCCATGGGAGTAATGTCTGAAACAGTCTACGCTTTGATCGTTCCCTGGAAGACCAGAAGTAGTTTCCGATGCACATCTGGAGGCTTTCTGTAATCTGTGGACTATCAGAGTGTTGATGAAACACAGAAATTGAATCAGGATTGAATACAACAGCTACCATGCGCACTTTCCTCCATGGGAGTAATGTCTGAAACAGTCTACGCTTTGATCGTTCCCGGGAAGACCAGTAGTCGTTTCCGATGCCCATATCGTGGCATTCTGTAGTCTGTGGACTATCAGAGTGTTGATGAAACACAGAAAATGTATCGTGATTTATTACGACAGTTACCATGCGTACTTTCCTCCATGGGAGTAGTGTCTCAAAGAGTTTACGCTTTGATCGTTCCCTGAAAGACCAGTAGTAGTTTCCGATGCACATCTGGAGGCATTCTCTAATCTGTGGACTATCAGAGTGTTGATGAAACACAGAAATTGCATCGGGATTGATTACAACAGTCTCCATGCGCAGTTTCCTTCATGGGAGTAATGTCTTAAACAGTCTACGCTTTGATCGTTCCCTGGAAGACCAGAAGTAGTTTCAATTGCACATCTGGAGGCATTCTGTAATCTGTGGACTATCAGAGTGTTGATGAAACACAGAAATTGCATCGGGATTGAATACGACAGTCACCATGCGCACTTTCATCCATGGGAGTAATGTCTCAAACAGTCTACGCTGTGGTCGTTCCCTGGAATACCAGTAGTAGTTTCCGATGCACATCTGGAGGTATTCTGTAATCTCTGGAGTATCAGAGTGTTGATGAAACACAGATATTGCATCGGGATTGAATACAACACTTACCATGCGCACTTTCCTCCATGGGAGTAATGTCTCTAACAGTCTACGCTTTGATCGTTCCCTGGAAGACCAGTAGTAGTTTCCGATGCAAATCTGGAGGCATTCTGTAATCTGTGGACTATCAGAGTGTTGATGAAACAAAGAAATTGCATCGGGATTGAATACAACAGTCACCATGCGCACTTTCCTCCATGGGAGTAATGTCTCAAAGAGTCTACGCTTTGATCGTTCCCTGGAAGACCAGTAGTAGTTTCCGATGCACATCTGGAGGCATTCTGTAATCTCTGGAGTATCAGAGTGTTAATGAAACACAGATATTGCATCGGGATTGAATACAAAACTTACCATGCGCACTTTCCTCCATGGGAGTAATGACTCTTACAGTCATCGCTTTGATCGTTCCCTGGAAGACCAGTAGTAGTTTCCGATGCAAATCTGGAGGCTTTCTGTAATCTGTGGACTTTCAGAGTGTTGATGAAACACAGAAATTGCATCGGGATTGAATATAACAGTTACCATGAGCACTTTCCTCCATGGGAGTAATGTCTGAAACAGTCCACGCTTTGATCGTTCCCGGGAAGACCAGTAGTCGTTTCCGATGCACATCTCGTGGCATTCTGTAATCTGTGGACTATCAGAGTGTTGATGAAACACAGAAAATGTATCGGGATTGATTACAACAGTTACCATGCGCACTTTCCTCCATGGGATTAATGTCTCAAAGAGTTTACGCTTTGATCGTTCCCTGACAGACCAGTAGTAGTTTCCGATGCATATCTGGTGCCATTCTGTAATCTGTGGACGATCAGAATGTTTATGAAACACAGAAATTGCATCGGTAATGAATACAACAGTCACCATGAACACTTTCCTCCACGGGAGGGAGGTCTCAAACAGTCTACGGTTTGATCGTTCCCTGGAAGACCAGTAGTAGTTTCCGATGCACATCTGGTGGCATTCTGTAATCTGTGGACTATCAGAGTGTTGATGAAACACAGAAATTGCATCGGGATTGAATACAGCAGTCACCATCCGCACTTTCCTCCATGGGAGAAATGTCTGAAACAGTCTACGCTTTGATCGTTTGCTGGAAGACCAGTAGTAGTTTCCGATGCACATCTCGTGGCATTCTGTAATCTGTTGACTATTAGAGTGTTGATGAAACACAGAAATTGCATCGGGATTGAATACAACAGTCACCATGCGCACTTTCCTCCATGGGAGTAATGTCCCAAACAGTCTACGCTTTGATCGTTCCCTGGAAGACCAGTAGTAGTTTCCGATGCACATCTGGAGGCATTCTGTAATCTCTGGAGTATCAGAGTGTTGATGAAACACAGATATTGCATCGGGATTGAATACAACACTTACCATGCGCACTTTCCTAAATGGGAGTAATGTCTCTAACAGTCTATGCTTTGATCGTTCCCTGGAAAACCAGAAGTAGTTTCCGATGCACATCTGGAGGCTTTCTGTAATCTGTGGACTATCAGAGTGTTGATGAAACACAGAAATTGAATCAGGATTGAATACAACAGTTACCATGCGCACTTTCCTCCATGGGAGTAATGTCTGAAACAGTCTACGCTTTGATCGTTCCCGGGAAGACCAGTAGTCGTTTCCGATGCACATATCGTGGCATTCTGTAGTCTGTGGACTATCAGAGTGTTGATGAAACACAGAAAATGTATCGGGATTGATTATGACAGTAACCATGCGTACTTTCCTCCATGGGAGTAGTGTCTCAAAGAGTTTACGCTTTGATCGTTCCCTGAAAGACCAGTAGTAGTTTCCGATGCATATCTGGAGGCATTCTCTAATCTGTGGACTATCAGAGTGTTGATGAAACACAGAAATTGCATCGGGATTGATTACAACAGTCTCCATGCGCAATTTCCTTCATGGGAGTAATGTCTTAAACAGTCTACGCTTTGATCGTTCCCTGGAAGACCAGAAGTAGTTTCAATTGCACATCTGGAGGCATTCTGTAATCTGTGGACTATCAGAGTGTTGATGAAACACAGAAATTGCATCGGGATTGAATACGACAGTCACCATGCGCACTTTCCTCCATGGGAGTAATGTCTCAAACAGTCTACGCTGTGGTCGTTCCCTGGAATACCAGTAGTAGTTTCCGATGCACATCTGGAGGTATTCTGTAATCTCTGGAGTATCAGAGTGTTGATGAAACACAGATATTGCATCGGGATTGAATACAACACTTACCATGCGCACTTTCCTCCATGGGAGTAATGTCTCTAACAGTCTACGCTTTGATCGTTCCCTGGAAGACCAGTAGTAGTTTCCGATGCAAATCTGGAGGCATTCTGTAATCTGTGGACTATCAGAGTGTTGATGAAACAAAGAAATTGCATCGGGATTTTATACAACAGTCACCATCCGCACTTTCCTCCATGTGAGTAATGTCCTAAACAGTCTACGCTTTGATCGTTTACTGGAAGACCAGTAGTAGTTTCCGATGCACATCTCGTGGCATTATATATTCTGTGGACTATCAGAGTGTTGATGAAACACAGAAATTGCATCGGGATTGAATACAACAAATACAATGCGCACTTTCCTCCATGGGAGTAATGTCCCAAACAGTCTACGCTTTGATCGTTCCCTGGAAGACCAGTAGTAGTTTCCGATGCACATCGGGAGGCATTCTGTAATCTTTGGACTATCGGAGTGTTGATGAAACACAGAAATTGCATCGGGATTGAATATTACACTCACCATGCGCACTTTCCTCCATGGGAGTAATGTTTCATAGAGTTTACGCTTTGATCGTTCCCTGGAAGGCCAGTAGCAGTTTCCGATGCACATCTGGAGGCATTCTGTAATCTGTGGACTATCAGAGTGTTGATGAAACACAGAAATTGCATTGGGATTGAATACAACAGTCACCATGCGCACATTCCTCCATGGGAGTAATGTCTCAAACAGTCTACGCTTTGATCGTTCCCTGGAAGACCAGTAGTAGTTTCCGATGCACATCTGGAGGCATTCTGTAATCTCTGGAGTATCAGAGTGTTAATGAAACACAGATATTGCATCGGGATTGAATACAAAACTTACCATGCGCACTTTCCTCCATGGGAGTAATGTCTCTTACAGTCATCGCTTTGATCGTTCCCTGGAAGACCAGTAGTAGTTTCCGATGCAAATCTGGAGGCTTTCTGTAATCTGTGGACTTTCAGAGTGTTGATGAAACACAGAAATTGCATCGGGATTGAATATAACAGTTACCATGAGCACTTTCCTCCATGGGAGTAATGTCTGAAACAGTCCACGCTTTGATCGTTCCCAGGAAGACCAGTAGTCGTTTCCGATGCACATCTCGTGGCATTCTGTAATCTGTGGACTATCAGAGTGTTGATGAAACACAGAAAATGTATCGGGATTGATTACAACAGTTACCATGCGCACTTTCCTCCATGGGATTAATGTCTCAAAGAGTTTACGCTTTGATCGTTCCCTGACAGACCAGTAGTAGTTTCCGATGCATAACTGGTGCCATTCTGTAATCTGTGGACGATCAGAATGTTTATGAAACACAGAAATTGCATCGGTAATGAATACAACAGTCACCATGAACACTTTCCTCCACGGGAGGGAGGTCTCAAACAGTCTACGGTTTGATCGTTCCCTGGAAGACCAGTAGTAGTTTCCGATGCACATCTCGTGGCATTCTGTAATCTGTTGACGATTAGAGTGTTGATGAAACACAGAAATTGCATCGGGATTGAATACAACAGTCACCATGCGCACTTTCCTCCATGGGAGTAATGTCCCAAACAGTCTACGCTTTGATCGTTCCCTGGAAGACCAGTAGTAGTTTCCGATGCACATCTGGAGGCATTCTGTAATCTCTGGAGTATCAGAGTGTTGATGAAACACAGATATTGCATCGGGATTGAATACAACACTTACCATGCGCACTTTCCTCCATGGGAGTAATGTCTGAAACAGTCTACGCTTTGATCGTTCCCGGGAAGACCAGTAGTCGTTTCCGATGCACATATCGTGGCATTCTGTAGTCTGTGGACTATCAGAGTGTTGATGAAACACAGAAAATGTATCGGGATTGATTATGACAGTTACCATGCGTACTTTCCTCCATGGGAGTAGTGTCTCAAAGAGTTTACGCTTTGATCGTTCCCTGAAAGACCAGTAGTAGTTTCCGAAGCACATCTGGAGGCATTCACTAATCTGTGGACTATCAGAGTGTTGATGAAACACAGAAATTGCATCGGGATTGATTACAACAGTCTCCATGCGCAGTTTCCTTCATGGGAGTAATGTCTTAAACAGTCTACGCTTTGATCGTTCCCTGGAAGACCAGAAGTAGTTTCAATTGCACATCTGGAGGCATTCTGTAATCTGTGGACTATCAGAGTGTTGATGATACACAGAAATTGCATCGGGATTGAATACGACAGTCACCATGCGCACTTTCCTCCATGGGAGTAATGTCTCAAACAGTCTACGCTGTGGTCGTTCCCTGGAAGACCAGTAGTAGTTTCCGATGCACATCTGGAGGCATTCTGTAATCTCTGGAGTATCAGAGTGTTGATGAAACACAGATATTGCATCGGGATTGAATACAACACTTACCATGCGCACTTTCCTCCATGGGAGTAATGTCTCTAACAGTCTACGCTTTGATCGTTCCCTGGAAGACCAGTAGTAGTTTCCGATGCAAATCTGGAGGCTTTCTGTAATCTGTGGACTCTCAGAGTGTTGATGAAACACAGAAATTGCATCGGGATTGAATATAACAGTTACCATGAGCACTTTCCTCCATGGGAGTAATGTCTGATATAGTCTACGCTTTGATCGTTCCCGGGAAGACCAGTAGTAGTTTCCGATGCACATCTCGTGGCATTCTGTAATCTGTGGACTATCAGAGTGTTGATGAAACACAGAAAATGTATTGGGATTGATTACAACAGTTACCATGCGCACTTTCCTCCATGGGATTAATGTCTCAAAGAGTTTACGCTTTGATCGTTCCCTGACAGACCAGTAGTAGTTTCCAATGCATATCTGGTGCCATTCTGTAATCTGTGGACTATCAGAATGTTTATGAAACACAGAAATTGCATCGGGAATGAATACAACAGTCACCATGAACACTTTCCTCCACGGGAGGGAGGTCTCAAACAGTCTACGGTTTGATCGTTCCCTGGAAGACCAGTAGTAGTTTCCGATGCACATCTGGTGGCATTCTGTAATCTGTGGACTATCAGAGTGTTGATGAAACACAGAAATAGCATCGGGATTGAATACAGCAGTCACCATCCGCACTTTCCTCCATGGGAGTAATGTCTGAAACAGTCTACGCTTTGATCGTTTGCTGGAAGACCAGTAGTAGTTTCCGATGCACATCTCGTGGCATTCTGTAATCTGTTGACTATCTGAGTGTTGATGAAACACAGAAATTGCATCGGGATTGAATACAACAGTCACCATGCGCACTTTCCTCCATGGGAGTAATGTCCCAAACAGTCTACGCTTTGATCGTTCCCTGGAAGACCAGTAGTAGTTTCCGATGCACATCTGGAGGCATTCTGTAATCTCTGGAGTATCAGAGTGTTGATGAAACACAGATATTGCATCGGGATTGAATACAACACTTACCATGCGCACTTTCCTCCATGGGAGTAATGTCTCTAACAGTCTACGCTTTGATCGTTCCCTGGAAGACCAGTAGTAGTTTCCGATGCACATCTGGAGGCTTTCTGTAATCTGTGGACTATCAGAGTGTTGATGAAACACAGAAATTGAATCAGGATTGATTACAACAGTTACCATGCGCACATTCCTCATGGAAGTAATGTCTGAAACAGTCTACGCTTTGATCGTTCCCGGGAAGACCAGTAGTCGTTTCCGATGCACATATCGTGGCATTCTGTAGTCTGTGGACTATCAGAGTGTTGATGAAACACAGAAAATGTATCGGGATTGATTACGACAGTTACCATGCGTACTTTCCTCCATGGGAGTAATGTCTCAAAGAGTTTACGCTTTGATCGTTCCCTGAAAGACCAGTAGTAGTTTCCGATGCACATCTGGAGGCATTCTGTAATCTGTGGACTATCAGAGTGTTGATGAAACACAGAAATTGCATCGGGATTGATTACAACAGTCTCCATGCGCAGTTTCCTTCATGGGAGTAATGTCTTAAACAGTCTACGCTTTGATCGTTCCCTGGAAGACCAGAAGTAGTTTCAATTGCACATCTGGAGGCATTCTGTAATCTGTGGACTATCAGAGTGTTGATGAAACACAGAAATTGCATCGGGATTGAATACAACAGTCACCATGCGCACTTTACTCCATGGGAGTAATGTCTCTAACAGTCTACGCTTTAATCGTTCCCTGGAAGACCAGTAGTAGTTTCCGATGCACATCTGGAGGCTTTCCGTAATCTGTGGACTATCAGAGTGTTGATGAAACACAGAAATTGCATCGGGATTGAATACAACAGTCACCATGCGCACTTTCCTCCATGGGAGTAATGTCCCAAACAGTCTACGCTTTGATCGTTCCCTGGAAGACCAGTAGTAGTTTCCGATTAACATCTGGAGGCATTCTGTAATCTGTGGACTATCAGAGTGTTGATGAAACACAGAAATTGCATCGGGATTGGATACAACAGTCACCATGCGCACTTTCCTCCATGGGAGCAATGTTTCAAAGAGTTCACGCTTTCATCATTCCCTGGAAGACCAGTAGCAGTTTTCGATGCACATCTGGAGGCATTCTGTAATCTGTGTACTATCAGAGTGTTGATGAAACACAGAAATTGCATCGGGATTGAATACAACAGTCACCATGAGCACATTCCTCCATAAAAGCAATGTCTCAAACAGTCTACACTTTGATCGTTCCCTGGAAGACCAGTAGTAGTTTCCGATGCTCATCTGGAGGCATTCTGTAATCTGTGGAGTATTATAGTGTTGATAAGACACAGAAATTGCATCGGGATTGAATACAACAGTCACCATGCGCACTTTCCTCCATGGGAGTAATGTCTCAAACAGTCTACGCTTTGATCGTTCCCTGGAAGACCAGAAATAGTTTCCGATGCACATCTGGAGGCATTCTGTAACCTGTGGAGTATCAGAGTGTTGATGAGACACAGAAATTGCATCGGGATTGAATACAACAGTCACCATGCGCACTTTCCTCCATGGGAGTAATGTCCCACACATTCTACGCTTTGATCGTTCCCTGGAAGACCAGTAGTAGTTTCCGATGAACATCTGGTGGCGTTCTGTAATCTGTGGACTATCAGAGTGTTGATGAATCACAGAAATTGCAACGGTATTGAATACAACATTCAACATGCGCACTTTCCTCCACGGGAGGTATATCTCAAACAGTCAACGCTATGACTGATCCCTGGAAGACCGGTAGTAGTTTCCGATGAACATCTGGAGGCATTCTGTAATATGTAGACTATCAGAGTGTTGATGAAACACAGAAATTGCATCGGGATTGAATACAACAGTTACCATGCGCACTTTCCTCCACGCTAGTAATGTCCCAAACAGTCTGCGCTTTTATCGTTCCCTGGAAGACCAGTAGTAGTTTCCGATGAACATCTGGAGGCATTCTGTAACCTGTGGACTATCAGAGTGTTGATGAAACATAGAAATTGCATCGGGATTGAATACAACAGTCACCATGCGCACATTCTTCCACGGGAGTAATGTCTCAAACAGTCTACGCTTTGATCGTTCCCTGCATCACCAGTAGTAGTTTCCGATGCACATCTGATGGCATTCTGTTATCTGTAGACTATCAGAGTGTTTATGAAACACAGAAATTGCATCGGGATTGAATACAACAGTCACCATGCGCACTTTCCTCCAAGGGAGTAATTCTCAAGCTGTCTATGCTTTGATCGTTCCCTGGAAGACCAGTATTAGTTTCCGATACATATCTGGTGCCATTCTGTATTCTGTGGAGTATCAGAGTGTTGATGAAACACAGAAATAGCATCGGGATAGAATACAACAGTCACAATCCGCACTTCCCTCCATGGGAGTAATGTCCCAAACAGTCTACGCTTTGATCGTTCCCTGGAAGACCAGTAGTAGTTTCCGATGCACATCGGGAGGCATTCTATAATCTGTGGACTATCAGAGTGTTGATGAAACACAGAAATTGCATCGGATTGAATACAACAGTCACCATGCTCACTTTCCTCCATGGGAGTAATGTTTCATAGAGTTTAAGCTTTGATCGTTCCCTGGAAGGCCAGTAGCAGTTTCCGATGCACATCTGGAGGCATTCTGTAATCTGTGGACTATCAGAGTGTTGATGAAACGTAGAAATTGCATCGGGATTGAATACAACATCACCATGAGCACATTCAAGCATAAAAGTAATGTCTCAAACAGTCTACGCTTTGATCGTTCCCTGGAAGACCAGTAGTAGTTTCGATGCACATCTGGAGGCATTCTGTAATCTGTGGACTATCAGAGTGTTGATGTAACACAGAAATTGCATCGGGATTGAATACAACAGTCACCATGCGCACTTTACTCCATGGGAGTAATGTCTCTAACAGTCTACGCTTTGATCGTTCCCTGGAAGACCAGTAGTAGTTTCCGATGCACATCTGGAGGCTTTCCGTAATCTGTGGACTATCAGAGTGTTGATGAAACACAGAAATTGCATCGGGATTGAATACAACAGTCACCATCCGCACATTCTTCCACGGGAGTAATGTCTCAAACAGTCTACGCTTTGATCGATCCCTGGAACACCAGTAGTAGTTTCCGATGCACATCTGGTGGCATTCTGTTATCTGTAGACTATCAGAGTGTTTATGAAACACAGAAATTGCATCGGGATTGAATACAACAGTCACCATGCGCACTTTCCTCCATGGGAGTAATTCTCAAACAGTCTATGCTTTGATCGTTCCCTAGAAGACCAGTAGTAGTTTCCGATGCATATCTGGTGCCATTCTGTAATCTGTGGAGTATCAGAGTGTTGATGAAATACAGAAATTGCATCGGGAATGAATACAACAGTCACCATGTTCACTTTCCTCCACGGGAGGAATGTCTCAAACAGTCTACGGTTTGATCGTTCCCTGGAAGACCAGTAGTAGTTTCCGATGCACATCTGGTGGCATTCTGTAATCTGTGGACTATCAGAGTGTTGATGAAACACAGAAATTGCATCGGGATTGAGTACAACAGTCACCATCCGCACTTTCCTCCAATGGGAGTAATGTCCCAAACAGTCTACGCTTTGATCGTTCCCTGGAAGACCAGTAGTAGTTTCCGATGCACATCGGGAGGCATTCTATAATCTGTGGACTATCAGAGTGTTGATGAAACACAGAAATTGCATCGGATTGAATACAACAGTCACCATGCGCACTTTCCTCCATGGGAGTAATGTTTCATAGAGTTTAAGCTTTGATCGTTCCCTGGAAGGCCAGTAGCAGTTTCCGATGCACATCTGGAGGCATTCTGTAATCTGTGGACTATCAGAGTGTTGATGAAACATAGAAATTGCATCGGGCTTGAATACAACGTCACCATGAGCACATTCAAGCATAAAAGTAATGTCTCAAACAGTCTACGGTTTGATCGTTCCCTGGAAGACCAGTAGTAGTTTCCGATGCACATCTGGAGGCTTTCTGTAATCTGTGGACTATCAGAGTGTTGATGAAACACAGAAATTGCATCGGGATTGAATACAACAGTTACCATGCGCACTTTCCTCCATGGGAGTAATGTCTGAAACAGTCTACGCTTTGATCGTTCCCCGGAAGACCAGCAGTAGTTTCTGATGCACATCTCGTGGCATTCTGTAATCTGTGGACTATCAGAGTGTTGATGAAACACAGAAAATGTATCGGGATTGATTACAACAGTTACCATGCGCACTTTCCTCCATGGGATTAATGTCTCAAAGAGTTTACGGTTAGATCGTTCCCTGACAGACCAGTAGTAGTTTCCGATGCATATCTGGTGCCATTCTGTAATCTGTGGACTATCAGAGTGTTGACGAAACACAGAAATTGCATCGGGAATGAATACAACAGTCACCATGCGCACTTTCCTCCACGGGAGGTATGTCTCAAACAGTCTACGGTTTGATCGTTCCCTGGAAGACCAGTAGTAGTTTCCGATGCACATCTGGTGGCATTCTATAATCTGTGGACTATCAGAGTGTTGATGAAACACAGAAATAGCATCGGGATTGAATACAACAGTCACCATGCGCACTTTCCTCCATGGGAGTAATGTTTCATAGAGTTTACGCTTTGATCGTTCCCTGGAAGGCCAGTAGCAGTTTCCGATGCACATCTGTAGGCACTCTGTAATCTGTGGACTATCAGAGTGTTGATGAAACATAGAAATTGCATCGGGATTGAACACAACGTCACCATGAGCACATTCAAGCATATAAGTAATGTCTCAAACAGTCTACGCTTTGATCGTTCCCTGGAAGACCAGTAGTAGTTTCCGATGCACATCTGGAGGCATTCTGTAATCTGTGGACTATCAGAGTGTTGATGAAACACAGAAATTGCATCGGGATTGAATACAACAGTCACCATGCGCACTTTACTCCATGGGAGTAATGTCTCTAACAGTCTACGCTTTGATCGTTCCCTGGAAGACCAGTAGTAGTTTCCGATGCACATCTGGTGGCTTTCCGTAATCTGTGGAATATCAGAGTGTTGATGAAACACAGAAATTGCATCGGGATTGAATACAACAGTCACCATGCGCACTTTCCTCATTGGGAGTAATGTCCCAAACAGTCTACGCTTTAATCGTTCCCTGGAAGACCAGTAGTAGTTTCCGATTAACATGTGGTGGCATTCTGTAATCTATGGACTATCAGAGTGTTGATGAAACAAAGAAATTGCATCGGGATTGAATACAACAGCCACCATGCGCACTTTCCTCCATGGGAGCAATGTTTCAAAGAGTTCACGCTTTCATCGTTCCCTGGAAGACCAGTAGCAGTTTTCGATGCACATCTGGAGGCATTCTGTAATCTGTGTACTATCAGAGTGTTGATGAAACACAGAAATTGCATCGGGATTGAATACAACAGTCACCATGAGCACATTCCTCCATAAAAGCAATGTCTCAAACAGTCTACGCTTTGATCGTTCCCTGGAAGACCAGTAGTAGTTTCCGATGCTCATCTGGAGGCATTCTGTAATCTGTGGAGTATCAGACTGTTGATAAGACACAGAAATTGCATCGGGATTGAATACAACAGTCACCATGCGCACTTCCCTCCATGGGAGTAATTCTCAAACAGTCTACGCTTTGAACGTTCCCTGGAAGACCAGTAGTAGTTTCCGATGCACATCTGGAGGCATTCTGTAATCTGTGGACTATTAGAGTGTTGATGAAACACAGAAATTGCATCGGGTTTTGAATACCACAGTTACCATGCGCACTTTCCTCCATGGGAGTAATGTCTGAAACAGACTACGCTTTGATCGTTTGCTGGAAGACCAGTAGTAGTTTCCGATGCACATCACGTGGCATTCTGTAATCTGTGGACTATCAGAGTGTTGATGAAACACAGAAATTGCATCGGGATTAAATACAACAGTCAACATGCGCACTTTCCTCCATGGGAGTAATGTCCCAAACGGTCTACGCTTTGATCGTTCCCTGGAAGACCAGTAGTAGTTTCCGATGCACATCGGGATGCATTCTGTATTCTGTGGACTATCAGAGTGTTGATGGAACACAGATATTGCATCGGGATTGAATACAACACTTACCATGCGCACTTTCCTCCATGGGAGTAATGTCATTACCAGTCTACGCTTTGATCTTTCCCTGGCAGACCAGTGGTAGTTTCCGATGCACATCTGGAGGCTTTCTGTAATCTGTGGACTATCAGAGTGTTGATGAAACACAGAAATTGCATCGGGGTTGAATACAACAGGCACCATGCGCACTTTCCTCCATGGGAGTAATGTTTCATAGAGTTTAAGCTTTGATCTTTCCCTGGAAGGCCAGTAGCAGTTTCCGATGCACATCTGGAGGCATTCTGTAATCAGTGGACTATCAGAGTGTTGATGAAACATAGAAATTGCATCGGGATTGAATACAACGTCACCATGAGCACATTCAAGCATAAAAGTAATGTCTCAAACAGTCTACGCTTTGATCGTTCCCTGGAAGACCAGTAGTAGTTTCCGATGCTCATCTGGAGGCATTCTGTAATCTGTGGACTATCGGAGTGTTGATGAAACACAGAAATTGCATCGGGATTGAATACAACAGTCACCATGCTCACTTTCCTCCATGGGAGTAATGTCTCAAGCAGTCTACGATTTGATCGTTCCCTGGAAAACCAGTAGTAGTTTTCGATGCACATCTGGAGTTATTCTGTAATCTCTGGAGTATCAGAGTGTTGATGAAACACGGATATTGCATCGGGATTGAATACAACACTTACCATGCGCACTTTCCTCCATGGGAGTAATGTCTTTAACAGTCTACGCTTTGATCTTTCCCTGGAAGACCAGTGGTAGTTTCCGATGCACATCTGGAGGCTTTCTGTAATCTGTGGACTATCAGAGTGTTGATGAAACACAGAAAATGTATCGGGATTTATTACAACAGTTACCATGCGCACTTTCCTCCATGGGATTAATGTCTCAAAGAGTTTACGTTTTGATCGTTCCCTGACAGACCAGTAGTAGTTTCCGATGCATATCTGGTGCCATTCTGTAATCTGTGGACTATCAGAGTGTTGATGAAACACAGAAATTGCATCGGGAATGAATACAACAGCCACCATGCGCACTTTCCTCCACGGGAGGTATGTCTCAAACAGTCTACGGTTTGATCGTTCCCTGGAAGACCAGTAGTAGTTTCCGATGCACATCTGGTGGCATTCTGTAATCTGTGGACTATCAGAGTGTTGATGAAACACAGAAATAGCATCGGGATTGAATACAACAGTCACCATCCGCACTTTCCTCCATGGGAGTAATGTCTGAAACAGTCTACGCTTTGATCGTTTGCTGGAAGACCAGTAGTAGTTTCCGATGCACATCTTGTGGCATTCTGTATTCTGTTAACTATCAGAGTGTTGATGAAACACAGAAATTGCATCGGGATTGAATACAACAGTTACAATGCGCACTTTCCTCCATGGGAGTAATGTCCCAAACAGTCTACGCTTTGAAAGTTCCCTGGATGACCAGTAGTAGTTTCCGATGCACATCTGGAGGCTTTCTGTAATCTGTGGACTTTCAGAGTGTTGATGAAACACAGAAATTACATCGGGATTGAATATAACAGTTACCATGCGCACTTTCCTCCATGGGAGTAATGTCTGAAACAGTCTACGCTTTGATCGTTCCCGGGAAGACCAGTAGTAGATTCCGATGCACATCTCGTGGCATTCTGTAATCTGTGGACTATCAGAGTGTTGATGAAACACAGAAAATGTATCGGGATTGATTACAACAGTTACCATGCGCACTTTCCTCCATGGGATTAATGTCTCAAAGAGTTTACGCTTTGATCGTTCCCTGACAGACCAGTAGTAGTTTCCGATGCATATCTGGTGCCATTCTGTAATCTGTGGACGATCAGAATGTTTATGAAACACAGAAATTGCATCGGTAATGAATACAACAGTCACCATGAACACTTTCCTCCACGGGAGGGAGGTCTCAAACAGTCTACGGTTTGATCGTCCCCTGGAAGACCAGTAGTAGTTTCCGATGCACATCTGGTGGCATTCTGTAATCTGTGGACTATCAGAGTGTTGATGAAACACAGAAATAGCATCGGGATTGAATACAGCAGTCACCATCCGCACTTTCCTCCATGGGAGTAATGTCTGAAACAGTCTACGTTTTTTTGATCGTTTGCTGGAAGACCAGTAGTAGTTTCAGATGGACATCGGGAGGCATTCTGTAATCTGTGGACTATCAGAGTGTTGATGAAACACAGAAATTGCATCGGGATTGAATACAACAGTCACCATGAGCACATTCCTCCATAACAGCATTGTCTCAAACAGTCTACGCTTTGATCGTTCCCTGGGAGACCAGAAATAGTTTCCGATGCACATCCGGAGGCATTCTGTAATCTGTGGAGTATCAGAGTGTTGATGAGACACAGAAATTGCTTCGGGATTGAATACAACAGTCACCATGCGCACTTTCCTCCATGGGAGTAATGTCCCAAACAGTCTACGTTTTGATCGTTCCCTGGATGACCAGTAGTAGTTTCCGATGAACATCTGGTGGCATTCTGTAATCTGTGGAATATCAGAGTGTTGATGAATCACAGAAATTGCAACGGGATTGAATACAACATTCACCATGCGCACTTTCCTCCACGGGAGGTATGTCTCAAACAGTCTACGCTTTGACTGTTCCCTGGAAGACCGGTAGTAGTTTCCGATGAACATCTGGAGGCATTCTGTAATCTGTGGACTATCAGAATGTTGATGAAACACAGAAATTGCATCGGGATTGAATACAACAGTCACCATGCGCACTTTCCTCCACGCTAGTAATGTCCCAAACAGTCTGCGCTTTTATCGTTCCCTGGAAGACCAGTAGTAGTTTCCGATGAACATCTGGAGGCATTCTGTAACCTGTGGACTATCAGAGTGTTTATGAGGCACAGAAATTGCATCGGGATTGAATACAACAGTCACCATGCGCACTTTCCTCCAAGGGAGTAATTCTCAAACAGTCTATGCTTTGATCGTTCCCTGGAAGACCAGTAGTAGTTTCCGATGCATATCTGGTGCCATTCTGTATTCTGTGGAGTATCAGAGTGCTGATGAAACACAGAAATTGCATCGGGAATTAATACAACAGTCACCATGCGCACTTTCCTCCACGGGAGGTATGTCTCAAACAGTCTACGGTTTGATCGTTCCCTGGAAGACCAGTAGTAGTTTCCGATGCACATCTGGTGGCATTCTGTAATCTGTGGACTATCAGAGTGTTGATGAAACCCAGAAATTGCATCGGATTGAATACAACAGTCACCATGCTCTCTTTCCTGCATGGGAGTAATGTTTCATAGAGTTTAAGCTTTGATCGTTCCCTGGAAGGCCAGTAGCAGCTTCCGATGCACATCTGGAGGCATTCTGTAATCTGTGGACTATCAGAGTGTTGATGAAACATAGAAATTGCATCGGGATTGAATACAACAGTCACCATGCGCACTTTACTCCATAGGAGTAATGTCTCTAACAATCTACGCTTTGATCGTTCCCTGGAAGACCAGTAGTAGTTTCCGATGCACATCTGGAGGCTTTCCGTAATCTGTGGACTATCAGAGTGTTGATGAAACACAGAAATGGCATCGGGAATGAATACAACAGTCACCATGCGCACTTTCCTCCACGGGAGGTATATCTCAAACAGTCTACGGTTTGATCGTTCCCTGGAAGACCAGTAGTAGTTTCCGATGAACATCTGGAGGCATTCTGTAATCTGTGGACTATCAGAGTGTTGATGAAACGCAGAAATTGCATCGGGATTGAATACAACAGTCTCCATGCGCAGTTTCCTCCATGGAAGTAATGTCTCAAACAGTCTACGATTTGATCGTTCCCTGGAAGACCAGTAGTAGTTTCCGATGCACATCTGGGGGCTTTCTGTAATCTGTGGACTATCAGAGTGTTGATGAAACACAGAAATTGCCACGGGATTGAATACAACAGTCAACATTCGAACTTTCCTCCACGGGAGGTATATCTCAAACAGTCTACGGTTTGATCGTTCCCTGGAAGACCAGTAGTAGTTTCCGATGAACATCTGGAGGCATTCTGTAATCTGTGGACTATCAGAGTGTTGATGAAACGCAGAAATTGCATCGGGATTGAATACAACAGTCTCCATGCGCAGTTTCCTCCATGGAAGTAATGTCTCAAACAGTCTACGATTTGATCGTTCCCTGGAAGACCAGTAGTAGTTTCCGATGCACATCTGGGGGCTTTCTGTAATCTGTGGACTATCAGAGTGTTGATGAAACACAGAAATTGCCACGGGATTGAATACAACAGTCAACATTCGAACTTTCCTCCATGGGAGTAATTCTCAAACTGTCTATGCTTTGATCGTTCCCTGTAAGACCAGTAGTAGTTTCCGATGCACATCTGGTGGCATTCTGTAATCTGTGGATCAGAGTGTTGATGAAACACAAAAATTGCCTCGGGATTGAATACAACAATCACCATGCGCACTTTCCTCCACGCTAGTAATGTCCCAAACAGTCTGCGCTTTTATCGTTCCCTGGAAGACCAGTAGTAGTTTCCGATGAACATCTGGAGGCATTCTGTAACCTGTGGACTATCAGAGTGTTGATGAAACATAGAAATTGCATCGGGATTGAATACAACAGTCACCATGCGCAAATTCTTCCACGGGAATAATGTCACAAACAGTCTACGCTTTGATCGTTCCCTGGAACACCAGTAGTAGTTTCCGATGCACATCCGGTGGCATTCTGTAATCTGTGGACTATCAGAGTGTTGATGAAACACAGAAATAGCATCGGGATTGAATACAACAGTCACCATCCGCACTTTCCTCCATGGGATTAATGTCTCGAAGAGTTTACGCTTTGATCGTTCCCTGACAGACCAGTAGTAGTTTCCGATGCATATCTGGTGCCATTCTGTAATCTGTGGACTATCAGAGTGTTGACGAAACACAGAAATTGCATCGGGCTTGGATACAACAGTCACCATCCGCACTTTCCTCCATGGGAACAGTCTATGCTTTGATCGTTCCCTGGAAGACCAGTAGTAGTTTCCGATGCATATCTGGTGCCATTCTGTATTCTGTGGAGTATCAGAGTGCTGATGAAGCACAGAAATTGCATCGGGAATTAATACAACAGTCACCATGCGCACTTTCCTCCACGGGAGGTATGTCTCAAACAGTCTACGGTTTGATCGTTCCCTGGAAGACCAGTAGTAGTTTCCGATGCACATCTGGTGGCATTCTGTAATCTGTGGACTATCAGAGTGTTGATGAAACCCAGAAATTGCATCGGATTGAATACAACAGTCACCATGCTCTCTTTCCTGCATGGGAGTAATGTTTCATAGAGTTTAAGCTTTGATCGTTCCCTGGAAGGCCAGTAGCAGCTTCCGATGCACATCTGGAGGCATTCTGTAATCTGTGGACTATCAGAGTGTTGATGAAACATAGAAATTGCATCGGGATTGAATACAACAGTCACCATGCGCACTTTACTCCATAGGAGTAATGTCTCTAACAATCTACGCTTTGATCGTTCCCTGGAAGACCAGTAGTAGTTTCCGATGCACATCTGGAGGCTTTCCGTAATCTGTGGACTATCAGAGTGTTGATGAAACACAGAAATGGCATCGGGAATGAATACAACAGTCACCATGCGCACTTTCCTCCACGGGAGGTATATCTCAAACAGTCTACGGTTTGATCGTTCCCTGGAAGACCAGTAGTAGTTTCCGATGAACATCTGGAGGCATTCTGTAATCTGTGGACTATCAGAGTGTTGATGAAACGCAGAAATTGCATCGGGATTGAATACAACAGTCTCCATGCGCAGTTTCCTCCATGGAAGTAATGTCTCAAACAGTCTACGATTTGATCGTTCCCTGGAAGACCAGTAGTAGTTTCCGATGCACATCTGGGGGCTTTCTGTAATCTGTGGACTATCAGAGTGTTGATGAAACACAGAAATTGCCACGGGATTGAATACAACAGTCAACATTCGAACTTTCCTCCATGGGAGTAATTCTCAAACTGTCTATGCTTTGATCGTTCCCTGTAAGACCAGTAGTAGTTTCCGATGCACATCTGGTGGCATTCTGTAATCTGTGGATCAGAGTGTTGATGAAACACAAAAATTGCCTCGGGATTGAATACAACAATCACCATGCGCACTTTCCTCCACGCTAGTAATGTCCCAAACAGTCTGCGCTTTTATCGTTCCCTGGAAGACCAGTAGTAGTTTCCGATGAACATCTGGAGGCATTCTGTAACCTGTGGACTATCAGAGTGTTGATGAAACATAGAAATTGCATCGGGATTGAATACAACAGTCACCATGCGCAAATTCTTCCACGGGAATAATGTCACAAACAGTCTACGCTTTGATCGTTCCCTGGAACACCAGTAGTAGTTTCCGATGCACATCTGGTGGCATTCTGTTATCTGTAGACTATCAGAGTGTTTATGAAACGCAGAAATTGCATCGGGATTGAATACAACAGTCACCATGCGCACTTTCCTCCAAGGGAGTAATTCTCAAACAGTCTATGCTTTGATCGTTCCCTGGAAGTCCAGTAGTAGTTTCCGATGCATATCTGGTGCCATTCTGTAATCTGTGGAGTATCAGAGTGTTGATGAAACACAGAAATTGCATCGGCAATGAATACAACAGTCACCATGCGCACTTTCCTCCACGGGAGGTATGTCTCAAACAGTCTACGGTTTGATCGTTCCCTGGAAGACCAGTAGTAGTTTCCGATGCACATCTGGTGGCATTCTGTAATCTGTGGACTATCAGAGTGTTGATGAAACACAGAAATAGCATCGGGATTGAATACAACAGTCACCATCCGCACTTTCCTCCATGGGATTAATGTCTCGAAGAGTTTACGCTTTGATCGTTCCCTGACAGACCAGTAGTAGTTTCCGATGCATATCTGGTGCCATTCTGTAATCTGTGGACTATCAGAGTGTTGACGAAACACAGAAATTGCATCGGGCTTGGATACAACAGTCACCATCCGCACTTTCCTCCATGGGAGTAATGTCCCAAACAGTCTACGCTTTGATCGTTCCCTGGAAGACCAGTAGTAGTTTCCGATGCACATCGGGAGGCATTCTATAATCTGTGGACTATCAGATTGTTGATGAAACACAGAAATTGCATCGGATTGAATACAACAGTCACCATGCGCACTTTCCTCCATTGGAGTAATGTTTCATAGAGTTTAAGCTTTGATCGTACCTGGAAGGCCAGTAGCAGTTTCCGATGCACTTCTGGAAGCATTCTGTAATCTGTGGACTATCAGAGTGTTGCTGAAACATAGAAATTGCATCGGGATTGAATACAACGTCACCATGAGCACATTCAAGCATAAAAGTAATGTCTCAAACAGTCTACGCTTTGATCGTTCCCTGGAAAACCAGTAGTAGTATCCGATGCACATCTGGATGCATTCTGTAATCTGTGGACTATCAGAGTGTTGATGAAACACAGAAATTGCATCGGGATTGAATACAACAGTCACCATGTTCACTTTCCTCCATGGGAGTAATGTCTCAAACAGTCTACGCTTTGATCGTTCCCTGGAAGACCAGTAGTAGTTTTCGATGCACATCTGGAGGCATTCTGTAATCTCTGGAGTATAAGAGTGTTGATGAAACACAGATATTGCATCGGGATTGATACAACACTTACCATGCGCACTTTCCTCCATGGGAGTAATGTCTCTAACAGTCTACGTTTGATCGTTCCCTGGGAGACCAGTAGTAGTTTCCGATGCACATCTGGAGGCTTTCTGTAATCTGTGGACTATCAGAGTGTTGATGAAACACAGAAATTGCATCGGGATTGAATACAACAGTTACCATGCGCACTTTTCTCCATGGGAGTAACGTCTGAAACAGTCTACGCTTTGATCGTTCCCGGGAAGACCAGTAGTAGTTTCCGATGCACATCTCGTGGCATTCTGTAATCTTTGGACTATCAGAGTGTTGATGAATCACAGCAAATGTATCGGGATTGATTACAACAGTTACCATTCGCACTTTCCTCCATGGGATTAATGTCTCGAAGAGTTTACGCTTTGATCGATCCCTGACAGACCAGTAGTAGTTTCCGATGCATATCTGGTGCAATTCTGTAATCTGTGGACTATCAGAGTGTTGACGAAACACAGAAATTGCATCGGGAATGAATACAACAGTCACCATGCGCACTTTCCTCCACGGTTGGTATGTCTCAAACAGTCTATGGTTTGATCGTTCCCTGGAAGACCAGTAGTAGTTTCCGATGCACATCTGGTGGCATTCTATAATCTTTGGACTATCAGAGTGTTGATGAAACACAGAAATAGCATCGGGATTGAATACAACGTCACCATGAGCACATTCAAGCATATAAGTAATGTCTCAAACAGTCTACGCTTTGATCGTTCCCTGGAAGACCAGTAGTAGTTTCCGATGCACATCTGGAGGCATTCTGTAATCTGTAAACTATCAGAGTGTTGATGAAACACAGAAATTGCATCGGGATTGAATACAACAGTCACCATGCGCACTTTACTCCGTGGGAGTAATGTCTCTAACAGTCTACGCTTTGATCGTTCCCTGGAAGACCAGTAGTAGTTTCCGATGCTCATCTGGTGGCTTTCCGTAATCTGTGGACTATCAGAGTGTTGATGAAACACAGAAATTGCATCGGGATTGAATACAACAGTCACCATGCGCACTTTCCTCCATGGGAGTAATGTCCCAAACAGTCTACGCTTTGATCGTTCCCTGGAAGACCAGTAGTAGTTTCCGATTAACATCTGGAGGCATTCTGTAATCTGTGGACTATCAGAGTGTTGATGAAACAAAGAAATTGCATCGGGATTGAATACAACGTCACCATGAGCACATTCAAGCATAAAAGTAATGTCTCAAACAGTCTACGCTTTGATCGTTCCCTGGAACACCAGTAGTAGTTTCCGATGCACATCTGGTATCATTCTGTTATCTGTAGACTATCAGAGTGTTTATGAAACACAGAAATAGCATCGGGATTGAATACAACAGTCACCATGCGCACTTTCCTCCAAGGGAGTAATTCTCAAACAGTCTATGCTTTGATCGCTCCCTGGAAGACCAGTAGTAGTTTCCGATGCATATCTGGTGCCATTCTGTAATCTGTGGAGTATCAGAGTATTGATGAAACACAGAAATTGCATGGGGAATGAATACGACAGTCACCATGCGCACTTTCCTCCACGGGAGGTATGTCTCAAACAGTCTACGGTTTGATCGTTCCCTGGAAGACCATTAGTAGTATCCGACGCACATCTGGTGGCATTCTGTAATCTGTGGACTATCAGAGTGTTGATGAAACACAGAAATAGCATCGGGATAGAATATAACAGTCACCATCCGCACTTTCCTCAATGGGAGTAATGTCTGAAACAGTCTACGCTTTGATCGTTTGCTGGAAGAGCAGTAGTAGTTTCCGATGCACATCACGTGGCATTCTCTAATCTGTGGACTATCAGAGTGTTGATGAAACACAGAAATTGCATCGGGATTGAATACAACAGTCACCATGCGCACTTTCCTCCATGGGAGTAATGTCCCAAACAGTCTACGCTTTGATCGTTCCCTGGAAGACCAGTAGTAGTTTCCGATGCACATCGGGAGGCATTCTGTATTCTGTGGATTATCAGAGTGTTGATGAAACACAGAAATTGCATCGGGATTGAATACAACAGTTACAATGCGCACTTTACTCCATGGGAGTAATGTCCCAAACAGTCTACGCTTTGATCGTTCCCTGGAAGACAAGTAGTAGTTTCCGATGCACATCGCGAGGCATTCTATAATCTGTGGACTATCAGAGTGTTGATGAAACACAGAAATTGCATCGGGATTGAATACAACAGTCACCATGCGCACATTCCTCCATTGGAGTAATGTTTCATAGAGTTTAAGCTTTGATCGTACCTGGAAGGCCAGTAGCAGTTTCCGATGCACTTCTGGAAGCATTCTGTAATCTGTGGACTATCAGAGTGTTGCTGAAACATAGAAATTGCATCGGGATTGAATACAACGTCACCATGAGCACATTCAAGCATAAAAGTAATGTCTCAAACAGTCTACGCTTTGATCGTTCCCTGGAAGACCAGTAGTAGTTTCCGATGCACATCTGGATGCATTCTGTAATCTGTGGACTATCAGAGTGTTGATGAAACACAGAAATTGCATCGGGATTGAATACAACAGTCACCATGTTCACTTTCCTCCATGGGAGTAATGTCTCAAACAGTCTACGCTTTGATCGTTCCCTGGAAGACCAGTAGTAGTTTTCGATGCACATCTGGAGGCATTCTGTAATCTCTGGAGTATAAGAGTGTTGATGAAACACAGATATTGCATCGGGATTGATACAACACTTACCATGCGCACTTTCCTCCATGGGAGTAATGTCTCTAACAGTCTACGCTTTGATCGTTCCCTGGGAGACCAGTAGTAGTTTCCGATGCACATCTGGAGGCTTTCTGTAATCTGTGGACTATCAGAGTGTTGATGAAACACAGAAATTGCATCGGGATTGAATACAACAGTTACCATGCGCACTTTTCTCCATGGGAGTAACGTCTGAAACAGTCTACGCTTTGATCGTTCCCGGGAAGACCAGTAGTAGTTTCCGATGCACATCTCGTGGCATTCTGTAATCTTTGGACTATCAGAGTGTTGATGAAACACAGCAAATGTATCGGGATTGATTACAACAGTTACCATTCGCACTTTCCTCCATGGGATTAATGTCTCGAAGAGTTTACGCTTTGATCGATCCCTGACAGACCAGTAGTAGTTTCCGATGCATATCTGGTGCAATTCTGTAATCTGTGGACTATCAGAGTGTTGACGAAACACAGAAATTGCATCGGGAATGAATACAACAGTCACCATGCGCACTTTCCTCCACGGGAGGTATGTCTCAAACAGTCTATGGTTTGATCGTTCCCTGGAAGACCAGTAGTAGTTTCCGATGCACATCTGGTGGCATTCTATAATCTTTGGACTATCAGAGTGTTGATGAAACACAGAAATAGCATCGGGATTGAATACAAGAGTCACCATGCGCACTTTCCTCCATGGGAGTAATGTTTCATAGAGTTTACGCTTTGATCGTTCCCAGGAAGGCCAGTAGCAGTTCCCGATGCACATCTGTATCCATTCTGTAATCTGTGGACTATCAGAGTGTTGATGAAACATAGAAATTGCATCGGGATTGAATACAACGTCACCATGAGCACATTCAAGCATATAAGTAATGTCTCAAACAGTCTACGCTTTGATCGTTCCCTGGAAGACCAGTAGTAGTTTCCGATGCACATCTGGAGGCATTCTGTAATCTGTAAACTATCAGAGTGTTGATGAAACACAGAAATTGCATCGGGATTGAATACAACAGTCACCATGCGCACTTTACTCCGTGGGAGTAATGTCTCTAACAGTCTACGCTTTGATCGTTCCCTGGAAGACCAGTAGTAGTTTCCGATGCACATCTGGTGGCTTTCCGTAATCTGTGGACTATCAGAGTGTTGATGAAACACAGAAATTGCATCGGGATTGAATACAACAGTCACCATGCGCACTTTCCTCCATGGGAGTAATGTCCCAAACAGTCTACGCTTAGATCGTTCCCTGGAAGACCAGTAGTAGTTTCCGATTAACATCTGGAGGCATTCTGTAATCTGTGGACTATCAGAGTGTTGATGAAACATAGAAATTGCATCGGGATTGAATACAACGTCACCATGAGCACATTCAAGCATAAAAGTAATGTCTCAAACAGTCTACGCTTTGATCGTTCCCTGGAACACCAGTAGTAGTTTCCGATGCACATCTGGTGGCATTCTGTTATCTGTAGACTATCAGAGTGTTTATGAAACACAGAAATAGCATCGGGATTGAATACAACAGTCACCATGCGCACTTTCCTCCAAGGGAGTAATTCTCAAACAGTCTATGCTTTGATCGCTCCCTGGAAGACCAGTAGTAGTTTCCGATGCATATCTGGTGCCATTCTGTAATCTGTGGAGTATCAGAGTATTGATGAAACACAGAAATTGCATGGGGAATGAATACGACAGTCACCATGCGCACTTTCCTCCACGGGAGGTATGTCTCAAACAGTCTACGGTTTGATCGTTCCCTGAAAGACCATTAGTAGTTTCCGATGCACATCTGGTGGCATTCTGTAATCTGTGGACTATCAGAGTGTTGATGAAACACAGAAATAGCATCGGGATAGAATATAACAGTCACCATCCGCACTTTCCTCAATGGGAGTAATGTCTGAAACAGTCTACGCTTTGATCGTTTGCTGGAAGAGCAGTAGTAGTTTCCGATGCACATCACGTGGCATTCTGTAATCTGTGGACTATCAGAGTGTTGATGAAACACAGAAATTGCATCGGAATTGAATACAACAGTCACCATGCGCACTTCCCTCCATGGGAGTAATGTCCCAAACAGTCTACGCTTTGATCGTTCCCTGGAAGACCAGTAGTAGTTTGCGATGCACATCGGGAGGCATTCTGTATTCTGTGGACTATCAGAGTGTTGATGAAACACAGAAATTGCATCGGGATTGAATACAACAGTTACAATGCGCACTTTACTCCATGTGAGTAATGTCCCAAACTGTCTACGCTTTGATCGTTCCCTGGAAGACAAGTAGTAGTTTCCGATGCACATCGCGAGGCATTCTATAATCTGTGGACTATCAGAGTGTTGATGAAACACAGAAATTGCATCGGGATTGAATACAACAGGCACCATGCGCACTTTCCTCCATGGGAGTAATGTTTCATAGAGTTTAAGCTTTGATCGTTCCCTGGAAGGCCAGTAGCAGTTTCCGATGCACATCTGGAGGAATTCTGTAATCTGTGGACTATCAGAGTGTTGATGAAACATAGAAATTGCATCGGGATTGAATACAACGTCACCATGAGCACATTCAAGCATAAAAGTAATGTCTCAAACAGTCTACGCTTTGATCGTTCCCTGGAAGACCAGTAGTAGTTTCCGATGCACATCTGGAGGCATTCTGTAATCTGTGGACTATCAGAGTGTTGATGAAACACAGAAATTGCATCGGGATTGAATACAACAGTCACCATGCGCACTTTCCTCCATGGGAGTAATGTCTCAAACAGTCTACGCTTTGATCGTTCCCTGGAAGGCCAGTAGTAGTTTTCGATGCACATCTGGAGGCATTCTGTAATCTCTGGAGTATCAGAGTGTTGATTAAACACAGATATTGCATCGGGATTGAATACAACACTTACCATGCACATTTTCCTCCATGGGAGTAATGTCTCTAACAGTCTACGCTTTGATCTTTCCCTGGAAGACCAGTAGTAGTTTCCGATGCACATCTGGAGGCTTTCTGTAATCTGTGGACTATCAGGGTGTTGATGAAACACAGAAAGTGCATCGCGATTGAATACAACAGTTACCAAGCGCACTTTCCTCCATGGGAGTAATGTCTGAAACAGTCTACGCTATGATCGTTCCCTGGAAGACCAGTAGTAGTTTCCGATGCACATCTGGAGGCATTCTGTAATCTGTGGACTATCAGAGTGTTAATGAAACACAGAAATTGCATCGGGATTAAATACAACAGCCACCATGCGCACTTTCCTCCATGGGAGCAATGTTTCAAAGAGTTCACGCTTTCATCGTTCCCTGGAAGACCAGTAGCAGTTTTCGATGCACATCTGGAGGCATTCTGTCATCTGTGTACTATCAGAGTGTTGATGAAACACAGTAATTGCATCGGGATTGAATACAACAGTCACCATGAGCACATTCCTCCATAAAAGCAATGTCTCAAAGAGCCTACGCTTTATTCGTTCCCTGGATGACCAGTAGTAGTTTCCGATGCTCATCTGGAGGCATTCTGTAATCTGTGGAGTATCAGAGTATTGATAGGACACAGAAATTGCATCGGGATTGAATACAACATTCACCATGCGCACTTTCCTCCATGGGAGTAATTCTCAAACAGTCTACGTTTTGAACTTTCCCTGGAAGACCAGTAGTAGTTTCCGACGCACATCTGGAGACATTGTGTAATCTGTGGACTATTAGAGTGTTGAAGAAACACAGAAATTGCATCGGGTTTTGAATACCACAGTTACCATGCGCACTTTCCTCCATGGGAGTAATGTCTCTAACAGTCTACGCTTTGATCGTTCCCCGGAAGACAAGTAGTAGTTTCCGATGCACATCTGGAGGCTTTCTGTAATCTGTGGACTATCAGAGTGTTGATGAGACACAGAAATTGCATCGGGATTGAATACAACAGTCACCATGCGCACTTTCCTCCACGCTAGTAATGTCTCAAACACTCTGCGCTTTTATCGTTCCCTGGGAGACCAGTAGTAGTTTCCGATGAACATCTGGAGGCATTCTGTAACCTGTGGACTATCAGAGTGTTGATGAAACATAGAAATTGCATCGGGATTGAATACAACAGTCACCATGCGCACATTCTTCCACGGGAGTAATGTCTCAAACAGTCTACGCTTTGATCGTTCCCTGGAACACCAGTAGTAGTTTCCGATGCACATCTGGTGGCATTCTGTTATCTGTAGACTATCAGAGTGTTTATGAAACACAGAAATTGCATCGGGATTGAATACATGAGTCACCATGCGCACTTTCCTCCAAGGGAGTAATTCTCAAACAGTCTATGCTTTGATCGTTCCCTGGAAGACCATTAGTAGTTTCCGATGCACATCTGGTGGCATTCTGTAATCTGTGGACTATCAGAGTGTTGATGAAACACAGAAATAGCATCGGGATTGAATACAACAGTCACCATCCGCACTTTCCACCATGGGAGTAATGTCTGAAACAGTCTACGCTTTGATCGTTTGCTGGAAGACCAGTAGTAGTTTCCGATGCACATCACGTGGCATTCTGTAATCTGTGGACTATCAGAGTGTTGATGAAACACAGAAATTGCATCGGGATTGAATACAACAGTCACCATGCGCACTTTCCTCCATGGGAGTAATGTCCCAAACAGTCTACGCTTTGATCGTCCCTGGAAGACCAGTAGTAGTTTCCGATGCACATCGGGAGGCATTCTGTATTCTGTGGACTATCAGAGTGTTGATGAAACACAGAAATAGCATCGGGATTGAATACAACAGTCACCATCCGCACTTTCCTCCATGGGATTAATGTCTCGAAGAGTTTACGCTTTGATCGTTCCCTGACAGACCAGTAGTAGTTTCCGATGCATATCTGGTGCCATTCAGTAATCTGTGGACTATCAGAGTGTTGACGAAACACAGAAATTGCATCGGGATTGAATACAACAGTCACCATCCGCACATTCCTCCATGGGAGTAATGTCCCAAACAGTCTACGCTTTGATCGTTCCCTGGAAGACCAGTAGTAGTTTCCGATGCACATCGGGAGGCATTCTATAATCTGTGGACTATCAGATTGTTGATGAAACACAGAAATTGCATCGTATTGAATACAACAGTCACCATGCGCACTTTCCTCCATGGGAGTAATGTTTCATAGAGTTTAAGCTTTGATCGTACCTGGAAGGCCAGTAGCAGTTTCCGATGCACTTCTGGAAGCATTCTGTAATCTGTGGACTATCAGAGTGTTGCTGAAACATAGAAATTGCATCGGGATTGAATACAACGTCACCATGAGCACATTCAAGCATAAAAGTAATGTCTCAAACAGTCTACGCTTTGATCGTTCCCTGGAAGACCAGTAGTAGTTTCCGATGCACATCTGGAGGCATTCTGTAATCTGTGGACTATCAGAGTGTTGATGAAACACAGAAATTGCATCGGGATTGAATACAACAGTCACCATGCGCACTTTCCTCCATGGGAGTAATGTCTCAAACAGTCTACGCTATGATCGTTCCCTGGAAGACCAGTAGTAGTTTTCGATGCACATCTGGAGGCATTCTGTAATCTCTGGAGTATCAGAGTGTTGATGAAACACAGATATTGCATCGGGATTGAATACAACAGTTACCATGCGCACTTTTCTCCATGGGAGTAACGTCTGAAACAGTCTACGCTTTGATCGTTCCCGGGAATACCAGTAGTAGTTTCCGATGCACATCTGGAGGCATTCTGTAATCTTTGGACTATCAGAGTGTTGATGAAACACAGCAAATGTATCGGGATTGATTACAACAGTTACCATTCGCACTTTCCTCCATGGGATTAATGTCTCGAAGAGTTTACGCTTTGATCGATCCCTGACAGGCCAGTAGTAGTTTCCGATGCATATCTGGTGCAATTCTGTAATCTGTGGACTATCAGAGTGTTGACGAAACACACAAATTGCATCGGGAATGAATACAACAGTCACCATGCGCACTTTCCTCCACGGGAGGTATGTCTCAAACAGTCTATGGTTTGATCGTTCCCTGGAAGACCAGTAGTAGTTTCCGATGCACATCTGGTGGCATTCTATAATCTTTGGACTATCAGAGTGTTGATGAAACACAGAAATAGCATCGGGATTCAATACAAGAGTCACCATGCGCACTCTCCTCCATGGGAGTAATGTTTCATAGAGTTTACGCTTTGATCGTTCCCTGGAAGGCCAGTAGCAGTGTCCGATGCACATCTGTATCCATTCTGTAATCTGTGGACTATCGGAGTGTTGATGAAACATAGAAATTGCATCGGGATTTAATACAACGTCACCATGAGCACATTCAAGCATATAAGTAATGTCTCAAACAGTCTACGCTTTGATCGTTCCCTGGAAGACCAGTAGTAGTTTCCGATGCACATCTGGAGGCATTCTGTAATCTGTAAACTATCAGAGTGTTGATGAAACACAGAAATTGCATCGGGATTGAATACAACAGTCACCATGCGCACTTTACTCCGTGGGAGTAATGTCTCTAACAGTCTACGCTTTGATCGTTCCCTGGAAGACCAGTAGTAGTTTCCGATGCACATCTGGTGGCTTTCCGTAATCTGTGGACTATCAGAGTGTTGATGAAACACAGAAATTGCATCGGGATTGAATACAACAGTCACCATGCGCACATTCTTCCACGGGAGTAATGTCTCAAACAGTCTACGCTTTGATCGTTCCCTGGAACACCAGTAGTAGTTTCCGATGCACATCTGGTGGCATTCTGTTATCTGTAGACTATCAGAGTGTTTATGAAACACAGAAATTGCATCGGGATTGAATACAAGAGTCACCATGCGCACTTTCCTCCAAGGGAGTAATTCTCAAACAGTCTATGCTTTGATCGTTCCCTGGAAGACCATTAGTAGTTTCCGATGCACATCTGGTGGCATTCTGTAATCTGTGGACTATCAGAGTGTTGATGAAACACAGAAATAGCATCGGGATTGAATACAACAGTCACCATCCGCACTTTCCACCATGGGAGTAATGTCTGAAACAGTCTACGCTTTGATCGTTTGCTGGAAGACCAGTAGTAGTTTCCGATGCACATCACGTGGCATTCTGTAATCTGTGGACTATCAGAGTGTTGATGAAACACAGAAATTGCATCGGGATTGAATACAACAGTCACCATGCGCACTTTCCTCCATGGGAGTAATGTCCCAAACAGTCTACGCTTTGATCGTCCCTGGAAGACCAGTAGTAGTTTCCGATGCACATCGGGAGGCATTCTGTATTCTGTGGACTATCAGAGTGTTGATGAAACACAGAAATAGCATCGGGATTGAATACAACAGTCACCATCCGCACTTTCCTCCATGGGATTAATGTCTCGAAGAGTTTACGCTTTGATCGTTCCCTGACAGACCAGTAGTAGTTTCCGATGCATATCTGGTGCCATTCAGTAATCTGTGGACTATCAGAGTGTTGACGAAACACAGAAATTGCATCGGGATTGAATACAACAGTCACCATCCGCACATTCCTCCATGGGAGTAATGTCCCAAACAGTCTACGCTTTGATCGTTCCCTGGAACACCAGTAGTAGTTTCCGATGCACATCGGGAGGCATTCTATAATCTGTGGACTATCAGATTGTTGATGAAACACAGAAATTGCATCGTATTGAATACAACAGTCACCATGCGCACTTTCCTCCATGGGAGTAATGTTTCATAGAGTTTAAGCTTTGATCGTACCTGGAAGGCCAGTAGCAGTTTCCGATGCACTTCTGGAAGCATTCTGTAATCTGTGGACTATCAGAGTGTTGCTGAAACATAGAAATTGCATCGGGATTGAATACAACGTCACCATGAGCACATTCAAGCATAAAAGTAATGTCTCAAACAGTCTACGCTTTGATCGTTCCCTGGAAGACCAGTAGTAGTTTCCGATGCACATCTGGAGGCATTCTGTAATCTGTGGACTATCAGAGTGTTGATGAAACACAGAAATTGCATCGGGATTGAATACAACAGTCACCATGCGCACTTTCCTCCATGGGAGTAATGTCTCAAACAGTCTACGCTATGATCGTTCCCTGGAAGACCAGTAGTAGTTTTCGATGCACATCTGGAGGCATTCTGTAATCTCTGGAGTATCAGAGTGTTGATGAAACACAGATATTGCATCGGGATTGAATACAACAGTTACCATGCGCACTTTTCTCCATGGGAGTAACGTCTGAAACAGTCTACGCTTTGATCGTTCCCGGGAATACCAGTAGTAGTTTCCGATGCACATCTGGAGGCATTCTGTAATCTTTGGACTATCAGAGTGTTGATGAAACACAGCAAATGTATCGGGATTGATTACAACAGTTACCATTCGCACTTTCCTCCATGGGATTAATGTCTCGAAGAGTTTACGCTTTGATCGATCCCTGACAGGCCAGTAGTAGTTTCCGATGCATATCTGGTGCAATTCTGTAGTCTGTGGACTATCAGAGTGTTGACGAAACACACAAATTGCATCGGGAATGAATACAACAGTCACCATGCGCACTTTCCTCCACGGGAGGTATGTCTCAAACAGTCTATGGTTTGATCGTTCCCTGGAAGACCAGTAGTAGTTTCCGATGCACATCTGGTGGCATTCTATAATCTTTGGACTATCAGAGTGTTGATGAAACACAGAAATAGCATCGGGATTCAATACAAGAGTCACCATGCGCACTCTCCTCCATGGGAGTAATGTTTCATAGAGTTTACGCTTTGATCGTTCCCTGGAAGGCCAGTAGCAGTGTCCGATGCACATCTGTATCCATTCTGTAATCTGTGGACTATCGGAGTGTTGATGAAACATAGAAATTGCATCGGGATTTAATACAACGTCACCATGAGCACATTCAAGCATATAAGTAATGTCTCAAACAGTCTACGCTTTGATCGTTCCCTGGAAGACCAGTAGTAGTTTCCGATGCACATCTGGAGGCATTCTGTAATCTGTAAACTATCAGAGTGTTGATGAAACACAGAAATTGCATCGGGATTGAATACAACAGTCACCATGCGCACTTTACTCCGTGGGAGTAATGTCTCTAACAGTCTACGCTTTGATCGTTCCCTGGAAGACCAGTAGTAGTTTCCGATGCACATCTGGTGGCTTTCCGTAATCTGTGGACTATCAGAGTGTTGATGAAACACAGAAATTGCATCGGGATTGAATACAACAGTCACCATGCGCACTTTCCTCCATGGGAGTAATGTCCCAAACAGTCTACGCTTTGATCGTTCCCTGGAAGACCAGTAGTAGTTTCCGATTAACATCTGGAGGCATTCTGTAATCTGTGGACTATCAGAGTGTTGATGAAACATAGAAATTGCATCGGGATTGAATACAACGTCACCATGAGCACATTCAAGCATAAAAGTAATGTCTCAAACAGTCTACGCTTTGATCGTTCCCTGGAAGACCAGTAGTAGTTTCCGATGCACATCTGGAGGCATTCTGTAATCTGTGGATTATCAGAGTGTTGATGAAACACAGAAATTGCATCGGGATTGAATACAACAGTCACCATGCGCACTTTCCTCCATGGGAGTAATGTCTCAAACAGTCTACGCTTTGATCGTTCCCTGGAAGACCAGTAGTAGTTTCCGATGCTCATCTGGAGGCATTCTGTAATCTGTGGAGTATCAGAGCATTGATAAGACATAGAAATTGCATCGGGATTGAATACAACAGTCACCATGCGCACTTTCCTCCATAGGAGTAATTCTCAAACAGTCTACGCTTTGAACGTTCCCTGGAAGACCAGTAGTAGTTTCCGATGCACATCTGGAGGCATTCTCTAATCTGTGGACTATTAGAGTGTTGATGAAACACAGAAATTGCATCGGGTTTTGAATACCACAGTTACCGAGCGCACTTTCCTCCACGCTAGTAATGTCTCAAACAGTCTGCGCTTTTATCGTTCCCTGGAAGACCAGTAGTAGTTTCCGATGAACTACTGGAGGCATTCTGTAACCTGTGGACTATCAGAGTGTTGATGAAACATAGAAATTGCATCGGGATTGAATACAACAGTCACCATGCGCACATTCTTCCACGGGAGTAATGTCTCAAACAGTCTACGCTTTGATCGTTCCCTGGAACACCAGTAGTAGTTTCCGATGCACATCTGGTGGCATTCTGTTATCTATAGACTATCAGAGTGTTTATGAAACACAGAAATTGCATCGGGATTGAATACAACAGTCACCATGCGCACTTTCCTCCAAGGGAGTAATTCCCAAACAGTCTATGCTTTGATCGCTCCCTGGAAGACCAGTAGTAGTTTCCGATGCATATCTGGTGCCATTCTGTAATCTGTGGAGTATCAGAGTATTGATGAAACACAGAAATTGCATGGGGAATGAATACGACAGTCACCATGCGCACTTTCCTCCACGGGAGGTATGTCTCAAACAGTCTACGGTTTGATCGTTCCCTGGAAGACCATTAGTAGCTTCCGATGCACATCTGGTGGCATTCTGTAATCTGTGGACTATTAGAGTGTTGATGAAACACAGAAATAGCATCGGGATTGAATATAACAGTCACCATCCGCACTTTCCTCAATGGGAGTAATGTCTAAAACAGTCTACGCTTTGATCGTTTGCTGGAAGACCAGTAGTAGTTTCCGATGCACATCACGTGGCATTCTGTAATCTGTGGACTATCAGAGTGTTGATGAAACACAGAAATTGCATCGGGATTGAATACAACAGTCACCATGCGCACTTTCCTCCATGGGAGTAATGTCCCAAACAGTCTACGCTTTGATCGTTCCCTGGAAGACCAGTAGTAGTGTCCGATGCACATCGGGAGGCATTCTGTATTCTGTGGACTATCAGAGTGTTGATGAAACACAGAAATTGCATCGGGATTGAATACAACAGTTACAATGCGCACTTTACTCCATGGGAGTAATGTCCCAAGCATTCTACGCTTTGATCGTTCCCTGGAAGACAAGTAGTAGTTTCCGATGCACATCGCGAGGCATTCTATAATCTGTGGACTATCAGAGTGTTGATGAAACACAGAAATTGCATCGGGATTGAATACAACAGGCACCATGCGCACTTTCCTCCATGGGAGTAATGTTTCATAGAGTTTAAGCTTTGATCGTTCCCTGGAAGGCCAGTAGCAGTTTCCGATGCACATCTAGAGGAATTCTGTAATCTGTGGACTATCAGAGTGTTGATGAAACATAGAAATTGCATCGGGATTGAATACAACGTCACCATGAGCACATTCAAGCATAAAAGTAATGTCTCAAACAGTCTACGCTTTGATCGTTCCCTGGAAGACCAGTAGTAGCTTCCGATGCACATCTGGAGGCATTCTGTAATCTGTGGACTATCAGAGTGTTGATGAAACACAGAAATTGCATCGGGATTGAATACAACAGTCACCATGCGAACTTTCCTCCATGGGAGTAATGTCTCAAACAGTCTACGCTTTGATCGTTCCCTGGAAGACCAGTAGTAGTTTTCGATGCACATCTGGAGGCATTCTGTAATCTATGGAGTATCAGAGTGTTGATTAAACACAGATATTGCATCGGGATTGAATACAACACTTACCATGCACATTTTCCTCCATGGGAGTAATGTCTCTAACAGTCTACGCTTTGATCTTTCCCTGGAAGACCAGTAGTAGTTTCCGATGCACATCTGGAGGCTTTCTGTAATCTGTGGACTATCAGAGTGTTGATGAAACACAGAAAGTGCATCGGGATTGAATACAACAGTTACCAAGCGCACTTTCCTCCATGGGAGTAATGTCTGAAACAGTCTACGCTTTGATCGTTCCCTGGAAGACCAGTAGTAGTTTCCGATGCACATCTGGAGGCATTCTGTAATCTGTGGACTATCAGAGTGTTGATGAAACACAGAAATTGCATCGGGAATAAATACAACAGCCACCATGCGCACTTTCCTCCATGGGAGCAATGTTTCAAAGAGTTCACGCTTTCATCGTTCCCTGGAAGACCAGTAGCAGTTTTCGATGCACATCTGGAGGCATTCTGTCATCTGTGTACTATGAGAGTGTTGATGAAACACAGTAATTGCATCGGGATTGAATACAACAGTCACCATGAGCACATTCCTCAATAACAGCATTGTCTCAAACAGTCTACGCTTTGATCGTTCCCTGGGAGACCAGAAATAGTTTCCGATGCACATCCGGAGGCATTCTGTAATCTGTGGAGTATCAGAGTGTTGATGAGACACAGAAATTGCTTCGGGATTGAATACAACAGTCACCATGCGCACTTTCCTCCATGGGAGTAATGTCCCAAACAGTCTACGTTTTGATCGTTCCCTGGAAGACCAGTAGTAGTTTCCGATGAACATCTGGTGGCATTCTGTAATCTGTGGACTATTAGAGTGTTGAAGAAACACAGAAATTGCATCGGGTTTTGAATACCACAGTTACCATGCGCACTTTCCTCCACGCTAGTAATGTCTCAAACAGTCTGCGCTTTTTTCGTTCCCTGGAAGACCAGTAGTAGTTTCCGATGAACATCTGGAGGCATTCTGTAACCTGTGGACTATCAGAGTGTTGATGAAACATAGAAATTGCATCGGGATTGAATACAACAGTCACCATGCGCACATTCTTCCACGGGAGTAATGTCTCAAACAGTCTACACTTTGATCGTTCCCTGGAACACCAGTAGTAGTTTCCGATGCACATCTGGTAGCATTCTGTTATCTGTAGACTATCAGAGTGTTTATGAAACACAGAAATTGCATCGGGATTGAATACAACAGTCACCATGCGCACTTTCCTCCAAGGGAGTAATTCTCAAACAGTCTATGCTTTGATCGTTCCCTGGAAGACCATTAGTAGTTTCCGATGCACATCTGGTGGCATTCTGTAATCTGTGGACTATCAGAGTGTTGATGAAACACAGAAATAGCATCGGGATTGAATACAACAGTCACCATCCGCACTTTCCTCCATGGGAGTAATGTCTGAAACAGTCTACGCTTTGATCGTTTGCTGGAAGACCAGTAGTAGTTTCCGATGCACATCACGTGGCATTCTGTAATCTGTGGACTATCAGGGTGTTGATGAAACACAGAAATTGCATCGGGATTGAATACAACAGTCACCATGCGCACTTTCCTCCATGGGAGTAATGTCCCAAACAGTCTACGCTTTGATCGTTCCCTGGAAGACCAGTAGTAGTTTCCGATGCACATCGGGAGGCATTCTGTATTCTGTGGACTATCAGAGTGTTGATGAAACACAGAAATTGCATCGGGATTGAATACAACTGTTACAATGCGCACTTTACTGCATGGGAGTAATGTCCCAAACAGTCTACGCTTTGATCGTTCCCTGGAAGACAAGTAGTAGTTTCCGAAACACATCGCGAGGCATTCTATAATCTGTGGACTATCAGAGTGTTGATGAAACACAGAAATTGCATCGGGATTGAATACAACAGGCACCATGCGCACTTTCCTCCATGGGAGTAATGTTTCATAGAGTTTAAGCTTTGATCGTTCCCTGGAAGACCAGTAGTAGTTTTCGATGCACATCTGGAGGCATTCTGTAATCTCTGGAGTATCAGAGTGTTGATTGAACACAGATATTGCATCGGGATTGAATACAACACTTACCATGCACACTTTCCTCCATGGGAGTAATGTCTCTAACAGTCTACGCTTTGATCTTTCCCTGGAAGACCAGTAGTAGTTTCCGATACACATCTGGAGGCTTTCTGTAATCTGTGGACTATCAGAGTGTTGATGAAACACAGAAAGTGCATCGGGATTGAATACAACAGTTACCATGCGCACTTTCCTCCATGGGAGTAATGTCTGAAACAGTCTACGCTTTGATCGTTCCTGGGAAGACCAGTAGTAGTTTCCGATGCACATCTCGTGGCATTCTGTAGTCTGTGGACTATCAGAGTGTTGATGAAACACAGAAAATGTATCGGGATTGATTACAACAGTTACCATGCCCACTTTCCTACATGGGATTAATGTCTCAAAGAGTTTACGCTTTGATCGTTCCCTGACAGACCAGTAGTAGTTTCCGATGCATATCTGGTGCCATTCTGTAATCTGTGGACTATCAGAAAGTTGATGAAACACAGAAATTGCATCGGGAATGAATACAACAGTCACCATGCGCACTTTCCTCCACGGGAGGTATGTCTCAAACAGTCTACGGTTTGATCGTCCCCTGGAAGACCAGTAGTAGTTTCCGATGCACATCTGGTGGCATTCTGTAATCTGTGGACTATCAGAGTGTTGATGAAACACAGAAATAGCATCGGGATTGAATACAGCATCCACCATCCGCACTTTCCTCCATGGGAGTAATGTCTGAAACAGTCTAAGTTTTTTTGATCGTTTGCTGGAAGACCAGTAGTAGTTTCCGATGCACATCTCGTGGCATTCTGTAATCTGTGGACTATCAGAGTGTTGATGAAACACAGCAATTGCATCGGGATTGAATATAACAGTCACCATGCGCACTTTCCTCCATGGGAGTAATGTCCTAAACAATCTACGCTTTGATCGTTCCCTGGAAGACCAGTAGTAGTTTCCGATGCACATCGGGAGGCATTCTGTAATCTGTGGACTATCAGAGTGTTGATGAATCACAGATATTGCATCGGGATTTAATACAACAGTCACCATGCGCACTTTCCTCCATGGGAGTAATGTCCCAAACAGTCTACGCTTTGATCGTTCCCTGGAAGACCAGTAGTAGTTTCCGATGCACACCGGGAGGCATTCTGTAATCTGTGGACTGTCAGAGTGTTGATGAAACACAGAAATTGCATCGGGATTGAATACAACAGTCACCATGCGCACTTTCCTCCATGGGAGTAATGTTTCAAAGAGTTCACGCTTTGATCGTTCCCTGGAAGATCAGTAGCAATTGTCGATGCATATCTGGAGGCATTCTGTAATCTGTGTACTATCAGAGTGTTGATGAGACACAGAAATTGCATCGGGATTGAATACAACAGTCACCATGCGCACCTTCCTCCATGGGAGTAATTCTCAAACAGTCTACGCTTTGATCGTTCCACGGAAGACCAGTAGTAGTTTCCGATGCACATTTGGTGGCATTCTGTAATCTGTGGACTATCAGAGTGTTGATGAAACACAGAAATTGCTTCGGGATTGAATGCAACAGTCACCATGCGCACTTTCCTCCATGGGAGTAATGTCTCAAACAGTCTACGCTTTGATCGTTCCCTGGAAGACCAGTAGTAGTTTCCGATTAACATCTGGAGGCATTCTGTAATCTGTGGACTATCAGAGTGTTGATGAAACATAGAAATTGCATCGGGATTGAATACAACGTCACCATGAGCACATTCAAGCATAAAAGTAATGTCTCAAACAGTCTATGCTTTGATCGTTCCCTGGAAGACCAGTAGTAGTTTCCGATGCACATCTGGAGGCATTCTGTAATCTGTGGACTATCAGAGTGTTGATGAAACACAGAAATTGCATCGGGATTGAATACAACAGTCACCATGCGCACTTTCCTCCATGGGAGTAATGTCTCAAACAGTCTACGCTTTGATCGTTCCCTGGAAGACCAGTAGTAGTTTCCGATGCTCATCTGGAGGCATTCTGTAATCTGTGGAGTATCAGAGCATTGATAAGACACAGAAATTGCATCGGGATTGAATACAACAGTCACCATGCGCACTTTCCTCCATAGGAGTAATTCTCAAAGAGTCTACGCTTTGAACGTTCCCTGGAAGACCAGTTGTAGTTTCCGATGCACATCAGGAGGCATTCTCTAATCTGTGGACTATTAGAGTGTTGATGAAACACAGAAATTGCATCGGGTTTTGAATACCACAGTTACCATGCGCACTTTCCTCCATGGGAGTAATGTCTCTAACAGTCTACGCTTTGATCGTTCCCCGGAAGACAAGTAGTAGTTTCCGATGCACATCTGGAGGCTTTCTGTAATCTGTGGACTATCAGAGTGTTGATGAGACACAGAAATTGCATCGGGATTGAATACAACAGTCACCATGCGCACTTTCCTCCACACTAGTAATGTCTCAAACAGTCTGCGCTTTTATCGTTCCCTGGAAGACCAGTAGTAGTTTCCGATGAACTACTGGAGGCATTCTGTAACCTGTGGACTATCAGAGTGTTGATGAAACATAGAAATTGCATCGGGATTGAATACAACAGTCACCATGCGCACATTCTTCCACGGGAGTAATGTCTCAAACAGTCTACGCTTTGATCGTTCCCTGGAACACCAGTAGTAGTTTCCGATGCACATCTGGTGGCATTCTGTTATCTGTAGACTATCAGAGTGTTTATGAAATTCAGAAATTGCATCGGGATTGAATACAACAGTCACCATGCGCACTTTCCTCCAAGGGAGTAATTCTCAAACAGTCTATGCTTTGATCGCTCCCTGGAAGACCAGTAGTAGTTTCCGATGCATATCTGGTGCCATTCTGTAATCTGTGGAGTATCAGAGTATTGATGAAACACAGAAATTGCATGGGGAATGAATACGACAGTCACCATGCGCACTTTCCTCCACGGGAGGTATGTCTCAAACAGTCTACGGTTTGATCGTTCCCTGGAAGACCATTAGTAGTTTCCGATGCACATCTGGTGGCATTCTGTAATCTGTGGACTATCAGAGCGTTGATGAAACACAGAAATAGCATCGGGATTGAATATAACAGTCACCATCCGCACTTTCCTCAATGGGAGTAATGTCTGAAACAGTCTACGCTTTGATCGTTTGCTGGAAGACCAGTAGTAGTTTCCGATGCACATCACGTGGCATTCTGTAATCTGTGGACTATCAGAGTGTTGATGAAACACAGAAATTGCATCGGGATTGAATACAACAGTCACCATGCGCACTTTCCTCCATGGGAGTAATGTCCCAAACAGTCTACGCTTTGATCGTTCCCTGGAAGACCAGTAGTAGTTTCCGATGCACATCGGGAGGCATTCTGTATTCTGTGGACTATCAGAGTGTTGATGAAACACAGAAATTGCATCGGGATTGAATACAACAGTTACAATGCGCACTTTACTCCATGGGAGTAATGTCCCAAACATTCTACGCTTTGATCGTTCCCTGGAAGACAAGTAGTAGTTTCCGATGCACATCGCGAGGCATTCTATAATCTGTGGACTATCAGAGTGTTGATGAAACACAGAAATTGCATCGGGATTGAATACAACAGGCACCATGCGCACTTTCCTCCATGGGAGTAATGTTTCATGGAGTTTAAGCTTTGATCGTTCCCTGGAAGGCCAGTAGCAGTTTCCGATGCACATCTGGAGGAATTCTGTAATCTGTGGACTATCAGAGTGTTGATGAAACATAGAAATTGCATCGGGATTGAATACAACGTCACCATGAGCACATTCAAGCATAAAAGTAATGTCTCAAACAGTCTACGCTTTGATCGTTCCCTGGAAAACCAGTAGTAGTTTCCGATGCACATCTGGAGGCATTCTGTAATCTGTGGACTATCAGAGTGTTGATCAAACACAGAAATTGCATCGGGATTGAATACAACAGTCACCATGCGAACTTTCCTCCATGGGAGTAATGTCTCAAACAGTCTACGCTTTGATCGTTCCCTGGAAGACCAGTAGTAGTTTTCGATGCACATCTGGAGGCATTCTGTAATCTCCGGAGTATCAGAGTGTTGATTAAACACAGATATTGCATCGGGATTGAATACAACACTTACCATGCACATTTTCCTCCATGGGAGTAATGTCTCTAACAGTCTACGCTTTGATCTTTCCCTGGAAGACCAGTAGTAGTTTCCGATGCACATCTGGAGGCTTTCTGTAATCTGTGGACTATCAGAGTGTTGATGAAACACAGAAAGTGCATCGGGATTGAATACAACAGTTACCAAGCGCACTTTCCTCCATGGGAGTAATGTCTGAAACAGTCTACGCTTTGATCGTTCCCTGGAAGACCAGTAGTAGTTTCCGATGCACATCTGGAGGCATTCTGTAATCTGTGGACTATCAGAGTGTTGATGAAACACAGAAATTGCATCGGGATTAAATACAACAGCCACCATGCGCACTTTCCTCCATGGGAGCAATGTTTCAAAGAGTTCACGCTTTCATCGTTCCCTGGAAGACCAGTAGCAGTTTTCGATGCACATCTGGAGGCATTCTGTCATCTGTGTACTATCAGAGTGTTGATGAAACACAGTAATTGCATCGGGATTGAATACAACAGTCACCATGAGCACATTCCTCCATAAAAGCAATGTCTCAAAGAGCCTACGCTTTGATCGTTCCCTGGATGACCAGTTGTAGTTTCCGATGCTCATCTGGAGGCATTCTGTAATCTGTGGAGTATCAGAGTATTGATAGGACACAGAAATTGCATCGGGATTGAATACAACAGTCACCATGCGCACTTTCCTCCATGGGAGTAATTCTCAAACAGTCTACGTTTTGAACGTTCCCTGGAAGACCAGTAGTAGTTTCCGATGCACATCTGGAGGCATTGTGTAATCTGTGGACTATTAGAGTGTTGAAGAAACACAGAAATTGCATCGGGTTTTGAATACCACAGTTACCATGCGCACTTTCCTCCACGCTAGTAATGTCTCAAACAGTCTGCGCTTTTTTCGTTCCCTGGAAGACCAGTAGTAGTTTCCGATGAACATCTGGAGGCATTCTGTAACCTGTGGACTATCAGAGTGTTGATGAAACATAGAAATTGCATCGGGATTGAATACAACAGTCACCATGCGCACATTCTTCCACGGGAGTAATGTCTCAAACAGTCTACACTTTGATCGTTCCCTGGAACACCAGTAGTAGTTTCCGATGCACATCTGGTAGCATTCTGTTATCTGTAGACTATCAGAGTGTTTATGAAACACAGAAATTGCATCGGGATTGAATACAACAGTCACCAATCGCACTTTCCTCCAAGGGAGTAATTCTCAAACAGTCTATGCTTTGATCGTTCCCTGGAAGACCATTAGTAGTTTCCGATGCACATCTGGTGGCATTCTGTAATCTGTGGACTATCAGAGTGTTGATGAAACACAGAAATAGCATCGGGATTGAATACAACAGTCACCATCCGCACTTTCCTCCATGGGAGTAATGTCTGAAACAGTCTACGCTTTGATCGTTTGCTGGAAGACCAGTAGTAGTTTCCGATGCACATCACGTGGCATTCTGTAATCTGTTGACTATCAGGGTGTTGATGAAACACAGAAATTGCATCGGGATTGAATACAACAGTCACCATGCGCACTTTCCTCCATGGGAGTAATGTCCCAAACTGTCTACGCTTTGATCGTTCCCTCGAAGACCAGTAGTAGTTTCCGATGCACATCGGGAGGCATTCTGTATTCTGTGGACTATCAGAGTGTTGATGAAACACAGAAATTGCATCGGGATTGAATACAACAGTTACAATGCGCACTTTACTGCATGGGAGTAATGTCCCAAACAGTCTACGCTTTGATCGTTCCCTGGAAGACAAGTAGTAGTTTCCGAAACACATCGCGAGGCATTCTATAATCTGTGGACTATCAGAGTGTTGATGAAACACAGAAATTGCATCGGGATTGAATACAACAGGCACCATGCGCACTTTCCTCCATGGGAGTAATGTTTCAAAGAGTTTAAGCTTTGATCGTTCCCTGGAAGGCCAGTAGCAGTTTCCGATGCACATCTGGAGGCATTCTGTAATCTGTGGACTATCAGAGTGTTGATGAAACATAGAAATTGCATCGGGATTGAATACAACGTCACCATGAGCACATTCAAGCATAAAAGTAATGTCTCAAACAGTCTCCGCTTTGATCGTTCCCTGGAACACCAGTAGTAGTTTCCGATGCACATCTGGAGGCAATCTGTAATCTGTGGACTATCAGAGTGTTGATGAAACACAGAAATTGCATCGGGATTGAATACAACAGTCACCATGCGCACTTTCCTCCATGGGAGTAATGTCTCAAACAGTCTACGCTTTGATCGTTCCCTGGAACACCAGTAGTAGTTTCCGATGCACATCTGGTGGCATTCTGTTATCTGTAGACTATCAGAGTGTTTATGAAATTCAGAAATTGCATCGGGATTGAATACAACAGTCACCATGCGCACTTTCCTCCAAGGGAGTAATTCTCAAACAGTCTATGCTTTGATCGCTCCCTGGAAGACCAGTAGTAGTTTCCGATGCATATCTGGTGCCATTCTGTAATCTGTGGAGTATCAGAGTATTGATGAAACACAGAAATTGCATGGGGAATGAATACGACAGTCACCATGCGCACTTTCCTCCACGGGAGGTATGTCTCAAACAGTCTACGGTTTGATCGTTCCCTGGAAGACCATTAGTAGTTTCCGATGCACATCTGGTGGCATTCTGTAATCTGTGGACTATCAGAGCGTTGATGAAACACAGAAATAGCATCGGGATTGAATATAACAGTCACCATCCGCACTTTCCTCAATGGGAGTAATGTCTGAAACAGTCTACGCTTTGATCGTTTGCTGGAAGACCAGTAGTAGTTTCCGATGCACATCACGTGGCATTCTGTAATCTGTGGACTATCAGAGTGTTGATGAAACACAGAAATTGCATCGGGATTGAATACAACAGTCACCATGCGCACTTTCCTCCATGGGAGTAATGTCCCAAACAGTCTACGCTTTGATCGTTCCCTGGAAGACCAGTAGTAGTTTCCGATGCACATCGGGAGGCATTCTGTATTCTGTGGACTATCAGAGTGTTGATGAAACACAGAAATTGCATCGGGATTGAATACAACAGTTACAATGCGCACTTTACTCCATGGGAGTAATGTCCCAAACATTCTACGCTTTGATCGTTCCCTGGAAGACAAGTAGTAGTTTCCGATGCACATCGCGAGGCATTCTATAATCTGTGGACTATCAGAGTGTTGATGAAACACAGAAATTGCATCGGGATTGAATACAACAGGCACCATGCGCACTTTCCTCCATGGGAGTAATGTTTCATGGAGTTTAAGCTTTGATCGTTCCCTGGAAGGCCAGTAGCAGTTTCCGATGCACATCTGGAGGAATTCTGTAATCTGTGGACTATCAGAGTGTTGATGAAACATAGAAATTGCATCGGGATTGAATACAACGTCACCATGAGCACATTCAAGCATAAAAGTAATGTCTCAAACAGTCTACGCTTTGATCGTTCCCTGGAAAACCAGTAGTAGTTTCCGATGCACATCTGGAGGCATTCTGTAATCTGTGGACTATCAGAGTGTTGATCAAACACAGAAATTGCATCGGGATTGAATACAACAGTCACCATGCGAACTTTCCTCCATGGGAGTAATGTCTCAAACAGTCTACGCTTTGATCGTTCCCTGGAAGACCAGTAGTAGTTTTCGATGCACATCTGGAGGCATTCTGTAATCTCCGGAGTATCAGAGTGTTGATTAAACACAGATATTGCATCGGGATTGAATACAACACTTACCATGCACATTTTCCTCCATGGGAGTAATGTCTCTAACAGTCTACGCTTTGATCTTTCCCTGGAAGACCAGTAGTAGTTTCCGATGCACATCTGGAGGCTTTCTGTAATCTGTGGACTATCAGAGTGTTGATGAAACACAGAAAGTGCATCGGGATTGAATACAACAGTTACCAAGCGCACTTTCCTCCATGGGAGTAATGTCTGAAACAGTCTACGCTTTGATCGTTCCCTGGAAGACCAGTAGTAGTTTCCGATGCACATCTGGAGGCATTCTGTAATCTGTGGACTATCAGAGTGTTGATGAAACACAGAAATTGCATCGGGATTAAATACAACAGCCACCATGCGCACTTTCCTCCATGGGAGCAATGTTTCAAAGAGTTCACGCTTTCATCGTTCCCTGGAAGACCAGTAGCAGTTTTCGATGCACATCTGGAGGCATTCTGTCATCTGTGTACTATCAGAGTGTTGATGAAACACAGTAATTGCATCGGGATTGAATACAACAGTCACCATGAGCACATTCCTCCATAAAAGCAATGTCTCAAAGAGCCTACGCTTTGATCGTTCCCTGGATGACCAGTTGTAGTTTCCGATGCTCATCTGGAGGCATTCTGTAATCTGTGGAGTATCAGAGTATTGATAGGACACAGAAATTGCATCGGGATTGAATACAACAGTCACCATGCGCACTTTCCTCCATGGGAGTAATTCTCAAACAGTCTACGTTTTGAACGTTCCCTGGAAGACCAGTAGTAGTTTCCGATGCACATCTGGAGGCATTGTGTAATCTGTGGACTATTAGAGTGTTGAAGAAACACAGAAATTGCATCGGGTTTTGAATACCACAGTTACCATGCGCACTTTCCTCCACGCTAGTAATGTCTCAAACAGTCTGCGCTTTTTTCGTTCCCTGGAAGACCAGTAGTAGTTTCCGATGAACATCTGGAGGCATTCTGTAACCTGTGGACTATCAGAGTGTTGATGAAACATAGAAATTGCATCGGGATTGAATACAACAGTCACCATGCGCACATTCTTCCACGGGAGTAATGTCTCAAACAGTCTACACTTTGATCGTTCCCTGGAACACCAGTAGTAGTTTCCGATGCACATCTGGTAGCATTCTGTTATCTGTAGACTATCAGAGTGTTTATGAAACACAGAAATTGCATCGGGATTGAATACAACAGTCACCAATCGCACTTTCCTCCAAGGGAGTAATTCTCAAACAGTCTATGCTTTGATCGTTCCCTGGAAGACCATTAGTAGTTTCCGATGCACATCTGGTGGCATTCTGTAATCTGTGGACTATCAGAGTGTTGATGAAACACAGAAATAGCATCGGGATTGAATACAACAGTCACCATCCGCACTTTCCTCCATGGGAGTAATGTCTGAAACAGTCTACGCTTTGATCGTTTGCTGGAAGACCAGTAGTAGTTTCCGATGCACATCACGTGGCATTCTGTAATCTGTTGACTATCAGGGTGTTGATGAAACACAGAAATTGCATCGGGATTGAATACAACAGTCACCATGCGCACTTTCCTCCATGGGAGTAATGTCCCAAACTGTCTCCGCTTTGATCGTTCCCTCGAAGACCAGTAGTAGTTTCCGATGCACATCGGGAGGCATTCTGTATTCTGTGGACTATCAGAGTGTTGATGAAACACAGAAATTGCATCGGGATTGAATACAACAGTTACAATGCGCACTTTACTGCATGGGAGTAATGTCCCAAACAGTCTACGCTTTGATCGTTCCCTGGAAGACAAGTAGTAGTTTCCGAAACACATCGCGAGGCATTCTATAATCTGTGGACTATCAGAGTGTTGATGAAACACAGAAATTGCATCGGGATTGAATACAACAGGCACCATGCGCACTTTCCTCCATGGGAGTAATGTTTCAAAGAGTTTAAGCTTTGATCGTTCCCTGGAAGGCCAGTAGCAGTTTCCGATGCACATCTGGAGGCATTCTGTAATCTGTGGACTATCAGAGTGTTGATGAAACATAGAAATTGCATCGGGATTGAATACAACGTCACCATGAGCACATTCAAGCATAAAAGTAATGTCTCAAACAGTCTCCGCTTTGATCGTTCCCTGGAACACCAGTAGTAGTTTCCGATGCACATCTGGAGGCAATCTGTAATCTGTGGACTATCAGAGTGTTGATGAAACACAGAAATTGCATCGGGATTGAATACAACAGTCACCATGCGCACTTTCCTCCATGGGAGTAATGTCTCAAACAGTCTACGCTTTGATCGTTCCCTGGAAGACCAGTAGTAGTTTTCGATGCACATCTGGAGGCATTCTGTAATCTCTGGAGTATCAGAGTGTTGATTGAACACAGATATTGCATCGGGATTGAATACAACACTTACCATGCAAACTTTCCTCCATGGGAGTAATGTCTCTAACAGTCTACGCTTTGATCTTTCCCTGGAAGACCAGTAGTAGTTTCCGATACACATCTGGAGGCTTTCTGTAATCTGTGGACTATCAGAGTGTTGATGAAACACAGAAAGTGCATCGGGATTGAATACAACAGTTACCATGCGCACTTTCCTCCATGGGAGTAATGTCTGAAACAGTCTACGCTTTATCGTTCCTGGGAAGACCAGTAGTAGTTTCCGATGCACATCTCGTGGCATTCTGTAGTCTGTGGACTATCAGAGTGTTGATGAAACACAGAAAATGTATCGGGATTGATTACAACAGTTACCATGCCCACTTTCCTACATGGGATTAATGTCTCAAAGAGTTTACGCTTTGATCGTTCCCTGACAGACCAGTAGTAGTTTCCGATGCATATCTGGTGCCATTCTGTAATCTGTGGACTATCAGAAAGTTGATGAAACACAGAAATTGCATCGGGAATGAATACAACAGTCACCATGCGCACTTTCCTCCACGGGAGGTATGTCTCAAACAGTCTACGGTTTGATCGTCCCCTGGAAGACCAGTAGTAGTTTCCGATGCACATCTTGTGGCATTCTGTAATCTGTGGACTATCAGAGTGTTGATGAAACACAGAAATAGCATCGGGATTGAATACAGCATCCACCATCCGCACTTTCCACCATGGGAGTAATGTCTGAAACAGTCTACGTTTTTTTGATCGTTTGCTGGAAGACCAGTAGTAGTTTCCGATGCACATCTCGTGGCATTCTGTAATCTGTGGACTATCAGAGTGTTGATGAAACACAGCAATTTCATCGGGATTGAATATAACAGTCACCATGCGCACTTTCGTCCATGGGAGTAATGTCCTAAACATTCTACGCTTTGATCGTTCCCTGGAAGACCAGTAGTAGTTTCCGATGCACATCGGGAGGCTTTCTGTAATCTGTGGACTATCAGAGTGTTGATGAAACACAGATATTGCATCGGGATTTAATACAACAGTCACCATGCGCACCTTCCTCCATGGGAGTAATTCTCAAACAGTCTACGCTTTGATCGTTCCACGGAAGACCAGTAGTAGTTTCCATTGCACATTTGGTGGCATTCTGTAATCTGTGGACTATCAGAGTGTTGATGAAACACAGAAATTGCTTCGGGATTGAATGCAACAGTCACCATGCGCACTTTCCTCCATGGGAGTAATGTCTCAAACAGTCTACGCTTTAATCGTTCCCTGGATGACCAGTAGTAGTTTCCGATGCACATCTGAAGGGATTCTGTAATCTGTGGAGTATCAGAGTGTTGATGAAACACAGAAATTGCATCGGGATTGAATTCAACATTTACCATGCGCACTTTCCTTCATGGGAGTAATGTCTCTAACAGTGTTCGCTTTGATCGTTCCCTGGAAGACCAGTAGTAGTTTCCGATGCACATCTCGTGGCATTCTGTAGTCTGTGGACTATCAGAGTTTTGTTGAAACACAGAAATTGCATCGGGATTGAAAACAACATTCACCATGCGCACCTTCCTCCAAGGGAGTAATTCTCAAACAGTCTATGCTTTGATCGTTCCCTGGAAGACCAGTAGTAGTTTCCGATGCACATCTCGTGGCATTCTGTAATCTGTGGACTATCAGAGTGTTGATGAAACACAGAAATAGCATCAGGATTGAATACAGCAGTCACCATGCGCACTTTCCTCCATGGGAGTAATGTGTGAAACAGTCTACGCTTTGATCGTTCCCTGGAATACCAGTAGTAGTTTCCGATGGACATCTGGTGGCATTCTGTAATCTGTGGACTATCAGAGTGTTGATGAAACACAGAAATAGCATCAGGATTGAATACAACAGTCACCATGCGCACTTTCCTCCATGGGAGTAATGTCTGAAACAGTCTACGCTTTGATCGTTCCCTGGAAGACCAGTAGTAGTTTCCGATGCACATCTCGTGGCATTCTGTAATCTGTGGACTATCAGAGTGTTGATGAAACACAGAAATTTCATCGGGATTGAATACAACAGTCACCATGCGCACTTTCCTCGATGGGAGTAATGTCCTAAACAGTCTACGCTTTGATCGTTCCCTGGAAGACCAGTAGTAGTTTCCGATGCACATCGGGTGGCATTCTGTAATCTGTGGACTATCAGAGTGTTGATGAAACACAGAAATTGCATCGGGATTTAATACAACTGTCACCATGCGCACTTTCCTCCATGGGAGTAATGTCCCAAACAGTCTACGCTTTGATCGTTCCCTGGAAGACCAGTAGTAGTTTCCGATGCACACCGGGAGGCATTCTGTAATCTGTGGACTATCAGAGTGTTGATGAAACACAGAAATTGCATCGGGATTGAATACAACAGTCACCATGCGCACTTTCCTCCATGGGAGTAATGTTTCAAGGAGTTCACGCTTTGATCGTTCCCTGGAAGATCAGTAGCAGTTTTCGATGCACATCTGGAGGCATTCTGTAATCTTTGTACTATCAGAGTGTTGATGAAGCACAGAAATTGCATCGGGATTGAATACAACAGTCACCATGAGCACATTCCTCCATCAAAGCAATGTCTCAAACAGTCTACGCTTTGATCATTCCCTGGAAGACCAGTAGTAGTTTCCGATGCTCATCGGGAGGCATTCTGTAATCTGTAAACTATCAGAGTGTTGATGAAACACAGAAATTGCATCGGGTTTTGAATACCACAGTTACCATGCGCACTTTCCTCCATGGGAGTAATGTCTCTAACAGTCTACGCTTTGATCGTTCCCCGGAAGACAAGTAGTAGTTTCCGATGCACATCTGGAGGCTTTCTGTAATCTGTGGACTATCAGAGTGTTGATGAGACACAGAAATTGCATCGGGATTGAATACAACAGTCACCATGCGCACTTTCCTCCATGGGAGTAATTCTCAAACAGTCTACGCTTTGATCATTCCCTGGAAGACCAGTAGTAGTTTCCGATGCACATTTGGTGGCATTCTGTAATCTGTGGACTATCAGAGTGTTGATGAAACACAGACATTGCTTCGGGATTGAATACAACAGTCACCATGCGCCCTTTCCTCCACGGGAGGTATGTCTCAAACAGTCGACGCTTTGATCGTTCCCTGGAAGACCAGTAGTAGTTTCCGATGCACATCTGGTGGCATTCTGTAATCTATGGACTATCAGAGTGTTGATGAAACACAGAAATTGCATCGGGATTGAAAACAACATTCACAATGCGCACTTTCCTAGAAGGGAGTAATTCTCACATAGTCTATGCTTTGATCGTTCCCAGGAAGACCAGTAGTAGTTTCCGATGCACAACTCGTTTCATTCTGTAATCTGTGGACAATCAGAGTGTTGATGAAACACAGAAATTGCATAGGGAATGAATACAACAGTCACCATGAGCACATTCCTCCATCAAAGCAATGTCTCAAACAGTCTACGCTTTGATCATTCCCTGGAAGACCAGTAGTAGTTTCCGATGCTCATCGGGAGGCATTCTGTAATCTGTGGAGTATCAGAGTGTTGATGAAACACAGAAATTGCATCGGGTTTTGAATACCACAGTTACCATGCGCACTTACCTCCACGGGAGGTATGTCTCAAACAGTCTACGGTTTGATCGTTCCCTGGATGGCCAGTAGTAGTTTCCGATGCACATCTGGTGGCATTCTGTAATCTGTGGACTATCAGAGTGTTGATGAAACACAGAAATGCCATCAGGATTGAATACAACAGTCACCATGAGCACATTCCTCCATAAAAGCAATGTCTCAAACTGTCTACGCTTTGATCGTTCCCTGGAAGACCAGTAGTAGTGTCCGATGCTCATCTGGAGGCATTCTGTAATCTGTGGAGTATCAGAGTGTTGATGAAACACAGAAATTGCATCGGGTTTTGAATACCACAGTCACCATGCGCACTTTCCTCCATGGGAGTAATGTCCCAAACAGTCTAGGCTTTGACCGTTCCCTGGAAGACCAGTAGTAGTTTCCGATGCACACCGGGAGGCATTCTGTAATCTGTGGACTGTCAGAGTGTTGATGAAACACAGAAATTGCATCGGGATTGAATACAACAGTCACCATGCGCACTTTCCTCCATGGGAGTAATGTTTCAAAGAGTTCACGCTTTGATCGTTCCCTGGAAGATCAGTAGCAGTTTTCGATGCACATCTGGAGGCATTCTGTATTCTGTGTACTATCAGAGTGTTGATGAAACATAGAAATTGCATCGGGATTGAATACAACAGTCACCATGAGCACATTCCTCCATAAAAGCAATGTCTCAAACTGTCTACGCTTTGATCGTTCATTGGAAGACCAGTAGTAGTGTCCGATGCTCATCTGGAGGCATTCTGTAATCTGTGGAGTATCAGAGTGTTGATGAAACACAGAAATTGCATCGGGTTTTAAATACCACAGTTACCATGCGCACTTTCCTCCATGGGAGTAATGTCTCTAACAGTCTACGCTTTTATCGTTCCCCTGAAGACAAGTAGTAGTTTCCGATGCACATCTGGAGGCTTTCTGTAATCTGTGGACTATCAGAGTGTTGAAGAGACACAGAAATTGCATCGGGATTGAATACAACAGTCACCATGCGCACTTTCCTCCATGGGAGTAATTCTCAAACACTCTACGCTTTGATCGTTCCCTGGAAGACCAGTAGTAGTTTCCGATGCACATTTGGTGGCATTCTGTAATCTGTGGACTATCAGAGTGTTGATGAAACACAGAAATTGCTTCGGGATTGAATAGAACAGTCACCATGCGCACTTTCCTCCATGGGAGGTATGTCTCAAACAGTCGACGCTTTGATCGTTCCCTGGAAGACCAGTAGTAGTTTCCGATGCACATCTGGAGGCATTCTGTAATCTATGGACTATCAGAGTGTTGATGAAACACAGAAATTGCATCGGGATTGAATACAACAGTCACCATGCGCACTTTCCTCCATGGGAGTAATGTCTCAAAGAGTCTACGCTTTGATCGTTCCCTGGAAGACCAGTAGTAGTTTCCGATGCACATCTGGAGGCATTCTGTAATCTGTGGAGTATCAGAGTGTTGATGAAACACAGAAATTGCATCGGGATTGAATTCAACATTTACCATGCGCACTTTCCTCCATGGGAGTAATGTCTCTAACAGTCTACGCTTTGATCGTTCCCTGGAAGACCAGTAGTAGTTCCCTACGCACATCTGGAGGCTTTCTGTAATCTGTGGACTATCAGAGTATTGATGAAACACAGAATTTGCATCGGGATTAAAAACAACATTCACCATGCGCACTTTCGTCCATGTGAGGAATTCTCAAACAGTCTATGCTTTGATCGTTCCCTGGAAGACCAGTAGTAGTTTACGAGGCACATCTCGTGGCATTCTTTAATCTTTATACTATCAGAGTGTTGACGAAACACAGAAATTGCATCGGGAATGAATACAACAGTCGCCATGCGCACTTTCCTCCACGGGAGGTATGTCTCAAACAGTCTACGGTTTGATCGTTCCCTGGAAGACCAGTAGTAGTTTCCGATGCACATCTGGTGGCATTCTGTAATCTGTGGACTATCAGAGTGTTGATGAAACACAGAAATAGCATCAGGATTGAATACAACAGTCACCATGCGAACTTTCCTCCATGGGAGTAATGTCTGAAACAGTCTACGCTTTGATCGTTCCCTGGAAGACCAGTAGTAGATTCCGATGCACATCTCGTGGCATTCTGTAATCTGTGGACTATCAGAGTGTTTATGAAACACAGAAATTTCATCGGGATTGAATACAACAGTCACCATGCGCACTTTCCTCCATGGGAGTAATGTCCTAAACAGTCTACGCTTTGATCGTTCCCTGGAAGACCAGTAGTAGTTTCCGATGCACATCGGGAGTCATTCTGTAATCTGTGGACTATCAGAGTGTTGATGAAACACAGAAATTGCATCGTGATTGAATACAACAGTCACCATGCGCACTTTCCTATATGGGAGTAATGTCTCAAACAGTCTACGCTTTGATCGTTCCCTGGAAGACCATAGTAGTTTCCGATGCACATCTGGAGGCATTCTGTTATCTGTGGAGTATCAGAGTGTTGATGAAACACGGAAATTGCATCGGGATTGAATACAACAGTCACCATGCGCACCTTCCTCCATGGGACTAATGTCTCTAACAGTCTATGCTTTGATCGTTCCCTGGAAGACCAGTAGTAGTTTCCGATGCACATCTGGAGGCTTTCTGTAATCCTTGGACTATCAGGTTGTTGATGAAACACAGAAATTGCATCGGGATTGAATACAACAGTTACCATGCGCACTTTCCTCCATGGGAGTATTTCTCAAACAGTCTACGATTTGATCGTTCCCTGGAAGACCAGTATTTGTTTCCGATGCACATCTGGTGGCATCCTGTAATCTGTGGACTATCAGAGTGTTGATGAAACACAGAAATTGCATCGGGATTGAATACAACGGTCACCATCCGCACTTTCCTGCATGGGAGTAATGTCTGAAACAGTGTACGCTTTGATCGTTAATGGGAAGACCAGTAGTAGTTTCCGATGCACATCTCGTGGCATTCTATAATCTGTGGACTATCAGAGTGTTGATGAAACACAGAAAATGCATCGGGATTATGTACAACAGTTACCATGCGCACTTTACTCCATGGGAGTAATGTCTCAAAGAGTTTACGCTTTGATCGTTCCCTGAAAGACCAGTAGTAGTTTCCGATGCAAATCTGGAGGCATTCTGTAATCTGTGGACTATCAGAGTGTTGATGAAACACAGAAATAGCATCGGGATTGAATACAACAGTCTCCATGCGCAGTTTCCTCCATAGGAGTAACGTCTTAAACAGTCTACGCTTTGATCGTTCCCTGGAAGACCAGAATTAGTTTCAATTGCACATCTGGAAGCATTCTGTAGTCTGTGGACTATCAGAGTGTTGATGAAACACAGAAATTGCATCGGGATTGAATTCAACATTTACCATGCGCACTCTCCTCCATCGGAGTCATGTCTCTTACAGTCTACGCTTTGATCGTTCCCTGGAAGACCAGTAGTAGTTTCCGATGCACATCTGGAGGCTCTCTGTAATCTGTGGACTATCAGAGTGTTAATGAAACACAGAAATTGCATCGGGATTGATAACAACATTCACCATGCGCACTTTCCTCCAAGGGAGTAATTCTCAAACAGTCTATGCTTTGATCGTTCCCTGGAAGACCAGTAGTAGATTCCGATGCACATCTCGTGGCATTCTGTAATCTGTGGACTATCAGAGTGTTGATGAAACACAGAAATTGCATCGATAATGAATGTAACAGTCACCATGCGCACTTTCCTCCACGGAGGTATGTCTCAAACAGTCTACGGTTTGATCGTTCCCTGGAAGACCAGTAGTAGTTTCCAATGCAAATCTGGAGGCATTCTGTAATCTGTGGCGTATCAGACTGTTGATGAAACACAGATATTGCATCGGGATTGAATACAACAGTCACCATGCGCACTTTCCTCCATGGGAGTAATGTCCCAAACAGTCTACGCTTTGATCGTTCAATGGAAGACCAGTAGGAGTTTCCGATGCACACCGGGAGGCATTCTGTAATCTGTGGACTATCAGAGTGTTGATGAAACACAGAAATTGCATCGGGATTGAATACAACAGTCACCATGCGCACTTTCCTCCACGAGAATAATGTTTCATAGAGTTTACGCTTTGATCGTTCCCTGGAAGACCAGTAGCAGTTTCCGATCCACATCTGGAGGCATTCTGTAATCTGTGGACTATCAGAGTGTTGATGAAACATAGAAATTGCATCGGGATTGAATACAACAATCACCATGAGCACATTCCTCCATAAAAGTAATGTCTCGAACAGTCTACGCTTTGATCGTTCCCTGGAAGACCAGTAGTAGTTTTCGATGCAAATCTGGAGGCATTCTGTAATCTGTGGAGTATCAGAGTGTTGATGAAACACAGATATTGCATCGGGATTGAATACAACAGTTACCATGCGCACTTTCCTCCATGGGAGTAATGTCTCTCACAGTCTACGATTTGATTGTTCCCTGGAAGACCAGTAGTAGTTTCCGATGAACATCTGGAGGCTTTCTGGAATCTGTGGACTATCAAAGTGTTGATGATACACAGAAATTGCATCGGGATTTAATACAACGGTCACCATCCGCACTTTCTTGCATGGGAGTAATGTCTGAAACAGTGTACGCTTTGATCGTTAATGGGAAGACCAGTAGTAGTTTCCGATGCACATCTCGTGGCATTCTATAATCTGTGGAGTATCAGAGTGTTGATTAAACACAGAAAATGCATCGGGATTAATTACAACAGTTACCATGCGCACTTTCCTCCATGGGAGTAATGTCTCAAAGAGTTTACGCTTTGATCGTTCCCTGGAAGACCAGTAGTAGTTTCCGATGCATATCTGGAGGCATTCTGTATTCTGCGGACTATCTGAGTGTTGATGAAACACAGAAATTTCATCGGGATGGAATACAACAGTCACCATGCGCACTTTCCTCCATGGGAGTAATGTCCTAAACAGTTTACGCTTTGATCGTTCCCTGGAAGACCAGTAGTAGCTTCTGATGCACATCGGGAGGCATTCTGTAATCTGTGGACTATCAGAGTGTTGATGAATCACAGAAATTGCATCGGGATTGAATACAACAGTCACCATGCGCACTTTCCTCCATGGGAGTAATGTCTCAAGGAGTTTACGATTTGATCGTTCCCTGGAAGACCAGTTGTAGTTTCCGATGCACATCTGGTGGCATCCTGTAATCTGTGGACTATCAGAGTGTTGATGAAACACAGACATTGCATCGGGATTGAATACAACGGTCACCATCCGCACTTTCTTGCATGGGAGTAATGTCTGAAACAGTGTACGCTTTGATCGTTAATGGGAAGACCAGTAGTAGTTTCCGATGCACATCTCGTGGCATTCTATAATCTGTGGAGTATCAGAGTGTTGATTAAACACAGAAAATGCATCGGGATTAATTACAACAGTTACCATGCGCACTTTCCTCCATGGGAGTAATGTCTCAAAGAGTTTACGCTTTGATCGTTCCCTGAAAGACCAGTAGTAGTTTCCGATGCACATCTGGAGGCATTCTGTAATCTGTGGACTATCAGAGTGTTGATGAAACACAGAAATTGCATCGGGATTGAATACAACAGTCACCATGAGCACTTTCCTCCATGGGAGTAATGTCTCAAACAGTCTACGCTTTGATCGTTCCCTGGAAGACCAGTAGTAGTTTCCGATGCATATCTGGAGGCATTCTGTATTCTGTGGACTATCTGAGTGTTGATGAAACACAGAAATTTCATCGGGATTGAATACAACAGTCACCATGAGCACATTCCTCCATAAAAGTAATGTCTCGAACAGTCTACGCTTTGATCGTTCCCTGGAAGATCAGTAGTAGTTTTCGATGCAAATCTGGAGGCATTCTGTAATCTGTGGAGTATCAGAGTGTTGATGAAACACAGATATTGCATCGGGATTGAATACAACAGTTACCTTGCGCACCTTCCTCCATGGGACTAATGTCTCTAACAGTCTATGCTTTGATCGTTCCCTGGAAGACCAGTAGTAGTTTCCGATGCACATCTGGAGGCTTTCTGTAACCTGTGGACTATCAGGTTGTTGATGAAACAAAGAAATTGCATCGGGATTGAATACAACAGTTACCATGCGCACTTTCCTCCATGGGAGTATTTCTCAAACAGTCTACGATTTGATCGTTCCCTGGAAGACCAGTAGTTGTTTCCGATGCACATCTGGTGGCATCCTGTAATCTGTGGACTATCAGAGTGTTGATGAAACACAGAAATTGCATCGGGATTGAATACAACGGTCACCATCCGCACTTTCCTGCATGGGAGTAATGTCTGAAACAGTGTACGCTTTGATCGTTAATGGGAAGACCAGTAGTAGTTTCCGATGCTCATCTCGTGGCATTCTATAATCTGTGGACTATCAGAGTGTTGATGAAACACAGAAAATGCATCGGGATTATTTACAACAGTTACCATGCGCACTTTACTCCATGGGAGTAATGTCTCAAAGAGTTTACGCTTTGATCGTTCCCTGAAAGACCAGTAGTAGTTTCCGATGCACATCTGGAGGCATTCTGTAATCTGTGGACTATCAGAGTGTTGATGAAACACAGAAATAGCATCGGGATTGAATACAACAGTCTCCATGCGCAGTTTCCTCCATAGGAGTAACGTCTTAAACAGTCTACGCTTTGATCGTTCCCTGGAAGACCAGAAGTAGTTTCAATTGCACATCTGGAAGCATTCTGTAGTCTGTGGACTATCAGAGTGTTGATGAAACACAGAAATTGCATCGGGATTGAATTCAACATTTACCATGCGCACTCTCCTCCATCGGAGTCATGTCTCTTACAGTCTACGCTTTGATCGTTCCCTGGAAGACCAGTAGTAGTTTCCGATGCACATCTGGAGGCTCTCTGTAATCTGTGGACTATCAGAGTGTTAATGAAACACAGAAATTGCATCGGGATTGATAACAACATTCACCATGCGCCCTTTCCTCCAAGGGAGTAATTCTCAAACAGTCTATGCTTTGATCGTTCCCTGGAAGACCAGTAGCAGTTTCCGATGCACATCTGGAGGCATTCTGTAATCTGTGGACTATCAGAGTGTTGATGAAACATAGAAATTGCATCGGGATTGAATACAACAATCACCATGAGCACATTCCTCCATAAAAGTAATGTCTTAAACAGTCTACGATTTGATCGTTCCCTGGAAGACCAGTAGTAGTTTCCGATGCAAATCTGGAGGCATTCTGTAATCTGTGGCGTATCAGACTGTTGATGAAACACAGATATTGCATCGGGATTGAATACAACAGTCACCATGCGCACTTTCCTCCATGGGAGTAATGTCCCAAACAGTCTACGCTTTGATCGTTCAATGGAAGACCAGTAGGAGTTTCCGATGCACACCGGGAGGCATTCTGTAATCTGTGGACTATCAGAGTGTTGATGAAACACAGAAATTGCATCGGGATTGAATACAACAGTCACCATGCGCACTTTCCTCCACGGGAATAATGTTTCATAGAGTTTACGCTTTGATCGTTCCCTGGAAGACCAGTAGCAGTTTCCGATCCACATCTGGAGGCATTCTGTAATCTGTGGACTAACAGAGTGTTGATGAAACATAGAAATTGCATCGGGATTGAATACAACAATCACCATGAGCACATTCCTCCATAAAAGTAATGTCTCGAACAGTCTACGCTTTGATCGTTCCCTGGAAGACCAGTAGTAGTTTTCGATGCAAATCTGGAGGCATTCTGTAATCTGTGGAGTATCAGAGTGTTGATGAAACACAGATATTGCATCGGGATTGAATACAACAGTTACCATGCGCACTTTCCTCCATGGGAGTAATGTCTCTCACAGTCTACGATTTGATTGTTCCCTGGAAGACCAGTAGTAGTTTCCGATGAACATCTGGAGGCTTTCTGGAATCTGTGGACTATCAAAGTGTTGATGATACACAGAAATTGCATCGGGATTTAATACAACAGTTACCATGCGCACTTTCCTCCGTGGGAGTAATTCTCAAACAGTCTACGATTTGATCATTCCCTGGAAGACCAGTAGTAGTTTCCGATGCACATCTCGTGGCATTCTGTAATCTGTGGACTATCAGAGTGTTGATGAGACACAGAAATTGCAACGGGATTGAATACAACAGTCACCATGCGCACTTTCCTCCATGGGAGTAATGTCCCAAACAGTCTACGCTTTGATCGTTCCCTGGAAGACCAGTAGTAGTTTTCGATGCAAATCTGGAGGCATTCTGTAATCTGTGGAGTATCAGAGTGTTGATGAAACACAGAAATTGCATCGGGATTGAATACAACAGTCACCATGCGCACTTTCCTCCATGGGAGTAATGTCTCAAGGAGTTTACGATTTGATCGTTCCCTGGAAGACCAGTTGTAGTTTCCGATGCACATCTGGTGGCATCCTGTAATCTGTGGACTATCAGAGTGTTGATGAAACACAGACATTGCATCGGGATTGAATACAACGGTCACCATCCGCACTTTCCTGCATGGGAGTAATGTCTGAAACAGTGTACGCTTTGATCGTTAATGGGAAGACCAGTAGTAGTTTCCGATGCACATCTCGTGGCATTCTATAATCTGTGGAGTATCAGAGTGTTGATGAAACACAGAAAATGCATCGGGATTAATTACAACAGTTACCATGCGCACTTTCCTCCATGGGAGTAATGTCTCAAAGAGTTTACGCTTTGATCGTTCCCTGAAAGACCAGTAGTAGTTTCCGATGCACATCTGGAGGCATTCTGTAATCTGTGGACTATCAGAGTGTTGATGAAACACAGAAATTGCATCGGGATTGAATATAACAGTCACCATGAGCACATTCCTCCATAAAAGTAATGTCTCGAACAGTCTACGCTTTGATGGTTCCCTGGAAGACCAGTAGTAGTTTTCGATGCAAATCTGGAGGCATTCTGTAATCTGTGGAGTATCAGAGTGTTGATGAAACACAGATATTGCATCGGGATTGAATACAACAGTTACCATGCGCACCTTCCTCCATGGGACTAATGTCTCTAACAGTCTACGCTTTGATCGTTCCCTGGAAGACCAGTAGAAGTTTCCGATGCACATCTGGAGGCTTTCTGTAATCTGTGGACTATCAGGGTGTTGATGAAACAAAGAAATTGCATCGGGATTGAATACAATAGTTACCATGCGCACTTTCCTCCATGGGAGTATTTCTCAAACAGGCTACGATTTGATCGTTCCCTGGAACACCTGTAGCCGTTTCCGATGCACATCTGGTGGCATCCTGTAATCTGTGGACTATCAGAGTGTTGATGAAACACAGAAATTGCATCGAGATTGAATACAACGGTCACCATCCGCACTTTCCTGCATGGGAGTAATGTCTGAAACAGTGTACGCTTTGATCGTTAATGGGAAGACCAGTAGTAGTTTCCGATGCACATCTCGTGGCATTCTATAATCTGTAGACTATCAGAGTGTTGATGAAACACAGAAAATGCATCGGGATTAATTACGACAGTTACCATGCGCACTTTCCTCCATGGGAGTAATGTCTCAAAGAGTTTACGCTTTGATCGTTCCCTGAAAGACCAGTAGTAGTTTCCGATGCACATCTGGAGGCATTCTGTAATCTGTGGACTATCAGAGTGTTGATGAAACACAGAAATTGCAGCGGGATTGAATACAACAGTCTCCATGCGCAGTTTCCTCCATGGGAGTAACGTCTTAAACAGTCTACGCTTTGATCGTTCCCTGGAAGACCAGAAGTAGTTTCAATTGCACATCTGGAAGCATTCTGTAGTCTGTGGACTATCAGAATGTTTATGAAACACAGAAATTGCATCGGGATTGAATACAACAGTCACCATGCGCACTTTACTCCATGGGAGTAATGTCTCTAACAGTCTACGCTTTGATCGTTCCCTGGAAGACCAGTAGTAGTTTCCGATGTACATCTGGAGGCTTTCCGTAATCTGTGGACTATCAGAGTGTTGTTGAAACACAGAAATTGCATCGGGATTGAATACTACAGTCACCATGCGCACTTTCCTCCATGGGAGTAAAGTCTCAAGGAGTTTACGATTTGATCGTTCCCTGGAAGACCAGTTGTAGTTTCCGATGCACATCTGGAGGCATTCTGTAATCTGTGGACTATCAGAGTGTTGATGAAACACAGAAATTGCATCGGGATTGAATTCAACATTTACCATGCGCACTTTCCTCCATGGGGGTCATGTCTCTTACAGTCTACGCTTTGATCGTTCCCTGGAAGACCAGTAGTAGTTTCCGAGGCACATCTGGAGGCTTTCTGTAATCTGTGGTCTATCAGAGTGTTGATGAAACACAGAAATTGCATCGGGATTGAAAACAACATTCACCATGCGCACTTTCCTCCAAGGGAGTAATTCTCAAACAGTCTATGCTTTGATTGTTCCCTGGAAGACCAGTAGTAGTTTCCGATGCACATCTCGTGGCATTCTGTAATCTGTGGACTATCAGAGTGTTGATGAAACACAGAAATTGCATCGATAATGAATGCAACAGTCACCATGCGCACTTTCCTCCACGGGAGGTATGTCTCAAACAGTCTACGGTTTGATCGTTCCCTGGAAGACCAGTAGTAGTTTCCGATGCACATCTGGTGGCATTCTGTAATCTGTGGACTATCAGAGTGTTGATGAAACACAGAAATAGCATCAGGATTTAATACAACAGTCACCATGCGCAAATTTCCTCCATGGGAGTAATGTCTGAAACAGTCTACGCTTTGATCGTTCCCTGGAAGACCAGTAGGAGTTTCCGATGCACACCGGGAGGCATTCTGTAATCTGTGGACTATCAGAGTGTTGAAGAAACACAGAAATTGCATCGGGATTGAATACAACAGTTACCATGCGCACTTTCCTCCGTGGGAGTAATTCTCAAACAGTCTACGATTTGATCATTCCCTGGAAGACCAGTAGTAGTTTCCGATGCACATCTCGTGGCATTCTGTAATCTGTGGACTATCAGAGTGTTGATGAGACACAGAAATTGCAACGGGATTGAATACAACAGTCACTATGCGCACTTTCCTCCATGGGAGTAATGTCCCAAACAGTCTACGCTTTGATCGTTCCCTGGAAGACCAGTAGTAGTTTCCGATGCATATCTGGAGGCATTCTGTATTCTGCGGACTATCTGAGTGTTGATGAAACACAGAAATTTCATCGGGATTGAATACAACAGTCACCATGCGCACTTTCCTCCATGGGAGTAATGTCCTAAACAGTTTACGCTTTGATCGTTCCCTGGAAGACCAGTAGTAGCTTCTGATGCACATCGGGAGGCATTCTGTAATCTGTGGACTATCAGAGTGTTGATGAAACACAGAAATTGCATCGGGATTGAATACAACAGTCACCATGCGCACTTTCCTCCATGGGAGTAATGTCTCGAGGAGTTTACGATTTGATCGTTCCCTGGAAGACCAGTTGTAGTTTCCGATGCACATCTGGTGGCATCCTGTAATCTGTGGACTATCAGAGTGTTGATGAAACACAGACATTGCATCGGGATTGAATACAACGGTCACCATCCGCACTTTCCTGCATGGGAGTAATGTCTGAAACAGTGTACGATTTGATCGTTAATGGGAAGACCAGTAGTAGTTTCCGATGCACATCTCGTGGCATTCTATAATCTGTGGAGTATCAGAGTGTTGATGAAACACAGAAAATGCATCGGGATTAATTACAACAGTTACCATGCGCACTTTCCTCCATGGGAGTAATGTCTCAAAGAGTTTACGCTTTGATCGTTCCCTGAAAGACCAGTAGTAGTTTCCGATGCACATCTGGAGGCATTCTGTAATCTGTGGACTATCAGAGTGTTGATGAAACACAGAAATTGCATCGGGATTGAATACAACAGTCACCATGAGCACTTTCCTCCATGGGAGTAATGTCCCAAACAGTCTACGCTTTGATCGTTCCCTGGAAGACCAGTAGTAGTTTCCGATGCATATCTGGAGGCATTCTGTATTCTGTGGACTATCTGAGTGTTGATGAAACACAGAAATTTCATCGGGTTTGAATACAACAGTCACCATGCGCACCTTCCTCCATGGGACTAATGTCTCTAACAGTCTACGCTTTGATCGTTACCTGGAAGACCAGTAGAAGTTTCCGATGCACATCTGGAGGCTTTCTGTAATCTGTGGACTATCAGGGTGTTGATGAAACAAAGAAATTGCATCGGGATTGAATACAACAGTTACCATGCGCACTTTCCTCCATGGGAGTATTTCTCAAACAGTCTACGATTTGATCGTTCCCTGGAAGACCTGTAGCCGTTTCCGATGCACATCTGGTGGCATCCTGTAATCTGTGGACTATCAGAGTGTTGATGAAACACAGAAATTGCATCGAGAATGAATACAACGGTCACCATCCGCACTTTCCTGCATGGGAGTAATGTCTGAAACAGTGTACGCTTTGATCGTTAATGGGAAGACCAGTAGTAGTTTCCGATGCACATCTCGTGGCATTCTATAATCTGTGGACTATCAGAGTGTTGATGAAACACAGAAAATGCATCGGGATTAATTACGACAGTTACCATGCGCACTTTCCTCCATGGGAGTAATGTCTCAAAGAGTTTACGCTTTGATCGTTCCCTGAAAGACCAGTAGTAGTTTCCGATGCAGATCTGGAGGCATTCTGTAATCTGTGGACTATCAGAGTGTTGATGAAACACAGAAATTGCAGCGGGATTGAATACAACAGTCTCCATGCGCAGTTTCCTCCATGGGAGTAACGTCTTAAACAGTCTACGCTTTGATCGTTCCCTGGAAGACCAGAAGTAGTTTCAATTGCACATCTGGAAGCATTCTGTAGTCTGTGGACTATCAGAGTGTTTATGAAACACAGAAATTGCATCGGGATTGAATACAACAGTCACCATGCGCACTTTACTCCATGGGAGTAATGTCTCTAACAGTCTACGCTTTGATCGTTCCCTGGAAGACCAGTAGTAGTTTCCGATGTACATCTGGAGGCTTTCCGTAATCTGTGGACTATCAGAGTGTTGATGAAACACAGAAATTGCATCGGGATTGAATACTACAGTCACCATGCGCACTTTCCTCCATGGGAGTAATGTCTCAAGGAGTTTACGATTTGATCGTTCCCTGGAAGACCAGTTGTAGTTTCCGATGCACATCTGGAGGCATTCTGTAATCTGTGGACTATCAGAGTGTTGATGAAACACAGAAATTGCATCGGGATTGAATTCAACATTTACCATGCGCACTTTCCTCCATGGGGGTCATGTCTCTTACAGTCTACGCTTTGATCGTTCCCTGGAAGACCAGTAGTAGTTTCCGAGGCACATCTGGAGGCTTTCTGTAATCTGTGGACTATCAGATTGTTGATGAAACACAGAAATTGCATCGGGATTGAAAACAACATTCACCATGCGCACTTTCCTCCAAGGGAGTAATTCTCAAACAGTCTATGTTTTGATTGTTCCCTGGAAGACCAGTAGTAGTTTCCGATGCACATCTCGTGGCATTCTGTAATCTGTGGACTATCAGAGTGTTGATGAAACACAGAAATTGCATCGATAATGAATGCAACAGTCACCATGCGCACTTTCCTCCACGGGAGGTATGTCTCAAACAGTCTACGGTTTGATCGTTCCCTGGAAGACCAGTAGTAGTTTCCGATGCAAATCTGGAGGCATTCTGTAAACTGTGGAGTATCAGAGTGTTGATGAAACACAGATATTGCATCGGGATTGAATACAACAGTTACCATGCGCACTTTCCTCCATGGGAGTAATGTCTCTCACAGTCTACGATTTGATCGTTCCCTGGAAGACCAGTAGTAGTTTCCGATGAACATCTGGAGGCTTTCTGTAATCTGTGGACTATCAAAGTGTTGATGATACACAGAAATTGCATCGGGATTGAATACAATAATTACCATGCGCACTTTCCTCCGTGGGAGTAACTCTCAAACAGTCTACGATTTGATCATTCCCTGGAAGACCAGTAGTAGTTTCCGATGCACATCTCGTGGCATTCTGTAATCTGTGGACTATCAGAGTGTTGATGAGACACAGAAATTGCATCGGGATTGAATACAACAGTCACCATGCGCACTTCCCTCCATGGGAGTAATGTCCCAAACTGTCTACGCTTTGATCGTTCCCTTGAAGACCAGTAGTAGTTTCCGATGCATATCTGGAGGCATTCTGTATTCTGTGGACTATCTGAGTGTTGATGAAACACAGAAATTTCATCGGGATTGAATACAACAGTCACCATGCGCACTTTCCTCCATGGGAGTAATGTCCTAAACAGTCTACGCTTTGATCGTTCCCTGGAAGACCAGTAGTAGCTTCCGATGCACATCGGGAGGCATTCTGTAATCTGTGGACTATCAGAGTGTTGATGAAACACAGAAATTGCATCGGGATTGAATAAAACAGTCACCATGCGCACTTTCCTCCATGGGAATAATGTGTCAAAGAGTTTACGCTTTGATCGTTCCCTGGAAGACCAGTAGCAGCTTCCGATGCACATCTGGAGGCATTCTGAAATCTGTGGACTATCAGAGTGTTGATGAAACACAGAAATTGCTTCGGGAATAAATACAACAGTCACCGTGCGCACTTTCCTCCATGTGAGGAATGTCGCAAACAGTCGACGTTTTGATCGTTCCCTGGAAGACCAGTAGTCGTTTCCGATGCACATCTGGTGGCATCATGTAATCTGTGGACTATCAGAGTGTTGATGAAACACAGAAATTGCATCGGGATTGAATACAACAGTCACCATGCGCGCTTTCCTCCATGGGAATAATGTGTCATAGAGTTTACGCTTTGATCGTTCCTGGGAAGACCAGTAGTAGTTTCCGATGCACATCTCGTGGCATTCTATAATCTGTGGACTATCAGAGTGTTGATGAAACACAGAAAATGCATCGGGATTAATTACAACAGTTACCATGCGCACTTTCCTCCATGGGAGTAATGTCTCAAAGAGTTTACCCTTTGATCGTTCAAGGAAAGACCAGTAGTAGTTTCCGATGCACATCTGGAGGCATTCTGTAATCTGTGGACTATCAGAGTGTTGATGAAACACAGAAATTGCATCGGGATTGAATACAACAGTCACCATGCGCACTTTACTCCATGGGAGTAATGTCTCTAACAGTCTACGCTTTGATCGTTCCCTGGAAGACCAGTAGTAGTTTCCGATGTACATCTGGAGGCTTCCCGTAATCTGTGGACTATCAGAGTGTTGATGAAACACAGAAATTGCATCGGGATTGAATACAACAGTCACCATGCGCACTTTCCTCCATGGAAGTAATGTCTCAAGAAGTTAACGATTGGATCGTTCCCTGGAAGACCAGTTGTAGTTTCCGATGCACATCTGGAGGCATTCTGTAATCTGTGGACTATCAGAGTGTTGATGAATCACAGAAATTGCATCGGGATTGAATTCAACATTTACCATGCGCACTTTCCTCCATGGGAGTAATGTCTCTAACAGTCTACGCTTTGATCGTTCCCTGGAAGACCAGTAGTAGTTTCCGATGCACATCTGGATTCTTTCTGTAGTCTGTGAACTATCAGAGTGTTGATGAAACACAGAAATTGCATCGGGATTGAAAACAACATTCACCATGCGCACTTTCCTCCAAGGGAGTAATTATCAAACAGTCTATGCTTTGATCGTTCCCTGGAAGACCTGTAGTAGTTTCCGATGCACATCTCGTGGCATTCTGTAATCTGTGGACTATCAGAGCGTTGATGAAACACAGAAATTGCATCGGGAATGAATGCAACAGTCACCATGCGCACTTTCCTCCCCGGGAAGTATGTCTCAAATAGTCTACGGTTTGATCGTTCCCTGGAAGACCAGTAGTAGTTTCCGATGCACATCTGGTGGCATTATGTAATCTGTGGACTATCAGAGTGTTGATGAAACACAGAAATAGAATCAGGATTGAATACAACAGTCACCATGCGCACTTTCCTCCATGGGAGTAATGTCCTAAACAGTCTACGCTTTGATCGTTCCTGGGAAGACCAGTAGTAGTTTCCGATGCACATCTCGTGGCATTCTGTAATCTGTAGACTATCAGAGTGTTGATGAGACACAGAAATTGCATCGGGATTGAATACAACAGTCACCATGCGCACTTCCCTCCATGGGAGTAATGTCCCAAACAATCTACGCTTTGATCGTTCCCTTGAAGACCAGTAGTAGTTTCCGATGCATATCTGGAGGCATTCTGTATTCTGTGGACTATCTGAGTGTTGATGAAACACAGAAATTTCATCGGGATTGAATACAACAGTCACCATGCGCACTTTCCTCCATGGGAGTAATGTCCTAAACAGTCTACGCTTTGATCGTTCCCTGGAAGACCAGTAGTAGCTTCCGATGCACATCGGGAGGCATTCTGTAATCTGTGGACTATCAGAGTGTTGATGAAACACAGAAATTGCATCGGGATTGAATACAACAGTCACCATGCGCACTTTCCTCCATGGGAATAATGTGTCAAAGAGTTTACGCTTTAATCGTTCCCTGGAAGACCAGTAGCAGTTTCCGATGCACATCTGGAGGCATTCTGTAATCTGTGGACTATCAGAGTGTTGATGAAACACAGAAATTGCTTCGGGAATAAATACAACAGTCACCGTGCGCACTTTCCTCCATGTGAGGAATGTCGCAAACAATCGACGTTTTGATCGTTCCCTGGAAGACCAGTAGTCGTTTCCGATGCACATCTGGTGGCATCATGTAATCTGTGGACTATCAGAGTGTTGATGAAACACAGAAATTGCATCGGGATTGAATACAACGGTCACAATCCGCACTTTCCTGCATGGGAGTAATATCTGAAACAGTGTACGCTTTGATCGTTCCTGGGAAGAACAGTAGTAGTTTCCGATGCACATCTCGTGGCATTCTATAATCTGTGGACTATCAGAGTGTTGATGAAACACAGAAAATGCATCGGAATTAATTACAACAGTTACCATGCGCACTTTCCTCCATGGGAGTAATGTCTCAAAGAGTTTACGCTTCGATCGTTCCCTGAAAGACCAGTAGTAGTTTCCGATGCACATCTGGAGGCATTCTGTAATCTGTGGACTATCAGAGTGTTGATGAAACACAGAAATTGCATCGGGATTGAATACAACAGTCACCATGCGCACTTTCCTCCATGGGAATAATGTGTCATAGAGTTTGCGCTTTGATCGTTCCCTGGAGGACCAGTAGCAGTTTCCGATGCACATCTGGTGGCATTCTGTAATCTGTGGACTATCAGAGTGTTGATGAAACAAAGAAATTGCATCGGGATTGAATACAACAGTCACCATGCGCACTTTCCTCCATGGGAGTAATGTCCCAAACAGTCTACGCTTTGATCGTTCCCTGGAAGACCAGTAGGAGTTTCCGATGCACACCGGGAGGCATTCTGTAATCTGTGGACTATCGGAGTGTTGATGAAACACAGAAATTGCATCGGGATTGAATACAACAGTCACCATGCGCACTTTCCTCCATGGGAATAATGTTTCATAGAGATTAGGCTTTGATCGTTCCCTGCAAGAACAGTAGCAGTTTCCGATGCACATCTGGAGGCATTCTGTAATCTGTGGACTATCAGAGTGTTGATGAAACATAGAAATTGCATCGGGATTGAATACAACAATAACCATGAGAACATTCCTCCATAAAAGAAATGTCTCAAACAGTCTACGATTTGATCGTTCCCTGGAAGACCAGTAGTAGTTTCCGATGCAAATGTGGAGGCATTCTGTAATCTGTGGAGTATCAGAGTGTTGATGAAACACAGATATTGCATCGGGATTGAATACAACAGTTACAATGCGCACTTTCCTCCATGGGACTAATGTCTCTAACAGTCTACGCTTTGATCGTTCCCTGGAAGACCAGTAGTAGTTTCCGATGAACATCTGGAGGCTTTCTGTAATCTGTGGACTATCAGAGTGTTGATGAAACACAGAAATTGCATCGGGATTAAATACAACAGTTACAATGCGCTCTTTAATCCGTGGGAGTAATTCTCAAACAGTCTACGATTTAATCGTTCCCTGGAAGACCAGTAGTAGTTTCCGATGCACATCTCGTGGCATTCTGTAATCTGTGGACTATCAGAGTATTGATGAGACACAGAAATAGCATCGGGATTGAATACAACAGTCACCATGCGCACTTTCCTCCATGGGAGTAATGTCCCAAATAGTCTACGCTTTGTTCGTTCCCTGGAACACCAGTAGTAGTTTCCGATGCATATCTGGAGGCATTCTGTATTCTGTGGACTATCAGAGTGTTGGTGAAATACAGAAATTTCATCGGGATTGAATACAACAGTCACCATGCGCACTTTCCTCCATGGGAGTAATGTCCTAAACAGTCTACGCTTTGATCGTTCCCTGGAAGATCAGTAGTTGTTTCCGATGCACATCGGGAGGCATTCTGTAATCTGTGGACTATCAGAGTGTTGATGAAACACAGAAATTGCATCGGGATTGAATACAACAGTCACCATGCGCACTTCCCTCCATGGGAGTAATGTCCCAAACAGTCTAAGCTTTGATCGTTCTCCGGAAGACCAGTAGTAGTTTCCGATGCACACCGGGAGGCATTCTGTAATCTGTGGACTATCAGAGTTTTGAAGAAACACAGAAATTGCATCGGGATTGAATACAACAGTCACCATGCGCGCTTTCCTCCATGGGAATAATGTGTCATAGAGTTTACGCTTTGATCGTTCCCTGGAAGACCAGTAGCAGTTTCCGATGCACATCTGGAGGCATTCTGTAATCTGTGGACTATCAGAGTGTTGATGAAACACAGAAATTGCTTCGGGATTAAATACAACAGTCACCGTGCGCACTTTCCTCCGTGTGAGGAATGTCGCAAACAGTCGACGCTTTGATCGTTCCCTGGAAGAACAGTAGTCGTTTCCGATGCACATCTGGTGGCATCCAGTAATCTGTGGACTATCATAGTGTTGATGAAACACAGAAATTGCATCGGGATTGAATACAACGGTCACCATCCGCACTTTCCTGCATGGGAGTAATGTCTGAAACAGTGTACGCTTTGATCGTTCCTGGGAAGACCAGTAGTAGTTTCCGATGCACATCTCGTGGCATTCTATAATCTGTGGACTATCAGAGTGTTGATGAAACACAGAAAATGCATCGGGATTAACTACAACAGTTACCATGCGCACTTTCCTCCATGGGAGTAATGTCTCAAAGAGTTTACCCTTTGATCGTTCAAGGAAAGACCAGTAGTAGTTTCCGATGCACATCTGGAGGCATTCTGTAATCTGTGGACTATCAGAGTGTTGATGAAACACAGAAATTGCATCGGGATTGAATACAACAGTCTCCATGCGCAGTTTCCTCCATGGGAGTAACGTCTTAAACAGTCTACGCTTTGATCGTTCCTTGGAAGACCAGAAGTGGTTTCAATTGCACATCTGGAGGCATTCTGTAATCTGTGAACTATCAGAGTGTTGATTAAACACAGAAATTGCATCGGGATTGAATACAACAGTCACCATGCCACTTTACTCCATGGGAGTAATGTCTCTAACAGTCTACGCTTTGATCGTTCCCTGGAAGACCAGTAGTAGTTTCCGATGTACATCTGGAGGCTTCCCGTAATCTGTGGACTATCAGAGTGTTGATGAAACACAGAAATTGCATCGGGATTGAATACAACAGTCACCATGCGCACTTTCCTCCATGGGAGTAATGTCTCAAGGAGTTAACGATTGGATCGTTCTCTGGAAGACCAGTTGTAGTTCCGGTGCACATCTGGAGGCATTCTGTAATCTGTGGACTATCAGAGTGTTGATGAATCACAGAAATTGCATCGGGATTGAATTCAACATTTACCATGCGCACTTTCCTCCATGGGAGTAATGTCTCTAACAGTCTACGCTTTGATCGTTCCCTGGAAGACCAGTAGTAGTTTCCGATGCACATCTGGATTCTTTCTGTAGTCTGTGAACTATCAGAGTGTTGATGAAACACAGAAATTGCATCGGGATTGAAAACAACATTCACCATGCGCACTTTCCTCCAAGGGAGTAATTATCAAACAGTCTATGCTTTGATCGTTCCCTGGAAGACCTGTAGTAGTTTCCGATGCACATCTCGTGGCATTCTGTAATCTGTGGACTATCAGAGCGTTGATGAAACACAGAAATTGCATCGGGAATGAATGCAACAGTCACCATGCGCACTTTCCTCCCCAGGAAGTATGTCTCAAATAGTCTACGGTTTGATCGTTCCCTGGAAGACCAGTAGTAGTTTCCGATGCACATCTGGTGGCATTATGTAATCTGTGGACTATCAGAGTGTTGATGAAACACAGAAATAGAATCAGGATTGAATACAACAGTCACCATGAGAACATTCCTCCATAAAAGAAATGTCTCAAACAGTCTACGATTTGATCGTTCCCTGGAAGACCAGTAGTAGTTTCCGATGCAAATGTGGAGGCATTCTGTAATCTGTGGAGTATCAGAGTGTTGATGAAACACAGATATTGCATCGGGATTGAATACAACAGTTACAATGCGCACATTCCTCCATGGGACTAATGTCTCTAACAGTCTACGCTTTGATCGTTCCCTGGAAGACCAGTAGTAGTTTCCGATGAACATCTGGAGGCTTTCTGTAATCTGTGGACTATCAGAGTGTTGATGAAACACAGAAATTGCATCGGGATTAAATACAACAGTTACAATGCGCTCTTTAATCCGTGGGAGTAATTCTCAAACAGTCTACGATTTAATCGTTCCCTGGAAGACCAGTAGTAGTTTCCGATGCACATCTAGTGGCATTCTGTAATCTGTGGACTATCAGAGTATTGATGAGACACAGAAATAGCATCGGGATTGAATACAACAGTCACCATGCGCACTTTCCTCCATGGGAGTAATGTCCCAAATAGTCTACGCTTTGTTCGTTCCCTGGAACACCAGTAGTAGTTTCCGATGCATATCTGGAGGCATTCTGTATTCTGTGGACTATCAGAGTGTTGGTGAAATACAGAAATTTCATCGGGATTGAATACAACAGTCACCATGCGCACTTTCCTCCATGGGAGTAATGTCCTAAACAGTCTACGCTTTGATCGTTCCCTGGAAGATCAGTAGTTGTTTCCGATGCACATCGGGAGGCATTCTGTAATCTGTGGACTATCAGAGTGTTGATGAAACACAGAAATTGCATCGGGATTGAATACAACAGTCACCATGCGCACTTCCCTCCATGGGAGTAATGTCCCAAACAGTCTAAGCTTTGATCGTTCTCCGGAAGACCAGTAGTAGTTTCCGATGCACACCGGGAGGCATTCTGTAATCTGTGGACTATCAGAGTGTTGATGAAACACAGAAATTGCATCGGGATTGAATACAACAGTCACCATGCGCACTTTCCTCCATGGGAATAATGTTTCATAGAGATTAGGCTTTGATCGTTCCCTGCAAGAACAGTAGCAGTTTCCGATGCACATCTGGAGGCATTCTGTAATCTGTGGACTATCAGAGTGTTGATGAAACATAGAAATTGCATCGGGATTGAATACAACAATAACCATGAGAACATTCCTCCATAAAAGAAATGTCTCAAACAGTCTACGATTTGATCGTTCCCTGGAAGACCAGTAGTAGTTTCCGATGCAAATGTGGAGGCATTCTGTAATCTGTGGAGTATCAGAGTGTTGATGAAACACAGATATTGCATCGGGATTGAATACAACAGTTACAATGCGCACTTTCCTCCATGGGACTAATGTCTCTAACAGTCTACGCTTTGATCGTTCCCTGGAAGACCAGTAGTAGTTTCCGATGAACATCTGGAGGCTTTCTGTAATCTGTGGACTATCAGAGTGTTGATGAAACACAGAAATTGCATCGGGATTAAATACAACAGTTACAATGCGCTCTTTAATCCGTGGGAGTAATTCTCAAACAGTCTACGATTTAATCGTTCCCTGGAGGACCAGTAGTAGTTTCCGATGCACATCTGGAGGCATTCTGTAATCTGTGGACTATCAGAGTGTTGTTGAAACACAGAATTGCATCGGGATTGAATACAACAGTCACCATGCGCACTTTCCTCCATGGCAGTAATGTCTCAAACAGTCTACGCTTTGATCGTTGCCTGGAAGACCTGTAGTAGTTTCCGATGCACATCTGGAGGCATTCTGTAATCTGTGGACCTTCAAAGTGTTCATGAAACACAGATATTGCATCGTGATTGAATACAACAGTCACCATGCGCACTTTCCTCCATAGGAGTAATGTCTCAAACAGTCTACGCTTTGATCGTTCCCTAGAAGACCAGTAGTAGTTTCCGATGCACATCTGGTGTCATTCTGTAATCTGTGGACTATCAGAGTGCTGATGAAACACAGAAATTGCCTCGGGATTTAATACAACAGTCACCATGCGCACTTTCCTCCTTGGGTGTAATGTCTCAAACAGTCTACGCTTTGATCGTTCCTGGAAGACGAGTAGAAGTTTCCGATGCACATCTGGAAGCATTCTGTAATCTGTGGACTCTCTGAGTGTTGATGAAACACAGAAATTGCAATGGGATTGAATACAACAGTTATCATGCCCACTTTCCTCCATGGGAATAATGTGTCATAGAGTTTACGCTTTGATCGTTCCCTGGAAGACCAGTAGCAGTTTCCGATGCACATCTGGAGGCATTCTGTAATCTGTGGACTATCAGAGTGTTGATGAAACACAGAAATTGCTTCGGGATTAAATACAACAGTCACCGTGCGCACTTTCCTCCGTGTGAGGAATGTCGCAAACAGTCGACGCTTTGATCGTTCCCTGGAAGAACAGTAGTCGTTTCCGATGCACATCTGGTGGGATCCAGTAATCTGTGGACTATCATAGTGTTGATGAAACACAGAAATTGCATCGGGATTGAATACAACGGTCACCATCCGCACTTTCCTGCATGGGAGTAATGTCTGAAACAGTGTACGCTTTGATCGTTCCTGGGAAGACCAGTAGTAGTTTCCGATGCACATCTCGTGGCATTCTATAATCTGTGGACTATCAGAGTGTTGATGAAACACAGAAAATGCATCGGGATTTAACTACAACAGTTACCATGCGCACTTTCCTCCATGGGAGTAATGTCTCAAAGAGTTTACCCTTTGATCGTTCAAGGAAAGACCAGTAGTAGTTTCCGATGCACATCTGGAGGCATTCTGTAATCTGTGGACTATCAGAGTGTTGATGAAACACAGAAATTGCATCGGGATTGAATACAACAGTCTCCATGCGCAGTTTCCTCCATGGGAGTAACGTCTTAAACAGTCTACGCTTTGATCGTTCCTTGGAAGACCAGAAGTGGTTTCAATTGCACATCTGGAGGCATTCTGTAATCTGTGAACTATCAGAGTGTTGATTAAACACAGAAATTGCATCGGGATTGAATACAACAGTCACCATGCCACTTTACTCCATGGGAGTAATGTCTCTAACAGTCTACGCTTTGATCGTTCCCTGGAAGACCAGTAGTAGTTTCCGATGTACATCTGGAGGCTTCCCGTAATCTGTGGACTATCAGAGTGTTGATGAAACACAGAAATTGCATCGGGATTGAATACAACAGTCACCATGCGCACTTTCCTCCATGGGAGTAATGTCTCAAGGAGTTAACGATTGGATCGTTCCCTGGAAGACCAGTTGTAGTTTCCGATGCACATCTGGAGGCATTCTGTAATCTGTGGACTATCAGAGTGTTGATGAATCACAGAAATTGCATCGGGATTGAATTCAACATTTAACATGCGCACTTTCCTCCATGGGAGTAATGTCTCTAACAGTCTACGCTTTGATCGTTCCCTGGAAGACCAGTAGTAGTTTCCGATGCACATCTGGATTCTTTCTGTAGTCTGTGAACTATCAGAGTGTTGATGAAACACAGAAATTGCATCGGGATTGAAAACAACATTCACCATGCGCACTTTCCTCCAAGGGAGTAATTATCAAACAGTCTATGCTTTGATCGTTCCCTGGAAGACCTGTAGTAGTTTCCGATGCACATCTCGTGGCATTCTGTAATCTGTGGACTATCAGAGCGTTGATGAAACACAGAAATTGCATCGGGAATGAATGCAACAGTCACCATGCGCACTTTCCTCCCCGGGAAGTATGTCTCAAATAGTCTACGGTTTGATCGTTCCCTGGAAGACCAGTAGTAGTTTCCGATGCACATCTGGTGGCATTATGTAATCTGTGGACTATCAGAGTGTTGATGAAACACAGAAATATAATCAGGATTGAATACAACAGTCACCATGCGCACTTTCCTCCATGGGAGTAATGTCCTAAACAGTCTACGCTTTGATCGTTCCTGGGAAGACCAGTAGTAGTTTCCGATGCACATCTCGTGGCATTCTGTAATCTGTGGACTATCAGAGTGTTGATGAGACACAGAAATTGCATCGGGATTGAATACAACAGTCACCATGCGCACTTCCCTCCATGGGAGTAATGTCCCAAACAGTCTACGCTTTGATCGTTCCCTTGAAGACCAGTAGTAGTTTCCGATGCATATCTGGAGGCATTCTGTATTCTGTGGACTATCTGAGTGTTGATGAAACACAGAAATTTCATCGGGATTGAATACAACAGTCACCATGCGCACTTTCCTCCATGGGAGTAATGTCCTAAACAGTCTACGCTTTGATCGTTCCCTGGAAGACCATTAGTAGCTTCCGATGCACATCGGGAGGCATTCTGTAATCTGTGGACTATCAGAGTGTTGATGAAACACAGAAATTGCATCGGGATTGAATAAAACAGTGACCATGCGCACTTTCCTCCATGGGAGTAATGTCCCAAACAGTCTACGCTTTGATCGTTCCCTGGAAGACCAGTAGTAGTTTCCGATGCACACCGGGATTCATTCTGTAATCTGTGGACTATCAGAGTGTTGATGAAACACAGAAATTGCATCGGGATTGAATACAACAGTCACCATGCGCACTTTCCTCCATGGGAATAATGTGTCAAAGAGTTTACGCTTTAATCGTTCCCTGGAAGACCAGTAGCAGTTTCCGATGCACATCTGGAGGCATTCTGTAATCTCTGGACTATCAGAGTGTTGATGAAACACAGAAATTGCTTCGGGAATAAATACAACAGTCACCGTGCGCACTTTCCTCCATGTGAGGAATGTGGCAAAGAGTCGACGTTTTGATCGTTCCCTGGAAGACCAGTAGTCGTTTCCGATGCACATCTGGTGGCATCATGTAATCTGTGGACTATCAGAGTGTTGATGAAACACAGAAAATGCATCGGAATTAATTACAACAGTTACCATGCGCACTTTCCTCCATGGGAGTAATGTCTCAAAGAGTTTACGCTTTGATCGTTCCCTGAAAGACCAGTAGTAGTTTCCGATGCACATCTGGAGGCATTCTGTAATCTGTGGACTATCAGAGTGTTGATGAAACACAGAAATTGCATCGGGATTGAATACAACAGTCACCATGCGCACTTTCCTCCATGGGAATAATGTGTCATAGAGTTTGCGCTTTGATCGTTCCCTGGAGGACCAGTAGCAGTTTCCGATGCACATCTGGTGGCATTCTGTAATCTGTGGACTATCAGAGTGTTGATGAAACAAAGAAATTGCATCGGGATTGAATACAACAGTCACCATGCGCACTTTCCTCCATGGGAGTAATGTCCCAAACAGTCTACGCTTTGATCGTTCCCTGGAAGACCAGTAGGAGTTTCCGATGCACACCGGGAGGCATTCTGTAATCTGTGGACTATCGGAGTGTTGATGAAACACAGAAATTGCATCGGGATTGAATACAACAGTCACCATGCGCACTTTCCTCCATGGGAATAATGTTTCATAGAGATTAGGCTTTGATCGTTCCCTGCAAGAACAGTAGCAGTTTCCGATGCACACCGGGAGGCATTCTGTAATCTGTGGACTATCAGAGTGTTGATGAAACACAGAAATTGCATCGGGATTAAATACAACAGTTACAATGCGCTCTTTAATCCGTGGGAGTAATTCTCAAACAGTCTACGATTTGATCGTTCCCTGGAAGACCAGTAGTAGTTTCCGATGCACATCTCGTGGCATTCTGTAATCTGTGGACTATCAGAGTATTGATGAGACACAGAAATAGCATCGGGATTGAATACAACAGTCACCATGCGCACTTTCCTCCATGGGAGTAATGTCCCAAATAGTCTACGCTTTGTTCGTTCCCTGGAACACCAGTAGTAGTTTCCGATGCATATCTGGAGGCATTCTGTATTCTGTGGACTATCAGAGTGTTGGTGAAATACAGAAATTTCATCGGGATTGAATACAACAGTCACCATGCGCACTTTCCTCCATGGGAGTAATGTCCTAAACAGTCTACGCTTTGATCGTTCCCTGGAAGATCAGTAGTAGTTTCCGATGCACATCGGGAGGCATTCTGTAATCTGTGGACTATCAGAGTGTTGATGAAACACAGAAATTGCATCGGGATTGAATACAACAGTCACCATGCGCACTTCCCTCCATGGGAGTAATGTCCCAAACAGTCTAAGCTTTGATCGTTCTCCGGAAGACCAGTAGTAGTTTCCGATGCACACCGGGAGGCATTCTGTAAACTGTGGACTATCAGAGTTTTGAAGAAACACAGAAATTGCATCGGGATTGAATACAACAGTCACCATGCGCGCTTTCCTCCATGGGAATAATGTGTCATAGAGTTTACGCTTTGATCGTTCCCTGGAAGACCAGTAGCAGTTTCCGATGCACATCTGGAGGCATTCTGTAATCTGTGGACTATCAGAGTGTTGATGAAACACAGAAATTGCTTCGCGATTAAATACAACAGTCACCGTGCGCACTTTCCTCCGTGTGAGGAATGTCGCAAACAGTCGACGCTTTGATCGTTCCCTGGAAGAACAGTAGTCGTTTCCAATGCACATCTGGTGGCATCCAGTAATCTGTGGACTATCAGAGTGTTGATGAAACACAGAAATTGCTTCGGGAATAAATACAACAGTCACCGTGCGCACTTTCCTCCATGTGAGGAATGTCGCAAACAGTCGACGTTTTGATCGTTCCCTGGAAGACCAGTAGTCGTTTCCGATGCACATCTGGTGGCATCATGTAATCTGTGGACTATCAGAGTGTTGATGAAACACAGAAATTGCATCGGGATTGAATACAACGGTCACCATCCGCACTTTCCTGCATGGGAGTAATATCTGAAACAGTGTACGCTTTGATCGTTCCTGGGAAGAACAGTAGTAGTTTCCGATGCACATCTCGTGGCATTCTATAATCTGTGGACTATCAGAGTGTTGATGAAACACAGAAAATGCATCGGAATTAATTACAACAGTTACCATGCGCACTTTCCTACATGGGAGTAATGTCTCAAAGAGTTTACGCTTTGATCGTTCCCTGAAAGACCAGTAGTAGTTTCCGATGCACATCTGGAGGCATTCTGTAATCTGTGGACTATCAGAGTGTTGATGAAACACAGAAATTGCATCGGGATTGAATACAACAGTCACCATGCGCACTTTCCTCCATGGGAATAATGTGTCATAGAGTTTGCGCTTTGATCGTTCCCTGGAGGACCAGTAGCAGTTTCCGATGCACACCGGGAGGCATTCTGTAATCTGTGGACTATCAGAGTGTTGATGAAACAAAGAAATTGCATCGGGATTGAATACAACAGTCACCATGCGCACTTTCCTCCATGGGAGTAATGTCCCAAACAGTCTACGCTTTGATCGTTCCCTGGAAGACCAGTAGGAGTTTCCGATGCACACCGGGAGGCATTCTGTAATCTGTGGACTATCGGAGTGTTGATGAAACACAGAAATTGCATCGGGATTGAATACAACAGTCACCATGCGCACTTTCCTCCATGGGAATAATGTTTCATAGAGATTAGGCTTTGATCGTTCCCTGCAAGAACAGTAGCAGTTTCCGATGCACATTTGGAGGCATTCTGTAATCTGTGGACTATCAGAGTGTTGATGAAACATAGAAATTGCATCGGGATTGAATACAACAATAACCATGAGAACATTCCTCCATAAAAGAAATGTCTCAAACAGTCTACGATTTGATCGTTCCCTGGAAGACCAGTAGTAGTTTCCGATGCAAATGTGGAGGCATTCTGTAATCTGTGGAGTATCAGAGTGTTGATGAAACACAGATATTGCATCGGGATTGAATACAACAGTTACAATGCGCACTTTCCTCCATGGGACTAATGTCTCTAACAGTCTAAGCTTTGATCGTTCCCTGGAAGACCAGTAGTAGTTTCCGATGAACATCTGGAGGCTTTCTGTAATCTGTGGACTATCAGAGTGTTGATGAAACACAGAAATTGCATCGGGATTAAATACAACAGTTACAATGCGCTCTTTAATCCGTGGGAGTAATTCTCAAACAGTCTACGATTTGATCGTTCCCTGGAAGACCAGTAGTAGTTTCCGATGCACATCTCGTGGCATTCTGTAATCTGTGGACTATCAGAGTATTGATGAGACACAGAAATAGCATCGGGATTGAATACAACAGTCACCATGCGCACTTTCCTCCATGGGAGTAATGTCCCAAATAGTCTACGCTTTGTTCGTTCCCTGGAACACCAGTAGTAGTTTCCGATGCATATCTGAAGGCATTCTGTATTCTGTGGACTATCAGAGTGTTGGTGAAATACAGAAATTTCATCGGGATTGAATACAACAGTCACCATGCGCACTTTCCTCCATGGGAGTAATGTCCTAAACAGTCTGCGCTTTGATCGTTCCCTGGAAGATCAGTAGTTGTTTCCGATGCACATCGGGAGGCATTCTGTAATCTGTGGACTATCAGAGTGTTGATGAAACACAGAAATTGCATCGGGATTGAATACAACAGTCACCATGCGCACTTCCCTCCATGGGAGTAATGTCCCAAACAGTCTAAGCTTTGATCGTTCTCCGGAAGACCAGTAGTAGTTTCCGATGCACACCGGGAGGCATTCTGTAATCTGTGGACTATCAGAGTTTTGAAGAAACACAGAAATTGCATCGGGATTGAATACAACAGTCACCATGCGCGCTTTCCTCCATGGGAATAATGTGTCATAGAGTTTACGCTTTGATCGTTCCCTGGAAGACCAGTAGCAGTTTCCGATGCACATCTGGAGGCATTCTGTAATCTGTGGACTATCAGAGTGTTGATGAAACACAGAAATTGCTTCGGGATTAAATACAACAGTCACCGTGCGCACTTTCCTCCGTGTGAGGAATGTCGCAAACAGTCGACACTTTGATCGTTCCCTGGAAGAACAGTAGTCGTTTCCGATGCACATCTGGTGGCATCCAGTAATCTGTGGACTATCATAGTGTTGATGAAACACAGAAATTGCATCGGGATTGAATACAACGGTCACCATCCGCACTTTCCTGCATGGGAGTAATGTCTGAATCAGTGTACGCTTTGATCGTTCCTGGGAAGACCAGTAGTAGTTTCCGATGCACATCTCGTGGCATTCTATAATCTGTGGACTATCAGAGTGTTGATGAAACACAGAAAATGCATCGGGATTAACTACAACAGTTACCATGCGCACTTTCCTCCATGGGAGTAATGTCTCAAAGAGTTTACCCTTTGATCGTTCAAGGAAAGACCAGTAGTAGTTTCCGATGCACATCTGGAGGCATTCTGTAATCTGTGGACTATCAGAGTGTTGATGAAACACAGAAATTGCATCGGGATTGAATACAACAGTCTCCATGCGCAGTTTCCTCCATGGGAGTAACGTCTTAAACAGTCTACGCTTTGATCATTCCTTGGAAGACCAGAAGTGGTTTCAATTGCACATCTGGAGGCATTCTGTAATCTGTGAACTATCAGAGTGTTGATTAAACACAGAAATTGCATCGGGATTGAATACAACAGTCACCATGCGCACTTTACTCCATGGGAGTAATGTCTCTAACAGTCTACGCTTTGATCGTTCCCTGGAAGACCAGTAGTAGTTTCCGATGTACATCTGGAGGCTTCCCGTAATCTGTGGACTATCAGAGTGTTGATGAAACACAGAAATTGCATCGGGATTGAATACAACAGTCACCATGCGCACTTTCCTCCATGGGAGTAATGTCTCAAGGAGTTAACGATTGGATCGTTCCCTGGAAGACCAGTTGTAGTTTCCGATGCACATCTGGAGGCATTCTGTAATCTGTGGACTATCAGAGTGTTGATGAATCACAGAAATTGCATCGGGATTGAATTCAACATTTACCATGCGCACTTTCCTCCATGGGAGTAATGTCTCTAACAGTCTACGCTTTGATCGTTCCCTGGAAGACCAGTAGTAGTTTCCGATGCACATCTGGATTCTTTCTGTAGTCTGTGAACTATCAGAGTGTTGATGAAACACAGAAATTGCATCGGGATTGAAAACAACATTCACCATGCGCACTTTCCTCCAAGGGAGTAATTATCAAACAGTCTATGCTTTGATCGTTCCCTGGAAGAACTGTAGTAGTTTCCGATGCACATCTCGTGGCATTCTGTAATCTGTGGACTATCAGAGCGTTGATGAAACACAGAACTTGCATCGGGAATGAATGCAACAGTCACCATGCGCACTTTCCTCCCCGGGAAGTATGTCTCAAATAGTCTACGGTTTGATCGTTCCCTGGAAGACCAGTAGTAGTTTCCGATGCACATCTGGTGGCATTATGTAATCTGTGGACTATCAGAGTGTTGATGAAACACAGAAATAGAATCAGGATTGAATACAACAGTCACCATGCGCACTTTCCTCCATGGGAGTAATGTCCTAAACAGTCTACGCTTTGATCGTTCCTGGGAAGACCAGTAGTAGTTTCCGATGCACATCTCGTGGCATTCTGTAATCTGTGGACTATCAGAGTGTTGATGAGACACAGAAATTGCATCGGGATTGAATACAACAGTCACCATGCGCACTTTCCTCCATGGGAGTAATGTCCCAAACAGTCTACGCTTTGATCGTTCCCTGGAAGACCAGTAGTAGTTTCCGATGCACATCTCGTGGCATTCTGTAATCTGTGGACTATCAGAGTGTTGATGAAACACAGAAATTGCTTCGGGAATAAATACAACAGTCACCGTGCGCACTTTCCTCCATGTGAGGAATGTCGCAAAGAGTCGACGTTTTGATCGTTCCCTGGAAGACCAGTAGTCGTTTCCGATGCACATCTGGTGGCATCATGTAATCTGTGGACTATCAGAGTGTTGATGAAACACAGAAATTGCATCGGGATTGAATACAACGGTCACCATCCGCACTTTCCTGCATGGGAGTAATATCTGAAACAGTGTACGCTTTGATCGTTCCTGGGAAGAACAGTAGTAGTTTCCGATGCACATCTCGTGGCATTCTATAATCTGTGGACTATCAGAGTGTTGATGAAACACAGAAAATGCATCGGAATTAATTACAACAGTTACCATGCGCACTTTCCTCCATGGGAGTAATGTATCAAAGAGTTTACGCTTTGATCGTTCCCTGAAAGACCAGTAGTAGTTTCCGATGCACATCTGGAGGCATTCTGTAATCTGTGGACTATCAGAGTGTTGATGAAACACAGAAATTGCATCGGGATTGAATACAACAGTCACCATGCGCACTTTCCTCCATGGGAATAATGTGTCATAGAGTTTGCGCTTTGATCGTTCCCTGGAGGACCAGTAGCAGTTTCCGATGCACATCTGGTGGCATTCTGTAATCTGTGGACTATCAGAGTGTTGATGAAACAAAGAAATTGCATCGGGATTGAATACAACAGTCACCATGCGCACTTTCCTCCATGGGAGTAATGTCCCAAACAGTCTACGCTTTGATCGTTCCCTGGAAGACCAGTAGGAGTTTCCGATGCACACCGGGAGGCATTCTGTAATCTGTGGACTATCGGAGTGTTGATGAAACACAGAAATTGCATCGGGATTGAATACAACAGTCACCATGCGCACTTTCCTCCATGGGAATAATGTATCACAGAGATTAGGCTTTGATCGTTCCCTGCAAGAACAGTAGCAGTTTCCGATGCACATCTGGAGGCATTCTGTAATCTGTGGACTATCAGAGTGTTGATGAAACATAGAAATTGCATCGGGATTGAATACAACAATAACCATGAGAACATTCCTCCATAAAAGAAATGTCTCAAACAGTCTACGATTTGATCGTTCCCTGGAAGACCAGTAGTAGTTTCCGATGCAAATGTGGAGGCATTCTGTAATCTGTGGAGTATCAGAGTGTTGATGAAACACAGATATTGCATCGGGATTGAATACAACAGTTACAATGCGCACTTTCCTCCATGGGACTAATGTCTCTAACAGTCTACGCTTTGATCGTTCCCTGGAAGACCAGTAGTACTTTCCGATGAACATCTGGAGGCTTTCTGTAATCTGTGGACTATCAGAGTGTTGATGAAACACAGAAATTGCATCGGGATTAAATACAACAGTTACAATGCGCTCTTTAATCCGTGGGAGTAATTCTCAAACAGTCTACGATTTGATCGTTCCCTGGAAGACCAGTAGTAGTTTCCGATGCACATCTCGTGGCATTCTGTAATCTGTGGACTATCAGAGTATTGATGAGACACAGAAATAGCATCGGGATTGAATACAACAGTCACCATGCGCACTTTCCTCCATGGGAGAAATGTCCCAAATAGTCTACGTTTTGTTCGTTCCCTGGAACACCAGTAGTAGTTTCCGATGCATATCTGGAGGCATTCTGTATTCTGTGGACTATCAGAGTGTTGGTGAAATACAGAAATTTCATCGGGATTGAATACAACAGTCACCATGCGCACTTTCCTCCATGGGAGTAATGTCCTAAACAGTCTACGCTTTGATCGTTCCCTGGAAGATCAGTAGTAGTTTCCGATGCACATCGGGAGGCATTCTGTAATCTGTGGACTATCAGAGTGTTGATGAAACACAGAAATTGCATCGGGATTGAATACAACAGTCACCATGCGCACTTCCCACCATGGGAGTAATGTCCCAAACAGTCTAAGCTTTGATCGTTCTCCGGAAGACCAGTAGTAGTTTCCGATGCACACCGGGAGGCATTCTGTAATCTGTGGACTATCAGAGTTTTGAAGAAACACAGAAATTGCATCGGGATTGAATACAACAGTCACCATGCGCGCTTTCCTCCATGGGAATAATGTGTTATAGAGTTTACGCTTTGATCGTTCCCTGGAAGACCAGTAGCAGTTTCCGATGCACATCTGGAGGCATTCTGTAATCTGTGGACTATCAGAGTGTTGATGAAACACAGATATTGCTTCGGGATTAAATACAACAGTCACCGTGCGCACTTTCCTCCGTGTGAGGAATGTCGCAAACAGTCGACGCTTTGATCGTTCCCTGGAAGAACAGTAGTCGTTTCCAATGCACATCTGGTGGCATCCAGTAATCTGTGGACTATCAGAGTGTTGATGAAACACAGAAATTGCTTCGGGAATAAATACAACAGTCACCGTGCGCACTTTCCTCCATGTGAGGAATGTCGCAAACAGTCGACGTTTTGATCGTTCCCTGGAAGACCAGTAGTCGTTTCCGATGCACATCTGGTGGCATCATGTAATCTGTGGACTATCAGAGTGTTGATGAAACACAGAAATTGCATCGGGATTGAATACAACGGTCACCATCCGCACTTTCCTGCATGGGAGTAATATCTGAAACAGTGTACGCTTTGATCGTTCCTGGGAAGAACAGTAGTAGTTTCCGATGCACATCTCGTGGCATTCTATAATCTGTGGACTATCAGAGTGTTGATGAAACACAGAAAATGCATCGGAATTAATTACAACAGTTACCATGCGCACTTTCCTCCATGGGAGTAATGTCTCAAAGAGTTTACGCTTTGATCGTTCCCTGAAAGACCAGTAGTAGTTTCCGATGCACATCTGGAGGCATTCTGTAATCTGTGGAATATCAGAGTGTTGATGAAACACAGAAATTGCATCGGGATTGAATACAACAGTCACCATGCGCACTTTCCTCCATGGGAATAATGTGTCATAGAGTTTGCGCTTTGATCGTTCCCTGGAGGACCAGTAGCAGTTTCCGATGCACATCTGGTGGCATTCTGTAATGTGTGGACTATCAGAGTGTTGATGAAACAAAGAAATTGCATCGGGATTGAATACAACAGTCACCATGCGCACTTTCCTCCATGGGAGTAATGTCCCAAACAGTCTACGCTTTGATCGTTCCCTGGAAGACCAGTAGGAGTTTCCGATGCACACCGGGAGGCATTCTGTAATCTGTGGACTATCGGAGTGTTGATGAAACACAGAAATTGAATCGGGATTGAATACAACAGACACCATGCGCACTTTCCTCCATGGGAATAATGTTTCATAGAGATTAGGCTTTGATCGTTCCCTGCAAGAACAGTAGCAGTTTCCGATGCACATCTGGAGGCATTCTGTAATCTGTGGACTATCAGAGTGTTGATGAAACATAGAAATTGCATCGGGATTGAATACAACAATAACCATGAGAACATTCCTCCATAAAAGAAATGTCTCAAACAGTCTACGATTTGATCGTTCCCTGGAAGACCAGTAGTAGTTTCCGATGCAAATGTGGAGGCATTCTGTAATCTGTGGAGTATCAGAGTGTTGATGAAACACAGATATTGCATCGGGATTGAATACAACAGTTACAATGCGCACTTTCCTCCATGGGACTAATGTCTCTAACGGTCTACGCTTTGATCGTTCCCTGGAAGACCAGTAGTAGTTTCCGATGAACATCTGGAGGCTTTCTGTAATCTGTGGACTATCAGAGTGTTGATGAAACACAGAAATTGCATCGGGATTAAATACAACAGTTACAATGCGCTCTTTAATCCGTGGGAGTAATGTCCTAAACAGTCTACGCTTTGTTCGTTCCCTGGAACACCAGTAGTAGTTTCCGATGCATATCTGGAGGCATTCTGTATTCTGTGGACTATCAGAGTGTTGGTGAAATACAGAAATTTCATCGGGATTGAATACAACAGTCACCATGCGCACTTTCCTCCATGGGAGTAATGTCCTAAACAGTCTACGCTTTGATCGTTCCCTGGAAGATCAGTAGTAGTTTCCGATGCACATCGGGAGGCATTCTGTAATCTGTGGACTATCAGAGTGTTGATGAAACACAGAAATTGCATCGGGATTGAATACAACAGTCACCATGCGCACTTCCCTCCATGGGAGTAATGTCCCAAACAGTCTAAGCTTTGATCGTTCTCCGGAAGACCAGTAGTAGTTTCCGATGCACACCGGGAGGCATTCTGTAATCTGTGGTCTATCAGAGTTTTGAAGAAACACAGAAATTGCATCGGGATTGAATACAACAGTCACCATGCGCGCTTTCCTCCATGGGAATAATGTGTCATAGAGTTTACGCTTTGATCGTTCCCTGGAAGACCAGTAGCAGTTTCCGATGCACATCTGGAGGCATTCTGTAATCTGTGGACTATCAGAGTGTTGATGATAAACAGAAATTGCTTCGGGATTAAATACAACAGTCACCGTGCGCACTTTCCTCTGTGTGAGGAATGTCGCAAACAGTCGACGCTTTGATCGTTCCCTGGAAGAACAGTAGTCGTTTCCAATGCACATCTGGTGGCATCCAGTAATCTGTGGACTATCATAGTGTTGATGAAACACAGAAATTGCATCGGGATTGAATACAACGGTCACCATCCGCACTTTCCTGCATGGGAGTAATGTCTGAAACAGTGTACGCTTTGATCGTTCCTGGGAAGACCAGTAGTAGTTTCCGATGCACATCTCGTGGCATTCTATAATCTGTGGACTATCAGAGTGTTGATGAAACACAGAAAATGCATCGGGATTAATTACAACAGTTACCATGCGCACTTTCCTCCATGGGAGTAATGTCTCAAAGAGTTTACCCTTTGATCGTTCAAGGAAAGACCAGTAGTAGTTTCCGATGCACATCTGGAGGCATTCTGTAATCTGTGGACTATCAGAGTGTTGATGAAACACAGAAATTGCATCGGGATTGAATACAACAGTCTCCATGCGCAGTTTCCTCCATGGGAGTAACGTCTTAAACAGTCTACGCTTTGATCGTTCCTTGGAAGACCAGAAGTGGTTTCAATTGCACATCTGGAGGCATTCTGTAATCTGTGAACTATCAGAGTGTTGATTAAACACAGAAATTGCATCGGGATTGAATACAACAGTCACCATGCGCACTTTACTCCATGGGAGTAATGTCTCTAACAGTCTACGCTTTGATCGTTCCGTGGAAGACCAGTAGTAGTTTCCGATGCACATCTGGATTCTTTCTGTAGTCTGTGGACTATCAGAGTGTTGATGAAAACACAGAAATTGCATCGGGATTGAAAACAACATTCACCATGCGCAGTTTCCTCCAAGGGAGTAATTATCAAACAGTCTATGCTTTGATCGTTCCCTGGAAGACCTGTAGTAGTTTCCGATGCACATCTCGTGGCATTCTGTAATCTGTGGACTATCAGAGCGTTGATGAAACACAGAAATTGCATCGGGAATGAATGCAACAGTCACCATGCGCCCTTTCCTCCCCGGGAAGTATGTCTCAAATAGTCTACGGTTTGATCGTTCCCTGGAAGACCAGTAGTAGTTTCCGATGCACATCTGGTGGCATTATGTAATCTGTGGACTATCAGAGTGTTGATGAAACACAGAAATAGAATCAGGATTGAATACAACAGTCACCATGCGCACTTTCCTCCATGGGAGTAATGTCCTAAACAGTCTACGCTTTGATCGTTCCTGGGAAGACCAGTAGTAGTTTCCGATGCACATCTCGTGGCATTCTATAATCTGGGGATATCAGAGTGTTGATGAAACACAGAAAATGCATCGGGATTAATTACAACAGTTACCATGCGCACTTTCCTCCATGGGAGTAATGTCTCAAAGAGTTTACGCTTTGATCGTTCCCTGAAAGACCAGTAGTAGTTTCCGATGCACATCTGGAGGCATTCTGTAATCTGTGGGCTATCAGAGTGTTGATGAAACACAGAAATTGCATCGGGATTGAATACAACAGTCTCCATGCGCAGTTTCCTCCATGGGAGTAACGTCTTAAACAGTCTACGCTTTGATCGTTCCTTGGAAGACCAGAAGTAGTTTCAATTGCACATCTGGAGGCATTCTGTAATCTGTGGACTATCAGAGTGTTGATGAAACACAGAAATTGCATCGGGATTGAATACAACAGTCACCATGCGCACTTTCCTCCATGGGAGTAATGTCTCAAGGAGTTTACGATTTGATCGTTCCCTGGAAGACCAGTTAAAGTTTCCGATGCACATCTGGAGGCATTCTGTAATCTGTGGACTATCAGAGTGTTGATGAAACACAGATATTGCATCGGGATTGAATTCAACATTTACCATGCGCACTTTCCTCCATGGGAGTAATGTCTCTAACAGACTACGCTTTGATCGTTCCCTGGAAGACCAGTAGTAGTTTCCGATGCACATCTCGTGGCATTCTGTAATCTGTGGACTATCAGAGTGTTGATGAAACACAGAAATTTCATCGGGACTGAATACAACAGTCACCATGCGCACTTTCCTCCATGGGAGTAATGTCCTAAACAGTCTACCCTTTGATCGTTCCCTGGAAGACCAGTAGTAGTTTCCGATGCACATCGGGAGGCATTCTGTAATCTGTGGACTATCAGACTGTTGATGAAACACAGAAATTGCATGGGGATTGAATACAACAGTCACCATGCGCACTTTCCTCCATGGGAGTAATGTCCCAAACAGTCTACGATTTGATCGTTCCCTGGAAGACCAGTAGGAGTTTCCGATGCACACCGGGAGGCATTCTGTAATCTGTGGACTATCAGAGTGTTGATGAAGCACAGAAATTGCATCGGGATTGAATACAACTGTCACCATGCGCACTTTCCTGCATGGGAATAATGTTTCATAGAGTTTACGCTGTGATCGTTCCCTGGAAGACCAGTAGCAGTTTCCGATGCACACCGGGAGGCATTCTGTATTCTGTGGACATTCAGAGTGTTGATGAAACACAGAAATTTCATCGGTATTGAATACAACAGTCACCATGCGCACTTTCCTCCATGGGAGTAATGTCCTAAACAGTCTACGCTTTGATCGTTCCCTGGAAGACCAGTAGTAGTTTCCGATGCACATCGGGAGGCATTCTGTAATCTGTGGACTATCAGAGTGTTGATGAAACACAGAAATTGCATGGGGATTGAATACAACAGTCACCATGCGCACATTCCTCCATGGGAGTAATGTCTCTAACAGTCTACGCTTTGATCGTTCCCTGGAAGACCAGTAGTAGTTTCCGATGTACATCTGGAGGCTTTCCGTAATCTGTGGGCTATCAGAGTGTTGATGAAACACAGAAATTGCATCGGGATTGAATACAACAGTCACCATGCGCACTTTCCTCCATGGGAGTAATGTCTCAAGGAGTTTACGATTTGATCGTTCCCTGGAAGACCAGTTAAAGTTTCCGATGCACATCTGGAGGCATTCTGTAATCTGTGGACTATCAGAGTGTTGATGAAACACAGAAATTGCATCGGGATTGAATTCAACATTTACCATGCGCACTTTCCTCCATGGGAGTAATGTCCTAAACAGTCTACGCTTTGATCGTTCCCTGGAAGACCAGTAGTAGTTTCCGATGCACACCGGGATTCATTCTGTAATCTGCGGACTATCAGAGTGTTGATGAAACACAGAAATTGCATCGGGATTGAATACAACAGTCACCATGCGCACTTTCCTCCATGGGAATAATGTGTCATAGAGTTTACGCTTTGATCGTTCCCTGGAAGACCAGTAGCAGTTTCCGATGCACATCTGGAGGCATTCTGTAATCTGTGGACTATCAGAGTGTTGATGAAACACAGAAATTGCTTCGGGAATAAATACAACAGTCACCGTGCGCACTTTCCTCCATGTGAGGAATGTTGCAAACAGTCGACGTTTTGATCGTTCCCTGGAAGACCAGTAGTCGTTTCCGATATACATCTGGTGGCATCCTGTAATCTGTGGACTATCAGAGTGTTGATGAAACACAGAAATAGCATCGGGATTGAATACAACGGTCACCATCCGCACTTTCCTGCATGGGAGTAATATCTGAAACAGTGTACGCTTTGATCGTTCCTGGGAAGAACAGTAGTAGTTTCCGATGCACATCTCGTTGCATTCTATAATCTCTGGACTATCAGAGTGTTGATGAAACACAGAAAATGCATCGGGATTAATTACAACAGTTACCATGCGCACTTTCCTCCATGGGAGTAATGTCTCAAAGAGTTTACGCTTTGATCGTTCCCTGAAAGACCAGTAGTCGTTTCCGATGCACATCTGGAGGCATTCTGTAATCTGTGGACTATCAGAGTGTTGATGAAACACAGAAATTGCATCGGGATTGAATACAACAGTCACCATGCGCACTTTCCTCCATGGGAGTAATGTCTCAAGGAGTTTACGATTTGATCGTTCCCTGGAAGACCAGTTAAAGTTTCCGATGCACATCTGGAGGCATTCTGTAATCTGTGGACTATCAGAGTGTTGATGAAACACAGAAATTGCATCGGGATTGAATTCAACATTTACCATGCGCACTTTCCTCCATGGGAGTAATGTCCTAAACAGTCTACGCTTTGATCGTTCCCTGGAAGACCAGTAGTAGTTTCCGATGCACACCGGGATTCATTCTGTAATCTGCGGACTATCAGAGTGTTGATGAAACACAGAAATTGCATCGGGATTGAATACAACAGTCACCATGCGCACTTTCCTCCATGGGAATAATTTGTCATAGAGTTTACGCTTTGATCGTTCCCTGGAAGACCAGTAGCAGTTTCCGATGCACATCTGGAGGCATTCTGTAATCTGTGGACTATCAGAGTGTTGATGAAACACAGAAATTGCTTCGGGAATAAATACAACAGTCACCGTGCGCACTTTTCTCCATGTGAGGAATGTTGCAAACAGTCGACGTTTTGATCGTTCCCTGGAAGACCAGTAGTCGTTTCCGATATACATCTGGTGGCATCCTGTAATCTGTGGACTATCAGAGTGTTGATGAAACACAGAAATAGCATCGGGATTGAATACAACGGTCACCATCCGCACTTTCCTGCATGGGAGTAATATCTGAAACAGTGTACGCTTTGATCCTTCCTGGGAAGAACAGTAGTAGTTTCCGATTCACATCTCGTTGCATTCTATAATCTGTGGACTATCAGAGTGTTGATGAAACACAGAAAATGCATCGGGATTAATTACAACAGTTACCATGCGCACTTTCCTCCATGGGAGTAATGTCTCAAAGAGTTTACGCTTTGATCGTTCCTTGAAAGACCAGTAGTAGTTTCCGATGCACATCTGGAGGCATTCTGTAATCTGTGGACTATCAGAGTGTTGATGAAACACAGAAATTGCATCGGGATTGAATACAACAGTCACCATGCGCACTTTCCTCCATGGGAATAATGTGTCATAGAGTTTGCGCTTTGATCGTTCCCTGGAAGACCAGTAGCAGTTTCCGATGCACATGTGGTGGCATTCTGTAATCTGTGGGCTATCAGAGTGTTGATGAAACACAGAAATTGCATCGGGATTGAATACAACAGTCACCATGCGCACTTTCCTCCATGGGAGTAATGTCCCAAACAGTCTACGCTTTGGTCGTTCCCTGGAAGACCAGTAGGAGTTTCCGATGCACACCGGGAGGCATTCTGTAATCTGTGGACTATCGGAGTGTTGATGAAACACAGAAATTGCATCGGGATTGAATACAACATTCACCATGCGCACTTTCCTCCATGGGAATAATGTTTCATAGAGTTTACGCTTTGATCGTTCCCTGGAAGAACAGTAGCAGTTTCCGATGCACATCTGGAGGCATTCTGTAATCTGTGGACTATCAGAGTGTTGATGAAACATAAAAATTGCATCGGGATTGAATACAACAATAACCATGAGAACATTCCTCCATAAAATTAATGTCTCAAACAATCTACGCTTTGATCGTTCCCTGGAAGACCAGTAGTAGTTTCCGATGCAAATGTGGAGGCATTCTGTAATCTGTGGGGTATCAGAGTGTTGATGAAACACAGATATTGCATCGGGATTGAATACAACCGTTACCATGCGCACTTTCCTCCATGGGAGTAATGTCTCTAACAGTCTACGCTTTGATCGTTCCCTGGAAGACCAGTAGTAGTTTCCGATGAACATCTGGAGGCTTTCTGTAATCTGTGGACTATCAGAGTGTTGATGAAACACACAAATTGCATCGGGATTGAATACAACAGTTACAATGCGCACTTTAATCCGTGGGAGTAATTCTCAAACAGTCTACGATTTGATCGTTCCCTGGAAGACCAGTAGTAGTTTCCGATGCACATCTCGTGGCATTCTGTAATCTGTGGACTATCAGAGTATTGATGAGACACAGAAATTGCATCGGGATTGAATACAACAGTCACCATGTGCACTTTCCTCCATGGGAGTAATGTCCCAAATAGTCTACGCTTTGTTCGTTCCCTGGAACACCAGTAGTAGTTTCCGATGCATATCTGGAGGCATTCTGTATTCTGTGGACTATCAGAGTGTTGATGAAACACAGAAATTTCATCGGGATTGAATAAAACAGTCACCATGCGCACTTTCCTCCATGGGAGTAATGTCCTAAACAGTCTACGCTTTGATCGTTCCCTGGAAGACCAGTAGTAGTTTCCGATGCACATTGGGAGGCATTCTGTAATCTGTGGACTATCAGAGTGTTGATGAAACACAGAAATTGCATCGGGGTGAATACAACAGTCACCATGCGCACTTTCCTCCATGGGAGTAATGTCCCAAACAGTCTAAGCTTTGATCGTTCTCTGGAAGACCAGTAGTAGTGTCCGATGCACACCGGGAGGCATTCTGTAATCTGTTGACTATCAGAGTTTAGAAGACACACAGAAATTGCATCGGGATGAAATACAACAGTCACCGTGCGCACTTTCCTCCGTGTGAGGAATGTCGCAAACAGTCGACGCTTTGATCGTTCCCTGGAAGAACAGTAGTCGTTTCCGATGCACATCTGGTGGCATCCAGTAATCTGTGGACTATCAGAGTGTTGATGAAACACAGAAATTGCATCGGGATTGAATACAACGGTCACCATGCGCGCTTTCCTACATGGGAATAATGTGCCATAGAGTTTACGCTTTGATCGTTCCCTGGAAGACCAGTAGCAGTTTCCGATGCACATCTGGAGGTATTCTTTAATCTGTGGACTACCAGAGTGTTGATGAAACACAGAAATTGCTTCGGGATTAAATACAACAGTCACCGTGCGCACTTTCCTCCATGTGAGGAATGTCGCAAACAGTCGCCGCTTTGATCGTTCCCTGGAAGAACAGTAGTCGTTTCCGATGCACATCTGGTGGCATCCAGTAATCTGTGGACTATCAGAGTGTTGATGAAACACAGAAATTGGATCGGGATTGAATACAACGGTCACCATGCGTACTTTCCTCCATGGGAATAATGTGTCATAGAGTTTGCGCTTTGATCGTTCCCTGGAAAGCCAGTAGCAGTTTCCGATGCACATCTGGTGGCATTCTGTAATCTGTGGACTATCAGAGTGTTGATGAAACACAGAAATTGCATCGGGATTGAATACAACAGTCACCATGCGCACTTTCCTCCATGGGAGTAATGTCCCAAACAGTCTACGCTTTGATCGTTCCCTGGAAGACCAGTAGGAGTTTCCGATGTACACCGGGAGGCATTCTGTTATTTGTGGACTATCGGAGTGTTGATGAAACACAGAAATTGCATCGGGATTGAATACAACAGTCACCATGCTCACTTTCCTCTATGGGAATAATGTTTCATAGAGTTTACGCTTTGATCGTTCCCTGGAAGAACAGTAGCAGTTTCCGATGCACATCTGGAGGCATTCTGTAATCTGTGGACTATCAGAGTGTTGATGAAACATAGAAATTGCATCGGGATTGAATACAACAATAACCATGAGAACATTCCTCCATAAAAGTAATGTCTCAAACAGTCTACGCTTTGATCGTTCCCTGGAACACCAGTAGTAGTTTCCGATGCAAATGTGGAGGCATTCTGTAATCTGTGGAGTATCAGAGTGTTGATGAAACACAGTTATTGCATCGGGATTGAATACAACAGTTACCATTCGCACTTTCCTCCATGGGAGTAATGTCTCTAACAGTCTACGCTTTGATCGTTCCCTGGGAGACCAGTAGTAGTTTCCGATGAACATCTGGAGGCTTTCTGTAATCTGTGGACTATCAGAGTGTTGATGAAACACACAAATTGCATCGGGATTGAATACAACAGTTACAATGCGCACTTTAATCCGTGGGGGTAATTCTCAAACAGTCTACGATTTGATCGTTCCCTGGAAGACCAGTAGTAGTTTCCGATGCACATCTCGTGGCATTCTGTAATCTGTGGACTATCAGAGTTTTGATGAGACACAGAAATTGCATCGGGATTGAATACAACAGTCACCATGCGCACTTTCCTCCATGGGAGTAATGTCCCAAATAGTCTACGCTTTGTTCGTTCCCTGGAACACCAGTAGTAGTTTCCGATGCATATCTGGAGGCATTCTGTATTCTGTGGACTATCAGAGTGTTGATGAAACACAGAAATTTCATCGGGATTGAATACAACAGTCACCATGCGCACTTTTCTCCATGGGAGTAATGTCCTAAACAGTCTACGTTTTGATCGTTCCCTGGAAGACCAGTAGTAGTTTCCGATGCACATCGGGAGGCATTCTGTAATCTGTGGACTATCAGAGTGTTGATGAAACACAGAAATTGCATCGGGATTGAATACCACAGTCACAATGCGCACTTTCCTCCTTGGGAGTAATGTCTCAAACAGTCTACGATTTGATCGTTCCCTGGAAGACCAGTAGTAGTTTCCGATGCACATCTCGTTTCATTCTGTAATCTGTGGACTATCAGAGTGTTGATGAGACACAGAAATTGCATCGGGATTGAATACAACAGTCACCATGCGCACTTTCATCCATGGGAGTAATGTCCCAAACAGTCTACGCTTTGATCGTTCCCTGGAAGACCAGTAGTAGTTTCCGATACATATCTGGAGGCATTCTGTATTCTGTGGACTATCAGAGTGTTGATGAAACACAGAAATTTCATCGGGATTGAATACAACAGTCACCATGCGCACTTTCCTCCATGGGAGTAATGTCCTAAACAGTCTACGCTTTGATCGTTCCCTGGAAGACCAGTAGTAGTTTCCGATGCACATCGGGAGGCATTCTGTAATCTGTGGACTATCAGAGTGTTGATGAAACACAGAAATTGCATGGGGATTGAATACAACAGTCACCATGCGCACATTCCTCCATGGGAGTAATGTCTCTAACAGTCTACGCTTTGATCGTTCCCTGGAAGACCAGTAGTAGTTTCCGATGTACATCTGGAGGCATTCTGTAATCTGTGGACTATCAGAGTGTTGATGAAACACAGAAATTGCTTCGGGAATAAATACAACAGTCACCGTGCGCACTTTCCTCCATGTGAGGAATGTCGCAAACAGTCGACGTTTTGATCGTTCCCTGGAAGACCAGTAGTCGCTTCCGATGCACATCTGGTGGCATCCTGTAATCTGTGGACTATCAGAGTGTTGATGAAACACAGAAATTGCATCGGGATTGAATACAACGGTCACCATCCGCACTTTCCTGCATGGGAGTAATATCTGATACAGTGTACGCTTTGATCGTTCCTGGGAAGAACAGTAGTAGTTTCCGATGCACATCTCGTTGCATTCTATAATCTGTGGACTATCAGAGTGTTGATGAAACACAGAAAATGCATCGGGATTAATTACAACAGTTACCATGCGCACTTTCCTCCATGGGAGTAATGTCTCAAAGAGTTTACGCTTTGATCGTTCCCTGAAAGACCAGTAGTAGTTTCCGATGCACATCTGGAGGCATTCTGTAATCTGTGGACTATCAGAGTGTTGATGAAACACAGAAATTGCATCGGGATTGAATACAACAGTCACCATGCGCACTTTCCTCCATGGGAATAATGTGTCATAGAGTTTGCGCTTTGATCGTTCCCTGGAAGACCAGTAGCAGTTTCCGATGCACATGTTGTGGCATTCTGTAATCTGTGGACTATCAGAGTGTTGATGAAACACAGAAATTGCATCGGGATTGAATACAACAGTCACCATGCGCACTTTCCTCCATGGGAGTAATGTCCCAAACAGTCTACGCTTTGGTCGTTCCCTGGAAGACCAGTAGGAGTTTCCGATGCACACCGGGAGGCATTCTGTAATCTGTGGACTATCGGAGTGTTGATGAAACACAGAAATTGCATCGGGATTGAATACAACAGTCACCATGCGCACTTTCCTCCATGGGAATAATGTTTCATAGAGTTTACGCTTTGATCGTTCCCTGGAAGAACAGTAGCAGTTTCCGATGCACATCTGGAGGCAATCTGTAATCTGTGGACTATCAGAGTGTTGATGAAACATAAAAATTGCATCGGGATTGAATACAACAATAACCATGAGAACATTCCTCCATAAAATTAATGTCTCAAACAATCTACGCTTTGATCGTTCCCTGGAAGACCAGTAGTAGTTTCCGATGCAAATGTGGAGGCATTCTGTAATCTGTGGGGTATCAGAGTGTTGATGAAACACAGATATTGCATCGGGATTGAATACAACAGTTAACATGCGCACTTTCCTCCATGGGAGTAATGTCTCTAACAGTCTACGCTTTGATCGTTCCCTGGAAGACCAGTAGTAGTTTCCGATGAACATCTGGAGGCTTTCTGTAATCTGTGGACTATCAGAGTGTTGAAGGAACACACAAATTGCATCGGGATTGAATACAACAGTTACAATGCGCACTTTAATCCGTGGGAGTAATTCTCAAACAGTCTACGATTTGATCGTTCCCTGGAAGACCAGTAGTAGTTTCCGATGCACATCTCGTGGCATTCTGTAATCTGTGGACTATCAGAGTATTGATGAGACACAGAAATTGCATTGGGATTGAATACAACAGTCACCATGTGCACTTTCCTCCATGGGAGTAATGTCCCAAATAGTCTACGCTTTGTTCGTTCCCTGGAACACCAGTAGTAGTTTGCGATGCATATCTGGAGGCATTCTGTATTCTGTGGACTATCAAAGTGTTGATGAAACACAGAAATTTCATCGGGATTGAATAAAACAGTCACCATGCGCACTTTCCTCCATGGGAGTAATGTCCTAAACAGTCTACGCTTTGATCGTTCCCTGGAAGACCAGTAGTAGTTTCCGATGCACATCGGGAGGCATTCTGTAATCTGTGGACTATCAGAGTGTTGATGAAACACAGAAATTGCATCGGGATTGAATACAACAGTCACCATGCGCACTTTCCTCCATGGGAGTAATGTCCCAAACAGTCTAAGCTTTGATCGTTCTCTAGAGGACCAGTAGTAGTTTCCGATGCACACCGGGAGGCATTCTGTAATCTGTGGACTATCAGAGTTTTGAAGAAACACAGAAATTGCATCGGGCTGAAATACAACAGTCACCGTGCGCACTTTCCTCCGTGTGAGGAATGTCGCAAACAGTGGACGCTTTGATCGTTCCCTGGAAGAACAGTAGTCGTTTCCGATGCACATCTGGTGGCATCCAGTAATCTGTGGACTATCAGAGTGTTGATGAAACACAGAAATTGCATCGGGATTGAATACAACGGTCACCATGCGCGCTTTCCTCCATGGGAATAATGTGCCATAGAGTTTACGCTTTGATCGTTCCCTGGAAGACCAGTAGCAGTTTCCGATGCACATCTGGAGGCATTCTGTAATCTGTGGACTATCAGAGTGTTGATGAAACACAGAAATTGCTTCGGGATTAAATACAACAGTCACCGTGCGCACTTTCCTCCATGTAAGGAATGTCGCAAACAGTCGACGCTTTGATCGTTCCCTGGAAGAACAGTAGTCGTTTCCGATGCACATCTGGTGGCATCCAGTAATCTGTGGACTATCAGATTGTTGATGAAACACAGAAATTGCATCGGGATTGAATACAACGGTCACCATGCGCACTTTCCTCCATGGGAATAATGTGTCATAGAGTTTGCGCTTTGATCGTTCCCTGGAAAGCCAGTAGCAGTTTCCGATGCACATCTGGTGGCATTCTGTAATCTGTGGACTATCAGAGTGTTGATGAAACACAGAAATTGCATCGGGATTGAATACAACAGTCACCATGCGCACTTTCCTCCGTGGGAGTAATGTCCCAAACAGTCTACGCTTTGATCGTTCCCTGGAAGACCAGTAGGAGTTTCCGATGCACACCGGGAGGCATTCTGTAATCTGTGGACTATCGAAGTGTTGATGAAACACAGAAATTGCATCGGGATTGAATACAACAGTCACCATGCGCACTTTCCTCTATGGGAATAATGTTTCATAGAGTTTACGCTTTGATCGTTCCCTGGAAGAACAGTAGCAGTTTCCGATGCACATCTGGAGGCATTCTGTAATCTGTGGACTATCAGAGTGTTGATGAAACATAGAAATTGCATCGGGATTGAATACAACAATAACCATGAGAACATTCCTCCATAAAAGTAATGTCTCAAACAGTCTACGCTTTGATCGTTCCCTGGAAGACCAGTAGTAGTTTCCGATGCAACTGTGGAGGCATTCTGTAATCTGTGGAGTATCAGAGTGTTGATGAAACACAGTTATTGCATCGGGATTGAATACAACAGTTACCATGCGCACTTTCCTCCATGGGAGTAATGTCTCTAACAGTCTACGCTTTGATCGTTCCCTGGAAGACCAGTAGTAGTTTCCGATGAACATCTGGAGGCTTTCTGTAATCTGTGGACTATCAGAGTGTTGATGAAACACACAAATTGCATCGGGATTGAATACAACAGTTACAATGCCCACTTTAATCAGTGGGAGTAATTCTCAAACAGTCTACGATTTGATCGTTCCCTGGAAGACCAGTAGTAGTTTCCGATGCACATCTCGTGGCATTCTGTAATCTGTGGACTATCAGAGTGTTGATGAAACACAGAAATTGCATCGGGATTGAATACAACAGTCACCATGCGCACTTTCCTCCAAGTTAGTAATTATCAAACAGTCTATGCTTTGATCGTTCCCTGGAAGATCTGTAGTAGTTTCCGATGCACATCTCGTGGCATTCTGTAATCTGTGGACTATCAGAGTGTTGATGAAACACAGAAATTGCATCGGGAATGAATGCAACAGTCACCATGCGCACTTTCCTCCACGGGAGGTATGTCTCAAACAGTCTACGGTTTGATCGTTCCCTGGAACACCAGTAGTAGTTTCCGATGCACATCTGGTGGCATTCTGTAATCTGTGGACTATCAGAGTGTTGATGAAACACCGAAATAGCATCAGGATTTAATACAACAGTCACCATGCGCACTTTCCTCCATGGGAGTAATGTCTGAAACAGTCTACGATTTGATCGTTCCCTGGAAGACCAGTAGTAGTTTCCGATGCACATCTCGTGGCATTCTGTAATCTGTGGACTATCAGAGTGTTGATGAAACACAGAAGTTTCATCGGGATTGAATACAACAGTCACCATGCGCACTTTCCTCCATGGGAGAAATGTCCTAAACAGTCTACGCTTTGATCGTTCCCTGGAAGACCAGTAGTAGTTTCCGATGCACATCGGGAGGCATTCTGTAATCTGTGGACTATCAGAGTGTTGATGAAACACAGAAATTGCATCGGGATTGAATACAACAGTCACCATGCGCACTTTCCTCCATGGGAGTAATGTCCCAAACAGTCTACGCTTTGATCGTTCCCTGGAAGACCAGTAGGAGTTTCCGATGCACACCGGGAGGCATTCTGTAATCTGTGGACTATCAGAGTGTTGATGAAACATAGAAATTGCATCGGGATTGAATACACCAATCACCTTGAGCACATTCCTCCATAAAAGTAAAGTCTCAAACAGTCTACGCTTTGATCGTTCCCTGGAAGACCAGTAGTAGTTTCCGATGCAAATCTGGATTCATTCTGTAATCTGTGGAGTATCAGAGTGTTGATGAAACACAGATATTGCATCGGGATTTAATACAACAGTTACCATGCGCACTTTCCTCCATGGGAGTAATGTCTCTAACAGTCTACGTTTTGATCGTTCCCTGGAAGACCAGTAGTAGTTTCCGATGAACATCTGGAGGCTTTCTGTAATCTGTGGACTATCAGAGTGTTGATGAAACACAGAAATTGCATCGGGATTGAATACTACTGTTACCATGCGCACTTTCCTCCGTGGGAGTAATTCTCAAACAGTCTACGATTTGATCGTTCCCTGGAAGACAAGTAGTAGTTTCCAAAGCACATCTCGTGGCATTCTGTAATCTGTGGACTATCTGAGTGTTGATGAGACACAGAAATTGCATCGGGATTGAATACAACAGTCACCATGCGCACTTTCATCCATGGGAGTAATGTCCCAAACAGTCTACGCTTTGATCGTTCCCTGGAAGACCAGTAGTAGTTTCCGATGCATATCTGGAGGCATTCTGTATTCTGTGGACTATCAGAGTGTTGATGAAACACAGAAATTTCATCGGGATTGAATACAACAGTCACCATGCGCACTTTCCTCCATGGGAGTAATGTCCTAAACAGTGTACGCTTTGATCGTTCCCAGGAAGACCAGTAGTAGTTTCCGATGCACATCGGGAGGCATTCTGTAATCTGTGGACTATCAGAGTGTTGATGAAACACAGAAATTGCATCGGGATTGAATACAACAGTCACCATGCGCACTTTCCTCCATGGGAGTAATGTCTCTAACAGTCTACGCTTTGATAGTTCCCTGGAAGACCAGTAGTAGTTTCCGATGTACATCTGGAGGCTTTCCGTAATCTGTGGACTATCAGAGTGTTGATGAAACACAGAAATTGCATCGGGATTGAATACAACAGTCACCATGCCCACTTTCCTCCAAGGGAGTAATGTCTCAAGGAGTTTACGATTTGATCGTTCCCTGGAAGACCAGTTGTAGTTTCCGATGCACATCTGGAGGCATTCTGTAATCTGTGGACTATCAGAGTGTTGATGAAACACAGAAAATGCATCGGGATTGAATACAACAGTCACCATGCGCACTTTCCTCCATGGGAGTAATGTCCCAAACAGTCTACGCTTTGATCGTTCCCTGGAAGACCAGTAGGAGTTTCCGATGCACACCGGGAGGCATTCTGTAATCTGTGGACTATCAGAGTGTTGATGAAGCACAGAAATTGCATCGGGATTGAATACAACAATCACCATGCGCACTTTCCTCCATGGGAATAATGTTTCATAGAGTTTACGCTGTGATCGTTCCCTGGAAGACCAGTAGCAGTTTCCAATGCACATCTGGAGGCATTCTGTAATCTGTGGACTATCAGAGTGTTAATGAAACATAGAAATTGCATCGGGATTGAATACAACAATCACCTTGAGCACATTCCTCCATAAAAGTAAAGTCTCAAACAGTCTACGCTTTGATCGTTCCCTGGAAGACCAGTAGTAGTTTCCGATGCAAATCTGGATTCATTCTGTAATCTGTGGAGTATCAGAGTGTTGATGAAACACAGATATTGCATCGGGATTTAATACAACAGTTACCATGCGCACTTTCCTCCATGGGAGTAATGTCTCTAACAGTCTACGCTTTGATCGTTCCCTGGAAGACCAGTAGTAGTTTCCGATGAACATCTGGAGGCTTTCTGTAATCTGTGGACTATCAGAGTGTTGATGAAACACAGAAATTGCATCGGGATTGAATACTACTGTTACCATGCGCACTTTCCTCCGTGGGAGTAATTCTCAAACAGTCTACGATTTGATCGTTCCCTGGAAGACCAGTAGTAGTTTCCAAAGCACATCTCGTGGCATTCTGTAATCTGTGGACTATCAGAGTGTTGATGAGACACAGAAATTGCATCGGGATTGAATACAACAGTCACCATGCGCACTTTCATCCATGGGAGTAATGTCCCAAACAGTCTACGATTTGATCGTTCCCTGGAAGACCAGTAGTAGTTTCCGATGCATATCTGGAGGCATTCTGTATTCTGTGGACTATCAGAGTGTTGATGAAACACAGAAATTTCATCGGGATTGAATACAACAGTCACCATGCGCACTTTCCTCCATGGGAGTAATGTCCTAAACAGTCTACGCTTTGATTGTTCCCTGGAAGACCAGTAGTAGTTTCCGATGCACATCGGGAGGCATTCTGTAATCTGTGGACTATCAGAGTGTTGATGAAACACAGAAATTGCGTCGGGATTGAATACAACAGTCACCATGCGCACTTTCCTCCATGGGAGTAATGTCTCTAACAGTCTACGCTTTGATCGTTCCCTGGAAGACCAGTAGTAGTTTCCGATGTACATCTGGAGGCTTTCCGTAATCTGTGGACTATCAGAGTGTTGATGAAACACAGAAATTGCATCGGGATTGAATACAACAGTCACCATGCGCACTTTCCTCCAAGGGAGTAATGTCTCAAGGAGTTTACGATTTGATCGTTCCCTGGAAGACCAGTTGTAGTTTCCGATGCACATCTGGAGGCATTCTGTAATCTGTGGACTATCAGAGTGTTGATGAAACACAGAAATTGCATCGGGATTGAATTCAACATTTACCATGCGCACTTTCCTCCATGGGAGTAATGTCTCTAACAGTCTACGCTTTGATCGTTCCCTGGAAGACCAGTTGTAGTTTCCGATGCACATCTGGAGGCCTTCTGTAACCTGTGGGCTATCAGAGTGTTAATGAAACACAGAAATTGCATCGGGATTGAAAACAACATTCACCATTCGCACTTTCCTCCAAGGGAGGTATGTCTCAAACAGTCTACGGTTTGATCGTTCCCTGTAAGACCAGTAGTAGTTTCCGATGCACATCGGGAGGCATTCGGTAATCTGTGGACTTTCAGAGTGTTGATTAAACACAAAAATTGCATCGGGATTGAATACAACAGTCACGATGCGCACTTTCCTCCATGGGAGTAATGTCTGAAACAGGCTACGCTTTGATCGTTCCCTGGAAGACCAGTAGTAGTTTCCGATGCACATCTCGTGGCATTCTGTAATATGTGGACTATCAGAGTGTTGATGAAAGACAGAAATTTCAACGGGATTGAATACAACAGTCACCATGGCACTTTCCTCCATGGGAGTAATGTCCTAAACACTCTACGCTTTGATCGTTTCCTGGAAGACCAGTAGTAGTTGCCGATGCACACCGGGAGGCATACTGTAATCTGTGGACTATCAGAGTGTTGATGAAACACAGAAATTGCATCGGGATTGAATACAACAGTCACCATGCGCACTTTCCTCCATGGGAATAATGTTTCATAGAGTTTACGCTTTGATCGTTCCCTGGAATACCAGTAGCAGTTTCCAATGCACATCTGGAGGCATTCTGTAATCTGTGGACTATCAGAGTGTTGATGAAACACAGAAATTGCATCGGGATTGAATACAACAGTCACCATGCGCACTTTACTCCATGGGAGTAATGTCTCTAACAGTCTACGCTTTGATCGTTCCCTGGAAGACCAGTAGTAGTTTCCGATGTACATCTGGAGGCTTTCCGTAATCTGTGGACTATCAGAGTGTTGATGAAACACAGAAATTGCATCGGGATTGAATACAACAGTCACCATGCGCACTTTCCTCCATGGGAGTAATGTCCCAAACAGTCTACGCTTTGATCGTTCCCCGGAAGACCAGTAGTAGTTTCCGATGCACATCGGGAGGCATTCGGTAATCTGTGGACTTTAAGAGTGTTGATTAAACACAAAAATTGCATCGGGATTGAATACAACAGTCACGATGCGCACTTTCCTCCATGGGAGTAATGTTTCATAGAGTTTACGCTTTGATCGTTCCCTGGAAGGCCAGTAGCAGTTTCCGATGCACATCTTGGAGGCATTCTGTAATCTGTGGACTATCAGAGTGTTGATTAAACATAGATATTGCATCGGGATTGAATACAACAGTCATCATGAGCACATTCCTGCATAAAAGTAATGTCTCAAACAGTCTACGCTTTGATCGTTCCCTCGAAGACCAATAGTAGTTTCCGATGCACATCTGGAGGCATTCTGTAATCTGTGGACTATCAGAGTGGTGATGAAGCACAGAAATTGCATCGGGATTGAATACAACAGTCACAATGCGCACTTTCCTCCATGGGAGTAATGTCTCTAACAGTCTACGCTTTGATCGTTCCCTGGAAGACCAGTAGTAGTTTCCGATGCACATCTGGAGGCTTTCCGTAATCTGTGGACTATCAGAGTGTTGATGAAACACAGAAATTGCATTGGGATTGAATACAACAGTCACCATGCGCACTTTCCTCCATGGGAGTATTGTCTCAAGGAGTTTACGATTTGATCGTTCCCTGGAAGACCAGTAGTAGTTTCCGATGCACATCTGGAGGCATTCTGTAATCTGTGGACTATCAGAGTGTTGATGAAACACAGAAATTGCATCGGGATTGAATACAACAGTTACAATGCGCACTTCCCTCCATGGGAGTAATGTCCCAAACAGTCTACGCTTTGATCGTTCCCTGGAAGACCAGTAGTAGTTTCCGATGCACATCTGGTGGCATTCTGTAATATGTGGACTATCAGAGTGTTGATGAAAGACAGAAATTTCATCGGGATTGAATACAACAGTCACCATGGGCACTTTCCTCCATGGGAGTAATGTCCTAAACAGTCTACGCTTTGATCGTTCCCTGGAAGACCAGTAGTAGTTTCCGATGCACATCTGGAGGCTTTCCGTAATCTGTGGACTATCAGAGTGTTGATGAAACACAGAAATTGCATCGGGATTGAATACAACAGTCACCATGCGCACTTTCCTCCATGGGAATAATGTTTCATAGAGTTTACGCTTTGATCGTTCCCTGGAAGACCAGTAGCAGTTTCCGATGCACTTCTGGAGGCATTCAGTAATCTGTGGACTATCAGAGTGTTGATGAAACATAGAAATTGCATCGGGATTAAATACAACAATCACCATGAGCACATTCCTCCAAAAAAGTAATGTCTCAAACAGTCTACGCTTTGATCGTTCCCTGGAAGACCAGTAGTAGTTTCCGATGCAAATCTGGAGGCATTCTGTAATCTGTCTAGTATCAGAGTGTTGATGAAACACAGATATTGCATCGGGATTAAATACAACAGTTACCATGCGCACTTTCCTCCATGGGTGTAATGTCTCTAACAGTCTACGCATTGATCGTTCCCTGGAAAACCAGTAGTAGTTTCCGATGCACATCTGGAGGCTTTCTGTAATCTGTGGACTATCAGAGAGTTGATGAAACACAGAAATTGCATCGGGATTGAATACAACAGTTACCATGCGCACTTTCCTCCGTGGGAGTAATTCTCAAACAGTCTACGATTTGATCGTTCCCTGGAAGACCAGTAGTAGTTTCCGATGCACATCTCGTGGCATTCTGTAATCTGTGGACTATCAGAGTGTTAATGAGACACAGAAATTGCATCGGGATTGAATACAACAGTCACCATGCGCACATTCCTCCATGGGAGTAATGTCCCAAACAGTCTACGGTTTGATCTTTCCCTGGAAGACCAGTAGTAGTTTCCGATGCACATCTGGTGGCATTCTGTAATATGTGGACTATCAGAGTGTTGATGAAAGACAGAAATTTCATCGGGATTGAATACAACAGTCACCATGGGCACTTTCCTCCATGGGAGTAATGTCCTAAACAGTCTACGCTTTGATCGTTTCCTGGAAGACCAGTAGTAGTTTCCGATGCACACCGGGAGGCATACTGTAATCTGTGGACTATCAGAGTGTTGATGCAACACAGAAATTGCATTGGGATTGAATACAATAGTCACCATGCGCACTTTCCTCCATGGGAATAATGTTTCATAGAGTTTACGCTTTGATCGTTCCCTGGAAGACCAGTAGCAGCTTCCAATGCACATCTGGAGGCATTCTGTAATCTGTGGACTATCAGAGTGTTGATGAAACACAGAAATTGCATCGGGATTGAATACAACAGTCACCATGCGCACTTTACTCCATGGGAGTAATGTCTCTAACAGTCTACGCTTTGATCGTTCCCTGGAAGACCAGTAGTAGTTTCCGATGTACATCTGGAGGCTTTCCGTAATCTGTGGAATATCAGAGTGTTGATGAAACACAGAAATTGCATCGGGATTGAATACAACAGTCACCATGCGCACTTTCCTCCTTGGGGGTGATGTCTCAAGGTGTTTACGATTTGATCGTTCCCTGGAAGACCAGTTGTAGTTTCCGATGCACATCTGGAGGCATTCTGTAATCTGTGGACTCTCGGAGTGTTGATGAAACACAGAAATTGCATCGGGATTGAATACAACAGTCACCATGCGCACATTCCTCCACGGGAGTAATGTCTCTAACAGTCTACGCTTTGATCGTTCCCTGGAAGACCAGTAGTAGTTTCCGATGTACATCTGGAGGCTTTCCGTAATCTGTGGACTATCAGAGTGTTGATGAAACACAGAAATTGCATCGGGATTGAATACAACAGTCACCATGCGCACTTTCCTCCATGGGAGTAATGTCCCAAACAGTCTACGCTTTGATCGTTCCCTGGAAGACCAGTAGTAGTTTCCGATGCACATCGGGAGGCATTCGGTAATCTGTGGACTTTAAGAGTGTTGATTAAACACAAAAATTGCATCGGGATTGAATACAACAGTCACGATGCGCACTTTCCTCCATGGGAGTAATGTTTCATAGAGTTTACGCTTTGATCGTTCCCTGGAAGGCCAGTAGCAGTTTCCGATGCACAACTTGGAGGCATTCTGTAATCTGTGGACTATCAGAGTGTTGATTAAACATAGATATTGCATCGGGATTGAATACAACAGTCATCATGAGCACATTCCTGCATAAAAGTAATGTCTCAAACAGTCTACGCTTTGATCGTTCCCTCGAAGACCAATAGTAGTTTCCGATGCACATCTGGAGGCATTCTGTAATCTGTGGACTATCAGAGTGGTGATGAAGCACAGAAATTGCATCGGGATTGAATACAACAGTGACAATGCGCAGTTTCCTCCATGGGAGTAATGTCTCTAACAGTCTACGCTTTGATCGTTCCCTGGAAGACCAGTAGTAGTTTCCGATGCACCTCTGGAGGCTTTCCGTAATCTGTGGACTATCAGAGTGTTGATGAAACACGGAAATTGCATCGGGATAGAATACAACAGTCACCATGCGCACTTTCCTCCATGGGAGTATTGTCTCAAGGAGTTTACGATTTGATCGTTCCCCGGTAGACCAGTAGTAGTTTCCGATGCACATCTGGAGGCATTCTGTAATCTGTGGACTATCAGAGTGTTGATGAAACACAGAAATTGCATCGGGATTGAATACAACAGTTACAATGCGCACTTCCCTCCATGGGAGTAATGTCCCAAACAGTCTACGCTTTGATCGTTCCCTGGAAGACTAGTAGTAGTTTCCGATGCACATCTGGTGGCATTCTGTAATATGTGGACTATCAGAGTGTTGATGAAAGACAGAAATTTCATCGGGATTGAATACAACAGTCACCATGGGCACTTTCCTCCATGGGAGTAATGTCCTAAACAGTCTACGCTTTGATCGTTCCCTGGAAGACCAGTAGTATTTTCCGATGCACATCTAGAGGCTTTCAGTAATCTGTGGACTATCAGAGTGTTGATGAAACACAGAAATTGCATCGGGATTGAATACAACAGTCACCATGCGCACTTTCCTCCATGGGAATAATGTTTCATAGAGTTTACGCTTTGATCGTTCCCTGGAAGACCAGTAGCAGTTTCCGATGCACTTCTGGAGGCATCCAGTAATCTGTGGACTATCAGAGTGTTGATGAAACATAGAAATTGCATCGGGATTAAATACAACAATCACCATGAGTCCATTCCTCCAAAAAAGTAATGTCTCAAACAGTCTACGCTTTGATCGTTCCCTGGAAGACCAGTAGTAGTTTCCGATGCAAATCTGGAGGCATTCTGTAATCTGTCTAGTATCAGAGTGTTGATGAAACACAGATATTGCATCGGGGTAAAATACAACAGTTACCATGCGCACTTTCCTCCATGGGAGTAATGTCTCTAACAGTCTACGCTTTGATCGTTCCCTGGAAAACCAGTAGTAGTTTCCGATGCACATCTGGAGGCTTTCTGTAATCTGTGGACTGTCAGAGAGTTGATGAAACACAAAAATTGCATCGGGATTGAATACAACAGTTACCATGCGCACTTTCCTCCGTGGGAGTAATTCTCAAACAGTCTACGATTTGATCGTTCCCTGGAAGACCAGTAGTAGTTTCCGATGCACATCTCGTGGCATTCTGTAATCTGTGGACTATCAGAGTGTTAATGAGACACAGAAATTGCATCGGGATTAAATACAACAGTCACCATGAGCACATTCCTCCATGGGAGTAATGTCTCTAACAGTCTACGCTTTGATCGTTCCCTGGAAGACCAGTAGTAGTTTCCGATGTACATCTGGAGGCTTTCCGTAATCTGTGGACTATCAGAGTGTTGATGAAACACAGAAATTGCATCGGGATTGAATACAACAGTCACCATGCGCACTTTCCTCCTTGGGGGTGATGTCTCAAGGAGTTTACGATTTGATCGTTCCCTGGAAGACCAGTTGTAGTTTCCGATGCACATCTGGAGGCATTCTGTAATCTGTGGACTCTCGGAGTGTTGATGAAACACAGAAATTGCATCGGGATTGAATACAACAGTCACCATGCGCACATTCCTCCACGGGAGTAATGTCTCTAACAGTCTACGCTTTGATCGTTCCCTGGAAGACCAGTAGTAGTTTCCGATGTACATCTGGAGGCTTTCTGTAATCTGTGGACTATCAGAGTGTTGATGAAACACAGAAATTGCATCGGGATTGAATACAACAGTCACCATGCGCACTTTCCTCCATGGGAGTAATGTCCCAAACAGTCTACGATTTGATCGTTCCCTGGAAGACCAGTAGTAGTTTCCGATGCACATCGGGAGGCATTCGGTAATCTGTGGACTTTAAGAGTGTTGATTAAACACAAAAATTGCATCGGGATTGAATACAACAGTCACGATGCGCACTTTCCTCCATGGGAGTAATGTTTCATAGAGTTTACGCTTTGATCGTTCCCTGGAAGGCCAGTAGCAGTTTCCGATGCACATCTTGGAGGCATTCTGTAATCTGTGGACTATCAGAGTGTTGATTAAACATAGATATTGCATCGGGATTGAATACAACAGTCATCATGAGCACATTCCTGCATAAAAGTAATGTCTCAAACAGTCTACGCTTTGATCGTTCCCTCGAAGACCAATAGTAGTTTCCGATGCACATCTGGAGGCATTCTGTAATCTGTGGACTATCAGAGTGGTGATGAAGCACAGAAATTGCATCGGGATTGAATACAACAGTCACAATACGCAGTTTCCTCCATGGGAGTAATGTCTCTAACAGTCTACGCTTTGATCGTTCCCTGGAAGACCAGTAGTAGTTTCCGATGCACATCTGGAGGCTTTCCGTAATCTGTGGACTATCAGAGTGTTGATGAAACACGGAAATTGCATCGGGATTGAATACAACAGTCACCATGCGCACTTTCCTCCATGGGAGTATTGTCTCAAGGAGTTTACGATTTGATCGTTCCCCGGTAGACCAGTAGTAGTTTCCGATGCACATCTGGAGGCATTCTGTAATCTGTGGACTATCAGAGTGTTGATGAAACACAGAAATTGCATCGGGATTGAATACAACAGTTACAATGCGCACTTCCCTCCATGGGAGTAATGTCCCAAACAGTCTACGCTTTGATCGTTCCCTGGAAGACCAGTAGTAGTTTCCGATGCACATCTGGTGGCATTCTGTAATATGTGGACTATCAGAGTGTTGATGAAAGACAGAAATTTCATCGGGATTGAATACAACAGTCACCATGGGCACTTTCCTCCATGGGAGTAATGTCCTAAACAGTCTACGCTTTGATCGTTCCCTGGAAGACCAGTAGTAGTTTCCGATGCACATCTGGAGGCTTTCCGTAATCTGTGGACTATCAGAGTGTTGATGAAACACAGAAATTGCATCGGGATTGAATACAACAGTCACCATGCGCACTTTCCTCCATGGGAATAAAGTTTCATAGAGTTTACGCTTTGATCGTTCCCTGGAAGACCAGTAGCAGTTTCCGATGCACTTCTGGAGGCATTCAGTAATCTGTGGACTATCAGAGTGTTGATGAAACATAGAAATTGCATCGGTATTAAATACAACAATCACCATGAGCCCATTCCTCCAAAAAAGTAATGTCTCAAACAGTCTACGCTTTGATCGTTCCCTGGAAGACCAGTAGTAGTTTCCGATGCAAATCTGGAGGCATTCTGTAATCTGTCTAGTATCAGAGTGTTGATGAAACACAGATATTGCATCGGGGTTAAATACAACAGTTACCATGCGCACTTTCCTCCATGGGAGTAATGTCTCTAACAGTCTACGCTTTGATCGTTCTCTGGAAAACCAGTAGTAGTTTCCGATGCACATCTGGAGGCTTTCTGTAATCTGTGGACTGTCAGAGAGTTGATGAAACACAAAAATTGCATCGGGATTGAATACAACAGTTACCATGCGCACTTTCCTCCGTGGGAGTAATTCTCAAACAGTCTACGATTTGATCGTTCCCTGGAAGACCAGTAGTAGTTTCCGATGCACATCTCGTGGCATTCTGTAATCTGTGGACTATCAGAGTGTTAATGAGACACAGAAATTGCATCGGGATTAAATACAACAGTCACCATGCGCACATTCCTCCATGGGAGTAATGTCCCAAACAGTCTACGGTTTGATCGTTCCCTGGAAGACCAGTAGTAGTTTCCGATGCACATCTGGTGGCGTTCTGTAATATGTGGACTATCAGAGTGTTGATGAAAGACAGAAATTTCATCGGGATTGAATACAACAGTCACCATGGGCACTTTCCTCCATGGGAGTAATGTCCTAAACAGTCTACGCTTTGATCGTTTCCTGGAAGACCAGTAGTAGTTTCCGATGCACACCGGGAGGCATACTGTAATCTGTGGACTATCAGAGTGTTGATGCAACACAGAAATTGCATCGGGATTGAATACAACAGTCACCATGCGCACTTTCCTCCATGGGAATAATGTTTCATAGAGTTTACGCTTTGATCGTTCCCTGGAAGACCAGTAGTAGTTTCCGATGCACATCTGGTGGCATTCTGTAATATGTGGAATATCAGAGTGTTGATGAAAGACAGATATTTCATCGGGATTGAATACAACAGTCACCATGGGCACTTTCCCCCATGGGAGTAATGTCCTAAACAGTCTACGCTTTGATCGTTCCCTGGAAGACCAGTAGTATTTTCCGATGCACATCTGGAGGCTTTCAGTAATCTGTGGACTATCAGAGTGTTGATGAAACACAGAAATTGCATCGGGATTGAATACAACAGTCACCATGCGCACTTTCCTCCATGGGAATAATGTTTCATAGAGTTTACGCTTTGATCGTTCCCTGGAAGACCAGTAGCAGTTTCCGATGCACTTCTGGAGGCATCCAGTAATCTGTGGACTATCAGAGTGTTGATGAAACATAGAAATTGCATCGGGATTAAATACAACAATCACCATGAGCCCATTCCTCCAAAAAAGTAATGTCTCAAACAGTCTACGCTTTGATCGTTCCCTGGAAGACCAGTAGTAGTTTCCGATGCAAATCTGGAGGCATTCTGTAATCTGTCTAGTCTCAGAGTGTTGATGAAACACAGATATTGCATCGGGGTTAAATACAACAGTTACCATGCGCACTTTCCTCCATGGGAGTAATGTCTCTAACAGTCTACGCTTTGATCGTTCCCTGGAAAACCAGTAGTAGTTTCCGATGCACATCTGGAGGCTTTCTGTAATCTGTGGACTGTCAGAGAGTTGATGAAACACAAAAATTGCATCGGGATTGAATACAACAGTTACCATGCGCACTTTCCTCCGTGGGAGTAATTCTCAAACAGTCTACGATTTGATCGTTCCCTGGAAGACCAGTAGTAGTTTCCGATGCACATCTCGTGGCATTCTGTAATCTGTGGACTATCAGAGTGTTAATGAGACACAGAAATTGCATCGGGATTAAATACAACAGTCACCATGAGCACATTCCTCCATGGGAGTAATGTCTCTAACAGTCTACGCTTTGATCGTTCCCTGGAAGACCAGTAGTAGTTTCCGATGTACATCTGGAGGCTTTCCGTAATCTGTGGACTATCAGAGTGTTGATGAAACACAGAAATTGCATCGGGATTGAATACAACAGTCACCATGCGCACTTTCCTCCTTGGGGGTGATGTCTCAAGGAGTTTACGATTTGATCGTTCCCTGGAAGACCAGTTGTAGTTTCCGATGCACATCTGGAGGCATTCTGTAATCTGTGGACTCTCGGAGTGTTGATGAAACACAGAAATTGCATCGGGATTGAATACAACAGTCACCATGCGCACTTTCCTCCACGGGAGTAATGTCTCTAACAGTCTACGCTTTGATCGTTCCCTGGAAGACCAGTAGTAGTTTCCGATGTACATCTGGAGGCTTTCCGTAATCTGTGGACTATCAGAGTGTTGATGAAACACAGAAATTGCATCGGGATTGAATACAACAGTCACCATGCGCACTTTCCTCCATGGGAGTAATGTCCCAAACAGTCTACGCTTTGATCGTTCCCTGGAAGACCAGTAGTAGTTTCCGATGCACATCGGGAGGCATTCGGTAATCTGTGGACTTTAAGAGTGTTGATTAAACACAAAAATTGCATCGGGATTGAATACAACAGTCACGATGCGCACTTTCCTCCATGGGAGTAATGTTTCATAGAGTTTACGCTTTGATCGTTCCCTGGAAGGCCAGTAGCAGTTTCCGATGCACATCTTGGAGGCATTCTGTAATCTGTGGACTATCAGAGTGTTGATTAAACATAGATATTGCATCGGGATTGAATACAACAGTCATCATGAGCACATTCCTGCATAAAAGTAATGTCTCAAACAGTCTACGCTTTGATCGTTCCCTCGAAGACCAATAGTAGTTTCCGATGCACATCTGGAGGCATTCTGTAATCTGTGGACTATCAGAGTGGTGATGAAGCACAGAAATTGCATCGGGATTGAATACAACAGTCACAATACGCAGTTTCCTCCATGGGAGTAATGTCTCTAACAGTCTACGCTTTGATCGTTCCCTGGAAGACCAGTATTAGTTTCCGATGCACATCTGGAGGCTTTCCGTAATCTGTGGACTATCAGAGTGTTGATGAAACACGGAAATTGCATCGGGATTGAATACAACAGTCACCATGCGCACTTTCCTCCATGGGAGTATTGTCTCAAGGAGTTTACGATTTGATCGTTCCCCGGTAGACCAGTAGTAGTTTCCGATGCACATCTGGAGGCATTCTGTAATCTGTGGACTATCAGAGTGTTGATGAAACACAGAAATTGCATCGGGATTGAATACAACAGTTACAATGCGTACTTCCCTCCATGGGAGTAATGTCCCAAACAGTCTACGCTTTGATCGTTCCCTGGAAGACCAGTAGTAGTTTCCGATGCACATCTGGTGGCATTCTGTAATATGTGGACTATCAGAGTGTTGATGAAAGACAGAAATTTCATCGGGATTGAATACAACAGTCACCATGGGCACTTTCCTCCATGGGAGTAATGTCCTAAACAGTCTACGCTTTGATCGTTCCCTGGAAGACCAGTAGTATTTTCCGATGCACATCTGGAGGCTTTCAGTAATCTGTGGACTATCAGAGTGTTGATGAAACACAGAAATTGCATCGGGATTGAATACAACAGTCACCATGCGCACTTTCCTCCATGGGAATAATGTTTCATAGAGTTTACGCTTTGATCGTTCCCTGGAAGACCAGTAGCAGTTTCCGATGCACTTCTGGAGGCATCCAGTAATCTGTGGACTATCAGAGTGTTGATGAAACATAGAAATTGCATCGGGATTAAATACAACAATCACCATGAGCCCATTCCTCCAAAAAAGTAATGTCTCAAACAGTCTACGCTTTGATCGTTCCCTGGAAGACCAGTAGTAGTTTCCGATGCAAATCTGGAGGCATTCTGTAATCTGTCTAGTATCAGAGTGTTGATGAAACACAGATATTGCATCGGGGTTAAATACAACAGTTACCATGCGCACTTTCCTCCATGGGAGTAATGTCTCTAACAGTCTACGCTTTGATCGTTCCCTGGAAAACCAGTAGTAGTTTCCGATGCACATCTGGAGGCTTTCTGTAATCTGTGGACTGTCAGAGAGTTGATGAAACACAAAAATTGCATCGGGATTGAATACAACAGTTACCATGCGCACTTTCCTCCGTGGGAGTAATTCTCAAACAGTCTACGATTTGATCGTTCCCTGGAAGACCAGTAGTAGTTTCCGATGCACATCTCGTGGCATTCTGTAATCTGTGGACTATCAGAGTGTTAATGAGACACAGAAATTGCATCGGGATTAAATACAACAGTCACCATGAGCACATTCCTCCATGGGAGTAATGTCTCTAACAGTCTACGCTTTGATCGTTCCCTGGAAGACCAGTAGTAGTTTCCGATGTACATCTGGAGGCTTTCCGTAATCTGTGGACTATCAGAGTGTTGATGAAACACAGAAATTGCATCGGGATTGAATACAACAGTCACCATGCGCACTTTCCTCCTTGGGGGTGATGTCTCAAGGAGTTTACGATTTGATCGTTCCCTGGAAGACCAGTTGTAGTTTCCGATGCACATCTGGAGGCATTCTGTAATCTGTGGACTCTCGGAGTGTTGATGAAACACAGAAATTGCATCGGGATTGAATACAACAGTCACCATGCGCACATTTTTCCACGGGAGTAATGTCTCTAACAGTCTACGCTTTGATCGTTCCCTGGAAGACCAGTAGTAGTTTCCGATGTACATCTGGAGGCTTTCCGTAATCTGTGGACTATCAGAGTGTTGATGAAACACAGAAATTGCATCGGGATTGAATACAACAGTCACCATGCGCACTTTCCTCCATGGGAGTAATGTCCCAAACAGTCTACGCTTTGATCGTTCCCTGGAAGACCAGTAGTAGTTTCCGATGCACATCGGGAGGCATTCGGTAATCTGTGGACTTTAAGAGTGTTGATTAAACACAAAAATTGCATCGGGATTGAATACTACAGTCACGATGCGCACTTTCCTCCATGGGAGTAATGTTTCATAGAGTTTACGCTTTGATCGTTCCCTGGAAGGCCAGTAGCAGTTTCCGATGCACATCTTGGAGGCATTCTGTAATCTGTGGACTATCAGAGTGTTGATTAAACATAGATATTGCATCGGGATTGAATACAACAGTCATCATGAGCACATTCCTGCATAAAAGTAATGTCTCAAACAGTCTACGCTTTGATCGTTCCCTCGAAGACCAATAGTAGTTTCCGATGCACATCTGGAGGCATTCTGTAATCTGTGGACTATCAGAGTGGTGATGAAGCACAGAAATTGCATCGGGATTGAATACAACAGTCACAATACGCAGTTTCCTCCATGGGAGTAATGTCTCTAACAGTCTACGCTTTGATCGTTCCCTGGAAGACCAGTAGTAGTTTCCGATGCACATCTGGAGGCTTTCCGTAATCTGTGGACTATCAGAGTGTTGATGAAACACGGAAATTGCATCGGGATTGAATACAACAGTCACCATGCGCACTTTCCTCCATGGGAGTATTGTCTCAAGGAGTTTACGATTTGATCGTTCCCCGGTAGACCAGTAGTAGTTTCCGATGCACATCTGGAGGCATTCTGTAATCTGTGGACTATCAGAGTGTTGATGAAACACAGAAATTGCATCGGGATTGAATACAACAGTTACAATGCGCACTTCCCTCCATGGGAGTAATGTCCCAAACAGTCTACGCTTTGATCGTTCCCTGGAAGACCAGTAGTAGTTTCCGATGCACATCTGGTGGCATTCTGTAATATGTGGACTATCAGAGTGTTGATGAAAGACAGAAATTTCATCGGGATTGAATACAACAGTCACCATGGGCACTTTCCTCCATGGGAGTAATGTCCTAAACAGTCTACGCTTTGATCGTTCCCTGGAAGACCAGTAGTAGTTTCCGATGCACATCTGGAGGCTTTCCGTAATCTGTGGACTATCAGAGTGTTGATGAAACACAGAAATTGCATCGGGATTGAATACAACAGTCACCATGCGCACTTTCCTCCATGGGAATAAAGTTTCATAGAGTTTACGCTTTGATCGTTCCCTGGAAGACCAGTAGCAGTTTCCGATGCACTTCTGGAGGCATTCAGTAATCTGTGGACTATCAGAGTGTTGATGAAACATAGAAATTGCATCGGGATTAAATACAACAATCACCATGAGCCCATTCCTCCAAAAAAGTAATGTCTCAAACAGTCTACGCTTTGATCGTTCCCTGGAAGACCAGTAGTAGTTTCCGATGCAAATCTGGAGGCATTCTGTAATCTGTCTAGTATCAGAGTGTTGATGAAACACAGATATTGCATCGGGGTTAAATACAACAGTTACCATGCGCACTTTCCTCCATGGGAGTAATGTCTCTAACAGTCTACGCTTTGATCGTTCTCTGGAAAACCAGTAGTAGTTTCCGATGCACATCTGGAGGCTTTCTGTAATCTGTGGAGTCTCAGAGAGTTGATGAAACACAAAAATTGCATCGGGATTGAATACAACAGTTACCATGCGCACTTTCCTCCGTGGGAGTAATTCTCAAACAGTCTACGGTTTGATCGTTCCCTGGAAGACCAGTAGTAGTTTCCGATGCACATCTGGTGGCGTTCTGTAATATGTGGACTATCAGAGTGTTGATGAAAGACAGAAAATTCATCGGGATTGAATACAACAGTCACCATGGGCACTTTCCTCCATGGGAGTAATGTCCTAAACAGTCTACGCTTTGATCGTTTCCTGGAAGACCAGTAGTAGTTTCCGATGCACACCGGGAGGCATACTGTAATCTGTGAACTATCAGAGTGTTGATGCAACACAGAAATTGCATCGGGATTGAATACAACAGTCACCATGCGCACTTTCCTCCATGGGAATAATGTTTCATAGAGTTTACGCTTTGATCGTTCCCTGGAAGACCAGTAGCAGTTTCCAATGCACATCTGGAGGCATTCTGTAATCTGTGGACTATCAGAGTGTTGATGAAACACAGAAATTGCATCGGGATTGAATACAAAAGTCACCATCCGCACTTTACTCCATGGGAGTAATGTCTCTAACAGTCTACGCTTTGATCGTTCCCTGGAAGACCAGTAGTAGTTTCCGATGTACATCTGGAGGCTTTCCGTAATCTGTGGACTATCAGAGTGTTGATGAAACACAGAAATTGCATCGGGATTGAATACAACAGTCACCATGCGCACTTTCCTCCTTGGGAGTAATGTCTCAAGGAGTTTACGATTTGATCGTTCCCTGGAAGACCAGTTGTAGTTTCCGATGCACATCTGGAGGCATTCTGTAATCTGTGGACTCTCAGAGTGTTGATGAAACACAGAAATTGCATCGGGATTGAATACAACAGTCACCATGCGCACATTCCTCCACGGGAGTAATGTCTCAAACAGTCTACGCTTTTATCGTTCCCTGGAAGACCGGTAGTAGTTTCCGATGCACATCTCGTGGCATTCTGTAAAATGTGGACTATCAGAGTGTTGATGAAACACAGAAATTGCATCGGGAATGAATCCAACAGTCACCATGCGCACTTTCCTCCACGGGAGGTATGTCTCAAACAGTCTACAGTTTGATCGTTCCCTGGAAGGCCAGTAGTAGTTTCCGATGCACATCTGGTGGCATTCTGTAATCTGTGGACTATCAGAGTGTTGATGAAACACAGAAATAGCATCAGGATTTAATACAACTGTCACCATGCGCACTTTCCTCCATGGGAGTAATGTCTGAAACAGTCTACGCTTTGATCGTTCCCTGGAAGACCAGTAGTAGTTTCCGATGCACATCTCGTGGCATTCTGTAATCTGTGGACTATCAGAGTGTTGATGAGACACAGAAATTGCATCGGGATTGAATACAACAGTCACCATGCGCACTTTCCTCCATGGGAGTAATGTCCCAAACAGTCTACGCTTTGATCGTTCCCTGGAAGACCAGTAGTAGTTTCCGATGCACATCTGGAGGCCTTTTGTAATCTGTGGGCTATCAGAGTGTTAATGAAACACAGAAATTGCATCGGGAATGAATGCAACAGTCACCATGCGCACTTTCCTCCACGGGAGGTATGTCTCAAACAGTCTACGGTTTGATCGTTCCCTGGAAGACCAATAGTAGTTTCCGATGCACATCTGGTGGCATTCTGTAATTTTTGGCCTATCAGAGTGTTGATGAAACACAGAAATAGCATCAGGATTGAATACAACAGTCACCATGCGCACTTTCCCTCATGGGAGTAATGTCTGAAACAGTCTACGCTTTGATCGTTCCCTGGAAGACCAGTAGTAGTTTCCGATGCACATCTCGTGGCATTCTGTATATGTGGACTATCAGAGTGTTGATGAAAGACAGAACTTTCATCGGGATTGAATACAACAGTCACCATGGGCACTTTCCTCCATGGGAGTAATGTCCCAAACAGTCTACACTTTGATCGTTCCCTGGAAGACCAGTAGTAGTTTCCGATGCACATCGGGAGGCATTCGGTAATCTGTGGACTTTCAGAGTGTTGATTAAACACAGAAATTTCATCGGAATTGAATACAACAGTCACCATGCGCACTTTCCTCCATGGGAGTAATGTCCTAAACAGTCTACGCTTTGATCGTTCCCTGGAAGACCAGTAGTAGTTTCCGATGTACATCTGGATGCTTTCCGTAATCTGTGGACTATCAGAGTGTTGATGAAACACAGAAATTGCATCGGGATTGAATTCAACATTTACCATGCGCACTTTCCTCCATGGGAGTAATGTCTCTAACAGTCTACGCTTTGATCGTTCCCTGGAAGACCAGTAGTAGTTTCCGATGCACATCTGGAGGTCTTTTGTAATCTGTGGGCTATCAGATTGTTAATGAAACACAGAAATTGCATCGGGATTGAAAATAACATTCACCATGCGCACTTTCCTCCAAGGGAGTAATTCTCAAACAGTCTATGCTTTGATCGTTCCCTGGAAGACCAGTAGTAGTTTCCGATGCACATCTCGTGGCATTCTGTAATCTGTGGACAATCAGAGTGTTGATGAAACACAGAAATTGCATCGGGAATGAATGCAACAGTCACCATGCGCACTTTCCTCCACGGGAGGTATGTCTCAAACAGTCTACGGTTTTATCGTTCCCTGGAAGACCAGCAGTAGTTTCCGATGCACATCTGGTGGCATTCTGTAATTTTTGGCCTATCAGAGTGTTGATGAAACACAGAAATAGCATCAGGATTGAATACAACAGTCACCATGCGCACTTTCCTCTATGGGAGTAATGTCTGAAACAGTCTACGCTTTCATCGTTCCCTGGAAGACCAGTAGTAGTTTCCGATGCACATCTCGTGGCATTCTGTATATGTGGACTATCAGAGTGTTGATGAAAGACAGAACTTTCATCGGGATTGAATACAACAGTCACCATGGGCACTTTCCTCCATGGGAGTAATGTCCCAAACAGTCTACACTTTGATCGTTCCCTGGAAGACCAGTAGTAGTTTCCGATGCACATCGGGAGGCATTCGGTAATCTGTGGACTTTCAGAGTGTTGATTAAACACAAAAATTGCATCGGGATTGAATACAACAGTCACGATGCGCACTTTCCTCCATGGGAGTAATGTTTCATAGAGTTTACGCTTTGAACGTTCCCTGGAAGGCCAGTAGCAGTTTCCGATGCACATCTTGGAGGCATTCTGTAATCTGTGGACTATCATAGTGTTGATTAAACATAGAAATTGCATCGGGATTGAATACAACAGTCATCATGAGCACATTCCTGCATAAAAGTAATGTCTCAAACAGTCTACGCTTTGATCGTTCCCTCGAAGACCAATAGTAGTTTCCGATGCACATCTGGAGGCATTCTGTAATCTGTGGACTATCAGAGTGGTGATGAAACACAGAAATTGCATCGGGATTGAATACAACAGTCACAATGCGCACTTTCCTCCATGGGAGTAATGTCTCTAACAGTCTACGCTTTGATCGTTCCCTGGAAGACCAGTAGTAGTTTCCGATGAACATCTGGAGGCTTTCCGTAATCTGTGGACTATCAGTGTGTTGATGAAACACAGAAATTGCATCGGGATTGAATACAACAGTCACCATGCGCACTTGCCTCCATGGGAGTATTGTCTCAAGGAGTTTACGATTTGATCGTTCCCTGGAAGACCAGTAGAAGTTTCCGATGCACATCTGGAGGCATTCTGTAATCTGTGGACTATCAGAGTGTTGATGAAACACAGAAATTGCATCGGGATTGAATACAACAGTCACCATGCGCACTTTCCTCCATGGGAATAAAGTTTCATAGAGTTTACGCTTTGATCGTTCCCTGGAAGACCAGTAGCAGTTTCCGATGCACTTCTGGAGGCATTCAGTAATCTGTGGACTATCAGAGTGTTGATGAAACATAGAAATTGCATCGGGATTGAATACAACAATCACCATGAGCACATTCCTCCAAAAAAGTAATGTCTCAAACAGTCTACTCTTTGATCGTTCCCTGGAAGACCAGTAGTATTTTCCGATGCAAATCTGGAGGCATTCTGTAATCTGTCTAGTATCAGAGTGTTGATGAAACACAGATATTGCATCGGGAATAAATACAACAGCTACCATGCACACTTTCCTCCATGGGAGTAATGTCTCTAACAGTCTACGCTTTGATCGTTCCCTGGAAAACCAGTAGTAGTTTCCGATGCACATCTGGAGGCTTTCTGTAATCTGTGGACTATCTGAGAGTTGATGAAACACATAAATTGCATCGGGATTAAATACAACAGTTACCATGCGCACTTTCCTCTGTGGGAGTAATTCTCAAACAGTCTACGATTTGATCGTTCCCTGGAAGACCAGTAGTAGTTTCCGATGCACATCTCGTGGCATTCTGTAATCTGTGGATTATCAGAGTGTTAATGAGATACAGAAATTGCATCGGGATTGAATACAACAGTCACAATGCGCAAATTCCTAGATGGGAGTAATGTCCCAAACAGTCTACGGTTTGATCGTTCCCTGGAAGACCAGTAGTAGTTTCCGATGCACATCTGGTGGCATTCTGTAATATGTGGACTATCAGAGTGTTGATGAAAGACAGAAATTTCATCGGGATTGAATACAACAGTCACCATGGGCACTTTCCTCCATGGGAATAATGTTTCATAGAGTTTACGCTTTGATCGTTCCCTGGAAGACCAGTAGCAGTTTCCAATGCACATCTGGAGGCATTCTGTAATCTGTGGACTATCAGAGTGTTGATGAAACACAGAAATTGCATCGGGAATGAATGCAACAGTCACCATGCGCACTTTCCTCCATGGGAGTAATGTCTGAAACAGTCTACGCTTTGATCGTTCCCTGGAAGACCAGTAGTAGTTTCCGATGCACATCTCGTGGCATTCTGTAATCTGTGGACTATCAGAGTGTTGATGAAACACAGAAATTTCATCGGGATTGAATACAACAGTCACCATGCGCACTTTCCTCCATGGGAGTAATGTCCTAAACAGTCTACGCTTTGATCGTTTCCTGGAAGACCAGTAGTAGTTTCCGATGCACATCGGGAGGCATTCGGTAATCTGTGGACTTTCAGAGTGTTGATTAAACACAAAAATTGCATCGGGATTGAATACAACAGTCACGATGCGCACTTTCCTCCATGGGAGTAATGTTTCATAGAGTTTACGCTTTGAACGTTCCCTGGAAGGCCAGTAGCAGTTTCCGATGCACATCTTGGAGGCATTCTGTAATCTGTGGACTATCATAGTGTTGATTAAACATAGAAATTGCATCGGGATTGAATACAACAGTCATCATGAGCACATTCCTGCATAAAAGTAATGTCTCAAACAGTCTACGCTTTGATCGTTCCCTCGAAGACCAATAGTAGTTTCCGATGCACATCTGGAGGCATTCTGTAATCTGTGGACTATCAGAGTGGTGATGAAACACAGAAATTGCATCGGGATTGAATACAACAGTCACAATGCGCACTTTCCTCCATGGGAGTAATGTCTCTAACAGTCTACGCTTTGATCGTTCCCTGGAAGGCCAGTAGTAGTTTCCGATGAACATCTGGAGGCTTTCCGTAATCTGTGGACTATCAGTGTGTTGATGAAACACAGAAATTGCATCGGGATTGAATACAACAGTCACCATGCGCACTTGCCTCCATGGGAGTATTGTCTCAAGGAGTTTACGATTTGATCGTTCCCTGGAAGACCAGTAGAAGTTTCCGATGCACATCTGGAGGCATTCTGTAATCTGTGGACTATCAGAGTGTTGATGAAACACAGAAATTGCATCGGGATTGAATACAACAGTCACCATGCGCACTTTCCTCCATGGGAATAAAGTTTCATAGAGTTTACGCTTTGATCGTTCCCTGGAAGACCAGTAGCAGTTTCCGATGCACTTCTGGAGGCATTCAGTAATCTGTGGACTATCAGAGTGTTGATGAAACATAGAAATTGCATCGGGATTGAATACAACAATCACCATGAGCACATTCCTCCAAAAAAGTAATGTCTCAAACAGTCTACTCTTTGATCGTTCCCTGGAAGACCAGTAGTATTTTCCGATGCAAATCTGGAGGCATTCTGTAATCTGTCTAGTATCAGAGTGTTGATGAAACACAGATATTGCATCGGGAATAAATACAACAGCTACCATGCACACTTTCCTCCATGGGAGTAATGTCTCTAACAGTCTACGCTTTGATCGTTCCCTGGAAAACCAGTAGTAGTTTCCGATGCACATCTGGAGGCTTTCTGTAATCTGTGGACTATCTGAGAGTTGATGAAACACATAAATTGCATCGGGATTAAATACAACAGTTACCATGCGCACTTTCCTCTGTGGGAGTAATTCTCAAACAGTCTACGATTTGATCGTTCCCTGGAAGACCAGTAGTAGTTTCCGATGCACATCTCGTGGCATTCTGTAATCTGTGGATTATCAGAGTGTTAATGAGACACAGAAATTGCATCGGGATTGAATACAACAGTCACAATGCGCAAATTCCTAGATGGGAGTAATGTCCCAAACAGTCTACGGTTTGATCGTTCCCTGGAAGACCAGTAGTAGTTTCCGATGCACATCTGGTGGCATTCTGTAATATGTGGACTATCAGAGTGTTGATGAAAGACAGAAATTTCATCGGGATTGAATACAACAGTCACCATGGGCACTTTCCTCCATGGGAATAATGTTTCATAGAGTTTACGCTTTGATCGTTCCCTGGAAGACCAGTAGCAGTTTCCAATGCACATCTGGAGGCATTCTGTAATCTGTGGACTATCAGAGTGTTGATGAAACACAGAAATTGCATCGGGAATGAATGCAACAGTCACCATGCGCACTTTCCTCCATGGGAGTAATGTCTGAAACAGTCTACGCTTTGATCGTTCCCTGGAAGACCAGTAGTAGTTTCCGATGCACATCTCGTGGCATTCTGTAATCTGTGGACTATCAGAGTGTTGATGAAACACAGAAATTTCATCGGGATTGAATACAACAGTCACCATGCGCACTTTCCTCCATGGGAGTAATGTCCTAAACAGTCTACGCTTTGATCGTTTCCTGGAAGATCAGTAGTAGTTTCCGATGCACATCGGGAGGCATTCTGTAATCTGTGGACTATAACAGTGTTGATGAAACACAGAAATTGCATCGGGATTGAATACAACAGTCACCATGCGCACTTTCCTCCATGGGAATAATGTTTCATAGAGTTTACGCTTTGAACGTTCCCTGGAAAACCAGTAGTAGTTTCCGATGCACATCTGGAGGCTTTCTTTAATCTGTGGACTATCAGAGAGTTGATGAAACACAGAAATTGCATCGGGATTGAATACAACAGTTGCCATGCGCACTTTCCTCCGTGGGAGTAATTCTCAAACAGTCTACGATTTGATCGTTAACTGGAAGACCAGTAGTAGTTTCCGATGCACATCTCGTGGCATTCTGTAATCTGTGGACTATCAGAGTGTTGATGAGACACAGAAATTGCATCGGGATTGAACACAACAGTCACCATGCGCACTTTCCTCCATGGGAGTAATGTCCCAAACAGTCTACGCTTTGATCGTTCCCTGGAAGACCAGTAGTAGTTTCCGATGCAAATCTGGAGGCATTCTGTAATCTGTGGACTATCAGAGTGTTGATGAAACATAGAAATTGCATCGGGATTGAATACAACAATCACCATGAGCACATTCCTCCATAAAAGTAATGTCTCAAACAGTCTACGCTTTGATCGTTCCCTGGAAGACCAGTAGTAGTTTCCGATGCAAATCTGGAGGCATTCTGTAATCTGTGGAGTATCAGAGTGTTGATGAAAGACAGATATTGCATCGGGATTGAATACAACAGTTACCATGCGCACTTTCCTCCGTGGGAGTAATTCTCAAACAGTCTACGATTTGATCGTTCCCTGGAAGACCAGTAGTAGTTTCCGATGCACATCTCCTGCATTCTGTAATCTGTGGACTATCAGAGTGTTGATGAGACACAGAAATTGCATCGGGATAGAATACAACAGTCACCATGCGCACTTTCCTCCATGGGAGTAATGTCCCAAACAGTCTACGCTTTGATCGTTCCCTGGAAGACCAGTAGTAGTTTCCGATGCATATCTGGAGGCATTCTGTATTCTGTGGACTATCAGAGTGTTGATGAAACACAGAAATTGCATCGGGATTGAATACAACAGTCACCATGCGCACTTTCCTCCATGGGAGTAATGTCCCAAACAGTCTACGTTTTGATCGTTCCCTGGAAGACCAGTAGTAGTTTCCGACCCACATCGGGAGGCATTCGGTAATCTGTAAGCTTTCAGAGTGTTGATTAAACACAAAAATTGCATCGGGATTGAATACAACAGTCACGATGCGCACTTTCCTCCATGGGAGTAACGTTTCATAGAGTTTACGCTTTGATCGTTCCCTGGAAGGCCAGTAGCAGTTTCCGATGCACATCTTGGAGGCATTCTGTAATCTGTGGACTATCAGAGTGTTGATTAAATATAGAAATTGCATCGGGATTGAATACAACAGTCATCATGATCACATTCCTGCATAAAAGTAATGTCTCACACAGTCTACGCTTTGATCGTTCCCTCGAAGGCTAATAGTAGTTTCCGATGCACATCTGGAGGCATTCTGTAATCTGTGGACTATCAGAGTGGTGATGAAATGCAGAAATTGCATCGGGATTGAATACAACAGTCACAATGCGCATTTTTCCTCCATGGGAGTAATGTCTCTAACAGTCTACGCTTTGATCGTTCCGTGGAAGACCAGTAGGAGTTTCCGATGCACATCTGGAGGCTTTCCGTAATCTGTGGACTATCAGAGTGTTGATGAAACACAGAAATTGCATCGGGATTGAATACAACAGTCACCATGCGGACTTTCCTCCATGGGAGTATTGTATCAAGGAGTTTACGATTTGATCGTTCCCTGGAAGACCAGTAGTAGCTTCCGATGCACATCTGGAGGCATTCTGAAATCTCTGAACTATCAGAGTGTTGATGAAACACAGAAATTGCATCGGGATTGAATACAACAGTCACCATGCGCACTTTCCTCCATGGGAGTAACGTTTCATAGAGTTTACGCTTTGATCGTTCCCTGGAAGGCCAGTAGCAGTTTCCGATGCACATCTTGGAGGCATTCTGAAATCTGTGAACTATCAGAGTGTTGATGAAACATAGAAATTGCATCGGGATTGAATACAACAATCACCATGAGCACATTCCTCCAAAAAAGTAATGTCTCAAACAGTCCACGCTTTGATCGTTCCCTGGAAGACCAGTAGTAGTTTCCGATGCAAATCTGGAGGCATTCTGTAATCTATCTAGTATCAGAGTGTTGATGAAACACAGATATTGCATCGGGATTAAATACGACAGTTACCATCCGCACTTTCCTCCATGGGAGTAATGTCTCTAACAGTCTATGCTTTGATCGTTCCCTGGAAAACCAGTAGTAGTTTCCGATGCACATCTGGAGGCTTTCTGTAATCTGTGGACTATCAGAGAGTTGATGAAACACATAAATTGCATCGGGATTGAATACAACAGTTACCATGCGCACTTTCCTCCGTGGGAGTAATTCTCAAACAGTCTACGATTTGATCGTTCCCTGGAAGACCAGTAGTAGTTTCCGATGCACATCTCGTGGCATTCTGTAATCTGTGGACTATCAGAGTGTTAATGAGACACAGAAATTGCATCGGGATTGAATACAACAGTCACCATGCGCACATTCCTTCATGGGAGTAATGTCCCAAACAGTCTACGCTTTGATCGTTCCCTGGAAGACCAGTAGTAGTTTCCGATGCATATCTGGAGGCATTCTGTATTCTGTGGACTATCAGAGTGTTGATGAAACACAGAAATTGCATCGGGATTGAATACAACAGTCACCATGCGCACTTTCCTCCATGGGAGTAATGTCCCAAACAGTCTACGCTTTGATCGTTCCCTGGAAGACCAGTAGTAGTTTCCGATGCACATCGGGAGGCATTCTGTAATCTGTGGACTTTCAGAGTGTTGATTAAACACAAAAATTGCATCGGGATTGAATACAACAGTCACGATGCGCACTTCCCTCCATGGGAGTAATGTTTCATAGAGTTTACGCTTTGATCGTCCCCTGGAAGGCCAGTAGCAGTTTCCGATGCACTTCTGGAGGCATTCTGTAATCTGTGGACTATCAGAGTGTTGATGAAACATAGAAATTGCATCGGGATTGAATACAACAATCACCATGAGCACATTCCTGCATAAAAGTAATGTCTCAAACAGTCTACGCTTTGATCGTTCCCTGGAAGACCAATAGTAGTTTCCGATGCACATCTGGAGGCATTCTGTAAACTGTGGACTATCAGAGTGTTGATGAAACACAGAAATTGCATCGGGATTGAATACAACAGTCACCATGCACACTTTCCTCCATGGGAGTAATGTCTCTAACAGTCTACGCCTTGATCGTTCCCTGGAAGACCAGTAGTAGTTTCCGATGCACATCTGGAGGCATTCTGTAATCTGTGGACTATCAGAGTGTTGATGAAACACAGAAATTGCATCGGGGTTGAATACAACAGTCACCATGCGCACTTTCCTCCACGCTAGTAATGTCTCAAACAGTCTGCGCTTTTATCGTTCCCTGGAAAACCAGTAGTAGTTTCCGATGCACATCTGGAGGCTTTCTGTAATCTGTGGACTATCAGAGAGTTGATGAAACACATAAATTGCATAGGGATTGAATACAACAGTTACCATGCGCACTTTCCTCCATGGGAGTAATGTCCCAAACAGTCTACGCTTTGATCGTTCCCTGGAAGACCAGTGGTAGTTTCCGATGCATATCTGGAGGCATTCTGTATTCTGTGGACTATCAGAGAGTTGATGAAGCACAGAAATTGCATCGGGATTGAATACAACAGTCACCATGCGCACTTTCCTCCACGCTAATAATGTCTCAAAGAGTCTGCGCTTTTATCGTTCCCTGGAAGACCAGTAGTAGTTTCCGATGAACATCTGGAGGCATACTGTAACCTGTGGACTATCAGAGTGTTGATGAATCGTAGAAATTGCATCGGGATTGAATACAACAGTCACATGAGCACATTCCTGCATAAAAGTAATGTCTCAAACAGTCTACGCTTTGATCGTTCCCTGGAAGACCAGTAGTAGTTTCGGATGCACATCTCGTGGCATTCTGTAATCTGTGGTCTATCAGAGTGTTGATGAGACACAGAATTTGCATCGGGATTGAATACAACAGTCTCCATGCGCACTTTCTTCCACGCTAGTAATGTCTCAAATAGTCTGCGCTTTTATCGTTCCCTGGAATACCAGTAGTAGTTTCCGATGCACATCTGGAGGCTTTCTGTAATCTGTGGATTATCAGAGTGTTGATGTAACACAGAAATTGCATCGGGGTTGAATACAACAGTTACCATGCGCACTTTCCTCCATGGGAGTAATTCTCAAACAGTCTACTCTTTGATCGTTCCCGGGAAGACCAGTAGTAGTTTCCGATGCACATCTCATGGCATTCTGTAATCTGTGGACTATCAGAGTGTTGATGAAACACAGTAATTGCATCGGGATTGAATACAACAGTCACCATTTGCACTTACCTCCATGGGAGTAATGTCCCAAACAGTCTACGCTTTGATCGTTCCCCGGAAGACCAATAGTAGTTTCCGATGCACATCTGTAAACAATCTGTAATCTGTGGACTATCAGAGTGTTGATGAAACACAGAAATTGCATCGGGGTTGAATACAACAGTTACCATGCGCACTTTCCTCCATGGGAGTAATTCTCAAACAGTCTACTCTTTGATCGTTCCTGGGAAGACCAGTAGCAGTTTCCGGTGCACATCTCATGGCATTCTGTAATCTGTGGACTATCAGAGTGTTGATGAAACACAGAAAATGCATCGGGATTGATTACAACAGCTACCATGCGCACTTTCCTCCATGGGAGTAATGTCTCAAAATGTTTACGCTTTGATCGTTCCCTGAAACACCAGTAGTAGTTTCCGATGCACATCTGGAGGCATTCTGTAATCTGTGGACTATCAGAGTGTTGATGAAACACAGAAATTGCATCGGGATTGAATACAACTGTCTCCATGCGCAATTTCCTCCATGGGAGTAACAAGTTAAACTGTCTACGCTTTGATCGTTCCCTGGAAGACCAGAAGTAGTTTCAATTGCACATCTGGAGGCATTCTGTAATCTGTGGACTATCAGAGTGTTGATGAAACACAGAAATTGCATCGGGATTGAATACAACAGTCACCATGCGCACTTTACTCCATGGGAGTAATGTCTCTAACAGTCTACGCTTTGATCGTTCCCAGGAAGACCAGTAGTAGTTTCCGATGCACATCTCGTGGCATTCTGTAATCTGTGGACTATCAGAGTGTTGATGAAACACAGAAAATGCATCGGGATTGGTTACAACAGCTACCATGCGCACTTTCCTCCATGGGAGTAATGTTTTAAATAGTTCATGCTTTGATCGTTCCCTGGAAGACCAGTAGCAGTTTCCGATGCACATCTGGAGGCATTCTGTAATCTGTGTACTATCAGAGTGTTGATGAAACACAGAAATTGCATCGGGATTGAATACAACAGTACCCATAAGCACATTCCTCCATAAAAGTAATGTCTCAAACAGTCTACGCTTTGATCGTTCCCTGGAAGACCAGTAGTAGTTTCCGATGCTCATCTGGAGGCATTCTGTAATCTGTGGAGTATCAGAGTGTTGATGAAACACAGAAATTGTATCGGGATCGAATACAACATTCACCATGCGCACTTTCCTCGATGAGAGTAATGTCTCTAACAGTCTACGCTTTGATCGTTCCCTGGAAGACCAGTAGTATTTTCCGATGCACATCTGGAGGCTTTCTGTAATCTGTGGACTATCAGAGTGTTGATGAAACACAGAAATTGCATCGGGATTGAAAACAACATTCACCATGCGCACTTTCGTCCAAGGGAGTAATTCTCAAATAGTCTATGATTTGATCGTTCCCTGGAAGACCAGTAGTAGTTTCCGATGCACATCTGGTGCCATGCTGTAACCTGTGGACTATCAGAGTGTCGATGAAACACAGAAATAGCATCTGGATTGAATACAACAGTCGTCATCCGCACTTTCCTCCATGGGAGTAATGTCTGAAACAGTCTGCGGTTTGATCGTTCCCTGGAAGACCAGTAGTAGTTTCCGATGCACCACGGGAGGCATTCTGTAATCTGTGGACTATCAGAGTGTTGATGAAACACAGAAATTGCAATTGGGATTGAATACAACAGTCACCATGCGCACTTTCCTCCATGGGAGTAATGTCCCAAACAGTCTACGTTTTGATCGTTCCCTGGAAGACCAGTAGTAGTTTCCGATGCACATCGCGAGGCATTCTGTAATCTGTGGACTATCAGAGTGTTGATGAATCACAGATATTGCATCGGGATTGAATACAACAGTCTCCATGCGCAGTGTCCTCTATGGGAGTAATGTCTTAAACAGCCTACGCTTTGATCGTTCCCTGGAAGACCAGAAGTAGTTTCAATTGCACATCTGGAGGCATTCTGTAATGTGTGGACTATTAGAGTGTTGATGAAACACAGAAATTGCATCGGGATTGAATACAACAGTACCCATAAGCACATTCCTCCATAAAAGTAATGTCTCAAACAGTCTACGCTTTGATCGTTCCCTGGAAGACCAGTAGTAGTTTCCGATGCTCATCTGGAGGCATTCTGTAATCTGTGGAGTATCAGAGTGTTGATGAAACACAGAAATTGTATCGGGATTGAATACAACATTCACCATGCGCACTTTCCTCGATGGGAGTAATGTCTCTAACAGTCTACGCTTTGATCGTTCCCTGGAAGACCAGTAGTAGTTTCCGATGCACATCTGGAGGCTTTCTGTAATCTGTGGACTATCAGAGTGTTGATGAAACACAGAAATTGCATCGGGATTGAAAACAACATTCACCATGCGCACTTTCCTCCAAGGGAGTAATTCTCAAACAGTCTATGATTTGATCGTTCCCTGGAAGACCAGTAGTAGTTTCCGATGCACATCTGGTGCCATGCTGTAACCTGTGGACTATCAGAGTGTTGATGAAACACAGAAATAGCATCTGGATTGAATACAACAGTCACCATCCGCACTTTCCTCCATGGGAGTAATGTCTGAAACAGTCTACGGTTTGATCGTTCCCTGGAAGACCAGTAGTAGTTTCCGATGCACCACGGGAGGCATTTTGAAATCTGTGGACTATCAGAGTGTTGATGAAACACAGAAATTGCATTGGGATTGAATACAACAGTCACCATGCGCACTTTCCTCCATGGGAGTAATGTCCCAAACAGTCTACGTTTTGATCGTTCCCTGGAAGACCAGTAGTAGTTTCCGATGCACATCTGGAGGCATTCTGTAATCTGTGGACTATCAGAGTGTTGATGAAACACAGATATTGCATCGGGATTGAATACAACAGTCTCCATGCGCAGTTTCCTCTATGGGAGTAATGTCTTAAACAGCCTACGCTTTGATCGTTCCCTGGAAGACCAGAAGTAGTTTCAATTGCACATCTGGAGGCATTCTGTAATGTGTGGACTATCAGAGTGTTGATGAAACACAGAAATTACATCGGGATTGAATACAACAGTACCCATAAGCACATACCTCCATAAAATTATGTCTGAAACAGTCTACGCTTTGATCGTTCTCTGGAAGACCAGTAGTAGTTTCCGATGCACATCTGGAGGCTTTCTGTATTCTGTGGACTATCAGAATGTTGATGAAACACAGATATTGCATCGGGATTGAATACAACAGTCACCATGCGCACTTTCCTCCATGGGAATAATTCTCAAACAGTCTAAGCTTTAATCGTTCCCTGGAAGACCAGTAGTAGTTTCCGATGCACATCTGGTGGCATTCTGTAATCTGTTGACTATCAGAGGGTTGATGAAACACAGAAATTGCTTCGGGATTAAATACAACAGTCACCATGCGCACTTTCCTCCACGCGAGGTATGTCTCAAACAGTCGACTCTTTGATCGTTCCCTGGAAAACCAGTAGTAGTTTCCGATGCACATATGGTGGCATTCAGTAATCGGTGGACTATCAGACTGTTGATGAAACACAGAAATTGCATCGGGATCGAATACAACAGTCACCATGCGCATTTTCCTCCATGGGAGTAATGTCCCAAACAGTCTACGTTTTGATCGTTCCCTGGAAGACCAGTAGTAGTTTCCGATGCACATCGCGATTCATTCTGTAATCTGTGGACTATCAGAGTGTTGATGAAACACAGAAATTGCATCGGGATTGAATACAACAGTCACCATGCGCACTTCCCTCCATAGGAGTAATGTTTCATAGAGTTTACGCTTTGATCGTTCCCTGGAAGACCAGTAGTAGTTTCCGATGCAAATCGCGAGGCATTCTGTAATCTGTGGACTATCAGAGTGTTGATGAAACACAGAAATTGCATCGGGATTGAATACAACAGTCACCATCCGAACTTTCCTGAATGGGAGTAATGTCTGAAACAGTCTACGCTTTGTTCGTTCCCGGGAAGACCAGTAGTAGTTTCCGATGCACATTTCTGGCATTCTGTAATCTGTGGACTATCGGAGTGTTGATGAAACACAGAAAATGCATCGGGATTGATTACAACAGTTACCATGCGCACTTTCCTCCATGGGAGTAATGTCTCAAAGAGTCTACGCTTTGATCGTTCCCTGGAAGACCAGTAGTAGTTTCCGATGCACATCCAGAGGCTTTCTGTAATCTGTGGACCATCAGAGTGTTGATGAAACACAGAAATTGCATCGGGATTGAATACAACAATCACCATGAGCACATTCCTCCATAAAAGTAATGTCTCAAACAGTCTACGCTTTGATCGTTCCCTGGAAGACCAGTAGTAGTTTCCGATGCAAATCTGGAGGCATTCTGTAATCTGTGGAGTATCAGAGTGTTGATGAAAGACAGATATTGCATCGGGATTGAATACAACAGTTACCATGCGCACTTTCCTCCGTGGGAGTAATTCTCAAACAGTCTACGATTTGATCGTTCCCTCGAAGACCAGTAGTAGTTTCCGATGCACATCTCCTGCATTCTGTAATCTGTGGACTATCAGAGTGTTGATGAGACACAGAAATTGCATCGGGATAGAATACAACAGTCACCATGCGCACTTTCCTCCATGGGAGTAATGTCCCAAACAGTCTACGCTTTGATCGTTCCCTGGAAGACCAGTAGTAGTTTCCGATGCATATCTGGAGGCATTCTGTATTCTGTGGACTATCAGAGTGTTGATGAAACACAGAAATTGCATCGGGATTGAATACAACAGTCACCATGCGCACTTTCCTCCATGGGAGTAATGTCCCAAACAGTCTACGTTTTGATCGTTCCCTGGAAGACCAGTAGTAGTTTCCGATCCACATCGGGAGGCATTCGGTAATCTGTAAGCTTTCAGAGTGTTGATTAAACACAAAAATTGCATCGGGATTGAATACAACAGTCACGATGCGCACTTTCCTCCATGGGAGTAACGTTTCATAGAGTTTACGCTTTGATCGTTCCCTGGAAGGCCAGTAGCAGTTTCCGATGCACATCTTGGAGGCATTCTGTAATCTGTGGACTATCAGAGTGTTGATTAAATATAGAAATTGCATCGGGATTGAATACAACAGTCATCATGATCACATTCCTGCATAAAAGTAATGTCTCACACAGTCTACGCTTTGATCGTTCCCTCGAAGGCTAATAGTAGTTTCCGATGCACATCTGGAGGCATTCTGTAATCTGTGGACTATCAGAGTGGTGATGAAATGCAGAAATTGCATCGGGATTGAATACAACAGTCACAATGCGCACTTTCCTCCATGGGAGTAATGTCTCTAACAGTCTACGCTTTGATCGTTCCGTGGAAGACCAGTAGGAGTTTCCGATGCACATCTGGAGGCTTTCCGTAATCTGTGGACTATCAGAGTGTTGATGAAACACAGAAATTGCATCGGGATTGAATACAACAGTCACCATGCGGACTTTCCTCCATGGGAGTATTGTATCAAGGAGTTTACGATTTGATCGTTCCCTGGAAGACCAGTAGTAGCTTCCGATGCACATCTGGAGGCATTCTGAAATCTGTGAACTATCAGAGTGTTGATGAAACACAGAAATTGCATCGGGATTGAATACAACAGTCACCATGCGCACTTTCCTCCATGGGAGTAACGTTTCATAGAGTTTACGCTTTGATCGTTCCCTGGAAGGCCAGTAGCAGTTTCCGATGCACATCTTGGAGGCATTCTGAAATCTGTGAACTATCAGAGTGTTGATGAAACATAGAAATTGCATCGGGATTGAATACAACAATCACCATGAGCACATTCCTCCAAAAAAGTAATGTCTCAAACAGTCTACGCTTTGATCGTTCCCTGGAAGACCAGTAGTAGTTTCCGATGCAAATCTGGAGGCATTCTGTAATCTGTCTAGTATCAGAGTGTTGATGAAACACAGATATTGCATCGGGATTAAATACAACAGTTACCATCCGCACTTTCCTCCATGGGAGTAATGTCTCTAACAGTCTATGCTTTGATCGTTCCCTGGAAAACCAGTAGTAGTTTCCGATGCACATCTGGAGGCTTTCTGTAATCTGTGGACTATCAGAGAGTTGATGAAACACATAAATTGCATCGGGATTGAATACAACAGTTACCATGCGCACTTTCCTCCGTGGGAGTAATTCTCAAACAGTCTACGATTTGATCGTTCCCTGGAAGACCAGTAGTAGTTTCCGATGCACATCTCGTGGCATTCTGTAATCTGTGGACTATCAGAGTGTTAATGAGACACAGAAATTGCATCGGGATTGAATACAACAGTCACCATGCGCACATTCCTTCATGGGAGTAATGTCCCAAACAGTCTACGCTTTGATCGTTCCCTGGAAGACCAGTAGTAGTTTCCGATGCATATCTGGAGGCATTCTGTATTCTGTGGACTATCAGAGTGTTGATGAAACACAGAAATTGCATCGGGATTGAATACAACAGTCACCATGCGCACTTTCCTCCATGGGAGTAATGTCCCAAACAGTCTACGCTTTGATCGTTCCCTGGAAGACCAGTAGTAGTTTCCGATGCACATCGGGAGGCATTCTGTAATCTGTGGACTTTCAGAGTGTTGATTAAACACAAAAATTGCATCGGGATTGAATACAACAGTCACGATGCGCACTTCCCTCCATGGGAGTAATGTTTCATAGAGTTTACGCTTTGATCGTCCCCTGGAAGGCCAGTAGCAGTTTCCGATGCACTTCTGGAGGCATTCTGTAATCTGTGGACTATCAGAGTGTTGATGAAACATAGAAATTGCATCGGGATTGAATACAACAATCACCATGAGCACATTCCTGCATAAAAGTAATGTCTCAAACAGTCTACGCTTTGATCGTTCCCTGGAAGACCAATAGTAGTTTCCGATGCACATCTGGAGGCATTCTGTAAACTGTGGACTATCAGAGTGTTGATGAAACACAGAAATTGCATCGGGATTGAATACAACAGTCACCATGCACACTTTCCTCCATGGGAGTAATGTCTCTAACAGTCTACGCCTTGATCGTTCCCTGGAAGACCAGTAGTAGTTTCCGATGCACATCTGGAGGCATTCTGTAATCTGTGGACTATCAGAGTGTTGATGAAACACAGAAATTGCATCGGGGTTGAATACAACAGTCACCATGCGCACTTTCCTCCATGGGAGTAATGTCCCAAACAGTCTACGTTTTGATCGTTCCCTGGAAGACCAGTAGTAGTTTCCGATCCACATCGGGAGGCATTCGGTAATCTGTAAGCTTTCAGAGTGTTGATTAAACACAAAAATTGCATCGGGATTGAATACAACAGTCACGATGCGCACTTTCCTCCATGGGAGTAACGTTTCATAGAGTTTACGCTTTGATCGTTCCCTGGAAGGCCAGTAGCAGTTTCCGATGCACATCTTGGAGGCATTCTGTAATCTGTGGACTATCAGAGTGTTGATTAAATATAGAAATTGCATCGGGATTGAATACAACAGTCATCATGATCACATTCCTGCATAAAAGTAATGTCTCACACAGTCTACGCTTTGATCGTTCCCTCGAAGGCTAATAGTAGTTTCCGATGCACATCTGGAGGCATTCTGTAATCTGTGGACTATCAGAGTGGTGATGAAATGCAGAAATTGCATCGGGATTGAATACAACAGTCACAATGCGCACTTTCCTCCATGGGAGTAATGTCTCTAACAGTCTACGCTTTGATCGTTCCGTGGAAGACCAGTAGGAGTTTCCGATGCACATCTGGAGGCTTTCCGTAATCTGTGGACTATCAGAGTGTTGATGAAACACAGAAATTGCATCGGGATTGAATACAACAGTCACCATGCGGACTTTCCTCCATGGGAGTATTGTATCAAGGAGTTTACGATTTGATCGTTCCCTGGAAGACCAGTAGTAGCTTCCGATGCACATCTGGAGGCATTCTGAAATCTGTGAACTATCAGAGTGTTGATGAAACACAGAAATTGCATCGGGATTGAATACAACAGTCACCATGCGCACTTTCCTCCATGGGAGTAACGTTTCATAGAGTTTACGCTTTGATCGTTCCCTGGAAGGCCAGTAGCAGTTTCCGATGCACATCTTGGAGGCATTCTGAAATCTGTGAACTATCAGAGTGTTGATGAAACATAGAAATTGCATCGGGATTGAATACAACAATCACCATGAGCACATTCCTCCAAAAAAGTAATGTCTCAAACAGTCTACGCTTTGATCGTTCCCTGGAAGACCAGTAGTAGTTTCCGATGCAAATCTGGAGGCATTCTGTAATCTGTCTAGTATCAGAGTGTTGATGAAACACAGATATTGCATCGGGATTAAATACAACAGTTACCATCCGCACTTTCCTCCATGGGAGTAATGTCTCTAACAGTCTATGCTTTGATCGTTCCCTGGAAAACCAGTAGTAGTTTCCGATGCACATCTGGAGGCTTTCTGTAATCTGTGGACTATCAGAGAGTTGATGAAACACATAAATTGCATCGGGATTGAATACAACAGTTACCATGCGCACTTTCCTCCGTGGGAGTAATTCTCAAACAGTCTACGATTTGATCGTTCCCTGGAAGACCAGTAGTAGTTTCCGATGCACATCTCGTGGCATTCTGTAATCTGTGGACTATCAGAGTGTTAATGAGACACAGAAATTGCATCGGGATTGAATACAACAGTCACCATGCGCACATTCCTTCATGGGAGTAATGTCCCAAACAGTCTACGCTTTGATCGTTCCCTGGAAGACCAGTAGTAGTTTCCGATGCATATCTGGAGGCATTCTGTATTCTGTGGACTATCAGAGTGTTGATGAAACACAGAAATTGCATCGGGATTGAATACAACAGTCACCATGCGCACTTTCCTCCATGGGAGTAATGTCCCAAACAGTCTACGCTTTGATCGTTCCCTGGAAGACCAGTAGTAGTTTCCGATGCACATCGGGAGGCATTCTGTAATCTGTGGACTTTCAGAGTGTTGATTAAACACAAAAATTGCATCGGGATTGAATACAACAGTCACGATGCGCACTTCCCTCCATGGGAGTAATGTTTCATAGAGTTTACGCTTTGATCGTCCCCTGGAAGGCCAGTAGCAGTTTCCGATGCACTTCTGGAGGCATTCTGTAATCTGTGGACTATCAGAGTGTTGATGAAACATAGAAATTGCATCGGGATTGAATACAACAATCACCATGAGCACATTCCTGCATAAAAGTAATGTCTCAAACAGTCTACGCTTTGATCGTTCCCTGGAAGACCAATAGTAGTTTCCGATGCACATCTGGAGGCATTCTGTAAACTGTGGACTATCAGAGTGTTGATGAAACACAGAAATTGCATCGGGATTGAATACAACAGTCACCATGCACACTTTCCTCCATGGGAGTAATGTCTCTAACAGTCTACGCCTTGATCGTTCCCTGGAAGACCAGTAGTAGTTTCCGATGCACATCTGGAGGCATTCTGTAATCTGTGGACTATCAGAGTGTTGATGAAACACAGAAATTGCATCGGGGTTGAATACAACAGTCACCATGCGCACTTTCCTCCACGCTAGTAATGTCTCAAACAGTCTGCGCTTTTATCGTTCCCTGGAAAACCAGTAGTAGTTTCCGATGCACATCTATAGGCTTTCTGTAATCTGTGGACTATCAGAGAGTTGATGAAACACATAAATTGCATCGGGATTGAATACAACAGTTACCATGCGCACTTTCCTCCATGGGAGTAATGTCCCAAACAGTCTACGCTTTGATCGTTCCCTGGAAGACCAGTGGTAGTTTCCGATGCATATCTGGAGGCATTCTGTATTCTGTGGACTATCAGAGAGTTGATGAAGCACAGAAATTGCATCGGGATTGAATACAACAGTCACCATGCGCACTTTCCTCCACGCTAATAATGTCTCAAAGAGTCTGCGCTTTTATCGTTCCCTGGAAGACCAGTAGTAGTTTTCGATGAACATCTGGAGGCATACTGTAACCTGTGGACTATCAGAGTGTTGATGAATCGTAGAAATTGCATCGGGATTGAATACAACAGTCACATGAGCACATTCCTGCATAAAAGTAATGTCTCAAACAGTCTACGCTTTGATCGTTCCCTGGAAGGCCAGTAGTAGTTTCGGATGCACATCTCGTGGCATTCTGTAATCTGTGGTCTATCAGAGTGTTGATGAGACACAGAATTTGCATCGGGATTGAATACAACAGTCTCCATGCGCACTTTCTTCCACGCTAGTAATGTCTCAAATAGTCTGCGCTTTTATCGTTCCCTGGAATACCAGTAGTAGTTTCCGATGCACATCTGGAGGCTTTCTGTAATCTGTGGATTATCAGAGTGTTGATGTAACACAGAAATTGCATCGGGGTTGAATACAACAGTTACCATGCGCACTTTCCTCCATGGGAGTAATTCTCAAACAGTCTACTCTTTGATCGTTCCCGGGAAGACCAGTAGTAGTTTCCGATGCACATCTCATGGCATTCTGTAATCTGTGGACTATCAGAGTGTTGATGAAACACAGTAATTGCATCGGGATTGAATACAACAGTCACCATTTGCACTTACCTCCATGGGAGTAATGTCCCAAACAGTCTACGCTTTGATCGTTCCCCGGAAGACCAATAGTAGTTTCCGATGCACATCTGTAAACAATCTGTAATCTGTGGACTATCAGAGTGTTGATGAAACACAGAAATTGCATCGGGGTTGAATACAACAGTTACCATGCGCACTTTCCTCCATGGGAGTAATTCTCAAACAGTCTACTCTTTGATCGTTCCTGGGAAGACCAGTAGCAGTTTCCGGTGCACATCTCATGGCATTCTGTAATCTGTGGACTATCAGAGTGTTGATGAAACACAGAAAATGCATCGGGATTGATTACAACAGCTACCATGCGCACTTTCCTCCATGGGAGTAATGTCTCAAAATGTTTACGCTTTGATCGTTCCCTGAAAGACCAGTAGTAGTTTCCGATGCACATCTGGAGGCATTCTGTAATCTGTGGACTATCAGAGTGTTGATGAAACACAGAAATTGCATCGGGATTGAATACAACTGTCTCCATGCGCAATTTCCTCCATGGGAGTAACAAGTTAAACAGTCTACGCTTTGATCGTTCCCTGGAAGACCAGAAGTAGTTTCAATTGCACATCTGGAGGCATTCTGTAATCTGTGGACTATCAGAGTGTTGATGAAACACAGAAATTGCATCGGGATTGAATACAACAGTCACCATGCGCACTTTACTCCATGGGAGTAATGTCTCTAACAGTCTACGCTTTGATCGTTCCCAGGAAGACCAGTAGTAGTTTCCGATGCACATCTCGTGGCATTCTGTAATCTGTGGACTATCAGAGTGTTGATGAAACACAGAAAATGCATCGGGATTGGTTACAACAGCTACCATGCGCACTTTCCTCCATGGGAGTAATGTTTTAAATAGTTCATGCTTTGATCGTTCCCTGGAAGACCAGTAGCAGTTTCCGATGCACATCTGGAGGCATTCTGTAATCTGTGTACTATCAGAGTGTTGATGAAACACAGAAATTGCATCGGGATTGAATACAACAGTACCCATAAGCACATTCCTCCATAAAAGTAATGTCTCAAACAGTCTACGCTTTGATCGTTCCCTGGAAGACCAGTAGTAGTTTCCGATGCTCATCTGGAGGCATTCTGTAATCTGTGGAGTATCAGAGTGTTGATGAAACACAGAAATTGTATCGGGATCGAATACAACATTCACCATGCGCACTTTCCTCGATGAGAGTAATGTCTCTAACAGTCTACGCTTTGATCGTTCCCTGGAAGACCAGTAGTAGTTTCCGATGCACATCTGGAGGCTTTCTGTAATCTGTGGACTATCAGAGTGTTGATGAAACACAGAAATTGCATCGGGATTGAAAACAACATTCACCATGCGCACTTTCCTCCAAGGGAGTAATTCTCAAATAGTCTATGATTTGATCGTTCCCTGGAAGACCAGTAGTAGTTTCCGATGCACATCTGGTGCCATGCTGTAACCTGTGGACTATCAGAGTGTCGATGAAACACAGAAATAGCATCTGGATTGAATACAACAGTCGTCATCCGCACTTTCCTCCATGGGAGTAATGTCTGAAACAGTCTGCGGTTTGATCGTTCCCTGGAAGACCAGTAGTAGTTTCCGATGCACCACGGGAGGCATTCTGTAATCTGTGGACTATCAGAGTGTTGATGAAACACAGAAATTGCATTGGGATTGAATACAACAGTCACCATGCGCACTTTCCTCCATGGGAGTAATGTCCCAAACAGTCTACGTTTTGATCGTTCCCTGGAAGACCAGTAGTAGTTTCCGATGCACATCGCGAGGCATTCTGTAATCTGTGGACTATCAGAGTGTTGATGAATCACAGATATTGCATCGGGATTGAATACAACAGTCTCCATGCGCAGTGTCCTCTATGGGAGTAATGTCTTAAACAGCCTACGCTTTGATCGTTCCCTGGAAGACCAGAAGTAGTTTCAATTGCACATCTGGAGGCATTCTGTAATGTGTGGACTATCAGAGTGTTGATGAAACACAGAAATTGCATCGGGATTGAATACAACAGTACCCATAAGCACATTCCTCCATAAAAGTAATGTCTCAAACAGTCTACGCTTTGATCGTTCCCTGGAAGACCAGTAGTAGTTTCCGATGCTCATCTGGAGGCATTCTGTAATCTGTGGAGTATCAGAGTGTTGATGAAACACAGAAATTGTATCGGGATTGAATACAACATTCACCATGCGCACTTTCCTCGATGGGAGTAATGTCTCTAACAGTCTACGCTTTGATCGTTCCCTGGAAGACCAGTAGTAGTTTCCGATGCACATCTGGAGGCTTTCTGTAATCTGTGGACTATCAGAGTGTTGATGAAACACAGAAATTGCATCGGGATTGAAAACAACATTCACCATGCGCACTTTCCTCCAAGGGAGTAATTCTCAAACAGTCTATGATTTGATCGTTCCCTGGAAGACCAGTAGTAGTTTCCGATGCACATCTGGTGCCATGCTGTAACCTGTGGACTATCAGAGTGTTGATGAAACACAGAAATAGCATCTGGATTGAATACAACAGTCACCATCCGCACTTTCCTCCATGGGAGTAATGTCTGAAACAGTCTACGGTTTGATCGTTCCCTGGAAGACCAGTAGTAGTTTCCGATGCACCACGGGAGGCATTTTGAAATCTGTGGACTATCAGAGTGTTGATGAAACACAGAAATTGCATTGGGATTGAATACAACAGTCACCATGCGCACTTTCCTCCATGGGAGTAATGTCCCAAACAGTCTACGTTTTGATCGTTCCCTGGAAGACCAGTAGTAGTTTCCGATGCACATCTGGAGGCATTCTGTAATCTGTGGACTATCAGAGTGTTGATGAAACACAGATATTGCATCGGGATTGAATACAACAGTCTCCATGCGCAGTTTCCTCTATGGGAGTAATGTCTTAAACAGCCTACGCTTTGATCGTTCCCTGGAAGACCAGAAGTAGTTTCAATTGCACATCTGGAGGCATTCTGTAATGTGTGGACTATCAGAGTGTTGATGAAACACAGAAATTACATCGGGATTGAATACAACAGTACCCATAAGCACATACCTCCATAAAATTATGTCTGAAACAGTCTACGCTTTGATCGTTCTCTGGAAGACCAGTAGTAGTTTCCGATGCACATCTGGAGGCTTTCTGTATTCTGTGGATTATCAGAATGTTGATGAAACACAGATATTGCATCGGGATTGAATACAACAGTCACCATGCGCACTTTCCTCCATGGGAATAATTCTCAAACAGTCTAAGCTTTAATCGTTCCCTGGAAGACCAGTAGTAGTTTCCGATGCACATCTGGTGGCATTCTGTAATCTGTTGACTATCAGAGGGTTGATGAAACACAGAAATTGCTTCGGGATTAAATACAACAGTCACCATGCGCACTTTCCTCCACGCGAGGTATGTCTCAAACAGTCGACTCTTTGATCGTTCCCTGGAAAACCAGTAGTAGTTTCCGATGCACATATGGTGGCATTCAGTAATCGGTGGACTATCAGACTGTTGATGAAACACAGAAATTGCATCGGGATCGAATACAACAGTCACCATGCGCATTTTCCTCCATGGGAGTAATGTCCCAAACAGTCTACGTTTTGATCGTTCCCTGGAAGACCAGTAGTAGTTTCCGATGCACATCGCGATTCATTCTGTAATCTGTGGACTATCAGAGTGTTGATGAAACACAGAAATTGCATCGGGATTGAATACAACAGTCACCATGCGCACTTCCCTCCATAGGAGTAATGTTTCATAGAGTTTACGCTTTGATCGTTCCCTGGAAGGCCAGTAGTAGTTTCCGATGCAAATCGCGAGGCATTCTGTAATCTGTGGACTATCAGAGTGTTGATGAAACACAGAAATTGCATCGGGATTGAATACAACAGTCACCATCCGAACTTTCCTGAATGGGAGTAATGTCTGAAACAGTCTACGCTTTGTTCGTTCCCGGGAAGACCAGTAGTAGTTTCCGATGCACATTTCTGGCATTCTGTAATCTGTGGACTATCGGAGTGTTGATGAAACACAGAAAATGCATCGGGATTGATTACAACAGTTACCATGCGCACTTTCCTCCATGGGAGTAATGTCTCAAAGAGTCTACGCTTTGATCGTTCCCTGGAAGACCAGTAGTAGTTTCCGATGCACATCCAGAGGCTTTCTGTAATCTGTGGACCATCAGAGTGTTGATGAAACACAGAAATTGCATCGGGATTGAGAACAACATTCACCATGCGCACTTTCCTCCATTGGAGTAATGTCCCAAACAGTCTACGCTTTGATCGTTCCCTGGAAGACAAGTAGTAAATTCCGATTAACATCTGGAGGCATTCTGTAATCTGTGGACTATCAGAGTGTTGATGAAACACAGAAATTGCATCGGGATTGAATACAACAGTCACCGTGCGCACTTTCCTCCATGGGAGTAATGTCTCAAACAGTCTACGCTTTGATCGTTCCCTGGAAGACCAGTAGTAGTTTCCGATGCTCATCTGGAGGCATTCTGTAATCTGTGGAGTATCAGAGTGTTGATGAAACACTGAAATTGCATCGGGTTTTGAATACCACAGTTACATTGCGCACTTTCCTCCATGGGAGTAATGTCTCTAACAGTCTACGCTTTGATCGTTCCCCGGAAGACAAGTAGTAGTTTCCGATGCACATCTGGAAACTTTCTGTAATCTGTGGACTATCAGAGTGTTGATGAAACACAGAAATTGCATCGGGATTGAGTACAACAGTCACCATGCGCACTTTCCTCCACGGGAGATATGTCTCAAACAGTCGACGTTTCGATCGTTCCCTGGAAGACCAGTAGTAGTTTCCGATGCACATCTGGTGGCATTCTGTAATCTATGGACTATCAGAGTGTAGATGAAACAAAGAAATTGCATCGGGATTGAATACAACAGTCACCATGCGCACTCTCCTCCATGGGAGTAATGTCTCAAACACTCTACGCTTTGATCGTTCCCTGGAAGACCAGTAGTAGTTTCCGATCCACATCTGGAGGCATTCTGTAATCTGTGGAGTATCAGAGTGTTGATGAAACACAGATATTGCATCGGGATTGAATAGAACATTTACCATGCGCACTTTTCTCCATGGGAGTGATGTCTGAAACAGTCTACGCTTTGATCGTTCCCTGGAAGACCAGTAGTAGTTTCCGAAGCACATCTGGAGGCTTTCTGTATTCTGTGGACTATCAGAGTGTTGATGAAACACAGAAATTGCATCGGGATTGAAAACAACATTCACCATGCGCACTTTCCTCCATTGGAGTAATGTCCCAAACAGTCTACGCTTTGATCGTTCCCTGGAAGACCAGTAGTAGTTTCCGTTTAACATCTGGAGGCATTCTGTAATCTGTGGACTATCAGAGTGTTGATGAAATACAGAAATTGCATCGGGATTGAATACAACAGTCACCATGGGCACTTCCTCCATGGGAGTAATGTGTCAAAGAGTCCACGCTTTGATCGTTCCCTGGAAGACCAGTAGTAGTTTCCGATGCACATCTGGAGGCATTGTGTAATCTGTGTACTATCAGAGTGTTGATGAAACACAGAAATTGCATCGGGATTGAATACAACAGTCACCATGAGCACAGACCTCCATAAAAGTAATGTCTCAATCAGTATACGCTTTGATCGTCCCCTGGAAGACCAGTAGTAGTTTCCGATGCACATCTGGAGGCATTCTGTAATCTGTGGACTATTAGAGTGTTGATGAAACACAGAAATTGCATCGGGATTGAATACAACAACCACCATGCGCACTTTCCTCCATGGGAGTAATGTCTCAAACAGTCTACGCTTTGTAATTCTTCATGCTTTCCCGGCGATCTGTTGACATCTTGGATATTCGGGAATCCAGCCGGATGTTCGCGAACATCCGGCTGGATTCCCGAATATCCAAGATGTCAGTCTACGCTTTGATCGTTCCCTGGAAGACCAGTAGTAGTTTCCGATGCTCATCTGGAGGCATTCTGTAATCTGTGGAGTATCAGAGTGTTGATGAAACACAGAAATTGCATCAGGTTTTGAATACCACAGTTACCATGCGCACTTTCCTCCATGGGAGTAATGTCTCTAACAGTCTACGCTTTGATCGTTCCCCAGAAGACAAGTAGTAGTTTCCGATGCACATCTGCAGGCTTTCTGTAATCTGTGGACTATCAGAGTGTTGATGAAACACAGAAACTGCATCGGGAATGAAAACAACATTCACCATGCGCACTTTCCTCCAATGGAGTAATTCTCAAACAGTCTATGCTTTGATCGTTCCCTGGAAGACCAGTAGTAGTTTCCGATGCACATCGGGAGGCATTCTGTAATCTGTGGACTATCAGAGTGTTGATGAAACACAGAAATTGCATCGGGATTGAATACAACAGTCACCATGCGCACTTTCTTCCATGGGAGTAATGTCCCAAACAGTCTACGATCTGATCGTTCCCTGGAAGACCAGTAGTAATTTCCGATGCACATCGGGAGGCATTCTGTAATCTGTGGACTATCAGAGTGTTGATGAAACACAGAAATTGCATCGGGATTGAATACAACAGTCACCATGCGCACTTTCCTCCATGGGAGTAATGTTTCATAGAGTTTACGCTTTGATCGTTCCCTGGATGACCAGTAGCAGTTTCCGATGCACATCTGGAGGCATTCTGTAATCTGTGGACTATAAGAGAGTTGATGAAACATAGAAATTGCATCGGGATTGAATACAACAGTCACCATGAGCACATTCCTCCATAAAAGTAATTTCTCAAACAGTCTACGCTTTGATCGTTCCCTGAAAAACCAGTAGTAGTTTCCGATGCACATCTTTAGCCATTCTGTAATCTGTGGACTATCAGAGTGTTGATGAATCACAGAAATTGCATCGGGATTGAATACAACAGTCACCATGCGCACTTTCCTCCATGGGGGTAATGGCTCAAACAGTCTACGCTTCGATCGTTCCCTGGAAGACCAGTAGTAGTTTCCGATGCACATCTGGAGGCATTCTGTAATCTGTGGACTATTAGAGTGTTGATGAAACACAGAAATTGCATCGGGATTGAATACAACAGCCACCATGCGCACTTTCCTCCATGGGAGTAATTTCTCAAACAGTCTACGCTTTGATCGTTAACTGGAAGACCAGTAGTAGTTTCCGATGCACATCTGGAGGCAATGTGTAATCTGTGTACTATCAGAGTGTTGATGAAACACAGAAATTGCATCGGGATTGAATACAACAGTCACCATGAGCACAGTCCTCCATGAAAGTAATGTCTCAATCAGTATACGCTTTGATCGTCCCCTGGAAGACCAGTAGTAGTTTCCGATGCTCATCTGGAGGCATTCTGTAATCTGTGGACTATTAGAGTGTTGATGAAACACAGAAATTGCATCGGGATTGAATACAACAACCACCATGCGCCCTTTCCTCCATGGGAGTAATGTCTCAAACAGTCTACGCATTGATCGTTCCCTGGAAGACCAGTAGTAGTTTCCGATGCTCATCTGGAGGCATTCTGTAATCTGTGGAGTATCAGAGTGTTGATGAAACACAGAAATTGCATCAGGTTTTGAATACCACAGTTACCATGCGCACTTTCTTCCATGGGAGTAATGTCTCTAACAGTCTACGCTTTAATCGTTCCCCAGAAGACAAGTAGTAGTTTCCGATGCACATCTGCAGGCCTTCTGTAAACTGTGGACTATCAGAGTGTTGATGAAACACAGAAACTGCATCGGGATTGAAAACAACATTCACCATGCGCACTTTCCTACAAGGGAGTAATTCTCAAACAGTCTATGCTTTGATCGTTTCCTGGAAGACCAGTAGTAGTTTCCGATGCACATCGGGAGGAATTCTGTAATCTGTGGACTATCAGAGTGTTGATGAAACACAGAAATTGCATCGGGATTGAATACTACAGTCACCATGCACACTTTCCTCCATGGGAGTAATGTCCCAAACAGTCTACGATCTGATCGTTCCCTGGAAGACCAGTAGAAGTTTCCGATGCACATCGGGAGGCATTCTGTAATCTGTGGACTATCAGAGTGTTGATGAAACACAGAAATTGCATCGGGATTGAATACAACAGCCACCATGCGCACTTTCCTCCATGGGAGTAATTTCTCAAACAGTCTACGCTTTGATCGTTAACTGGAAGACCAGTAGTAGTTTCCGATGCACATCTGGAGGCATTGTGTAATGTGTGTACTATCAGAGTGTTGATGAAACACAGAAATTGCATCGGGATTGAATACAACAGTCACCATGAGCACAGTCCTCCATAAAAGTAATGTCTCAATCAGTATACGCTTGAACGTCCCCTGGAAGACCAGTAGTAGTTTCCGATGCACATCTGGAGGCATTCTGTAATCTGTGGACTATTAGAGTGTTGATGAGACATAGAAATTTCATCGGGATTGAATACAACAACCACCATGCGCCCTTTGCTCCATGGGAGTAATGTCTCAAACAGTCTACGCTTTGATCGTTCCCTGGAAGACCAGTAGTAGTTTCCGATGCTCATCTGGAGGCATTCTGTAATCTGTGGAGTATCAGAGTGTTGATGAAACACAGAAATTGCATCAGGTTTTGAATAACACAGTTACCATGCGCACTTTCCTCCATGGGAGTAATGTCTCTAACAGTCTACGCTTTGATCGTTCCCCAGAAGACAAGTAGTAGTTTCCGATGCACATCTGCAGGCCTTCTGTAATCTGTGGACTATCAGAGTGTTGATGAAACACAGAAACTGCATCGGGATTGAAAACAACATTCACCATGCGCACTTTCCTCCAAGGGAGTAATTCTCACACAGTCTATGCTTTGATCGTTCCCTGGAAGACCAGTAGTAGTTTCCGATGCACATCGGGAGGCCTTCTGTAATCTGTGGACTATCAGAGTGTTGATGAAACACAGAAATTGCATCGGGATTGAATACAAGAGTCACCATGCGCACTTTCCTCCATGGGAGTAATGTTTCATAGAGTTTACGCTTTGATCGTTCCCTGGATGACCAGTAGCAGTTTCCGATGCACATCTGGAGGCATTCTGTAATCTGTGGACTATAAGAGTGTTGATGAAACATAGAAATTGCATCGGGATTGAATACAACAGTCACCATGAGCACATTCCTCCATAAAAGTAATTTCTCAAACAGTCTACGATTTGATCGTTCCCTGAAAAACTAGTAGTAGTTTCCGATGCACATCTTTAGCCATTCTGTAATCTGTGGACTATCAGAGTGTTGATGAATCACAGAAATTGCATCGGGATTGAATAGAACAGTCACCATGCGCACTTTCTTCCATGGGAGTAATGTCCCAAACAGTCTACGATCTGATCGTTCCCTGGAAGACCAGTAGTAATTTCTGATGCACATCGGGAGGCATTCTGTAATCTGTGGACTATCAGAGTGTTGATGAAACACAGAAATTGCATCGGGATTGAATACAACAGTCACCATGAGCACATTCCTCCATATAAGTAATTTCTCAAACAGTCTACGCTTTGATCGTTCCCTGAAAAACTAGTAGTAGTTTCCGATGCAAATCTTTAGCCATTCTGTAATCTGTGGACTATCAGAGTGTTGATGAATCACAGAAATTGCATCGGGATTGAATACAACAGTCACCATGCGCACTTTCCTCCATGGGGGTAATGGCTCAAACAGTCTACGCTTCGATCGTTCCCTGGAAGACCAGTAGTAGTTTCCGATGCACATCTGGAGGCATTCTGTAATCTGTGGACTATTAGAGTGTTGATGAAACACAGAAATTGCATCGGGATTGAATACAACAGCCACCATGCGCACTTTCCTCCATGGGAGTAATTTCTCAAACAGTCTACGCTTTGATCGTTAACTGGAAGACCAGTAGTAGTTTCCGATGCACATCTGGAGGCATTGTGTAATCTGTGTACTATCAGAGTGTTGATGAAACACAGAAATTGCATCGGGATTGAATACAACAGTCACCATGAGCACAGTCCTCCATAAAAGTAATGTCTCAATCAGTATACGCTTTGATCGTCCCCTGGAAGACCAGTAGTAGTTTCCGATGCTCATCTGGAGGCATTCTGTAATCTGTGGACTATTAGAGTGTTGATGAAACACAGAAATTGCATCGGGATTGAATACAACAACCACCATGCGCCCTTTCCTCCATGGGAGTAATGTCTCAAACAGTCTACGCATTGATCGTTCCCTGGAAGACCAGTAGTAGTTTCCGATGCTCATCTGGAGGCATTCTGTAATCTGTGGAGTATCAGAGTGTTGATGAAACACAGAAATTGCATCAGGTTTTGAATACCACAGTTACCATGCGCACTTTCTTCCATGGGAGTAATGTCTCTAACAGTCTACGCTTTGATCGTTCCCCAGAAGACAAGTAGTAGTTTCCGATGCACATCTGCAGGCCTTCTGTAAACTGTGGACTATCAGAGTGTTGATGAAACACAGAAACTGCATCGGGATTGAAAACAACATTCACCATGCGCACTTTCCTCCAAGGGAGTAATTCTCAAACAGTCTATGCTTTGATCGTTTCCTGGAAGACCAGTAGTAGTTTCCGATGCACATCGGGAGGCATTCTGTAATCTGTGGACTATCAGAGTGTTGATGAAACACAGAAATTGCATCGGGATTGAATACAACAGTCACCATGCACACTTTCCTCCATGGGAGTAATGTCCCAAACAGTCTACGATCTGATCGTTCCCTGGAAGACCAGTAGAAGTTTCCGATGCACATCGGGAGGCATTCTGTAATCTGTGGACTATCAGAGTGTTGATGAAACACAGAAATTGCATCGGGATTGAATACAACAGCCACCATGCGCACTTTCCTCCATGGGAGTAATTTCTCAAACAGTCTACGCTTTGATCGTTAACTGGAAGACCAGTAGTAGTTTCCGATGCACATCTGGAGGCATTGTGTAATGTGTGTACTATCAGAGTGTTGATGAAACACAGAAATTGCATCGGGATTGAATACAACAGTCACCATGAGCACAGTCCTCCATAAAAGTAATGTCTCAATCAGTATACGCTTTGATCGTCCCCTGGAAGACCAGTAGTAGTTTCCGATGCACATCTGGAGGCATTCTGTAATCTGTGGACTATTAGAGTGTTGATGAGACATAGAAATTTCATCGGGATTGAATACAACAACCACCATGCGCACTCTGCTCCATGGGAGTAATGTCTCAAACAGTCTACGCATTGATCGTTCCCTGGAAGACCAGTAGTAGTTTCCGATGCTCATCTGGAGGCATTCTGTAATCTGTGGAGTATCAGAGTGTTGATGAAACACAGAAATTGCATCAGGTTTTGAATAACACAGTTACCATGCGCACTTTCCTCCATGGGAGTAATGTCTCTAACAGTCTACGCTTTGATCGTTCCCCAGAAGACAAGTAGTAGTTTCCGATGCACATCTGCAGGCCTTCTGTAATCTGTGGACTATCAGAGTGTTGATGAAACACAGAAACTGCATCGGGATTGAAAACAACATTCACCATGCGCACTTTCCTCCAAGGGAGTAATTCTCACACAGTCTATGCTTTGATCGTTCCCTGGAAGACCAGTAGTAGTTTCCGATGCACATCGGGAGGCCTTCTGTAATCTATGGACTATCAGAGTGTTGATGAAACACAGAAATTGCATCGGGATTGAATACAAGAGTCACCATGCACACTTTCCTTCATGGGAGTAATGTACCAAACAGTCTACGATCTGATCGTTCCCTGGAAGACCAGTAGTAGTTTCCGATGCACATCGGAGGCATTCTGTAATCTGTGGACTATAAAGAGTGTTGATGAAACACAGAAATTGCATCGGGATTGAATACAACAGTCACCATGCGCACTTTCCTCCATGGGAGTAATGGCTCAAACAGTCTACGCTTCGATCGTTCCCTGGAAGACCAGTAGTAGTTTCCGATGCACATCTGTAATCAGTGGACTATTAGAGTGTTGATGAAACACAGATATTGCATCGGGATTGAATACAACAGCCACCATGCGCATTTTCCTCCATGGGAGTAATTTCTCAAACATTCTACGCTTTGATCGTTAACTGGAAGACCAGTAGTAGTTTCCGATGCACATCTGGTGGCATTCTGTAATCTGTGGACTATCAGAGTGTTGATGAAACACAGAAAATGTATCGGGATTGAATACAACAGTCTCCATGCGCAGGTTCCTCCATGGGAGTAATGTCTTAAACAGTCTACGCTTTGATCGTTCCCTGGAAGAACAGAAGTAGTTTCAATTGCAAATCTGGAGGCATTCTGTAATCTGTGGACTATCAGAGTATTGATGAAACACAGAAATTGCATCGGGATTGAATACAACAGTTACCATGCGTACTTTCCTCCATGGGAGTAATGTTTCAAAGAGTTCACGCTTTGATCGTTAACTGGAAGACCAGTAGCAGTTTCCGATGCACATCTAGAGGCATTCTGTAATCTGTGTACTATCAGAGTGTTGATGAAACACAGAAATTGCATCGGGATTGAATACAACAACCACCACGCGCACTTTCCTCCATGGGAGTAATGTCACAAACAGTCTACGCTTTGATCGTTCCCTGGAAGACCAGTAGTAGTTTCAGATGCTCATCTGGAGGCATTCTGTAATCTGTGGAGTTTCAGAGTGTTGATGAAACACAGAAATTGCATCGGGATTGAATACAACAATTTCCATGCGCACTTTCCTCCATGGGAGTAATGTCTCAAACAGTCTACGCTTTGATCGTTCCCTGGAAGACCAGTAGTAGTTTCCGATGCTCATCTGGAGGCATTCTGTAATCTGTGGAGTTTCAGAGTGTTGATGAAACTTAGAAATTGCATCGGGTTTTGAATACCACAGTTACCATGCGCACTTTCCTCCAAGGGAGTAATGTCTCAAACAGTCTACGCTTTGATCGTTAACTGGAAGACCAGTAGTAGTTTCCGATGCACATCTTTAGGCTTTCTGTAATCTGTGGACAATCAGAGTGTTGATGAAACACAGAAATTGCATCGGGATTGAATACAACAGTTACCATGCGCACTTTCCTCCATGGCAGTAATTCTCAAACAATCTACTATTTGATCGTTCCCTGGAAGACCAGTAGTAGTTTCCGATGCACAATTGCTGGCATTCTGTAATCTGTGGACTATCAGAGTGTTGATGAAACACTGAAATTGCTTCGGGATTAAATACAACAGTCACCATGCGCAGTTTCCTCCATGGGAGGAATGTCTCAAACAGTCGACGATTTGATCGTTCCCTGGAAGACCAGTAGTAGTTTATGATGCACATATGGTGGCATCCTGTAATCTGTGGACTATCAGAGTGTTGATGAAACACAAAAAATGCATCGGGATTGAATACAACAGTCACCATCCGCACTTTCCTGCAAGGGAGTAATGTCTGAAACAGTCTACGCTTTGATCGTTTCCGGGAAGACCAGTAGTAGTTTCCGATGCACATCTCGTGGCATTCTGTAATCTGTGGACTATCAGAGTGTTGATGAAACACAGAAAATGCATCGGGATTGATTACAACAATTACCATGCGCACTTTCCTCCATGGGAGTAATGTCTCAAAGAGTTTACGCTTTGATCGTTCCCTGAAAGACCAGTAGTAGTTTCCGATGCAAATCTGGAGGCATTCTGTAATCTATGGACTATCAGAGTGTTGATGAAACACAGAAATTGCATCGGGATTGAATACAACAGTCTCCATGCGCAGTTTCCTCCATGGGAGTAATGTCTTAAACAGTCTACCTTTTGATCGTTCCTTGGAAGACCAGAAGTAGTTTCAATCGCACATCTGGAGGCATTCTGTAGCCTGTGGACTATTAGAGTGTTGATGAAACACAGAAATTGAATCGGGATTGAATACAACAGCCACCATGCGCACTTTCCTCCATGGGAGTAATGTCTCAAAGAGTTTACCCTTTGATCGATCCCTGGAAGACCAGTAGTAGTTTCCGATGCACATCGGAGGCATTCTGTAATCTGTGGACTATAAAGAGTGTTGATGAAACACAGAAATTGCATCGGGATTGAATACAACAGTCACCATGCGCACTTTCCTCCATGGGAGTAATGTTTCATAGAGTTTACGCTTTGATCGTTCCCTGGATGACCAGGAGCAGTTTCCGATGCACATCTGGAGGCATTCTGTAATCTGTGGCTATAAGAGTGTTGATGAAACATAGAAATTGCATCGGGATTGAATACAACAGTCACCATGAGCACATTCCTCCATAAAAGTAATTTCTCAAACAGTCTACGCTTTGATCGTTCCCTGGAAAACCAGTAGTAGTTTCCAATGCACATCTTTAGGCATTCTGTAATCTGTGGACTATCAGAGTGTTGATGAATCACAGAAATTGCATCGGGATTGAATACAACAGTCACCATGCGCACTTTCCTCCATGGGAGTAATGGCTCAAACAGTCTACGCTTCGATCGTTCCCTGGAAGACCAGTAGTAGTTTCCGATGCACATCTGTAATCAGTGGACTATTAGAGTGTTGATGAAACACAGATATTGCATCGGGATTGAATACAACAGCCACCATGCGCATTTTCCTCCATGGGAGTAATTTCTCAAACATTCTACGCTTTGATCGTTAACTGGAAGACCAGTTGTAGTTTCCGATGCACATCTGGTGGCATTCTGTAATCTGTGGACTATCAGAGTGTTGATGAAACACAGAAAATGTATCGGGATTGAATACAACAGTCTCCATGCGCAGGTTCCTCCATGGGAGTAATGTCTTAAACAGTCTACGCTTTGATCGTTCCCTGGAAGAACAGAAGTAGTTTCAATTGCAAATCTGGAGGCATTCTGTAATCTGTGGACTATCAGAGTATTGATGAAACACAGAAATTGCATCGGGATTGAATACAACAGTTACCATGCGTACTTTCCTCCATGGGAGTAATGTTTCAAAGAGTTCACGCTTTGATCGTTAACTGGAAGACCAGTAGCAGTTTTCGATGCACATCTAGAGGCATTCTGTAATCTGTGTACTATCAGAGTGTTGATGAAACACAGAAATTGCATCGGGATTGAATACAACAACCACCACGCGCACTTTCCTCCATGGGAGTAATGTCACAAACAGTCTACGCTTTGATCGTTCCCTGGAAGACCAGTAGTAGTTTCAGATGCTCATCTGGAGGCATTCTGTAATCTGTGGAGTTTCAGAGTGTTGATGAAACACAGAAATTGCATCGGGATTGAATACAACAATTTCCATGCGCACTTTCCTCCATGGGAGTAATGTCTCAAACAGTCTACGCTTTGATCGTTCCCTGGAAGACCAGTAGTAGTTTCCGATGCTCATCTGGAGGCATTCTGTAATCTGTGGAGTTTCAGAGTGTTGATGAAACTTAGAAATTGCATCGGGTTTTGAATACCACAGTTACCATGCGCACTTTCCTCCAAGGGAGTAATGTCTCAAACAGTCTACGCTTTGATCGTTAACTGGAAGACCAGTAGTAGTTTCCGATGCACATCTTTAGGCTTTCTGTAATCTGTGGACTATCAGAGTGTTGATGAAACACAGAAATTGCATCGGGATTGAATACAACAGTTACCATGCGCACTTTCCTCCATGGCAGTAATTCTCAAACAATCTACTATTTGATCGTTCCCTGGAAGACCAGTAGTAGTTTCCGATGCACAATTGCTGGCATTCTGTAATCTGTGGACTATCAGAGTGTTGATGAAACACTGAAATTGCTTCGGGATTAAATACAACAGTCACCATGCGCAGTTTCCTCCATGGGAGGAATGTCTCAAACAGTCGACGATTTGATCGTTCCCTGGAAGACCAGTAGTAGTTTCCGATGCACATATGGTGGCATCCTGTAATCTGTGGACTATCAGAGTGTTGATGAAACACAAAAAATGCATCGGGATTGAATACAACAGTCACCATCCGCACTTTCCTGCAAGGGAGTAATGTCTGAAACAGTCTACGCTTTGATCGTTTCCGGGAAGACCAGTAGTAGTTTCCGATGCACATCTCGTGGCATTCTGTAATCTGTGGACTATCAGAGTGTTGATGAAACACAGAAAATGCATCGGGATTGATTACAACAATTACCATGCGCACTTTCCTCCATGGGAGTAATGTCTCAAAGAGTTTACGCTTTGATCGTTCCCTGAAAGACCAGTAGTAGTTTCCGATGCACATCTGGAGGCATTCTGTAATCTATGGACTATCAGAGTGTTGATGAAACACAGAAATTGCATCGGGATTGAATACAACAGTCTCCATGCGCAGTTTCCTCCATGGGAGTAATGTCTTAAACAGTCTACCTTTTGATCGTTCCTTGGAAGACCAGAAGTAGTTTCAATCGCACATCTGGAGGCATTCTGTAGCCTGTGGACTATTAGAGTGTTGATGAAACACAGAAATTGAATCGGGATTGAATACAACAGCCACCATGCGCACTTTCCTCCATGGGAGTAATGTCTCAAAGAGTTTACCCTTTGATCGATCCCTGGAAGACCAGTAGTAGTTTCCGATGCACATCGGAGGCATTCTGTAATCTGTGGACTATAAAGAGTGTTGATGAAACACAGAAATTGCATCGGGATTGAATACAACAGTCACCATGCGCACTTTCCTCCATGGGAGTAATGTTTCATAGAGTTTACGCTTTGATCGTTCCCTGGATGACCAGGAGCAGTTTCCGATGCACATCTGGAGGCATTCTGTAATCTGTGGCTATAAGAGTGTTGATGAAACATAGAAATTGCATCGGGATTGAATACAACAGTCACCATGAGCACATTCCTCCATAAAAGTAATTTCTCAAACAGTCTACGCTTTGATCGTTCCCTGGAAAACCAGTAGTAGTTTCCAATGCACATCTTTAGGCATTCTGTAATCTGTGGACTATCAGAGTGTTGATGAATCACAGAAATTGCATCGGGATTGAATACAACAGTCACCATGCGCACTTTCCTCCATGGGAGTAATGGCTCAAACAGTCTACGCTTCGATCGTTCCCTGGAAGACCAGTAGTAGTTTCCGATGCACATCTGTAATCAGTGGACTATTAGAGTGTTGATGAAACATAGATATTGCATCGGGATTGAATACAACAGCCACCATGCGCATTTTCCTCCATGGGAGTAATTTCTCAAACATTCTACGCTTTGATCGTTAACTGGAAGACCAGTAGTAGTTTCCGATGCACATCTGGTGGCATTCTGTAATCTGTGGACTATCAGAGTGTTGATGAAACACAGAAAATGTATCGGGATTGAATACAACAGTCTCCATGCGCAGGTTCCTCCATGGGAGTAATGTCTTAAACAGTCTACGCTTTGATCGTTCCCTGGAAGAACAGAAGTAGTTTCAATTGCAAATCTGGAGGCATTCTGTAATCTGTGGACTATCAGAGTATTGATGAAACACAGAAATTGCATCGGGATTGAATACAACAGTTACCATGCGTACTTTCCTCCATGGGAGTAATGTTTCAAAGAGTTCACGCTTTGATCGTTAACTGGAAGACCAGTAGCAGTTTCCGATGCACATCTAGAGGCATTCTGTAATCTGTGTACTATCAGAGTGTTGATGAAACACAGAAATTGCATCGGGATTGAATACAACAACCACCACGCGCACTTTCCTCCATGGGAGTAATGTCACAAACAGTCTACGCTTTGATCGTTCCCTGGAAGACCAGTAGTAGTTTCAGATGCTCATCTGGAGGCATTCTGTAATCTGTGGAGTTTCAGAGTGTTGATGAAACACAGAAATTGCATCAGGTTTTGAATAACACAGTTACCATGCGCACTTTCCTCCATGGGAGTAATGTCTCTAACAGTCTACGCTTTGATCGTTCCCCAGAAGACAAGTAGTAGTTTCCGATGCACATCTGCAGGCCTTCTGTAATCTGTGGACTATCAGAGTGTTGATGAAACACAGAAACTGCATCGGGATTGAAAACAACATTCACCATGCGCACTTTCCTCCAAGGGAGTAATTCTCACACAGTCTATGCTTTGATCGTTCCCTGGAAGACCAGTAGTAGTTTCCGATGCACATCGGGAGGCCTTCTGTAATCTGTGGACTATCAGAGTGTTGATGAAACACAGAAATTGCATCGGGATTGAATACAAGAGTCACCATGCGCACTTTCCTCCATGGGAGTAATGTTTCATAGAGTTTACGCTTTGATCGTTCCCTGAATGACCAGTAGCAGTTTCCGATGCACATCTGGAGGCATTCTGTAATCTGTGGACTATAAGAGTGTTGATGAAACATAGAAATTGCATCGGGATTGAATACAACAGTCACCATGAGCACATTCCTCCATAAAAGTAATTTCTCAAACAGTCTACGCTTTGATCGTTCCCTGAAAAACTAGTAGTAGTTTCCGATGCACATCTTTAGCCATTCTGTAATCTGTGGACTATCAGAGTGTTGATGAATCACAGAAATTGCATCGGGATTGAATAGAACAGTCACCATGCGCACTTTCTTCCATGGGAGTAATGTCCCAAACAGTCTACGATCTGATCGTTCCCTGGAAGACCAGTAGTAATTTCTGATGCACATCGGGAGGCATTCTGTAATCTGTGGACTATCAGAGTGTTGATGAAACACAGAAATTGCATCGGGATTGAATACAACAGTCACCATGAGCACATTCCTCCATATAAGTAATTTCTCAAACAGTCTACGCTTTGATCGTTCCCTGAAAAACTAGTAGTAGTTTCCGATGCAAATCTTTAGCCATTCTGTAATCTGTGGACTATCAGAGTGTTGATGAATCACAGAAATTGCATCGGGATTGAATACAACAGTCACCATGCGCACTTTCCTCCATGGGGGTAATGGCTCAAACAGTCTACGCTTCGATCGTTCCCTGGAAGACCAGTAGTAGTTTCCGATGCACATCTGGAGGCATTCTGTAATCTGTGGACTATTAGAGTGTTGATGAAACACAGAAATTGCATCGGGATTGAATACAACAGCCACCATGCGCACTTTCCTCCATGGGAGTAATTTCTCAAACAGTCTACGCTTTGATCGTTAACTGGAAGACCAGTAGTAGTTTCCGATGCACATCTGGAGGCATTGTGTAATCTGTGTACTATCAGAGTGTTGATGAAACACAGAAATTGCATCGGGATTGAATACAACAGTCACCATGAGCACAGTCCTCCATAAAAGTAATGTCTCAATCAGTATACGCTTTGATCGTCCCCTGGAAGACCAGTAGTAGTTTCCGATGCTCATCTGGAGGCATTCTGTAATCTGTGGACTATTAGAGTGTTGATGAAACACAGAAATTGCATCGGGATTGAATACAACAACCACCATGCGCCCTTTCCTCCATGGGAGTAATGTCTCAAACAGTCTACGCATTGATCGTTCCCTGGAAGACCAGTAGTAGTTTCCGATGCTCATCTGGAGGCATTCTGTAATCTGTGGAGTATCAGAGTGTTGATGAAACACAGAAATTGCATCAGGTTTTGAATACCACAGTTACCATGCGCACTTTCTTCCATGGGAGTAATGTCTCTAACAGTCTACGCTTTGATCGTTCCCCAGAAGACAAGTAGTAGTTTCCGATGCACATCTGCAGGCCTTCTGTAAACTGTGGACTATCAGAGTGTTGATGAAACACAGAAACTGCATCGGGATTGAAAACAACATTCACCATGCGCACTTTCCTCCAAGGGAGTAATTCTCAAACAGTCTATGCTTTGATCGTTTCCTGGAAGACCAGTAGTAGTTTCCGATGCACATCGGGAGGCATTCTGTAATCTGTGGACTATCAGAGTGTTGATGAAACACAGAAATTGCATCGGGATTGAATACAACAGTCACCATGCACACTTTCCTCCATGGGAGTAATGTCCCAAACAGTCTACGATCTGATCGTTCCCTGGAAGACCAGTAGAAGTTTCCGATGCACATCGGGAGGCATTCTGTAATCTGTGGACTATCAGAGTGTTGATGAAACACAGAAATTGCATCGGGATTGAATACAACAGCCACCATGCGCACTTTCCTCCATGGGAGTAATTTCTCAAACAGTCTACGCTTTGATCGTTAACTGGAAGACCAGTAGTAGTTTCCGATGCACATCTGGAGGCATTGTGTAATGTGTGTACTATCAGAGTGTTGATGAAACACAGAAATTGCATCGGGATTGAATACAACAGTCACCATGAGCACAGTCCTCCATAAAAGTAATGTCTCAATCAGTATACGCTTTGATCGTCCCCTGGAAGACCAGTAGTAGTTTCCGATGCACATCTGGAGGCATTCTGTAATCTGTGGACTATTAGAGTGTTGATGAGACATAGAAATTTCATCGGGATTGAATACAACAACCACCATGCGCACTCTGCTCCATGGGAGTAATGTCTCAAACAGTCTACGCATTGATCGTTCCCTGGAAGACCAGTAGTAGTTTCCGATGCTCATCTGGAGGCATTCTGTAATCTGTGGAGTATCAGAGTGTTGATGAAACACAGAAATTGCATCAGGTTTTGAATAACACAGTTACCATGCGCACTTTCCTCCATGGGAGTAATGTCTCTAACAGTCTACGCTTTGATCGTTCCCCAGAAGACAAGTAGTAGTTTCCGATGCACATCTGCAGGCCTTCTGTAATCTGTGGACTATCAGAGTGTTGATGAAACACAGAAACTGCATCGGGATTGAAAACAACATTCACCATGCGCACTTTCCTCCAAGGGAGTAATTCTCACACAGTCTATGCTTTGATCGTTCCCTGGAAGACCAGTAGTAGTTTCCGATGCACATCGGGAGGCCTTCTGTAATCTATGGACTATCAGAGTGTTGATGAAACACAGAAATTGCATCGGGATTGAATACAAGAGTCACCATGCACACTTTCCTTCATGGGAGTAATGTACCAAACAGTCTACGATCTGATCGTTCCCTGGAAGACCAGTAGTAGTTTCCGATGCACATCGGAGGCATTCTGTAATCTGTGGACTATAAAGAGTGTTGATGAAACACAGAAATTGCATCGGGATTGAATACAACAGTCACCATGCGCACTTTCCTCCATGGGAGTAATGGCTCAAACAGTCTACGCTTCGATCGTTCCCTGGAAGACCAGTAGTAGTTTCCGATGCACATCTGTAATCAGTGGACTATTAGAGTGTTGATGAAACACAGATATTGCATCGGGATTGAATACAACAGCCACCATGCGCATTTTCCTCCATGGGAGTAATTTCTCAAACATTCTACGCTTTGATCGTTAACTGGAAGACCAGTAGTAGTTTCCGATGCACATCTGGTGGCATTCTGTAATCTGTGGACTATCAGAGTGTTGATGAAACACAGAAAATGTATCGGGATTGAATACAACAGTCTCCATGCGCAGGTTCCTCCATGGGAGTAATGTCTTAAACAGTCTACGCTTTGATCGTTCCCTGGAAGAACAGAAGTAGTTTCAATTGCAAATCTGGAGGCATTCTGTAATCTGTGGACTATCAGAGTATTGATGAAACACAGAAATTGCATCGGGATTGAATACAACAGTTACCATGCGTACTTTCCTCCATGGGAGTAATGTTTCAAAGAGTTCACGCTTTGATCGTTAACTGGAAGACCAGTAGCAGTTTCCGATGCACATCTAGAGGCATTCTGTAATCTGTGTACTATCAGAGTGTTGATGAAACACAGAAATTGCATCGGGATTGAATACAACAACCACCACGCGCACTTTCCTCCATGGGAGTAATGTCACAAACAGTCTACGCTTTGATCGTTCCCTGGAAGACCAGTAGTAGTTTCAGATGCTCATCTGGAGGCATTCTGTAATCTGTGGAGTTTCAGAGTGTTGATGAAACACAGAAATTGCATCGGGATTGAATACAACAATTTCCATGCGCACTTTCCTCCATGGGAGTAATGTCTCAAACAGTCTACGCTTTGATCGTTCCCTGGAAGACCAGTAGTAGTTTCCGATGCTCATCTGGAGGCATTCTGTAATCTGTGGAGTTTCAGAGTGTTGATGAAACTTAGAAATTGCATCGGGTTTTGAATACCACAGTTACCATGCGCACTTTCCTCCAAGGGAGTAATGTCTCAAACAGTCTACGCTTTGATCGTTAACTGGAAGACCAGTAGTAGTTTCCGATGCACATCTTTAGGCTTTCTGTAATCTGTGGACAATCAGAGTGTTGATGAAACACAGAAATTGCATCGGGATTGAATACAACAGTTACCATGCGCACTTTCCTCCATGGCAGTAATTCTCAAACAATCTACTATTTGATCGTTCCCTGGAAGACCAGTAGTAGTTTCCGATGCACAATTGCTGGCATTCTGTAATCTGTGGACTATCAGAGTGTTGATGAAACACTGAAATTGCTTCGGGATTAAATACAACAGTCACCATGCGCAGTTTCCTCCATGGGAGGAATGTCTCAAACAATCGACGATTTGATCGTTCCCTGGAAGACCAGTAGTAGTTTCCGATGCACATATGGTGGCATCCTGTAATCTGTGGACTATCAGAGTGTTGATGAAACACAAAAAATGCATCGGGATTGAATACAACAGTCACCATCCGCACTTTCCTGCAAGGGAGTAATGTCTGAAACAGTCTACGCTTTGATCGTTTCCGGGAAGACCAGTAGTAGTTTCCGATGCACATCTCGTGGCATTCTGTAATCTGTGGACTATCAGAGTGTTGATGAAACACAGAAAATGCATCGGGATTGATTACAACAATTACCATGCGCACTTTCCTCCATGGGAATAATGTCTCAAAGAGTTTACGCTTTGATCGTTCCCTGAAAGACCAGTAGTAGTTTCCGATGCACATCTGGAGGCATTCTGTAATCTATGGACTATCAGAGTGTTGATGAAACACAGAAATTGCATCGGGATTGAATACAACAGTCTCCATGCGCAGTTTCCTCCATGGGAGTAATGTCTTAAACAGTCTACCTTTTGATCGTTCCTTGGAAGACCAGAAGTAGTTTCAATCGCACATCTGGAGGCATTCTGTAGCCTGTGGACTATTAGAGTGTTGATGAAACACAGAAATTGAATCGGGATTGAATACAACAGCCACCATGCGCACTTTCCTCCATGGGAGTAATGTCTCAAAGAGTTTACCCTTTGATCGATCCCTGGAAGACCAGTAGTAGTTTCCGATGCACATCGGAGGCATTCTGTAATCTGTGGACTATAAAGAGTGTTGATGAAACACAGAAATTGCATCGGGATTGAATACAACAGTCACCATGCGCACTTTCCTCCATGGGAGTAATGTTTCATAGAGTTTACGCTTTGATCGTTCCCTGGATGACCAGGAGCAGTTTCCGATGCACATCTGGAGGCATTCTGTAATCTGTGGCTATAAGAGTGTTGATGAAACATAGAAATTGCATCGGGATTGAATACAACAGTCACCATGAGCACATTCCTCCATAAAAGTAATTTCTCAAACAGTCTACGCTTTGATCGTTCCCTGGAAAACCAGTAGTAGTTTCCAATGCACATCTTTAGGCATTCTGTAATCTGTGGACTATCAGAGTGTTGATGAATCACAGAAATTGCATCGGGATTGAATACAACAGTCACCATGCGCACTTTCCTCCATGGGAGTAATGGCTCAAACAGTCTACGCTTCGATCGTTCCCTGGAAGACCAGTAGTAGTTTCCGATGCACATCTGTAATCAGTGGACTATTAGAGTGTTGATGAAACACAGATATTGCATCGGGATTGAATACAACAGCCACCATGCGCATTTTCCTCCATGGGAGTAATTTCTCAAACATTCTACGCTTTGATCGTTAACTGGAAGACCAGTTGTAGTTTCCGATGCACATCTGGTGGCATTCTGTAATCTGTGGACTATCAGAGTGTTGATGAAACACAGAAAATGTATCGGGATTGAATACAACAGTCTCCATGCGCAGGTTCCTCCATGGGAGTAATGTCTTAAACAGTCTACGCTTTGATCGTTCCCTGGAAGAACAGAAGTAGTTTCAATTGCAAATCTGGAGGCATTCTGTAATCTGTGGACTATCAGAGTATTGATGAAACACAGAAATTGCATCGGGATTGAATACAACAGTTACCATGCGTACTTTCCTCCATGGGAGTAATGTTTCAAAGAGTTCACGCTTTGATCGTTAACTGGAAGACCAGTAGCAGTTTTCGATGCACATCTAGAGGCATTCTGTAATCTGTGTACTATCAGAGTGTTGATGAAACACAGAAATTGCATCGGGATTGAATACAACAACCACCACGCGCACTTTCCTCCATGGGAGTAATGTCAAAACAGTCTACGCTTTGATCGTTCCCTGGAAGACCAGTAGTAGTTTCAGATGCTCATCTGGAGGCATTCTGTAATCTGTGGAGTTTCAGAGTGTTGATGAAACACAGAAATTGCATCGGGATTGAATACAACAATTTCCATGCGCACTTTCCTCCATGGGAGTAATGTCTCAAACAGTCTACGCTTTGATCGTTCCCTGGAAGACCAGTAGTAGTTTCCGATGCTCATCTGGAGGCATTCTGTAATCTGTGGAGTTTCAGAGTGTTGATGAAACTTAGAAATTGCATCGGGTTTTGAATACCACAGTTACCATGCGCACTTTCCTCCAAGGGAGTAATGTCTCAAACAGTCTACGCTTTGATCGTTAACTGGAAGACCAGTAGTAGTTTCCGATGCACATCTTTAGGCTTTCTGTAATCTGTGGACTATCAGAGTGTTGATGAAACACAGAAATTGCATCGGGATTGAATACAACAGTTACCATGCGCACTTTCCTCCATGGCAGTAATTCTCAAACAATCTACTATTTGATCGTTCCCTGGAAGACCAGTAGTAGTTTCCGATGCACAATTGCTGGCATTCTGTAATCTGTGGACTATCAGAGTGTTGATGAAACACTGAAATTGCTTCGGGATTAAATACAACAGTCACCATGCGCAGTTTCCTCCATGGGAGGAATGTCTCAAACAGTCGACGATTTGATCGTTCCCTGGAAGACCAGTAGTAGTTTCCGATGCACATATGGTGGCATCCTGTAATCTGTGGACTATCAGAGTGTTGATGAAACACAAAAAATGCATCGGGATTGAATACAACAGTCACCATCCGCACTTTCCTGCAAGGGAGTAATGTCTGAAACAGTCTACGCTTTGATCGTTTCCGGGAAGACCAGTAGTAGTTTCCGATGCACATCTCGTGGCATTCTGTAATCTGTGGACTATCAGAGTGTTGATGAAACACAGAAAATGCATCGGGATTGATTACAACAATTACCATGCGCACTTTCCTCCATGGGAGTAATGTCTCAAAGAGTTTACGCTTTGATCGTTCCCTGAAAGACCAGTAGTAGTTTCCGATGCACATCTGGAGGCATTCTGTAATCTATGGACTATCAGAGTGTTGATGAAACACAGAAATTGCATCGGGATTGAATACAACAGTCTCCATGCGCAGTTTCCTCCATGGGAGTAATGTCTTAAACAGTCTACCTTTTGATCGTTCCTTGGAAGACCAGAAGTAGTTTCAATCGCACATCTGGAGGCATTCTGTAGCCTGTGGACTATTAGAGTGTTGATGAAACACAGAAATTGAATCGGGATTGAATACAACAGCCACCATGCGCACTTTCCTCCATGGGAGTAATGTCTCAAAGAGTTTACCCTTTGATCGATCCCTGGAAGACCAGTAGTAGTTTCCGATGCACATCGGAGGCATTCTGTAATCTGTGGACTATAAAGAGTGTTGATGAAACACAGAAATTGCATCGGGATTGAATACAACAGTCACCATGCGCACTTTCCTCCATGGGAGTAATGTTTCATAGAGTTTACGCTTTGATCGTTCCCTGGATGACCAGGAGCAGTTTCCGATGCACATCTGGAGGCATTCTGTAATCTGTGGCTATAAGAGTGTTGATGAAACATAGAAATTGCATCGGGATTGAATACAACAGTCACCATGAGCACATTCCTCCATAAAAGTAATTTCTCAAACAGTCTACGCTTTGATCGTTCCCTGGAAAACCAGTAGTAGTTTCCAATGCACATCTTTAGGCATTCTGTAATCTGTGGACTATCAGAGTGTTGATGAATCACAGAAATTGCATCGGGATTGAATACAACAGTCACCATGCGCACTTTCCTCCATGGGAGTAATGGCTCAAACAGTCTACGCTTCGATCGTTCCCTGGAAGACCAGTAGTAGTTTCCGATGCACATCTGTAATCAGTGGACTATTAGAGTGTTGATGAAACACAGATATTGCATCGGGATTGAATACAACAGCCACCATGCGCATTTTCCTCCATGGGAGTAATTTCTCAAACATTCTACGCTTTGATCGTTAACTGGAAGACCAGTAGTAGTTTCCGATGCACATCTGGTGGCATTCTGTAATCTGTGGACTATCAGAGTGTTGATGAAACACAGAAAATGTATCGGGATTGAATACAACAGTCTCCATGCGCAGGTTCCTCCATGGGAGTAATGTCTTAAACAGTCTACGCTTTGATCGTTCCCTGGAAGAACAGAAGTAGTTTCAATTGCAAATCTGGAGGCATTCTGTAATCTGTGGACTATCAGAGTATTGATGAAACACAGAAATGGCATCGGGATTGAATACAACAGTTACCATGCGTACTTTCCTCCATGGGAGTAATGTTTCAAAGAGTTCACGCTTTGATCGTTAACTGGAAGACCAGTAGCAGTTTCCGATGCACATCTAGAGGCATTCTGTAATCTGTGTACTATCAGAGTGTTGATGAAACACAGAAATTGCATCGGGATTGAATACAACAACCACCACGCGCACTTTCCTCCATGGGAGTAATGTCACAAACAGTCTACGCTTTGATCGTTCCCTGGAAGACCAGTAGTAGTTTCAGATGCTCATCTGGAGGCATTCTGTAATCTGTGGAGTTTCAGAGTGTTGATGAAACACAGAAATTGCATCGGGATTGAATACAACAATTTCCATGCGCACTTTCCTCCATGGGAGTAATGTCTCAAACAGTCTACGCTTTGATCGTTCCCTGGAAGACCAGTAGTAGTTTCCGATGCTCATCTGGAGGCATTCTGTAATCTGTGGAGTTTCAGACTGTTGATGAAACTTAGAAATTGCATCGGGTTTTGAATACCACAGTTACCATGCGCACTTTCCTCCAAGGGAGTAATGTCTCAAACAGTCTACGCTTTGATCGTTAACTGGAAGACCAGTAGTAGTTTCCGATGCACATCTTTAGGCTTTCTGTAATCTGTGGACTATCAGAGTGTTGATGAAACACAGAAATTGCATCGGGATTGAATACAACAGTTACCATGCGCACTTTCCTCCATGGCAGTAATTCTCAAACAATCTACTATTTGATCGTTCCCTGGAAGACCAGTAGTAGTTTCCGATGCACAATTGCTGGCATTCTGTAATCTGTGGACTATCAGAGTGTTGATGAAACACTGAAATTGCTTCGGGATTAAATACAACAGTCACCATGCGCAGTTTCCTCCATGGGAGGAATGTCTCAAACAGTCGACGATTTGATCGTTCCCTGGAAGACCAGTAGTAGTTTCCGATGCACATATGGTGGCATCCTGTAATCTGTGGGTATCAGAGTGTTGATGAAACACAAAAAATGCATCGGGATTGAATACAACAGTCACCATCCGCACTTTCCTGCAAGGGAGTAATGTCTGAAACAGTCTACGCTTTGATCGTTTCCGGGAAGACCAGTAGTAGTTTCCGATGCACATCTCGTGGCATTCTGTAATCTGTGGACTATCAGAGTGTTGATGAAACACAGAAAATGCATCGGGATTGATTACAACAATTACCATGCGCACTTTCCTCCATGGGAGTAATGTCTCAAAGAGTTTACGCTTTGATCGTTCCCTGAAAGACCAGTAGTAGTTTCCGATGCACATCTGGAGGCATTCTGTAATCTATGGACTATCAGAGTGTTGATGAAACACAGAAATTGCATCGGGATTGAATACAACAGTCTCCATGCGCAGTTTCCTCCATGGGAGTAATGTCTTAAACAGTCTACCTTTTGATCGTTCCTTGGAAGACCAGAAGTAGTTTCAATCGCACATCTGGAGGCATTCTGTAGCCTGTGGACTATTAGAGTGTTGATGAAACACAGAAATTGAATCGGGATTGAATACAACAGCCACCATGCGCACTTTCCTCCATGGGAGTAATGTCTCAAAGAGTTTACCCTTTGATCGATCCCTGGAAGATCAGTAGTAGTTTCCGATGCTCATCTGGAGGCATTCTGTAATCTGTGGAGTATCAGAGTGTTGATGAAACACAGAAATTGCATCGGGTTTTGAATACCACAATTACCATGCGCACTTTCCTCCATGCGAGTAATGTCTCTAACAGTCTACGCTTTGATCGTTCCCCGGAAGACCAGTGGTAATTTCCGATGCACATCTGGAGGCATTCTGTAATCTGTGGAGTATCAGAGTGTTGATGAAACACAGAAATTGCATCGGGATTGAATACAACATTTACCATGCGCACTTTCCTCCATGGGAGTAATGTCTCTAACAGGCTACGCTTTGATCGTTCCCTGGAAGACCAGTAGTAGTTTCCGATGCACATCTGGAGGCTTTCTGTAATCTGTGGACTATCAGAGTGTTGATGAAACACAGAAATTGCAACGGGATTGAATACAACAGTTAACATGCGCACTTTCCTCCATGGGAGTAATTCTCAAACAGTCTACGATTTGATCGATCCCTGGAAGACCAGTAGTAGTTTCCGATGCACATCTGGTGCCATTCTGTAATCTGTGGACTATCAGAGTGTTGATGAAACACAGACAATGCATCGGGATTGATTACAACAGTCACCATGCACACTTTCCTCCATGGGAGTAATGTTTCAAAGAGTTCACGCTTTGATCGTTCCCTGGAAGACCAGTAGCAGTTTCCGATGCACATCTGGAGGCATTCTGTAATCAGTGTACTATCAGAGTGTTGATGAAACACCGAAATTGCATCGGGATTGAATACAACAGTCACCATGAGCACATTCCTCCATAAAAGTAATGTCTCAAACGGTCTACGCTTTGATCGTTCCCTGGAAGACCGGTAGTAGTTTCCGATGAACATCTGGAGGCATTCTGTAATCTGTGGACTATTAGAGTTTTAATGAAACACAGATATTGCATCGGGATCGAATGCAACAGCCACCATGCGCACTTTCCTCCATGGGAGTAATGTCTCAAACAGTCTACGCTTTGATCGTTCCCTGGAAGACCAGTAGTAGTCTCCGATGCACATCTGGAGGCTTTCTGTAATCTGTGGACTACCAGAGTGTTGATGAAACACAGAAATTGCATCGGGATTGAATACAACAGTCACCATGCGCACTTTCTTTCATGGGAGTAATTCTCAAACAGTCTACGATTTGATCGTTCCCTGGAAGACCAGTAGTAGTTTCCGATGCACATCTGGAGGCATTCTGTAATCTGTGGACTATCAGAGTGTTGATGAAACACAGAAATTGCATCGGGATTGAATACAGCAGTCACCATGCGCACTTTCCTCCATGGGAGTAATGTCTCTAACTGTCTACGCTTTGATCGTTCCCTGGAAGACCAGTAGTAGTTTGCGATGCACATCTGGAGGCTTTCCGTAATCAGTGGACTATCAGAGTGTTGATGAAACACTGAAATTGCATCCGGATTGAATACAACAGTCACCATGCGCACTTTCCTCCATGGGAGTAATATCTCTAACAGTCTACGCTTTGATCGTTCCCTGGAAGACCAGTAGTAGTTTCCGATGCACATCTGGAGGCTTTCTGTAATCTGTGGACTATCAGAGTGTTGATGAAACACAGAAATTGCATCGGGATTGAATACAACAGTCACCATGAGCACGTTCCTCCATAAAAGTAATGTCTCAAAGGGTCTACGCTTTGATCGTTCCCTGGAAGACCGGTAGTAGCTTCCGATGAACATCTGGAGGCATTCTGTAATCTGTGGACTATTACAGTGTTGATGAAACACAGATATTTCATCGGGATTGAATACAACAGCCACCATGTGCACTTTCCTCCATGGCAGTAATGTCTCAAACAGTCTACGTTTTGATCGTTCCTGGAAGACCAGTAGTAGTTTCCGATGCACATCTGGAGGCTTTCTGAAATCTGTGGACTACCAGAGTGTTGATGAAACACAGAAATTGCATCGGGATTGAATACAACAGTCACCATGCGCACTTTCCTTCATGGGAGTAATTCTCAAACAGTCTACACTTTGATCGTTCCTGGAAGACCAGTAGTAGTTTCCGATGAACATCTGGGGGCATTCTGTAATCTGTGGACTATCAGAGAGTTGATGAAACACAGAAATTGCTTCGGGATTGAATACAACAGTCACCATGCGCACTTTCCTGGATGGGAGTAATGTCTGAAGCAGTCTACGCTTTGATCGTTCCTGGGAAGACCAGTAGTAGTTTCTGATGCACATCTCGTGGCATTCTGTAATCTGTGGACTATCAGAGTGTTGATGAAACACAGAAAATGCCAGGGGATTGAATACAACAGTTACCATGCGCACTTTCCTTCATGTGAGTAATGTCTCAAAGAGTTTACGCTTTGATCGTTCCCTGAAAGACCAGTAGTAGTTTCCGATGCACATCTGGAGGCATTCTGTAATCTGTGGACTATCAGAGTGTTGATGAAACACAGAAATTGCATCGGGATTGAATACAACAGTCACCATGCGCTTATTCCTCCATAAAAGTAATATCTCAAACAGTCTACGCTTTGATCGTTCCCTGTAAGACCAGTAGTAGTTTCCGATGCACATCTGGTGGCATTCTGTAATCTGTGGGCTATCAGAGTGTTGATGAAACACAGAAATTGCATCGAGATTGAATACAACAGTCACCATGAGAACTTTCCTCCATGGGAGTAATGTCTCTAACAGTCTACGCTTTGATCGTTCCCCAGAAGACAAGTAGTAGTTTCCGATGCACATCTGCAGGCCTTCTGTAATCTGTGGACTATCAGAGTGTTGATGAAACACAGAAACTGCATCGGGATTGAAAACAACATTCACCATGCGCACTTTCCTCCAAGGGAGTAATTCTCAAACAGTCTATGCTTTGATCGTTCCCTGGAAGACCAGTAGTAGTTTCCGATGCACATCGGGAGGCATTCTGTAATCTGTGGACTATCAGAGGGTTGATGAAACACAGAAATTGCATCGGGATTGAATACAAGAGTCACCATGCACACTTTCCTCCATGGGAGTAATGTACCAAACAGTCTACGATCTGATCGTTCCCTGGAAGCACAGTAGTAGTTTCCGATGCACATCGGAGGCATTCTGTAATCTGTGGACTATCAGAGTGTTGATGAAACACAGAAATTGCATCGGGATTGAATACAACAGTCACCATGCGCACTTTCCTCCATGGGAGTAATGTCTCAAACAGTCTACGCTTTGATCGTTCCCTGGAAGGCCAGTAGTAGTTTCCGATGCTCATCTGGAGGCATTCTGTAATCTGTGGAGTATCAGAGTGTTGATGAAACACAGAAATTGCATCAGGTTTTGAATACCACAGTTACCATGCGCACTTTCCTCCATGGGAGTAATGTCTCAAACAGTCTACGCTTTGATCGTTCCCCAGAAGACAAGTAGTAGTTTCCGATGCACATCTGCAGGCTTTCTGTAATCTGTGGACTATCAGAGTGTTGATGAAACACAGAAACTGCATCGGGAATGAAAACAACATTCACCATGCGCACTTTCCTCCAAGGGAGTAATTCTCAAACAGTCTATGCTTTCAGAATGAGATTTTCACTCTGCAGCGGAGTGTGCGCTGATATGAAACTTCCTGGCAGATTAAAACTGTGTGCCCGACCGAGACTCGAACTCGGGACCTTTGCCTTTCGCGGGCAAGTGGTAGAGCACTTGCCCGCGAAAGGCAAAGGTCCCGAGTTCGAGTCTCGGTCGGGCACACAGTTTTAATCTGCCAGGAAGTTTCAGTCTATGCTTTGATCGTTCCCTGGAAAACCAGTAGTAGTTTCCGATGCACATCGGGAGGCATTCTGTAATCTGTGGACTATCAGAGTGTTGATGAAACACAGAAATTGCATCGGGATTGTATACAACAGTCACCATGCGCACTTTCTTCCATGGGAGTAATGTCCCAAACAGTCTACGATCTGATCGTTCCCTGGAAGACCCGTAGTAATTTCCGATGCACATCGGGAGGCATTCTGTAATCTGTGGACTATCAGAGTGTTGATGAAACACAGAAATTGCATCGGGATTGAATTCAACAGTCACCATGCGCACTTTCCTCCATGGGAGTAATGTTTCATAGAGTTTACGCTTTGATCGTTCCCTGGTTGACCAGTAGCAGTTTCCGATGCTCATCTGGAGGCATTCTGTAATCTGTGGACTATAAGAGTGTTGATGAAACATAGAAATTGCATCGGGATTGAATACAACAGTCACCATGAGCACATTCCTCCATAAAAGTAATTTCTCAAACAGTCTACGCTTTGATCGTTCCCTGAAAAACCAGTAGTAGTTTCCGATGCACATCTGGAGGCATTCTGTAATCTGTGGACTATTAGAGTGTTGATGAAACACAGAAATTGCATCGGTATTGAATACAACAGCCACCATGCGCACTTTCCTCCATGGGAGTAATTTCTCAAACAGTCTACGCTTTGATCGTTAACTGGAAGACCAGTAGTAGTTTCCGATGCACATCTGGAGGCATTGTGTAATCTGTGTACTATCAGAGTGTTGATGAAACACAGAAATTGCATCGGGATTGAGTACAACAGTCACCATGAGCACAGTCCTCCATAAAAGTAATGTCTCAATCAGTATACGCTTTGATCGTCCCCTGGAAGACCAGTAGTAGTTTCCGATGCTCATCTGGAGGCATTCTGTAATCTGTGGACTATTAGAGTGTTGATAAAACACAGAAATTGCATCGGGATTGAATACAACAACCACCATGCGCCTTTTCCTCCATGGGAGTAATGTCTCAAACAGTCTACGCTTTGATCGTTCCCTGGAAGACTAGTAGTAGTTTCCGATGCTCATCTGGAGGCATTCTGTAATCTGTGGAGTATCAGAGTGTTGATGAAACACAGAAATTGCATCAGGTTTTGAATACCACAGTTCCCATGCGCACTTTCCTCCATGGGAGTAATGTCTCTAACAGTCTACGCTTTGATAGTTCCCCAGAAGACAAGTAGTAGTTTCCGATGCACATCTGCAGGCATTCTGTAAACTGTGGCCTATCAGAGTGTTGATGAAACACAGAAACTGCATCGGGATTGAAAACAACATTCACCATGCGCACTTTCCTCCAAGGGAGTAATTCTCAAACAGTCTATGCTTTGATCGTTCCCTGGAAGACCAATAGTAGTTTCCGATGCACATCGGGAGGCATTCTGTAATCTGTGGACTATCAGAGTGTTGATGAAACACAGAAATTGCATCGGGATTGAAGAGAACAGTCACCATGCACACTTTCCTCCATGGGAGTAATGTCCCAAACAGTCTACGATCTGATCGTTCCCTGGAAGACCAGTAGAAGTTTCCGATGCACATCGGGAGGCATTCTGTAATCTGTGGACTATCAGAGTGTTGATGAAACACAGAAATTGCATCGGGATTGAATACAACAGCCACCATGCGCACTTTCCTAAATGGGAGTAATTTCTCAAACTGTCTACGCTTTGATCGTTAACTGGAAGACCAGTAGTAGTTTCCGATGCACATCTGGAGGCATTGTGTAATCTGTGTACTATCAGAGTGTTGATAAAACACAGAAATTGCATCGGGATTGAATACAACAGTCACCATGAGCACAGTCCTCCATAAAAGTAATGTCTCAATCAGTATACGCTTTGATCGTCCCCTGGAAGACCAGTAGTAGTTTCCGATGCACATCTGGAGGCATTCTGTAATCTGTGGACTATTAGAGTGTTGATGAAACACAGAAATTGCATCGGGGTTGAATACAACAACCACCATGCGCCCTTTGCTCCATGGGAGTAATGTCTCAAACAGTCTACGCTTTGATCGTTCCCTGGAAGACCAGTAGTAGTTTCCGATGCTCATCTGGAGGCATTCTGTAATCTGTGGAGTATCAGAGTGTTGATGAAACACAGAAATTGCATCAGGTTTGAATAACACAGTTACCATGCGCACTTTCCTCCATGGGAGTAATGTCTCTAACAGTCTACGCTTTGATCGTTCCCCAGAAGACAAGTAGTAGTTTCCGATGCACATCTGCAGGCCTTCTGTAATCTGTGGACTATCAGAGTGTTGATGAAACACAGAAACTGCATCGGGATTGAAAACAACATTCACCATGCGCACTTTCCTCCAAGGGAGTAATTCTCAAACAGTCTATGCTTTGATCGTTCCCTGGAAGACCAGTAGTAGTTTCCGATGCACATCGGGAGGCATTCTGTAATCTGTGGACTATCAGAGGGTTGATGAAACACAGAAATTGCATCGGGATTGAATACAAGAGTCACCATGCACACTTTCCTCCATGGGAGTAATGTACCAAACAGTCTACGATCTGATCGTTCCCTGGAAGACCAGTAGTAGTTTCCGATGCACATCGGAGGCATTCTGTAATCTGTGGACTATCAGAGTGTTGATGAAACACAGAAATTGCATCGGGATTGAATACAACAGTCACCATGCGCACTTTCCTCCATGGGACTAATGTTTCATAGAGTTTACGCTTTGATCGTTCCCTGGATGACCAGGAGCAGTTTCCGATGCACATCTGGAGGCATTCTGTAATCTGTGGCTATAAGAGTGTTGATGAAACATAGAAATTGCATCGGGATTGAATACAACAGTCACCATGAGCACATTCCTCCATAAAAGTAATTTCTCAAGCAGTCTACGCTTTGATCGTTCCCTGGAAAACCAGTAGTAGTTTCCGATGCACATCTTTAGGCATTCTGTAATCTGTGGACTATCAGAGTGTTGATGAATCACAGAAATTGCATCGGGATTGAATACAACAGTCACCATGCGCACTTTCCTCCATGGGAGTAATGGCTCAGACAGTCTACGCTTCGATCGTTCCCTGGAAGACCAGTAGTAGTTTCCGATGCACATCTGTAATCAGTGGACTATTAGAGTGTTGATGAAACACAGATATTGCATCGGGATTGAATACAACAGCCACCATGCGCATTTTCCTCCATGGGAGTAATTTCTCAAACAGTCTACGCTTTGATCGTTAACTGGAAGACCAGTAGTAGTTTCCGATGCACATCTGGTGGCATTCTGTAATCTGTGGACTATCAGAGTGTTGATAAAACACAGAAAATGTATCGGGATTTATTACAACATTTACCATGCGCACTTTCCTCCATGGGAGTAATGTCCCAAAGAGTTTACGATTTGATCGTTCCCTGAAAGGCCAGTAGTAGTTTCCGATGCACATCTGGAGGCATTCTGTAATCTGTGGACTATCAGAGTGTTGATGAATCACAGAAATTGCTTCGGGATTGAATACAACAGTCTCCATGCGCAGTTTCCTCCATGGGAGTAATGTCTTAAACAGTCCTCGCTTTGACCGTTCCCTGGAAGAACAGAAGTAGTTTCAATTGCAAATCTGGAGGCATTCTGTAATCTGTGGACTATCAGAGTATTGATGAAACACAGAAATTGCATCGGGATTGAATACAACAGTTACCATGCGTACTTTCCTCCATGGGAGTAATGTTTCAAAGAGTTCACGCTTTGATCGTTAACTGGAAGACCAGTAGCAGTTTCCGATGCACATCTGGAGGCATTCTGTAATCTGTGTACTATCAGAGTGTTGATGAAACACAGAAATTGCATCGGGATTGAATACAACAACCACCACGCGCACTTTCCTCCATTTGAGTAATGTCACAAACAGTCTACGCTTTGATCGTTCCCTGGAAGACCAGTAGTAGTTTCAGATGCTCATCTTGAGGCATTCTGTAATCTGTGGAGTTTCAGAGTGTTGATGACACACAGAAATTGCATCGGGATTGAATACAACAATTTCCATGCGCACTTTCCTCCATGGGAGTAATGTCTCAAACAGTCTACGCTTTGATCGTTCCCTGGAAGACCAGTAGTAGTTGCCGATGCTCATCTGGAGGCATTCTGTAATCTGTGGAGTTTCAGAGTGTTGATGAAACTTAGAAATTGCATCGGGTTTTGAATACCACAGTTACCATGCGCACTTTCCTCCAAGGGAGTAATGTCTCAAACAGTCTACGCTTTGATCGTTAACTGGAAGACCAGTAGTAGTTTCCGATGCACATCTGGAGGCTTTCTGTAATCTGTGGACTATCAGAGTGTTGATGAAACACAGAAATTGCATCGGGATTGAATACAACAGTTACCATGCGCACTTTCCCCCATGGCAGTAATTCTCAAACAATCTACTATTTGATCGTTACCTGGAAGACCAGTAGTAGTTTCCGATGCACAATTGCTGGCTTTCTGTAATCTGTGGACTATCAGAGTGTTGATGAAACACTGAAATTGCTTCGGGATTAAATACAACAGTCACCATGCGCAGTTTCCTCCATGGGAGGAATGTCTCAAACAGTCGACGATTTGATCGTTCCCTGGAAGACCAGTAGTAGTTTCCGATGCACATCTGGTGGCATCCTGTAATCTGTGGACTATCAGAGTGTTGATGAAACACAAAAAATGCATCGGGATTGAATACAACAGTCACCATCCGCACTTTCCTGCAAGGGAGTAATGTCTGAAACAGTCTACGCTTTGATCGTTTCCGGGAAGACCAGTAGTAGTTTCCGATGCACATCTCGTGGCATTCTGTAATCTGTGGACTATCAGAGTGTTGATGAAACACAGAAAATGCATCGGGATTGATTACAACAATATCCATGCGCACTTTCCTCCATGGGAGTAATGTCTCAAAGAGTTTACGCTTTGATCGTTCCCTGAAAGACCAGTAGTAGTTTCCGATGCACATCTGGAGGCATTCTGTAATCTGTGGACTATCAGAGTGTTGATGAAACACAGAAATTGCATCGGGATTGAATACAACAGTCTCCATGCGCAGTTTCCTCCATGGGAGTAATGTCTTAAACAGTCTACGTTTTGATCGTTCCTTGGAAGACCAGAAGTAGTTTCAATCGCACATCTGGAGGCCTTCTGTAGCCTGTGGACTATTAGAGTGTTGATGAAACACAGAAATTGAATCGGGATTGAATACAACAGCCACCATGCGCACTTTCCTCCATGGGAGTAATGTCTCAAAGAGTTTACGCTTTGATCGATCCCTGGAAGATCAGTAGTAGTTTCCGATGCTCATCTGGAGGCATTCTGTAATCTGTGGAGTATCAGAGTGTTGATGAAACACAGAAATTGCATCGGGTTTTGAATACCACAATTACCATGCGCACTTTCCTCCATGGGAGTAATGTCTCTAACAGTCTACGCTTTGAACGTTCCCCGGAAGACCAGTGGTAATTTCCGATGCACATCTGGAGGCATTCTGTAATCTGTGGAGTATCAGAGTGTTGATGAAACACAGAAATTGCATCGGGATTGAGTACAACATTTACCATGCGCACTTTCCTCCATGGGAGTAATGTCTCTAACAGTCTACGCTTTGATCGTTCCCTGGAAGACCAGTAGTAGTTTCCGATGCACAACTGGAGGCTTTCTGTAATCTGTGGACTATCAGAGTGTTGATGAAACACAGAAATTGCATCGGGATTGAATACAACAGTTACCATGCGCACTTTCCTCCAAGGGAGTAATGTCTCAAACAGTCTACGCTTTGATCGTTAAATGGAAGACCAGTAGTAGTTTCCGATGCACATCTGGAGGCTTTCTGTAATCTGTGGACTATCAGAGTGTTGATGAAACACAGAAATTGCATCGGGATTGAATACAACAGTTACCATGCGCACTTTCCCCCATGGCAGTAATTCTCAAACAATCTACTATTTGATCGTTACCTGGAAGACCAGTAGTAGTTTCCGATGCACAATTGCTGGCTTTCTGTAATCTGTGGACTATCAGAGTGTTGATGAAACACTGAAATTGCTTCGGGATTAAATACAACAGTCACCATGCGCAGTTTCCTCCATGGGAGGAAAGTCTCTAACAGTCTACGATTTGATCGCTCCCTGGAAGACCAGTAGTAGTTTCCGATGCACATCTGGTGCCATTCTGTAATCTGTGGACTATCAGAGTGTTGATGAAACACAGAAATTGCATCGGGTTTTGAATACCACAGTTACATTGCGCACTTTCCTCCATGGGAGTAATGTCTCTAACAGTCTACGCTTTGATCGTTCCCCGGAAGACAAGTAGTAGTTTCCGATGCACATCTGGAGGCTTTCTGTAATCTGTGGACTATCATAGTGTTGATGAAACACAGAAATTGCATCGGGATTGAGTACAACAGTCACCATGCGCACTTTCCTCCACGGGAGATATGTCTCAAACAGTCGACGTTTTGATCGTTCCTTGGAAGACCAGTAGTAGTTTCCGATGCACATCTGGTGGCATTCTGTAATCTATGGACTATCAGAGTGTTGATGAAACAAAGAAATTGCATCGGGGTTGAATACAACAGTCACCATGCGCACTTTCCTCCATGGGAGTAATGTCTCAAACAGTCTACGCATTGATCGTTCCCTGGAAGACCAGTAGTAGTTTCCGATGCACATCTGGAGGCATTCTGTAATCTGTGGAGTATCAGAGTGTTGATGAAACACAGATATTGCATCGGGATTGAATAGAACATTTACCATGCGCACTTTTCTCCATGGGAGTGATGTCTGAAACAGTCTACGCTTTGATCGTTCCCTGGAAGACCAGTAGTAGTTTCCGATGCACATCTGGAGGCATTCTGTAATCTGTGGACTATCAGAGTGTTGATGAAACACAGAAATTGCATCGGGATTGAATAGAGCAGTCACCACGCGCACTTTCCTCCATGGGAGTAATGTCTCTAACTGTCTACGCTTTGATCGTTCCCTGGAAGACCAGTAGTAGTTTGCGATGCACATCTGGAGGCTTTCCGTAATCAGTGGACTATCAGAGTGTTGATGAAACACTGAAATTGCATCCGGATTGAATACAACAGTCACCATGCGCACTTTCCTCCATGAGAGTAATGTCTCTAACAGTCTACGCTTTGATCGTTCCCTGGAAGACCAGTAGTAGTTTCCGATGCACATCTGGAGGCTTTCTGTAATCTGTGGACTATCAGAGTGTTGATGAAACACAGAAATTGCATCGGGATTGAATACAACAGTCACCATGAGCACGTTCCTCCATAAAAGTAATGTCTCAAACGGTCTACGCTTTGATCGTTCCCTGGAAGACCGGTAGTAGGTTCCGATGAACATCTGGAGGCATTCTGTAATCTGTGGACTATTACAGTGTTGATGAAACACAGATATTTCATCGGGATTGAATACAACAGCCACCATGCCCACATTCCTCCATGGCAGTAATGTCTCAAACAGTCTACGTTTTGATCGTTCCCTGGAAGACCAGTAGTAGTTTCCGATGCACATCTGGAGGCTTTCTGTAATCTGTGGACTACCAGAGTGTTGATGAAACACAGAAATTGCATCGGGATTGAATACAACAGTCACCATGCGCACTTTCCTTCATGGGAGTAATTCTCAAACAGTCTACGCTTTGATCGTTCCTGGAAGACCAGTAGTAGTTTCCGATGCACATCTGGGGGCATTCTGTAATCTGTGGACTATCAGAGAGTTGATGATACACAGAAATTGCTTCGGGATTGAATACAACAGTCACCATGCGCACTTTCCTGGATGGGAGTCATGTCTGAAACAGTCTACGCTTTGATCGTTCCCGGGAAGACCAGTAGTAGTTTCTGATGCACATCTCGTGGCATTCTGTAATCTGTGGACTATCAGAGTGTTGATGAAACACAGAAAATGCCAGGGGATTGAATACAACATTTACCATGCCCACTTTCCTTCATGTGAGTAATGTCTCAAAGAGTTTACGCTTTGATCGTTCCCTGAAAGACCAGTAGTAGTTTCCGATGCACATCTGGAGGCATTCTGTAATCTGTGGACTAACAGAGTGTTGATGAAACACAGAAATTGCATCGGGATTGAATACAACAGTCACCATGCGCTTATTCCTCCATAAAAGTAATATCTCAAACAGTCTACGCTTTGATCGTTCCCTGTAAGACCAGTAGTAGTTTCCGATGCACATCTGGTGGAATTCTGTAATCTGTGGGCTATCAGAGTGTTGATGAAACACAGAAATTGCATCGGGATTGACTACAACAGCCACCATGAGAACTTTCCTCCATGGGAGTAATGTCTCAAACAGTCAACGCTTTGATCGTTCTCTGGAAGACCAGTAGAAGTTTCCGATACACATCTGGAGGCATTCTGTAATCTGTGGACTATCAGAGTGTTGATGAAACACAGAAATTGCATCGGGATTGAATACAGCAGTCACCATGCGCACTTTCCTCCATGCGAGTAACGTCTCTAACAGTCTACGCTTTGATCGTTCCCTGGAAGACCAGTAGTAGTTGCCAATGCACATCTGGAGGCTTTCTGTAATCAGTGGACTATCAGAGTGTTGATGAAACACAGAAATTGCATCGGGATTGAATACAACAGTCACCATGCGCACTTTCCTCCATAGGAGTAATGTCTCAAACAGTCTACGCTTTGATCGTTCCCTGGAAGACCAGTAGTAGTTTCCGATTAACATCTGGAGGCATTCTGTAATCTGTGGACCATCAGAGTGTTTATGAATCACAGAAATTGCATCGGGATTGAATACAACAGTCACCATGCGCACTTTCCTCCATGGGAGTAATGTCCCAAACAGTCTACGCTTTGATCGTTCAATGGAAGACCAGTAGTACTTTCCGATGAACATCGGGAGGCATTCTGTAATCTGTGGACTATCAAAGTGTTGATGAAACACAGAAATCGCATCGGGATTGAATACAACAGTCACCATCCGCACTTTCCTCCATGGGAGTAATGTCATAAACAGTCTACGCTTGGATCGTTCCCAGGAAGACCAGTAGTAGTTTCCGATGCACATCTCGCGGCATTCTGTAATCTGTGGACTATCAGAGTGTTGAAGAAACACAGAAAATGCATCGTGATTGAATACAACAGTCACCATGCGCACTTTCCTCCATGGTAGTAATGTCTCAAGGAGTTTACGCTTTGATCGTTACCTGGAAGACCAGTAGAAATTTCCGATGAACATCTGGAGGCATTCTGTAATGTGTGGACTATCAGAGTGTTGATGAAACACAGAAATTGCTTCGGGATTGAATACAACAGTCACCATGCGCACTTTCCTCCACAGCTGTAATGTCTCAAACAGTCTACGATTTGATCGTTCCCTGGAAGACCAGTAGTAGTTTCCGATGCACATCTGGAGGCATTCTGTAATCTGTGGACTATCAGATTGTTCATGAAACACAGAAATTGCATCGGGATTGAATACAACAGTCACCATCCGCACTTTCCTGAATGGGAGTAATGTCTGAAACAGTCTACGCTTTGATCGTTCCCGGGAAGACCAGTAGTAGTTTCCGATGCACATTTCTGGCATTCTGTAATCTGTGGACTATCGGAGTGTTGATGAAACACAGATAATGCACCGGGATTGATTACAACAGTTACCATGCGCACTTTCCTCCATGGGAGTAATGTCTCAAAGAGTTTACGCTTTGATCGTTCCCTGAAAGACCAGTAGTAGTTTCCGATGCACATCTGGAGGCATTCTGTAATCTGTGGAATATCAGAGTGTTGATGAAACACAGAAATTGCATCGGGATTCAATACAACAGTCTCCATGCGCAGTTTCCTCCATGGGAGTAATGTCTCAAACAGTCTACGCTGTGATCGTTCCCTGGAAGACCTGTAGTAGTTTCCGATGCACATCTGGAGGCATTCTGTAATCTGTGGAGTATCAGAGTGTTGATGAATCACATAAATTGCATCGGGATTGAATACAACATTTACCATGCGCACTTTTCTCCATGGGAGTGATGTCTGAAACAGTCTACGCTTTCATCGTTCCCTGGAAGACAAGTAGTAAATTCCGATTAACATCTGGAGGCATTCTGTAATCTGTGGACTATCAGAGTGTTGATGAAACACAGAAATTGCATCGGGATTGAATACAACAGTCACCATGCGCACTTTCCTCCATGGGAGTAATGTTTCAAAGAGTCCACGCTTTGATCATTCCCTGGAAGACCAGTAGTAGTTTCCGATGCACATCTGGAGGCATTGTATAATCTGTGTACTATAAGAGTGTTGATGAAACACAGAAATTGCATCGGGATTGAATACAACAGTCACCATGAGCACATTCCTCCATAAAAGTAATGTCTCAAACAGTCTACGCTTTGATCGTTCCCTGGAAGACCAGTAGTAGTTTCCGATGCACATCTGGAGGCATTCTGTAATCTGTGGACTATTAGAGTGTTGATGAAACATAGAAATTGCATCGGGATTGAATACAACAACCACCATGCGCACTTTCCTCCATGGGAGTAATGTCTCAAACAGTCTACGCTTTGATCGTTCCCTGGAAGACCAGTAGTAGTTTCCGATGCTCATCTGGAGGCATTCTGATTTCTGTGGAGTATCAGAGTGTTGATGAAACACAGAAATTGCATCGGGTTTTGAATACCACAGTTACATTGCGCACTTTCCTCCATGGGAGTAATGTCTCTAACAGTCTACGCTTTGATCGTTCCCCGGAAGACAAGTAGTAGTTTCCGATGCACATCTGGAGGCTTTCTGTAATCTGTGGACTATCATAGTGTTGATGAAACACAGAAATTGCATCGGGATTGAGTACAACAGTCACCATGCGCACTTTCCTCCACGGGAGATATGTCTCAAACAGTCGACGTTTTGATCGTTCCTTGGAAGACCAGTAGTAGTTTCCGATGCACATCTGGTGGCATTCTGTAATCTATGGACTATCAGAGTGTTGATGAAACAAAGAAATTGCATCGGGGTTGAATACAACAGTCACCATGCGCACTTTCCACCATGGGAGTAATGTCTCAAACAGTCTACGCTTTGATCGTTCCCTGGAAGACCAGTAGTAGTTTCCGATGCACATCTGGAGGCATTCTGTAATCTGTGGAGTATCAGAGTGTTGATGAAACACAGATATTGCATCGGGATTGAATAGAACATTTACCATGCGCACTTTTCTCCATGGGAGTGATGTCTGAAACAGTCTACGCTTTGATCGTTCCCTGGAAGACCAGTAGTAGTTTCCGATGCACATCTGGAGGCTTTCTGTAATCTGTGGACTATCAGAGTGTTGATGAAACACAGAAATTGCATCGGGATTGAAAACAACATTCACCATGCGCACTTTCCTCCATTGGAGTAATGTCCCAAACAGTCTACGCTTTGATCGTTCCCTGGAAGACCAGTAGTAGTTTCCGATTAACATCTGGAGGCATTCTGTAATCTGTGGACTATCAGAGTGTTGATGAAATACAGAAATTGCATCGGGATTGAATACAACAGTCACAATGCGCAGTTCCTCCATGGGAGTATTGTTTCAAAGAGTCCACGCTTTGATCGTTCCCTGGAAGACCAGTAGTAGTTTCCGATGCACATCTGGATGCATTGTGTAATCTGTGTACTATCAGAGGGTTGATGAAACACAGAAATTGCATCGGGATTGAATACAACAGTCACCATGAGCACAGTCCTCCATAAAAGTAATGTCTCAATCAGTCTACGCTTTGATCGTTCCCTGGAAGACCAGTAGTAGTTTCCGATGCTCATCTGGAGGCATTCTGTAATCTGTGGAGTATCAGAGTGTTGATGAAACACAGAAATTGCATCAGGTTTTGAAGACCACAGTTACCATGCACACTTTCCTCCATGGGAGTAATGTCTCTAACAGTCTACGCTTTGATCGTTCCCCAGAAGACAAGTAGTAGTTTCCGATGCACATCTGCAGGCTTTCTGTAATCTGTGGACTGTCAGAGTGTTGATGAAACACAGAAATTGCATCGAGATTGAATACAACTTTTATCATGTGCACTTTCCTCCATGGGAGTAATGTCTCTAACAGTCTATGCTTTGATCGTCCCCTGGAAGGCCAGTAGTAGTTTCCGATGCACATCTGGGGGCTTTCTGTAATCTGTGGACTATCAAAGTGTTGATGAAACACAGAAATTGCATCGGGATTGAAAACAACATTCACCATGCGCACTTTCCTCCAAGGGAGTAATTCTCAAACAGTCTAAGCTTTGATCGTTCCCTGGAAGACCAGTAGTAGTTTCCAATGCACATCGGTAGGCATTCTGTAATCTGTGGACTATCAGAGTGTTGATGAAACACAGAAATTGCATCGGGATTGAATACAACAGTCACCATGCGCACTTTCCTCCATGGGAGGTATGTCTCCAACAGTCTACGCTTTGATCGTTCCCTGGAAGACCAGTAGTAGTTTCCGATGCACATCTGGAGGTATTCTGTAATCTGTGGATTATCAGAGTGTTGATGAAACACAGAAATTGCATCGGGATTGAATACAACAGTCACCAAGTGCACATTCCTGCATAAAAGTAATGTATCAAACAGTCTACGCTTTGATCGTTACCTGGAAGACCATTAGAAATTTCCGATGAACATCTGGAGGCATTCTGTAATCTGTGGACTATCAGAGTGTTGATGAAACACAGAAATTGCTTCGGGATTGAATACAACAGTCACCATGCGCACTTTCCTCCACAGCTGTAATGTCTCAAACAGTCTACGATTTGATCGTTCCCTGGAAGACCAGTAGAAGTTTCCGATGAACATCTGGAGGCATTCTGTAATCTGTGGACTATCAGAGTGTTCATGAAACACAGAAATTGCATCGGGATTGAATACAACAGTCACCATCCGCACTTTCCTGAATGGGAGTAATGTCTGTAACAGTCTACGCTTTGATCGTTCCCTGAAAGACCAGTAGTAGTTTCCGATGCACATCTGGAGGCATTCTGTAATCTGTGGACTATCAGAGTGTTGATGAAACACAGAAATTGCATCGGGATTCAATACAACAGTCTCCCTGCGCAGTTTCTTCCATGGGAGTAATGTCTCAAACAGTCTACGCTTTGGTCGTTCCCTGGAAGACCAGTAGTAGTTTCCGATGCACATCTGGAGCCATTCTGTAATCTGTGGAGAATCAGAGTGTTGATGAATCACAGAAATTGCATCGGGATTGAATACAACATTTACCATGCGCACTTTCTCCATGGGAGTGATGTCTGAAACAGTCTACGCTTTGATCGTTCCCTGGAAGACCAGTAGTAGTTTCCGATGCACATCTAGAGGCTTTCTGTAATCTGTGGACTATCAGAGTGTTGATGAAACACAGAAATTGCATCGGGATTGAAAACAACATTCACCATGCGCACTTTCCTCCATTGGAGTAATGTCCCAAACAGTCTATGATTGATCGTTCCCTGGAAGACAAGTAGTAAATTCCGATTAACATCTGGAGGCATTCTGTAATCTGTGGACTATCAGAGTGTTGATGAAACACAGAAATTGCATCGGGATTTAATACAACAGTCAACATGCGCACTTTCCTCCATGGGAGTAATGTTTCAAAGAGTCCACGCTTTGATCATTCCCTGGAAGACCAGTAGTAGTTTCCGATGCACATCTGGAGGCATTGAATAATCTGTGTACTATAAGAGTGTTGATGAAACACAGAAATTGCATCGGGATTGAATACAACAGTCACCATGAGCACATTCCTCCATAAAAGTAATGTCTCAAACAGTCTACGCTTTGATCGTTCCCTGGAAGACCAGTAGTAGTTTCCGATGCACATCTGGGGGCATTCTGTAATCTGTGGACTATTAGAGTGTTGATGAAACATAGAAATTGCATCGGGATTGAATACAACAACCACCATGCGCACTTTCCTCCATGGGAGTAATGTCTCAAACAGTCTACGCTTTGATCGTTCCCTGGAAGACCAGTAGTAGATTCCGATGCTCATCTGGAGGCATTCTGTAATCTGTGGAGTATCAGAGTGTTGATGAAAAACAGAAATTGCATCGGGTTTTGAATACCACAGTTACATTGCGCACTTTCCTCCATGGGAGTAATGTCTCTAACAGTCTACGCTTTGATCGTTCCCCGGAAGACAAGTAGTAGTTTCCGATGCACATCTGGAGGCTTTCTGTAATCTGTGGACTATCAGAGTGTTGATGAAACAAAGAAATTGCATCGGGATTGAGTACAACAGTCACCATGCGCACTTTCCTCCACGGGAGATATGTCTCAAACAGTCGACGTTTTGATCGTTCCCTGGAAGACCAGTAGTAGTTTCCGATGCACATCTGGTGGCATTCTGTAATCTATGGTCTATCAGAGTGTTGATGAAACAAAGAAATTGCATCGGGGTTGAATACAACAGGCACCATGCGCACTTTCCTCCATTTGAGTAATGTCTCAAACAGTCAACGCTTTGATCGTTCCCTGGAAGACCAGTAGTAGTTTCCGATGCACATCTGGAGGCATTCTCTAATCTGTGGAGTATCAGAGTGTTGATGAAACACAGATATTGCATCGGGATTGAATAGAACATTTACCATGCGCACTTTTCTCCATGGGAGTGATGTCTGAAACAGTCTACGCTTTGATCGTTCCCTGGAAGACCAGCAGTAGTTTCCGATGCACATCTGGAGGCTTTCTGTAATCTGTGGACTATCAGAGTGTTGATGAAACACAGAAATTGCATCGGGATTGAAAACAACATTCACCATGCGCACTTTCCTCCATTGGAGTAATGTCCCAAACAGTCTACGCTTTGATCGTTCCCTGGAAGACCAGTAGTAGTTTCCGATTAACATCTGGAGGCATTCTGTAATCTGTGGACTATCAGAGTGTTGATGAAATACAGAAATTGCATCGGGATTGAATACAACAGTCACCATGCGCAGTTCCTCCATGGGAGTAATGTTTCAAAGAGTCCACGCTTTGATCGTTCCCTGGAAGACCAGTAGTAGTTTCCGATGCACATCTGGATGCATTGTGTAATCTGTGTACTATCAGAGTGTTGATGAAACACAGAAATTGCATCGGGATTGAATACAACAACCACCATGCGCACTTTCCTCCATGGGAGTAATGTCTCAAACAGTCTACGCTGTGATCGATCCCTGGAAGACCAGTAGTAGTTTCAGATGCTCATCTGGAGGCATTCTGTAATCTGTGGGGTTTCAGAGTGTTGATGAAACACAGAAATTGCAGCGGGATTGAATACAACAATATCCATGCGCACTTTCCTCCATGGGAGTAATGTCTCAAACAGTCTACGCTTTGATCGTTCCCTGGAAGACCAGTAGTAGTTTCCGATGCACATCTGGAGGCATTCTGTAATCTGTGGAGTTTCAGAGTGTTGATGAAGCACAGAAATTGCATCGGGTTTTGAATACCACAGTTATCATGCGCACTTTCCTCCAAGAGAGTAATGTCTCAAACAGTCTACGCTTTGATCGTTAACTGGAAGACCAGTAGTAGTTTCCGATGCACATCTGGAGGCTTTCTGTAATCTGTGGACTATCAGAGTGTTGATGAAACACAGAAATTGCATCGGGATTAAATACAACAGTTACCATGCGCACTTTCCTCCATGGCAGTAATTCTCAAACAATCTACTATTTGATCGTTCCCTGGAAGACCAGTAGTAGTTTCCGATGCACAATTGCTGGCATTCTGTAATCTGTGGAGTATCAGAGTGTTGATGAAACACAGAAATTGCATCGTGTTTTGAATACCACAATTACCATGCGCACTTTCCTCCATGGGAGTAATGTCTCTAACAGTCTACGCTTTGATCGTTCCCCGGAAGACCAGTGGTAATTTCCGATGCACATCTGGAGGCATTCTGTAATCAGTGGAGTATCAGAGTTTTGATGAAACACAGAAATTGCATCGGGATTGAATACAACATTTACCATGCGCACTTTCCTCCATGGGAGTAATGTCTCTAACAGTCTACGCTTTGATCGTTCCCTGGAAGACCAGTAGTAGTTTCCGATGCACATCTGGAGGCTTTCTGTAATCTGTGGACTATCAGAGTGTTGATGAAACACAGAAATTGCATCGGGATTGAATACAACAGTTACAATGCGCACTTTCCTCCATGGGAGTAATTCTCAAACAGTCTACGATTTGATCGTTCCCTGGAAGACCAGTAGTAGTTTCCGATGCACATCTGGTGGCATTCTGTAATCTGTGGACTATCAGAGTGTTGATGAAACACAGACAATGCATCGGATTGATTACAACAGTTACCATTCGCACTTTCCTCCATGGGAGTAATGTCTCTAACAGTCTACGCTTTGATCGTTCCCTGGAAGACCAGTAGTAGTTTCCGATGCACATCTGGAGGCTTTCTGTAATCTGTGGACTATCAGAGTGTTGATGAAACACAGAAATTGCATCGGGATTGAATACAACAGTCACCATGAGCACGTTCCTCCATAAAAGTAATGTCTCAAACGGTCTACGCTTTGATCGTTCCCTGGAAGACCGGTAGTAGTTTCCGATGAACATCTGGAGGCATTCTGTAATCTGTGGACTATTAGAGTGTTGATGAAACACAGATATTTCATCGGGATTGAATACAACAGCCACCATGCGCACTTTCCTCCATGGGAGTAATGTCTCAAACAGTCTACGTTTTGATCGTTCCCTGGAAGACCAGTAGTAGTTTCCGATGCACATCTGGAGGCTTTCTGTAATCTGTGGACTACCAGAGTGTTGATGAAACACAGAAATTGCATCGGGATTGAATACAAAAGTCACCATGCGCACTTTCCTTCATGGGAGTACTTCTCAAACAGTCTACGCTTTGATCGTTCCCTGGAAGACCAGTAGTAGTTTCCGATGCACATCTGGGGGCATTCTGTAATCTGTGGACTATCAGAGGGTTGATGAAACACAGAAATTGCTTCGGGATTGAATACAACAGTCACCATGCGCACTTTCCTGGATGGGAGTAATGTCTGAAACAGTCTACGCTTTGATCGTTCCCGGGAATTCCAGTAGTAGTTTCTGATGCACATCTCGTGGCATTCTGTAATCTGTGGACTATCAGAGTGTTGATGAAACACAGAAAATGCCACGGGATTAAATACAACAGTTACCATGCGCACTTTCCTTCATGTGAGTAATGTCTCAAAGAGTTTACGCTTTGATCGTTCCCTGAAAGACCAGTAGTAGTTTCCGATGCACATCTGGAGGCATTCTGTAATCTGTGGACTATCAGAGTGTTGATGAAACACAGAAATTGCATCGGGATTGAATACAACAGTCACCATGCTCTTATTCCTCCATAAAAGTAATATCTCAAACAGTCTACGCTTTGATCGTTCCCTGTAAGACCAGTAGTAGTTTCCGATGCACATCTGGAGGCATTCCGTAATCTGTGGGCTATCAGAGTGTTGATGAAACACAGAAATTGCATCGGGATTGAATGCAACAGTCACCATGAGAACTTTCCTCCATGGGAGAAATGTCTCAAACAGTCTACGGTTTGTTCGTTCCCTGGAAGACAAGTAGTAGTTTCCGATGCACATCTGCAGGCTTTCTGTAATCTGTGGACTATCAGAGTGTTGATGAAACACAGAAATTGCATCGGGATTGAATACAACTTTTACCATGTGCACTTTCCTCCATGGGAGTAATGTCTCCAACAGTCTATGCTTTGATCGTCCCCTGGAAGGCCAGTAGTAGTTTCCGATGCACATCTGGAGGCTTTCTGTAATCTGTGGACTATCAGAGTGTTGATGAAACACAGAAATTGCATCGGGATTGAAAACAACATTCACCATGCGCACTTTCCTCCAAGGGAGTAATTCTCAAACAGTCTATGCTTTGATCGTTCCCTGGAAGACCAGTAGTAGTTTCCGATGCACATCGGTAGGCATTCTGTAATCTGTGGACTGTCAGAGTGTTGATGAAACACAGAAATTGCATCGGGATTGAATACAACAGTCACCTTGCGCACTTTCCTCCATGGGAGTAATGACCCAAACAGTCTACGATCTGATCGTCCCCTGGAAGGCCAGTAGTAGTTTCCGATGCACATCTGGAGACTTTCTGTAATCTGTGGACTATCAGAGTGTTGATGAAACACAGAAATTGCATCGGGATTGAAAACAACATTCACCATGCGCACTTTCCTCCAAGGGAGTAATTCTCAAACAGTCTATGCTTTGATCGTTCCCTGGAAGACCAGTAGTAGTTTCCGATGCACATCGGTAGGCATTCTGTAATCTGCGGACTATCAGAGTGTTGATGAACCCCAGAAATTGCATCGGGATTGAATACAACAGTCACCATGCGCACTTTCCTCCATGGGAGGTATGTCTCCAACAGTCTACGCTTTGATCGTTCCCTGGAAGACCAGTAGTAGTTTCCGATGCACATCTGGAGGTATTCTGTAATCTGTGGATTATCAGAGAGTTGATGAAACACAGAATATGCATCGGGATTGAATACAACAGTCACCAAGTGCACATTCCTGCATAAAAGTAATGTATCAAACAGTCTACGCTTTGATCGTTACCTGGACGACCAGTAGAAATTTCCGATGAACATCTGGAGGCATTCTGTAATCTGTGGACTATCAGAGTGTTGATGAAACACAGAAATTGCTTCGGGATTGAATACAACAGTCACCATGCGCACTTTCCTCCACAGCTGTAATGTCTCAAACAGTCTAAGATTTGATCGTTCCCTGGAAGACCAGTAGAAGTTTCCGATGAACATCTGGAGGCATTCTGTAATCTGTGGACTATCAGAGTGTTCATGAAACACAGAAATTGCATCGGGATTGAATACAACAGTCACCATCCGCACTTTCCTGAATGGGAGTAATGTCTGAAACAGTCTACGCTTTGATCGTTCCCGGGAAGACCAGTAGTAGTTTCCGATGCACATTTCTGGCATTCTGTAATCTGTGGACCATCGGAGTGTTGATGAAACACAGAAAATGCATCGTGATTGATTACAACATTTACCATGCGCACTTTCTCCATGGGAGTGATGTCTGAAAAAGTCTACGCTTTGATCGTTCCCTGGAAGACCAGTAGTAGTTTCCGATGCACATCTAGAGGCTTTCTGTAATCTGTGGACTATCAAAGTGTTGATGAAACACAGAAATTGCATCGGGATTGAAAACAACATTCACCATGCGCACTTTCCTCCATTGGAGTAATGTCCCAAACAGTCTACGATTGATCGTTCCTTGGAAGACAAGTAGTAAATTCCGATTAACATCTGGAGGCATTCTGTAATCTGTGGACTATCAGAGTGTTGATGAAACACAGAAATTGCATCGGGATTGAATACAACAGTCACCATGCGCACTTTCCTCCATGGGAGTAATGTTTCAAAGAGTCCACGCTTTGATCATTCCCTGGAAGACCAGTAGTAGTTTCCGATGCACATCTGGAGGCATTGTATAATCTGTGTACTATAAGAGTGTTGATGAAACACAGAAATTGCATCGGGATTGAGTACAACAGTCACCATGCGCACGTTCCTCCACGGGAGATATGTCTCAAACAGTCGACGTTTTGATCGTTCCCTGGAAGACCAGTAGTAGTTTCCGATGCACATCTGGTGGCATTCTGTAATCTATGGACTATCAGAGTGTTGATGAAACAAAGAAATTGCATCGGGGTTGAATACAACAGTCACCATGCGCACTTTCCTCCATGGGAGTAATGTCTCAAACAGTCTACGCTTTGATCGTTCCCTGGAAGACCAGTAGTAGCTTCCGATGCACATCTGGAGGCATTCTGTAATCTGTGGAGTATCAGAGTGTTGATGAGACACAGATATTGCATCGGGATTGAATAGAACATTTACCATGCGCACTTTTCTCCATGGGAGTGATGTCTGAAACAGTCTACGCTTTGATCGTTCCCTGGAAGACCAGTAGTAGTTTCCGATGCACATCTGGAGGCTTTCTGTAATCTGTGGACTATCAGAGTGTTGATGAAACACAGAAATTGCATCGGGATTGAATACAACAGTCACCATGCGCACTTTCCTCCATGGGAGTAATGTTTCAAAGAGTCCACGCTTTGATCATTCCCTGGAAGACCAGTAGTAGTTTCCGATGCACATCTGAAGGCATTGAATAATCTGTGTACTATAAGAGTGTTGATGAAACACAGAAATTGCATCGGGATTGAATACAACAGTCACCATGAGCACATTCCTCCATAAAAGTAATGTCTCAACAGTCTACGCTTTGATCGTTCCCTGGAAGACCAGTAGTAGTTTCCGATGCACATCTGGAGGCATTCTGTAATCTGTGGACTATTAGAGTGTTGATGAAACATAAAAATTGCATCGGGATTGAATACAACAACCACCATGCGCACTTTCCTCCATGGGAGTAATGTCTCAAACAGTCTACGCTTTGATCGTTCCCTGGAAGACCAGTAGTAGTTTCCGATGCTCATCTGGAGGCATTATGTAATCTGTGGAGTATCAGAGTGTTGATGAAACACAGAAATTGCATCGGGTTTTGAATTCCACAGTTACATTGCGCACTTTCCTCCATGGGAGTAATGTCTCTAACAGTCTACGCTTTGATCGTTCCCCGGAAGACAAGTAGTAGTTTCCGATGCACATCTGGAGGCTTTCTGTAATCTGTGGACTATCAGAGTGTTGATGAAACACAGAAATTGCATCGGGATTGAGTACAACAGTCACCATGCGCACTTTCTTCCACGGGAGATATGTCTCAAACAGTCGACTTTTTGATCGTTCCCTGGAAGACCAGTAGTAGTTTCCGATGCACATCTGGTGGCATTCTGTAATCTATGGACTATCAGAGTGTTGATGAAACAAAGAAATTGCATCGGGGTTGAATACAACAGGCACCTTGCGCACTTTCCTCCATTTGAGTAATGTCTCAAACAGTCTACGCTTTGATCGTTCCCTGGAAGACCAGTAGTAGTTTCCGATGCACATCTGGAGGCATTCTGTAATCTGTGGAGTATCAGAGTGTTGATGAAACACAGATATTGCATCGGGATTGAATAGAACATTCACCATGCGCACTTTTCTCCATGGGAGTGATGTCTGAAACAGTCTACGCTTTGATCGTTCCCTGGAAGACCAGTAGTAGTTTCCGATGCACATCTGGAGGCTTTCTGTAATCTGTGGACTATCAGAGTGTTGATGAAACACAGAAATTGCATCGGGATTGAAAACAACATTCACCATGCGCACTTTCCTCCATTGGAGTAATGTCCCAAACAGTCTACGCTTTGATCGTTCCCTGGAAGACCAGTAGTAGTTTCCGATTTACATCTGTAGGCATTCTGTAATCTGTGGACTATCAGAGTGTTGATGAAATACAGTAATTGCATCGGGATTGAATACAACAGTCACCATGCGCACTTTCCTCCATGGGAGTAATGTTTCAAAGAGTCCACGCTTTGATCGTTCCCTGGAAGACCAGTAGTAGTTTCCGATGCACATCTGGATGCATTGTGTAATCTGTGTACTATCAGAGTGTTGATGAAACACAGAAATTGCATCGGGATTGAATACAACAGTCACCATGAGCACAGTCCTCCATAAATGTAATGTCTCAATCAGTATACGCTTTGATCGTTCCCTGGAAGACCAGTAGGAGTTTCCGATGCACATCTGGAGGCATTTTGTAATCTGTGGACTATTAGAGTGTTGATGAAACACAGAAATTGCATCGGGATTGAATACAACAACCACCATGCGCACATTCCTCCATGGGAGTAATGTCTCAAACAGTCTACGCTTTGATCGTTCCCTGGAAGACCAGTAGTAGTTTCCGATGCTCATCTGGAGGCATTCTGTAATCGGTGGAGTATCAGAGTGTTGATGAAACACAGAAATTGCATCAGGTTTTGAATACCACAGTTACCATGCGCACTTTCCTCCATGGGAGTAATGTCTCTAACAGTCTACGCTTTGATCGTCCCCCAGAAGACAAGTAGTAGTTTCCGATGCACATCTGCAGGCTTTCTGTAATCTGTGGACTATCAGAGTGTTGATGAAACACAGAAATTGCATCGGGATTGAATACAACTTTTACCATGCGCACTTTCCTCCATGGGAGTAATGTCTCCAACAGTCTATGCTTTGATCGTCCCCTGGAAGGCCAGTAGTAGTTTCCGATGCACATCTGGAGGCTTTCTGTAATCTGTGGACTATCAGAGTGTTGATGAAACACAGAAATTGCATCGGGATTGAAAACAACATTCACCATGCGCACTTTCCTCCAAGGGAGTAATTCTCAAACAGTCTATGCTTTGATCGTTCCCTGGAAGACCAGTAGTAGTTTCCGATGCACATCGGTAGGCATTCTGTAATCTGTGGACTATCAGAGTGTTGATGAAACACAGAAATTGCATCGGGATTGAATACAACAGTCACCTTGCGCACTTTCCTAAATGGGAGTAATGACCCAAACAGTCTACGATCTGATCGTCCCCTGGAAGGCCAGTAGTAGTTTCCGATGCACATCAGGAGGCTTTCTGTAATCTGTGGACTATCAGAGTGTTGATGAAACACAGAAATTGCATCGGGATTGAAAACAACATTCACCATGCGCACTTTCCTCCAAGGGATTAATTCTCAAACAGTCTATGCTTTGATCGTTCCCTGGAAGACCAGTAGAAGTTTCCGATGCACATCGGTAGGCATTCTGTAATCTGTGGACTATCAGAGTGTTGATGAAACACAGAAATTGCATCGGGATTGAATACAACAGTCACCATGCGCACTTTCCTCCATGGGAGGTATGTCTCCAACAGTCTACGCTTTGATCGTTCCCTGGAAGACCAGTAGTAGTTTCCGATGCACATCTGGAGGTATTCTGTAATCTGTGGATTATCAGAGTGTTGATGAAACACAGAAATTGCATCGGGATTGAATACAACAGTCACCAAGTGCACATTCCTGCATAAAAGTAATGTATCAAACAGTCTACGTTTTGATCGTTACCTGGAAGACCAGTAGAAATTTCCGATGAACATCTGGAGGTATTCTGTAATCTGTGGACTATCAGAGTGTTGATGAAACACAGAAATTGCTTCGGGATTGAATACAACAGTCACCATGCGCACTTTCCTCCACAGCTGTAATGTCTCAAACAGTCTTCGATTTGATCGTTCCCTGGAAGACCAGTAGAAGTTTCCGATGAACATCTGGAGGCATTCTGTAATCTGTGGACTATCAGAGTGTTCATGAAACACAGAAATTGCATCGGGATTGAATACAACAGTCGCCATCCGCACTTTCCTGAATGGGAGTAATGTCTGAAACAGTCTACGCTTTGATCGTTCCCAGGAAGACCAGTAGTAGTTTCCGATGCACATTTCTGGCATTCTGTAATCTGTGGACTATCGGAGTGTTGATGAAACACAGAAAATGCATCGGGATTGATTACAACAGTTACCATGCGCACTTTCCTCCATGGGAGTAATGTCTCAAAGAGTTTACGCTTTGATCGTTCCCTGAAAGACCAGTAGTAGTTTCCGATGCACATCTGGAGGCATTCTGTAATCTGTGGACTATCAGAGTGTTGATGAAACTCAGAAATTGCATCGGGATTCAATACAACAGTCTCCATGCGCAGTTTCCTCCATGGGAGTAATGTCTCAAACAGTCTACGCTTTGATCGTTCCCTGGAAGACCAGTAGTAGTTTCCGATGCACATCTGGAGGCATTCTGTAATCTGTGGAGTATCAGAGTGTTGATGAATCACGGAAATTGCATCGGGATTGAATACAACATTTACCATGCGCACTTTCTCCATGGGAGTGATGTCTGAAACAGTCTACGCTTTGATCGTTCCCTGGAAGACCAGTAGTAGTTTCCGATGCACATCTAGAGGCTTTCTGTAATCTGTGGACTATCAGATTGTTGATGAAACACAGAAATTGCATCGGGATTGAAAACAACATTCACCATGCGCACTTTCCTCCATTGGAGTAATGTCCCAAACAGTCTACGATTGATCGTTCCCTGGAAGACAAGTAGTAAATTCCGATTAACATCTGGAGGCATTCTGTAATCTGTGGACTATCAGAGTGTTGATGAAACACAGAAATTGCATCGGGATTGAATACAACAGTCACCATGCGCACTTTCCTCCATGGGAGTAATGTTTCAAAGAGTCCACGCTTTGATCATTCCCTGGAAGACCAGTAGTAGTTTCCGATGCACATCTGGAGGCATTGTATAATCTGTGTACTATAAGAGTGTTGATGAAACACAGAAATTGCATCGGGATTGAGTACAACAGTCACCATGCGCACTTTCCTTCACGGGAGATATGTCTCAAACAGTCGACGTTTTGATCGTTCCCTGGAAGACCAGTAGTAGTTTCCGATGCACATCTGGTGGCATTCTGTAATCTATGGACTATCAGAGTGTTGGTGAAACAAAGAAATTGCATCGGGGTTGAATACAACAGTCACCATGCGCACTTTCCTCCATGGGAGTAATGTCTCAAACAGTCTACGCTTTGATCGTTCCCTGGAAGACCAGTAGTAGTTTCCGATGCACATCTGGAGGCATTCTGTAATCTGTGGAGTATCAGAGTGTTGATGGAACACAGATATTGCATCGGGATTGAATAGAACGTTTACCATGCGCACTTTTCTCCATGGGAGTGATGTCTGAAACAGTCTACGCTTTGATCGTTCCCTGGAAGACCAGTAGTAGTTTCCGATGCAAATCTGGAGGCTTTCTGTAATCTGTGGACTATCAGAGTGTTGATGAAACACAGAAATTGCATCGGGATTGAATACAACAGTCACCATGCGCACTTTCCTCCATGGGAGTAATGTTTCAAAGAGTCCACGCTTTGATCATTCCCTGGATACCAGTAGTAGTTTCCGATGCACATCTGGAGGCATTGAATAATCTGTGTACTATAAGAGTGTTGATGAAACACAGAAATTGCATCGGGATTGAATACAACAGTCACCATGAGCACATTCCTCCATAAAAGTAATGTCTCAAACAGTCTACGCTTTGATAGTTCCCTGGAAGACCAGTAGTAGTTTCCGATGCACATCTGGAGGCATTCTGTAATCTGTGGACTATTAGAGTGTTGATGAAACATAGAAATTGCATCGGGATTGAATACAACAACCACCATGCGCACTTTCCTCCATGGGAGTAATGTCTCAAACAGTCTACGCTTTGATCGTTCCCTGGAAGACCAGTAGTAGTTTCCGATGCTCATCTGGAGGCATTCTGAAATCTTTGGACTAACTGAGTGTTGATGAAACACAGAAATTGCATCGGGGTTTGAATACCACAGTTACATTGCGCACTTTCCTCCATGGGAGTAATGTCTCTAACAGTCTACGCTTTGATCGTTCCCCGGAAGACAAGTAGTAGTCTCCGATGCACATCTGGAGGCTTTCTGTAATCTGTGGACTATCAGAGTGTTGATGAAACACAGAAATTGCATCGGGATTGAGTACAACAGTCACCATGCGCACTTTCCTCCACGGGAGATATGTCTCAAACAGTCGACTTTTTGATCGTTCCCTGGAAGACCAGTAGTAGTTTCCGATGCACATCTGGTGGCATTCTGTAATCTATGGACTATCAGAGTGTTGATGAAACAAAGAAATTGCATCGGGGTTGAATACAACAGGCACCTTGCGCACTTTCCTCCATTTGAGTAATGTCTCAAACAGTCTACGCTTTGATCGTTCCCTGGAAGACCAGTAGTAGTTTCCGATGCACATCTGGAGGCATTCTGTTATCTGTGGAGTATCAGAGTGTTGATGAAACACAGATATTGCATCGGGATTGAATAGAACATTTACCATGCGCACTTTTCTCCATGGGAGTGATGTCTGAAACAGTCTACGCTTTGATCGTTCCCTGGAAGACCAGTAGTAGTTTCCGATGTACATCTGGAGGCTTTCTGTAATCTGTGGACTATCAGAGTGTTGATGAAACACAGAAATTGCATCGGGATTGAAAACAACATTCACCATGCGCACTTTCCTCCATTGGAGTAATGTCCCAAACAGTCTACGCCTTGATCGTTCCCTGGAAGACCAGTAGTAGTTTCCGATTTACATCTGGAGGCATTCTGTAATCTGTGGACTATCAGAGTGTTGATGAAACACAGAAATTGCATCGGGATTGAAAACAACATTCACCATGCGCACTTTCCTCCAAGGGAGTAAATCTCAAACAGTCTATGCTTTCATCGTTCCCTGGAAGACCAGTAGTAGTTTCCGATGCACATCGGTAGGCATTCTGTAATCTGTGGACTATCAGAGTGTTGAAGAGACACAGAAATTGCATCGGGATTGAATACAACAGTCACCATGCGCACTTTCCTCCATGGGAGTAATGACCCAAACGGTCTACGATCTGATCGTTCCCTGGAAGTCCAGTAGTAGTTTCCGATGCACATCGGGAGGCATTCTGTAATCTGTGGACTATCAGAGTGTTGATGAAACACAGAAATTGCATCGGGATTGAAAACAACATTCACCATGCGCACTTTCCTCCAAGGGAGTAATTCTCAAACAGTCTATGCTTTGATCGTTCCCTGGAAGACCAGTAGTAGTTTCCGATGCACATCTGGTGGCATTCTGTAATCTGTGGACTATCAGAGTGTTGATGAAACACAGAAAATGTATCGGGATTGATTACAACATTTACCATGCGCACTTTCCTCAATGGGAGTAATGTCCCAAAGAGTTTACGATTTGATCGTTCCCTGAAAGGCCAGTAGTAGTTTCCGATGCACATCTGGAGGCATTCTGTAATCTGTGGACTATCAGAGTGTTGATGAATCACAGAAATTGCTTCGGGATTGAATACAACAGTCTCCATGCGCAGTTTCCTCCATGGGAGTAATGTCTTAAACAGTCTACGCTTTGATCGTTCCCTGGAAGAACAGAAGTAGTTTCAATTGCAAATCTGGATGCATTCTGTAATCTGTGGACTATCAGAGTATTGATGAAACACAGAAATTGCATCGGGATTGAATACAACAGTCACCATGCGCACTTTCCTCCATGGGAGTAATGTTTCAAAGAGTTCACGCTTTGATCGTTCCCTGGAAGACCAGTAGCAGTTTCCGATGCACATCTGGAGGCATTCTGTAATCTGTGTACTATCAGAGTGTTGATGAAACATAGAAATTGCATCGGGAATGAATACAACAACCACCATGCGCACTTTCCTCCATTTGAGTAATGTCTCAAACAGTCTACGCTGTGATCGTTCCCTGGAAGACCAGTAGTAGTTTCAGATGCTCATCTGGAGGCATTCTGTAATCTGTGGAGTTTCAGAGTGTTGATGAAACACAGAAATTGCAGCGGGATTGAATACAACAATATCCATGCGCACTTTCCTCCATGGGAGTAATGTCTCAAACAGTCTACGCTTTGATCGTTCCCTGGAAGACCAGTAGTAGTTTCCGATGCTTATCTGGAGGCATTCTGTAAAATGTGGAGTTTCAGAGTGTTGATGAAACACAGAAATTGCATCGGGTTTTGAATACCACAGTTACCATGCGCACTTTCCTCCAAGAGAGTAATGTCTCAAACAGTCTACGCTTTGATCGTTAACTGGAAGACCAGTAGTAGTTTCCGATGCACATCTGGAGGCTTTCTGTAATCTGTGGACTATCAGAGTGTTGATGAAACACAGAAATTGCATCGGGATTAAATACAACAGTTACCATTCGTACTTTCCTCCATGGGAGTAATGTCCCAAAGAGTTTACGCTTTGATCGTTCCCTGAAATACAAGTATTAGTTTCCGATGCACATCTGGAGGCAATCTGTAATCGGTGTACTATCAGAGTGTTGATGAAACACCGAAATTGCATCGGGATTGAATACAACAGTCACTATGAGCACATTCCTCCATAAAAGTAATGTCTCAAACGGTCTACGCTTTGATCGTTCCCTGGAAGACCGGTAGTAGTTTCCGATGAACAACTGGAGGCATTCTGTAATCTGTGGACTATTAGAGTTTTAATGAAACACAGATATTGCATCGGGATTGAATACAACAGCCACCATGCGCACTTTCCTCCATGGGGGAAATGTCTAAAACAGTCTACGCTTTGATCGTTCCCTGGAAGACCAGTAGTAGTCCCCGATGCACATCTGGAGGCTTTCTGTAATCTGTGGACTACCAGAGTGTTGATGAAACACAGAAATTGCATCGGGATTGAATACTACAGTCACCATGCGCACTTTCTTTCATGGGAGTAATGTCTCTAACAGTCTACGCTTTGATCGTTCCCTGGAAGACCAGTAGTAGTTTGCGATGCACATCTGGAGGCTTTCCGTAATCAGTGGACTATCAGAGTGTTGATGAAACACTGAAATTGCATCGGGATTGAATACAACAGTCACCATGCGCACTTTCCTCCATGGGAGTAATGTCTCTAACAGTCTACGCTTTGATCGTTCCCTGGAAGACCAGTAGTAGTTTCCGATGAACATCTGGAGGCTTTCTGTAATCTGTGGACTATCAGAGTGTTGATGAAACACAGAAATTGCATCGGGATTGAATACAACAGTCACCATGAGCACGTTCCTCCATAAAAGTAATGTCTCAAACGGTCTACGCTTTGTTCGTTCCCTGGAAGACCGGTAGTAGTTTCCGATGAACATCTGGAGGCATTCTGTAATCTGTGGACTATTACAGTGTTGATGAAACACAGATATTTCATCGGGATTGAATACAACAGCCACCATGCGCACTTTCCTCCATGGGAGTAATGTCTCAAACAGTCTACGTTTTGATCGTTCCCTGGAAGACCAGTAGCAGTTTCCGATGCACATCTGGAGGCTTTCTGTAATCTGTGGACTACCAGAGTGTTGATGAAACACAGATATTGCATCGGGATTGAATACAAAAGTCACCATGCGCACTTTCCTTCATGGGAGTACTTCTCAAACAGTCTACGCTTTGATCGTTCCCTGGAAGACCAGTAGTAGTTTCCGATGCACATCTGGGGGCATTCTGTAATCTGTGGACTATCAGAGGGTTGGTGAAACACAGAAATTGCTTCGGGATTGAATACAACATTCACCATGCGCACTTTCCTGGATGGGAGTAATGTCTGAAACAGTCTACGCTTTGATCGTTCCCGGGAAGGCCAGTAGTAGTTTCTGATGCACATCTCGTGGCATTCTGTAATCTGTGGACTATCAGAGTGTTGATGAAACACCGAAAATGCCACGGGATTAAATACAACAGTTACCATGCGCACTTTCCTTCATGTGAGTAATGTCTCAAAGAGTTTACGCTTTGATCGTTCCCTGAAAGACCAGTAGTAGTTTCCGATGCACATCTGGAGGCATTCTGTAATCTGTGGACTATCAGAGTGTTGATGAAACACAGAAATTGCATCGGGATTGAGTACAACAGTCACCATGCTCTTATTCCTCCATAAAAGTAATATCTCAAACAGTCTACGCTTTGATCGTTCCCTGTAAGACCAGTAGTCGTTTCCGATGCACATCTGGAGGCATTCTGTAATCTGTGGGCTATCAGAGTGTTGATGAAACACAGATATTGCATCGGGATTGAATGCAACAGTCACCATGAGAACTTTCCTCCATGGGAGTAATGTCTCAAACAGTCTACGATTTGTTCGTTCCCTGGAAGGCAAGTAGTAGTTTCCGATGCACATCTGCAGGCTTTCTGTAATCTGTGGACTATCAGAGTGTTGATGAAACACAGAAATTGCATCGGGATTGAATACAACTTTTACCATGCGCACTTTCCTCCATGGGAGTAATGTCTCTAACAGTCTATGCTTTGATCGTCACCTGGAAGGCAGTAGTAGTTTCCGATGCACATCTGGAGGCTTTCTGTAATCTGTGGACTATCAGAGTGTTGATGAAACACAGAAATTGCATCGGGATTGAAAACAACATTCACCATGCGCACTTTCCTCCAAGGGAGTAATTCTCAAACAGTCTATGCTTTGATCGTTCCCTGGAAGACCAGTAGTAGTTTCCGATGCACATCGGTAGGCATTCTGTAATCTGTGGACTATCAGAGTGATGATGAAACACAGAAATTGCATCGGGATTGAATACAACAGTCACCTTGCGCACTTTCCTCCATGGGAGTAATGACCCAAACGGTCTACGATCTGATCGTCCCCTGGAAGGCCAGTAGTAGTTTCCGATGCACATCTGGAGGCTTTCTGTAATCTGTGGACTATCAGAGTGTTGATGAAACACAGAAATTGCATCGGGATTGAAAACAACATTCACCATGCGCACTTTCCTCCAAGGGAGTAATTCTCAAACAGTCTATGCTTTGATCGTTCCCTGGAAGACCAGTAGTAGTTTCCGATGCACATCGGTAGGCATTCTGTAATCTGTGGACTATCAGAGTGTTGATGAAACACAGAAATTGCATCGGGATTGAATACAACAGTCACCATGCGCACTTTCCTCCATGGGAGGTATGTCTCCAACAGTCTACGCTTTGATCGTTCCCTGGAAGACCAGTAGTAGTTTCCGATGCACATCTGGAGGTATTCTGTAATCTGTGGATTATCAGAGTGTTGATGAAACACAGAAATTGCATCGGGATTGAATACAACAGTCACCAAGTGCACATTCCTGCATAAAAGTAATGTATCAAACAGTCTACGCTTTGATCGTTACCTGGAAGACCAGTAGAAATTTCCGATGAACATCTGGAGGCATTCTGTAATCTGTGGACTATCAGAGTGTTGATGAAACACAGAAATTGCTTCGGGATTGAATACAACAGTCACCATGCGCACTTTCCTCCACAGCTGTAATGTCTCAAACAGTCTACGATTTGATCGTTCCCTGGAAGACCAGTAGAAGTTTCCGATGAACATCTGGAGGCATTCTGTAATCTGTGGACTATCAGAGTGTTGATGAAACACAGAAATTGCATCGGGATTGAAAACAACATTCACCATGCGCACATTCCTCCAAGGGAGTAATTCTCAAACAGTCTATGCTTTGATCGTTCCCTGGAAGACCAGTAGTAGTTTCCGATGCAAATCGGTAGGCATTCTGTAATCTGTGGACTATCAGAGTGTTGATGAAACACAGAAATTGCATCGGGATTGAATACAACAGTCACCTTGCGCACTTTCCTCCATGGGAGTAATGACCCAAACAGTCTACGATCTGATCGTCCCCTGGAAGGCCAGTAGTAGTTTCCGATGCACATCTGGAGGCTTTCTGTAATCTGTGGACTATCAGAGTGTTGATGAAACACAGAAATTGCTTCGGGATTGAATACAACAGTCACCATGCGCACTTTCCTCCACAGCTGTAATGTCTCAAACAGTCTACGATTTGATCGTTCCCTGGAAGACCAGTAGAAGTTTCCGATGAACATCTGGAGGCATTCTGTAATCTGTGGACTATCAGAGTGTTGATGAAACACAGAAATTGCATCGGGATTGAAAACAACATTCACCATGCGCACATTCCTCCAAGGGAGTAATTCTCAAACAGTCTATGCTTTGATCGTTCCCTGGAAGACCAGTAGTAGTTTCCGATGCACATCGGTAGGCATTCTGTAATCTGTGGACTATCAGAGTGTTGATGAAACACAGAAATTGCATCGGGATTGAATACAACAGTCACCATGCGCACTTTCCTCCATGGGAGGTATGTCTCCAACAGTCTACGCTTTGATCGTTCCCTGGAAGACCAGTAGTAGTTTCCGATGCACATCTGGAGGTATTCTGTAATCTGTGGATTATCAGAGTGTTGATGAAACACAGAAATTGCATCGGGATTGAATACAACAGTCACCAAGTGCACATTCCTGCATAAAAGTAATGTATCAAACAGTCTACGCTTTGATCGTTACCTGGAAGACCAGTAGAAATTTCCGATGAACATCTGGAGGCATTCTGTAATCTGTGGACTATCAGAGTGTTGATGAAACACAGAAATTGCTTCGGGATTGAATACAACAGTCACCATGCGCACTTTCCTCCACAGCTGTAATGTCTCAAACAGTCTACGATTTGATCGTTCCCTGGAAGACCTGTAGAAGTTTCCGATGAACATCTGGAGGCATTCTGTAATCTGTGGACTATCAGAGTGTTGATGAAACACAGAAATTGCATCGGGATTGAAAACAACATTCACCATGCGCACATTCCTCCAAGGGAGTAATTCTCAAACAGTCTATGCTTTGATCGTTCCCTGGAAGACCAGTAGTAGTTTCCGATGCACATCGGTAGGCATTCTGTAATCTGTGGACTATCAGAGTGTTGATGAAACACAGAAATTGCATCGGGATTGAATACAACAGTCACCTTGCGCACTTTCCTCCATGGGAGTAATGACCCAAACAGTCTACGATCTGATCGTCCCCTGGAAGGCCAGTAGTAGTTTCCGATGCACATCTGGAGGCTTTCTGTAATCTGTGGACTATCAGAGTGTTGATGAAACACAGAAATTGCATCGGGATTGAATACAACAGTCACCATGCTCTTATTCCTCCATAAAAGTAATATCTCAAACAGTCTACGCTTTGATCGTTCCCTGTAAGACCAGTAGTAGTTTCCGATGCACATCTGGAGGCATTCTGTAATCTGTGGGCTATCAGAGTGTTGATGAAACACAGAAATTGCATCGGGATTGAATGCAACAGTCACCATGAGAACTTTCCTCCATGGGAGTAATGTCTCAAACAGTCTACGCTGTGTTCGTTCCGTGGAAGGCAAGTAGTAGTTTCCGATGCACATCTGCAGGCTTTCTGTAATCTGTGGACTATCAGAGTGTTGATGAAACACAGAAATTGCATCGGGATTGAATACAACTTTTACCATGCGCACTTTCCTCCATGGGAGTAATGTCTCTAACAGTCTATGCTTTGATCGTCACCTGGAAGGCCAGTAGTAGTTTCCGATGCACATCTGGAGGCTTTCTGTAATCTGTGGACTATCAGAGTGTTGATGAAACACAGAAATTGCATCGGGATTGAAAACAACATTCACCATGCGCACTTTCCTCCAAGGGAGTAATTCTCAAACAGTCTATGCTTTGATCGTTCCCTGGAAGACCAGTAGTAGTTTCCGATGCACATCGGTAGGCATTCTGTAATCTGTGGACTATCAGAGTGATGATAAAACACAGAAATTGCATCGGGATTGAATACAACAGTCACCTTGCGCACTTTCCTCCATGGGAGTAATGACCCAAACAGTCTACGATCTGATCGTCCCCTGGAAGGCCAGTAGTAGTTTCCGATGCACATCTGGAGGCTTTCTGTAATCTGTGGACTATCAGAGTGTTGATGAAACACAGAAATTGCATCGGGATTGAAAACAACATTCACCATGCGCACTTTCCTCCAAGGGAGTAATTCTCAAACAGTCTATGCTTTGATCGTTCCCTGGAAGACCAGTAGTAGTTTCCGATGCACATCGGTAGGCATTCTGTAATCTGTGGACTATCAGAGTGTTGATGAAACACAGAAATTGCATCGGGATTGAATACAACAGTCACCATGCGCACTTTCCTCCATGGGAGGTATGTCTCCAACAGTCTACGCTTTGATCGTTCCCTGGAAGAACAGTAGTAGTTTCCGATGCACATCTGGAGGTATTCTGTAATCTGTGGATTAACAGAGTGTTGATGAAACACAGAAATTGCATCGGGATTGAATACAACAGTCACCAAGTGCACATTCCTGCATAAAAGTAATGTATCAAACAGTCTACGCTTTGATCGTTACCTGGAAGACCAGTAGAAATTTCCGATGAACATCTGGAGGCATTCTGTAATCTGTGGACTATCAGAGTGTTGATGAAACACAGAAATTGCTTCGGGATTGAATACAACAGTCACCATGCGCACTTTCCTCCACAGCTGTAATGTCTCAAACAGTCTACGATTTGATCATTCCCTGGAAGACCAGTAGAAGTTTCCGATGAACATCTGGAGGCATTCTGTAATCTGTGGACTATCAGAGTGTTGATGAAACACAGAAATTGCATCGGGATTGAAAACAACATTCACCATGCGCACTTTCCTCCAAGGGAGTAATTCTCAAACAGTCTATGCTTTGATCGTTCCCTGGAAGACCAGTAGTAGTTTCCGATGCACATCGGTAGGCATTCTGTAATCTGTGGACTATCAGAGTGTTGATGAAACACAGAAATTGCATCGGGATTGAATACAACAGTCACCTTGCGCACTTTCCTCCATGGGAGTAATGACCCAAACAGTCTACGATCTGATCGTCCCCTGGAAGACCAGTAGTAGTTTCCGATGCACATCTGGAGGCTTTCTGTAATCTGTGGACTATCAGAGTGTTGATGAAACACAGAAATTGCATCGCGATTGAAAACAACATTCACCATGCGCACTTTCCTCCAAGGGAGTAATTCTCAAACAGTCTATGCTTTGATCGTTCCCTGGAAGACCAGTAGTAGTTTCCGATGCACATCGGTAGGCATTCTGTAATCTGTGGACTATCAGAGTGTTGATGAAACACAGAAATTGCATCGGGATTGAATACAACAGTCACTTTGCGCACTTTCCTCCATGGGAGTAATGACCCAAACAGTCTACGATCTGATCGTCCCCTGGAAGGCCAGTAGTAGTTTCCGATGCACATCTGGAGGCTTTCTGTAATCTGTGGACTATCAGAGTGTTGATGAAACACAGAAATTGCATCGGGATTGAAAACAACATTCACCATGCGCACTTTCCTCCAAGGGAGTAATTCTCAAACAGTCTATGCTTTGATCGTTCCCTGGAAGACCAGTAGTAGTTTCCGATGCACATCGGTAGGCATTCTGTAATCTGTGGACTATCAGAGTGTTGATGAAACACAGAAATTGCATCGGGATTGAATACAACAGTCACCATGCGCACTTTCCTCCATGGGAGGTATGTCTCCAACAGTCTACGCTTTGATCGTTCCCTGGAAGACCAGTAGTAGTTTCCGATGCACATCTGGAGGTATTCTGTAATCTGTGGATTATCAGAGTGTTGATGAAACACAGAAATTGCATCGGGATTGAATACAACAGTCACCAAGTGCACATTCCTGCATAAAAGTAATGTTTCAAACAGTCAACGCTTTGATCGTTACCTGGAAGACCAGTAGAAATTTCCGATGAACATCTGGAGGCATTCTGTAATCTGTGGACTATCAGAGTGTTCATGAAACACAGAAATTGCATCGGGATTGAATACAACAGTCACCATCCGCACTTTCCTGAATGGGAGTAATGTCTCAAACAGTCTACGCTTTGATCGTTCCCGGGAAGACCAGTAGTAGTTTCCGATGCACATTTCTGGCATTCTGTAATCTGTGGACTATCGGAGTGTTGATGAAACACAGAAAATGCATCGGGATTGATTACAACAGTTACCATGCGCACTTTCCTCCATGGGAGTAATGTCTCAAACAGTCTACGCTTTGATCGTTCCCTGGAAGACCAGTAGTAGTTTCCGATGCACATCTGGAGGCATTCTGTAATCTGTGGAGTATCAGAGTGTTGATGAATCACAGAAATTGCATCGGGATTGAATACAACATTTACCATGCGCTCTTTCTCCATGGGAGTGATGTCTGAAACAGTCTACGCTTTGATCGTTCCCTGGAAGACCAGTAGTAGTTTCCGATGCTCATCTAGAGGCTTTCTGTAATCTGTGGACTATCAGAGTGTTGATGAAACACAGAAATTGCATCGGGATTGATTACAACAGTCACCATGAGCACATTCCTCCATAAAAGTAATGTCTCAAACAGTCTACGCTTTGATCGTTCCCTGGAAGACCAGTAGTAGTTTCCGATGCACATCTGGAGGCATTCTGTAATCTGTGGACTATTAGAGTGTTGATGAAACATAGAAATTGCATCGGGATTGAATACAACAACCACCATGCGCACTTTCCTCCATAGGAGTAATGTCTCAAACAGTCTACGCTTTGATCGTTCCCTGGAAGACCAGTAGTAGTTTCCGATGCTCATCTGGATGCATTGTGTAATCTGTGTACTATCAGAGTGTTGATGAAACACAGAAATTGCATCGGGATTGAATACAACAGTCACCATGAGCACAGTCCTCCATAAAAGTAATGTCTCAATCAGTATACGCTTTGATCGTTCCCTGGAAGACCAGTAGTAGTTTCCGATGCACATCTGGAGGCATTTTGTAATCTGTGGACTATTAGAGTGTTGATGAAACACAGAAATTGCATCGGGATTGAATACAACAACCACCATGCGCACATTCCTCCATGGGAGTAATGTCTCAAACAGTCTACGCTTTGATCGTTCCCTGGAAGACCAGTAGTAGTTTCCGATGCTCATCTGGAGGCATTCTGTAATCGGTGGAGTATCAGAGTGTTGATGAACCACAGAAATTGCATCAGGTTTTGAATACCACAGTTACCATGCGCACTTTCCTCCATGGGAGTAATGTCTCTAACAGTCTACGCTTTGATCGTTCCCCAGAAGACAAGTAGTAGTTTCCGATGCACATCTGCAGGCTTTCTGTAATCTGTGGACTATCAGAGTGTTGATGAAACACAGAAATTGCATCGGGACTGAATACAACTTTTACCATGCGCACTTCCCTCCATGGGAGTAATGTCTCTAACAGTCCATGCTTTGATCGTCCCCTGGAAGGCCAGTAGTAGTTTCCGATGCACATCTGGAGGCTTTCTGTAATCTGTGGACTATCAGAGTGTTGATGAAACACAGAAATTTCATCGGGATTGAAAGCAACATTCACCATGCGCACTTTCCTCCAAGGGAGTAATTCTCAAACAGTCTATGCTTTGATCGTACCCTGGAAGACCAGTAGTAGTTTCCGATGCACATCGGTAGGCATTCTGTAATCTGTGGACTATCAGAGTGTTGATGAAACACAGAAATTGCATCGGGATTGAATACAACAGTCACCATGCGCACTTTTCTCCATGGGAGTAATGACCCAAACGGTCTACGATCTGATCGTTCCCTGGAAGACCAGTAGTAGTTTCCGATGCACATCGGGAGGCATTCTGTAATCTGTGGACTATCAGAGTGTTGATGAAACACAGAAATTGCATCGGGATTGAAAACAACATTCACCATGCGCACTTTCCTCCATGGGAGTAATGGCTCAAACAGTCTACGCTTTGATCGTTAACTGGAAGACCTGTAGTAGTTTCCGATGCACATCTGGTGGCATTCTGTAATCTGTGGACTATCAGAGTGTTCATGAAACACAGAAAATGTATCGGGATTGATTACAACATTTACCATGCGCACTTTCCTCAATGGGAGTAATGTCCCAAAGAGTTTACGATTTGATCGTTCCCTGAAAGGCCAGTAGTAGTTTCCGATGCACATCTGGAGGCATTCTGTAATCTGTGGACTATCAGAGTGTTGATGAATCACAGAAATTGCTTCGGGATTGAATACAACAGTCTCCATGCGCAGTTTCCTCCATGGGAGTAATGTCTTAAACAGTCTACGCTTTGATCGTTCCCTGGAAGAACAGAAGTAGTTTCAATTGCAAATCTGGAGGCATTCTGTAATCTGTGTACTATCAGAGTGTTGATGAAACACAGAAATTGCATCGGGATTGAATACAACAACCACCATGCGCACTTTCCTCCATGGGAGTAATGTCTCAAACAGTCTACGCTGTGATCGTTCCCTGGAAGACAAGTAGTAGTTTCAGATGCTCATCTGGAGGCATTCTGTAATCTGTGGAGTTTCAGAGTGTTGATGAAACACAGAAATTGCAGCGGGATTGAATACAACAATATCCATGCGCACTTTCCTCCATGGGAGTAATGTCTCAAACAGTCTACGCTTTGATCGTTCCCTGGAAGACCAGTAGTAGTTTGCGATGCTCATCTGGAGGCATTCTGTAATCTGTGGAGTTTCAGAGTGTTGATGAAACACAGAAATTGCATCGGGTTTTGAATACCACAGTTACCATGCGCACTTTCCTCCATGGCAGTAATTCTCAAACAATCTACTATTTGATCGTTCCCTGGAAGACCAGTAGTAGTTTCCGATGCACAATTGCTGGCATTCTGTAATCTGTGGAGTATCAGAGTGTTGATGAAACACAGAAATTGCATCGTGTTTTGAATACCACAATTACCATGCGCACTTTCCTCCATGGGAGTAATGTCTCTAAGAGTCTACGCTTTGATCGTTCCCTGGAAGACCAGTAGGAGTTTCAGATGCACATCTGGAGATATTCTGTAATCTGTGGACTATCAGAGTGTTGATGAAACACAGAAATTGCTTCGGGATTAAATACCACAGTCACCATGCGCACTCTCCTCCATGGGAGTAATGTCTCAACAGTCTACGCCTTGATCGTTCCAAGGAAGACCTGTAGTAGTTTCCGATGCACATCTGGAGCCATTCTGAAATCTGTTGACAAACTGAGTGTTGATGAAACACAGAAATTTCAGCGGGATTGAATACAACATTCACCATCCGCAGTTTCCTCGATGTGAGTAATGTCTGAAACAGTCTACGATTTGATCGTTCCCTGGAAGACCAGTAGTAGCTTCCGATGCGCATCTGGAGGCATTCTGTAATCTGTGGACCTTCAAAGTGTTGATGAAACACAGGAATTGCATAGGGATTGAATACAACAGTCACCATGCGCACTTACCTTTATGGGAGTAATGTCTCAAACAGTCTACGCTTTGATCGTTCCCAGGAAGACCAGTAGTAGTTTCCGATGCAGATCTGGACTCTATCTGTAATCTGTGGACTATCAGAGTGTTAATGAAACACAGAAATTGAATCGGGATTGAATACAACAGTCACCATCCGCACTTTCCTAAATGGGAGTAATGTCTGAAACAGTCTACGCTTTGATCGTTCCCTGGGAGACCAGTAGTAGTTTCCGATGCACAATTGGGGGCATTCTGTAATCTTTGGACCTTCAAAATGTTGATGAAACACAGAAATTGCATCGGGATTGAATACAACAGTCACCATGCGCACTTTCCTACACGGAAGTAATGTCTCAAAGAGTATAGGCTTTGATCGTTCCCTGGAAGACCAGTAGTAGTTCCCGATGTAGATCTGGTGGCATTCTGTAATTTGTGGACTGTCAGAGTGTTGATGAAACACAGAAATTTCATCGGGATTGAATACAACAGTCACCATGCGCACTTTCCTATATGGGAGTAAGGTCCCAAACGGTCTACGATTTGTTCTTTCCCTGGAAGACCAGTAGTAAGTTCCGATGCACGTCTGGTAGCATTCTGTAATCTGTGGACTATCAGAGTGTTGATGAAACACAGAAATTGCATCGGGATTGAATACAACAGTCACCATGCGCACTTTCCTCCATGGGACTAATGTCTCAAACAGTCTACGGTTTGATCGTTCCCTGGAAGACCAGTAATAGTTTCCGATGCACATCTGGAGGCATTCTGTAATCTGTGGACTATCAGAGTGTTGATGAAACACAGAGATTGCATCGGGATTGAATACAACAGTCACCATGCGCACTTTCCTCCACAGGAGTAATGTTTCAAACAGTCTTCGCTTTGATCGTTCCCTGGATGACCAGTAGTAGTTTCCTATGCACATCTGGTGGCATTCCTTAATCTGTGGACTATCAGAGTGTTGATGAAACACAGAAATTGCATCGGGATTGAATACAACAGACACCATGCGCAATTTCCTCTATGGGAGTAATGTCTCAAATAGTCTACGATTTGATCGTTCCCTGGAAGACCAGTAGTAGTTTCCGATGCACATCTGGATGCATTCTGTAATCTGTGGACCACTAAAGTGTTGATGAAACACATATATTGCATCGGGATAGAATACAACAGTCACCATGCGCACTTGCCTCCATGTTAGTAATGTGTCAAACAGTCTACGCTTTGATCGTTCCCTGGAAGACCATTGGTATTTTCCGATGCACATCTGGAGGCATTCTGTAATCTGTGGTCTATCAGAGTTTTGATGAAACACAGAAATTGCATCGGGATTGAATACAACAGTCACCATGCGCACTTTCCTCCATGGGAGTAATGTCACACTCAAACAGTCTATGTTTGATCGTTCCATGGAAGAGCAGTACCAGTTTCCGATGCACATCTGGAGGCATTCTGTAATCTGTGGACCTTTAAAGTGTTGATGAAACATAGAAATTGCATCGGGTTTGAATACAACAGTCACCATGCGAACTTTCCTTCATAGAAGTAATGTCTCAAACAGTCTACGACTTGATCATTCCCTGGAAGACCAGTAGTAGTTTCCGATTCACATCTGGAGGCATTCTGTAATCTGTGGACCTTTAAAGTGTTGATGAAACACAGAAATTCCATCGGGAGTGAATACAACAATCACAATGCACTTTCCGCCATGGGAGTAATGTCTGAACAGTCTACGCTTTGATCGTTCCCTGGAAGACCAGTAGTAGTTTCCGATGCACATCTGGAGGCATTCTGTAATCTGTGGACTATCAGAGTGTTGATGGAACACAGAAATTGTATCGGGATTGAATACAACAGTCACCATGCGCACTTTCCTATATGGGAGTAAGGTCCCAAACGGTCTACGATTTGTTCTTTCCCTGGAAGACCAGTAGTAGTTTACGATGCACGTCTGGTAGCATTCTGTAATCTGTGGACTATCAGAGTGTTGATGAAACACAGAAATTGCATCGGGATTGAATACAACAGTCACCATGCGCACTTTCCTCCATGGGACTAATGTCTCAAACAGTCTACGGTTTGATCCTTCCCTGGAAGACCAGTAATAGTTTCCGATGCACATCTGGTGGCATTCTGTAATCTGTGGACTATCAGAGTGTTGATGAAACACAGAGATTGCATCGGGATTGAATACAACAGTCACCATGCGCACTTTCCTCCACGGGAGTAATGTTTCAAACAGTCTTCGCTTTGATCGTTCCCTGGAAGACCAGTAGTAGTTTCCGATGCACATCTGGATGCATTCTGTAATCTGTGGACCACTAAAGTGTTGATGAAACACAGAAATTGCTTCGGGATTAAATACAACAGTCACCATCCGCACTTTCCTCCATGGGAGTAATGTCTCACTCAAACAGTCTACGTTTGATCGTTCCATGTAAACCAGTAGCAGTTTCCGATGCACATCTGGAGGCATTCCGTAACCTGTGGACCTTCAAAGTGTTGATGAAACACAGATATTGCATCGGGATTGAATACAACAGTCACCATGCCCAATTTCCTCCATGTTAGTAATGTTTAAAACAGTCTACGCTTTGATCATTCCCTGGAAGACCAGTGGTAGTTTCCGATGCACATCTGGTAGCATTCTGTAATCTGTCGACTATCAGAGTGTTGATGAAACACAGAAATTGAATCGGGATTGAATACAACAGTCACCATCCGCACTTTCCTAAATGGGAGTAATGTCTGAAACAGTCTACGCTTTGATCGTTCCCTGGGAGACCAGTAGTAGTTTCCGATGCACAATTGGGGGCATTCTGTAATCTTTGGACCTTCAAAATGTTGATGAAACACAGAAATTGCATCGGGATTGAATACAACAGTCACCATGCGCACTTTCCTACACGGAAGTAATGTCTCAAAGAGTATAGGCTTTGATCGTTCCCTGGAAGACCAGTAGTAGTTCCCGATGTACATCTGGTGGCATTCTGTAATTTGTGGACTGTCAGAGTGTTGATGAAACACAGAAATTTCATCGGGATTGAATACAACAGTCACCATGCGCACTTTCCTATATGGGAGTAAGGTCCCAAACGGTCTACGATTTGTTCTTTCCCTGGAAGACCAGTAGTAAGTTCCGATGCACGTCTGGTAGCATTCTGTAATCTGTGGACTATCAGAGTGTTGATGAAACACAGAAATTGCATCGGGATTGAATACAACAGTCACCATGCGCACTTTCTCCATGGGACTAATGTCTCAAACAGTCTACGGTTTGATCGTTCCCTGGAAGACCAGTAATAGTTTCCGATGCACATCTGGAGGCATTCTGTAATCTGTGGACTATCAGAGTGTTGATGAAACACAGAGATTGCATCGGGATTGAATACAACAGTCACCATGCGCACTTTCCTCCACAGGAGTAATGTTTCAAACAGTCTTCGCTTTGATCGTTCCCTGGATGACCAGTAGTCGTTTCCTATGCACATCTGGTGGCATTCCTTAATCTGTGGACTATCAGAGTGTTGATGAAACACAGAAATTGCATCGGGATTGAATACAACAGACACCATGCGCAATTTCCTCCATGGGAGTAATGTCTCAAATAGTCTACGATTTGATCGTTCCCTGGAAGACCAGTAGTAGTTTCCGATGCACATCTGGATGCATTCTGTAATCTGTGGACCACTAAAGTGTTGATGAAACACATATATTGCATCGGGATAGAATACAACAGTCACCATGCGCACTTGCCTCCATGTTAGTAATGTGTCAAACAGTCTACGCTTTGATCGTTCCCTGGAAGACCATTGGTATTTTCCGATGCACATCTGGAGGCATTCTGTAATCTGTGGTCTATCAGAGTGTTGATGAAACACAGAAATTGCATCGGGATTGAATACAACAGTCACCATGCGCACTTTCCTCCATGGGAGTAATGTCACACTCATACAGTCTATGTTTGATCGTTCCATGGAAGAGCAGTACCAGTTTCCGATGCACATCTGGAGGCATTCTGTAATCTGTGGACCTTTAAAGTGTTGATGAAACATAGAAATTGCATCGGGTTTGAATACAACAGTCACCATGCGAACTTTCCTTCATAGAAGTAATGTCTCAAACAGTCTACGACTTGATCATTCCCTGGAAGACCAGTAGTAGTTTCCGATTCACATCTGGAGGCATTCTGTAATCTGTGGACCTTTAAAGTGTTGATGAAACACAGAAATTCCATCGGGAGTGAATACAACAATCACAATGCACTTTCCGCCATGGGAGTAATGTCTGAACAGTCTACGCTTTGATCGTTCCCTGGAAGACCAGTAGTAGTTTCCGATGCACATCTGGAGGCATTCTGTAATCTGTGGACTATCAGAGTGTTGATGGAACACAGAAATTGCATCGGGATTGAATACAACAGTCACCATGCGCACTTTCCTATATGGGAGTAAGGTCCCAAACGGTCTACGATTTGTTCTTTCCCTGGAAGACCAGTAGTAGTTTACGATGCACGTCTGGTAGCATTCTGTAATCTGTGGACTATCAGAGTGTTGATGAAACACAGAAATTGCATCGGGATTGAATACAACAGTCACCATGCGCACTTTCCTCCATGGGACTAATGTCTCAAACAGTCTACGGTTTGATCCTTCCCTGGAAGACCAGTAATAGTTTCCGATGCACATCTGGATGCATTCTGTAATCTGTGGACCACTAAAGTGTTGATGAAACACAGAAATTGCTTCGGGATTAAATACAACAGTCACCATCCGCACTTTCCTCCATGGGAGTAATGTCTCACTCAAACAGTCTACGTTTGATCGTTCCATGTAAACCAGTAGCAGTTTCCGATGCACATCTGGAGGCATTCCGTAACCTGTGGACCTTCAAAGCGTTGATGAAACACAGATATTGCATCGGGATTGAATACAACAGTCACCATGCCCAATTTCCTCCATGTTAGTAATGTTTAAAACAGTCTACGCTTTGATCATTCCCTGGAAGACCAGTGGTAGTTTCAAATGCACATCTGGTAGCATTCTGTAATCTGTCGACTATCAGAGTGTTGATGAAACACATAAATCGCATCGGGATTGAATACAAAAGTCATCATGCCCACTTTCCTCCACGGGAGGTATGTCTCAAACAGTCTACGCTTTGATCGTTCCCTGGAAGACCAGTAGTAGTTTCCGATGCACATCTGGTGGCATTCTGTAATGTGTGTACTATCAGAGTGTTGATGAATTACAGAAATTGCATCGGGATTGAATACAACAGCCACCATCCCCACTTTCCTCCATGGGAGTAATGTCTCACTCAAACAGTCTACGTTTGATCGTTCCATGGAAGACCAGTAGCAGTTTCCAATGCAAACCTTTAGGGATTCTGTAATCTGTGGACCTTCAAAGTGTTGATGAAACATAGAAATTGCATCGGGTTTGAATACAACAGTCACCATGCGCACTTTCCTCAACGGAAGTAATGTCACAAACAGTCTAGGTTTTGATCGTTCCCTGGTAGACCAGTAGGAGTTCCCGATGTACATCTGGTGGCATTCTGTAATTTGTGGACTATCAGAGTGTTGATGAAACACAGAAAATCATCGGGATTGAATACAACAGTCACCATGCGCACTTTCCTCCATTGGAGTAATGTCTCAAACAGTCTACGCTTTGATCGTTCCCTGGAATAACAGCAGTAGTTTCCGATGCACATCTGGTGGCATTCTGTAATCTGTGGACTATCAGAGTGTTGATGAAATATAGAAATAGCATCGGGATTGAATACAACAGTCACCATGCGCTTTTTCCTCCATGGGAGTAATGTCCCAAACAGTCCACGCTTTGATCGTTCCCTGGAAGACCAGTAGTGTTTTCCGATGCACATCTGGTGGCATTCTGAAATGTGTGCAATATCAGAGTGTAGATGAAACAAAGAAATTGCTTCGGGATTGAATACAACAGTCACCATGCCCACTTCCTAAACGGGAGTAATGTCTCAAACTGTCTACGCTTTGATCGTTCCCTGGAAGACCAGCAGTAGTTTCCGATGCACATCTGGTGGTATTCTGTAATCTGTGGACTATGAGAGTGTTGATGAAACACAGAAATTGCGTCGGGATTGAATACAACAGTCACCATGCGCACTTTCGTCCATGGCAGTAAAGTCTCAAACAGTCTACGCTCTGATCCTTGCCTGGAAGACCAGTAGTAGTTTCCGATGCACATCTGGAGGCATACTGTAATCTGTGGAACATTAGAGTATTGATGAAACACAGAAATTGTATCGGGATTGAATACAACAGTCACCATCCGCACTTTCCTCCGTGGGAGTAATGTCTGAAACACTCTACGCTTTGATCGTTCCCTGGAAGACCAGTAGTAGTTTCCGATGCATAATTGGAGGCATTCTGTAATCTTTGGACCTTTCAAAATGTTGATGAAACACAGAAATTACATCGGGAGTGAATACAACAGTCACCATCCGCACTTTACTCCATATGAGCATTGTCTCATCAGTCTACGCTTTGGTCGTTCCCAGGAAGACCAGTACTAGTTTCCGATGCACATCTGGAGGCAATCTGTAATCTGTGGACTATCAGAGAGTTGATGAATGTCAGAAATTGCATCGGGATTGAATACAACAGTCACCATGCGCACTTTCCTCCATGGGAGTAATGTCTCAAACACTCTACGCTTTGATCGTTCCCTGGAGGTCAGTGGTAGTTTCAGATGCACATCTGGAGGCATTCTGTGGTCTGTGGACTATCAGAGTGTTGATGAAACAGAGAAATTGCATCGGGATTGAATACAACAGTCACTATGCGCACTTTCCTCCATGGGAGTAATGTCTCTAACGGTCTACGCTTTGTTCGTTCCCTGGAAGACCAGTAGTAGTTTCAGATGCACGTCTGGTGGCATTCTGTAATCTGTGGACTATCAGAGTGTTGATGAAACACAGAAATTGCATCGGGATTGAACACAACAGTCACCATGCGCACTTTCCTATACGGGAGTAATGTCTCAAACAGTCTACGCTTTGATCGTTCCCTGGAAGACCACTAGTAGTTTCCGATGCACATCTGGTGGCATTCTGTAATCTGTGGAATATCAGAGTGTTTATAAAAACACAGAAATTCTATCGGGATTGAATACAACAGTCACCATGCGGACTTTCCTCCATGGGAGAAATGTCTCAAATAGTCTACGCTTTGATCGTTCCCTGGAAGACCAGTAGTAGTTTCCGATTCACATCTGGAGGCATTCTGTAATCTGTTGGCTATCAGAGTGTTGATGAAACACAGAAATTGCATCGGGATTGAATACAACAGTCACCATGCGCATTTCCTCAAACCGGAGTAATGTCTCAAACAGTCTACGCTTTGACCGATCCCAGGAAGACCAGCAGTACTTTCCGATGCACATCTGGTGGCATTCTGTATTCTGTGGACTATCAGAGTGTTGATGAAACACAGAAATTGCATCGGGATTGAATACAAAGGTCACCATGCGCACTTTCCACCATGGGAGTAATGTCTCAAAGAGACTAGGCTCCGATCGTTCCCTGGAAGAAGTGTAGTAGTTCCCGATGTACATCTGGTGGCATTCTGTCATTTGTAGACTGTGTGAGTGTTGATGAAACACAGATATTGCATCGGGATTGAATACAACAGTCACCATCCGCACTTTCCTCCATGGGAGTAATGTCTCAAACAGTCTACGCTTTGATCGTTCACTGGAAGACCAGTAGGGGTTTCTATTAAACAACTGGTGGCATTCTGTAATCTGTGGACTATCAGAGTGTTTATGAAACACAGAAATTTCATCGGGATTGAATACAACAGACACCATGCGCACTTTCCTCCACGGGAGTAATGTCTCAAACAGTCTACGCTTTGACCGTTCCTTTGAATACCAGTAGTAGTTTCCGGTGCACATCTGGATTCATTCTGTAATCTGTGGACTATGAGAGTGTTGATGAAACACAGAAATAGCATCGGGATTGAATACAACAGTCACAATGCGCACCTTCCTAATATGGGAGTAATGTCTCAAACAGTCTACGTTTGGTCGTTCCCTGGAAGGCCTGTAGCAGTTTCCGATGCACATCTGGTGGCAATCTGTAATGTGTGTACTATCAGAGTGTTGATGAATTACAGAAATTGCATCGGGACTGAATACAACAGCCCCCATCCGCACTTTCCTCCATGCGAGTAATGTCTCACTCAAACAGTCTACGTTTGATCGTTCCATGGAAGACCAGTAGCAGTTTCCGATGGACATCTTTAGGGATTCTGTAATCTGTGGACTTTCAAAGTGTTGATGAAACATAGAAATTGCATCGGGTTTGAATACAACAGTCACCATGCGCACTTTCCTCAACGGAAGTAATGTCACAAACAGTCTAGGTTTTGATCGTTCCCTGGTAGACCAGTAGTAGTTCCCGATGTACATCTGGTGGCATTCTGTAATTTATGAATTATCAGAGTGTTGATGAATCACAGAAATTGCATCGGGATTGAATACAACAGTCACCATCCGCACTTTCCTCCACAGGAGTAATGTCTCAAACAGTCTACGTTTGATCGTTCCATGTAAACCAGTAGCAGTTTCCGATGCACATCTGGAGGCATTCTGTAATCTGTGGACCTTCAAAGTGTTGATGAAACACAGATATTGCATCGGGATTGAATACAACAGTCACCATGCGTAATTTCCTCCATGTTAGAATGTTTAAAACAGTCTACGTTTTGATCATTCCCTGGAGAACCAGTGGTAGTTTCCGATGCACATCTGGTATCATTCTCTAATCTGTGGACTATCAGAGTGTTGATGAAACACAGAAATTGCACCGGGATTGAATACAACAGTCACCATGCGCACTATCCTAAACGGGAGTAATGTCTCAAACAGCCTACGCTTTGATCGGTCCCTGGAAGACCAGTAGTAGTTTCCGATGCGCATCTGGAGGCATTCTGTAATCTGTGGACCTTCAAAGTGTTGATGAAACACAGGAATTGCATCGGGAGTGAATACAACAGTCACCATCCGCACTTTCCTCCATGGGAGTAATGTCTGAAACAGTCTACGCTTTGATCGTTCCCTGGAAGAGCAGTAGTAGTTTCCGATGCGCATCTGGAGGCATTCTGTAATCTGTGGACCTTCAAAGTGTTGATGAAACACAGGAATTGCATCGGGATTAAATACAACAGTCACCATGCGCACTTACCTTTATGGGAGTAATGTCTCAAACAATCTACGATTTGATCGTTCCCAGGAAGACCAGTAGTAGTTTCCGATGCAGATCTGGATTCAATATGTAATCTGTGGACTACCAGAGTGTTGATGAAAAACGGAATTTGAATCGGGATTGAATACAACAGTCACCATTCGCACTTTCCTCCATGGGAGTAATGTCTGAAACAGTCTACGCTTTGATCGTTCCCTGGAAGACCAGTAGTAGTTTCAGATGCACAATTGGAGGCTTTTTGTAATCTGTGGACCTTCAAAATGTTGATGAAACCAAGAAATTGCATCGGGAGTGAATACAACAGTCATCATCCGCTCTTTACTCCATGGGAGCATTGTCTCAAACAGTCTACGCATTGGTCGTTCCCAGGAAGACCAGTACTAGTTTCCGATGCAGATCTTGATTCAATCTGTAATCTGTGGACTATCAGAGTGTTGATGAAAAACGGAAATTGAATCGGGATTGAATACAGCAGTCACCATCCGCACTTTCCTCCATGGGAGTAATGTCTCAAACAGTCTACGCTTTGATCGTTCCCTGGAAGACCAGTGGTAGTTTCCGATGCACATCTTGTGGCATTCTGTAATCTGAGGACCATCAGAATGTTGATGAAACACAGAAATTGCATCGGGATTCAATAAAACATTCACCATGCGCATTTTCCTCCACGGGAGGTATATGTCAAACAGTCTACACTTTGATCGTTACCTTGAAGACCAGTGGTAGTTTGCGATGCACATCTGGTAGCATTCTGTAATCTGTGGACTATCACCGTGTTGATGAAACACATATATCGCATCGGGATTGAATACAAAAGTCATGATGCCCACTTTCCTCTACGGGAGGTATTTCGCAAACAGTCTACGCTGTGATCGTTCCCTGGAAGACCAGCAGTAGTTTCCGATACACATCTGGTGGCATTCTGTAATCTGTGGACTATCAGAGTGTTGATGAAACACAGAAATTGCATCGGGATTGAATACAACAGTCACCATGCGCACTTTCCTCCATGGCAGTAAAGTCTCAAACAGTCTATGTTTTGATCCTTGCCTGGAAGACCAGTAGTAGTTTCCGATGCACATCTGGAGGCATTCTGTAATCTGTGGACCTTCAAAGTGTTCATGAAACACAGATATTGTATCGTGATTGAATACAACAGTCACCATGCGCAATTTTCCTCCATGGGAGTAATGTCTCAAACAGTCTACGATTTGATCGTCCCCAGGAAAACCAGTAGTAGTTTCCGATGCACATCTGGAGGCATTCTGTAATCTGTGGACTATCAGAACGTCATGAAACGCAAAAATTGCATCGGGATTGAATACAACAGTCACCATCCGCACTTTCCTCCATGGGAGTTATGTCTGAAACAGTCTACGCTTTGTTCGTTTCCTGGAAAACCGGTAGTAGTTTCCGATGCACAATTGGAGGCATTCTGTAATCTGTGGACCTTCAAAATGTCGATGAAACACAGAAATTGCATCGGGAGTGAATACAACAGTCACCATCTGCACTTTACTCCATGGGAGCATTGTCTCAAACAGTCTACGCTTTGGTCATTCCCAGGAAGACCAGTACTAGTTTCCGATGCACATCTGGAGGCAATCTGTAATCTGTGGACTACCAAAGAGTTGATGAAAGTCAGAAATTGCATCGGGATTGAATACAACAGTCACCATGCGCCCTTTCCTCCATGGGAGTAATGTCTCAAACAGTCTACGCTTTGATCGTTCCCTGGAAGTCAGTGATAGTTTCAGATGCACATCTGGAGGCATTCTGTGGTCTGTGGACTATCAGAGTGTTGATGAAACTGAGAAATTGCATCGGGATTGAATACAACAGTCACTATGCGCACTTTCCTCCATGGGAGTAATGTCTCTAACGGTCTAAGATTTGTTCGTTCCCTGGAAGACCAGTAGTAGTTTCAGATGAACGTCTAGTGGCATTCTGTAATCTGTGGACTATCAGAGTGTTGATGAAACACAGAAATTGCATCGGTCTTGAATACAACAGTCACCATGCGGACTTTCCTCCATGGGAGAAATGTCTCAAACAGTCTACGCTTTGATCGTTCCCTGGAAGACCAGTAGTAGTTTCCGATGCACATCTGGAGGCATTCTGTAATCTGTTGGCTATCAGAGTGTTGATGAAACACAGAAATTGCATCGGGATTGAATACAACAGTCACCATGCGCACTTCCTCCCACCGGAGTAATGTCTCAAACAGTCTACGCTTTGACCGTTCCCAGGAAGACCAACAGTACTTTCCGATGCACATCTGATGGCCTTCTGTATTCTGTGGACTATCAGAGTGTTGATGAAACACAGAAATTGCATCGGGATTGAATACAACAGTCACCATGCGCACTTTCCTCCACGGGAGTAATGTCTCAAACAGTCTACGCTTTGACCGTACCTTTGAATACCAGTAGTAGTTTCTGGTGCACATCTGGATTCATTCTGTAATCTGTGGACCATCAGAGTGTTGATGAAACACAGAAATAGCATCGGGATTGAATACAACAGTCACCATGCGCACCTTCCTAAAATGGGAGTAAAGTCTCAAACAGTCTACGTTTTGATCGTTCCCTGGAAGACCTGTAGCAGTTTCCGATGCACATCTGGTGGCATTCTGTAATGTGTGCACTATCAGAGTGTTGATGAAACACAGAAATTGCATCGCAATTGAATACAAGAGTCACCACGCGCACTTTCCTCCATGGGAGTAATGCCTCAAACAGTCTACGCTTTGATCGTTCCCTGGAAGACCATTAGTAGTTTCCGATGCACATCTGGAGGCAATCTGTAATCTGTGGACCTTCAAAGTGTTCATGAAACACAGATATTGCATCTTGATTGAATACAACAGTCACCATGCGCAATTTTCCTCCATGGGAGTAATGTCTCAAACAGTCTACGATTTGATCGTCACCAGGAAAACCAGTAGTAGTTTCCGATGCACATCTGGAGGCATTCTGTAATCTGTGCACTATCAGAGTGTTGATGAAACACAGAAATTGCATCGCAATTGAATACAAGAGTCACCACGCGCACTTTCCTCCATGGGAGTAATGCCTCAAACAGTCTACGCTTTGATCGTTCCCTGGAAGACCATTAGTAGTTTCCGATGCACATCTGGAGGCAATCTGTAATCTGTGGACTATCAGAGTGTTGTTGAAATACAGAAATTGCTTCGGGAATGAATACAACAGTCAACATGCGCACTTTCCGCTATAGGAGTAATGTCTCAAACAGTCTACGCTTTGATCGTTTCCTGGAAGACCAGTAGTAGTTTCCGATGCACATCTGGAGGCATTCCGTAATCTGTGGACTATCAGAGTGTTAGTGAAACATAGAAACTGCATCGGGATTGAATACAACAGTCACCATGCGCACTTTCCTCCATGGTAGTAACGTCTCAAACAGTCTACGCTTTGATCGTTCCTGGAAGACCAGTAGAAGTTCCCGATGCACATTTGGAAGCATTATTGAATACAACAGTTATCATGCGCACTTTCCTTCATGGGAGTAATGTCTCACACAGTCTACGCTTTGATCGTTCCCTGGAAGACCAGTAGTAGCTTCCGTTGCACACCTGGAGGCATTCTGTATTCTGTGGACCTTCAAAGTGTTGATGAAACACAGAAATTGCATCGGGATTGAATACAACAGTCATCATGCGCACTTTCCTCCATGGGATTAATGTCTCAAACAGTCTACGCTTTGATCCTTCCCTGGACGACCAGTAGTAGTTTCCGATGCACATCTGGAGGCATACTGTAATCTGTGGAACATTAGAGTATTGACGAAACACAGAAATTGCATCGGGATTGAATACAACAGTCACCATGAGCACTTTCTCCCATTCGAGTATTGTCTCAAAGAGTCTACGCTTTGATCGTTCCCTGGAAGGCCAGTAGTTGATTCCGATGCACATCCGGAGATATTCAGTAATCTGTGGACCTTCAAAGTGTTGATGAAACACAGAAATTGCATCGGGATTGAATACAACAGTCACCATGCGCACTTTCCTCCATGGGAGTAATGTCTCAAACAGTCTACGATTTGATCGTTCCCAGGAAGACCAGTAGTAGTTTCCGATGCACATCTGGAGGCATTCTGTAATCTGTGGACTATCAGAGTGTTGTTGAAACACAGAATTGCATCGGGATTGAATACAACAGTCACCATGCGCACTTTCCTCCATGGGAGTAAAGTAATAAACAGTCTACGCTTTGATCGTTCCCTGGAGGACCAGTAGTAGTTTCCGATGCACATCTGGAGGCATACTGTAATCTGTGGAACATTAGAGTATTGACGAAACACAGAAATTGCATCGGGATTGAATACAAGAGTCACCATGCACACTTTCCTCCATGGGATTTATGTCTCAAATTGTTTACGATTTGATCGTTCCCTGGAAGACCAGTAGTAGTTTCCGAAGCACATCCGGAGATATTCAGTAATCTGTGGACCTTCAAAGTGTTGATGAAACACAGAAATTGCATCGGGATTGAATACAACAGTCACCATGCGCACTTTCCTCCATGGGAGTAATGTCTCAAACAGTCTACGATTTGATCGTTCCCAGGAAGACCAGTAGTAGTTTCCGATGCACATCTGGAGGCATTCTGTAATCTGTGGACTATCAGAGTGTTGTTGAAACACAGAATTGCATCGGGATTGAATACAACAGTCACCATGCGCACTTTCCTCCATGGCAGTAATGTCTCAAACAGTCTACGCTTTGATCGTTGCCTGGAAGACCTGTAGTAGTTTCCGATGCACATCTGGAGGCATTCTGTAATCTGTGGACCTTCAAAGTGTTCATGAAACACAGATATTGCATCGTGATTGAATACAACAGTCACCATGCGCACTTTCCTCCATAGGAGTAATGTCTCAAACAGTCTACGCTTTGATCGTTCCCTAGAAGACCAGTAGTAGTTTCCGATGCACATCTGGTGTCATTCTGTAATCTGTGGACTATCAGAGTGCTGATGAAACACAGAAATTGCCTCGGGACTTAATACAACAGTCACCATGCGCACTTTCCTCCTTGGGTGTAATGTCTCAAACAGTCTACGCTTTGATCGTTCCTGGAAGACGAGTAGAAGTTTCCGATGCACATCTGGAAGCATTCTGTAATCTGTGGACTCTCTGAGTGTTGATGAAACACAGAAATTGCAATGGGATTGAATACAACAGTTATCATGCCCACTTTCCTCCATGGGAGTAGTGTCTCACACAGTCTACGCTTTGTTCATTCCCTGGAAGACCAGTAGTAGTTTCCGTTGCACATCTGGAGCCATTCTGTATTCTGTGGACTTTCAAAGTGTTGATGAAACACAGAAATTGCATCCGGATTGAATACAACAGTCATCATGCGCACTTTCCTCCGTTAGATTAATGTCTCAAACAGTCTACGCTTTGATCGTTCCCTGGAAGACCAGTAGTAGTTTCCGATGAACATCTGGAGGCATTCTGCAATCTGTGGACTATCAGAGTGTTGTAGAAACATAGAAATTGCATAGGGATTGAATACAACAATCATCATGCGCACTTTCCTCAATGGGAGTAATGTCTCAAACAGTCTATGCTTTGATCGTTCCCTGGAAGACCAGTAGTAGTTTCCGATGCACATCTGGACTCACTCTGTAATCTGTGGACTATCAGAGTGTTGATTAAACAATGAAATTGCGTCGGGATTGAATACAACAGTCACCATGCGCACTTTCCTCCATGGGATTAATGTCTCGAACAGTCTACGCTTTGATCGTTCCCTGGAAGACCACTTGTAGTTTCCGATGCACATCTGGAGGAATTCTGTATTCTGTGGACAATCAGAGTGTTCATGAAACACAGAAATTGCATCGGGATTGAATACAAAAGTCACCATGCGCACGTTAATCCATGGGAGTAATGTCTCAAACAGTCTACGCTTTGATCGTTCACTGAAAGACCAGTTTCAGTTTCCGATGCACATCTGGAGGCGTTCTGTAATCTGTGGACCTTCAAAGAGGTGATGAAACACAGAAATTGCATCGGGATTGAATACAACAGTCACCATGCGCACTTTCCTCTATGGGATTTATGTCTCAAATTGTTTACGATTTGATCGTTCCCTGGAAGACCAGTAGTAGTTTCCGAAGCACATCCGGAGATATTCAGTAATCTGTGGACCTTCAAAGTGTTGATGAAACACAGAAATTGCATCGGGATTGAATACAACAGTCACCATGCGCACTTTCCTCCATGGGAGTAATGTCTCAAACAGTCTACGATTTGATCGTTCCCAGGAAGACCAGTAGTAGTTTACGATGCACATCTGGAGGCATTGTGTAATCTGTGGACTATCAGAGTGTTGATGAAACACAGAAATTGCAACGGGATTGAATCCAACAGTCACAATACGCACATTCCTCCATGGGAGTAATGTCTCAAACAGTCTGCGATTTGATCGTTCCCTGGAAGACCAGTAGTAGTTTCCGATGCACATCTGGAGGCATTCTGTAAGCTGTGGACCTTCAAAGTGTTGATGAAACACATAAATTGATTCTGGATTGAATACAACAGTCACCATGCGCAATTATCCTCCACGGGAGTAATGTCTCAAAGAGTCAACGCTTTGATTGTTCATTGGAAGACCAGTAGTAGTTTCCGATGCACATCTGGAGGCATTCTGTAATCTGTGGACTATCAGAGTGTTGTTGAAACACAGAATTGCATCGGGATTGAATACAACAGTCACCATGCGCACTTTCCTCCATGGCAGTAATGTCTCAAACAGTCTACGCTTTGATCGTTGCCTGGAAGACCTGTAGTAGTTTCCGATGCACATCTGGAGGCATTCTGTATTCTGTGCACTTTCAAAGTGTTGATGATACACAGAAATTGCATCCGGATTGAATACAACAGTCATCATGCGCACTTTCCTCCATTAGATTAATGTCTCAAACAGTCTACGCTTTGATCGTTCCCTGGAAGACCAGCAGTAGTTTCCGATGAACATCTGGAGGCATTCTGCAATCTATGGACTATCAGAGTGTTGTAGAAACATAGAAATTGCATCGGGATTGAATACAACAATCATCATGCGCACTTTCCTCAATGGGAGTAATGTCTCAAACAGTCTACGCTTTGATCGTTCCCTGGAAGACCAGTAGTAGTTTCCGATGCACATCCGGAGGCACTCTGTAATCTGTGGACTATCAGAGTGTTGATGAAACACAGAAATTGCATCGGGATTGGATACAACATTCACGATGTGCAATTTCCTCCATGGGAGTAATGCCTCAAACTGTCTACGCTTTGATCGTTCCTGGAAGACCAGTATTAGTTTCCGATGCACATCTGGAGGCATTCTGTAATCTTTGGACCTTCAAAGTGTTGATGAAACACAGAAATTGCATCGGGATTGAATACAACAGTTACCATACTCACTTCCCTCCATGGGAGTAACGTCTCAAACTGTCTATGCTTTGATCGTTTCCTGGAAGACCAGTAGTAGTTTCCGCGCACATCTGGAGGCATTCTGCAATCTGTGGACTATCAGAGTGTTGGTGAAACACAGAAACTGCATCGGGATTGAATACAACAGTCACCATTGGCACTTTCCTCCATGGGATTAATGTATGGAACAGTCTACGCTTTGATCGTTCCCTGGAAGACCACTTGTAGTTTCCGATGCACATCTGGAGGCATTCTGTATTCTGTGGACAATCAGAGTGTTGATGAAACACAGAAATTGCATCGGGATTGAATACAAAAGTCACCATGCGCACGTTCCTCCATGGGAGTAATGTCTCAAGCAGTCTACGCTTTGATCGTTCACTCAAAGACCAGTTTCAGTTTCCGATGCACATCTGGATGCGTTCTGTAATCTGTGGACCTTCAAAGTGTTGATGAAACACAGAAATTGCATCGGGATTGAATACAACAGTCACCATGCGCTATTTTCCTCCAAAAGAGTAATGTCTCAAACAGCCTACGATTTCATCGTCCCATGGAAGACCAGTAGTAGTTTTCGATGCACCTCTGGAGGCAATCTGTAAGCTGTGGACTATCAGAGTGTTGATGAAACACAGAAATTATATCGGCATTGAATACAACAATCACCATGCACACTTTCCTCCATGGGAGTAATGTCTCAAACAATCTACGCTTTGATCGTTCCCTGGAAGACAAGTTGTAGCTTCCGATGCACATCTGGAGGCATTCTGTAACCTGTGGACCTTCAAAGTGTTGATGAAACACAGAAATAGTATCGGGATTGAAACAACAGTCACCATGCGCACTTTCCTCCATGGGAGTAATGTCTTATACAGTCTACGCTTTGATCGTTCCCCGGAAGAGCAGTAGCAGTTTCCGATGCTCAGCTGGATGCATTATGTAATCTGTGGACTATCAGAGTGTTGTTGAAACACAGAAATTGCATCGGGATTGAAACAACAGTCACCTTGCGCACTTTCCTCCATGGGAGTAATGTCTTATACAGTCTACGCTTTGATCGTTCCCTGGAAGACAAGTAGTAGTTTCCGATACACATCTGGTTTCATTCTGTAATCTGTGGACTATCAGAGTGTTGATGAAACACAGAAATTGCATCGGGATTGAATACAACGGTCACCATGAGCACTTTCCCCCATGGGAGGAATGTCTTAAACAGTCTACGCTTTGATCGTTCCCTGGAAGGCCAGTAGTGGTTTCGGATGCACATCTGGAGGCATTCTGTAATCTGTGGAGTATCAGAGTGTTGATGATACACTGAAATTGCATCGGGATTGAATACAACAGTCACCATGAACACTTTCTCCCATGGGAGTATTGTCTCAAAGAGTCTACGCTTTGATCGTTACCTGGAAGGCCAGTAGTTGATTCCGATGCACATCTGGGTGCATTCTATAATCTGTGGACAATCAGAGTGTTGATGAAACGCAGATATTGCATCAGGATTGAATACAACAGTCACCATGAGCACTTTCCTTCATGGGAGTAATGTCATAAACAGTCTACGCTTTGATCGTTCCCTGGAGTACCAGTAGTAGTTTCCGATGCACATCTGGAGGCATACTGTAATCTGTGGAACATTAGAGTATTGATGAAACACAGAAATTGCATCGGGATTGAATACAACAGACACCATGCGCACTTTCCTCCATGGGATTTATGTCTCAAATTGTTTACGATTTGATCGTTCCCTGGAAGACCAGTAGTAGTTTCCGAAGCACATCCGGAGATATTCTGTAATCTGTGGACCTTCAAAGTGTTGATGAAACACAGAAATTGCATCGGGATTGAATACAACAGTCACCAAGGGCACTTTCCTCCATGGGAGTAATGTCTCAAACAGTCTGCGATTTGATCGTTCCCTGGAAGACCAGTAGTAGTTTCCGATGCACATCTGGAGGCATTCTGTAATCTGTGGACCTTCAAAGTGTTGATGAAACACAGAAATTGATCAGGATTGAATACAACAGTCACCATGCGCAATTATCCTCCACGGGAGTAATGTCTCAGACAGTCAACGCTTTGATCGTTCATTGGAAGACCAGTAGTAGTTTCCGATGCACATCTGGAGGCATTCTGTAATCTGTGGACTATCAGAGTGTTGTTGAAACACAGAATTGCATCGGGATTGAATACAACAGTCACCATGCGCACTTTCCTCCATGGCAGTAATGTCTCAAACAGTCTACGCTTTGATCGTTGCCTGGAAGGCCTGTAGTAGTTTCCGATGCACATCTCGAGGCATTCTGTAATCTGTGGACCTTCAAAGTGTTCATGAAACACAGATATTGCATCGTGATTGAATACAACAGTCACCATGCGCACTTTCTTCCATAGGAGTAATGTCTCAAACAGTCTACGCTTTGATCGTTCCCTAGAAGACCAGTAGTAGTTTCCGATGCACATCTGGTGTCATTCTGTAATCTGTGGACTATCAGAGTGCTGAGGAAACACAGAAATTGCCTCGGGATTTAATACAACAGGCACCATGCGCTGTTTCCTCCTTGGGTGTAATGTCTCAAACAGTCTACGCTTTGATCTTTAATGGAAGACGAGTAGAAGTTTCCGAAGCACATCTGGAAGCATTCTGTAACCTGTGGACTCTCTGGGTGTTGATGAAACACAGAAATTGCATCTGAATTGAATACAACAGTTATCATGCGCACTTTCCTCCATGGGAGTAGTGTCTCACAGAGTCTACGCTTTGATCATTCCCTGGAAGACCAGTAGTAGTTTCCGTAGCACATCTGGAGGCATTCTGTATTCTGTGGACTTTCAAAGTGTTGATGAAACACAGAAATTGCATCCGGATTGAATACAACAGTCATCATGCGCACTTTCCTCCATTGGATTAATGTCTCAAACAGTCTACGCTATGACCGTTCCCTGGAAGACCTGTAGTAGTTTCCGATGAACATCTGGAGGCATTCTGCAATCTGTGGACTATGACAGTGTTGGAGAAACATAGAAATTGCATCGGGATCGAATACAACAATCATCATGCGCACTTTCCTCAATGGGAGTAATGTCTCAAACAGTCTACGCTTCGATCGTTCCCTGGAAGACCCGTAGTAGTTTCCGATGCACATCTGGAGGCATTCTGTAACCTGTGGACTATCAGAGTGTTGATGAAACACATAAATTGCATCGGGATTGGATACAACAGTCACCATGTGCAATTTCCTCCATGGGAGTAATGTCTAAAACTGTCTACGCTTTGATCGTTTCCTGGAAGACCAGTAGTAGTTTCCGATGCAGATCTGGAGGCATTCTGTAGTCTTTGGACTTTCAAAGTGTTGATGAAACACAGAAATTGCATCGGGATTGAATACAAAAGTCACCATGCGCACGTTCCTCCATGGGAGTAATGTCTCAAACAGTCTACGCTTTGATCGTTCACTGAAAGACGTGTTTTAGTTTCCGATGCACATCTGGAGGCATTCTGTAATCTGTAAACTGTCAGAGTGTTGTTCAAACACAGAAATTGCATCGGGATTGGATTCAACAGTCACCATGTGCACTTTCCTCCATGGGAGTAATGTTTCAAACAGTCTCCGCTTTGATCGTTTCCTGGAAATCCAGTAGTAGCTTCCGATTCACATCTGGAGGCATTCTGTAATCTGTTTACCTTCAAAGTGTTGATTAAACAGAGAAATTTCATCGGGATTAATACAACAGCCACCATGCGCACTTTCCTCCATGGGAGTAAGGTCTCAAACAGTCTATGATTTGATCGTTCCCTGGAAGACCAGTAGTAGTTTCCAATGCACATCTGGGGGCATTCTGTAATCTGTGGACTATCAGAGTGTTGATGAAACACAGAAATGGCATCGGGATTGAATACAAAAGTCATCATGCGTACGTTCCTCCATGGGAGTAATGTCTCAAACAGTCTACGCTTTGATCGTTCACTGAAAGACCTGTTTTAGTTTCCGATGCACATCTGGAGGCATTCTGTAATCTGTGGACCTTCAAAGTGTTGATGAAACACAGAAATTGCATCGGGATTGCATACGACAGTCAACATGCGCGATTTTCCTCCATGGGTGTAATGTCGCTTACGGTCCATGCTTTGTTCGTTCCCTGGAAGACCAGTAGTAGTTTCCGATGCACATCTGGAGACATTCTGTAATCTGTGGACTATCAGAGTGTTGTTGAAAAACAGAAATTGCATCGGGATTGAATACAACAGTCACCATGCGCAGTTTCCTCCATGGGAGTAATGTCTGAAACAGTCTACGCTTTGATCATGCCCTGGAAGTCCAGTAGTAGGTTCCGATGAACATATGGACGCATTCTGTATTCTGTGGGCTTTCAAAGTGTTGATGAAACACAGAAAATGCATCGGGATTGAATACAACAGTCATCATGCGCACTTTCCTCCATGGGATTAATGTCTCAAACAGTCTACGTTTTGATCGTTCCCTGGAAGACCAGTAGTAGTTTCCGATGAACATCTGGAGGCATTCTGCAATCTGTGGACTATCAGAGTGTTGTAGAAATACAGAAATTGCATCGGGATTGAATACAACAATCATCATGCGCACTTTCCTCAATGGGAGTAATGTCTCAAACAGTCTACGCTTTGATCGTTCCCTGGAAGACCAGTAGTAGTTTCTGATGCACATCTGGAGGCATTCTGTAATCTGTGGACTATCAGAGTATTGATGAAACACAGAAATTGCATCGGGATTGGATACAACAGTCACTATGTGCAATTTCCTCCATGGGAGTAATGTCTCAAACTGTCTACGCTTTGATCGTTTCCTGGAAGACCAGTAGTAGTTTCCGATGCACATCTGGAGGCATTCTGTAATCTTTGGACCTTCAAAGTGTTGATGAAACACAGAAATTGCAGCGGGATTGAATACAACAGTCACCATACTCACTTCCCTCCATGGGAGTAACGTCTCAAACTGTCTACGCTTTGATTGTTTCCTGGAAGACCAGTAGTAGTTTCCGATGCACATCTGGAGGCATTCTGTAATCTGTGGACTATCAGAGTGTTGGTGAAACACAGAAACTGCATCGGGATTGAATACAACAGTCACCATGCGCACTTTCCTCCATGGGAGTAACGTCTCAAACAGTCTACGCTTTGATCGTTCCCTGGAAGACCATTAGTAGTTTCCGATGCACATCTGGAGGCATTCTGTAATCTGTAAACTTTCAGAGTGTTGTTCAAACACAGATATTGCATCGGGATTGAATACAACAGTCACCATGTGCACTTTCCTCTATGGGAGTAATGTTTCAATCAGTCTACGCTTTGATCGTTTCCTGGAAAACCAGTAGTAGTTTCCGTTTCACATCTGGAGGCATTCTGTAATCTGTTTACCTTCAAAGTGTTGATCAAACTCAGAAATTGCATCGCGATTAATACAACAGCCACCATGCGCACTTTCTTCCATGTGAGTAAGGTCTCAAACGGTCTACGATCTGATCGTTCCCTGGAAGACCAGTAGTAGTTTACGATGCACATCTGGAGGCATTTTGTAATCTGTGGACTATCAGAGTGTTGATTAAACACAGAAATTGCGTCGGGATTGAATACAACAGTCACCATGCGCACTTTCCTCCATGGGAGTAATGTCTCAAACAGTCTACGATTACATCGTTCCCTGGAAGACCATTAGTAGCTTCCGATATACATCTGGAGGCTTTCTGTAATCTGTGGACTATCAGAGAGTTGGTGAAACACAGAAACTGCATCGCGATTGAATACAACAGTCACCATGCGCACTTTCCTCCATGGGAGTAATGTCTGAAACAGTCTACGCTTTGGTCATGCCCTGGAAGTCCAGTAGTAGGTTCCGATGCACATCTGGAGGCATTCTGTATTCTGTGGACTTTCAAAGTGTTGATGAAACACAGAAATTGCATCGGGATTGAATACAACAGTCATCATGCGCACTTTCCTCCATGGGATTAATGTCTCAAACAGTCTACGCTTTGATCGTTCCCTGGAAGACCAGTAGTAGTTTCCGATGAACATCTGGAGGCACTCTGCAATCTGTGGACTATCAGAGTGTTGTAGAAACACAGAAATTGCATCGGGATTGAATACAACAATCATCATGCGCACTTTCCTCAATGGGAGTAATGTCTCAAACAGTCTACGCTTTGATCGTTCCCTGGAAGACCAGTAGCAGTTTCCGATGCACATCTGGAGGCATTCTGTAATCTGTGGACTATCAGAGTGTTGATGAAACACAGAAATTGCATCGGGATTGGATACAACATTCACTATGTGCAATTTCCTCCATAGGAGTAATGTCTCAAACTGTCTACGCTTTGATCGTTTCCTGGAAGACCAGTAGTAGTTTCCGATGCACATCTGGAGGCATTCTGTAATCTTTGGACCTTCAAAGTGTTGATGAAACACAGAAATTGCATCGGCATTGAATACAACAGTCACCATACTCACTTCCCTCCATGGGAGTAACGTCTCAAACTGTCTACGATTTGATCGTTTCCTGGAAGACCGGTAGTAGTTTCCGATGCACATCTGGAGGCATTCTGTAATCTGTGGACTATCAGAGTGTTGGTGAAACACAAAACTGCATCGGGATTGAATACAACAGCCACCATGCGCACTTTCCTCCATGGGAGTAAGGTCTCAAAGAGTCTACGATCTGATCGTTCCCAGGAAGACCAGTAGTAGTTTACGATGCACATCTGGAGGCATTCTGTAATCTGTGGACTATCAGAGTGTTGATTAAACACAAAAGTTGCGTCGGGATTGAATACAACAGTCACCATGCGCACTTTCCTCCATGGGATTAATGTCTCAAACAGTCTACGCTTTGATCGTTCCCTGGATGACCACTTGTAGTTTCCGATGCACATCTGGAGGCATTCTGTAATCTGTGGACAATCAGAGTGTTCATGAAACATAGAAATTGCATCGGGATTGATTACAAAAGTCACCATGCGCATGTTCCTCCATGGGAGTAATGTCTCAAACAGTCTACGCTTTGATCGTTCACTGAAAGACCTGTTTAAGTTTCAAATGCACATCTGGAGGCGTTCTGTAATCTGTGGACCTTCAAAGTGTTGATGAAACACAGAAATTGCATCGGGATTGAATACAACAGTCACCATGCGCACTTTCCTCCATGGCAGTAATGTCTCAAACAGTCAACGCATTGATCGTTCCACGGAAGACCAGTATTAGTTTCCGATGCACATCTGGAGGCATTCTGTAATCTGTGGACAATCAGAGTGTTGTTGAAACAGAGAAATTGCATCGGGATTGAATACAACAGTCACCATGTGCACTTTCCTCTATGGGAGTAATGTTTCAATCAGTCTACGCTTTGATCGTTTCCTGGAAAACCAGTAGTAGTTTCCGTTTCACATCTGGAGGCATTCTGTAATCTGTTTACCTTCAAAGTGTTGATCAAACTCAGAAATTGCATCGCGATTAATACAACAGCCACCATGCGCACTTTCCTCCATGGGAGTAAGGTCTCAAACAGTCTACGATCTGATCGTTCCCTGGAAGACCAGTAGTAGTTTACGATGCACATCTGGAGGCATTTTGTAATCTGTGGACTATCAGAGTGTTGATTAAACACAGAAATTGCGTCGGGATTGAATACAACAGTCACCATGCGCACTTTCCTCCATGGAAGTAATGTCTCAAACAGTCTACGCTTTGATCGTTGACTGGAGGACCAGTAGTAGTTTCCGTTCACATCTGGAGGCATTCTGTAACCTGTGGACCCTCAAAGTATTGACGAAACACACAAATTTCATCGGGATTGAGTACAATAGTCACCATGCGCACTTTCCTCCATGGGAGTAATGTCTCAAACAGTCTACGATTACATCGTTCCCTGGAAGACCATTAGTAGCTTCCGATGTACATCTGGAGGCTTTCTGTAATCTGTGGAACTTCAAAGTGTTGATGAAACACAGAAATTGCATCGGGATTGAATACAACAGTCACCATTCGCTATTTTCCTCCATAAGAGTAATGTCTCAAACAGCCTACGATCTGATCGTCCCCTGGAAGACCAGTAGTAGTTTTCGATGCACATCTAGAGGCATTCTGTAAGCTGTGGACTATCAGAGTGTTGATGAAACACAGAAATTACATCGGCATTGAATACAACAATCACCATGCACACTTTCCTCCATGGGAGTAATGTCTTATACAGTCTACGCTTTGATCGTTCCCTGGAAGACAAGTAGTAGTTTCCGATACACATCTGGAGGCATTCTGTAATCTGTGGACTATCAGAGTGTTTATGAAACACAGAAATTGCATCGGGATTGAATACAACGGTCACCATGAGCACTTTCCCCCATGGGAGGAATGTCTTAAACAGTCTACGCTTTGATCATTCCCTGGAAGGCCAGTAGTAGTTTCCGATGCACATCTGGAGGCATTCTGTAATCTGTGGAGTATCAGAGTGTTGATGATACAACGAAATTGCATCGGGATTGATTACAACAGTCACCATGAGCACTTTCTCCCATGGGAGTATTGTCTCAAAGAGTCTACGCTTTGATCGTTCCCTGGAAGGCCAGTAGTTGATTCCGATGCACATCTGGATGCATTCTATAATCTGTGGACAATCAGAGTGTTGATGAAACGCAGATATTGCATCAGGATTGAATACATCAGTCACCATGAGCACTTTCCTCCATGAGAGTAATGTCATAAACAGTCTACGCTTTGATCGTTCCCTGGAGGACCAGTAGTAGTTTCCGATGCACATCTGGAGGCATACTGTAATCTGTGGAACATTAGAGTATTGATGAGACACAGAAATTGCATCGGGATTGAATACAACAGTCACCATGCGCACTTTCCTCCATGGGATTTATGTCTCAAATTGTTTACGATTTGATCGTTCCCTGGAAGACCAGTAGTAGTTTCCGATGCACATCTGGAGCATTCTGCAATCTGTGGACCTTCAAAGTGTTGATGAAACACAGAATTGATTCAGGATTGAATACAACAGTCACCATGCGCAATTATCCTCCACAGGAGTAATGTCTCAAACAGTCTACGCTTTGATCGTTGCCTGGAAGACCAGTAGTAGTTTCCGATGCACATCTGGTGTCATTCTGTAATCTGTGGACTATCAGAGTGCTGATGAAACACAGAAATTGCCTCGGGATTTAATACAACAGGCACCATGCGCACTTTCCTCCTTGGGTGTAATGTCTCAAACAGTCTACGCTTTGATCGTTCATTGGAAGACCAGTAGTAGTTTCCGATGCACATCTGGAGGCATTCTGTAATCTGTGGACTATCAGAGTGTTGTTGAAACAAAGAATTGCATCGGGATTGAATACAACAGTCACCATGCGCACTTTCCTCCATGGCAGTAATGTCTCAAACAGTCTACGCTTTGATCGTTGCCTGGAAGACCAGTAGTAGTTTCCGATGCACATCTGGTGTCATTCTGTAATCTGTGGACTATCAGAGTGCTGATGAAACACAGAAATTGCCTCGGGATTTAATACAACAGGCACCATGCGCACTTTCCTCCTTGGGTGTAATGTCTCAAACAGTCTACGCTTTGATCGTTCCTGGAAGACGAGTAGAAGCTTCCGATGCACATCTGGAAGAATTCTGTAACCTGTGGACTCTCTGAGTGTTGATGAAACACAGAAATTGCATCGGGATTGAATACAACAGTTATCATGCGCACTCTCCTCCATGGGAGAAGTGTCTCACACAGTCTACGCTTTGATCATTCCCTGGAAGACCAGTAGTAGTTTCCGATGCACATCTGGATTCATTCAGTAATCTCTAAACTGTCAGAGTGTTGTTCAAACACAGAAATTGCATCGGGATTGGATACAACAGTCACCATGTGCACTTTCCTCCATGGGAGTAATGTTTCAAACAGTCTCCGCTTTGATCGTTTCCTGGAAATCCAGTAGTAGCTTCCGATTCACATCTGGAGGCATTCTGTAATCTGTTTACCTTCAAAGTGTTGATGAAACACAGAAATTGCATCGGGATTGCATACGACAGTGAACATGCGCGATTTTCCTCCATGGGTGTAATGTCGCTTACAGTCTATGCTTTGTTCGTTCCCTGGAAGACCAGTAGTAGTTTCTGATGCACATCTGGAGGCATTCTGTAATCTGTGGACTATCAGACTGTTGTTGAAAAACAGAAATTGCATCTGGATTGAATACAACAGTCACCATGCGCAGTTTCCTCCATGGGAGTAATGTCTGAAACAGTCTACGATTTGGTCATGCCCTGGAAGTCCAGTAGTAGGTTCCGATGCACATCTGGAGGCATTCTGTATTCTGTGGACTTTCAAAGTGTTGATGAAACACAGAAATTGCATCGGGATTGAATACAACAGTCATCATGCGCACTTTCCTCCATGGGATTAATGTCTCAAACAGTCTACGCTTTGATCGTTCCCTGGAAGACCAGTAGTAGTTTCCGATGAACATCTGGAGGCACTCTGCAATCTGTGGACTATCAGAGTGTTGTAGAAACACAGAAATTGCCTCGGGATTGAATACAACAGTCATCATGCGCACTTTCCTCCATTGGATTAATGTCTCAAACAGTCTACGTTTTGATCGTTCCCTGGAAGACCAGTAGTAGTTTCCGATGAACATCTGGAGGCATTCTGCAATCTGTGGACTATCAGAGTGTTGTAGAAACATAAAAATTGCATCGGGATTAAATACAACAATCATCATGCGCACTTTCCTCAATGGGAGTAATGTCTCAAACAGTCTACGCTTTGATCGTTCCCTGGAAGACCAGTAGCAGTTTCCGATGCACATCTGGAGGCATTCTGTAACATGTGGACTATCAGAGTGTTGATGAAACACAAAAATTGCATCGGGATTGGATACATCAGTCACCATGTGCAATTTCCTCCATGGGAGTAATGTCTCAAACTGTCTACGCTTTGATCGTTTCCTGGAAGACCAGTAGTAGTTTCCGATGCAGATCTGGAGGCATTCTGTAATCTTTGGACCTTCAAAGTGTTGATGAAACACAGAAATTGCATCGGGACTGAATACAACAGTCACCATGCTCACTTCCCTCCATGGGAGTAACGTCTCAAACTGTCTACGCTTTGGTCGTTACCTGGAAGACCAGCAGTAGTTTCCGATGCACATCTGGAGGCATTCTGTAATCTGTGGACTATCAGAGAGTTGGTGAAACACAGAAACTGCATCGCGATTGAATACAACAGTCACCATGCGCACTTTCCTCCATGGGAGTAATGTCTGAAACAGTCTACGCTTTGGTCATGCCCTGGAAGTCCAGTAGTAGGTTCCGATGCACATGTGGAGGCATACTGTATTCTGTGGACTTTCAAAGTGTTGATGAAACACAGAAATTGCATCGGGATTGAATACAACAGTCATCATGCGCACTTTCCTCCATGGGATTAATGTCTCAAACAGTCTACGCTTTGATCGTTCCCTGGAAGACAAGTAGTAGTTTCCGATGCACATCTGGAGGCATTCTGTAATCTGTGGACTATCAGAGTGTTGATGAAACACAGAAATTGCATCGGGATTGGATACAACATTCACTATGTGCAATTTCCTCCATAGGAGTAATGTCTCAAACTGTCTACACTTTGATCGTTTCCTGGAAGACCAGTAGTAGTTTCCGATGCACATCTGGAGGCATTCTGTAATCTTTGGACCTTCAAAGTGTTGATGAAACACAAAAATTGCATCGGCATTGAATACAACAGTCACCATACTCACTTCCCTCCATGGGAGTAACGTCTCAAACTGTCTACGCTTTGATCGTTTCCTGGAAGACCGGTAGTAGTTTCCGATGCACATCTGGAGGCATTCTGTAATCTGTGGACTATCAGAGTGTTGGTGAAACACAAAACTGCATCGGGATTGAATACAACAGCCACCATGCGCACTTTCCTCCATGGGAGTAAGGTCTCAAAGAGTCTACGATCTGATCGTTCCCAGGAAGACCAGTAGTAGTTTACGATGCACATCTGGAGGCATTCTGTAATCTGTGGACTATCAGAGTGTTGATTAAACACAAAAGTTGCGTCGGGATTGAATACAACAGTCACCATGCGCACTTTCCTCCATGGGATTAATGTCTCAAACAGTCTACGCTTTGATCGTTCCCTGGATGACCACTTGTAGTTTCCGATGCACATCTGGAGGCATTCTGTAATCTGTGGACAATCAGAGTGTTCATGAAACAAAGAAATTGCATCGGGATTGAATACAAAAGTCACCATGCGCACGTTCCTCCATGGGAGTAATGTCTCAAACAGTCTACGCTTTGATCGTTCACTGAAAGACCTGTTTCAGTTTCAAATGCACATCTGGAGGCGTTCTGTAATCTGTGGACCTTCAAAGTGTTGATGAAACACAGAAATTGCATCGGGATTGAATACAACAGTCACCATGTGCACTTTCCTCTGTGGGAGTAATGTTTCAATCAGTCTACGCTTTGATCGTTTCCTGGAAAACCAGTAGTAGTTTCCGTTTCACATCTGGAGGCATTCTGTAATCTGTTTACCTTCAAAGTGTTGATCAAACTCAGAAATTGCATCGCGATTAATACAACAGCCACCATGCGCACTTTCCTCCATGGGAGTAAGGTCTCAAACAGTCTACGATCTGATCGTTCCCTGGAAGACCAGTAGAAGTTTACGATGCACATCTGGAGGCATTTTGTAATCTGTGGACTATCAGAGTGTTGATTAAACACAGAAATTGCGTCGGGATTGAATACAACAATCACCATGCGCACGTTCCTCCATGGGAGTAATGTCTCAAACAGTCTACGCTTTGATCGTTCACTGAAAGACCTGTTTCAGTTTCAAATGCACATCTGGATTCGTTCTGTAATCTGTGGACCTTCAAAGTGTTGATGAAACACAGAAATTGCATCGGGATTGAATACAACAGTCACCATGCGCACTTTCCTCCATGGCGGTAATGTCTCAAACAGTCAACGCATTGATCGTTCCACGGAAGACCAGTAGTAGTTTCCGATGCACATCTGGAGGCATTCTGTAATCTGTGGACAATCAGAGTGTTGTTGAAACAGAGAAATTGCATCGGGATTGAATACAACAGTCACCATGTGCACTTTCCTCTATGGGAGTAATGTTTCAATCAGTCTACGCTTTGATCGTTTCCTGGAAAACCAGTAGTAGTTTCCGTTTCACATCTGGAGGCATTCTGTAATCTGTGGACCCTCAAAGTATTGACGAAACACACAAATTTCATCGGGATTGAGTACAATAGTCACCATGCGCACTTTCCTCCATGGGAGTAATGTCTCAAACAGTCTACGATTACATCGTTCCCTGGAAGACCATTAGTAGCTTCCGATGTACATCTGGAGGCTTTCTGTAATCTGTGGAACTTCAAAGTGTTGATGAAACACAGAAATTGCATCGGGATAGAATACAACAGTCACCATGCGCTATTTTCCTCCATAAGAGTAATGTCTCAAACAGCCTACGATCTGATCGTCCGCTGGAAGACCAGTAGTAGTTTTCGATGCACATCTGGAGGCATTCTGTAAGCTGTGGACTATCAGAGTGTTGATGAAACACAGAAATTACATCGGCATTGAATACAACAATCACCATGCACACTTTCCTCCATGGGAGTAATGTCTTATACAGTCTACGCTTTGATCGTTCCCTGGAAGACAAGTAGTAGTTTCCGATACACATCTGGAGGCATTCTGTAATCTGTGGACTATCAGAGTGTTTATGAAACACAGAAATTGCATCGGGATTGAATACAACGGTCACCATGAGCACTTTCCCCCATGGGAGGAATGTCTTAAACAGTCTACGCTTTGACCGTTCCCTGGAAGGGCAGTAGTAGTTTCCGATGCACATCTGGAGGCATTCTGTAATCTGTGGAGTATCAGAGTGTTGATGATACAACGAAATTGCATCGGGATTGATTACAACAGTCACCATGAACACTTTCTCCCATGGGAGTATTGTCTCAAAGAGTCTTCGCTTTGATCGTTCCCTGGAAGGCCAGTAGTTGATTCCGATGCACATCTGGATGCATTCTATAATCTGTGGACCATCAGAGTGTTGATGAAACGCAGATATTGCATCAGGATTGAATACAACAGTCACCATGAGCACTTTCCTCCATGGGAGTAATGTCATAAACAGTCTACGCTTTGATCGTTCCCTGGAGGACCAGTAGTAGTTTCCGATGCACATCTGGAGGCATACTGTAATCTGTGGAACATTAGAGTATTGATGAAACACAGAAATTGCATCGGGATTGAATACAACAGTCACCATGCGCACTTTCCTCCATGGGATTTATGTCTCAAATTGTTTACGATTTGATCGTTCCCTGGAAGACCAGTAGTAGTTTCCGATGCACATCTGGAGGCATTCTGCAATCTGTGGACCTTCAAAGTGTTGATGAAACACAGAAATTGATTCAGGATGGAATACAACAGTCACCATGCGCAATTATCCTCCACAGGAGTAATGTCTCAAACAGTCATCGCTTTGATCGTTCATTGGAAGACCAGTAGTAGTTTCCGATGCACATCTGGAGGCATTCTGTAATCTGTGGACTATCAGAGTGTTGTTGAAACACAGAATTGCATCGGGATTGAATACAACAGTCACCATGCGCACTTTCCTCCATGGGAGTAATGTCTGAAACAGTCTACGCTTTGGTCATGCCCTGGAAGTCCAGTAGTAGGTTCCGATGCACATGTGGAGGCATTCTGTATTCTGTGGACTTTCAAAGTGTTGATGAAACACAGAAATTGCATCGGGATTGAATACAACAGTCATCATGCGCACTTTCCTCCATGGGATTAATGTCTCAAACAGTCTACGCTTTGATCGTTCCCTGGAAGACCAGTAGTAGTTTCCAATGAACATCTGGACCACTCTGCAATCTGTGGACTATCAGAGTGTTGTAGAAACACAGAAATTGCATCGGGATTGAATACAACAATCATCATGCGCACTTTCCTCAATGGGAGTAATGTCTCAAACAGTCTACGCTTTGATCGTTCCCTGGAAGACCAGTAGTAGTTTCCGATGCACATCTGGAGGCATTCTGTAATCTGTGGACTATCAGAGTGTTGATGAAACACAGAAATTGCATCGGGATTGGATACAACATTCACTATGTGCAATTTCCTCCATAGGAGTAATGTCTCAAACTGTCTACGCTTTGATCGTTTCCTGGAAGACCAGTAGTAGTTTCCGATGCACATCTGGAGGCATTCTGTAATCTTTGGACCTTCAAAGTGTTGATGAAACACAGAAATTGCATCGGCATTGAATACAACAGTCACCATACTCACTTCCCTCCATGGGAGTAACGTCTCAAACTGTCTACGCTTTGATCGTTTCCTGGAAGACCGGTAGTAGTTTCCGATGCACATCTGGAGGCATTCTGTAATCTGTGGACTATCAGAGTGTTGGTGAAACACAAAACTGCATCGGGATTGAATACAACAGCCACCATGCGCACTTTCCTCCATGGGAGTAAGGTCTCAAAGAGTCTACGATCTGATCGTTCCCAGGAAGACCAGTAGTAGTTTACGATGCACATCTGGAGGCATTCTGTAATCTGTGGACTATCAGAGTGTTGATTAAACACAAAAGTTGCGTCGGGATTGAATACAACAGTCACCATGCGCACTTTCCTCCATGGGATTAATGTCTCAAACAGTCTACGCTTTGATCGTTCCCTGGATGACCACTTGTAGTTTCCGATGCACATCTGGAGGCATTCTGTAATCTGTGGACAATCAGAGTGTTCATGATACAAAGAAATTGCATCGGGATTGAATACAAAAGTCACCATGCGCACGTTCCTCCATGGGAGTAATGTCTCAAACAGTCTACGCTTTGATCGTTCACTGAAAGACCTGTTTCAGTTTCAAATGCACATCTGGAGGCGTTCTGTAATCTGTGGACCTTCAAAGTGTTGATGAAACACAGAAATTGCATCGGGATTGAATACAACAGTCACCATGCGCACTTTCCTCCATGGCAGTAATGTCTCAAACAGTCAACGCATTGATCGTTCCACGGAAGACCAGTAGTAGTTTCCGATGCACATCTGGAGGCATTCTGTAATCTGTGGACTATCAGAGTGTTGATGAAACACAGAAATTGCATCGGGATTGGATACAACATTCACTATGTGCAATTTCCTCCATAGGAGTAATGTCTCAAACTGTCTACGCTTTGATCGTTTCCTGGAAGACCAGTAGTAGTTTCCGATGCACATCTGGAGGCATTCTGTAATCTTTGGACCTTCAAAGTGTTGATGAAACACAGAAATTGCATCGGCATTGAATACAACAGTCACCATACTCACTTCCCTCCATGGGAGTAACGTCTCAAACTGTCTACGCTTTGATCGTTTCCTGGAAGACCGGTAGTAGTTTCCGATGCACATCTGGAGGCATTCTGTAATCTGTGGACTATCAGAGTGTTGGTGAAACACAAAACTGCATCGGGATTGAATACAACAGCCACCATGCGCACTTTCCTCCATGGGAGTAAGGTCTCAAAGAGTCTACGATCTGATCGTTCCCAGGAAGACCAGTAGTAGTTTACGATGCACATCTGGAGGCATTCTGTAATCTGTGGACTATCAGAGTGTTGATTAAACACAAAAGTTGCGTCGGGATTGAATACAACAGTCACCATGCGCACTTTCCTCCATGGGATTAATGTCTCAAACAGTCTACGCTTTGATCGTTCCCTGGATGACCACTTGTAGTTTCCGATGCACATCTGGAGGCATTCTGTAATCTGTTTACCTTCAAAGTGTTGATCAAACTCAGAAATTGCATCGCGATTAATACAACAGCCACCATGCGCACTTTCCTCCATGGGAGTAAGGTCTCAAACAGTCTACGATCTGATCGTTCCCTGGAAGACCAGTAGTAGTTTACGATGCACATCTGGAGGCATTTTGTAATCTGTGGACTATCAGAGTGTTGATTAAACACAGAAATTGCGTCGGGATTGAATACAACAGTCACGATATGCACTTTTCTCCATGGAAGTAATGTCTCAAACAGTCTACGCTTTGATCGTTGACTGGAGGACCAGTAGTAGTTTCCGTTCACATCTGGAGGCATTCTGTAATCTGTGGACCCTCAAAGTATTGACGAAACACACAAATTTCATCGGGATTGAGTACAATAGTCACCATGCGCACTTTCCTCCATGGGAGTAATGTCTCAAACAGTCTACGATTACATCGTTCCCTGGAAGACCATTAGTAGCTTCCGATGTACATCTGGAGGCTTTCTGTAATCTGTGGAACTTCAAAGTGTTGATGAAACACAGAAATTGCATCGGGATTGAATACAACAGTCACCATGCGCTATTTTCCTCCATAAGAGTAATGTCTCAAACAGCCTACGATCTGATCGTCCCCTGGAAGACCAGTAGTAGTTTTCGATGCACATCTGGAGGCATTCTGTAAGCTGTGGACTATCAGAGTGTTGATGAAACACAGAAATTACATCGGCATTGAATACAACAATCACCATGCACACTTTCCTCCATGGGAGTAATGTCTTATACAGTCTACGCTTTGATCGTTCCCTGGAAGACAAGTAGTAGTTTCCGATACACATCTGGAGGCATTCTGTAATCTGTGGACTATCAGAGTGTTTATGAAACACAGAAATTGCATCGGGATTGAATACAACGGTCACCATGAGCACTTTCCCCCATGGGAGGAATGTCTTAAACAGTCTACGCTTTGATCGTTCCCTGAAAGGCCAGTAGTAGTTTCCGATGCACATCTGGAGGCATTCTGTAATCTGTGGAGTATCAGAGTGTTGATGATACAACGAAATTGCATCGGGATTGATTACAACAGTCACCATGAGCACTTTCTCCCATGGGAGTATTGTCTCAAAGAGTCTACGCTTTGATCGTTCCCTGGAAGGCCAGTAGTTGATTCCGATGCACATCTGGATGCATTCTATAATCTGTGGACCATCAGAGTGTTGATGAAACGCAGATATTGCATCAGGATTGAATACAACAGTCACCATGAGCACTTTCCTCCATGGGAGTAATGTCATAAACAGTCTACGCTTTGATCGTTCCCTGGAGGACCAGTAGTAGTTTCCGATGCACATCTGGAGGCATACTGTAATCTGTGGAACATTAGAGTATTGATGAAACACAGAGATTGCATCGGGATTGAATACAACAGTCACCATGCGCACTTTCCTCCATGGGATTTATGTCTCAAATTGTTTACGATTTGATCGTTCCCTGGAAAACCAGTAGTAGTTTCCGATGCACATCTGGAGGCATTCTGCAATCTGTGGACCTTCAAAGTGTTGATGAAACACAGAAATTGATTCAGGATTGAATACAACAGTCACCATGCGCAATTATCCTCCACAGGAGTAATGTCTCAAACAGTCAAAGCTTTGATCGTTCATTGGAAGACCAGTTGTAGTTTCCGATGCACATCTGGAGGCATTCTGTAATCTGTGGACTATCAGAGTGTTGTTGAAACACAGAATTGCATCGGGATTGAATACAACAGTCACCATGCGCACTTTCCTCCATGGGAGTAATGTCTGAAACAGTCTACGCTTTGGTCATGCCCTGGAAGTCCAGTAGTAGGTTCCGATGCACATGTGGAGGCATTCTGTATTCTGTGGACTTTCAAAGTGTTGATGAAACACAGAAATTGCATAGGGATTGAATACAACAGTCATCATGCGCACTTTCCTCCATGGGATTAATGTCTCAAACAGTCTACGCTTTGATCGTTCCCTGGAAGACCAGTAGTAGTTTCCGATGAACATCTGGAGGCACTCTGCAATCTGTGGACTATCAGAGTGTTGTAGAAACACAGAAATTGCATCGGGATTGAATACAACAATCATCATGCGCACTTTCCTCAATGGGAGTAATGTCTCAAACAGTCTACGCTTTGATCGTTCCCTGGAAGACCAGTAGTAGTTTCCGATGCACATCTGGAGGCATTCTGTAATCTGTGGACTATCAGAGTGTTGATGAAACACAGAAATTGCATCGGGATTGGATACAACATTCACTATGTGCAATTTCCTCCATAGGAGTAATGTCTCAAACTGTCTACGCTTTGATCGTTTCCTGGAAGACCAGTAGTAGTTTCCGATGCACATCTGGAGGCATTCTGTAATCTTTGGACCTTCAAAGTGTTGATGAAACACAGAAATTGCATCGGCATTGAATACAACAGTCACCATACTCACTTCCCTCCATGGGAGTGACGTCTCAGACTGTCTACGCTTTGATCGTTTCCTGGAAGACCGGTAGTAGTTTCCGATGCACATCTGGAGGCATTCTGTAATCTGTGGACTATCAGAGTGTTGGTGAATCACAAAACTGCATCCGGATTGAATACAACAGCCACCATGCGCACTTTCCTCCATGGGAGTAAGGTCTCAAAGAGTCTACGATCTGATCGTTCCCAGGAAGACCAGTAGTAGTTTACGATGCACATCTGGAGGCATTCTGTAATCTGTGGACTATCAGAGTGTTGATTAAACACAAAAGTTGCTTCGGGATTGAATACAACAGTCACCATGCGCACTTTCCTCCATGGGATTAATGTCTCAAAGAGTCTACGCTTTGATCGTTCCCTGGATGACCACTTGTAGTTTCCGATGCACATCTGGAGGCATTCTGTAATCTGTGGACAATCAGAGTGTTGATGAAACAAAGAAATTGCATCGGGATTGAATACAAAAGTCACCATGCGCACGTTCCTCCATGGGAGTAATGTCTCAAACAGTCTACGCTTTGATCGTTCACTGAAAGACCTGTTTCAGTTTCAAATGCACATCTGGAGGCGTTCTGTAATCTGTGGACCTTCAAAGTGTTGATGAAACACAGAAATTGCATCGGGATTGAATACAACAGTCACCATGCGCACTTTCCTCCATGGCAGTAATGTCTCAAACAGTCAACGCATTGATCGTTCCACGGAAGACCAGTAGTAGTTTCCGATGCACATCTGGAGGCATTCTGTAATCTGTGGACTATCAGAGTGTTGATGAAACTCAGAAATTGCATCGGGATTGAATACAACAGTCACCATGTGCACTTTCCTCTCTGGGAGTAATGTTTCAATCAGTCTACGCTTTGATCGTTTCCTGGAAAACCAGTAGTAGTTTCCGTTTCACATCTGGAGGCATTCTGTAATCTGTTTACCTTCAAAGTGTTGATCAAACTCAGAAATTGCATCGCGATTCATACAACAGCCACCATGCGCACTTTCCTCCATGGGAGTAAGGTCTCAAACAGTCTACGATCTGATCGTTCCCTGGAAGACCAGTAGTAGTTTACGATGCACATCTGGAGGCATTTTGTAATCTGTGGACTATCAGAGTGTTGATTAAACACAGAAATTGCGTCGGGATTGAATACAACAGTCACCATGCGCACTTTCCTCCATGGAAGTAATGTCTCAAACAGTCTACGCTTTGATCGTTGACTGGAGGACCAGTAGTAGTTTCCGTTCACATCTGGAGGCATTCTGTAATCTGTGGACCCTCAAAGTATTGACGAAACACACAAATTTCATCGGGATTGAGTACAATAGTCACCATGCGCACTTTCCTCCATGGGAGTAATGTCTCAAACAGTCTACGATTACATCGTTCCCTGGAAGACCATTAGTAGCTTCCGATGTACATCTGGAGGCTTTCTGTAATCTGTGGAACTTCAAAGTGTTGATGAAACACAGAAATTGCATCGGGATTGAATACAACAGTCACCATTCGCTATTTTCCTCCATAAGAGTAATGTCTCAAACAGCCTACGATCTGATCGTCCCCTGGAAGACCAGTAGTAGTTTTCGATGCACATCTAGAGGCATTCTGTAAGCTGTGGACTATCAGAGTGTTGATGAAACACAGAAATTACATCGGCATTGAATACAACAATCACCATGCACACTTTCCTCCATGGGAGTAATGTCTTATACAGTCTACGCTTTGATCGTTCCCTGGAAGACAAGTAGTAGTTTCCGATACACATCTGGAGGCATTCTGTAATCTGTGGACTATCAGAGTGTTTATGAAACACAGAAATTGCATCGGGATTGAATACAACGGTCACCATGAGCACTTTCCCCCATGGGAGGAATGTCTTAAACAGTCTACGCTTTGATCGTTCCCTGGAAGGCCAGTAGTAGTTTCCGATGCACATCTGGAGGCATTCTGTAATCTGTGGAGTATCAGAGTGTTGATGATACAACGAAATTGCATCGGGATTGATTACAACAGTCACAATGAGCACTTTCTCCCATGGGAGTATTGTCTCAAAGAGTCTACGCTTTGATCGTTCCCTGGAAGGCCAGTAGTTGATTCCGATGCACATCTGGATGCATTCTATAATCTGTGGACAATCAGAGTGTTGATGAAACGCAGATATTGCATCAGGATTGAATACATCAGTCACCATGAGCACTTTCCTCCATGGGAGTAATGTCATAAACAGTCTACGCTTTGACCGTTCCCTGGAGGACCAGTAATAGTTTCCGATGCACATCTGGAGGCATACTGTAATCTGTGGAACATTAGAGTATTGATGAGACACAGAAATTGCATCGGGATTGAATACAACAGTCACCATGCGCACTTTCCTCCATGGGATTTATGTCTCAAATTGTTTACGATTTGATCGTTCCCTGGAAGACCAGTAGTAGTTTCCGATGCACATCTGCAGGCATTCTGCAATCTGTGGACCTTCAAAGTGTTGGTGAAACACAGAAATTGATTCAGGATTGAATACAACAGTCACCATGCGCAATTATCCTCCACAGGAGTAATGTCTCAAATAGTCAACGCTTTGATCGTTCATTGGAATACCAGTAGTAGTTTCCGATGCACATCTGGAGGCATTCTGTAATCTGTGGACTATCAGAGTGTTGTTGAAACACAGAATTGCATCGGGATTGAATACAACAGTCACCATGCGCACTTTCCTCCATGGCAGTAATGTCTCAAACAGTCTACGCTTTAATCGTTGCCTGGAAGACCAGTAGTAGTTTCCGATGCACATCTGGTGTCATTCTGTAATCTGTGGACTATCGGAGTGCTGATGAAACACAGAAATTGCCTCGGGATTTAATACAACAGGCACCATGCGCACTTTCCTACTTGGGTGTAATGTCTCAAACAGTCTACGCTTTGATCGTTCCTGGAAGACGAGTAGAAGCTTCCGATGCACATCTGGAAGAATTCTGTAACCTGTGGACTCTCTGAGTGTTGATGAAACACAGAAATTGCATCGGGATTGAATACAACAGTTATCATGCGCACTTTCCTCCATGGGAGAAGTGTCTCACACAGTCTACGCTTTGATCATTCCCTGGAAGACCAGTAGTAGTTTCCGATGCACATCTGGATTCATTCTGTAATCTCTAAACTGTCAGAGTGTTGTTCAAACACAGAAATTGCATCGGGATTGGATACAACAGTCACCATGTGCACATTCCTCCATGGGAGTAATGTTTCAAACAGTCTCCGCTTTGATCGTTTCCTGGAAATCCAGTAGTAGCTTCCGATTCACATCTGGAGGCATTCTGTAATCTGTTTACCTTCAAAGTGTTGATGAAACACAGAAATTGCATCGGGATTGCATACGACAGTCAACATGCGCGATTTTCCTCCATGGGTGTAATGTCGCTTACAGTCTATGCTTTGTTCGTTCCCTGGAAGACCAGTAGTAGTTTCTGATGCACATCTGGAGGCATTCTGTAATCTGTGGACTATCAGAGTGTTGTTGAAAAACAGAAATTGCATCGGGATTGAATACAACAGTCACCATGCGCAGTTTCCTCCATGGGAGTAATGTCTGAAACAGTCTACGATTTGGTCATGCCCTGGAAGTCCAGTAGTAGGTTCCGATGCACATCTGGAGGCATTCTGTATTCTGTGGACTTTCAAAGTGTTGATGAAACACAGAAATTGCATCGGGATTGAATACAACAGTCATCATGCGCACTTTCCTCCATGGGATTAATGTCTCAAACAGTCTACGCTTTGATCGTTCCCTGGAAGACCAGTAGTAGTTTCCGATGAACATCTGGAGGCACTCTGCAATCTGTGGACTATCAGAGTGTTGTAGAAACACAGAAATTGCCTCGGGATTGAATACAACAGTCATCATGCGCACTTTCCTCCATTGGATTAATGTCTCAAACAGTCTACGTTTTGATCGTTCCCTGGAAGACCAGTAGTAGTTTCCGATGAACATCTGGAGGCATTCTGCAATCTGTGGACTATCAGAGTGTTGTAGAAACATAAAAATTGCATCGGGATTGAATACAACAATCATCATGCGCACTTTCCTCAATGGGAGTAATGTCTCAAACAGTCTACGCTTTGATCGTTCCCTGGAAGACCAGTAGCAGTTTCCGATGCACATCTGGAGGCATTCTGTAACCTGTGGACTATCAAAGTGTTGATGAAACACAAAAATTGCATCGGGATTGGATACATCAGTCACCATGTGCAATTTCCTCCATAGGAGTAATGTCTCAAACTGTCTACGCTTTGATCGTTTCCTGGAAGACCAGTAGTAGTTTCCGATGCAGATCTGGAGGCATTCTGTAATCTTTGGACCTTCAAAGTGTTGATGAAACACAGAAATTGCATCGGGACTGAATACAACAGTCACCATGCTCACTTCCCTCCATGGGAGTAACGTCTCAAACTGTCTACGCTTTGGTCGTTACCTGGAAGACCAGCAGTAGTTTCCGATGCACATCTGGAGGCATTCTGTAATCTGTGGACTATCAGAGAGTTGGTGAAACACAGAAACTGCATCACGATTGAATACAACAGTCACCATGCGCACTTCCCTCCATGGGAGTAACGTCTCAAACTGTCTACGCTTTGATCGTTTCCTGGAAGACCGGTAGTAGTTTCCGATGCACATCTGGAGGCATTCTGTAATCTGTGGACAATCAGAGTGTTCATGAAACAAAGAAATTGCATCGGGATTGAATACAAAAGTCACCATGCGCACGTTCCTCCATGGGAGTAATGTCTCAAACAGTCTACGCTTTGATCGTTCACTGAAAGACCTGTTTCAGTTTCAAATGCACATCTGGATTCGTTCTGTAATCTGTGGACCTTCAAAGTGTTGATGAAACACAGAAATTGCATCGGGATTGAATACAACAGTCAGCATGCGCACTTTCCTCCATGGCAGTAATGTCTCAAACAGTCAACGCATTGATCGTTCCCTGGAAGGCCAGTAGTAGTTTCCGATGCACATCTGGAGGCATTCTGTAATCTGTGGACAATCAGAGTGTTGTTGAAACAGAGAAATTGCATCGGGATTGAATACAACAGTCACCATGTGCACTTTCCTCTATGGGAGTAATGTTTCAATCAGTCTACGCTTTGATCGTTTCCTGGAAAACCAGTAGTAGTTTCCGTTTCACATCTGGAGGCATTCTGTAATCTGTTTACCTTCAAAGTGTTGATCAAACTCAGAAATTGCATCGCGATTAATACAACAGCCGCAATGCGCACTTTCCTCCATGGGAGTAAGGTCTCAAACAGTCTACGATCTGATCGTTCCCTGGAAGACCAGTAGTAGTTTACGATGCACATCTGGAGGCATTTTGTAATCTGTGGACTATCAGAGTGTTGATTAAACACAGAAATTGCGTCGGGATTGAATACAACAGTCACCATGAGCACTTTCCTCCATGGAAGTAATGTTTCAAACAGTCTACGCTTTGATCGTTGACTGGAGGACCAGTAGTAGTTTCCGTTCACATCTGGAGGCATTCTGTAATCTGTGGACCCTCAAAGTATTGACGAAACACACAAATTTCATCGGGATTGAGTACAATAGTCACCATGGTCACTTTCCTCCATGGGAGTAATGTCTCAAACAGTCTACGATTACATCGTTCCCTGGAAGACCATTAGTAGCTTCCGATGTACATCTGGAGGCTTTCTGTAATCTGTGGAACTTCAAAGTGTTGATGAAACACAGAAATTGCATCGGGATTGAATACAACAGTCACCATGCGCTATTTTCCTCCATAAGAGTAATGTCTCAAACAGCCTTCGATCTGATCGTCCCCTGGAAGACCAGTAGTAGTTTTCGATGCACATCTGGAGGCATTCTGTAAGCTGTGGACTATCAGAGTGTTGATGAAACACAGAAATTACATCGGCATTGAATACAACAATCACCATGCACACTTTCCTCCATGGGAGTAATGTCTTATACAGTCTACGCTATGATCGTTCCCTGGAAGACAAGTAGTAGTTTTCGATACACATCTGGAGGCATTCTGTAATCTGTGGACTATCTGAGTGTTTATGAAACACAGAAATAGCATCGGGATTGAATACAACGGTCACCATGAGCACTTTCCCCCATGGGAGGAATGTCTTAAACAGTCTACGCTTTGATCGTTCCCTGGAAGGCCAGTAGTAGTTTCCGATGCACATCTGGAGGCATTCTGTAATCTGTGGAGTATCAGAGTGTTGATGATACAACGAAATTGCATCGGGATTGATTACAACAGTCACCATGAGCACTTTCTCCCATGGGAGTATTGTCTCAAAGAGTCTACGCTTTGATCGTTCCCTGGAAGGCCAGTAGTTGATTCCGATGCACATCTGGATGCATTCTATAATCTGTGGACCATCAGAGTGTTGATGAAACGCAGATATTGCATCAGGATTGAATACAACAGTCACCATGAGCACTTTCCTCCATGGGAGTAATGTCATAAACAGTCTACGCTTTGATCGTTCCCTGGAGGACCAGTAGTAGTTTCCGATGCACATCTGGAGGCATACTGTAATCTGTGGAACATTAGAGTATTGATGAAACACAGAAATTGCATCGGGATTGAATACAACAGTCACCATGCGCAATTATCCTCCACAGGAGTAATGTCTCAAACAGTCAACGCTTTGATCGTTCATTGGAAGACCAGTAGTAGTTTCCGATGCACATCTGGAGGCATTCTGTAATCTGTGGACTATCAGAGTGTTGTTGAAACACAGAATTGCATCGGGATTGAGTACAACAGTCACCATGCGCACTTTCCTCCATGGGAGTAATGTTTCAAACAGTCTCCGCTTTGACCGTTTCCTGGAAATCCAGTAGTAGCTTCCGATTCACATCTGGAGGCATTCTGTAATCTGTTTACCTTCAAAGTGTTGATGAAACACAGAAATTGCATCGGGATTGGATACGACAGTCAACATGCGCGATTTTCCTCCATGGGTGTAATGTCGCTTACAGTCTATGCTTTGTTCGTTCCCTGGAAGACCAGTAGTAGTTTCCGATGCACATCTGGAGGCATTCTGTAATCTGTGGACTATCAGAGTGTTGTTGAAAAACAGAAATTGCATCGGGATTGAATACAACAGTCACCATGCGCAGTTTCCTCCATGGGAGTAACGTCTGAAACAGTCTACGCTTTGGTCATGCCCTGGAAGTCCAGTAGTAGGTTCCGATGCACATCTGGAGGCATTCTGTATTCTGTGGACTTTCAAAGTGTTGATGAAACACAGAAATTGCATCGGGATTGAATACAACAGTCATCGTGCGCACTTTCCTCCATGGGATTAATGTCTCAAACAGTCTACGCTTTGATCGTTCCCTGGAAGACCAGTAGTAGTTTCCGATGAACATCTGGAGGCACTCTGCAATCTGTGGACTATCAGAGTGTTGTAGAAACACAGAAATTGCCTCGGGATTGAATACAACAGTCATCATGCGCACTTTCCTCCATTGGTTTAATGTCTCAAACAGTCTACGTTATGATCGTTCCCTGGAAGACCAGTAGTAGTTTCCGATGAACATCTGGAGGCATTCTGCAATCTGTGGACTATCAGAGTGTTGTAGAAACATAAAAATTGCATCGGGATAGAATACAACAATCATCATGCGCACTTTCCTCAATGGGAGTAATGTCTCAAACAGTCTACGCTTTGATCGTTCCCTGGAAGACCAGTAGTAGTTTCCGATGCACATCTGGAGGCATTCTGTAACCTGTGGACTATCAGAGTGTTGATGAAACACAAAAATTGCATCGGGATTGGATACATCAGTCACCATGTGCAATTTCCTCCATGGGAGTAATGTCTCAAACTGTCTACGCTTTGATCGTTTCCTGGAAGACCAGTAGTAGTTTCCGAAGCAGATCTGGAGGCATTCTGTAATCTTTGGACCTTCAAAGTGTTGACGAAACACAGAAATTGCATCGGGACTGAATACAACAGTCACCATGCTCACTTCCCTGCATGGGAGTAATGTCTCAAACTGTCTACGCTTTGATCGTTACCTGGAAGACCAGCAGTAGTTTCCGATGCACATCTGGAGGCATTCTGTAATCTGTGGACTATCAGAGAGTTGGTGAAACACAGAAACTGAATCGCGATTGAATACAACAGTCACCATGCGCACTTTCCTCCATGGGAGTAATGTCTGAAACAGTCTACGCTTTGGTCATGCCCTGGAAGTCCAGTAGTAGGTTCCGATGCACATCTGGAGGCATTCTGTATTCTGTGGACTTTCAAAGTGTTGATGAAACACAGAAATTGCATCCGGATTGAATACAACAGTCATCACGCGCACTTTCCTCCATGGGATTAATGTCTCAAACAGTCTACGCTTTGATCGTTCCCTGGAAGACCAGTAGTAGTTTCCGATGAACATCTGGAGGCACTCTGCAATCTGTGGACTATCAGAGTGTTGTAGAAACACAGAAATTGCATCGGGATTGAATACAACAATCATCATGCGCACTTTCCTGAATGGGAGTAATGTCTCAAACAGTCTACGCTTTGATCGTTCCCTGGAAGACCAGTAGTAGTTTCCGATGCACATCTGGAGGCATTCTGTAATCTGTGGACTATCAGAGTGTTGATGAAACACAGAAATTGCATCGGGATTGGATACAACATTCACTATGTGCAATTTCCTCCATAGGAGTAATGTCTCAAACTGTCTACGTTTTGATCGTTTCCTGGAAGACCAGTAATAGTTTCCGATGCACATCTGGAGGCATTCTGTAATCTTTGGACCTTCAAAGTGTTGATGAAACACAGAAATTGCATCGGCATTGAATACAACAGTCACCATACTCACTTCCCTCCATGGGAGTAACGTCTCAAACTGTCTACGCTTTGATCGTTTCCTGGAAGACCGGTAGTAGTTTCCGATGCACATCAAGAGGCATTCTGTAATCTGTGGACTATCAGAGTGTTGGTGAAACACAAAACTGCATCGGGATTCAATACAACAGCCACCATGCGCACTTTCCTCCATGGGAGTAAGGTCTCAAAGAGTCTACGATCTGATCGTTCCCAGGAGGACCAGTAGTAGTTTACGATGCACATCTGGAGGCATTCTGTAATCTGTGGACTATCAGAGTGTTGATTAAACACAAAAGTTGCGTCGGGATTGAATACAACAGTCACCATGCGCACTTTCCTCCATGGGATTAATGTCTCAAACAGTCTACGCTTTGATCGTTCCCTGGATGACCACTTGTAGTTTCCGATGCACATCTGGAGGCATTCTGTAATCTGTGGACAATCAGAGTGTTCATGAAACAAAGAAATTGCATCGGGATTGAATACAAAAGTCACCATGCGCACGTTCCTCCATGGGAGTAATGTCTCAAACAGTCTACGCTTTGATCGTTCACTGAAAGACCTGTTTCAGTTTCAAATGCACATCTGGAGGCGTTCTGTAATCTGTGGACCTTCAAAGTGTTGATGAAACACAGATATTGCATCGGGATTGAATACAACAGTCACCATGTGCACTTTCCTCTATGGGAGTAATGTTTAAATCAGTCTACGCTTTGATCGTTCCCTGGAAGGCAAGTTGTAGTTTCCGATGCACATCTGGAGGCATTCTGTAACCTGTGGACCTTCAAAGTGTTGATGAAGCACAGAAATAGTATCGGGATTGAATACAACAGTCACCATGCGAACTTTCCTCCATGGGAGTAACGTCTCAAACAGTCTACGCTTTGATCGTTCCCTGGAAGACCAGTAGTAGTTTCCGATGCACAGCTGGATGCATTATGTAATCTGCGGACTATCAGAGTGTTGTTGAAACACAGAAATTGCATCGGGATTGAAACAACAGTCACCATGCGCACTTTCCTCCATGGGAGTAATGTCCTATACAGTCTACGCTTTGATCGTTCCCTGGAAGGCCAGTAGTTGATTCCGATGCACATCTGGGGGCATTCTATAATCTGTGGACAATCAGAGTGTTGATGAAACGCAGATATTGCATCAGGATTGAATACAACAGTCACCATGAGCACTTTCCTCCATGGGAGTAATGTCATAAACAGTCTACGCTTTGATCGTTCCCTGGAGGACCAGTAGTAGTTTCCGATGCACATCTGGCGGCATACTGTAATCTGTGGAACATTAGAGTATTGATGAAATACAGAAATTGCATCGGGATTGAATACAACAGTCACCATGCGCACTTTCCTCCATGGGATTTATGTCCTAAATAGTTTACGATTTGATCGTTCCCTGGAAGACCAGTAGTAGTTTCCTAAGCACATCCGGAGATATTCTGTAATCTGTGGACCTTCAAAGTGTTGATGAAACACAGAAATTGCATCGGGATTGAATACAACAGTCACCATGTGCAATTTCCTCCATGGGAGTAATGTCTCAAACTGTCCACGCTTTGATCGTTTCCTGGAAGACCAGTTGTAGTTTCCGATGCAGATCTGGAGGCATTCTGTAACCTTTGGACCTTCAAAGTGTTGATGAATCACAGAAATTGCATCGGGATTGCATACGACAGTCAACATGCGCGATTTTCCTCCATGGGTGTAATGTCGCTTATAGTCTATGCTTTGTTCGTTCCCTGGAAGACCAGTAGTAGTTTCCCATGCACATCTGAAAGCATTCTGTAATCTGTGGACTATCAGAGAGTTGGTGAAACACAGAAACTGCATCGGGATTGAATACAACAGTCACAATGCGCATTTTCCTCCATGGGAGTAACGTCTCAAACAGTCTACGTTTTGATCGTTCCCTGGAAGACCATTAGTAGTTTCCGATGCACATCTGGAGGCATTCTGTAATCTGTGGACTATCAGAGAGTTGGTGAAACACAGAAACTGCATCGGGATTGAATACAACAGTCACGATGCGCACTTTCCTCCATGGGAGTAACGTCTCAAACAGTCTACGCTTTGATCGTTCACTGAAAGACCGGTTTTAGTTTCCGATGCACATCTGGAGGCATTCTGTAATCTGTGGACCTTCAAAGTGTTCATTAAACACAGAAATTGTGTCGGGATTGCATACGACAGTCAACATGCGCGATTTTCCTCCATGGGTGTAATGTCGCTTACAGTCTATGCTTTGTTCGTTCCCTGGAAGACCAGTAGTAGTTTCCGATGCACATCTGGAGGCATTATGTAATCTGTGGACTATCAGAGTGCTGATGAAACACAGAAATTGCCTCGGGATTTAATACAACAGGAACCATGCGCACTTCCCTCCTTGGGTGTAATGTCTCAAACAGTCTACGCTGTGATCGTTCATGGAAGACGAGTAGAAGTTTCCAATGCACATCTGGAAGCATTCTGTATTCTGTGGACTTTCAAAGTGTTGATGAAACACAGAAATTGCATCCGGATTGAATACAACAGTCACCATGCTCACTTCCCTCCATGGGAGTAACGTCTCAAACTGTCTACGCTTTGATCGTTACCTGGAAGACCAGCAGTAGTTTCCGATGCACATCTGGAGGCATTCTGTAATCTGTGGACTATCAGAGAGTTGGTGAAACACAGAAACTGCATCGGGATTGAATACAACAGTCACAATGCGCACTTTCCTCCATGGGAGTAATGTCTCAAACAGTCTACGTTTTGATCGTTCCCTGGAAGACCATTAGTAGTTGAAGATGCACATCTGGAGGCATTCTGTAATCTGTAAGCTGTCAGAGTGTTGTTCAAACACAGAAATTGCATCGGGATTGGATACAACAGTCACCATGTGCACTTTCCTCCATGGGAGTAATGTTTCAAACAGTCTACACTTTGATCGTTTCCTGGAAATCCAGTAGTAGCTTCCGACTCACATCTGGAGGCATTCTGTAATCTGTGGACTATCAGAGTGTTGTTGAAACACAGAAATTGCATCGGGATTGAAACAACAATTACCATGCGCACTTTCCTCCATGGGAGGAATGTCTCATACAGTCTACGCTTTGATCGTTCCCTGGAAGACCTTTAGTAGTTTCCGATACACATCTGGAGGCATTCTGTAATCTGTGGAGTATCAGAGTGTTGATGATACACAGAAATTGCATCGGGATTGAATACAACAGTCACCATGAGCACTTTCTCCCATGGGAGTATTGTCTCAGACAGTCTACGCTTTGATCGTCCCCTGGAAGGCCAGTAGTTGATTCCGATGCACATCTGGGGGCAATCTATAATCTGTGGACAATCAGATTGTTGAAGAAACACAGAAGTTGCATCGGAATTGAATACAACAGTCACCATGCGCACTCTCCTCCATGGGAGTAATGTCATAAACAGTCTACGCTTTGATCGTTCCCTGGAGGACTAGTAGTAGTTTCCGATGTACAGCTGGAGGCATACTGTAATCTGTGGAACATTAGAGTATTGATGAAACACAGAAATTGCCTCGGGATTTAATACAACAGTCACCATGCACACTTTCCTCCATGGGATTAATGTCTCAAACTGTTTACGATTTGATCGTTCCCTGGAAGACCAGTAGTAGTTTCCGATGCACATCCGGAGGCATTCTGTAATCTGTGGACTATCAGAGTGTTGTTGAAACCGAGAAATTGCATCGGGATTGAATACAGCAGTCACCATGCGCACTTTCCTCCATGGGATTGATGTCTCAAACTGTCTACGTTTTGATCGTTCCCTGGAAGACCAGTAGTAGTTTCCGAAGCACATCTGGGGGCATTCTGTAGTGTGTGGACTCTCAGAGCGTTGATGAAACACAGAAATTGCTTCGGGATTGAATAGAACAGTCACCATGCGCACTTTCCTCCGTGGGAGTAACGTCTCAAACAATCTACGCTTTGATCGTTCCCTGGAAGACAAGTTGTAGTTTCCGATGCACATCTGGAGGCATTCTGTAACCTGCGGACCTTCAAAGTATTGATGAAACACAGAAACTGCATCGGAATTGAATACATCAGTCACCATGCACACTTTCCTCCTTGGGTGTAATGTCTCAAACAGTCTACGTTTTGATCGTTCCTGGAAGACCAGTAGAAGATTCCGATGCACATCTGGAAGCATTCTGTAACCTGTGTACTCTCTGAGTGTTGATGAAACACAGAAATTGCATCGGGATTGAATACAACAGTTATCATGCGCACTTTCCTCCGTGGGAGTAATGTCTCACACAGTCTACGCTTTGATCGTTCCCTGGAAGAAAAGTAGTAGTTTCTGATGCACATCTGGAGGCATTCTGTATTCTGTGGACTTTCAAAGTGTTGATGAAACACAGAAATTGCATCGGGATTGGATACAACAGTCACCATGTGGAATTTCCTCCATGGGAGTAATGTCTCAAACTGTCTACGCTTTGATCGTTTCCTGGAAGACCAGTAGTAGTTTCCGATGCACATCTGGAGGCATTCTGTAACCTTTGGGCCTTCAAAGTGTTGATGAAACACAGAAATTGCATCGGGACTGAATACAACAGTCACCATGCTCACTTCCCTCCATGGGAGTAACGTCTCAAACTGTCTACGCTTTGATCGTTCCCTGGAAGACCAGTAGTAGTTTCCGATGCACATCTGGAGGCATTCTATAATCTGTGGACTATCAGAGTGTTGGTGAAACACAGAAACTGCATCGGGATTGAATACAACAGTCACCATGCCCACCCTCCTCCATGGGATTAATGTCTCAAACAGTCTACGCTTTCATCGTTCCCTGGAAGACCACTTGTAGATTCCGATGCACATCTGGAGGCATTCTGTAATCTGTGGACCATCAAAGTGTTGATGAAACGCAGAAATTGCATCGGGATTGAATACGACAGTCAACATGCCCAATTTTCCTCCATGGGTGTAATGTCTCTAACAGTCTATGCTTTGTTCGTTCCCTGGAAGACCAGTAGTAGTTTCCGATGCACATCTGGAGTCATTCTGTAATCTGTGGACTATCAGAGTGTTGTTGAAAAACAGAAATTGCATCGGGATTGAATACAAAAGTCACCATAAGCACTTTCCTCCATGGGAGTATTGTCTGAAAGAGTCTACGTTTTGATCATTCAATGGGAGACCAGTAGTAGTTACCGATGCACATCTGGAGGCATTCTGTATTGTGTGGACTATCAGAGTGTTGTTGAAGCACAGAAATTGCATCGGGAATGAATACAACAGTCAGCATGCGCACTTTCCTCCATGGGAGTAATGTCTCAAACAGTTTACGCTTTGATCGTTTCCTGGAAGTCCAGTAGTAGCTTCCGATGCACATCTGGGGGCATTCTGTAATCTGTGGACCTTAAAAAGTGTTGATGAAACACAGAAATTGCCTCGGGATTGAACACAACAGCCATTAGGCGCACTTTCCTGCATAGGAGTAATTTCTCAAACAGTCTACGATTACATCGTTCCCAGGAAGACCAGTAGTAGCTTCCGATGCACATCTGGAGGCATTCTGTAATCTGTGGACCTTCAAAGTGTTGATGAAACACAGAAATTGCATCGGGAGTGATTACAACAGTCACCATGCGCACTTTCCTCCATGGGAGTAATGTCTCAAACAGTCTACGCTTTGATCGTTGACTGGAGGACCAGTAGTAGTTTCCGATGCACATCTGGAGGCATTCTTTAATCTGTGGACCTTCAAAGTGTCGATGAAACGCAGAAATTGCATCGGGATTGAATACGACAGTCAACATGCGCAATTTTCCTCCATGGGTGTAATGTCTCTAACAGTCTATGCTTTGTTCGTTCCCTGGAAGACCAGTAGTAGTTTCCGATGCACATCTGGAGGCATTCTGTAATCTGTGGACTATCATAGTGTTGTTGAAAAACAGAAATTACATCGGGATTGAATACAACAGTCACCATGCGCACTTTCCTCCATGGGAGTAATGTCTCAAACAGTTTACGTTATGATCGTTTCCTGGAAGTCCAGTAGTAGTTTCCGATGCACATCTGGGGGCATTCTGTAATCTGTATACCTTCAAAGTGTTGATGAAACACAGAAATTGCCTCGGGATTGAACACAACAGCCATTAGGCGCACTTTCCTCCGTGGGAGTAATGTCTCAAACAGTCTACGATTACATCGTTCCCAGGAAGACCAGTTGTAGCTTCCGATGCACATCTGGAGGCATTCTGTAATCTGTGGACCTTCAAAGTGTTGATGAAACACAGAAATTGGATCGGGATTGAATACAACAGTCACCATGTGCACTTTCCTCCTTGGGAGTAATGTCTCAAAGAGTCTACGCTTTGATCGTTGACTGGAGGACCAGTAGTAGTTTCCTATGCACATCTGGAGGCATTCTGTAATCTGTGGAAGTTCAAAGTGTTGACGAAACACAGAAATTTCATCTGGATTGAGTAGAACAGTCACCATTCGCACTTTCCTCCATGGGAGTAATGTCCTAAACAGTCTACGATTACATCGTTCCCAGGAAGACCAGTAGTAGCTTCCGATGCACATCTGGAGGCATTCTGTAATCTGTGGACCTTCAAAGTGTTGATGAAACACAGAAATTGCATCGGGAGTGATTACAACAGTCACCATGCGCACTTTCCTCCATAAGAGTAATGTCTCAATTAGCCTACGATTTGATCGTCCCCTGGAAGACCAGTAATAGTTTTCGATGCACATCTGGAGGCATTCTGTAAGCTGTGGACTATCAGAGTGTTGATGAAACACAGAAATTACATCGGCATTGAATACAACAGTCACCATGCGCACTTTCCTCCATGTGAGGAATGTCTCAACAATCTACGCTTTGATCGTTCCCTGGAAGACAAGTTGTAGTTTCCGATGCACATCTGGAGGCATTCTGTAACCTATGGAACTTCAAAGAGTTGATGAAACACAGAAATTGCATCGGGATTGAATACAACTGTCACCATGCGCGCTATCCTCCATGGGAGTAATGTCTCAAACAGTCTACGCTTTGGTCGTTTTCTGGAAGACCAGTAGTAGTTTCCGTTGCACATCTGGATTCATTCTGTAATCTGGGGACTATCTGAGTGTTGATGAAACACAGAAATTGCGTCGGGATTGAGTACAACAGTCACCATGCGCACGATTTGTTCGTTCCCCTGAAGACCAGTAGTAGTTTCCGATGCACATCTGGAGGCATTTTGTAATCTGTGGACTATCAGAGTGTTGTTGAAACACAGAAATTGCATCGGGATTGAAACAACAGTCACCATGCGCACTTTCCTCCATGGGAGTAATGTCTCATACAGTCTACGCTTTGATCGTTCCCTGGAAGACCAGTAGTAGTTTCCGATACACATCTGGAGGCATTCTGTAATCTGTGGACTATCAGAGTGCTGATGAAACACAGAAATTGCATCGGGATTGAATACAACGGTCACCATGAGCACTTTCCCCCATGGGAGGAATGTCTTAAACAGTCTACGCTTTGATCGTTCCCTGATAAGCCAGTAGTAGTTTCCGATGCACATCTGGTGGCATTCTGTAATCTGTAGAGTATCAGAGTGTTGATGATACACAGAAATTGCATCGGGATTGAATTCAACAGTCACCATGAGCACTTTCTCCCGTGGGAGTATTGTCTCAAACAGTCTACGCTTTGATCGTTCCCTGGAAGGCCAGTAGTTGATTCCGATGCACATCTGGTTGCATTCTATAATCTGTGGACAATCAGAGTGTTGATGAAACACAGAAATTGCATCGGGATTGGATACAACAGTCACCATGTGCAATTTCCTCCATGGGAGTAATGTCTCAAACTGTCTACGCTTTGATCGTTTCCTGGAAGACCAGTAGTAGTTTCCGATGCACATCTGGAGGCTTTCTGTAACCTTTGGACCTTCAACGTGTTGTTGAAACACAGAAATTGCATCGGGATTGAATACAGCTGTCACCATGCTCACTTACCTCCATGGGAGTAACGTCTCAAACTGTCTACGCTTTGATCGTTCCCTGGAAGACCAGTAGTAGTTTCCGATGCACATCTGGAGGCATTCTGTAATCTGTGGACTATCAGAGTGTTGGTGAAACACAGAAACTGCATCGGGATTAAATACAACAGTCACCATGCGCACTTTCCTCCATGGGAGTAACGTCTCAAACAGTCTACGCTTTGATCGTTCCCTGGGAGACCATTAGTAGTTTCCGATGCACATCTGGAGGCCTTCTGTAATCTGTAAACTGTCAGAGTGTTGTTCAAACACAGAAATTGCATCGGTATTGAATACAACAGTCACCATGTGCACTTTCCTCCATTGGAGTAATGTTTCAAACAGTCTACGCTTTGATCGTTTCCTGGAAAACCAGTAGTAGTTTCCGATTCACATCTGGAGGCATTCTGTAATCTGTTTACCTTCAAAGTGTTGATCAAACACAGAAATTTCATCGGGATAAATACAACAGCCACCATGCGCACTTTCCTCCATGGGAGTAAGGTCTCAAACAGTCTACGATTTGATCGTTCCCTGGAAGACCAGTAGTAGTTTCCAATGCACATCTGGGGGCATTCTGTAATCTGTGGACTATCAGAGTGTTGATTAAACACAGAAATTGCGTCGGGATTGAATACAACAGTCACCATGCGCACTTTCCTCCATGGGATTAATGTCTCAAACAGTCTACGCTTTGATCGTTCCCTGGAAGACCACTTGTAGTTTCCGATGCACATCTGGAGGCATTCTGTAATCTGTGGATAATCAGAGTGTTGATGAAACACAGAAATTGCATCGGGATTGAATACAAAAGTCACCAAGCGCACGTTCCTCCATGGGAGTAATGTCTCAAACAGTCTACGCTTTGATCGTTCACTGAAAGACCTGTTTTAGTTTCCGATGCACATCTGGAGGCATTCTGTAATCTGTGGACCTTCAAAGTGTTGATGAAACGCAGAAATTGCATCGGGATTGAATACGACAGTCAACATGCGCAATTTTCCTCCTTGGGTGTAATGTCTCTAACATTCTATGCTTTGTTCGTTCCCTGGAAGACCAGTAGTAGTTTCCGATACACATCTGGAGGGATGCTGTAATCTGTGGACTATCAGAGTGTTGTTGAAGAATAGAAATTGCATCGGGATTGAATACAACAGTCACCATGCGCACTTTCCTCCATGGGAGTAATGTCTGAAAGAGTCTACGCTTTGATCATTCCCTGGAAGACCAGTAGTAGTTTCCGATGCACATCTGGAGGCATTCTCTAATCTGTGGATAATCAGAGTGTTGATGAAACACAGAAATTGCATCGGGATTGAATACAAAAGTCACCAAGCGCACGTTCCTCCATGGGAGTAATGTCTCAAACAGTCTACGCTTTGATCGTTCACTGAAAGACCTGTTTTAGTTTCCGATGCACATCTGGAGGCATTCTGTAATCTGTGGACCTTCAAAGTGTTGATGAAACACAGAAATAGTATCGGGATTGAAACAACAGTCACCATGCGCACTTTCCTCCATGGGAGTAATGTCTTATACAGTCTACGCTTTGATCGTTCCCCGGAAGAGCAGTAGCAGTTTCCGATGCTCAGCTGGATGCATTATGTAATCTGTGGACTATCAGAGTGTTGTTGAAACACAGAAATTGCATCGGGATTGAAACAACAGTCACCTTGCGCACTTTCCTCCATGGGAGTAATGTCTTATACAGTCTACGCTTTGATCGTTCCCTGGAAGACAAGTAGTAGTTTCCGATACACATCTGGTTTCATTCTGTAATCTGTGGACTATCAGAGTGTTGATGAAACACAGAAATTGCATCGGGATTGAATACAACGGTCACCATGAGCACTTTCCCCCATGGGAGGAATGTCTTAAACAGTCTACGCTTTGATCGTTCCCTGGAAGGCCAGTAGTGGTTTCGGATGCACATCTGGAGGCATTCTGTAATCTGTGGAGTATCAGAGTGTTGATGATACACTGAAATTGCATCGGGATTGAATACAACAGTCACCATGAACACTTTCTCCCATGGGAGTATTGTCTCAAAGAGTCTACGCTTTGATCGTTACCTGGAAGGCCAGTAGTTGATTCCGATGCACATCTGGGTGCATTCTATAATCTGTGGACAATCAGAGTGTTGATGAAACGCAGATATTGCATCAGGATTGAATACAACAGTCACCATGAGCACTTTCCTTCATGGGAGTAATGTCATAAACAGTCTACGCTTTGATCGTTCCCTGGAGTACCAGTAGTAGTTTCCGATGCACATCTGGAGGCATACTGTAATCTGTGGAACATTAGAGTATTGATGAAACACAGAAATTGCATCGGGATTGAATACAACAGACACCATGCGCACTTTCCTCCATGGGATTTATGTCTCAAATTGTTTACGATTTGATCGTTCCCTGGAAGACCAGTAGTAGTTTCCGAAGCACATCCGGAGATATTCTGTAATCTGTGGACCTTCAAAGTGTTGATGAAACACAGAAATTGCATCGGGATTGAATACAACAGTCACCAAGGGCACTTTCCTCCATGGGAGTAATGTCTCAAACAGTCTGCGATTTGATCGTTCCCTGGAAGACCAGTAGTAGTTTCCGATGCACATCTGGAGGCATTCTGTAATCTGTGGACCTTCAAAGTGTTGATGAAACACAGAAATTGATCAGGATTGAATACAACAGTCACCATGCGCAATTATCCTCCACGGGAGTAATGTCTCAGACAGTCAACGCTTTGATCGTTCATTGGAAGACCAGTAGTAGTTTCCGATGCACATCTGGAGGCATTCTGTAATCTGTGGACTATCAGAGTGTTGTTGAAACACAGAATTGCATCGGGATTGAATACAACAGTCACCATGCGCACTTTCCTCCATGGCAGTAATGTCTCAAACAGTCTACGCTTTGATCGTTGCCTGGAAGGCCTGTAGTAGTTTCCGATGCACATCTCGAGGCATTCTGTAATCTGTGGACCTTCAAAGTGTTCATGAAACACAGATATTGCATCGTGATTGAATACAACAGTCACCATGCGCACTTTCTTCCATAGGAGTAATGTCTCAAACAGTCTACGCTTTGATCGTTCCCTAGAAGACCAGTAGTAGTTTCCGATGCACATCTGGTGTCATTCTGTAATCTGTGGACTATCAGAGTGCTGAGGAAACACAGAAATTGCCTCGGGATTTAATACAACAGGCACCATGCGCTGTTTCCTCCTTGGGTGTAATGTCTCAAACAGTCTACGCTTTGATCTTTAATGGAAGACGAGTAGAAGTTTCCGAAGCACATCTGGAAGCATTCTGTAACCTGTGGACTCTCTGGGTGTTGATGAAACACAGAAATTGCATCTGAATTGAATACAACAGTTATCATGCGCACTTTCCTCCATGGGAGTAGTGTCTCACAGAGTCTACGCTTTGATCATTCCCTGGAAGACCAGTAGTAGTTTCCGTAGCACATCTGGAGGCATTCTGTATTCTGTGGACTTTCAAAGTGTTGATGAAACACAGAAATTGCATCCGGATTGAATACAACAGTCATCATGCGCACTTTCCTCCATTGGATTAATGTCTCAAACAGTCTACGCTATGACCGTTCCCTGGAAGACCTGTAGTAGTTTCCGATGAACATCTGGAGGCATTCTGCAATCTGTGGACTATGACAGTGTTGGAGAAACATAGAAATTGCATCGGGATCGAATACAACAATCATCATGCGCACTTTCCTCAATGGGAGTAATGTCTCAAACAGTCTACGCTTCGATCGTTCCCTGGTAGACCAGTAGTAGTTTCCGATGCACATCTGGAGGCATTCTGTAACCTGTGGACTATCAGAGTGTTGATGAAACACATAAATTGCATCGGGATTGGATACAACAGTCACCATGTGCAATTTCCTCCATGGGAGTAATGTCTAAAACTGTCTACGCTTTGATCGTTTCCTGGAAGACCAGTAGTAGTTTCCGATGCAGATCTGGAGGCATTCTGTAGTCTTTGGACTTTCAAAGTGTTGATGAAACACAGAAATTGCATCGGGATTGAATACAAAAGTCACCATGCGCACGTTCCTCCATGGGAGTAATGTCTCAAACAGTCTACGCTTTGATCGTTCACTGAAAGACGTGTTTTAGTTTCCGATGCACATCTGGAGGCATTCTGTAATCTGTAAACTGTCAGAGTGTTGTTCAAACACAGAAATTGCATCGGGATTGGATTCAACAGTCACCATGTGCACTTTCCTCCATGGGAGTAATGTTTCAAACAGTCTCCGCTTTGATCGTTTCCTGGAAATCCAGTAGTAGCTTCCGATTCACATCTGGAGGCATTCTGTAATCTGTTTACCTTCAAAGTGTTGATTAAACAGAGAAATTTCATCGGGATTAATACAACAGCCACCATGCGCACTTTCCTCCATGGGAGTAAGGTCTCAAACAGTCTATGATTTGATCGTTCCCTGGAAGACCAGTAGTAGTTTCCAATGCACATCTGGGGGCATTCTGTAATCTGTGGACTATCAGAGTGTTGATGAAACACAGAAATGGCATCGGGATTGAATACAAAAGTCACCATGCGTACGTTCCTCCATGGGAGTAATGTCTCAAACAGTCTACGCTTTGATCGTTCACTGAAAGACCTGTTTTAGTTTCCGATGCACATCTGGAGGCATTCTGTAATCTGTGGACCTTCAAAGTGTTGATGAAACACAGAAATTGCATCGGGATTGCATACGACAGTCAACATGCGCGATTTTCCTCCATGGGTGTAATGTCGCTTACGGTCCATGCTTTGTTCGTTCCCTGGAAGACCAGTAGTAGTTTCCGATGCACATCTGGAGACATTCTGTAATCTGTGGACTATCAGAGTGTTGTTGAAAAACAGAAATTGCATCGGGATTGAATACAACAGTCACCATGCGCAGTTTCCTCCATGGGAGTAATGTCTGAAACAGTCTACGCTTTGATCATGCCCTGGAAGTCCAGTAGTAGGTTCCGATGAACATATGGACGCATTCTGTATTCTGTGGGCTTTCAAAGTGTTGATGAAACACAGAAAATGCATCGGGATTGAATACAACAGTCATCATGCGCACTTTCCTCCATGGGATTAATGTCTCAAACAGTCTACGTTTTGATCGTTCCCTGGAAGACCAGTAGTAGTTTCCGATGAACATCTGGAGGCATTCTGCAATCTGTGGACTATCAGAGTGTTGTAGAAATACAGAAATTGCATCGGGATTGAATACAACAATCATCATGCGCACTTTCCTCAATGGGAGTAATGTCTCAAACAGTCTACGCTTTGATCGTTCCCTGGAAGACCAGTAGTAGTTTCTGATGCACATCTGGAGGCATTCTGTAATCTGTGGACTATCAGAGTATTGATGAAACACAGAAATTGCATCGGGATTGGATACAACAGTCACTATGTGCAATTTCCTCCATGGGAGTAATGTCTCAAACTGTCTACGCTTTGATCGTTTCCTGGAAGACCAGTAGTAGTTTCCGATGCACATCTGGAGGCATTCTGTAATCTTTGGACCTTCAAAGTGTTGATGAAACACAGAAATTGCAGCGGGATTGAATACAACAGTCACCATACTCACTTCCCTCCATGGGAGTAACGTCTCAAACTGTCTACGCTTTGATTGTTTCCTGGAAGACCAGTAGTAGTTTCCGATGCACATCTGGAGGCATTCTGTAATCTGTGGACTATCAGAGTGTTGGTGAAACACAGAAACTGCATCGGGATTGAATACAACAGTCACCATGCGCACTTTCCTCCATGGGAGTAACGTCTCAAACAGTCTACGCTTTGATCGTTCCCTGGAAGACCATTAGTAGTTTCCGATGCACATCTGGAGGCATTCTGTAATCTGTAAACTTTCAGAGTGTTGTTCAAACACAGATATTGCATCGGGATTGAATACAACAGTCACCATGTGCACTTTCCTCTATGGGAGTAATGTTTCAATCAGTCTACGCTTTGATCGTTTCCTGGAAAACCAGTAGTAGTTTCCGTTTCACATCTGGAGGCATTCTGTAATCTGTTTACCTTCAAAGTGTTGATCAAACTCAGAAATTGCATCGCGATTAATACAACAGCCACCATGCGCACTTTCTTCCATGTGAGTAAGGTCTCAAACGGTCTACGATCTGATCGTTCCCTGGAAGACCAGTAGTAGTTTACGATGCACATCTGGAGGCATTTTGTAACCTGTGGACTATCAGAGTGTTGATTAAACACAGAAATTGCGTCGGGATTGAATACAACAGTCACCATGCGCACTTTCCTCCATGGGAGTAATGTCTCAATCAGTCTACGATTACATCGTTCCCTGGAAGACCATTAGTAGCTTCCGATATACATCTGGAGGCTTTCTGTAATCTGTGGACTATCAGAGAGTTGGTGAAACACAGAAACTGCATCGCGATTGAATACAACAGTCACCATGCGCACTTTCCTCCATGGGAGTAATGTCTGAAACAGTCTACGCTTTGGTCATGCCCTGGAAGTCCAGTAGTAGTTTCCGATGCACATCTGGAGGCATTCTGTATTCTGTGGACTTTCAAAGTGTTGATGAAACACAGAAATTGCATCGGGATTGAATACAACAGTCATCATGCGCACTTTCCTCCATGGGATTAATGTCTCAAACAGTCTACGCTTTGATCGTTCCCTGGAAGACCAGTAGTAGTTTCCGATGAACATCTGGAGGCACTCTGCAATCTGTGGACTATCAGAGTGTTGTAGAAACACAGAAATTGCATCGGGATTGAATACAACAATCATCATGCGCACTTTCCTCAATGGGAGTAATGTCTCAAACAGTCTACGCTTTGATCGTTCCCTGGAAGACCAGTAGCAGTTTCCGATGCACATCTGGAGGCATTCTGTAATCTGTGGACTATCAGAGTGTTGATGAAACACAGAAATTGCATCGGGATTGGATACAACATTCACTATGTGCAATTTCCTCCATAGGAGTAATGTCTCAAACTGTCTACGCTTTGATCGTTTCCTGGAAGACCAGTAGTAGTTTCCGATGCACATCTGGAGGCATTCTGTAATCTTTGGACCTTCAAAGTGTTGATGAAACACAGAAATTGCATCGGCATTGAATACAACAGTCACCATACTCACTTCCCTCCATGGGAGTAACGTCTCAAACTGTCTACGATTTGATCGTTTCCTGGAAGACCGGTAGTAGTTTCCGATGCACATCTGGAGGCATTCTGTAATCTGTGGACTATCAGAGTGTTGGTGAAACACAAAACTGCATCGGGATTGAATACAACAGCCACCATGCGCACTTTCCTCCATGGGAGTAAGGTCTCAAAGAGTCTACGATCTGATCGTTCCCAGGAAGACCAGTAGTAGTTTACGATGCACATCTGGAGGCATTCTGTAATCTGTGGACTATCAGAGTGTTGATTAAACACAAAAGTTGCGTCGGGATTGAATACAACAGTCACCATGCGCACTTTCCTCCATGGGATTAATGTCTCAAACAGTCTACGCTTTGATCGTTCCCTGGATGACCACTTGTAGTTTCCGATGCACATCTGGAGGCATTCTGTAATCTGTGGACAATCAGAGTGTTCATGAAACATAGAAATTGCATCGGGATTGAATACAAAAGTCACCATGCGCATGTTCCTCCATGGGAGTAATGTCTCAAACAGTCTACGCTTTGATCGTTCACTGAAAGACCTGTTTAAGTTTCAAATGCACATCTGGAGGCGTTCTGTAATCTGTGGACCTTCAAAGTGTTGATGAAACACAGAAATTGCATCGGGATTGAATACAACAGTCACCATGCGCACTTTCCTCCATGGCAGTAATGTCTCAAACAGTCAACGCATTGATCGTTCCACGGAAGACCAGTATTAGTTTCCGATGCACATCTGGAGGCATTCTGTAATCTGTGGACAATCAGAGTGTTGTTGAAACAGAGAAATTGCATCGGGATTGAATACAACAGTCACCATGTGCACTTTCCTCTATGGGAGTAATGTTTCAATCAGTCTACGCTTTGATCGTTTCCTGGAAAACCAGTAGTAGTTTCCGTTTCACATCTGGAGGCATTCTGTAATCTGTTTACCTTCAAAGTGTTGATCAAACTCAGAAATTGCATCGCGATTAATACAACAGCCACCATGCGCACTTTCCTCCATGGGAGTAAGGTCTCAAACAGTCTACGATCTGATCGTTCCCTGGAAGACCAGTAGTAGTTTACGATGCACATCTGGAGGCATTTTGTAATCTGTGGACTATCAGAGTGTTGATTAAACACAGAAATTGCGTCGGGATTGAATACAACAGTCACCATGCGCACTTTCCTCCATGGAAGTAATGTCTCAAACAGTCTACGCTTTGATCGTTGACTGGAGGACCAGTAGTAGTTTCCGTTCACATCTGGAGGCATTCTGTAACCTGTGGACCCTCAAAGTATTGACGAAACACACAAATTTCATCGGGATTGAGTACAATAGTCACCATGTGCACTTTCCTCCATGGGAGTAATGTCTCAAACAGTCTACGATTACATCGTTCCCTGGAAGACCATTAGTAGCTTCCGATGTACATCTGGAGGCTTTCTGTAATCTGTGGAACTTCAAAGTGTTGATGAAACACAGAAATTGCATCGGGATTGAATACAACAGTCACCATTCGCTATTTTCCTCCATAAGAGTAATGTCTCAAACAGCCTACGATCTGATCGTCCCCTGGAAGACCAGTAGTAGTTTTCGATGCACATCTAGAGGCATTCTGTAAGCTGTGGACTATCAGAGTGTTGATGAAACACAGAAATTACATCGGCATTGAATACAACAATCACCATGCACACTTTCCTCCATGGGAGTAATGTCTTATACAGTCTACGCTTTGATCGTTCCCTGGAAGACAAGTAGTAGTTTCCGATACACATCTGGAGGCATTCTGTAATCTGTGGACTATCAGAGTGTTTATGAAACACAGAAATTGCATCGGGATTGAATACAACGGTCACCATGAGCACTTTCCCCCATGGGAGGAATGTCTTAAACAGTCTACGCTTTGATCATTCCCTGGAAGGCCAGTAGTAGTTTCCGATGCACATCTGGAGGCATTCTGTAATCTGTGGAGTATCAGAGTGTTGATGATACAACGAAATTGCATCGGGATTGATTACAACAGTCACCATGAGCACTTTCTCCCATGGGAGTATTGTCTCAAAGAGTCTACGCTTTGATCGTTCCCTGGAAGGCCAGTAGTTGATTCCGATGCACATCTGGATGCATTCTATAATCTGTGGACAATCAGAGTGTTGATGAAACGCAGATATTGCATCAGGATTGAATACATCAGTCACCATGAGCACTTTCCTCCATGAGAGTAATGTCATAAACAGTCTACGCTTTGATCGTTCCCTGGAGGACCAGTAGTAGTTTCCGATGCACATCTGGAGGCATACTGTAATCTGTGGAACATTAGAGTATTGATGAGACACAGAAATTGCATCGGGATTGAATACAACAGTCACCATGCGCACTTTCCTCCATGGGATTTATGTCTCAAATTGTTTACGATTTGATCGTTCCCTGGAAGACCAGTAGTAGTTTCCGATGCACATCTGGAGCATTCTGCAATCTGTGGACCTTCAAAGTGTTGATGAAACACAGAATTGATTCAGGATTGAATACAACAGTCACCATGCGCAATTATCCTCCACAGGAGTAATGTCTCAAACAGTCTACGCTTTGATCGTTGCCTGGAAGACCAGTAGTAGTTTCCGATGCACATCTGGTGTCATTCTGTAATCTGTGGACTATCAGAGTGCTGATGAAACACAGAAATTGCCTCGGGATTTAATACAACAGGCACCATGCGCACTTTCCTCCTTGGGTGTAATGTCTCAAACAGTCTACGCTTTGATCGTTCATTGGAAGACCAGTAGTAGTTTCCGATGCACATCTGGAGGCATTCTGTAATCTGTGGACTATCAGAGTGTTGTTGAAACAAAGAATTGCATCGGGATTGAATACAACAGTCACCATGCGCACTTTCCTCCATGGCAGTAATGTCTCAAACAGTCTACGCTTTGATCGTTGCCTGGAAGACCAGTAGTAGTTTCCGATGCACATCTGGTGTCATTCTGTAATCTGTGGACTATCAGAGTGCTGATGAAACACAGAAATTGCCTCGGGATTTAATACAACAGGCACCATGCGCACTTTCCTCCTTGGGTGTAATGTCTCAAACAGTCTACGCTTTGATCGTTCCTGGAAGACGAGTAGAAGCTTCCGATGCACATCTGGAAGAATTCTGTAACCTGTGGACTCTCTGAGTGTTGATGAAACACAGAAATTGCATCGGGATTGAATACAACAGTTATCATGCGCACTCTCCTCCATGGGAGAAGTGTCTCACACAGTCTACGCTTTGATCATTCCCTGGAAGACCAGTAGTAGTTTCCGATGCACATCTGGATTCATTCTGTAATCTCTAAACTGTCAGAGTGTTGTTCAAACACAGAAATTGCATCGGGATTGGATACAACAGTCACCATGTGCACTTTCCTCCATGGGAGTAATGTTTCAAACAGTCTCCGCTTTGATCGTTTCCTGGAAATCCAGTAGTAGCTTCCGATTCACATCTGGAGGCATTCTGTAATCTGTTTACCTTCAAAGTGTTGATGAAACACAGAAATTGCATCGGGATTGCATACGACAGTGAACATGCGCGATTTTCCTCCATGGGTGTAATGTCGCTTACAGTCTATGCTTTGTTCGTTCCCTGGAAGACCAGTAGTAGTTTCTGATGCACATCTGGAGGCATTCTGTAATCTGTGGACTATCAGACTGTTGTTGAAAAACAGAAATTGCATCTGGATTGAATACAACAGTCATCATGCGCACTTTCCTCCATGGGATTAATGTCTCAAACAGTCTACGCTTTGATCGTTCCCTGGAAGACCAGTAGTAGTTTCCGATGAACATCTGGAGGCACTCTGCAATCTGTGGACTATCAGAGTGTTGTAGAAACACAGAAATTGCCTCGGGATTGAATACAACAGTCATCATGCGCACTTTCCTCCATTGGATTAATGTCTCAAACAGTCTACGTTTTGATCGTTCCCTGGAAGACCAGTAGTAGTTTCCGATGAACATCTGGAGGCATTCTGCAATCTGTGGACCATCAGAGTGTTGTAGAAACATAAAAATTGCATCGGGATTAAATACAACAATCATCATGCGCACTTTCCTCAATGGGAGTAATGTCTCAAACAGTCTACGCTTTGATCGTTCCCTGGAAGACCAGTAGCAGTTTCCGATGCACATCTGGAGGCATTCTGTAACCTGTGGACTATCAGAGTGTTGATGAAACACAAAAATTGCATCGGGATTGGATACATCAGTCACCATGTGCAATTTCCTCCATGGGAGTAATGTCTCAAACTGTCTACGCTTTGATCGTTTCCTGGAAGACCAGTAGTAGTTTCCGATGCAGATCTGGAGGCATTCTGTAATCTTTGGACCTTCAAAGTGTTGATGAAACACAGAAATTGCATCGGGACTGAATACAACAGTCACCATGCTCACTTCCCTCCATGGGAGTAACGTCTCAAACTGTCTACGCTTTGGTCGTTACCTGGAAGACCAGCAGTAGTTTCCGATGCACATCTGGAGGCATTCTGTAATCTGTGGACTATCAGAGAGTTGGTGAAACACAGAAACTGCATCGCGATTGAATACAACAGTCACCATGCGCACTTTCCTCCATGGGAGTAATGTCTGAAACAGTCTACGCTTTGGTCATGCCCTGGAAGTCCAGTAGTAGGTTCCGATGCACATGTGGAGGCATACTGTATTCTGTGGACTTTCAAAGTGTTGATGAAACACAGAAATTGCATCGGGATTGAATACAACAGTCATCATGCGCACTTTCCTCCATGGGATTAATGTCTCAAACAGTCTACGCTTTGATCGTTCCCTGGAAGACCAGTAGTAGTTTCCGATGAACATCTGGAGGCACTCTGCAATCTGTGGACTATCAGAGTGTTGTAGAAACACAGATATTGCATCGGGATTGAATACAACAATCATCATGCGCACTTTCCTCAATGGGAGTAATGTCTCAAACAGTCTACGCTTTGATCGTTCCCTGGAAGACAAGTAGTAGTTTCCGATGCACATCTGGAGGCATTCTGTAATCTGTGGACTATCAGAGTGTTGATGAAACACAGAAATTGCATCGGGATTGGATACAACATTCACTATGTGCAATTTCCTCCATAGGAGTAATGTCTCAAACTGTCTACACTTTGATCGTTTCCTGGAAGACCAGTAGTAGTTTCCGATGCACATCTGGAGGCATTCTGTAATCTTTGGACCTTCAAAGTGTTGATGAAACACAAAAATTGCATCGGCATTGAATACAACAGTCACCATACTCACTTCCCTCCATGGGAGTAACGTCTCAAACTGTCTACGCTTTGATCGTTTCCTGGAAGACCGGTAGTAGTTTCCGATGCACATCTGGAGGCATTCTGTAATCTGTGGACTATCAGAGTGTTGGTGAAACACAAAACTGCATCGGGATTGAATACAACAGCCACCATGCGCACTTTCCTCCATGGGAGTAAGGTCTCAAAGAGTCTACGATCTGATCGTTCCCAGGAAGACCAGTAGTAGTTTACGATGCACATCTGGAGGCATTCTGTAATCTGTGGACTATCAGAGTGTTGATTAAACACAAAAGTTGCGTCGGGATTGAATACAACAGTCACCATGCGCACTTTCCTCCATGGGATTAATGTCTCAAACAGTCTACGCTTTGATCGTTCCCTGGATGACCACTTGTAGTTTCCGATGCACATCTGGAGGCATTCTGTAATCTGTGGACAATCAGAGTGTTCATGAAACAAAGAAATTGCATCGGGATTGAATACAAAAGTCACCATGCGCACGTTCCTCCATGGGAGCAATGTCTCAAACAGTCTACGCTTTGATCGTTCACTGAAAGACCTGTTTCAGTTTCAAATGCACATCTGGAGGCGTTCTGTAATCTGTGGACCTTCAAAGTGTTGATGAAACACAGAAATTGCATCGGGATTGAATACAACAGTCACCATGCGCACTTTCCTCCATGGCAGTAATGTCTCAAACAGTCAACGCATTGATCGTTCCACGGAAGACCAGTAGTAGTTTCCGATGCACATCTGGAGGCATTCTGTAATCTGTGGACAATCAGAGTGTTGTTGAAACAGAGAAATTGCATCGGGATTGAATACAACAGTCACCATGTGCACTTTCCTCTATGGGAGTAATGTTTCAATCAGTCTACGCTTTGATCGTTTCCTGGAAAACCAGTAGTAGTTTCCGTTTCACATCTGGAGGCATTCTGTAATCTGTTTACCTTCAAAGTGTTGATCAAACTCAGAAATTGCATCGCGATTAATACAACAGCCACCATGCGCACTTTCCTCCATGGGAGTAAGGTCTCAAACAGTCTACGATCTGATCGTTCCCTGGAAGACCAGTAGTAGTTTACGATGCACATCTGGAGGCATTTTGTAATCTGTGGACTATCAGAGTGTTGATTAAACACAGAAATTGCGTCGGGATTGAATACAACAGTCACCATGCGCACTTTCCTCCATGGGATTAATGTCTCAAACAGTCTACGCTTTGATCGTTCCCTGGATGACCACTTGTAGTTTCCGATGCACATCTGGAGGCATTCTGTAATCTCTGGACAATCAGAGTGTTCATGAAACAAAGAAATTGCATCGGGATTGAATACAAAAGTCACCATGCGCACGTTCCTCCATGGGAGTAATGTCTCAAACAGTCTACGCTTTGATCGTTCACTGAAAGACCTGTTTCAGTTTCAAATGCACATCTGGAGGCGTTCTGTAATCTGTGGACCTTCAAAGTGTTGATGAAACACAGAAATTGCATCGGGATTGAATACAACAGTCACCATGCGCACTTTCCTCCATGGCAGTAATGTCTCAAACAGTCAACGCATTGATCGTTCCACGGAAGACCAGTAGTAGTTTCCGATGCACATCTGGAGGCATTCTGTAATCTGTGGACAATCAGAGTGTTGTTGAAACAGAGAAATTGCATCGGGATTGAATACAACAGTCACCATGTGCACTTTCCTCTGTGGGAGTAATGTTTCAATCAGTCTACGCTTTGATCGTTTCCTGGAAAACCAGTAGTAGTTTCCGTTTCACATCTGGAGGCATTCTGTAATCTGTTTACCTTCAAAGTGTTGATCAAACTCAGAAATTGCATCGCGATTAATACAACAGCCACCATGCGCACTTTCCTCCATGGGAGTAAGGTCTCAAACAGTCTACGATCTGATCGTTCCCTGGAAGACCAGTAGAAGTTTACGATGCACATCTGGAGGCATTTTGTAATCTGTGGACTATCAGAGTGTTGATTAAACACAGAAATTGCGTCGGGATTGAATACAACAATCACCATGCGCACGTTCCTCCATGGGAGTAATGTCTCAAACAGTCTACGCTTTGATCGTTCACTGAAAGACCTGTTTCAGTTTCAAATGCACATCTGGATTCGTTCTGTAATCTGTGGACCTTCAAAGTGTTGATGAAACACAGAAATTGCATCGGGATTGAATACAACAGTCACCATGCGCACTTTCCTCCATGGCAGTAATGTCTCAAACAGTCAACGCATTGATCGTTCCACGGAAGACCAGTAGTAGTTTCCGATGCACATCTGGAGGCATTCTGTAATCTGTGGACAATCAGAGTGTTGTTGAAACAGAGAAATTGCATCGGGATTGAATACAAAAGTCACCATGCGCACGTTCCTCCATGGGAGTAATGTCTCAAACAGTCTACGCTTTGATCGTTCACTGAAAGACCTGTTTCAGTTTCAAATGCACATCTGGAGGCGTTCTGTAATCTGTGGACCTTCAAAGTGTTGATTAAACACAGAAATTGCGTCGGGATTGAATACAACAGTTACCATGTGCACTTTCCTCTATGGGAGTAATGTTTCAATCAGTCTACGCTTTGATCGTTTCCTGGAAAACCAGTAGTAGTTTCCGTTTCACATCTGGAGGCATTCTGTAATCTGTGGACCCTCAAAGTATTGACGAAACACACAAATTTCATCGGGATTGAGTACAATAGTCACCATGCGCACTTTCCTCCATGGGAGTAATGTCTCAAACAGTCTACGATTACATCGTTCCCTGGAAGACCATTAGTAGCTTCCGATGTACATCTGGAGGCTTTCTGTAATCTGTGGAACTTCAAAGTGTTGATGAAACACAGAAATTGCATCGGGATAGAATACAACAGTCACCATGCGCTATTTTCCTCCATAAGAGTAATGTCTCAAACAGCCTACGATCTGATCGTCCGCTGGAAGACCAGTAGTAGTTTTCGATGCACATCTGGAGGCATTCTGTAAGCTGTGGACTATCAGAGTGTTGATGAAACACAGAAATTACATCGGCATTGAATACAACAATCACCATGCACACTTTCCTCCATGGGAGTAATGTCTTATACAGTCTACGCTTTGATCGTTCCCTGGAAGACAAGTAGTAGTTTCCGATACACATCTGGAGGCATTCTGTAATCTGTGGACTATCAGAGTGTTTATGAAACACAGAAATTGCATCGGGATTGAATACAACGGTCACCATGAGCACTTTCCCCCATGGGAGGAATGTCTTAAACAGTCTACGCTTTGACCGTTCCCTGGAAGGGCAGTAGTAGTTTCCGATGCACATCTGGAGGCATTCTGTAATCTGTGGAGTATCAGAGTGTTGATGATACAACGAAATTGCATCGGGATTGATTACAACAGTCACCATGAACACTTTCTCCCATGGGAGTATTGTCTCAAAGAGTCTTCGCTTTGATCGTTCCCTGGAAGGCCAGTAGTTGATTCCGATGCACATCTGGATGCATTCTATAATCTGTGGACCATCAGAGTGTTGATGAAACGCAGATATTGCATCAGGATTGAATACAACAGTCACCATGAGCACTTTCCTCCATGGGAGTAATGTCATAAACAGTCTACGCTTTGATCGTTCCCTGGAGGACCAGTAGTAGTTTCCGATGCACATCTGGAGGCATACTGTAATCTGTGGAACACTAGAGTATTGATGAAACACAGAAATTGCATCGGGATTGAATACAACAGTCACCATGCGCACTTTCCTCCATGGGATTTATGTCTCAAATTGTTTACGATTTGATCGTTCCCTGGAAGACCAGTAGTAGTTTCCGATGCACATCTGGAGGCATTCTGCAATCTGTGGACCTTCAAAGTGTTGATGAAACACAGAAATTGATTCAGGATGGAATACAACAGTCACCATGCGCAATTATCCTCCACAGGAGTAATGTCTCAAACAGTCATCGCTTTGATCGTTCATTGGAAGACCAGTAGTAGTTTCCGATGCACATCTGGAGGCATTCTGTAATCTGTGGACTATCAGAGTGTTGTTGAAACACAGAATTGCATCGGGATTGAATACAACAGTCACCATGCGCACTTTCCTCCATGGGAGTAATGTCTGAAACAGTCTACGCTTTGGTCATGCCCTGGAAGTCCAGTAGTAGGTTCCGATGCACATGTGGAGGCATTCTGTATTCTGTGGACTTTCAAAGTGTTGATGAAACACAGAAATTGCATCGGGATTGAATACAACAGTCATCATGCGCACTTTCCTCCATGGGATTAATGTCTCAAACAGTCTACGCTTTGATCGTTCCCTGGAAGACCAGTAGTAGTTTCCAATGAACATCTGGACCACTCTGCAATCTGTGGACTATCAGAGTGTTGTAGAAACACAGAAATTGCATCGGGATTGAATACAACAATCATCATGCGCACTTTCCTCAGTGGGAGTAATGTCTCAAACAGTCTACGCTTTGATCGTTCCCTGGAAGACCAGTAGTAGTTTCCGATGCACATCTGGAGGCATTCTGTAATCTGTGGACTATCAGAGTGTTGATGAAACACAGAAATTGCATCGGGATTGGATACAACATTCACTATGTGCAATTTCCTCCATAGGAGTAATGTCTCAAACTGTCTACGCTTTGATCGTTTCCTGGAAGACCAGTAGTAGTTTCCGATGCACATCTGGAGGCATTCTGTAATCTTTGGACCTTCAAAGTGTTGATGAAACACAGAAATTGCATCGGCATTGAATACAACAGTCACCATACTCACTTCCCTCCATGGGAGTAACGTCTCAAACTGTCTACGCTTTGATCGTTTCCTGGAAGACCGGTAGTAGTTTCCGATGCACATCTGGAGGCATTCTGTAATCTGTGGACTATCAGAGTGTTGGTGAAACACAAAACTGCATCGGGATTGAATACAACAGCCACCATGCGCACTTTCCTCCATGGGAGTAAGGTCTCAAAGAGTCTACGATCTGATCGTTCCCAGGAAGACCAGTAGTAGTTTACGATGCACATCTGGAGGCATTCTGTAATCTGTGGACTATCAGAGTGTTGATTAAACACAAAAGTTGCGTCGGGATTGAATACAACAGTCACCATGCGCACTTTCCTCCATGGGATTAATGTCTCAAACAGTCTACGCTTTGATCGTTCCCTGGATGACCACTTGTAGTTTCCGATGCACATCTGGAGGCATTCTGTAATCTGTGGACAATCAGAGTGTTCATGATACAAAGAAATTGCATCGGGATTGAATACAAAAGTCACCATGCGCACGTTCCTCCATGGGAGTAATGTCTCAAACAGTCTACGCTTTGATCGTTCACTGAAAAACCTGTTTCAGTTTCAAATGCACATCTGGAGGCGTTCTGTAATCTGTGGACCTTCAAAGTGTTGATGAAACACAGAAATTGCATCGGGATTGAATACAACAGTCACCATGCGCACTTTCCTCCATGGCAGTAATGTCTCAAACAGTCAACGCATTGATCGTTCCACGGAAGACCAGTAGTAGTTTCCGATGCACATCTGGAGGCATTCTGTAATCTGTGGACTATCAGAGTGTTGATGAAACACAGAAATTGCATCGGGATTGGATACAACATTCACTATGTGCAATTTCCTCCATAGGAGTAATGTCTCAAACTGTCTACGCTTTGATCGTTTCCTGGAAGACCAGTAGTAGTTTCCGATGCACATCTGGAGGCATTCTGTAATCTTTGGACCTTCAAAGTGTTGATGAAACACAGAAATTGCATCGGCATTGAATACAACAGTCACCATACTCACTTCCCTCCATGGGAGTAACGTCTCAAACTGTCTACGCTTTGATCGTTTCCTGGAAGACCGGTAGTAGTTTCCGATGCACATCTGGAGGCATTCTGTAATCTGTGGACTATCAGAGTGTTGGTGAAACACAAAACTGCATCGGGATTGAATACAACAGCCACCATGCGCACTTTCCTCCATGGGAGTAAGGTCTCAAAGAGTCTACGATCTGATCGTTCCCAGGAAGACCAGTAGTAGTTTACGATGCACATCTGGAGGCATTCTGTAATCTGTGGACTATCAGAGTGTTGATTAAACACAAAAGTTGCGTCGGGATTGAATACAACAGTCACCATGCGCACTTTCCTCCATGGGATTAATGTCTCAAACAGTCTACGCTTTGATCGTTCCCTGGATGACCACTTGTAGTTTCCGATGCACATCTGGAGGCATTCTGTAATCTGTTTACCTTCAAAGTGTTGATCAAACTCAGAAATTGCATCGCGATTAATACAACAGCCACCATGCGCACTTTCCTCCATGGGAGTAAGGTCTCAAACAGTCTACGATCTGATCGTTCCCTGGAAGACCAGTAGTAGTTTACGATGCACATCTGGAGGCATTTTGTAATCTGTGGACTATCAGAGTGTTGATTAAACACAGAAATTGCGTCGGGACTGAATACAACAGTCACGATGCGCACTTTTCTCCATGGAAGTAATGTCTCAAACAGTCTACGCTTTGATCGTTGACTGGAGGACCAGTAGTAGTTTCCGTTCACATCTGGAGGCATTCTGTAATCTGTGGACCCTCAAAGTATTGACGAAACACACAAATTTCATCGGGATTGAGTACAATAGTCACCATGCGCACTTTCCTCCATGGGAGTAATGTCTCAAACAGTCTACGATTACATCGTTCCCTGGAAGACCATTAGTAGCTTCCGATGTACATCTGGAGGCTTTCTGTAATCTGTGGAACTTCAAAGTGTTGATGAAACACAGAAATTGCATCGGGATTGAATACAACAGTCACCATGCGCTATTTTCCTCCATAAGAGTAATGTCTCAAACAGCCTACGATCTGATCGTCCCCTGGAAGACCAGTAGTAGTTTTCGATGCACATCTGGAGGCATTCTGTAAGCTGTGGACTATCAGAGTGTTGATGAAACACAGAAATTACATCGGCATTGAATACAACAATCACCATGCACACTTTCCTCCATGGGAGTAATGTCTTATACAGTCTACGCTTTGATCGTTCCCTGGAAGACAAGTAGTAGTTTCCGATACACATCTGGAGGCATTCTGTAATCTGTGGACTATCAGAGTGTTTATGAAACACAGAAATTGCATCGGGATTGAATACAACGGTCACCATGAGCACTTTCCCCCATGGGAGGAATGTCTTAAACAGTCTACGCTTTGATCGTTCCCTGAAAGGCCAGTAGTAGTTTCCGATGCACATCTGGAGGCATTCTGTAATCTGTGGAGTATCAGAGTGTTGATGATACAACGAAATTGCATCGGGATTGATTACAACAGTCACCATGAGCACTTTCTCCCATGGGAGTATTGTCTCAAAGAGTCTACGCTTTGATCGTTCCCTGGAGGACCAGTAGTAGTTTCCGATGCACATCTGGAGGCATACTGTAATCTGTGGAACATTAGAGTATTGATGAAACACAGAGATTGCATCGGGATTGAATACAACAGTCACCATGCGCACTTTCCTCCATGGGATTTATGTCTCAAATTGTTTACGATTTGATCGTTCCCTGGAAAACCAGTAGTAGTTTCCGATGCACATCTGGAGGCATTCTGCAATCTGTGGACCTTCAAAGTGTTGATGAAACACAGAAATTGATTCAGGATTGAATACAACAGTCACCATGCGCAATTATCCTCCACAGGAGTAATGTCTCAAACAGTCAAAGCTTTGATCGTTCATTGGAAGACCAGTTGTAGTTTCCGATGCACATCTGGAGGCATTCTGTAATCTGTGGACTATCAGAGTGTTGTTGAAACACAGAATTGCATCGGGATTGAATACAACAGTCACCATGCGCACTTTCCTCCATGGGAGTAATGTCTGAAACAGTCTACGCTTTGGTCATGCCCTGGAAGTCCAGTAGTAGGTTCCGATGCACATGTGGAGGCATTCTGTATTCTGTGGACTTTCAAAGTGTTGATGAAACACAGAAATTGCATAGGGATTGAATACAACAGTCATCATGCGCACTTTCCTCCATGGGATTAATGTCTCAAACAGTCTACGCTTTGATCGTTCCCTGGAAGACCAGTAGTAGTTTCCGATGAACATCTGGAGGCACTCTGCAATCTGTGGACTATCAGAGTGTTGTAGAAACACAGAAATTGCATCGGGATTGAATACAACAATCATCATGCGCACTTTCCTCAATGGGAGTAATGTCTCAAACAGTCTACGCTTTGATCGTTCCCTGGAAGACCAGTAGTAGTTTCCGATGCACATCTGGAGGCATTCTGTAATCTGTGGACTATCAGAGTGTTGATGAAACACAGAAATTGCATCGGGATTGGATACAACATTCACTATGTGCAATTTCCTCCATAGGAGTAATGTCTCAAACTGTCTACGCTTTGATCGTTTCCTGGAAGACCAGTAGTAGTTTCCGATGCACATCTGGAGGCATTCTGTAATCTTTGGACCTTCAAAGTGTTGATGAAACACAGAAATTGCATCGGCATTGAATACAACAGTCACCATACTCACTTCCCCCCATGGGAGTGACGTCTCAGACTGTCTACGCTTTGATCGTTTCCTGGAAGACCGGTAGTAGTTTCCGATGCACATCTGGAGGCATTCTGTAATCTGTGGACTATCAGAGTGTTGGTGAATCACAAAACTGCATCCGGATTGAATACAACAGCCACCATGCGCACTTTCCTCCATGGGAGTAAGGTCTCAAAGAGTCTACGATCTGATCGTTCCCAGGAAGACCAGTAGTAGTTTACGATGCACATCTGGAGGCATTCTGTAATCTGTGGACTATCAGAGTGTTGATTAAACACAAAAGTTGCTTCGGGATTGAATACAACAGTCACCATGCGCACTTTCCTCCATGGGATTAATGTCTCAAAGAGTCTACGCTTTGATCGTTCCCTGGATGACCACTTGTAGTTTCCGATGCACATCTGGAGGCATTCTGTAATCTGTGGACAATCAGAGTGTTCATGAAACAAAGAAATTGCATCGGGATTGAATACAAAAGTCACCATGCGCACGTTCCTCCATGGGAGTAATGTCTCAAACAGTCTACGCTTTGATCGTTCACTGAAAGACCTGTTTCAGTTTCAAATGCACATCTGGAGGCGTTCTGTAATCTGTGGACCTTCAAAGTGTTGATGAAACACAGAAATTGCATCGGGATTGAATACAACAGTCACCATGCGCACTTTCCTCCATGGCAGTAATGTCTCAAACAGTCAACGCATTGATCGTTCCACGGAAGACCAGTAGTAGTTTCCGATGCACATCTGGAGGCATTCTGTAATCTGTGGACTATCAGAGTGTTGATGAAACTCAGAAATTGCATCGGGATTGAATACAACAGTCACCATGTGCACTTTCCTCTCTGGGAGTAATGTTTCAATCAGTCTACGCTTTGATCGTTTCCTGGAAAACCAGTAGTAGTTTCCGTTTCACATCTGGAGGCATTCTGTAATCTGTTTACCTTCAAAGTGTTGATCAAACTCAGAAATTGCATCGCGATTCATACAACAGCCACCATGCGCACTTTCCTCCATGGGAGTAAGGTCTCAAACAGTCTACGATCTGATCGTTCCCTGGAAGACCAGTAGTAGTTTACGATGCACATCTGGAGGCATTTTGTAATCTGTGGACTATCAGAGTGTTGATTAAACACAGAAATTGCGTCGGGATTGAATACAACAGTCACCATGCGCACTTTCCTCCATGGAAGTAATGTCTCAAACAGTCTACGCTTTGATCGTTGACTGGAGGACCAGTAGTAGTTTCCGTTCACATCTGGAGGCATTCTGTAATCTGTGGACCCTCAAAGTATTGACGAAACACACAAATTTCATCGGGATTGAGTACAATAGTCACCATGCGCACTTTCCTCCATGGGAGTAATGTCTCAAACAGTCTACGATTACATCGTTCCCTGGAAGACCATTAGTAGCTTCCGATGTACATCTGGAGGCTTTCTGTAATCTGTGGAACTTCAAAGTGTTGATGAAACACAGAAATTGCATCGGGATTGAATACAACAGTCACCATTCGCTATTTTCCTCCATAAGAGTAATGTCTCAAACAGCCTACGATCTGATCGTCCCCTGGAAGACCAGTAGTAGTTTTCGATGCACATCTAGAGGCATTCTGTAAGCTGTGGACTATCAGAGTGTTGATGAAACACAGAAATTACATCGGCATTGAATACAACAATCACCATGCACACTTTCCTCCATGGGAGTAATGTCTTATACAGTCTACGCTTTGATCGTTCCCTGGAAGACAAGTAGTAGTTTCCGATACACATCTGGAGGCATTCTGTAATCTGTGGACTATCAGAGTGTTTATGAAACACAGAAATTGCATCGGGATTGAATACAACGGTCACCATGAGCACTTTCCCCCATGGGAGGAATGTCTTAAACAGTCTACGCTTTGATCGTTCCCTGGAAGGCCAGTAGTAGTTTCCGATGCACATCTGGAGGCATTCTGTAATCTGTGGAGTATCAGAGTGTTGATGATACAACGAAATTGCATCGGGATTGATTACAACAGTCACAATGAGCACTTTCTCCCATGGGAGTATTGTCTCAAAGAGTCTACGCTTTGATCGTTCCCTGGAAGGCCAGTAGTTGATTCCGATGCACATCTGGATGCATTCTATAATCTGTGGACAATCAGAGTGTTGATGAAACGCAGATATTGCATCAGGATTGAATACATCAGTCACCATGAGCACTTTCCTCCATGGGAGTAATGTCATAAACAGTCTACGCTTTGACCGTTCCCTGGAGGACCAGTAATAGTTTCCGATGCACATCTGGAGGCATACTGTAATCTGTGGAACATTAGAGTATTGATGAGACACAGAAATTGCATCGGGATTGAATACAACAGTCACCATGCGCACTTTCCTCCATGGGATTTATGTCTCAAATTGTTTACGATTTGATCGTTCCCTGGAAGACCAGTAGTAGTTTCCGATGCACATCTGCAGGCATTCTGCAATCTGTGGACCTTCAAAGTGTTGGTGAAACACAGAAATTGATTCAGGATTGAATACAACAGTCACCATGCGCAATTATCCTCCACAGGAGTAATGTCTCAAATAGTCAACGCTTTGATCGTTCATTGGAAGACCAGTAGTAGTTTCCGATGCACATCTGGAGGCATTCTGTAATCTGTGGACTATCAGAGTGTTGTTGAAACACAGAATTGCATCGGGATTGAATACAACAGTCACCATGCGCACTTTCCTCCATGGCAGTAATGTCTCAAACAGTCTACGCTTTAATCGTTGCCTGGAAGACCAGTAGTAGTTTCCGATGCACATCTGGTGTCATTCTGTAATCTGTGGACTATCGGAGTGCTGATGAAACACAGAAATTGCCTCGGGATTTAATACAACAGGCACCATGCGCACTTTCCTCCTTGGGTGTAATGTCTCAAACAGTCTACGCTTTGATCGTTCCTGGAAGACGAGTAGAAGCTTCCGATGCACATCTGGAAGAATTCTGTAACCTGTGGACTCTCTGAGTGTTGATGAAACACAGAAATTGCATCGGGATTGAATACAACAGTTATCATGCGCACTTTCCTCCATGGGAGAAGTGTCTCACACAGTCTACGCTTTGATCATTCCCTGGAAGACCAGTAGTAGTTTCCGATGCACATCTGGATTCATTCTGTAATCTCTAAACTGTCAGAGTGTTGTTCAAACACAGAAATTGCATCGGGATTGGATACAACAGTCACCATGTGCACATTCCTCCATGGGAGTAATGTTTCAAACAGTCTCCGCTTTGATCGTTTCCTGGAAATCCAGTAGTAGCTTCCGATTCACATCTGGAGGCATTCTGTAATCTGTTTACCTTCAAAGTGTTGATGAAACACAGAAATTGCATCGGGATTGCATACGACAGTCAACATGCGCGATTTTCCTCCATGGGTGTAATGTCGCTTACAGTCTATGCTTTGTTCGTTCCCTGGAAGACCAGTAGTAGTTTCTGATGCACATCTGGAGGCATTCTGTAATCTGTGGACTATCAGAGTGTTGTTGAAAAACAGAAATTGCATCGGCATTGAATACAACAGTCACCATGCGCAGTTTCCTCCATGGGAGTAATGTCTGAAACAGTCTACGATTTGGTCATGCCCTGGAAGTCCAGTAGTAGGTTCCGATGCACATCTGGAGGCATTCTGTATTCTGTGGACTTTCAAAGTGTTGATGAAACACAGAAATTGCATCGGGATTGAATACAACAGTCATCATGCGCACTTTCCTCCATGGGATTAATGTCTCAAACAGTCTACGCTTTGATCGTTCCCTGGAAGACCAGTAGTAGTTTCCGATGAACATCTGGAGGCACTCTGCAATCTGTGGACTATCAGAGTGTTGTAGAAACACAGAAATTGCCTCGGGATTGAATACAACAGTCATCATGCGCACTTTCCTCCATTGGATTAATGTCTCAAACAGTCTACGTTTTGATCGTTCCCTGGAAGACCAGTAGTAGTTTCCGATGAACATCTGGAGGCATTCTGCAATCTGTGGACTATCAGAGTGTTGTAGAAACATAAAAATTGCATCGGGATTGAATACAACAATCATCATGCGCACTTTCCTCAATGGGAGTAATGTCTCAAACAGTCTACGCTTTGATCGTTCCCTGGAAGACCAGTAGCAGTTTCCGATGCACATCTGGAGGCATTCTGTAACCTGTGGACTATCAAAGTGTTGATGAAACACAAAAATTGCATCGGGATTGGATACATCAGTCACCATGTGCAATTTCCTCCATAGGAGTAATGTCTCAAACTGTCTACGCTTTGATCGTTTCCTGGAAGACCAGTAGTAGTTTCCGATGCAGATCTGGAGGCATTCTGTAATCTTTGGACCTTCAAAGTGTTGATGAAACACAGAAATTGCATCGGGACTGAATACAACAGTCACCATGCTCACTTCCCTCCATGGGAGTAACGTCTCAAACTGTCTACGCTTTGGTCGTTACCTGGAAGACCAGCAGTAGTTTCCGATGCACATCTGGAGGCATTCTGTAATCTGTGGACTATCAGAGAGTTGGTGAAACACAGAAACTGCATCACGATTGAATACAACAGTCACCATGCGCACTTCCCTCCATGGGAGTAACGTCTCAAACTGTCTACGCTTTGATCGTTTCCTGGAAGACCGGTAGTAGTTTCCGATGCACATCTGGAGGCATTCTGTAATCTGTGGACAATCAGAGTGTTCATGAAACAAAGAAATTGCATCGGGATTGAATACAAAAGTCACCATGCGCACGTTCCTCCATGGGAGTAATGTCTCAAACAGTCTACGCTTTGATCGTTCACTGAAAGACCTGTTTCAGTTTCAAATGCACATCTGGATTCGTTCTGTAATCTGTGGACCTTCAAAGTGTTGATGAAACACAGAAATTGCATCGGGATTGAATACAACAGTCAGCATGCGCACTTTCCTCCATGGCAGTAATGTCTCAAACAGTCAACGCATTGATCGTTCCCTGGAAGGCCAGTAGTAGTTTCCGATGCACATCTGGAGGCATTCTGTAATCTGTGGACAATCAGAGTGTTGTTGAAACAGAGAAATTGCATCGGGATTGAATACAACAGTCACCATGTGCACTTTCCTCTATGGGAGTAATGTTTCAATCAGTCTACGCTTTGATCGTTTCCTGGAAAACCAGTAGTAGTTTCCGTTTCACATCTGGAGGCATTCTGTAATCTGTTTACCTTCAAAGTGTTGATCAAACTCAGAAATTGCATCGCGATTAATACAACAGCCGCAATGCGCACTTTCCTCCATGGGAGTAAGGTCTCAAACAGTCTACGATCTGATCGTTCCCTGGAAGACCAGTAGTAGTTTACGATGCACATCTGGAGGCATTTTGTAATCTGTGGACTATCAGAGTGTTGATTAAACACAGAAATTGCGTCGGGATTGAATACAACAGTCACCATGAGCACTTTCCTCCATGGAAGTAATGTTTCAAACAGTCTACGCTTTGATCGTTGACTGGAGGACCAGTAGTAGTTTCCGTTCACATCTGGAGGCATTCTGTAATCTGTGGACCCTCAAAGTATTGACGAAACACACAAATTTCATCGGGATTGAGTACAATAGTCACCATGGTCACTTTCCTCCATGGGAGTAATGTCTCAAACAGTCTACGATTACATCGTTCCCTGGAAGACCATTAGTAGCTTCCGATGTACATCTGGAGGCTTTCTGTAATCTGTGGAACTTCAAAGTGTTGATGAAACACAGAAATTGCATCGGGATTGAATACAACAGTCACCATGCGCTATTTTCCTCCATAAGAGTAATGTCTCAAACAGCCTTCGATCTGATCGTCCCCTGGAAGACCAGTAGTAGTTTTCGATGCACATCTGGAGGCATTCTGTAAGCTGTGGACTATCAGAGTGTTGATGAAACACAGAAATTACATCGGCATTGAATACAACAATCACCATGCACACTTTCCTCCATGGGAGTAATGTCTTATACAGTCTACGCTATGATCGTTCCCTGGAAGACAAGTAGTAGTTTTCGATACACATCTGGAGGCATTCTGTAATCTGTGGACTATCTGAGTGTTTATGAAACACAGAAATAGCATCGGGATTGAATACAACGGTCACCATGAGCACTTTCCCCCATGGGAGGAATGTCTTAAACAGTCTACGCTTTGATCGTTCCCTGGAAGGCCAGTAGTAGTTTCCGATGCACATCTGGAGGCATTCTGTAATCTGTGGAGTATCAGAGTGTTGATGATACAACGAAATTGCATCGGGATTGATTACAACAGTCACCATGAGCACTTTCTCCCATGGGAGTATTGTCTCAAAGAGTCTACGCTTTGATCGTTCCCTGGAAGGCCAGTAGTTGATTCCGATGCACATCTGGATGCATTCTATAATCTGTGGACCATCAGAGTGTTGATGAAACGCAGATATTGCATCAGGATTGAATACAACAGTCACCATGAGCACTTTCCTCCATGGGAGTAATGTCATAAACAGTCTACGCTTTGATCGTTCCCTGGAGGACCAGTAGTAGTTTCCGATGCACATCTGGAGGCATACTGTAATCTGTGGAACATTAGAGTATTGATGAAACACAGAAATTGCATCGGGATTGAATACAACAGTCACCATGCGTACTTTCCTCCATGGGATTTATGTCTCAAATTGTTTACGATTTGATCGTTCCCTGGAAGACCAGTAGTAGTTTCCGATGCACATCTGGAGGCATTCTGCAATCTGTGGACTTTCAAAGTGTTGATGAAACACAGAAATTGGTTCAGGATTGAATACAACAGTCACCATGCGCAATTATCCTCCACAGGAGTAATGTCTCAAACAGTCAACGCTTTGATCGTTCATTGGAAGACCAGTAGTAGTTTCCGATGCACATCTGGAGGCATTCTGTAATCTGTGGACTATCAGAGTGTTGTTGAAACACAGAATTGCATCGGGATTGAGTACAACAGTCACCATGCGCACTTTCCTCCATGGGAGTAATGTTTCAAACAGTCTCCGCTTTGACCGTTTCCTGGAAATCCAGTAGTAGCTTCCGATTCACATCTGGAGGCATTCTGTAATCTGTTTACCTTCAAAGTGTTGATGAAACACAGAAATTGCATCGGGATTGGATACGACAGTCAACATGCGCGATTTTCCTCCATGGGTGTAATGTCGCTTACAGTCTATGCTTTGTTCGTTCCCTGGAAGACCAGTAGTAGTTTCCGATGCACATCTGGAGGCATTCTGTAATCTGTGGACTATCAGAGTGTTGTTGAAAAACAGAAATTGCATCGGGATTGAATACAACAGTCACCATGCGCAGTTTCCTCCATGGGAGTAACGTCTGAAACAGTCTACGCTTTGGTCATGCCCTGGAAGTCCAGTAGTAGGTTCCGATGCACATCTGGAGGCATTCTGTATTCTGTGGACTTTCAAAGTGTTGATGAAACACAGAAATTGCATCGGGATTGAATACAACAGTCATCATGCGCACTTTCCTCCATGGGATTAATGTCTCAAACAGTCTACGCTTTGATCGTTCCCTGGAAGACCAGTAGTAGTTTCCGATGAACATCTGGAGGCACTCTGCAATCTGTGGACTATCAGAGTGTTGTAGAAACACAGAAATTGCCTCGGGATTGAATACAACAGTCATCATGCGCACTTTCCTCCATTGGTTTAATGTCTCAAACAGTCTACGTTATGATCGTTCCCTGGAAGACCAGTAGTAGTTTCCGATGAACATCTGGAGGCATTCTGCAATCTGTGGACTATCAGAGTGTTGTAGAAACATAAAAATTGCATCGGGATAGAATACAACAATCATCATGCGCACTTTCCTCAATGGGAGTAATGTCTCAAACAGTCTACGCTTTGATCGTTCCCTGGAAGACCAGTAGTAGTTTCCGATGCACATCTGGAGGCATTCTGTAACCTGTGGACTATCAGAGTGTTGATGAAACACAAAAATTGCATCGGGATTGGATACATCAGTCACCATGTGCAATTTCCTCCATGGGAGTAATGTCTCAAACTGTCTACGCTTTGATCGTTTCCTGGAAGACCAGTAGTAGTTTCCGAAGCAGATCTGGAGGCATTCTGTAATCTTTGGACCTTCAAAGTGTTGACGAAACACAGAAATTGCATCGGGACTGAATACAACAGTCACCATGCTCACTTCCCTGCATGGGAGTAATGTCTCAAACTGTCTACGCTTTGATCGTTACCTGGAAGACCAGCAGTAGTTTCCGATGCACATCTGGAGGCATTCTGTAATCTGTGGACTATCAGAGAGTTGGTGAAACACAGAAACTGCATCGCGATTGAATACAACAGTCACCATGCGCACTTTCCTCCATGGGAGTAATGTCTGAAACAGTCTACGCTTTGGTCATGCCCTGGAAGTCCAGTAGTAGGTTCCGATGCACATCTGGAGGCATTCTGTATTCTGTGGACTTTCAAAGTGTTGATGAAACACAGAAATTGCATCCGGATTGAATACAACAGTCATCACGCGCACTTTCCTCCATGGGATTAATGTCTCAAACAGTCTACGCTTTGATCGTTCCCTGGAAGACCAGTAGTAGTTTCCGATGAACATCTGGAGGCACTCTGCAATCTGTGGACTATCAGAGTGTTGTAGAAACACAGAAATTGCATCGGGATTGAATACAACAATCATCATGCGCACTTTCCTGAATGGGAGTAATGTCTCAAACAGTCTACGCTTTGATCGTTCCCTGGAAGACCAGTAGTAGTTTCCGATGCACATCTGGAGGCATTCTGTAATCTGTGGACTATCAGAGTGTTGATGAAACACAGAAATTGCATCGGGATTGGATACAACATTCACTATGTGCAATTTCCTCCATAGGAGTAATGTCTCAAACTGTCTACGTTTTGATCGTTTCCTGGAAGACCAGTAGTAGTTTCCGATGAACATCTGGAGGCACTCTGCAATCTGTGGACTATCAGAGTGTTGTAGAAACACAGAAATTGCCTCGGGATTGAATACAACAGTCATCATGCGCACTTTCCTCCATTGGTTTAATGTCTCAAACAGTCTACGTTATGATCGTTCCCTGGAAGACCAGTAGTAGTTTCCGATGAACATCTGGAGGCATTCTGCAATCTGTGGACTATCAGAGTGTTGTAGAAACATAAAAATTGCATCGGGATAGAATACAACAATCATCATGCGCACTTTCCTCAATGGGAGTAATGTCTCAAACAGTCTACGCTTTGATCGTTCCCTGGAAGACCAGTAGTAGTTTCCGATGCACATCTGGAGGCATTCTGTAACCTGTGGACTATCAGAGTGTTGATGAAACACAAAAATTGCATCGGGATTGGATACATCAGTCACCATGTGCAATTTCCTCCATGGGAGTAATGTCTCAAACTGTCTACGCTTTGATCGTTTCCTGGAAGACCAGTAGTAGTTTCCGAAGCAGATCTGGAGGCATTCTGTAATCTTTGGACCTTCAAAGTGTTGACGAAACACAGAAATTGCATCGGGACTGAATACAACAGTCACCATGCTCACTTCCCTGCATGGGAGTAATGTCTCAAACTGTCTACGCTTTGATCGTTACCTGGAAGACCAGCAGTAGTTTCCGATGCACATCTGGAGGCATTCTGTAATCTGTGGACTATCAGAGAGTTGGTGAAACACAGAAACTGCATCGCGATTGAATACAACAGTCACCATGCGCACTTTCCTCCATGGGAGTAATGTCTGAAACAGTCTACGCTTTGGTCATGCCCTGGAAGTCCAGTAGTAGGTTCCGATGCACATCTGGAGGCATTCTGTATTCTGTGGACTTTCAAAGTGTTGATGAAACACAGAAATTGCATCCGGATTGAATACAACAGTCATCACGCGCACTTTCCTCCATGGGATTAATGTCTCAAACAGTCTACGCTTTGATCGTTCCCTGGAAGACCAGTAGTAGTTTCCGATGAACATCTGGAGGCACTCTGCAATCTGTGGACTATCAGAGTGTTGTAGAAACACAGAAATTGCATCGGGATTGAATACAACAATCATCATGCGCACTTTCCTGAATGGGAGTAATGTCTCAAACAGTCTACGCTTTGATCGTTCCCTGGAAGACCAGTAGTAGTTTCCGATGCACATCTGGAGGCATTCTGTAATCTTTGGACCTTCAAAGTGTTGATGAAACACAGAAATTGCATCGGCATTGAATACAACAGTCACCATACTCACTTCCCTCCATGGGAGTAACGTCTCAAACTGTCTACGCTTTGATCGTTTCCTGGAAGACCGGTAGTAGTTTCCGATGCACATCTGGAGGCATTCTGTAATCTGTGGACTATCAGAGTGTTGGTGAAACACAAAACTGCATCGGGATTCAATACAACAGCCACCATGCGCACTTTCCTCCATGGGAGTAAGGTCTCAAAGAGTCTACGATCTGATCGTTCCCAGGAAGACCAGTAGTAGTTTACGATGCACATCTGGAGGCATTCTGTAATCTGTGGACTATCAGAGTGTTGAATAAACACAAAAGTTGCGTCGGGATTGAATACAACAGTCACCATGCGCACTTTCCTCCATGGGATTAATGTCTCAAACAGTCTACGCTTTGATCGTTCCCTGGATGACCACTTGTAGTTTCCGATGCACATCTGGAGGCATTCTGTAATCTGTGGACAATCAGAGTGTTCATGAAACAAAGAAATTGCATCGGGATTGAATACAAAAGTCACCATGCGCACGTTCCTCCATGGGAGTAATGTCTCAAACAGTCTACGCTTTGATCGTTCACTGAAAGACCTGTTTCAGTTTCAAATGCACATCTGGAGGCGTTCTGTAACCTGTGGACCTTCAAAGTGTTGATGAAACACAGAAATTGCATCGGGATTGAATACAACAGTCACCATGTGCACTTTCCTCTATGGGAGTAATGTTTAAATCAGTCTACGCTTTGATCGTTCCCTGGAAGGCAAGTTGTAGTTTCCGATGCACATCTGGAGGCATTCTGTAACCTGTGGACCTTCAAAGTGTTGATGAAGCACAGAAATAGTATCGGGATTGAATACAACAGTCACCATGCGAACTTTCCTCCATGGGAGTAACGTCTCAAACAGTCTACGCTTTGATCGTTCCCTGGAAGACCAGTAGTAGTTTCCGATGCACAGCTGGATGCATTATGTAATCTGCGGACTATCAGAGTGTTGTTGAAACACAGAAATTGCATCGGGATTGAAACAACAGTCACCATGCGCACTTTCCTCCATGGGAGTAATGTCCTATACAGTCTACGCTTTGATCGTTCCCTGGAAGGCCAGTAGTTGATTCCGATGCACATCTGGGGGCATTCTATAATCTGTGGACAATCAGAGTGTTGATGAAACGCAGATATTGCATCAGGATTGAATACAACAGTCACCATGAGCACTTTCCTCCATGGGAGTAATGTCATAAACAGTCTACGCTTTGATCGTTCCCTGGAGGACCAGTAGTAGTTTCCGATGCACATCTGGCGGCATACTGTAATCTGTGGAACATTAGAGTATTGATGAAATACAGAAATTGCATCGGGATTGAATACAACAGTCACCATGCGCACTTTCCTCCATGGGATTTATGTCCTAAATAGTTTACGATTTGATCGTTCCCTGGAAGACCAGTAGTAGTTTCCTAAGCACATCCGGAGATATTCTGTAATCTGTGGACCTTCAAAGTGTTGATGAAACACAGAAATTGCATCGGGATTGAATACAACAGTCACCATGTGCAATTTCCTCCATGGGAGTAATGTCTCAAACTGTCCACGCTTTGATCGTTTCCTGGAAGACCAGTTGTAGTTTCCGATGCAGATCTGGAGGCATTCTGTAACCTTTGGACCTTCAAAGTGTTGATGAATCACAGAAATTGCATCGGGATTGCATACGACAGTCAACATGCGCGATTTTCCTCCATGGGTGTAATGTCGCTTATAGTCTATGCTTTGTTCGTTCCCTGGAAGACCAGTAGTAGTTTCCGATGCACATCTGAAAGCATTCTGTAATCTGTGGACTATCAGAGAGTTGGTGAAACACAGAAACTGCATCGGGATTGAATACAACAGTCACAATGCGCATTTTCCTCCATGGGAGTAACGTCTCAAACAGTCTACGTTTTGATCGTTCCCTGGAAGACCATTAGTAGTTTCCGATGCACATCTGGAGGCATTCTGTAATCTGTGGACTATCAGAGAGTTGGTGAAACACAGAAACTGCATCGGGATTGAATACAACAGTCACGATGCGCACTTTCCTCCATGGGAGTAACGTCTCAAACAGTCTACGCTTTGATCGTTCACTGAAAGACCGGTTTTAGTTTCCGATGCACATCTGGAGGCATTCTGTAATCTGTGGACCTTCAAAGTGTTCATTAAACACAGAAATTGTGTCGGGATTGCATACGACAGTCAACATGCGCGATTTTCCTCCATGGGTGTAATGTCGCTTACAGTCTATGCTTTGTTCGTTCCCTGGAAGACCAGTAGTAGTTTCCGATGCACATCTGGAGGCATTCTGTAATCTGTGGACTATCAGAGTGCTGATGAAACACAGAAATTGCCTCGGGATTTAATACAACAGGAACCATGCGCACTTCCCTCCTTGGGTGTAATGTTTCAAACAGTCTACGCTGTGATCGTTCATGGAAGACGAGTAGAAGTTTCCAATGCACATCTGGAAGCATTCTGTATTCTGTGGACTTTCAAAGTGTTGATGAAACACAGAAATTGCATCCGGATTGAATACAACAGTCACCATGCTCACTTCCCTCCATGGGAGTAACGTCTCAAACTGTCTACGCTTTGATCGTTACCTGGAAGACCAGCAGTAGTTTCCGATGCACATCTGGAGGCATTCTGTAATCTGTGGACTATCAGAGAGTTGGTGAAACACAGAAACTGCATCGGGATTGAATACAACAGTCACAATGCGCACTTTCCTCCATGGGAGTAATGTCTCAAACAGTCTACGTTTTGATCGTTCCCTGGAAGACCATTAGTAGTTGAAGATGCACATCTGGAGGCATTCTGTAATCTGTAAGCTGTCAGAGTGTTGTTCAAACACAGAAATTGCATCGGGATTGGATACAACAGTCACCATGTGCACTTTCCTCCATGGGAGTAATGTTTCAAACAGTCTACACTTTGATCGTTTCCTGGAAATCCAGTAGTAGCTTCCGACTCACATCTGGAGGCATTCTGTAATCTGTGGACTATCAGAGTGTTGTTGAAACACAGAAATTGCATCGGGATTGAAACAACAATTACCATGCGCACTTTCCTCCATGGGAGTAATGTCTCATACAGTCTACGCTTTGATCGTTCCCTGGAAGACCTTTAGTAGTTTCCGATACACATCTGGAGGCATTCTGTAATCTGTGGAGTATCAGAGTGTTGATGATACACAGAAATTGCATCGGGATTGAATACAACAGTCACCATGAGCACTTTCTCCCATGGGAGTATTGTCTCAGACAGTCTACGCTTTGATCGTCCCCTGGAAGGCCAGTAGTTGATTCCGATGCACATCTGGGGGCAATCTATAATCTGTGGACAATCAGATTGTTGAAGAAACACAGAAGTTGCATCGGAATTGAATACAACAGTCACCATGCGCACTCTCCTCCATGGGAGTAATGTCATAAACAGTCTACGCTTTGATCGTTCCCTGGAGGACTAGTAGTAGTTTCCGATGTACAGCTGGAGGCATACTGTAATCTGTGGAACATTAGAGTATTGATGAAACACAGAAGTTGCATCGGAATTGAATACAACAGTCACCATGCGCACTCTCCTCCATGGGAGTAATGTCATAAACAGTCTACGCTTTGATCGTTCCCTGGAAGACAAGTTGTAGTTTCCGATGCACATCTGGAGGCATTCTGTAACCTGCGGACCTTCAAAGTATTGATGAAACACAGAAACTGCATCGGAATTGAATACATCAGTCACCATGCACACTTTCCTCCTTGGGTGTAATGTCTCAAACAGTCTACGTTTTGATCGTTCCTGGAAGACCAGTAGAAGATTCCGATGCACATCTGGAAGCATTCTGTAACCTGTGTACTCTCTGAGTGTTGATGAAACACAGAAATTGCATCGGGATTGAATACAACAGTTATCATGCGCACTTTCCTCCGTGGGAGTAATGTCTCACACAGTCTACGCTTTGATCGTTCCCTGGAAGAAAAGTAGTAGTTTCTGATGCACATCTGGAGGCATTCTGTATTCTGTGGACTTTCAAAGTGTTGATGAAACACAGAAATTGCATCGGGATTGGATACAACAGTCACCATGTGGAATTTCCTCCATGGGAGTAATGTCTCAAACTGTCTACGCTTTGATCGTTTCCTGGAAGACCAGTAGTAGTTTCCGATGCACATCTGGAGGCATTCTGTAACCTTTGGGCCTTCAAAGTGTTGATGAAACACAGAAATTGCATCGGGACTGAATACAACAGTCACCATGCTCACTTCCCTCCATGGGAGTAACGTCTCAAACTGTCTACGCTTTGATCGTTCCCTGGAAGACCAGTAGTAGTTTCCGATGCACATCTGGAGGCATTCTATAATCTGTGGACTATCAGAGTGTTGGTGAAACACAGAAACTGCATCGGGATTGAATACAACAGTCACCATGCCCACCCTCCTCCATGGGATTAATGTCTCAAACAGTCTACGCTTTCATCGTTCCCTGGAAGACCACTTGTAGATTCCGATGCACATCTGGAGGCATTCTGTAATCTGTGGACCATCAAAGTGTTGATGAAACGCAGAAATTGCATCGGGATTGAATACGACAGTCAACATGCCCAATTTTCCTCCATGGGTGTAATGTCTCTAACAGTCTATGCTTTGTTCGTTCCCTGGAAGACCAGTAGTAGTTTCCGATGCACATCTGGAGTCATTCTGTAATCTGTGGACTATCAGAGTGTTGTTGAAAAACAGAAATTGCATCGGGATTGAATACAAAAGTCACCATAAGCACTTTCCTCCATGGGAGTATTGTCTGAAAGAGTCTACGTTTTGATCATTCAATGGGAGACCAGTAGTAGTTACCGATGCACATCTGGAGGCATTCTGTATTGTGTGGACTATCAGAGTGTTGTTGAAGCACAGAAATTGCATCGGGAATGAATACAACAGTCAGCATGCGCACTTTCCTCCATGGGAGTAATGTCTCAAACAGTTTACGCTTTGATCGTTTCCTGGAAGTCCAGTAGTAGCTTCCGATGCACATCTGGGGGCATTCTGTAATCTGTGGACCTTAAAAAGTGTTGATGAAACACAGAAATTGCCTCGGGATTGAACACAACAGCCATTAGGCGCACTTTCCTGCATAGGAGTAATTTCTCAAACAGTCTACGATTACATCGTTCCCAGGAAGACCAGTAGTAGCTTCCGATGCACATCTGGAGGCATTCTGTAATCTGTGGACCTTCAAAGTGTTGATGAAACACAGAAATTGCATCGGGAGTGATTACAACAGTCACCATGCGCACTTTCCTCCATGGGAGTAATGTCTCAAACAGTCTACGCTTTGATCGTTGACTGGAGGACCAGTAGTAGTTTCCGATGCACATCTGGAGGCATTCTTTAATCTGTGGACCTTCAAAGTGTCGATGAAACGCAGAAATTGCATCGGGATTGAATACGACAGTCAACATGCGCAATTTTCCTCCATGGGTGTAATGTCTCTAACAGTCTATGCTTTGTTCGTTCCCTGGAAGACCAGTAGTAGTTTCCGATGCACATCTGGAGGCATTCTGTAATCTGTGGACTATCATAGTGTTGTTGAAAAACAGAAATTACATCGGGATTGAATACAACAGTCACCATGCGCACTTTCCTCCATGGGAGTAATGTCTCAAACAGTTTACGTTATGATCGTTTCCTGGAAGTCCAGTAGTAGTTTCCGATGCACATCTGGGGGCATTCTGTAATCTGTATACCTTCAAAGTGTTGATGAAACACAGAAATTGCCTCGGGATTGAACACAACAGCCATTAGGCGCACTTTCCTCCGTGGGAGTAATGTCTCAAACAGTCTACGATTACATCGTTCCCAGGAAGACCAGTTGTAGCTTCCGATGCACATCTGGAGGCATTCTGTAATCTGTGGACCTTCAAAGTGTTGATGAAACACAGAAATTGGATCGGGATTGAATACAACAGTCACCATGTGCACTTTCCTCCTTGGGAGTAATGTCTCAAAGAGTCTACGCTTTGATCGTTGACTGGAGGACCAGTAGTAGTTTCCTATGCACATCTGGAGGCATTCTGTAATCTGTGGACGTTCAAAGTGTTGACGAAACACAGAAATTTCATCTGGATTGAGTAGAACAGTCACCATTCGCACTTTCCTCCATGGGAGTAATGTCCTAAACAGTCTACGATTACATCGTTCCCAGGAAGACCAGTAGTAGCTTCCGATGCACATCTGGAGGCATTCTGTAATCTGTGGACCTTCAAAGTGTTGATGAAACACAGAAATTGCATCGGGAGTGATTACAACAGTCACCATGCGCACTTTCCTCCATAAGAGTAATGTCTCAATTAGCCTACGATTTGATCGTCCCCTGGAAGACCAGTAATAGTTTTCGATGCACATCTGGAGGCATTCTGTAAGCTGTGGACTATCAGAGTGTTGATGAAACACAGAAATTACATCGGCATTGAATACAACAGTCACCATGCGCACTTTCCTCCATGTGAGGAATGTCTCAACAATCTACGCTTTGATCGTTCCCTGGAAGACAAGTTGTAGTTTCCGATGCACATCTGGAGGCATTCTGTAACCTATGGAACTTCAAAGAGTTGATGAAACACAGAAATTGCATCGGGATTGAATACAACTGTCACCATGCGCGCTATCCTCCATGGGAGTAATGTCTCAAACAGTCTACGCTTTGGTCGTTTTCTGGAAGACCAGTAGTAGTTTCCGTTGCACATCTGGATTCATTCTGTAATCTGGGGACTATCTGAGTGTTGATGAAACACAGAAATTGCGTCGGGATTGAGTACAACAGTCACCATGCGCACGATTTGTTCGTTCCCCTGAAGACCAGTAGTAGTTTCCGATGCACATCTGGAGGCATTTTGTAATCTGTGGACTATCAGAGTGTTGTTGAAACACAGAAATTGCATCGGGATTGAAACAACAGTCACCATGCGCACTTTCCTCCATGGGAGTAATGTCTCATACAGTCTACGCTTTGATCGTTCCCTGGAAGACCAGTAGTAGTTTCCGATACACATCTGGAGGCATTCTGTAATCTGTGGACTATCAGAGTGCTGATGAAACACAGAAATTGCATCGGGATTGAATACAACGGTCACCATGAGCACTTTCCCCCATGGGAGGAATGTCTTAAACAGTCTACGCTTTGATCGTTCCCTGATAAGCCAGTAGTAGTTTCCGATGCACATCTGGTGGCATTCTGTAATCTGTAGAGTATCAGAGTGTTGATGATACACAGAAATTGCATCGGGATTGAATTCAACAGTCACCATGAGCACTTTCTCCTGTGGGAGTATTGTCTCAAACAGTCTACGCTTTGATCGTTCCCTGGAAGGCCAGTAGTTGATTCCGATGCACATCTGGTTGCATTCTATAATCTGTGGATAATCAGAGTGTTGATGAAACACAGAAATTGCATCGGGATTGGATACAACAGTCACCATGTGCAATTTCCTCCATGGGAGTAATGTCTCAAACTGTCTACGCTTTGATCGTTTCCTGGAAGACCAGTAGTAGTTTCCGATACACATCTGGAGGCTTTCTGTAACCTTTGGACCTTCAACGTGTTGTTGAAACACAGAAATTGCATCGGGATTGAATACAGCTGTCACCATGCTCACTTACCTCCATGGGAGTAACGTCTCAAACTGTCTACGCTTTGATCGTTCCTGGAAGACCAGTAGTAGTTTCCGATGCACATCTGGAGGCATTCTGTAATCTGTGGACTATCAGAGTGTTGGTGAAACACAGAAACTGCATCGGGATTAAATACAACAGTCACCATGCGCACTTTCCTCCATGGGAGTAACGTCTCAAACAGTCTACGCTTTGATCGTTCCCTGGGAGACCATTAGTAGTTTCCGATGCACATCTGGAGGCCTTCTGTAATCTGTAAACTGTCAGAGTGTTGTTCAAACACAGAAATTGCATCGGTATTGAATACAACAGTCACCATGTGCACTTTCCCCCATTGGAGTAATGTTTCAAACAGTCTACGCATTGATCGTTTCCTGGAAAACCAGTAGTAGTTTCCGATTCACATCTGGAGGCATTCTGTAATCTGTTTACCTTCAAAGTGTTGATCAAACACAGAAATTTCATCGGGATAAATACAACAGCCACCATGCGCACTTTCCTCCATGGGAGTAAGGTCTCAAACAGTCTACGATTTGATCGTTCCCTGGAAGACCAGTAGTAGTTTCCAATGCACATCTGGGGGCATTCTGTAATCTGTGGACTATCAGAGTGTTGATTAAAAACAGAAATTGCGTCGGGAGTGAATACAACAGTCACCATGCGCACTTTCCTCCATGGGATTAATGTCTCAAACAGTCTACGCTTTGATCGTTCCCTGGAAGACCACTTGTACTTTCCGATGCACATCTGGAGGCATTCTGTAATCTGTGGATAATCAGAGTGTTGATGAAACACAGAAATTGCATCGGGATTGAATACAAAAGTCACCAAGCGCACGTTCCTCCATGGGAGTAATGTCTCAAACAGTCTACGCTTTGATCGTTCACTGAAAGACCTGTTTTAGTTTCCGATGCACATCTGGAGGCATTCTGTAATCTGTGGACGTTCAAAGTGTTGACGAAACACAGAAATTTCATCGGGATTGAGTAGAACAGTCACCATTCGCACTTTCCTCCATGGGAGTAATGTCCTAAACAGTCTACGATTACATCGTTCCCAGGAAGACCAGTAGTAGCTTCCGATGCACATCTGGAGGCATTCTGTAATCTGTGGACCTTCAAAGTGTTGATGAAACACAGAAATTGCATCGGGAGTGATTACAACAGTCACCATGCGCACTTTCCTCCATAAGAGTAATGTCTCAAACAGCCTACGATTTGATCGTCCCCTGGAAGACCAGTAATAGTTTTCGATGCACATCTGGAGGCATTCTGTAAGCTGTGGACTATCAGAGTGTTGATGAAACACAGAAATTACATCGGCATTGAATACAACAGTCACCATGCGCACTTTCCTCCATGTGAGGAATGTCTCAACAATCTACGCTTTGATCGTTCCCTGGAAGACAAGTTGTAGTTTCCGATGCACATCTGGAGGCATTCTGTAACCTATGGAACTTCAAAGAGTTGATGAAACACAGAAATTGCATCGGGATTGAATACAACTGTCACCATGCGCGCTATCCTCCATGGGAGTAATGTCTCAAACAGTCTACGCTTTGGTCGTTTTCTGGAAGACCAGTAGTAGTTTCCGTTGCACATCTGGATTCATTCTGTAATCTGGGGACTATCTGAGTGTTGATGAAACACAGAAATTGCGTCGGGATTATGTACAACAGTCACCATGCGCACGATTTGATCGTTCCCCTGAAGACCAGTAGTAGTTTCCGATGCACATCTGGAGGCATTTTGTAATCTGTGGACTATCAGAGTGTTGTTGAAACACAGAAATTGCATCGGGATTGAAACAACAGTCACCATGCGCACTTTCCTCCATGGGAGTAATGTCTCATACAGTCTACGCTTTGATCGTTCCCTGGAAGACCAGTAGTAGTTTCCGATACACATCTGGAGGCATTCTGTAATCTGTGGACTATCAGAGTGCTGATGAAACACAGAAATTGCATCGGGATTGAATACAACAGTCACCATGCGCACTTTCCTCCATGGGATTAATGTCTCAAACAGTCTACGCTTTGATCGTTCCCTGGAAGACCACTTGTAGTTTCCGATGCACATCTGGAGGCATTCTGTAATCTGTGGATAATCAGAGTGTTGATGAAACACAGAAATTGCATCGGGATTGAATACAAAAGTCACCAAGCGCACGTTCCTCCATGGGAGTAATGTCTCAAACAGTCTACGCTTTGATCGTTCACTGAAAGACCTGTTTTAGTTTCCGATGCACATCTGGAGGCATTCTGTAATCTGTGGACCTTCAAAGTGTTGATGAAACGCAGAAATTGCATCGGGATTGAATACGACAGTCAACATGCGCAATTTTCCTCCTTGGGTGTAATGTCTCTAACATTCTATGCTTTGTTCGTTCCCTGGAAGACCAGTAGTAGTTTCCGATACACATCTGGAGGGATGCTGTAATCTGTGGACTATCAGAGTGTTGTTGAAGAATAGAAATTGCATCGGGATTGAATACAACAGTCACCATGCGCACTTTCCTCCATGGGAGTAATGTCTGAAAGAGTCTACGCTTTGATCATTCCCTGGAAGACCAGTAGTAGTTTCCGATGCACATCTGGAGGCATTCTGTAATCTGTGGATAATCAGAGTGTTGATGAAACACAGAAATTGCATCGGGATTGAATACAAAAGTCACCAAGCGCACGTTCCTCCATGGGAGTAATGTCTCAAACAGTCTACGCTTTGATCGTTCACTGAAAGACCTGTTTTAGTTTCCGATGCACATCTGGAGGCATTCTGTAATCTGTGGACCTTCAAAGTGTTGATGAAACGCAGAAATTGCATCGGGATTGAATACAACAGTCAACATGCGCAATTTTCCTCCATGGGTGTAATGTCTCTAACAGTCTATGCTTTGTTCGTTACCTGGAAGACCAGTAGTAGTTTCCGATACACATCTGGAGGCATGCTGTAATCTGTGGACAATCAGAGTGTTGTTGAAGAGCAGAAATTGCATCGGGATTGAATACAACAGTCACCATGCGCACTTTCCTCCATGGGAGTAATGTCTGAAAGAGTCTACGCTTTGATCTTTCCCTGGAAGACCAGTAGTAGTTTCCGATGCACATCTGGGGGCATTCTGTAATGTGTGGACAATCAGAGCGTTGATGAAACACAGAAATTGCCTCGGGATTGAATGCAACAGTCACCATGTGCAATTTCTTCCATGATTGCTGTGTTCGGATGAGGGCTGACTTGGCATCCCTTCGCTCACAGCTGCAATCGGCGCTGACTTCGGTCGCGCAGCTTCAGGCTGTTGCCAATGGGCACCACTGTGGGGAGCCGGACTCGGGTATCACGGGGATGTCAACCTCATCCCGTCTGTCCCCAGATCGGTCTGCCGCTGTGGTTGCCCCGGTTGCTGCCCGCAGTGGGGCTGAGCCCTCGCCTGTGGTTGATTGGGAGGTCGTTCCAAGGCGTGGCAGGCAGCGAAAGGCGTCCCCGGAGGCTGATCAGAAAGCCTCCCCGGTGTGTCTGACAAACCGGTTTCAGGCACTGTCTCTGGCTGTGCCAGATGCAGCCGCCTGCCCTGTTTCAGAGGATCATTCTCAGCCTTCAAGGTCCGGGCAATCGCAGAGGGTGGGCTTACTGGTAGTTGGGAGCTCCAATGTTAGGCGCGTAATGGGGCCCCTTAGGGATATGGCGGCTAAGGAGGGGAAGAAATCCAGTGTGCACTCCATGTGCATTCTGGGAGGAGTCATTCCTGATGTGGAAAGGGTCCTTCCAGATGCCATGAAGAGCACAGATTGCAGCCAGCTGCAGGTGGTGGCACATGTCGGCACTAATGACGTGTGTCGCTTTTGATCTGAGGAAATTCTCTCTGGATTCCAGCGGCTATCTGATTTGGTGAAGGCTGCCGGTCTTGCTTACGAGATGAAGGCAGAGCTCACCATCTGTAGCATCGTTGACAGAACCGACTGCGGACCTTTGGTGCAGAGCCGGGTGGAGCGTCTGAATCAGAGGCTCAGACGGTTTTGCGACCGTATTGGCTGCAGATTCCTTGACTTGCGCCATAGGGTGGTGGGGTTTCGGGTTCCGCTGAATAGGTCAGGAGTTCACTACACTCAGCTGGCGGCTACACGGGTAGCGGAGGCTGTGTGGCATGGACTGGGCGGTTTTTTAGGTTAGAAGGCCTCGGGAAAGTGCCTGATGGGCTGCAATGTCAAAGGGTGCTTGGCAATTACAGGACGTGCTTGGATCAAGGAACAGTCGGAATTATAGTTGTAAACTGTTGTAGTTGCGCTGGAAAAGTCCCTGAGCTTCAAGCGCTAATAGAAAGCACAGAAGCTGATATCGTTATAGGTACAGAAAGCTGGCTAAAGCCTGAAACAAGTTCTGCAGAAATTTTTACGAAGTCTCAGACGGTGTTCAGGAAAGATAGATTAGGCAGAATTGGTGGTGGAGTGTTGGTGTCTGTCAGTAGTGGTTTATCTTGTAGTGAACTCGAAGTAGATACTCCGTGCGAATTGGTGTGGGTGGAGGTTATACTTAACAGCCGAATTAAGTTAATAATTGGCTCCTTCTACCGACCCCCAGACTCCGATGATACAGTTGCGGAACAGTTCAGAGAAAGTTTGAGTGGTGGGGACTTCAACCTACCCTCGGTATGTTGGCAAAAATACTTGTTCAAAACCGGTGGTAGGCAGAAAACGTCTTCCGAGATTGTCCTAAATGCATTCTCCGAAAATTATTTAGAGCAGTTAGTCCACGAACCCACGCGAATTGTAAATGGTTGCGAAAACACACTTGACCTCTTGGCCACAAACAATCCACAGCTGATAGAGAGCATCATGACTGATACAGGGATTAGTGATCACAAGGTCATTGTAGCTAGGCTCAATACCATTTCTTCCAAATCCATCAGAAACAAACGCAAAATTATTTTATTTAAAAAAGCGGATAAAGTGCCACTAGAAGCCTTCCTAAAAGACAATTTCCATTCCTTCCGAACTGACTATGCGAATGTAGACGAGATGTGGCTCAAATTCAAAGATATAGTAGCAACAGCAATTGAGATATTCATACCTCATAAATTGGTAAGAGATGGAACGGAACCCCCGTGGTACACAAAAAAGGTCCGAACGCTGTTGCAGAGGCAACGGAAAAAGCATGCGAAGTTCAGAAGAATGCGAAATCCTGAAGATGGGCTAAAATTTACAGACGCGCGAAATTTGGCACGTACTTCGATGCGAGATGCCTTTAATAGGTTCCACAACGAAACATTGTCTCGAAATTTGGTAGAAAATCCGAAGAAATTCTGGTCGTATGTAAAGTACACAAGCGGCAAGACGCAGTCAATACCTACGCTGCGCAGTGCGGATGGTACTGTTATCGACGACTGTGCCGCTAAAGCGGAGTTATTGAACGCAGTTTTCCGAAATTCCTTCACCAGGGAAGACGAATGGAATATTCCAGAATTTGAAACACGAACATCTGCTAGCATGAGTTTCTTAGAAGTAGATACCTTAGGGGTTGCGAAGCAACTCAAATCGCTTGATACGGGCAAGTCTTCAGGTCCAGATTGTATACCGATTAGGTTCCTTTCAGATTACGCTGATACTATAGCTCCCTACTTAGCACTCATATACAACATCTCGCTCACCGATAGATCTGTACCTACAGATTGGAAAATTGCGCAGGTCGCACCAGTGTTCAAGAAGGGTAGTAGGAGTAATCCATTTAACTACAGACCTATATCATTGACGTCGGTTTGCAGTTGGGTTTTGGAGCATATACTGTATTCACACATTATGAATCACCTCGAAGAGAACGATCTATTGACACGTAATCAGCATGGCTTCAGAAAACATCGCTCTTGTGCAACGCAGTAGCTCTTTATTCGCACGAAGTAATGGCCGCTATCGACAGGGGATCTCAAGTTGATTCCGTATTTCTAGATTTCCGGAAAGCTTTTGACACCGTTCCTCACAAGCGACTTCTAATCAAGCTGCGGAGCTATGGGGTATCGTCTCAGTTGTGCGACTGGATTCGTGATTTCCTGTCAGGAAGGTCGCAGTTCGTAGTAATAGACGGCTAATCATCGAGTAAAACTGAAGTGATATCAGGTGTTCCCCAGGGAAGCGTCCTGGGACCTCTACTGTTCCTGATCTATATAAATGACCTGGGTGACAATCTGAGCAGTTCTCTTAGACTGTTCGCAGATGATGCTGTAATTTACCGTCTAGTAAGGTCATCCGAAGACCAGTATCAGCTGCAAAGCGATTTAGAAAAGATTGCTGTATGGTGTGTCAGGTGGCAGTTGACGCTAAATACCGAAAAGTGTGAGATGATCCACATGAGTTCCAAAAGAACTCCGTTGGAATTCGATTACTCGATAAATAGTACAATTCTCAAGGCTGTCAATTCAACTAAGTACCTGGGTGTTAAAATTACGAACAACTTCTGTTGGAAGGACCACATAGATAATATTGTCGGGAAGGCGAGCCAAAGGTTGCGTTTCATTGGCAGGACACTTAGAAGATGCAACAAGTCCACTAAAGAGACAGCTTACACTACACTCGTTCGTCGTCTGTTAGAATATTGCTGCGCGGTGTGGGATCCTTACCAGATGGGATTGACGGAGGACATCGAGAGGGTGCAAAGAAGGGCAGCTCGTTTTGTATTATCGCGTTATAGAGGAGAAAGTGTGGCAGATATGATACACGAGTTGGGATGGAAGTCATTACAGCATAGACGTTTTTCGTCGCGGCGAGAGCTTTTTACAAAATTACAGTCACCAACTTTCTCTTCCGAATGCGAAAATATTTTGTTGAGCCCAACCTACATAGGTAGGAATGATCATGAAAATAAAATAAGAGAAATCAGAGCTCGAACAGAAAGGTTTAGGTGTTCGTTTTTCCCGCTCGCTGTTAGGGAGTGGAATAGTAGAGAGATAGTATGATTGTGGTTCGATGAACCCTCTGCCAAGCACTTAAATGTGAATTGCAGAGTAGTCATGTAGATGTAGATGTACATGTAGATGTAGATGGCAGTAATGTCTCAAACAGTCTACGCTTTGATCGTTGGCTGGTATCCCAGTAGTAGTTTCCGATGCACATCTGAAGGCATTCTGTAATCTGTGGACCTTCAAAGTGTTCATGAAACACAGATATTGCATCGTGATTGAATACAACAGTCACCATGCGCACTTTCCGCTATGGGAGTAATGTCACAAACAGTCTACGCTTTGAGCGTTCCCTGGATGACCATTAGTAGTTTCCGATGCACATCTGGAGGCATTCTGTAATCTGTGGACTATCAGAGTGTTGTTGAAACACAGAAATTGCATCGGGATTGAATACAACAGTCACCATGCGCACTTTGGTCCATGGGAGTAATGTCTCAAACAGTTTACGCTTTGATCGTTCCCTGGAAGACCAGTAGTAATTTCCGATGCTTATCTGGGGGCATTCTGTAATCTGTGGCCTATCAGAGTGTTAATAAAACTCAGAAATTGAATCGGTATTGAATACAACATGCACTATGTGGAGTTTTCTCCATGGGAGTAATGTCTCAAACAGTCTACGCTTTGATCGTTCCCTAGAAGACCAGTAGTAGTTTCCGATGCACATCTGGAGGCATTCTGTAATCTGTGGACTATCAGAGTGTTGTTGAAACACAGAAATTGCATCGGGATTGAATACAACAGTCACCATGCGCACTTTCCTCCATGGGAGTAATGTCATAAACAGTCTACGCTTTGATCGTTCCCTGCAAGACCAGTAGTAGTTTCCGATGCACATCTTGAGGCATTCTGTAATCTGTGGACCTTCAAAGTGTTGATGAAACACAGATATTGCCTCGGGATTTAATACAACAGCCACCATGCGCACTTTCCTCCTTGGGAGTAATGTCTCATGCAGTCTACGCTTCGATCGTTCCCTAGAAGACCAGTAGTAGTTTCCGATGCACATCTAGTGTCATTCTGTAATCTGTGGACTATCAGAGTGCTGATGAAACACAGAAATTGCCTCGGGATTTGATACAACAGTCACCATGCGCACTTTCCTCCTTGGGTGTAATGTCTCAAACAGTCTACGCTTTGATCGTTCCTGGAAGACTAGTAGAAGTTTCCGATGCACATCTGGAAGCATTCTGTAACTTATGGAATCTCTGAGTGCTGATGAAACACAGAAATTGCATCGGGATTGAATACAACAGTTATCATGCGCACTTTCCTCCATGGGAGTAATGTCTCACACAGTCTACGCTTTGATCGTTCCCGGGAAGACCAGTAGTAGTTTCCGTTGCACATCTGGAGGCATTCTGTATTCTGTGGACTTTCAAAGTGTTGATGAAACACAGAAATTGCATCGGGATTGAATACAACAGCCATCATACGAACTTTCCTCCATGGGATTAATGTCTCAAACAGTCTACGCTTTGATCGTTCCCTGGAAGACCAGTAGTAGTTTCCGATGCACATCTGGAGGCATTCTGTAACTTGTGGACTATCAGAGTGTTGATGAAACACAGAAATAGCATCGGGATTGGATACAACAGTCACCATGTGCAATTTCCTCCATGGGAGTAATGTCTCAAATTGTCTACGTTTTGATCGTTTCCTGGAAGACCAGTAGTAGTTTCCGATGCACATCTGGAGGCATTCTGTAACATTTTGGCCTTCAAAGTGTTGATGAAACACAGAAATAGCATCGGGATTGAATACAACAGTCACCATGCGAACTTTCCTCCATGGGAGTAATGTCTTAAACAGTCTACGCTTTGATCGTCCCCTGGAAGACCAGTAGTAGTTTCCGATGCACAGCTGGAGGCATTCTGTAATCTGGGGACTATCTGAATGTTGATGATACAGAGAAATTGCGTCGGGATTGAATACAACAGTCACCATGCTCACTTTCCTCCATGGGAGTAATGTCTCCACCAGTCTACGATTACATCGCTCCCAGGAAGACCAGTAGTAGCTTCCGATGCACATCTGGAGGCATTCTGTAATCTATGGACATTCAAAGTGTTGATGAAACACAGAAATTGCATCGGGTTTGAATACAACTGTCACCATGCGCGCTATCCTCCACGGGAGTAATGTCTCAAACAGTGTACGCTTTGGTCGTTCCCTGGAAGACCAGTAGTAGTTTCCGCTGCACATCTGGATTCATTCTGTAATCTGGGGACTATCTGAGTGTTGATGAAACACAGAAATTGCTTCGGGACTGAGTACAACAGTCACCATGCGCACGATTTGATCGTTCCCTGGAAGACAAGTAGTAGTTTCCGATGCAGATCTGGAGGCATTCTGTAATCTGTGGAATATCAGAGTGTTGTTGAAACACAGAAATTGCATCGGGATTGAAACAACAGTCACCATGCGCACTTTCCTCCATGGGAGTAATGTCTCATACAGTCTACGCTTTGATCGTTCCCTGGAAGACCAGTAAGAATTTCCGATACACATCTGGAGGCATTCTGTAATCTGTGGACAATCAGAGTGTTGATGAAACACAGAAATTGCATCGGGATTGAATACAACGGTCACCATGAGCACTTTCCCCCATGGGAGGAATGTCTTAAACAGTCTACGCTTTGATCGTTCCCTGGAAGGCCAGTAGTAGTTTCCGATGCACATCTGGAGGCATTCTGTAATCTGTGGAGTATCAGAGTGTTGCTGATGCACAGAAATTGCATCGGGATTGAATACAACAGTCACCAAGAGCACTTTCTCCCATGGGAGTATTGTCCCAAACAGTCTACGCTTTGATCGTTCGCTGGAGGACCAGTAGTAGTTTCCGATGTACATCTGGAGGCATACTGTAGTCTGTGGAACGTTAGAGTATTGATGAAACACAGAAATTGCATCGGGATTGAATACAACAGTCACCATGCGCACTTTCCTCCATGGGATTAATGTCTCAAACTGTTTAAGATTTGATCGTTCCCTGGAAGACCAGTAGTAGTTTCCGATGAACATCTGGAGGCATTCGGTAACCTTTGGGCCTTCAAAGTGTTGATGAAACACAGAAATAGCATCAGGATTGAATACAACAGTCACCATGCGCACCTTCCTCCTTGGGTGTAATGTCTCAAAAAGTCTACGCTTTGATCGTTCCTGGAAGACCAGTAGAAGTTTCCGTTGCACATCTGGAAGCATTCTGTAACCTGTGGACTCTCTGAGTGTTGATGAAACACAGAAATTGCATCGGGATTGAATACAACAGTTATCATGCGCACTTTCCTCCATGGGAGTAATGTCTCACACAGTCTACGCTTTGATCGTTCCCTGGAAGACCAGTAGTAGTTTCCGTTGCACATCTGGAGGCATTCTGTATTCTGTGGACTTTCAAAGTGTTGATGAAACACAGAAATTGCATCGGGATTGAATACAACAGTCATCATGCGCACTTTCCTGCATGGGATTAATGTCTCAAACAGTCTACGCTTTGATCGTTCCCTATAAGACCAGTAGTAGTTTCCGATGCACATCTGGAGGCATTCTGTAACTTGTGGACTATCAGAGTGTTGATGAAACACAGAAATAGCATCGGGATTGGATACAACAGTCACCATGTGCAATTTTGTCCATGGGAGTAATGTCTCATACAGTCTAGCCTTGATCGTTTCCTGGAAGACCAGTAGTAGTTTCCCATGCACATCTGGAGGCATTCTGTAACCTTTGGGCCTTCAAAGTGTTGATGAAACACAGAAATAGCATCGGGATTGAATACAACAGTCACCATGCGAACTTTCCTCCATGGGAGTAATGTCTCAAACAGTCTACGCTTTGATCGTTAGTTGGAAGACCTGTAGTAGTTTCCAATGCACAGCTGGAGGCATTCTGTAATCTGGAGACTATCTGAATGTTGATGACACGGAGAAATTGCGTCGGGATTGAATACAACAATCACCATGCTCACTTTTCTCCATGGGAGTAATGTCTCAAACAGTCTACGATTACATCGCTAGCAGGAAGACAAGTAGTAGCTTCCGATGCACATCTGGAGGCATTCTGTAATCTGTGGAATATCAGAGTGTTGTTGAAACACAGAAATTAAATCGGGATTGAAACAACAGTCACCATGCGCACTTTCCTCCATGGGAGTAATGTCTCATACAGTCTACGCTTTGATCGTTCCCTGGAAGGCCAGTAGTAGTTTCCGATACACATCTGGAGGCATTCTGTAATCTGTGGACAATCAGAGTGTTGATGAAACACAGAAACTGCATCGGGATAGAATACAACAGTCACCATGCGCACTTTCCTCCATGGGAGTAATGTCATAAACAGTCTACGCTTTGATCGTTCGCTGGAGGACCAGTTGTAGTTGCCGATGTACATCTGGAGGCATACTGTAGTCTGTGGAACATTAGAGTATTGATGAAACACAGAAATTGCATCGGGATTGAATACAACAGTCACCATGCGCACTTTCCTCCATGGGATTAATGTCTCAAACTGTTTACGATTTGATCGTTCCCTGGAAGACCAGTAGTAGTGTCCGATGCACATCTGGAGGCATTCTGTAACCTTTGGGCCATCAAAGTGTTGATGAAACACAGAAATAGCATCAGGATTGAATAGAACAGTCACCATGCGCACTTTCCTCCTTGGGTGTAATGTCTCAAACAGTCTACGCTTTGATCGTTCCTGGAAGACCAGTAGAAGTTTCCGATGCACTTCTGGAAGCATTCTGTAACCTGTGGACTCTCTGAGTGTTGATGAAACACAGAAATTGCATCGGAATTGAATACAACAGTTATCATGCGCACTTTCCTCCATGGGAGTAATGTCTCACACCGTCTACGCTTTGATCGTTCCCTGGAAGGCCAGTAGTAGTTTCCGTTGCACATCTGGAGGCATTCTGTATTCTGTGGACTTTCAAAGTGTTGATGAAACACAGAAATTGCATCGGGATTGAATACAACAGTCATCATGCGCACTTTCCTCCATGGGATTAATGTCTCAAACAGTCTACGCTTTGATCGTTCCCTGAAAGACCAGTAGTAGTTTCCGATGCACATCTGGAGGCATTCTGTAACTTGTGGACTATCAGAATGTTGATGAAACACAGAAATAGCATCGGGATTGGATACAACAGTCACCATGTGCAATTTCCTCCATGGGAGTAATGTCTCATTCAGTCTACGCTTTGATCGTTCCCTAGAAGACCAGTAGTAGTTTCCGATGCACATCTGGAGGCATTCTGTAATCTGTGGACTATCAGAGTGTTGTTGAAACACAGAAATTGCATCGGGATTGAATACAACAGTCACCATGCGCACTTTCCTCCATGGGAGTAATGTCATAAACAGTCTACGCTTTGATCGTTCCCTGCAAGACCAGTAGTAGTTTCCGATGCACATCTTGAGGCATTCTGTAATCTGTGGACCTTCAAAGTGTTGATGAAACACAGATATTGCCTCGGGATTTAATACAACAGCCACCATGCGCACTTTCCTCCTTGGGAGTAATGTCTCATGCAGTCTACGCTTTGATCGTTCCCTAGAAGACCAGTAGTAGTTTCCGATGCACATCTGGTGTCATTCTGTAATCTGTGGACTATCAGAGTGCTGATGAAACACAGAAATTGCCTCGGGATTTGATACAACAGTCACCATGCGCACTTTCCTCCTTGGGTGTAATGTCTCAAACAGTCTACGCTTTGATCGTTCCTGGAAGACCAGTAGAAGTTTCCGATGCACATCTGGAAGCATTCTGTAAATTATGGAATCTCTGAGTGCTGATGAAACACAGAAATTGCATCGGGATTGAATACAACAGTTATCATGCGCACTTTAGTCCATGGGAGTAATGTCTCACACAGTCTACGCTTTGATCGTTCCCGGGAAGACCAGTAGTAGTTTCCGTTGCACATCTGGAGGCATTCTGTATTCTGTGGACTTTCAAAGTGTTGATGAAACACAGAAATTGCATCGGGATTGAATACAACAGCCATCATACGAACTTTCCTCCATGGGATTAATGTCTCAAACAGTCTACGCTTTGATCGTTCCCTGGAAGACCAGTAGTAATTTCCGATGCACATCTGGAGGCATTCTGTAACTTGTGGACTATCAGAGTGTTGATGAAACACAGAAATAGCATCGGGATTGGATACAACAGTCACCATGTGCAAATTCCTCCATGGGAGTAATGTCTCAAATTGTCTACGTTTTGATCGTTTCCTGGAAGACCAGTAGTAGTTTCCGATGCACATCTGGAGGCATTCTGTAACATTTTGGCCTTCAAAGTGTTGATGAAACACAGAAATAGCATCGGGATTGAATACAACAGTCACCATGCGAACTTTCCTCCATGGGAGTAATGTCTCAAACAGTCTACGCTTTGATCGTCCCCTGGAAGACCAGTAGTAGTTTCCGATGCACAGCTGGAGGCATTCTGTAATCTGGGGACTATCTGAATGTTGATGATACAGAGAAATTGCGTCGGGATTGAATACAACAGTCACCATGCTCACTTTCCTCCATGGGAGTAATGTCTCCACCAGTCTACGATTACATCGCTCCCAGGAAGACAAGTAGTAGCTTCCGATGCACATCTGGAGGCATTCTGTAATCTATGGACATTCAAAGTGTTGATGAAACACAGAAATTGCATCGGGTTTGAATACAACTGTCACCATGCGCGCTATCCTCCACGGGAGTAATGTCTCAAACAGTGTACGCTTTGGTCGTTCCCTGGAAGACCAGTAGTAGTTTCCGCTGCACATCTGGATTCATTCTGTAATCTGGGGACTATCTGAGTGTTGATGAAACACAGAAATTGCTTCGGGATTGAGTACAACAGTCACCATGCGCACGATTTGATCGTTCCCTGGAAGACAAGTAGTAGTTTCCGATGCAGATCTGGAGGCATTCTGTAATCTGTGGAATATCAGAGTGTTGTTGAAACACAGAAATTGCATCGGGATTGAAACAACAGTCACCATGCGCACTTTCCTCCATGGGAGTAATGTCTCATACAGTCTACGCTTTGATCGTTCCCTGGAAGACCAGTAAGAATTTCCGATACACATCTGGAGGCATTCTGTAATCTGTGGACAATCAGAGTGTTGATGAAACACAGAAATTGCATCGGGATTGAATACAACGGTCACCATGAGCACTTTCCCCCATGGGAGGAATGTCTTAAACAGTCTACGCTTTGATCGTTCCCTGGAAGGCCAGTAGTAGTTTCCGATGCACATCTGGAGGCATTCTGTAATCTGTGGAGTATCAGAGTGTTGCTGATGCACAGAAATTGCATCGGGATTGAATACAACAGTCACCATGAGCACTTTCTCCCATGGGAGTATTGTCCCAAACAGTCTACGCTTTGATCGTTCCCTGGAAGGCCAGTAGTTGATTCCGATGCACATCTGGGGGCATTCTATAATCTGTGGACAATCAGAGTGTTGATGAAACACAGAAATTGCATCGGGATAGAATACATCAGTCACCATGCGCACTTTCCTCCATGGGAGTAATGTCATAAACAGTCTACGCTTTGATCGTTCGCTGGAGGACCAGTAGTAGTTTCCGATGTACATCTGGAGGCATACTGTAGTCTGTGGAACGTTAGAGTATTGATGAAACACAGAAATTGCATCGGGATTGAATACAACAGTCACCATGCGCACTTTCCTCCATGGGATTAATGTCTCAAACTGTTTAAGATTTGATCGTTCCCTGGAAGACCAGTAGTAGTTTCCGATGAACATCTGGAGGCATTCGGTAACCTTTGGGCCTTCAAAGTGTTGATGAAACACAGAAATAGCATCAGGATTGAATACAACAGTCACCATGCGCACCTTCCTCCTTGGGTGTAATGTCTCAAAAAGTCTACGCTTTGATCGTTCCTGGAAGACCAGTAGAAGTTTCCGTTGCACATCTGGAAGCATTCTGTAACCTGTGGACTCTCTGAGTGTTGATGAAACACAGAAATTGCATCGGGATTGAATACAACAGTTATCATGCGCACTTTCCTCCATGGGAGTAATGTCTCACACAGTCTACGCATTGATCGTTCCCTGGAAGACCAGTAGTAGTTTCCGTTGCACATCTGGAGGCAATCTGTATTCTGTGGACTTTCAAAGTGTTGATGAAACACAGAAATTGCATCGGGATTGAATACAACAGTCATCATGCGCACTTTCCTGCATGGGATTAATGTCTCAAACAGTCTACGCTTTGATCGTTCCCTATAAGACCAGTAGTAGTTTCCGATGCACATCTGGAGGCATTCTGTAACTTGTGGACTATCAGAGTGTTGATGAAACACAGAAATAGCATCGGGATTGGATACAGCAGTCACCATGTGCAATTTTCTCCATGGGAGTAATGTCTCATACAGTCTAGCCTTGATCGTTTCCTGGAAGACCAGTAGTAGTTTCCCATGCACATCTGGAGGCATTCTGTAACCTTTGGGCCTTCAAAGTGTTGATGAAACACAGAAATAGCATCGGGATTGAATACAACAGTCACCATGCGAACTTTCCTCCATGGGAGTAATGTCTCAAACAGTCTACGCTTTGATCGTTAGCTGGAAGACCTGTAAGTGTTTCCAATGCACAGCTGGAGGCATTCTGTAATCTGGAGACTATCTGAATGTTGATGACACAGAGAAATTGCGTCGGGATTGAATACAACAATCACCATGCTCACTTTTCTCCATGGGAGTAATGTCTCAAACAGTCTACGATTACATCGCTAGCAGGAAGACAAGTAGTAGCTTCCGATGCACATCTGGAGGCATTCTGTAATCTGTGGAATATCAGAGTGTTGTTGAAACACAGAAATTAAATCGGGATTGAAACAACAGTCACCATGCGCACTTTCCTCCATGGGAGTAATGTCTCATACAGTCTACGCTTTGATCGTTCCCTGGAAGACCAGTAGTAGTTTCCGATGCACATCTGGAGGCATTCTGTAATCTGTGGACAATCAGAGTGTTGATGAAACACAGAAACTGCATCGGGCTAGAATACAACAGTCACCATGCGCACTTTCCTCCATGGGAGTAATGTCATAAACAGTCTACGCTTTGATCGTTCGCTGGAGGACCAGTTGTAGTTTCCGATGTACATCTGGAGGCATACTGTAGTCTGTGGAACATTAGAGTATTGATGAAACACAGAAATTGCATCGGGATTGAATACAACAGTCACCATGCGCACTTTCCTCCATGGGATTAATGTCTCAAACTGTTTACGATTTGATCGTTCCCTGGAAGACCAGTAGTAGTGTCCGATGCACATCTGGAGGCATTCTGTAACCTTTGGGCCATCAAAGTGTTGATGAAACACAGAAATAGCATCAGGATTGAATAGAACAGTCACCATGCGCACTTTCCTCCTTGGGTGTAATGTCTCAAACAGTCTACGCTTTGATCGTTCCTGGAAGACCAGTAGAAGTTTCCGATGCACTTCTGGAAGCATTCTGTAACCTGTGGACTCTCTGAGTGTTGATGAAACACAGAAATTGCATCGGAATTGAATACAACAGTTATCATGCGCACTTTCCTCCATGGGAGTAATGTCTCACACAGTCTACGCTTTGATCGTTCCCTGGAAGGCCAGTAGTAGTTTCCGTTGCACATCTGGAGGCATTCTGTATTCTGTGGACTTTCAAAGTGTTGATGAAACACAGAAATTGCATCGGGATTGAATACAACAGTCATCATGCGCACTTTCCTCCATGGGATTAATGTCTCAAACAGTCTACGCTTTGATCGTTCCCTGCAAGACCAGTAGTAGTTTCCGATGCACATCTGGAGGCATTCTGTAACTTGTGGACTATCAGAATGTTGATGAAACACAGAAATAGCATCGGGATTGGATACAACAGTCACCATGTGCAATTTCCTCCATGGGAGTAATGTCTCATTCAGTCTACGCTTTGATCGTTTCCTGGAAGACCAGTAGTAGTTTCCGATGCACATCTGGAGGCATTCTGTAACCTTTGGGCCTTCAAAGTGTTGATGAAACACAGAAATAGCATCGGGATTGAATACAACACTCACCATGCGAACTTTCCTCCATGGGAGTAATGTCTCAAACAGTCTACGCTTTGATCGTTAGCTGGAAGACCAGTAGTAGTTTCCAATTCACAGCTGGAGGCATTCTGTAATCTGGGGACTATCTGAATGTTGATGATATAGAGAAATTGCGTCGGGATTGAATACAACAGTCACCATGCTCACTTTCCTCCATGGGAGTAATGTCTCAAACAGTCTACGATTACATCGCTAGCAGGAAGACAAGTAGTAGCTTCCGATGCACGTCTGGAGGCATTCTGTAATCTGTGGAATATCAGAGTGTTGTTGAAACACAGAAATTAAATCGGGATTGAAACAACAGTCACCATGCGCACTTTCCTCCATGGGAGTAATATGTCATACAGTCTACGCTTTGATCGTTCCCTGGAAGGCCAGTAGTAGTTTCCGATGCACATCTGGAGGCATTCTGTAATCTGTGGAATATCAGAGTGTTGATGATACACAGAAATTGCATCGGGATTGAATACAACAGTCACCATGAGCACTTTCTCCCATGGGAGTATTGACTCAAACAGTCTGCGCTTTGATCGTTACCTGGAAGGCCAGTAGTTGATTCCGATGCACATCTGGGGGCATTCTATAATCTGTGGACAATCAGAGTGTTGATGAAACACAGAAACTGCATTGGGATAGAATACAACAGTCACCATGCGCACTTTCCTCCATGGGAGTAATGTCATAAACAGTCTACGCTTTGATCGTTCGCTGGAGGACCAGTAGTAGTTTCCGATGCACATCTTTAGCCATTCTGTAATCTGTGGACTATCAGAGTGTTGATGAATCACAGAAATTGCATCGGGATTGAATACAACAGTTATCATGCGCACTTTCCTCGATGGGAGTAATGTCTCACACAGTCTACGCTTTGATCGTTACTTGGAAGGCCAGTAGTAGTTTCCGTTGCACATCTGGAGGCATTCTGTATTCTGTGGACTTTCAAAGTGTTGATGAAACACAGAAATTGCATAGGGATTGAATACAACAGTCATCATGCGCACTTTCCTCCATGGGATTAATGTCTCAAACAGTCTACGCTTTGATCGTTCCCTGGAAGACCAGTAGTAGTTTCCGATGCACATCTGGAGGCATTCTGTAACTTGTGGACTATCAGAATGTTGATGAAACACAGAAATAGCATCGGGATTGGATACAACAGTCACCATGTGCAATTTCCTCCATGGGAGTAATGTCTCATACAGTCTACGCTTTGATCGTTTCCTGGAAGACCAGTAGTAGTTTCCGATGCACATCTGGAGGCATTCTGTAACCTTTGGGCCTTCAAAGTGTTGATGAAACACAGAAATAGCATCGGGATTGAATACAATACTCACCATGCTCACTTTCCTCCATGGGAGTAATGTCTCAAACAGTCTACGATTACATCGCTCCCAGGAAGACAAGTAGTAGTTTACGATGCACATCTGGAGGCATTCTGTAATCTGTGGACTATCAGAGTGTTGACGAAACACAGAAATTGCATCGGGATTGAATACAACAGTCACCACGCGCACTTTCCTCCATGGGAGTAATGTCTGAAAGAGTCTACGCTTTGATAATTCCCTGGAAGACCAGTAGTAGTTTCCGATGCACATCTGGAGGCATTCTGTAATCTGTGGAATATCAGAGTGTTGTTGAAACACAGAAATTGCATCGGGAATGAATACAAATGTCAGCATGCGCACTTTCCTCCATGGGAGTAATGTCTCAAACAGTTTACGCTTTGATCGTTTCCTGGAAGTCCAGTAGTAGTTTCCGATGCACATCTGGGGGCATTCTGCAATCTGTGGAACTTCAAAGTGTTGATGAAACACAGAAATTGCATCGGGATTGAATACAACAGTCACCATGCGCTATTTTCCTCCATACGAGTAATGTCTCAAACAGCCTACGATTTGATCGTCCCCTGGAAGACGAGTAGTAGTTTTCGATGCACATCTAGAGGCATTCTGTAAGCTGTGGACTATCAGAGTGTTGATGAAACACAGAAATTACATCGACATTGAATACAACAGTCACCATGCGCACTTTCCTCCATGGGAGAAATGTCTCAAACAATCTACGCTTTGATCGTTGCCTGGAAGACAAGTTGTAGTTTCCTATGCACATCTGGAGGCATTCTGTAACCTATGGACATTCAAATTGTTGATGAAACACAGAAATAGCATCGGGATTGAATACAACAGTCATCATGCGCACTTTCCTTCATGAGAGTAATGTCTCAAACAGTCTACGCTTTGATCATTCCCTGGAAGACCAGTAGTAGTTTCCGATGCACATCCGGAGGCATTCTGTAATCTGTGGACCTTCAATGTGTTGATGAAACACAGAAATTGCATCGGGATTGAATACAGCAGTCACCATGCGCACTTTCCTCCATGGGAGAAATGTCTCAAACAGTCTACGTTTTGATCGTTCCCTGGAAGACCAGTAGTAGTTTCCGATACACATCTGGAGGCATTCTGTAATCTGTGGACAATCAGAAAGATGATGAAACACAGAAATTGCATGGGGATTGAATACAACACTCACCATGCGAACTTTCCTCCATGGGAGTAATGTCTCAAGCAGTCTACGCTTTGATCGTTCCCTGGAAGATCAGTAGTAGTTTGCGATGCGCAGCTGGAGGCATTCTGTAACCTGGGGACTATCTGAATGTTGATGATACAGAGAAATTGCGTCGGAATTGAATACAACAGTCACCATGCTCACTTTCCTCCATGGGAGAAATGTCTCAAACGGTCTACGATTACATCGCTCCCAGGAAGACCAGTAGTTGCTTCCGATGCACATCTGGACGCATTCTGTAATCTGTGGACATTCAAAGTGTTGATGAGACGCAGAAATTGCATCGGGAGTGAATACAACTGTCACCATGCGCGCTATCCTCCGTGGGAGTAATGTCTCAAACAGTCTCCGCTTTGGTCGTTCCCTGGAAGACCAGTAGTAGTTTCCGATGCACATCTGGAGGCATTCTGTAATCTGTGGACTATCAGAGTGTTGATGAAACACAGAAATTGCATCGGGATTGAATACAACGGTCACCATGAGCACTTTCCCCCATGGGAGGAATGTCTTAAACAGTCTACGCTTTGATCGTTCCCTGGAAGGCCAGTAGTAGTTTCCGATGCACATCTGGAGGCATTCTGTAATCTGTGGAGTATCAGAGTGTTGATGATACACAGAAATTGCATCGGGATTGAATACAACAGTCACCATGCGAACTTTCCTCCATGGGAGTAATGTCTCAAACAGTCTACGCTTTGATCGTTCCCTGGAAGGCCAGTTGTAGTTTCCGATGCACATCTGGAGGCATTCTGTAATCTGTGGAGTTTCAGAGTGTTGATGATACACAGAAATTGCATCGGGATTGAATACAACAGTCACCATGAGCACTTTCTCCCATGGGAGTATTGTCTCAAACAGTCTACGCTTTGATCGTTCCCTGGAAGGCCAGTTGTTGATTCCGATGCACATCTGGGGGCATTCTATAATCTGTGGACAATCAGAGTGTTGATGAAACACAGAAATTGCATCGGGATTGAATACAACAGTCACCATGCGCACTTTCCTCCATGGGAGTAAGGTCATAAACAGTCTACGCTTTGATCGTTCCCTGGAGGACCAGTAGTATTTCCGATGCACATCTATAGTCATACTGTAATCTGTGCAACATTAGAGTATTGATGAAACACAGAAATTGCATCGGGATTGAATACAACAGTCACCACGCGCACTTTCCTCCATGGGAGTAATGTCTGAAAGAGTCTACGCTTTGATAATTGCCTGGAAGACCAGTAGTAGTTTCCGATGCACATCTGGAGGCATTCTGTTATTTGTGGAATATCAGAGTGTTGTTGAAACACAGAAATTGCATCGGGAATGAATACAACTGTCAGCATGCGCACTTTCCTCCGTGGGAGTAATGTCTCAAACAGTTTACGCTTTGATCGTTTCCTGGAAGTCCAGTAGTAGTTTCCGATGCACATCTGGGGGCATTCTGTAATCTGTGGAACTTCAAAGTGTTGATGAAACACAGAAATTGCATAGGGATTGAATACAACAGTCACCATGCGCTACTTTCCTCCATACAAGTAATGTCTCAAACAGCCTACGATTTGATCGTCCCCTGGAAGACCAGTAGTAGTTTTCGATGCACATCTGGAGGCATTCTGTAAGCTGTGGACTATCAGAGTGTTGATGAATCACAGAAATTACATCGACATTGAATACAACAGTCACCATGCGAACTTTCCTCCATGGGAGTAACGTCTCAAACAGTCTACGCTTTGATCGTTCCCTGGAAGACCAGTAGTAGTTTCCGATGCACAACTGGAGGCATTCTGTAATCTGGGGACTATCTGAATGTTGATGATACAGAGAAATTGCGTCGGGATTGAGTACAACAGTCACCATGCGCACGATTTGATCGTTCCCTGGAAGACCTGTAGTAGTTTCTGATGCACATCTGGAGGCATTCTGTAAACTGTGGATCTTCACAGTGTTGATGAAACACTGAAATTGGTTCGGGATTGAATACAACAGTCATCATGCGCACTTTCCTTCATGAGAGTAATGTCTCAAACAGTCTACGCTTTGATCGTTCCCTGGAAGACCAGTAGTAGTTTCCGATGCGCAGCTGGAGGCATTCTGTAACCTGGGGACTATCTGAATGTTGATGATACAGAGAAATTGCGTCGGAATTGAATATAACAGTCACCATGCTCACTTTCCTCCATGGGAGAAATGTCTCAAACGGTCTACGATTACATCGCTCCCAGGAAGACCAGTAGTAGTTTCCGATGCACATCAGGACGCATTCTGTAATCTGTGGACATTCAAAGTGTTGATGAAACACAGAAATTGCATCGGGAGTGAATACAACTGTCACCATGCGCGCTATCCTCCATGGGAGTAATGTCTCAAACAGCCTACGATTTGATCGTTCCCTGGAAGACCAGTAGTAGTTTCCGATGCACATCTGGATTCATTCTGTAATCTGGGGACTATCTGAGTGTTGATGAAACACGGAAATTGCGTCGGGATTGAGTACAACAGTCACCATGCGCACGATTTGATCGTTCCCTGGAAGACCAGTAGTAGTTTCTGATGCACATCTGGAGGCATTCTGTAAACTGTGGATCTTCAAAGTGTTGATGAAACACTGAAATTGCTTCGGGATTGAATACAACAGTCATCATGCGCACTTTCCTTCATGAGAGTAATGTCTCAAACAGTCTACGCTTTGATCATTCCCTGGGAGACCAGTAGTAGTTTCCGATGCACATCCGCAGGCATTCTGTAATCTGTGGACCTTCAATGTGTTGATGAAACACAGAAATTGCATCGGGATTGAATACAACAGTCACCATGCGCACTTTCCTCCATGGGAGTAATGTCTCAAACAGTCTACGTTTTGATCGTTCCCTGGAAGACCAGTAGTAGTTTACGATGCACATCTGGATTCATTCTGTAATCTGTGGACAATCAGAGTGATGATGTAACACAGAAATTGCATCGGGATTGAATACAAGTCACCATGCGAACTTTCCTCCATAGGAGTAATGTCTCAAACAGTCTACGCTTTGATCGTTCCCTGGAAGACCAGTAGTAGTTTCCGATGCACAGCTGGAGGCATTCTGTAACCTGGGGACTATCTGAATGTTGATGATACAGAGAAATTGGGTCGGGATTGAATACAACAGTCACCATGTTCACTTTCCTTAATGGGAGTAATGTCTCAACCGTTCTACGATTACATCGCTCCCAGGAAGACCAGTAGTTGCTTCCGATGCACATCTGGACGCATTCTGTAAACTGTGGACATTCAAAGTGTTGATGAGACACAGAAATTGCATCGGGAGTGAATACAACTGTCACCAAGCGCGCTATCCTCCGTGGGAGTAATGTCTCAAACAGTCTACGCTTTGGTCGTCCCCTGGAAGACCAGTAGTAGTTTCCGATGCACATCTGGAGGCATTCTGTAATCTGTGGACTATCAGAGTGTTGATGATACACAGAAATTGCATCGGGATTGAATACAACGGTCACCATGAGCACTTTCCCCCATGGGAGGAATGTCTTAAACAGTGTACGCTTTGATCGTTCCCTGGAAGGCCAGTAGTAGTTTCCGATGCACATCTGGAGGCATTCTGTAATCTGTGGAGTATCAGAGTGTTGATGATACACAGAAATTGCATCGGGATTGAATACAACAGTCACCATGCGAACTTTCCTCCATGGGAGTAATGTCTCAAACAGTCTACGCTTTGATCGTTCCCTGGAAGGCCAGTTGTAGTTTCCGATGCACATCTTGAGGCATTCTGTAATCTGGGGAGTATCAGAGTGTTGATGATACACAGAAATTGCATCTGGATTGAATACAACAGTCACCATGGGCACTTTCTCCCATGGGAGTATTGTCTCAAACAGTCTACGCTTTGATCGTTCCCTGGAAGGCCAGTAGTTGATTCCGATGCACATCTGGGGGCATTCTATAATCTGTGGACAATCAGAGTGTTGATGAAACACAGAAATTGCATCGGGATTGAATACAACAGTCACCATGCGCTCTTTCCTCCATGTTAGTAATGTCATAAACAGTCTACGCTTTGATCGTTCCCTGGAGGACCAGTAGTAGTTTCCGATGCACATCTGGAGGCATACTGTAATCTGTGCAACATTAGAGTATTGATGAAACACAGAAATTTCATCGGGATTGAATACAACAGTCACCATGCGCACTTTCCTCCATGGGATTAATGTCTCAAACTGTTTACGATTTGATCGTTCCCTGGAAGACCAGTAGTAGTTTCAGATGCACATCTGGAGGCATTCTGTAATCTGTGGATCTTCAAAGTGTTGATGGAACACTGAAATTGCTTCGGGATTGAATACACCAGTCATCATGCGCACTTTCCTTCATCAGAGTAATGTCTCAAACAGTCTACGCTTTGATCATTCCCTGGAAGACCAGTAGTAGTTTCCGATGCACATCCGGAGGCATTCTGTAATCTGTGGACTTTCAAAGTGTTGATGAAACACAGAAATTGCATCGGGATTAAATACAACAGACACCTTGAGCACTTTCCTCCATGGGAGTAATGTCTCATACAGTCTACGATTTGATCGTTCCCTGGAAGACCAGTAGTAGTTTCCGATGCACATCTGGAGGCATTCTGTAATCTGTGGATCTTCAAAGTGTAGATGGAACACTGAAATTGCTTCGGGATTGAATACAAGAGTCATCATGCGCACTTTCCTTCATGAGAGTAATGTCTCAAACAGTCTACGCTTTGATCATTCCCTGGAAGACCAGTAGTAGTTTCCGATGCATATCCGGAGGCATTCTGTAATCTGTGGACCTTCAAAGTGTTGATGAAACACAGAAATTGCATCGGGATTAAATACAAAAGTCACCATGCGCACTTTCCTCCATGGGAGTAATGTCTCAAACAGTCTACGCTTTGATAGTTCCCTGGAACACCAGTAGTAGTTTACGATGACATCTGGAGGCATTCTGTAATCAGTGGACTATCAGAGTGATGATGAAACACAGAAATTGCATCGGGAAGGAATACAAGAGTCACCATGCGCACTTTCCTCCATGGGAGTAATATCTCATACACTCAACGCTTTGATGGTTCTCTGGAAGACCAGCAGTACCTTCCGATGCACATCTGGAGGCAATCTGTAATCTGTGGACTATCAGAGTGTTGTTGAAACACAGAAATTGCAGCGGGATTGAATATAACAGTCACCATGCTCACTTTCCTCCATGGGAGAAATGTCTCAAACGGTCTACGATTACATCGCTCCCAGGAAGACCAGTAGTAGTTTCCGATGCACATCTGGACGCATTCTGTAATCTGTGGACATTCAAAGTGTTGATGAAACACAGAAATTGCATCGGGAGTGAATACAACTGTCACCATGCGCGCTATCCTCCATGGGAGTAATGTCTCAAACAGTCTACGCTTTGGTCGTTCCCTGGAAGACCAGTAGTAGTTTCCGATGCACATCTGGATTCATTCTGTAATCTGGGGACTATCTGAGTGTTGATGAAACACGGAAATTGCGTCGGGATTGAGTACAACAGTCACCATGCGCACGATTTGATCGTTCCCTGGAAGACCAGTAGTAGTTTCTGATGCACATCTGGAGCTATTCTGTAAACTGTGGATCTTCAAAGTGTTGATGAAACACTGAAATTGCTTCGGGATTGAATACAACAGTCATCATGCGCACTTTCCTTCATGAGAGTAATGTCTCAAACAGTCTACGCTTTGATCATTCCCTGGAAGACCAGTAGTAGTTTCCGATGCACATCCGCAGGCATTCTGTAATCTGTGGACCTTCAATGTGTTGATGAAACACAGAAATTGCATCGGGATTGAATACAACAGTCACCATGCGCACTTTCCTCCATGGGAGTAATGTCTCAAACAGTCTACGCTTTGATCGTTCCCTGGAAGACCAGTAGTAGTTTACGATGCACATCTGGAGGCATTCTGTAATCTGTGGACAATCAGAGTGATGATGTAACACAGAAATTGCATCGGGATTGAATACAAGTCACCATGCGAACTTTCCTCCATAGGAGTAATGTCTCAAACAGTCTACGCTTTGATCGTTCCCTGGAAGACCAGTAGTAGTTTCCGATGCACAGCTGGAGGCATTCTGTAACCTGGGGACTATCTGAATGTTGATGATACAGAGAAATTGGGTCGGGATTGAATACAACAGTCACCATGTTCACTTTCCTTAATGGGAGTAATGTCTCAACCGTTCTACGATTACATCGCTCCCAGGAAGACCAGTAGTTGCTTCCGATGCACATCTGGACGCATTCTGTAAACTGTGGACATTCAAAGTGTTGATGAGACACAGAAATTGCATCGGGAGTGAATACAACTGTCACCAAGCGCGCTATCCTCCGTGGGAGTAATGTCTCAAACAGTCTACGCTTTGGTCGTTCCCTGGAAGACCAGTAGTAGTTTCCGATGCACATCTGAGGCATTCTGTAATCTGTGGACTATCAGAGTGTTGATGAAACACAAAAAATTGCATCGGGATTGAATACAACGGTCACCATGAGCACTTTCCCCCATGGGAGGAATGTCTTAAACAGTCTACGCTTTGATCGTTCCCTGGAAGGCCAGTAGTAGTTTCCGATGCACATCTGGAGGCATTCTGTAATCTGTGGAGTATCAGAGTGTTGATGATACACAGAAATTGCATCGGGATTGAATACAACAGTCACCATGCGAACTTTCCTCCATGGGAGTAATGTCTCAAACAGTCTACGCTTTGATCGTTCCCTGGAAGGCCAGTTGTAGTTTCCGATGCACATCTGGAGGCATTCTGTAATCTGTGGAGTATCAGAGTGTTGATGATACACAGAAATTGCATCTGGATTGAATACAACAGTCACCATGGGCACTTTCTCCCATGGGAGTATTGTCTCAAACAGTCTACGCTTTGATCGTTCCCTGAAAGGCCAGTAGTTGATTCCGATGCACATCTGGGGGCATTCTATAATCTGTGGACAATCAGAGTGTTGATGAAACACAGAAATTGCATCGGGATTGAATACAACAGTCACCATGCGCTCTTTCCTCCATGTTAGTAATGTCATAAACAGTCTACGATTTGATCGTTCCCTGGAGGACCAGTAGTAGTTTCCGATGCACATCTGGAGGCATACTGTAATCTGTGCAACATTAGAGTATTGATGAAACACAGAAATTGCATCGGGATTGAATACAACAGTCACCATGCGCACTTTCCTCCATGGGATTAATGTCTCAAACTGTTTACGATTTGATCGTTCCCTGGAAGACCAGTAGTAGTTTCCGATGCACATCCGGAGGCTTTCTGTAATCTGTGGATTTTCAAAGTGTTGATGAAACACAGAAATTGCAACGGGATTAAATACAACAGTCACCTTGAGCACTTTCCTCCATGGGAGTAATGTCTCATACAGTCTACGCTTTGATCGTTCCCTGGAAGACCAGTAGTAGTTTCCGATGCACATCTGGAGGCATTCTGTAATCTGTGGATCTTCAAAGTGTAGATGGAACACTGAAATTGCTTCGGGATTGAATACAAGAGTCATCATGCGCACTTTCCTTCATGAGAGTAATGTCTCAAACAGTCTACGCTTTGATCATTCCCTGGAAGACCAGTAGTAGTTTCCGATGCATATCCGGAGGCATTCTGTAATCTGTGGACCTTCAAAGTGTTGATGAAACACAGAAATTGCATCGGGATTAAATACAACAGTCACCATGCGCACTTTCCTCCATGGGAGTAATGTCTCAAACAGTCTACGCTTTGATAGTTCCCTGGAACACCAGTAGTAGTTTACGATGCACATCTGGAGGCATTCTGTAATCTGTGGACTATCAGAGTGATGATGAAACACAGAAATTGCATCGGGAAGGAATACAAGAGTCACCATGCGCACTTTCCTCCATGGGAGTAATATCTCATACACTCAACGCTTTGGTGGTTCTCTGAAAGACCAGCAGTACTTTCCGATGCACATCTGGAGGCAATCTGTAATCTGTGGACTATCAGAGTGTTGTTGAAACACAGAAATTGCAGCGGGATTGAATATAACATTCACCATGCGCACTTTCCTCCATGGGAGTAATGTCTCAAACAGTCTACGCTTTGAATTTTCCCTGGAAGATCAGTAGTTGTTTACGATGCACTTCTTTAGGCATTCTGTAATCTGTGGACTATCAGAGTGTTGATGAAACACAGAAATTGCATCGGGATTGAATACGTCACCATGAGCACTTTCCCCCAAAAGAGTAATGTCTCAAACAGTCTACGATTTGATCGTTCCCTGGAAGACCAGTAGTAGTTTCTGATTCACATCTGGTGGCATTCTATAATGTGTGCACTATCAGAGTGTTGATGAAACACCGAAATTGTAGCGGGAATGAATAAAACAATCACCATGAACACTTTCCTCCATCGGAGTAATGTCTCAAACTGTTTACGCTTTGATCGTTCACTGGAAGACCAGTAGTAGTTTCCGATGCACATCTGGAGGCTTACTGTAATCTGTGGAACATCAGAGTGTTGATGAAACACAGAAATTGCATCGGGATTGAATACAACAGTCATAGTGCGCACTTTCCTCCATGGGAGTAATGTCTCAAGCAGTCTACGATTTGATCGTTCCCTGGAAGACCAGTAGTAGTTTCCGATTCACATCTGGTGGCATTCTGTAATGTGTGCACTATCAGAGTGTTGATGAAACACCGAAATTGTAGCGGGAACGAATACAACAATCACCATGAACACTTTCCTCCATCGGAGTAATGTCTCAAACTGTTTACGCTTTGATCGTTCCCTGGAAGACCAGTAGTAGTTTCCGATGCACATCTGGGGGCATTCTGTAATCTGTGGACTATCAGAGTGTTAATGAAACTCAGGAATTGCATTGGTATTGAATACAACATGCACCATGTGGACTTTTCTCCATGGGAATAATGTCTCAAACAGTCTACGCTTTAATCGTTCTCTGCAAGACCAGTAGTAGTTTCCGATGCACATCTGGAGGCATTCTGTAATCTGTGGACTATCAGAGTGTTAATGAAACTCAGGAATTGCATTGGTATTGAATACAACATGCACCATGTGGACTTTTCTCCATGGGAATAATGTCTCAAACAGTCTACGCTTTAATCGTTCTCTGCAAGACCAGTAGTAGTTTCCGATGCACATCTGGAGGCATTCTGTAATCTGTGGACTATCAGAGTGTTGATGAAACACCGAAATTGCATCGGGATTGAATACAACAGTCACCATGAACACTTTTTCTACATCAGAGTAATGTCTCAAACAGTTTACGCTTTGACCGTTCCCTGGAAGACCAGTAGTAGTTTCCGATGCGCATCTGGGGACATTCTGTAATCTGTGGACTATCAGATTGTTAATGAAACTCAGAAATTGCATCGGGATTGAATACAACAGTCACCATGTGCACTTTCCTCCATTGGATTAATGTCTCAAACTGTCTACGCTTTCATCGTTCCCTGGAAGACCAGGAGTAGTTTCCGATGCACATCTGGAATCATTCTGTAATATGTGGATCTTTAAAGTGTTGATAAAACACTCGAAATTGCTTCGGGATTGAATACAACAGTCACCATGCGCACTGTCCTTCTTGAGAGTAATGTCTCAAACAGTCTATGTTTTGATCATTCCCTGGAAGACCAGTAGTAGTTTCCGATGCACATCTTGAGGCATTCTATAATCTGTGGACCTTCAAAGTGTTGATGAAACACAGAAATTGCCTCGGGATTTAGTACAACAGCCACCATGCGCACTTTCCTCCTTGGGAGTAATGTCTCAAGCAGTCTACGCTTTGATCGTTCCCTAGATGACCAGTAGTAGTTTCCGATGCACATTTGGTGTCATTCTGTAATCTGTGGACTATCAGGGTGCTGATGAAACACAGAAATTGCATCGGGATGGAATACAACAGTCACCATGCGCACTTTCCTCCATGGGAGTAATGTCTCATACAGTCAACGCTTTGATGGTTCTCTGGAATACCAGCAGTAGTTTCCGATGCACATCTGGAGGCAATCTGTAATCTGTGGACTATCAGAGTGTTGTTGAAACACAGAGATTGCAGCGGGATTGAATATAACAGTCACCATGCGCACTTTCCTCCATGGGAGTAATGTCTCAAACAGTCTACGCTTTGTTCGTCCCCTGGAAGATCAGTAGTAGTTTACGATGCACATCTGGAGGCATTCTGTAATCTGTGGACTATCAGTGTGTTGATGAAACACAGAAATTGCATCTTGATTGAATACGTCACCATGATAACTTTCCCCCATGGGAGTAATGTCTCAAACAGTCTACGCTTTGATCGTTCCCTGGAAGGCCAGTAGTAGTTTCCGATGCACATCTGGAGGCATTCTGTAATCTGTGAACTATCAGAGTGTTGATGAAACACAGAAATTGCATCGGGATTGAATACAACAGTAACCATGCGCACTTTCCTCCATGGGAGTAATGTCTCAAACAATTTACGCATAGATCGTTCCCTGGAAGGCCAGTAGTAGATTCCGATGCACATTTGGGGGCATTCTATAATCTGTGGAAAATCAGAGTGTTGATGAAACACAGAAATTGCGTCGGGATTGAATACAAAAGTCACCATGCGCACTTTCCTCCATGGGAGTAATGTCTCAAACAGTCTACGCTTTGAGCGTTCCCTGGAAGACCAGTAGTAGTTTCCGATGCACATCTGGAGGCATACTGTAATCTGTGGAACATCAGAGTGTTGATAAAACACAGAAATTGCTTCGGGATTGAATACAACAGTCATAGTGCGCACTTTCCTCCATGGGAGTAATGTCTCAAACAGTCTACGCTTTGAATTTTCCCTGGAAGATCAGTAGTTGTTTACGATGCACTTCTTTAGGCATTCTGTAATCTGTGGACTATCAGAGTGTTGATGAAACACAGAAATTGCATCGGGATTGAATACGTCACCATGAGCACTTTCCCCCAAAAGAGTAATGTCTCAAACAGTCTACGATTTGATCGTTCCCTGGAAGACCAGTAGTAGTTTCTGATTCACATCTGGTGGCATTCTGTAATGTGTGCACTATCAGAGTGTTGATGAAACACCGAAATTGTAGCGGGAATGAATAAAACAATCACCATGAACACTTTCCTCCATCGGAGTAATGTCTCAAACTGTTTACGCTTTGATCGTTCACTGGAAGACCAGTAGTAGTTTCCGATGCACATCTGGAGGCTTACTGTAATCTGTGGAACATCAGAGTGTTGATGAAACACAGAAATTGCATCGGGATTGAATACAACAGTCATAGTGCGCACTTTCCTCCATGGGAGTAATGTCTCAAGCAGTCTACGATTTGATCGTTCCCTGGAAGACCAGTAGTAGTTTCCGATTCACATCTGGTGGCATTCTGTAATGTGTGCACTATCAGAGTGTTGATGAAACACCGAAATTGTAGCGGGAATGAATACAACAATCACCATGAACACTTTCCTCCATCGGAGTAATGTCTCAAACTGTTTACGCTTTGATCGTTCCCTGGAAGACCAGTAGTAGTTTCCGATGCACATCTGGGGGCATTCTGTAATCTGTGGACTATCAGAGTGTTAATGAAACTCAGGAATTGCATTGGTATTGAATACAACATGCACCATGTGGACTTTTCTCCATGGGAATAATGTCTCAAACAGTCTACGCTTTAATCGTTCTCTGCAAGACCAGTAGTAGTTTCCGATGCACATCTGGAGGCATTCTGTAATCTGTGGACTATCAGAGTGTTAATGAAACTCAGGAATTGCATTGGTATTGAATACAACATGCACCATGTGGACTTTTCTCCATGGGAATAATGTCTCAAACAGTCTACGCTTTAATCGTTCTCTGCAAGACCAGTAGTAGTTTCCGATGCACATCTGGAGGCATTCTGTAATCTGTGGACTATCAGAGTGTTGATGAAACACTGAAATTGCATCGGGATTGAATACAACAGTCACCATGAACACTTTTTCTACATCAGAGTAATGTCTCAAACAGTTTACGCTTTGACCGTTCCCTGGAAGACCAGTAGTAATTTCCGATGCGCATCTGGGGACATTCTGTAATCTGTGGACTATCAGATTGTTAATGAAACTCAGAAATTGCATCGGGATTGAATACAACAGTCACCATGTGCACTTTCCTCCATTGGATTAATGTCTCAAACTGTCTACGCTTTCATCGTTCCCTGGAAGACCAGGAGTAGTTTCCGATGCACATCTGGAATCATTCTGTAATATGTGGATCTTTAAAGTGTTGATAAAACACTCGAAATTGCTTCGGGATTGAATACAACAGTCACCATGCGCACTGTCCTTCTTGAGAGTAATGTCTCAAACAGTCTATGTTTTGATCATTCCCTGGAAGACCAGTAGTAGTTTCCGATGCACATCTTGAGGCATTCTATAATCTGTGGACCTTCAAAGTGTTGATGAAACACAGAAATTGCCTCGGGATTTAGTACAACAGCCACCATGCGCACTTTCCTCCTTGGGAGTAATGTCTCAAGCAGTCTACGCTTTGATCGTTCCCTAGATGACCAGTAGTAGTTTCCGATGCACATTTGGTGTCATTCTGTAATCTGTGGACTATCAGGGTGCTGATGAAACACAGAAATTGCATCGGGATGGAATACAACAGTCACCATGCGCACTTTCCTCCATGGGAGTAATGTCTCATACAGTCAACGCTTTGATGGTTCTCTGGAATACCAGCAGTAGTTTCCGATGCACATCTGGAGGCAATCTGTAATCTGTGGACTATCAGAGTGTTGTTGAAACACAGAGATTGCAGCGGGATTGAATATAACAGTCACCATGCGCACTTTCCTCCATGGGAGTAATGTCTCAAACAGTCTACGCTTTGTTCGTCCCCTGGAAGATCAGTAGTAGTTTACGATGCACATCTGGAGGCATTCTGTAATCTGTGGACTATCAGTGTGTTGATGAAACACAGAAATTGCATCTTGATTGAATACGTCACCATGATAACTTTCCCCCATGGGAGTAATGTCTCAAACAGTCTACGCTTTGATCGTTCCCTGGAAGGCCAGTAGTAGTTTCCGATGCACATCTGGAGGCATTCTGTAATCTGTGAACTATCAGAGTGTTGATGAAACACAGAAATTGCATCGGGATTGAATACAACAGTAACCATGCGCACTTTCCTCCATGGGAGTAATGTCTCAAACAATTTACGCATAGATCGTTCCCTGGAAGGCCAGTAGTAGATTCCGATGCACATTTGGGGGCATTCTATAATCTGTGGAAAATCAGAGTGTTGATGAAACACAGAAATTGCGTCGGGATTGAATACAAAAGTCACCATGCGCACTTTCCTCCATGGGAGTAATGTCTCAAACAGTCTACGCTTTGAGCGTTCCCTGGAAGACCAGTAGTAGTTTCCGATGCACATCTGGAGGCATACTGTAATCTGTGGAACATCAGAGTGTTGATAAAACACAGAAATTGCTTCGGGATTGAATACAACAGTCATAGTGCGCACTTTCCTCCATGGGAGTAATGTCTCAAGCAGTCTACGATTTGATCGTTCCCTGGAAGACCAGTAGTAGTTTCCGATGCACATCTGGTGGCATTCTGTAATCTGTGACTGTCAGAGTGTTGATGAAACACCGAAATTGTAGCGGGAATGAATACAACAGTCACCATGAACACTTTCCTCCATCGGAGTAATGTCTCAAACTGTTTACGCTTTGATCACTCCCTGGAAGACCAGTAGTAGTTTCCGATGCACATCTTAGGGCATTCTGTAATCTGTGGACTATAAGAGTGTTAATGAAACTCAGGAATTCCATTGGTATTGAATACAAAATGCACCATGTGGACTTTTCTCCATGGGAATAATGTCTCAAAGAGTCTACGCTTTAATCGTTCCCTGCAAGACCAGTAGTAGTTTCAGATGCACATCTGGAGGCATTCTGTAATCTGTGGACCTTCAAAGTGTTGATGAAACACAGAAATTGCCTCGGGATTGAATAAAACAGTCACCATGCGCACTTTCCTCCATGGGAGTAATGTCTCAAACAGCCTACGCTTTGATCGTTCCCTGGATGACCAGTAGTAGTTTACCATGCACGTCTGGACGCTTTCTGTAATCTGTGGACTATCAGAGTGTTGATGAAACACAGATATTGCATCGGGATTGAATACGTCACCATGAGCACTTTTCCCCTTGGGAGTAATGTCTCAAACAGTCTACGCTTTGATCGTTCCCTGGAAGGCCAGTAGTAGTTTCCGATGCACATCTGGAGGCATTCTGTAATCTGTGAACTATCAGAGTGTTGATGAAACACATAAATTGCACAGGGATTGAATACAACAGTAACCATGCGCACTTTCCACCATGGGAATAATGTCTCAAACAGTTTACGCATTGATCGTTCCCTGGAAGGCCAGTAGTAGATTCCGATGCACATCTGGGGGCATTCTATAATCTGTGGACAATCAGAATGTTGATGAAACACAGAAATTGCGTCGGGATTGAATACAAAAGTCACCATGCGCACTTTCCTCCATGAGAGCAATGTCTCAAACAGTCTACGCTTTGTTCGTTTCCTGGAAGACCAGTAGTAGATTCCGATGCACATCTGGAGGCATTCTGTAATCTGTGGTCCTTCAAAGTGTTGATGAAACACACAAATTGCATCAAAAGTGAATACAACAGTCACCTTGCGCACTTTCTTCCATGGGAGTAATGTCTCACATGGTCTACGATTTGATCGTTCCCTGGAAGACCAGTAGTAGTTTCCAAAGCCCATCTAGTGTCATTCTGTAGTCTGTGGACTATCAGTGTGTTGATGAATCTCAGAAATTGTATCGGGACTGAATACAACAGTCACCATGCGCACTTTCCTCCATGGGAGTAATGTCACAAACAGTTTACGCTATGATCGTTCCATGGAAGACCAGTAGTAGCTTCCGATGCACATCTGGGGGCATTCTGTAATGTGATGACCATCAGAGTGTTAATGAAACACAGAAATTGCATCAGGTTTGAGTACAACAGTCACCATGCGCACTTTCCTCCATGGGAGTACTGTCTCAATCAGTCTACGATTTGATCGTTCCCTGCAAGAGCAGTAGTAGTTTCCGATGCACATCCGGAGGCATTTTGTAATCTGTGGACCTTCAAAGTGTTGATGAAACACAGATATTGCCTCGGGATTGAATACAACAGTCATCATGCGCGTTTTCCTCCATGGGAGTAATGTCGCATACAGTCTACGCTTTGATCGTTTCCTGGAAGACCAGTAGTAGTTTACGATGGACATCTGGAGGCATTCTGTAATCTGTGGACTATCAGAGTGTTGTTGAAACACAGAAATTCCATCGGGATTGAATACAACAGTCACCATGCGCACTTTGCTGCTTGGGAGTAAAGTGTCAAACAACCTACGCTTTGATCGTTCCCTGGAAGACCAGTAGTAGTTTCCGATGCACATCTGGAGGCATTCTGTAATCTGTGGACTATCAGAGTGTTGTTGAAACACAGAAATTGCATCAGGATTGAATACAACAGTCACCATGCGCACTTTGCTCCATGGGAGTAAAGACTCAAACAATCTACGCTTTGATCGTTCCCTGGATGACCAGTAGTAGTTTCCGAAGCACATCTGGGGGCATTCTATAATGTGTGGCCTATCAGAGTGTTGATGAAACACAGAAATTGCATCGGGATGGAATACAACAGTCACCATGCGCACTTTCCTCCATGGGAGTAATGTCTCAAACAGTTTACGCATTGATCGCTCCCTGGAAGGCCAGTAGTAGACTCCGATGCACATCTGGTTGTATTCTATAATCTATGGACAATCAGAGTGTTGATGAAACACAGAAATTGCGTCGGGATTGAATACAACAGTCACCAAGCGCACTTTCCTCCATGGGAGTAATGTCTCAAACAGTCAACGCTTTGATCGTTCCCTGGAAGACCAGTAGTAGTTTCCGATGAACATCTGGAGGCATTCTGTGATCTGTGGACCTTCAAAGTGTTGGTGAAACACAGAAATTGCCTCGGGATTGAATACAACATTCACCATGCGCACTTCCCTCCATGGGAGTAATGTCTCAAACAGTCTACGCTTTGATCGTTCCCTAGAATACCAGTAGTAGTTTCCGATGCACATCTGGAGGCATTCTGTAATCTGTGGACTATCAGAGTGTTAATGAAACACAGAAATTGCATCGGGATTGAATACAACAGTCACCATGAGCACTTTCCCCCATGGGAGTAATGTCTCAAACAGTCTACGCTTTGATCGTTCCCTGGAAGGACAGTAGTAGTTTCCGATGCACATCTGGAGGCCTTCTGTAATCTGTGGACTATCAGAGTGTTGATGAAGCACAGAAATTGCATCGGGATTGAATACAACAGTAAACATGCGCACATTCCTCCATGAGAGTAATGTCTCAAACATTTTACGCTTTATTCGTTCCCTGGAAGGCCAGTACTAGATTCCGATGCACATCTGGGTGCATTCTATAATCTGTGGACAATCACAGTCTTGATGAAACAAAGAAATTGCAAAGGGATTGAATACAACAGTCATAATGCGCACATTCCTCCTTGGGAGTAATGTCGTAAACAGTCAACGCTTTGATCGTTCCCTGGAAGACCAGTAGTAGTTTCCGATGCACATCTGGAGGCATTCTGTAATCTGTGAACTATCAGAGTGTTGATGAAACACAGAAATTGCTTCGGGATTGAATACAACAGTAACCATGCGCACTTTCCTCCATGGGAGTAATGTCTCAAACAGTTTACGCATTGATCGCTCCCTGGAAGGCCAGTAGTAGACTCCGATGCACATCTGGTTGTATTCTATAATCTATGAACAATCAGAGTGTTGATGAAACACAGAAATTGCGTCGGGATTGAATACAACAGTCACCAAGCGCACTTTCCTCCATGGGAGTAATGTCTCAAACAGTCAACGCTTTGATCGTTCCCTGGAAGACCAGTAGTAGTTTCCGATGAACATCTGGAGGCATTCTGTGATCTGTGGACCTTCAAAGTGTTGGTGAAACACAGAAATTGCCTCGGGATTGAATACAACATTCACCATGCGCACTTCCCTCCATGGGAGTAATGTCTCAAACAGTCTACGCTTTGATCGTTCCCTAGAATACCAGTAGTAGTTTCCGATGCACATCTGGAGGCATTCTGTAATCTGTGGACTATCAGAGTGTTAATGAAACACAGAAATTGCATCGGGATTGAATACAACAGTCACCATGAGCACTTTCCCCCATGGGAGTAATGTCTCAAACAGTCTACGCTTTGATCGTTCCCTGGAAGGACAGTAGTAGTTTCCGATGCACATCTGGAGGCCTTCTGTAATCTGTGGACTATCAGAGTGTTGATGAAGCACAGAAATTGCATCGGGATTGAATACAACAGTAAACATGCGCACTTTCCTCCATGAGAGTAATGTCTCAAACATTTTACGCTTTATTCGTTCCCTGGAAGGCCAGTACTAGATTCCGATGCACATCTGGGTGCATTCTATAATCTGTGGACAATCACAGTCTTGATGAAACAAAGAAATTGCAAAGGGATTGAATACAACAGTCATAATGCGCACATTCCTCCTTGGGAGTAATGTCTTAAACAGTCAACGCTTTGATCGTTCCCTGGAAGACCAGTAGTAGTTTCCGATGCACATCTGGAGGCATTCTGTAATATGTGGACTATCAGAGTGTTGATAAAACATAGAAATTGCGTCGGGATTGAATACAACTGTCACCACGCGCACTTGCCTTCACGGGAGTAATGTCTCAAACAGTCTTCGCATTGATCATTCCCTGGAAGATCAGTAGTAGCTTCCGATGCACAACCGGAGGCATTCTGTAATCTGCAGGCTATCAGAGTGCTGTTGAAACTCAGAAATTGCATTGGGGTTGAATACAACAGTCACCATGCGCACTTTCCTCCATGGGAGTACTGTCTCAATCAGTCTACGCTTTGATCGTTCCCTGCAAGACCAGTAGTAGTGTCCGATGCACATCCGGATGCATTTTGTAATCTGTGGACCTTCAACGTGTTGATGAAACACAGATATTGCATCGGGATTGAATACAACAGTCATCATGCGCATTTTCCTCCATGGGAGTAATGTCTCAAACAGTCTTCGTTTTCATTGTTCCCTGGAAGACCAGTAGTAGTTTCCGATGCACATCTGGGGGCATTCTGTAATGTTTGGACCATCAGAGTGTTGATGAAACACAGAAATTGCATCGGGATTGAATACAACAGTCACCATGCGCACTTTCCTCCATGGGAGTAATGTCTCAAACAGTTTACGCTTTGATCGTTCCCTGGAAGACCAGTAGTAGTTTCCAATGGACATCTGGTGGCACTCTGTAATCTGTGGACTATCTGAGTGTTGTTGAAACACAGAAATTGCATCGGGATTGAATACAACAGTCACCATGCGCACTTTGCTTCATGGGAGTAAAGTCTCAAACAATCTACGCTTTGATCGTTCCCTGGAAGACCAGTAGTAGTTTCCGATGCACATCTGGAGGCATTCTGTTATCTGTGGACAATCAGAGTGTTGATGAAACACAGAAATTGCATCGGGATTGAATACGTCACCATGAGCACTTTCCCCCTTGGGGGTAATGTCTCAAACAGTCTACGCTTTGATCGTTCTCTGGAAGGCCAGTAGTAGTTTCCGATGCACATCTGGAGGCATTCTGTAATCTGTGGACTATCAGAGTGTTGATGAAACACAGAAATTGCATCGGGATTGAATACAACAGTAACCATGCGCACTTTCCCCCATGGGAGTAATGTCTCAAACAGTTTACGCTTTGATCGTTCCCTGGAAGGCCAGTAGTAGATTCCGATGCACATCTGGGGGCATTCTATAACCTGTGGACAATCAGAGTGTTGATGAAACACAGAAATTGCATCGGGATTGAATACAACAGTCACCATGCGCACATTCCTCCTTGGGAGTAATGTCTCAAACAGTCTTCGCATTGATCGTTCCCTGGAAGATCAGTAGTAGTTTCCGATTCACATCCGGAGGCATTCTGTAATCTGCGGACTATCAGAGTGATGTTGAAACACAGATATTGCATCGGGATTGAATACAACAGTCACATTGCGCACTTTTCTATATGGGAGTTATGTCTCAAACAGTCTACGCTTCAATCGTGTCCTGGAAGACCAGTCGTAGTTTCCGATGCACATCTGGAGGCATTCTGCAATCTGTGGACCTTCAAAGTGTTGATGAAACACAGAAATTGCATGGGGATCGAATACGACAGTCACCTTGCGCACTTTCTTCCATGGGAGTAATGTCTCAAACAGTCTACGCTTTGATCGTTCCCTAGAATACCAGTAGTAGTTTCCGATGCACATCTGGAGGCATTCTGTAATCTGTGGACTATCAGAGTGTTAATGAAACACAGAAATTGCATCGGGATTGAATACAACAGTCACCATGAGCACTTTCCCCCATGGGAGTAATGTCTCAAACAGTCTACGCTTTGATCGTTCCCTTGAAGGACAGTAGTAGTTTCCGATGCACATCTGGAGGCCTTCTGTAATCTGTGGACTATCAGAGTGTTGATGAAGCACAGAAATTGCATCGGGATTGAATACAACAGTAAACATGCGCACTTTCCTCCATGAGAGTAATGTCTCAAACATTTTACGCTTTATTCGTTCCCTGGAAGGCCAGTACTAGATTCCGATGCACATCTGGGTGCATTCTATAATCTGTGGACAATCACAGTCTTGATGAAACAAAGAAATTGCAAAGGGATTGAATACAACAGTCATAATGCGCACATTCCTCCTTGGGAGTAATGTCTTAAACAGTCAACGCTTTGATCGTTCCCTGGAAGACCAGTAGTAGTTTCCGATGCACATCTGGAGGCATTCTGTAATATGTGGACTATCAGAGTGTTGATAAAACATAGAAATTGCGTCGGGATTGAATACAACTGTCACCACGCGCACTTGCCTTCACGGGAGTAATGTCTCAAACAGTCTTCGCATTGATCATTCCCTGGAAGATCAGTAGTAGCTTCCGATGCACAACCGGAGGCATTCTGTAATCTGCAGGCTATCAGAGTGCTGTTGAAACTCAGAAATTGCATTGGGGTTGAATACAACAGTCACCATGCGCACTTTCCTCCATGGGAGTACTGTCTCAATCAGTCTACGCTTTGATCGTTCCCTGCAAGACCAGTAGTAGTGTCCGATGCACATCCGGATGCATTTTGTAATCTGTGGACCTTCAACGTGTTGATGAAACACAGATATTGCATCGGGATTGAATACAACAGTCATCATGCGCATTTTCCTCCATGGGAGTAATGTCTCAAACAGTCTTCGTTTTCATTGTTCCCTGGAAGACCAGTAGTAGTTTCCGATGCACATCTGGGGGCATTCTGTAATGTTTGGACCATCAGAGTGTTGATGAAACACAGAAATTGCATCGGGATTGAATACAACAGTCACCATGCGCACTTTCCTCCATGGGAGTAATGTCTCAAACAGTTTACGCTTTGATCGTTCCCTGGAAGACCAGTAGTAGTTTCCAATGCACATCTGGTGGCACTCTGTAATCTGTGGACTATCTGAGTGTTGTTGAAACACAGAAATTGCATCGGGATTGAATACAACAGTCACCATGCGCACTTTGCTTCATGGGAGTAAAGTCTCAAACAATCTACGCTTTGATCGTTCCCTGGAAGACCAGTAGTAGTTTCCGATGCACATCTGGAGGCATTCTGTTATCTGTGGACAATCAGAGTGTTGATGAAACACAGAAATTGCATCGGGATTGAATACGTCACCATGAGCACTTTCCCCCTTGGGGGTAATGTCTCAAACAGTCTACGCTTTGATCGTTCTCTGGAAGGCCAGTAGTAGTTTCCGATGCACATCTGGAGGCATTCTGTAATCTGTGGACTATCAGAGTGTTGATGAAACACAGAAATTGCATCGGGATTGAATACAACAGTAACCATGCGCACTTTCCCCCATGGGAGTAATGTCTCAAACAGTTTACGCTTTGATCGTTCCCTGGAAGGCCAGTAGTAGATTCCGATTCACATCTGGGGGCATTCTATAACCTGTGGACAATCAGAGTGTTGATGAAACACAGAAATTGCATCGGGATTGAATACAACAGTCACCATGCGCACTTTCCTCCTTGGGAGTAATGTCTCAAACAGTCTTCGCATTGATCGTTCCCTGGAAGATCAGTAGTAGTTTCCGATTCACATCCGGAGGCATTCTGTAATCTGCGGACTATCAGAGTGATGTTGAAACACAGATATTGCATCGGGATTGAATACAACAGTCACATTGCGCACTTTTCTATATGGGAGTTATGTCTCAAACAGTCTACGCTTCAATCGTGTCCTGGAAGACCAGTCGTAGTTTCCGATGCACATCTGGAGGCATTCTGCAATCTGTGGACCTTCAAAGTGTTGATGAAACACAGAAATTGCATGGGGATCGAATACGACAGTCACCTTGCGCACTTTCTTCCATGGGAGTAATGTCTCAAATAGTCTACTTTTTGATCGTTCCCTGGAGGACAAGTAGTAGTTTCCGATGCCCATCTGGTGTCATTCTGTAGTCTGTGGACTATCAGAGTGTTGATGAAACTCAGAAATTGTATCGGGATTGAATACAACAGTCACCATGCGCACTTTCCTCCATGGGAGTAAAGTCTCAAACAGTCAACCTTTTCATCGTTCCCTGGAAGACCAGTAATAGTTTCCGATGCACATCTGCAGGCATTCTGAAATCTGTGGACTATCAGAGTGTTGATGAAACACTGAAAATGCATCGGGATTGAATACAACAGTCACCATGAGCACTTTCCCCCATGGGAGTAATGTCTCAAACAGTCTACGCTTTGATCGTTCCCTGGAAGGCCAGTAGTAGTTTCCGATGCACATCAGGTGGCATTCTGTAATCTGTGGACTGTCAGAGTGTTGATGAAACACAGAAATTGCATCGGGATTGAATACAACAGTAACCATGCGCACTTTCCCCCATGGGAGTAATGTCTCAAACAGTTTACGCTTTGATCGTTCCCTGGAAGGCCAGTAGTAGATTCCGATGCACATCTGGGGGCATTTTATAATCTGTGGACAATCAGAGTCTTGATGAAACACAGAAATTGCATCGGGATTGAATACAACAGTCACCATGCGCACATTCCTCCTTGGGAGTAATGTCTCAAACAGTCTTCGCATTGATCGTTCCCTGGAAGATCAGTAGTAGTTTCCGATGCACATCCGGAGGCATTCTGTAATCTGCGGACTATCAGAGTGCTGTTGAAACACAGATATTGCATCGGGATTGAATACAACAGTCACATTGCGCACTTTCCTATATGGGAGTTATGTCTCAAACAGTCTACGCTTTGATCGTGTCCTGGAAGACCAGTAGTAGTTTCCGATGCACATCTAGGAGGCATTCTGTAATCTGTGGACCTTCAAATACTAATGAAACACAGAAGTTGCCTCGGGATTGAATACAACAGTCACCATGCGCACTTTCCTCCATGGGAGTAATGTCTCAAACAGTCTAGGCTTTGATCGTTTCCTGGAAGACTAGTAGTAGTTTCCGATGCACATCTGGTGTCATTCTGTAATCTGTGGACTATCAGAGTGTTGATGAAACACACGAATTGCATCACGATTAAATACAAAAGTCACCATGCGCACTTTCCTCCATGGGAGTAATGTCTCAATAACTCTACGATTTGATCGTGGCCTGCAAGTGCAGTAGTAGTTTCCGATTCACATCCGGAGGCATTCTGTAATCTGTGGACCTTCAAAGTGTTGATGAAATACAAAAATTGCCTCGGGATTGAATACAACAGTCATCATTCGCATTTTCCTCCATGGGAGTAATGTCTCAAACAGTCTGTGGAACTTCCAAGTGTTGATGAAACATAGACATTGCATCGGGATTGATACAACAGTCACCATGCGCACTTTCCTCCATGGGAGTAATATCTCAAACAGTCTACGCTTTCATCGTTCCCTGGAAGACCAGTAGAGTGTTGGTGAAACACAGAAATTGCATCGGGATTGAATACAACAGTCACCATGCGCACTTTCCTATATGGGAGTAATGTCTCAAACAGTCAAGGCTTTGATCGTTTCCTGGAAGACCAGTAGTAGTTTCCGATGCACATCTGGAGGCATTCTGTAGTCTGTGGACCTTCCAAGTGTTGATGAAACACAGAAATTGCATCTTGATTGATACAACAGTCACCATGCGCACTTTCCTCCATGGGAGTAATGTCTCAAACCATCTACGCTTTGATCGTTCCCTGGATGACCAGTAGTAGTTTCCGATGCGTGTCTGGGTGCATTCTGTAATGTGTGGACCATCATAGTGTTGATGAAACACACGAATTGCATCGCGATTAAATACAAATGTCACCATGCGCACTTTCCTCCATGGGAGTAATGTCTCAATAACTCTACGATTTGATCGTGCCCTGCAAGTGCAGTAGTAGTTTCCGATTCACATCCGGAGGCATTCTGTAATCTGCGGACCTTCAAAGTGTTGATGAAACACAGAAATTGCCTCGGGATTGAATACAACAGTCATCATTCGCATTTTCCTCCATGGGAGTAATGTCTCAAACAGTCTGTGGAGCTTCCAAGTGTTGATAAAACACAGAAATTGCATCGGGATTGATACAACAGTCACCATGCGCACTTTCCTCCATGGGAGTAATATCTCAAACAGTCTACGCTTTCATCGTTCCCTGGAAGACCAGTAGAGTGTTGGTGAAACACAGAAATTGCATCGGGATTGAATACAACAGTCACCATGCGCACTTTCCTATATGGGAGTAATGTCTCAAACCATCTACGCTTTGATCGTTCCCTGGAAGACCAGTAGTAGTTTCAAATGCACATCTGGAGGCATTCTGTAGTCTGTGGATCTTCCAAGTGTTGATGAAACACAGAAATTGCATTGGGATTGATACAACAGTCACCATGCGCACTTTCCTCCATGGGAGTAATGTCTCAAACCATCTACGCTTTGATCGTTCCCTGGAAGACCAGTAGTAGTTTCAAATGCACATCTGGAGGCATTCTGTAATCTGTGGACTATCAGAGTGTTAATGAAACTCAGAAATTGCATCGGTATTGAATACAACATGCACCATGTGGACTTTTCTCCATGGGAGTAATGTCTCAAACAGTCTACGCTTTGATCGTTCTCTGCAAGACCAGTAGTAGATTCCGATGCACATGTGGATGCATTCTGTAATCTGTGGACCTTCAAAGTGTTGATGAAACACAGAAATTGCCTCGGGATTGAATACAACAGTCACCTTGAGCACTTTCCTCAATGAGAGTAATGTCTCAAACAGTTTACGCATTGATCGTTCCCTGGAAGACCAGTAGTAGTTTCCGATGCACATCTGGGGGCATTCTGTAATCTGTGGACTATCAGAGTGTTAATGAAACTCAGAAATTGCATCGGTATTGAATACAACATGCACCATGTGGACTTTTCTCCATAAGAGTAATGTCTCAAACAGTCTACGCTTTGATCGTCCCCTGCAAGACCAGTAGTACTTTCCGATGCATATCTGGAGGCATTCTGTAATCTGTGGACTATCAGAGTGTTGTTGAAACACAGAAATTTCATCGGGATTGAATATAACAGTCACCATGCGCAATTTTCCTCCATAAGAGTAATGTCTCAAACAGTCTACGATTTGCTCGTTCCCTGGAGGACGAGTAGTAGTTTCCGATGCACATCTGGGGGCATTCTGTAACCTGTGGACCTTCAAAGTGTTGATGAAACACAGAAATTCCTTCGGGATTGAATATAACAGTCACCATGCGCACTTTCCTTCATGGGTGTAATGTCTCAAAGAGTCTACGCTTTGATAGTTTCCTGGAAGACCAGTAGTAGTTTCCGATGCACATCTGGAGGCATTCTGTACTCTGTGGACCATCAAAGTGTTGACGAAACACAGAAATTGCATCGGGATTGAATATAACAGTCACCATGCGCAATTTTCCTCCATAAGAGTAATGTCTCAAACAGTCTATGCTAAGATCGTTCCCTGGAAGACCATTAGTAGCTTCCGATGCACATCTGGAGGCACTCTGTAATCTTTGGACTATCAGAGTGTTGATGAAACACAGAAATTGCATCGGGATTGAATACAACAGTCACCATGAGCACTTTCCTCTATGGGAGTAATGTCTCAAACAGTATACGATATGATCGTTCCCTGGAAGGCCGGTAGTAGTTTCCGATGCACTTCTGGAGGCATTCTGTAATCTGTGGAGTATCAGAGTGTTGATGAAACACTGAAATTGCATCGGGATTGAATACAACAGTCACCATTAGCACTTACCTCCATGGGAGTAGTGTCTCAAACAGTCTACGCTTTGATCGTTCCCTTTAAGACCAGTAATAGTTTCCGATGCACATCTGGTGGCACTCTGTAGTCTGTGGACGCTCAAAGTGTTGATGAAACACAGAAATTGCCTCGGGATTGAATACAACAGTCACCAGGCGCACTTTCCTCCATGGGAGTAATGTCTCAAACTGTCTACGCTTACATCGTTCCCTGGAAGACCAGTAGTAGTTTTTGATGTACATCTGGAGGTATTCTGTAATCTGTGGACGATCAAAGTGTTGACAAAACACAGAAATTGCATCGGGATTGAATACAACAGTCACCATGCGCAATTTTCCTCCATAAGAATAATGTCTCAAACAGTCTACGATTTGATCGTTCAATGGAAGACCAGTAGTTGTTTCTGATGCACATCTGGAGGCATTCTGTAATTTGTGGACAATCACAGTGTTGATGAAACACAGAAATTGCATCGGCCTTGAATACAACAGTCACTATGCGCACTTTCCTCCATGGGAGTAATGTCTCAAACTGTCTACGCTTACATCGTTCCCTGGAAGACCGGTAGTAGTTTTTGATGTACATCTGGAGGTATTCTGTAATCTGTGGACCTTCAAAGTGGTAGTGGTGATGAAACACAGAAATTCCCTCGGGATTGAATACAACAGTCAACATGCGCACTTTCCTCCATGGGAGTAATGTCTCAAACAGTCTTCGCATTGATCGTTCCCTGGAAGATCAGTAGTAGTTTCCGATTCACATCCGGAGGCATTCTGTAATCTGCGGACTATCAGAGTGATGTTGAAACACAGATATTGCATCGGGATTGAATACAACAGTCACATTGCGCACTTTTCTATATGGGAGTTATGTCTCAAACAGTCTACGCTTCAATCGTGTCCTGGAAGACCAGTCGTAGTTTCCGATGCACATCTGGAGGCATTCTGCAATCTGTGGACCTTCAAAGTGTTGATGAAACACAGAAATTGCATGGGGATCGAATACGACAGTCACCTTGCGCACTTTCTTCCATGGGAGTAATGTCTCAAATAGTCTACTTTTTGATCGTTCCCTGGAGGACAAGTAGTAGTTTCCGATGCCCATCTGGTGTCATTCTGTAGTCTGTGGACTATCAGAGTGTTGATGAAACTCAGAAATTGTATCGGGATTGAATACAACAGTCACCATGCGCACTTTCCTCCATGGGAGTAATGTCTCTAACAGTCTACGCTTTGATCGTTCCATGGAAGACCAGTAGTAGTTTCCGATGGACATCTGGGGGCATTCTGTAATGTGTGGACCATCAGAGTGTTGATGAAACACAGAAATTGCATTGGGGTTGAATACAACAGTCACCATGCGCACTTTCCTCCATGGGAGTAAAGTCTCAAACAGTCAACCTTTTCACCGTTCCCTGGAAGACCAGTAATAGTTTCCGATGCACATCTGCAGGCATTCTGAAATCTGTGGACTATCAGAGTGTTGATGAAACACTGAAAATGCATCGGGATTGAATACAACAGTCACCATGAGCACTTTCCCCCATGGGAGTAATGTCTCAAACAGTCTACGCTTTGATCGTTCCCTGGAAGGCCAGTAGTAGTTTCCGATGCACATCAGGTGGCATTCTGTAATCTGTGGACTGTCAGAGTGTTGATGAAACACAGAAATTGCATCGGGATTGAATACAACAGTAACCATGCGCACTTTCCCCCATGGGAGTAATGTCTCAAACAGTTTACGCTTTGATCGTTCCCTGGATGGCCAGTAGTAGATTCCGATGCACATCTGGGGGCATTTTATAATCTGTGGACAATCAGAGTCTTGATGAAACACAGAAATTGCATCGGGATTGAATACAACAGTCACCATGCGCACATTCCTCCTTGGGAGTAATGTCTCAAACAGTCTTCGCATTGATCGTTCCCTGGAAGATCAGTAGTAGTTTCCGATGCACATCCGGAGGCATTCTGTAATCTGCGGACTATCAGAGTGCTGTTGAAACACAGATATTGCATCGGGATTGAATACAACAGTCACATTGCGCACTTTCCTATATGGGAGTTATGTCTCAAACAGTCTACGCTTTGATCGTGTCCTGGAAGACCAGTAGTAGTTTCCGATGCACATCTAGGAGGCATTCTGTAATCTGTGGACCTTCAAATACTAATGAAACACAGAAGTTGCCTCGGGATTGAATACAACAGTCACCATGCGCACTTTCCTCCATGGGAGTAATGTCTCAAACAGTCTAGGCTTTGATCGTTTCCTGGAAGACTAGTAGTAGTTTCCGATGCACATCTGGTGTCATTCTGTAATCTGTGGACTATCAGAGTGTTGATGAAACACACGAATTGCATCACGATTAAATACAAAAGTCACCATGCGCACTTTCCTCCATGGGAGTAATGTCTCAATAACTCTACGATTTGATCGTGGCCTGCAAGTGCAGTAGTAGTTTCCGATTCACATCCGGAGGCATTCTGTAATCTGTGGACCTTCAAAGTGTTGATGAAATACAAAAATTGCCTCGGGATTGAATACAACAGTCATCATTCGCATTTTCCTCCATGGGAGTAATGTCTCAAACAGTCTGTGGAACTTCCAAGTGTTGATGAAACATAGACATTGCATCGGGATTGATACAACAGTCACCATGCGCACTTTCCTCCATGGGAGTAATATCTCAAACAGTCTACGCTTTCATCGTTCCCTGGAAGACCAGTAGAGTGTTGGTGAAACACAGAAATTGCATCGGGATTGAATACAACAGTCACCATGCGCACTTTCCAATATGGGAGTAATGTCTCAAACAGTCAAGGCTTTGATCGTTTCCTGGAAGACCAGTAGTAGTTTCCGATGCACATCTGGAGGCATTCTGTAGTCTGTGGACCTTCCAAGTGTTGATGAAACACAGAAATTGCATCGGGATTGATACAACAGTCACCATGCGCACTTTCCTCCATGGGAGTAATGTCTCAAACCATCTACGCTTTGATCGTTCCCTGGAAGACCAGTAGTAGTTTCCGATGCGTGTCTGGGTGCATTCTGTAATGTGTGGACCATCATAGTGTTGATGAAACACACGAATTGCATCGCGATTAAATACAAATGTCACCATGCGCACTTTCCTCCATGGGAGTAATGTCTCAATAACTCTACGATTTGATCGTGCCCTGCAAGTGCAGTAGTAGTTTCCGATTCACATCCGGAGGCATTCTGTAATCTGCGGACCTTCAAAGTGTTGATGAAACACAGAAATTGCCTCGGGATTGAATACAACAGTCATCATTCGCATTTTCCTCCATGGGAGTAATGTCTCAAACAGTCTGTGGAGCTTCCAAGTGTTGATAAAACACAGAAATTGCATCGGGATTGATACAACAGTCACCATGCGCACTTTCCTCCATGGGAGTAATATCTCAAACAGTCTACGCTTTCATCGTTCCCTGGAAGACCAGTAGAGTGTTGGTGAAACACAGAAATTGCATCGGGATTGAATACAACAGTCACCATGCGCACTTTCCTATATGGGAGTAATGTCTCAAACCATCTACGCTTTGATCGTTCCCTGGAAGACCAGTAGTAGTTTCAAATGCACATCTGGAGGCATTCTGTAGTCTGTGGATCTTCCAAGTGTTGATGAAACACAGAAATTGCATTGGGATTGATACAACAGTCACCATGCGCACTTTCCTCCATGGGAGTAATGTCTCAAACCATCTACGCTTTGATCGTTCCCTGGAAGACCAGTAGTAGTTTCAAATGCACATCTGGAGGCATTCTGTAATCTGTGGACTATCAGAGTGTTAATGAAACTCAGAAATTGCATCGGTATTGAATACAACATGCACCATGTGGACTTTTCTCCATGGGAGTAATGTCTCAAACAGTCTACGCTTTGATCGTTCTCTGCAAGACCAGTAGTAGATTCCGATGCACATGTGGATGCATTCTGTAATCTGTGGACCTTCAAAGTGTTGATGAAACACAGAAATTGCCTCGGGATTGAATACAACAGTCACCTTGAGCACTTTCCTCAATGAGAGTAATGTCTCAAACAGTTTACGCATTGATCGTTCCCTGGAAGACCAGTAGTAGTTTCCGATGCACATCTGGGGGCATTCTGTAATCTGTGGACTATCAGAGTGTTAATGAAACTCAGAAATTGCATCGGTATTGAATACAACATGCACCATGTGGACTTTTCTCCATAAGAGTAATGTCTCAAACAGTCTACGCTTTGGTCGTCCCCTGCAAGACCAGTAGTACTTTCCGATGCATATCTGGAGGCATTCTGTAATCTGTGGACTATCAGAGTGTTGTTGAAACACAGAAATTTCATCGGGATTGAATATAACAGTCACCATGCGCAATTTTCCTCCATAAGAGTAATGTCTCAAACAGTCTACGATTTGCTCGTTCCCTGGAGGACGAGTAGTAGTTTCCGATGCACATCTGGGGGCATTCTGTAACCTGTGGACCTTCAAAGTGTTGATGAAACACAGAAATTCCTTCGGGATTGAATATAACAGTCACCATGCGCACTTTCCTTCATGGGTGTAATGTCTCAAATTGTCTACGCTTTGATAGTTTCCTGGAAGACCAGTAGTAGTTTCCGATGCACATCTGGAGGCATTCTGTACTCTGTGGACCATCAAAGTGTTGACGAAACACAGAAATTGCATCGGGATTGAATATAACAGTCACCATGCGCAATTTTCCTCCATAAGAGTAATGTCTCAAACAGTATACGATTTGATCGTTCCCTGGAAGGCCGGTAGTAGTTTCCGATGCACATCTGGAGGCATTCTGTAATCTGTGGAGTATCAGAGTGTTGATGAAACACTGAAATTGCATCGGGATTGAATACAACAGTCACCATTAGCACTTACCTCCATGGGAGTAGTGTCTCAAACAGTCTACGCTTTGATCGTTCCCTTTAAGACCAGTAATAGTTTCCGATGCACATCTGGTGGCACTCTGTAGTCTGTGGACGCTCAAAGTGTTGATGAAACACAGAAATTGCCTCGGGATTGAATACAACAGTCACCAGGCGCACTTTCCTCCATGGGAGTAATGTCTCAAACTGTCTACGCTTACATCGTTCCCTGGAAGACCAGTAGTAGTTTTTGATGTACATCTGGAGGTATTCTGTAATCTGTGGACGATCAAAGTGTTGACAAAACACAGAAATTGCATCGGGATTGAATATAACAGTCACCATGCGCAATTTTCCTCCATAAGAATAATGTCTCAAACAGTCTACGATTTGATCGTTCAATGGAAGACCAGTAGTTGTTTCTGATGCACATCTGGAGGCATTCTGTAATTTGTGGACAATCACAGTGTTGATGAAACACAGAAATTGCATCGGCCTTGAATACAACAGTCACTATGCGCACTTTCCTCCATGGGAGTAATGTCTCAAACTGTCTACGCTTACATCGTTCCCTGGAAGACCGGTAGTAGTTTTTGATGTACATCTGGAGGTATTCTGTAATCTGTGGACCTTCAAAGTGGTAGTGGTGATGAAACACAGAAATTCCCTCGGGATTGAATACAACAGTCAACATGCGCACTTTCCTCCATGGGAGTAAAGTCTCAAACAGTCTACGCTTTGATCGTTCCCTGGAAGACCAGTAGTAGTTTCCGATGCACATCTGGAGGCATTCTGTAATCTGGGGACTATCTGAGTGTTGATGAAACACAGAAAATGCATCGGGATTGAATACAACATGCACCATGTGGACTTTTCTCCATGGAAGTAATGACTCAAACAGTCTACGCTTTAATCGATCCCTGCAAGACCAGTAGTAGTTTCCGATGCACATCTGGAGGCATTCTGTAATCTGTGGACCTTCAAAGTGTTGATGAAACAGAGAAATTGCCTCGGGATTGAATACAACAGTCACCATGCGCACTTTCCTCCATGGGAGTAATATCTCAAACAGTCTAGGTTTTCATCGTTTCCTGGAAGACCAGTAGTAGTTTCCGATGCACATCTGGTGTCATTCTGTAATCTGGGGACT